>NC_092017.1:16752556-17980681 GCF_042242105.1 Pempheris klunzingeri | reverse complement strand
CCAACAACCAAATGTTTCCACTGAGAAAGAAAAAAACAAAACAAAACCGAAGTGTGTGTGTGCCTGTGTGAGAAGGACTCAGTGTGTGCACTTCCAAACCGGTGTAATTAAATCCACCGTGCAGGTTTCCTTCCCAGACTGGGTCCACCAGCAACGTCCCTCCACAGCCCTGCCTTGTCTTTATTCCATTCTTTTCATTGTAAAGAATGTGCTGTTTTCCTTCCCTGACAGCTCTGAAGCTGGGCTTACAGCATCAAGCCTTAAAACAAAAAATATTTGAAGTGTCTCTAAATCTGTTTATTTTTCTGGATTCTGAGTGTAAAAAAAAAAAAAAAAAAAAAACGTGCTTTGTGCGTCTCACACAGATGATGCTGGCTTTCTCATATGACCGGCTGCTTGCACCTGCTGCAGAGGAGCACGAGGACGAATCGGACAACTGTGGCTAATCCAGCAGATGGTCGACGCAGAAAAAATAGGATACTGAAGGTAACTTTTTACAAATGTAATACATTTATTAAAGGGAGACATTACATTGCAATCTGCAACAAGACCTGTGTTGTACTAATCCAAGAGTGCACAAATATGTAACATGACCCAGTGACAGTAAAAAAATAAATAAATAAATAAATCAGGATTTTGGATCCTGTTGTTCCAAATGATAAATTGATATATTCCCATGCAAAATGTATTAATTAGTTTACATAGTGGAAAGACTGGTTGTCAGATAACTTCTAAACTGTTCAGAGCAGCACTGCCTACCACCTTACTGTGTCTCATTCTGTATTTCTTTCCCTTCTGCTAGTGCACAATGGGAGATTGTCCTGTCCTGCACCTTATAGTCCCTCCAAAATTTCCCTTTCTGCACTGGGACCAGTGTGCAGGGTGATAACACACACCAACAGCACACACCTCACCACTCACCTCACCACCTCCTGGGTGCTTAACAAGCCTGGACTTGTCAACTTTGCATGCAAAGGCTGATCAAAGCACAGCTATGGTGTCTATATATATATAAATATATATATATATATTTCCCATGGAAATATAGAATCACCGCGTGTAAAAGCTTTGGTTTCCCGTTCTGTCTGTGTTTCAGCACATGCAGTATAACATTTATTGTTCAATTTCTGAACATGCTAAATGGTTGTGGATTTAGCTGACCTATGTCCTTGTGCTGTAGGAGAATAACGTGTCTGTTCAGCCTTGATGCTTAATCATCTCCTGGAAAAACAAACATTGAAAATGTTTTCAATTTTTTAAAATTTATATGAGGAGTTTCTTTGACAGCTCAGAAACCTGACTTTATTGTCTTGTCTAACATAAAACACTCAAAGGATTTCGACCTTAATGAAATTTGATTTATTGTATTCACTTCTTTATTCACGATCATTTCATCCAAGTCTGATACAATGAGGGTTTGTCCTTGGGCACAGTGGAAAAACCTGTTTTCTTTGCAAGTTGTATTTATGCTTTCAAATGTTGAATCACGTGCTTTGTGAATTTACACTTTCAAAGTGGCCTCCGCCATTGATGCGATGTGTTGGGTCCTGTCGAAAAGAATTGGATTAATGTGGGTTTTCTGCCTGTCATCTGAAGTATTAGCGCTGACATCTAAAACCTCACAGTAATACAATTCTAAGGGAAACACTTAATACTCACAGTTTTCTGTATAAAAAGGGTAAGTTGGGGAGAGCTGAAATTTGGCTCAATATCATCTATCGGTAAATTTGTTCTACAAACATTGGGATTGATTAATGAATATTGAGGCTTCCTGGTGTAAAAAAAAAAAAGGTGAATAATATTAATATAGGTTTGCTACTTTAAAAAAAGCAGGGCAGTCCATATTTGTAATTGTTGGTGCTGATGTAGTACATGTTTTCAACACTGGTGGGTGCTCTTAGTCTTCCTACGAAGTCGTTACTGTTGAGCCTCATGTTCGAGGTCAGTCAGATCCATAAGGTCAACGGCACTATTGCAAGAACACAGCTGAAGAACACTATTGCAGCTTTATTGGCCACATTGTACACAAATGGTATAAGGCTTTAGATTATTTTTTTGTACCTCTTTCTCGTTCAGTTTTTATTCTCACACACAAAAAAAATCATTATAAAAAGTGGGGCTATTTATTTCTTATTTATTATGCATTTATTTATTGATTCTTTTTTTCTTGTGGACATCTAACATGTACGTATAACTTTTTTTTTTTTTTTTTTTCATTCCTTGTCTCTAAGATAAACTTCCACCATACTTCACTGGCTTGTGTTTCTTTATTGGCTAGAGATTGAATGTGAGCAGTAATAATTATATGTAATACTTCAATATAATTACAATATAACTGTCAAGACAAATATGTAGGAGTTTAAATTTCAGATTTTGTGGATTGCCTGCGTTTTTAGTAGGCATTTAGTAGTAGCAGTGTCTGTTTACTGGTTACATGTTGTCAGCTCACAGGCATAGAAAGTAAAACAGAGATCAAACTTGGAGAGATCAAGATCATATTATCACATTTAGCACGACCACTGTTGCCCTCAAACTTGTGTTATAAAAAGAAGACACTTTTCTTCCCTCTTTTCCATGACAACAGAAAGATTGATATGCTATAATGGGACTATGAATTAAAAACTAAATTAACTTTTTTCTTCTTTGGTGAAATGCATTTGAATTGCAATCTTATATAATGATTGTTTCATTGAATATATATGTTATACACCTTTTTTTGAATATTGATTTGAAAAATTAAGGAGTGTTGTTGAAGATGTTTTTATCTTTGTACTAAAATTCACAATATTCTTAACTTCATCTACTGTTGTTATTATATTTGTATTATTATTATTTATTATTATGTATTATTTCTATGTTCTTTCAATTGTAAGGTACCTTGAACAAAATATTTAACATAAATGATTGTATCAGAGTTAGCTCAGAGTTTACACACATCTGCAATCACAATTAACCATAATATTTATTTTCTTTTTTTTTTTCTATTTTTTGATAAAATACCAATTATCCATATTATTTAAATATTGGTGACATATTATATTCAGATGTAATTTAAAAAAAAAAAAATCTATTTTAAATTTAGTATGAAATAAAAAATAAAAAAAAAAAAATAAAAAATCAAAATCGGAATAATTAGGGTCATGTCTTGTAAAGAAATTAAAGCCCCACTTGGAACATTTCCTGAAAGTTTATTTCATGTTATTTATTAATGTCATCTCTATCACAACATTTAATGTACAATCAAGTGAAATCTCACTAGTGTAGATATGCGTAAACTAATTTAATATGGACATTATTTAAAAGATATATAAATGTATAATATGTAATATATATAAAGATATTGGATAGTCTAAAAATTAAATGGTAATTTTTGAATTTTTTATTGCAAAGTCTATATAAAGATTTAACTAAAAACATGAACATACAGTCCTAAAATAATATTTTTTGTATTTACTTGTTTTTCATAACTGACTAAAATTATTAGTCATGTTTGTGACACTCAGAATTACATATTTTGATGTGAAATAACATTCTGTGATAGATATGAAAAACATATTTTTACAATATATGCATAAAAATAATTTTTTTTAAATGTATTTATAACCTATATTTTGAATTTTATTCCCATTTGGTTAGTGACAAATTAACATTATTTATACAATTTTCACATAGAAAAAAAATATTGTCACCAGAAATTGGATTACATAAAAGGACAACAGGCCTTTTTAATTTGCAGATGAATTCAGACCAACAAGTTGTTACACAAGTGACACAGAAACAGCACATTTCTAAGCCTGCTATTCATAACGTAAAGTGTTACTGGTTCAAGTGGACAAGGCCCCAGTGGGGGTCGCTGTGACCTCGCCGACAGAACCAGAAAGTAGGGCGTAGTTGAGGTTTTTCTCACTCGTGACGACATGTCGTCTGCCTAGTGATGTGGTGGCGAGGAGGCGTGGCCTCAGACGTGAACTCTAGTTGAACCCGTTTTTACGTTGGGCGGGGCAGGCTCAGAAATGTTATGACACAGGGCCAATTTTAGGGTTTTGCATTTTTTTTATATGAAAAACGGATCCCCCATCACACACTCGCACGCACACACACACACACAGAGCCTGCAGCGGCAGTCTGACCGGACAGCGACCCTGCGTATCAGGGTCAGAAGTGTAGAACACGTCGTGTGTCATATCAACAGTAGTTGTCGGGGTAAGTTTAGGATACTCGCTCCTCCTCTTTCCCCTCCAATCACAGGGATAGGTTATGAGGCATATCAGCCATATTCAGCAATGATAATAGACGTGAACTTTTGGTGAACTGTGTTTTTCCTCGACTAGAGGGGGCAGCAAGGGCAGGGAGTTCTGTGGGACTTAAATGTTTTGTTGTCTTTTCAATCCCCAGCCTTGATCACTGGTTGACCCTCACAAACTGGGTTGGGATGGTGTAGGGATGAATTCGGATGATGCGCCGCAACTCTGGGGGCTTTCGGGACATTGCAGCTTAGCCTAAAATACATATTTTACACAAGTGTCGACAAGGGTGCGCGGACAAAGTCACACTGCCATATCAGCAACCACTTTTCCCACATATCTCCCTTTTCTTGCCCTTTCACGTGCACTTTACAAGACCCCTTTTTTTCCTATTCAGGGGACAAGTGAAGAGTACAAGAATAATACCTTCAGCTTGGTCATTATAAGACTTTCATGAAGGTAGTTGAGATGGGTAATAAATGGATAGAAGTGCTCTCAGGCCTGGACTTCTGAGCTTTTGAGCTGCCAAGTGTATGAAAGATTTAGTTTGTGAGCTGGTGTCACAGATTCTTAATGTTTTTGCAAAAACTGCACGAGCCTCGGTCAAATCAAAATGGTGGCAACGACAGAAACCTGTGAAAGTCTGTGAGTGTCCCTGCATGGATAGCACTTGAATCTGTTAATAATACATGTGTCGCTCCGTAGAGGTGCGACATCTTGAAAGCAAGACTGTTATGGAAAAATAAGGCCAAAGCGGAGTGCTTGAGTTGGGGTATAACGGAAGGAAAAAGGACGCAATGCGACAAAAAGTTTGCTGTAACAAAGGGTTAAGTGCGAGAAAAAAAAAAAATCTCACAACAAAGTCAGACTTCAGCCTAGTTTCTTTACTTTGAAAGGTCATCTGGTGAGTGTGGTTTTCTTCGGTTGCTGTAAGAAATGGAACTCCTAGAGAAAACTGAGCTCTGTTTTTGTCACCTAAGGCTGTGTGACATGCAGAGGATTTTTTTTTTCTTCTTCATTGGTCCTATCAGGAAAGCACGGTTGTGTAATGCCTCTTCTGACTGAATGAATAATTAAGTCGGCGTAGCCTATAGCCAGGGCACCCTGGGCTGTGTTGAGCAAGCCAGCCAGCTGCTATTGCACTCTGTTTTTCCAAATGGGTCATGCTTCAGTCATCTTCAGCGCTGGAAGTTATCTTCCAACAGCATTCTCTCTTTGATCTTGAACCATCATACGCTTACTGTGGATTTCTAATTCTTACGGTCTTTTTTGACCCCTTGACATTGCACTAATTCTTTTTCAAGTCTTGACCCGTGTGGTCAATGAGAGTAGAGTGTCACAGGAGGGATTAACACTGCTTCTGTCACATTTTACACCTTAGAAAAATATCATTGCCTTATATTATGTCTTGCGGCCTTTTGCAGTCATTCAAGTTGAGAAAGCTAGCTTGCAGTATTTCTTGAAAAACGGAGGTAATCTGTTATTCAACGCTTTCAAGAAATACCAGTACACTGCAAACTCTCATTATCCCATTTTTATCACAAACATTGTCCTGTGTCACTGCTTTAATTGTGCTTTGACCAACACCATCACCCACCCAAGCAGCTGCGATGTACCTCCACCCTCATCCGTCCCCTCTGCTCCCAGAACAGAGATTACAAGCCCATCTGTATCACCAGAGCCAGGCCACGCTAAGCTGATGGGAGCCCTGCTCAGCAAGGCACCGCCGCAATTGTTAACCCTGATTAACTTGATGTGGCGTTCAGTAAAGGGAACAGTGTGAAAATCAAGCCAGTGCCGTGACCTAGTACCCTGCCGCTGAACCGAGCGTGAATCGGGCAAACTTGGGGAGGGTGGGTGAGAACGTGAGCCAGGAAAAAGAGAGTGGAGTAAAAACAGAGCAAAAATAGAGACAGACCGATGGCAGAGAGAGATTAGGGCGGCTTGAAGCCTCTACCTAAGATTGCACAGGAGGAACAGATGCCGTATATGCATGTAAATATATTGTTTTTCTGTTTTAGTGCAGTGAAAACAGGGTGTCAGTTCCAATATAGACTCCATCAGCAAAACATAAATTGGTGTGACTTTCAGTGCCACTGGTGATGGGCTTCTGTAGAGCCGCTGGCTGCAACACAGCACATTAAAGATTCAGTTATAACTACTATTGTGAGATAGTCATTGCAAAGAGAAGATGGCGTAGATGTTTGCTGCATAGTATGAACTGGAGCGTAGTTTAAAGATGGAAACGTATGGAATTGTGTACACTGCTCCTTTTACTCCATAAAGTAAGGTCTTGTTTGCATCTTGTCCCTAAGGCACAACAAATGTAGTTGTTTAGTTGCTCTTCATTTGCTTTTCCCCTTTAACATGGTGAGAAATTCAGTTGCAGTCTTTTCTTGTAGAACATTATGATGGTATTCCCTCAATTGTTCTGGCATATTTGTATATGGAGTGTTTAACAATTAAATACAATGACATTCCTTGTCACATGACATTTGAACTTTCTGTATAAGCGTGAACTCGATACAACCCCCTCCTTATCAAATCATTGCTGCACCACGGATAATGCCCTGTTACATGCTTTTCAGTTTGATGGCCATTGGACGATTCCTCACAGATGAAATTATTACTGTTTGCACGATGTGATGCATCTGCAAATCTAGTTGTGTACCTAGAAATGCATTTCTGCCAAGTTTGAAAGGTCAAGTCAGACCATATTTCAACAGTGTTTTCCAGCTCTGTTATTCTGGTTATGACATATAGCTGGACCAAGTTGGCATGAAACCAATAAGGCATGAATTCATTTCAATTCCAACTAAATGTAAAGATACTGAAGATAGAATCTATAAGTCGTGGCGCACTTTTTTTTAGCACGCATTTTTTTTTTATACCCAAATCAAATAAATAGGTGTAATGCAGTCATTTATGAAATGTATGTAACTTTAATGTCAATGTTGCAACCAAGTGCTCGCTACTTAAAGAAATGAATAATAAATAGATTCTCAAACTGGATACAAATGTGTTGAACACAGCCACATGGTTAAGCACATCATGTCCGACGCAGTCAGTCGACTGAATGACCTAGTGACAGTTTCCCCCTGAATTAACCCACGGGCTCCTCTGTGCAGCGGCGTTTTGTCAGAAGTGTAAACGAATGCGACGTGCGAAAGAGTGCGACACAGGCCACAGTGTATTACAATCTTGTTCATCCATCTCCAGAGACGCTGACACTCGATAGAGTAAAGTGAGAGTGACGAATTATTTATAAAAACTTGTTGGGGATGACATGTCTACCAGTCACTGTGTGTACACTCTCTGTACATTTAGGCGTTAAAAATCCTAAACATTCCTTTTAAACCAATTCTGACTCAAAATTAAAGGCCCAGTTTCGAGAAATACAGTTTAGGTTTTTCATTGAAACTGAAAAGTAATGACACCGACAGTGGGATTTGTAAAAAGTGAAGAGTTTCAGTTTGAAGCTATATTAGAGTCAACCATGTTGCATTTGGACCAATTTTATAACAAATAAAATTGCATAAGAAATGTTGTATCTGTGTATGCTAGAATATTTCTAAAAATCTATGAATACTACATGTGCCAAAAGAAGGCAACAAAACTATGCTTCAAAATCATCTCATTTACCTTCAGTAAAACTATTTTTTGCAGTCTTATAGTATAAAAAGACAAGTGTAAAGAATTCCACTGCGGTAACATGGCTGTTTGTGTGGCGGTGTGGGGATCTTGTTATGTATTAAGATGCTTTAAGTAAATAATACCTTTGTGCATTCGCGATGACACCCCCAAACAAATGCAGAGATAATAACATGTTGAACCCTGTGACAACCCCAACAGGCCCCTCCCTCTCTCAGCTCCTCGCCATTTCTCCTTTGACCTAATAATTAAGCTGCTTTTGGCTTTATAAGTTGAGAAGCAGCTTTGTCAACCTGCGGTGACAAATCTCTCTCAACTGAACCACTGCTTTTGTGGAGGTGTATTACTAACGCCTCCTATCTCCCTTGTAACACTCGTAAATCTTTTATCATCCCACTGAGAAAGTAATCCTTCTTAAACAGTAATCATAAACAGCCAAATGCTGAGCATGTTTCATAAGCTGACTTAAGCTTCACTTAAATGTGAGAAATTTTAATGAGAAGAAATTGCAGCCTGGACCGCATGTATGAGTCGGCTGCGTCGTGTTGGGACCGTGTATCTGCTGAAAGTCATTAACATAGGAGTAAGGGCAGAGAAAAGTGTGGCAAGGATGGAAACATGGTAAAATGATATGTACTGTAACAAAGTGCTCACATGTTTGAGCTTCACAACATCCGCTGTATGAATCGTCACATGAACCAAAGGACAATCCCACTGATTTAACATGATTCATCAAATATCCGTTTCATGGCAACTATTTCGTAAATCATTCTGATTTTGTATGTTTGTACTTTGCCTTCTGGGCAGTTATTGGTTTCCATGCATTTCCATATGGCATAAAAATCAGTTGCAGACTCTTGCTTGAGTTGTGCCATCCGTCGCAGCCAACATCAAGTCTGCACTGATTCCAATAAAGTTCTTTTACTGTTACTTGATAATGCAGTTTAAATGTCGATTGATTGGAAAAGTCTGGAGTGTGTTACCTCGTAGCGATAATGCAGCTTTGACAAAATCTGAAACTCTTGCAGCACAGTCTGCATGAATGTAAAGTATACGTAATTTGTCGGTAAGGAGCTAAAACACACAAACACCCATGGTCCAAAAAAGATGAACTTCTACTATTCTCAGTTGTGGCTCAGGTATGAAATAAAATAAAATGTAGATGTAAAATAAAATGTAAAATAAATGGTCTTAAATGAATATGAACTTAAATTAAAGTCTGGGGCGAGTTTAGTCGTCTTCACAACTGCAGTGTTGTTCATTAGAAATGAACCAACAACAAGAAACAACTAAAACCTGGCGTATAAAAGCTTGGATAGACTGGAACACAGCACGATTATCCAATCAAATCCACAGTGAGTTGTTTCTGCATTTGTTCTGAACATGCTGAGTTGAAGTTGCAGGGACAGAGATCAGATTCCTTTTGACCTGTAGGTGTGATCACACCCCACGCTCAACAACAAACAGTCAAGAACATCCTTCGCCAAATACGACCAGTCTTGTGAGATTTTTATTTTTTATTTTTGGTGCAGTTTCACAGGGGGTTTCTCAGCTTGTCTTGGGTTAGACAGAGTGGACGCTAAGAGAAACGGACGGGAGGGTGGGGGAGGAGGGCGAGAATGTGTCAGGCAGGAGCCAGCAAGGAGGCTGAAGGAGTCTTGCAGCAAGAAGGGACCTGGGACATGCTAGCATTACAAAGCAGTGACCCGGGATTAAGCGCGGTGGACAGTAGCAGTTTGATTTGATCGGGCAGTGCTGTGTTGTTAAATCGCTCATTAAATCCAATTAGGGGGAGGTAGAGGGAGACAGAATGGAGGGTGAGTGGTGGGTGGTAGCGCTTTAGCCTGTGGAAGATTGCGTGCCAAGCCGAGCAGGTGACAAACTCCAACCCCGAACTCCTGACCTAGACATAGGTCTCCCCATTTCTTCACTCGTTTATACCCATCTCCTCCCCTTGTTTTTCCTCAGCTGGCCGCTCACAGATTTCACCCGCGACCTCTCCATCTTTGTATCGCCACAGTGAGGTGTGAGGGTGTTGGACATCAAGACACAAGTGGTGTGTCAAAGATCAATGCAATCAATCTGACCGGCCTTACATGCAAAATAATGTCAAGCCAATTACTGTCTCATCAAATTAAAGAGAACTACAGCCTGAGTGTTGCTCTCACGTGGTGCAGAGACACTGCAGTCACATCAGAGCGGTGCCAAGACAAATGTCACACAATTACACAGCATAACACCACCCAACTGTGGCCTCTCAGTAACCTCTCTCTAAACTTTCACAAAAAAAAAAACAACTACCATAGACAAATGCTCTAACCCTCCTGGATTTAATAATCCATCCACATTTTGCCCCACTTTTCATTCCACTTTCTTCCCTGCTTTTTTTTGGTTTCTGGCTGTTTACTGCGCAATGATAGGACACACAAACAAAAAAAAAGATGGATTACGAGACACTCTGACAACTTAGTCATTCTTCTCTTGAAATCTCATTTGTTTTGGTGATCTGTGAGTTCACTCTTGTTTATGTCCCAGACTGTCACGGCACTGCTGTTCTAACGCACATTGTTTTTCCAACTTTTGTCCCACTGTTTGTCCCGTATCTGTGATTCATGCATCACATCTCTGTGTTGCCCGTCCTCTCTAATCCAAATCTTCTGCCCTTTTGTTGAAGGTATTTTGCCCTATTCCTAAAACCTCTGAGTGGGCCTCCTTGTATATCTGATTTGGCAATTGTTAAAATATTGAAAAGATATGAATTGTCTTGGAAAATTTGAATTTTCTGAATGATTTGATACAATGTTGAAGTTGTACGCTAGTTATATCGCCAATCTTACCAGTCCGGTTATCGGTAAATCGCAATGGAGTGAATGATAGTTCATTTAGGCAGGTGACTAGATGTGGATTCTCTCTGCAGGCCATAATCAAAAATACTGACACCATGTGAATCAAGACAATTTGTGACAAATTGTTCTATTATAAATTATTTGTGTACACTTTTTTATTCATTTAAATGTGATTATGTGTCCCACTATTTCTCTATCTGATGGTCGAAAAGCTTATTTAACAACTCTACAAAATTCTGATGGGGGAATTTCTTAAATACCTTCATTTATTCGTTTATGTTTTTCTAAACACTGTCAAATCTCAGGACATGTAAAAAAATATTGGTGTTCAACTTTGAAAAACGCATCATGTTGCACTCTGAATTATGAAAGTACACTGAACTGTGCTTCAGGTCCCCAAATTAAGAGGGAAAATACTATGAACATGACCTCTATGCCTTCTGGTACACTCATGGAACTGCCAAATACATTTTTAAAACACTAGATAGAATAGATAAATACATATGTACTTTATAAATTGAATCGCCAATTCATACATTGGGGGATTTGTGGAATTGTGCTGGATACATGATGGAGCTGGTTTAATAGGGACAAATGTTTTTTCTTACAGTTTTTTCCTGTTCTCCATAAAATTAAACCCTGCTTTTAACTCCCTTTTAAATGTATTATTGCATATATATATATATATATATATATATATATATGCATATATATATATATATATATATATATATATAATTAATGAGGGAAAGGTTTGTTCTTCATATTTTCCTGTTCTAAAACGAACCATCACACAGTATGTTAATCAGAGGGTTTCTATCATTACATAAGATAACATGAAATAATATTTTTTCACAAGTGCAAAGGGTCAGGATTGGATCCCTCTATAAGGCTGTACTGTATCCTCTCTTTTAACTAAGATTGCATTATTAATATCCCTAACAAACTCATTCTCCTGAAGAAAATCCATTTCTGTCTAAGACCAACCACATGTAACACTTTCTTCTTGAGTACTTGTATAAATATTTAATGGCAAAGTTTGAGACTTTGTCTGAACTCTAGTGAGGTGAGGCGACTAATTACCCGTCAAGAAGTTTCTGGCATCACAACAACAGCAAGTAAGTTATATCTTGTGAGAAAAGTAAGATTGTGGCAAGAAATCGTCATAAGATTTATCAGTGAAAATAAGCAAAATATAACTGACTAAGATTATCATTGTGTCTTTAACAAAACCTAATTGATAACTGTCCTGGTTATCGGCTTTTATAATGCAACAGATATTTATTCTTAGGATATTTAAATTATAGTGTTCATATCATGCTCACTGTATTTGTTAATATAACTAAAACCTTTTATCGCTCAAGTAGTATTGACTGCGGTAGATAATTTTTCACACAGTATTAATCTCACAAGTTTCATAGGTACATTATATGAAGTAAAAAATGTTTAGTCTATATGGTTTTCATTTAACAAATTTACTTTCCTTTAATTCAATATTCTGTGGTTAATTCTACATTATCTGCACTCTGATCTTGGTGTTCCTATACAATGTCTTAGCTTTACTGTGTGTATTGCAGAGAGTATTCATCCCAGACTATAAAACATTCACTCTTGATTTTTGTCTTCTGCTCTCATGCATCTTCTTCTCTTTACTGTGTGTAGACATTTACTGCTTCTTTCTGGGTCTGTATGCAGATTATAGGGGCTCTTATATCTTTAAAATTATTGGCCGAAATGACTTTTCATGGCCTCCGGAGCTGCTTTGGTTATCTGTCCCTTAGGTCAGACTGAATTACTGCTAGCAGGAATGTTTCCAGGTTCTCTTTCCTCTTATAGGAGCAAAATGATTTAAAACTCAAAAGTTCTGCTGGCTTTTGATGGATATAAGATGACAAATCATCTAATAACAGACTCAATACTTTTAATGATTTTTTTTAAATAAAACATTTAACTACATTTGGCCCATGAGCCTGCTGACTTCATGGGAACATTTTTTTTCTGACTGAGGCACCTGTATAGAACAATTTAATTTGTTCTGACTTTGTTGCGTTCGACTATATATTTTTTAAAAAATATATTTTGAATTTGTCATATTTTCTTTGCATGCTTTGCTATATTTACAGAATGTATCTGCAGGTAAGTTTGAGTGTATTTTAAAAAGCATTATGCACAAATATGCAGTCATAATGACTCAAGGACCTTATTGTGATTCTGTAGTCACTTTTTAAGTGAAATAATTATTTGTTAATTTGTTATATTTCAGCAAGACATGCCATTGAAATTATTTTGACTTCAAAATTATGTAAACCTTTATCTTTATAACAGGTACGATTCAAATTACAGTGATTGCTTACTACAGTTTTGAGATATACTGCACAGTTTGAGATAAATTGTTAGACGTCACAATATTTTTTCATATCTAACATTAATTTAAGATTGGATTAGACTGAATTTAAGTGTTTTTGTAATTTGGAAAACTTAAATTAAACCTCAAATAAATAAATTGATCATAATTAAATGGAAATTATTGTGTCAAAATGTAATAAAACAACATGGCTTTATGCTATTAGTGACAATGATTGTATAGAGTGTTTTGTATTGTAATTACATTCTATTTTAATGAATAATTCTATTGAATTGTTTTTATTAGTTGCATTACTACATGTATTTTTATTGTTACGGTGTAATATTAGTATAACACACGCACATGCATGAGACACAGTTTCCAGTAATGGAGCCTGGAGTTTCTTAATGCTGTGTTGGTGTCTTACCAACCCAGCTGTATAGTCAATCATCAATATTCCTTCAGTGGCAGTGAATGTATTGGATCTGATTACCCACTATGGTTCACATATACTACTATAATCTGTCATTACTGTTACGGCATTTGTTACTCAGATAGTGGCGTAAATATTTTACAAAGAAGCTCAATTTCCTCAGGACAGTTAAGACAATAGTGCTACACGTCTGAGACATTATGCAGCACCTGACCATTTAAGTGTGAGGTTTTGAAAACTAAGTCCTGCAGACAGAAAGTCAAGTGTTCCCACCCTGTGTCCAATAGCCTTGAACAAGACTGTCTCCATTATTATCTCACTGAGTGACTGAAAGTGTCTGAGAGACGCATTTCTGTCTCTATATGCTATCACATGATGATATTTCTGTATTCATGGTTTACATGGTGGGTTTTTTTTTTGCACGTGTCTTTATTGAGAAAGAGGAGTGGGTTTACTGCATCAGTGCTGCCTTCCTTCAGTAAGTGTTAGTATAAACACAGGGAGCAAAGACCTCAAGTGCCGCACACTGTATGAACTCTTCACCCTGCATTTTCGCCAACAGCAACTAGGCTGTCGTCTGTGAATTGCCGCCAGCAAGCAGGAGACAGACAAAATGTGGCCTGTGGAGGTCTGGGATCAGTGGGCAGCAGGGTCAGTGTGGAAGTGGTCACTTACAATATATGCAAAAGGCACAGAGAGCGTGTCTGCTATACCTTTTAAAGGATGTCTTGGTGCCCTAGTTACACTGGATATGTGTCTTTGTGCGCCCGCTGAAGAAGTCCTCCAGGCCTTTGGACTAACAGTAAAAGTCAGCGGAGCTGCCGTATCCTTTTCTTGACCTCTTGCCATTCTGCTCTCCGTTTACCGGGCTCTTGATCCTCAGCCCTGCTGTCTCTGGCTTTTTCCAACCCAGAAAAACAGACAGACATAACACTTGACAAACTCCTCTTTATGTGTAACATTACAAATGACCCAGGGATTTGGCTCAATGGCGTTTCACAGCATATTCAGCCTAGTGTCTTGCCTTCTTTTGCTGAATATGTATCAGGATGGCTGAGGGGGACAGTTATGCCAAATCTCTTTGTCAGTCCCGCAGGAAAAGTAGAGGGATCTTTTCTAACAGGCTCTTAGTCCCAGAATAGATGACAACTTTGACACTGATGTATCATGTCTCAGTAGTTCAGACACGGAGGGCGGCCTGCCTAGGCTTGATGCAGAGCAGGCAGCCAGCCAACAGAGGTACATGAGGAGCGTGGGGGCGGGGGGAGGGCTATTTAAAAACAATCCTATCTGTGGATCCACTGTGGGCTAAACAAAGGATTGAACCTCATTAAGATAAGAGTCCACGAAAGCAGACCAGTTGTTATGTGAAAATGCTGTCAGGGAGGCCGCCGAGAGGCAATGGCCCATTTTCTTTTCTCTCTCTAAATAGCCGTGTGTCTTCCCAATGCATCATATGTCTTTGCTAGTATTGAGCACGCACATCAGCGTCTCCCCTCCATTCTCCTTCATCACGTTCATGTTGCTGCCGGTCATGTGTAGATGTCAGGAGTGGGCAAACAATGATAAACATTGACAAATAGGCAAGGCTGTGTTCCTGATGTGCCGCAGAGCAGAAGTAATCGAAACTGCACAGGACAAACTGCTCTCCAAAAAAAAAAAACTCTGTCCTGCAAAAATAAACATATTAAATATATAAACATATTTTTTTTCAGGGGCAGCTCTGTCATGACAACATTATTACACAAGATGTCCCACATCAAAATTTGGCTGATTTTTAAACTTTAGGTTTCTTTGTTTTTCGCATATTTAGGTTTAGTTAAAAACTTCTAATTTGTCTCCAGAAGTTTCTCCTGTTACAATTTATGCCACATATATGTTATTCTATATTCTTAAGCAATATGTTAGAACACAATTATCATTGATTAACAGGTGTACAGTATATAAAGATTACAAAAAGAAAAACTGTTCCCATCCTACAAATAAAGCTGTCACAATATTGAATATTGAAAATATATATTATTAAAGGAATTCTGATTCTGATATTGTTTAATTAAATTAAAAAAAAAAAAGTTGACTGAAGAAAAAAAAAAAAGTTTTGTGCATGTGGATATTTGTGCATTTCTTTTCCCCTAAAATGCATTAATAATGAATACAAGTACTAGTGAGTTAAGGCAAGGCAATTTTACAGTATTTAAACATCACATTGAAAGAGAAACTCTTTGGGCTTCATGTTAAAGTGCATACAGTAACAAGTAACATGAGATTATAGTTTAAAACAAAAATTGACAACCGCTAAACCTCCAAATGACATCGACAAACCACACACAATGCACCCCATAAGATCATTTAAATGATTAGAAACAAGATTTAGAATTTTTTGAAATACTTTCTTTCTTTCTTTTTCTTTTTTTTTTTTAACATTTCAGGATTTGAATTATTAATGACTACTGAACTGCACATCATCCTTTGACACACAATGTGAATGGATGATGTGAATTACACCTATTTATAGTGTTAAAGAGTGCTAGGGTGGATGACTAATAGCAATAGATAAGAAGAAAAGAAAAAAATAGATATGAATGAAAAGTCTCATCCGTGCTTTACATTCCACTTTTGGCCCTGATGGGTTTTTAAAATGAATGTTAGTTTAGGGCCACTAATAATTCATGACTTTCAGTAGATATATGTGTCATCTGGAACTGTATAAATATGTTGAAGTACATTTCTTAAGAGCATGTTCACTGGTACATTATAAAAGCTGACAGCTACACTTTGACACAGTAAGCCGTAAGGAGTAGAAATACTTTTTATCTTTTCAAGTTTCTTAGACAAAGGCCAAAGGTCTTTCTTTTTTTTTGTGTCTCTGATAACATTTGTACAATTCTGGATGGTGGATTAAATATTATTTTTAGATGGAGGGGGACTTTTCTGACCTTGAAAATCCAAAGGTAAATGCTGGAAAAAAGAGAGGTCACAACACAAACTGTAAATGGTAAATATTATTATTATCAATATTATAAATTGCTCTCTCTGGCAGTATATATAATGCCTTAATGCGTGTAAAAAGCACATATAATGCATACATCCATACAAAAAAGGGTGTACATGAATATACTCATCCAGTTTTTGAATAAAATACATATACTACATACATAAATATTCATTAATATTACACTTAGTGAACTATATCTAACTACACTAGACATGAAAATGTACATTTTTACAGGCATGTGTATTTGCAATGCAACCTCATAAGTACTGACCCCATTCAATTTTCATTTTTAGCCAAAAACATGTCTTATATAGCCATACGCATAAATCCTAAAGTCCAGATGAGCTGTTGTCGGAAATTATACATTACGTGGAATAACTGGGGAGGTTATACAATAGAGATATTCCTTTAGAGAAGCACAGTTATTCAAAACACATGGCATGGTCTCTTCTTTGCTGTGCATGTATTTCATACAGTGGAGCCTGGGAACCACAGAGGGCCGTCCACTGACATCATGCACAATGGATAGGATGCCTCAAACCAACAAACAACTCAAGTAGTGTATCAGACATGTCTAAGCTTTGTTAATAGAGAATAAAAAGAAGCTTAACTGTTAACTCAGACACCATGAACTCTGAATGACACAGGGTTCACTCAGAGGTTATTGGTTCAAATTAGCTGAAAGCTCTACAGGGCTGACTGGAGCTATTTGTCATATCACTTCTACGCTACACTAGGGGGCAGTATATAACCTTGCTATGGGAGATGCTGCTGTTAAGGGGCAGAGTAATGAATGAACAGAGATAGAGAAGTGAGATAGATATGACCCTCTGATGAACTGTAAATCTGCCGGCAGCTCGGCGGGGCACTGCTGACTGGTTAAATGCCAACCCTCCACCTGGAGAGGAGAACAGTGACAGTGATGCATCTGCAAGCGTGTGTGTCTCTGTGAGTCTCTGTGTTTGTATTTGCGTTTGTCTGTAAGGAAGCATTTCATGAGTTTTTAGTTACGGTTATTCAAGTGCAGCAAGTACAAGATTTTGCACGTCCCACATTTCAGGTTTGTCCACTATGTCATATCCCTACACATTCCTACAGATGAAACCCAGCGAACATTTTCCTCACAGATTGAATTGAGACTATTTGAGCCTTTTGCTGCCAGATCACTTCTCTAAACAATCCCCTGGCCCTCCTTTCCTTGCTCCACTCATTTTTAACCCCCCTTTTTTGGCTCTCTCCCTCACTTTTCTCCATCTCTTTATTTCGTTTCCTAACAAAAGCCAGGACCGGGAGGCACATGATTAGGCTGCCACTAATTGGTATCAGATTCACAGGTTTGGATCAGCACTGTGCTGGCTGGAGCCAAGGCATTGCTCACATCTGCATAGAGAGTGGGTCGCTGAGAACCCGAGTGTGTCGAGCCGTTTGGCCCACCATCAGTTTCTCCTCACAGAGTCGTAGGCCTGCCATCACGCACACTGCTCCGGGGGCCAAACGAGCTCCAAGCACACACATGTATGACAGCTTTCATGTGCAAGCCAAACTCTGATCAGAGGGCCTCCATATTGACACCTTTCATGGTGTGTTAGCACCTTGACAGTGAAGAAGCAGGACAGCTGAGACGTCTGCAGCGTGATGGAAAGGAGCGACCAGCCTAGAGAGAAGGCTGAGGTTAATGGAGGCGGGGCGGACATGGGGATTAGGGAACTGGGTCTGCCTGCCATATTTTCCGCCTTCGTGGCCCCAGACACAGAAACTCACATGCAAAGACTCACGCGAAAAATATAAACATAAAATGCAGATACGTACTTGCACTTGTCACTGCTAATACTCTCTGTCAGTGAGCAGTGTGTTTTCTGGAGGTTTTTGTTAAATGAAGGAGTAATTGTATGATTGGCTACGCCATTGAATTTGTTTTGGCAAGGCACCCTGGGTCATTTCAACTTTATCGCAGTGACACGAGTTGGCAGACTGTGGGGGGCAGCGGTTGGGTGAACTGCAATGTTGTGCACAGATGATGGCAGTAACAAGGGAAACAACATAAAAAAAAAAAAAAAAAAAAAGCAAAACAGAACAGAAGTGTTGGGGACACCTGCATGCTCACATAACTTGTCCTCCCTCCCCAAGGAACACCCCTGACCCAGAAAAGAAGTACCTTGCAGGTTGTCAGTGGTTAAAGGATGGTTTGTGGCCATTAAGCTAGTGGAGCAATAGCATGCCCACCACAGAACACAGACTCCGCCAGCAGCAAACACTTGGGAGGCTGCCATTGGATATGAGACAGCAGCCACAAGGGGTTTCTTGCCAATAGTCCGACAGTTGTCCAACGTCAAACACTTGGCAGCTTCAGCACCACCCCTCCTTGGGTTAACCCTTTATTTAACCTGACAAGACCAGTGGGAACATGTTTGTTTATGACAAGGGCCTGGGGTGGAGGTGGGGGTTACACCACCACCCTGTCATAGCACTGAGGCTCACAGTACCACCACAGCCCTATTTTTTTTTTTAAATCTGACCACTGAGCAAGAGCAGATCCAGTGCCTCTGTTCAAGAATCTTCTATGACCATGATATGTTTTTACTATAAAGGCTATTATTTATCCATTCTAATGGGGATTAATGGTCAGGTGCTGACGTTTGTGACTTATGCCGGACGTGTTCATGACCACTGTAACAACACATTTCGGAGACTAAGGTCTAAAACTTTGACCTCAAGCTAATAGCACCAAATGATAGATATTAGATATATTGTGATATATTACTTAGAATCCTTTAAGGTCAGAGATATAATTAACTTGTGCATGCCTTTGTATTTGCCTTGTATGTGTTAAACTCTACATCTATTTTTTGCTGCCATAAAACGGTCTAAAACTTTTAGTAATAATAGTATAAGGCTATTATTTCAAGGCCTACAGAGAAGCTAAGAGGTGTCAGAGATGTATGCAGGTCATAAAAAATACTACCCCTGTTGCACTTCATTCTGGATGATGATACTCATAAATAACTTAATATTCATTCATGGGGGCGGATTGCATGACTTATTAATTCCGCAGATCCTTTGAGTTGGTTGGATGAGCAGAACTGACAGCTTTCCAGTTACAAACCCGCTATGTCAAACTCATGTAAGAAGACTTTTCTTCTTACATCCCCTGCTGGTGCTCTCCTGCTGACTTCCCACCTATCTGAAGACCTCTTCCTGCTTCTCTGGCTCTTCACTTCTGTTTCCCACTGGTAGTGTCTGTGTCACCCTCCTGCTGCTCCTCTACCAACCTCCTGACACGTTTGTCTGCCAGCTTCCTGTAGCTCCTCCACGACCTACTTATTGTTCCTCTGTCACTAGGTGATGGAGGCAACCACCTCTGGGAGCAGAAGTCGGAGAATGTGAAGTTCGCTGTAATGGGAGAAGACTTGGAAGTGACTTTCAGGTGAGCTGGGGCTGAGATGGACTGATGTGTGCTTATCAAGGGGTACGAAATCTAGTGAGCAGAAAACTTTTTGGACAACTAGAGTAGAGAGTGTACACATCCAAAAACCTTTGGATCAAAGATTCAAACCAAAGGCAGAAATCAGACTAAAGAACAAAGATAGTACTTTCGCCAATTCATGTCAAAGCTACACAAAGATCTTTGTTAGATCAAAATATTGCTCTATGAATGTTTCTATCAGTGCAGTGTTTGGATTCTTTTTGTCTGATATTCTCGTTCTACCTTTAAAAATCCGCTTTTGTAGTTGCACAAAAGTCGACAAAAAAAACAAGTCAAGACAGCGTGATGTCAATGTTCTCATTACCATCTAGAGATCACGCAGAGAAACGCGCTTGCTGAAAAAAAGTAATATAATTTGTTGTCATATTTTGACTGCATCTCCATATTCACCGGCGTAAAGAAGCACCAGTAAGTACAAATATGAGGCATATGGTTACCTCCAACAGTGACTGTTGCCCCAGACTGGTGTTGGCCAGCTATTTGCAGACAGCCTTTCATTCTGACCATCAATCAGATAACAGAACAGTACAAATCAGGAACTTTGATTGGAAGGGATTCTGCTGCACTTTCGTCTGAAATTACAAGGCAAAGGGAGAGGGGGGGGGGTTGACTTTCAAAACATATCGTTTCCATTTGTTTTGACTGACATTCATCTCGCTTGCTCTTTAATTAAACCATAGTGAGGTCAGAAAGATTGTTATGCCACTTTTTAAAAGCTTTTTGTGGAAATACAATCCTGTGACCATTCTACTAAGCTGGAGTCACCTTATCCTCGCTCCGTGCCCCATGGCAGCCCTCTCACACTGTGAACCTCTTCCAAACACAACAACCAGTGACTGTACACAGCACGAGGAAAAACTGATACAGCTCGAGTCCCCTCGCCTCTCCCATTGTAAGTCTCTCCCTCTCCCCTGTTGGCACATCCAATCAAATTAAAAGTGGATGGAGGGGAAGGGAATTGCAGCCATGGGGCCATGTGTGCCCCCCCATGGAAGAAAGAGACTGGAGACGGGAGTTTATAGCCACCCCTTCGCCCCCTCTACTTCTTGTAATCCCTAGTAGAAACCGAAGAGAGGAAGAAAGGGCAGCGTCTGTCGCCCAAAGACGTTACAATAACAGAAAGAAAACCAACCAGCCTCTAACACCAAAACCCTTCCATAATCTAGGCTACGGAGGGAGGCCTTTGGAACAAGTGACAAGACTGGTGTGTGTATTCATCTGTGTGTGTCCAGCCCACCAGTTCCACTCATGGGTAACAGATGGCGCCTTATCATTGGCCAGGATCGGCCGCACAGCACACATTCCTAGACATGCCGGTAATGCCTTTTGTGATATTCAGTTAATGCTAACTTCACGTGAAATTACACACTAAATTACCATTAGAGTGCGCTCATTATTCTATGTATTATCAGGGTTGAACTCGTCAAACAGAGCATTCACATGGGTTGGGGGGCATTTGTTGAGATAATTGTTGTTCTGTGTACTGTCTTTTTAATTATACATCCACGCAAGCCAACGTTACCACCAACATAACCCATTTGCACCCGTGAATGAGTCCCCATCATAAAAACATGCTTCCTCACCTGGCTGCCCTAAAAGCTGGCCTTTTAGCGGCCTCCCTCCCCCTGCACCCTTTTAATAATGCCCTTTTATTCTTGAACACATTATTAAACACTGTCACTCAGGCTAAATACCAGGAATAGTTGGATAAGAGCCTAAACAAGGATGGGGGGGAGAAAATGGGGGACAGGGTACATGGAGTACTCTGAGTGATGGATCTGTTTGAGTCCATAAATGTGGGTGTTGTGAATAGAGAGAGAAAGGTAAAAGCTGGGAGGCTGAAGGAAGGTTGGAGGGAGGCCAAATACATTATGGCTGGGGTGAGGAGTTCATGCTGGAGTGCAGCAGGGGGGCTGGTGTTCACTTTGGCTGCACGCTGTGATGGCTGGTCAGCAAGGAAGATGATTGACACCTGGTATAACTGACAGGATGACTGACAAATGCAGTGGGCATGTTAAACTCTTTGGTTCGAATAATGGAAGTGATGGTGGCGATGATGTCCTGTACGTTAGTGTTGGTACAAGAGTATACTTTAGCAGATGTCTATATGGGCATTCTGCGGCATGAACATATGTTTGAGTGCGTGTATTCGTCTGGGTGCATTCATGAATGTGTGCATCCATGAGGTTCAGCTTCTTCCATACACATCTGGAATTATTCTTGTGATAAAGAACTTTCAGATAATGTAACACATCCTCTGGCAGCCATAATGGAGTTCTGCTTGACAAAATACTGATAGTGAGCGTTGGCTGTCCATCTTAACAGAATGGAGCATGGAACAGGATAACATTTTGGGAAATGTAGTTTTCTTGCTGAGAGTTAGGTGAGAAAATCAGTACTACTTTTTTGTCTAATATGAAGCTTGAGCCGGGACATGGTTGGCTGGTTTAGCATAATGACTGAGAGCAGCGATGCAGGTAGGCTACCATCACATTTTAAAACTCACCAATCAACATATCTCATTAATCTGATCATCACATCTGATCAATGTGCGGTCAGATATTCGCATATTAGGAAGCTATCCTGAGTAACTAATTAGTAGCCTACCGCGTAAGTGTGCATTCAGAGTAAAAATAGCAGTGTGCTAAAAAAATCACGAGGGGCTGTGTTGGTGCATGTTGCTACAAGGTGATCTAGGAAGTCCTATCTGGGCAATATAACCATGAATTTGAAGGCTTATCTGATGCTAAAACACTGCCCAAAGGTCAATAATACCACAAAGTGAACTACCTTGAATGAATATCCATATATTTGATTGGCCAGAGCAGTTCTTTGCTGAATGAAATTTCACTGCAATGTGGCAAAAGTTGTGTTTTTGTGGTTCACGGTTTTACACATTTCTGATCAGAATCAATGTTGGGTTTGTCATCATGCAATAAATAGTAATCTATTACTCACTGCTCTTTGAGTGCGCCGACTACGTAAATGAATCTGGATTATTCGATTTCTTCTTCTTCTACTTCTTTTCCTCTCGTATTAGGAATAACTTGTTGCACTACTCATTACTGGGGAAAGTAATGTTATTACTCTAACATGTTACTACTGCCTAACACTGACAACAGTTCTACGTTGTTCATTGCAAATTTTGCCAGGGAGTTTGCCGTAACTCAAGTAGGGCAAAGACAGCTCACTTCTATTTAGAAAGCATACTGAGAATTTCAACAGTTCCTTACTGCGGTAACTAGGTAGTTACGGTTCTTATTAGATTAAGAATGGCACAGATACAGCAAAGCCACACGAGTAATAGACGAGTAGCTGACAATGACTGATGACACTACCGAAGTGGCCTTGTTTTGATATTTAATAGCCCTGATGGTGCCCCCCAGTGAGAGTAGAAGCACATGGTAAGGCTTAACCAGGCTGTGACAGGCTTAGCCTACTGGTTACTGTGAAGAGTGACAGCCTGATGGGAAAATGAGTTTCCAAAGCATTGTTAGAGTAGCCACAGTTTGCTGATGTCACCAGAGCAGATTGGCACAAAGACATACACGTACACTCGCACACAGACACACAAGGATCACCTGCCTGGAGACAGGGTGGATTATGGGGAATTAGGGGGCACTGTGTGACTTGGCACTGAAACTGGGGGTCCTGTTGTTGTCGGCGCAGGATCTGAAATTCTGCCAAAATACACTGACACGCTCTTACAATAGAAAGCACACAGATGACTGATGACACCGATACGAACACATTCACAAGGTAAAGACGAGCACACTTGTGTCCACGTGCTTGTGCTGACATATGCATACTATGCACACTGCACAATGCACTTATGCGAGCACAGACCCACACAAATAGTACAACATGGAACACCCCACATTATGTATACACAGTCTCTCATACACACACACACACACACACACACACACACACACACCAGATGCCAGCAGGGTAAGTGTGTCCCCTATCCAACAGTAGCAACTGTAACAATGACAAGGCTTAGCGGTGCAACAGTAGCCCCCCTGCAGATTGACATTCGAGACTGCTGTTCACACAGTGCAACCATTCACAGCGTCAGAGCTTGATAATTCACTTTTAGCCAACACTAACCTGCAGCTGTGCACTGTTGTAATTAAAAGTGAGGCCTTTACATGAAATGTCAGTCGTTATTCAGGCTTTTAGCGACGAGCATACCCAGCTAATGTAAACTGCGATGTGGCATGGAGGATGAAGGAATTCATTTCATATAAAAAAAACCAAAAAAACCCCTGTTTGATTACAGTTGGTCGCAGCCATGTTTAAAGATCAGTCCTACACTTTAACTTGCCATATTTGCAAATGAAAGTAAGAAAGGAGAAATAATATATGAGGTTTTGAGATCAGACAACAAATTAATTAACAACAAAATACAGCTTAGATAAGATACTTATCATTTGAAATGGCATACACTAATAGCTCAATAAGCACAGAACTGAGATAAAAACCCCTGTTCAAAGATAATGTTTTGCCTGTCTGTTCAAACTCCATGACCGTAAGTGGATGCTGAGAATTTTTGTTTACTAGTCACACCACTATTTCCAAGGTCACAAATCAACTTTTATAATCAGAAAACACCAACTTTTAATGAATGTCTTACAACTCAAATGTACAGTATAAAATATATGAAGAATTGTGCAACCCCAAAACTTCTCAGAGGACTTGCAGTAACCTTGATGGTAAGATTAATGGCGTTCAGTTGATTGTTGTCAAAGAAATATAAAATTCTAAACTTGAGGTAACCACTTTATTCCAAACCAGTCTGAATGAAACATTAACATTTCACTGCGTATCTTAACGTACTTCCATATGAGCTGAATTTCCAGGCATCCCTTTCTACACACGCCATTCACAGTTGTAAAACACACATGGCATACACAAGGAGGGTCACACACACACACACACACACACGTCATGCACATGTAACCCACAGTCATGTATGGATTGATGTATACAGTACAGATACACAAACATAATGACAAAATGGACCGACGCAATGAATCATATAGTACTACACACAAACACACACAGTTGTGGAGTAGGTATATGCAAGCAATAACACACTCACATGCACACACGCGCATGTGTGCACACACATACGCACTTACACTACACCGTATCATGCATATCTCTCACACCCCCTGCCAGTTGTCAGTCACTGCCTTTGAGCACAAGGCCTGAGGGACTAGATTAAATCCTTCTGGAGACAGGATGACGGGTACAGAGGCCTGTGCTGAACACACACACTGAACTCACTCGCGCACACACCGAGTGAATGACGGCATGTCCTATGCTAAGTATCTTTACATGACGAAACTCTGCGTTCTTTGCGCGAGGTCTCATGACAGATTTGCAAGAAGACACAACTTTTTTCTCATGGAGTGAACTACCTGTCATCCCAATACCTCCGCTCATAATGTAGAACAATGTGTCCCTGTGAACAGAAATACTTTAACAGCTCCAAAGCCTGATTAATTAGCCTACAAGTAACAAGAATCAAACAAACTAGAATGTTTAAACTTCAGCTCGACTGTTACTGAAACCAGGCAGGAAATTAAAAGCCCACCAGTAAATATTTTGTTGTGATTGCCTGCAAATAATGGGAGACAAAATAATGTGTGCTCGTAAACATTTCATTGCCATGGCCTCCAGGGGTAATATAACCAAATGGCTGATTTAGTCTTTATCTGTGTAATATAACAAATCACAAATTAGTGGCTCAGTGTTGTGTGTTGCCATGCTTGACGGACCCCTTCTATTCCCCAGTTAATGATATATTGACAATAGTTATAGCAGTTTCTGCCTATTTTTTTTTCCATCCTCTTAAATTGCATTATACCTACATGCAGTGAAAGTAATTTCAAAGCTTGAAAGTTATGGACCAATGTGGCAGCGGTATTGTCAGGTGATTTGGGTAGCTGAATACTTGAAATTGTCCAGTTGCCCGTGATGTGATTTGTGCAGTGTTTCTCCACTGGATGTAGACAAAGTGTTGGCAGCTGCAGATGAGTTAGTGGCATATTTTAGAGGATACTTTGTTTTTGCTTGACGCATCACAAAGCGGCAGCAGTGAGGCAACCTCGAGTGAAAGCCTCTCCAGTCTCCAGGCTCGAGAATGAAAGTTATTCAGAGGCAAAACAGATGGTGATGAGATGGCGAAGCTTTTTGGCACAGTGCTTCACAATTTTTGATGCGCTCTTTTGTTGTCCTTCACTGCCGATGTCAAATGTCTTCCTGGCTGTGCCGCGAGTGGTCGTAGCAGCTGTAATAATATGGCACTGATAGAATTATGAAGGGTTTATGACCTAGTTCCTGCAGTGAAATGGGGCGGGTCACTGGAGGCTGTGTATGTCAAACCTTACCACACGATACAATGTGGGTCTAAAAATGAACTGTTTTCTCATGCGATGGCCAAAATGACTATGTGTGCATGTGATATTGGTTGTTATCCTTTGTTTTACTCAAAACAGCTGAGGGGGCATATTTATCACCACATACTCATTGTATTATGGGTAAGATGATACACATTTCAATCTGCTCAAAACCGGATGGCGCAGCATGGTTGCTGTGTGAGCAAGAAAGTGTTTTATTGACAGATGACATAACGTTATGGCCAGCCCCCCCCCCCCCCCCCATCTTTTCTCTCAGATGAAAACTATGCTGTGGATTGATGGCAGCAACATCTGAAATATCCTCCATTTCCTCACCCAACAAGCATTAACTGAACTGCTCCCAGAAGAGAGAACTTGCTGTCAAAGATACTTATGTGCCAATATATTTATGGCACTTATGGCAGTATATTTCTCCTGGGAAAAGAAATAGTTTGAACATTGAAACTTGCATTTTTCTTTAGTGGAGAGCATTATAGTCATCCAGTTTCTAAAGAGGCCTCCAACACTTCTGTGTCCTTGGGTTTGTAATCCGTATGTGTGACGCTGCACCATCCACCTACAGTATTATTATGTTTTTGATGAACAAGCCATGCAGGCGCAATCCAAACTCAAGGGCACAGCCCATCTATCTGCCATCTGTCAGCGACTTGTCATCTGGCTGTAGTAATTACACAAGCATAAATACAGCCAGGAGACAGTAGTTTGACGGGTGAATGAGATCTATGAGATCTATCTGGAGTGTATTTCTGTGTGTCTCTGGTGAGTTAGGAAAAAAAAACAGAAAAACACTTCAAGTCTCAAAGCTTTCCTCTCAGGACGTGACCACAGCTTTTATAGGTCAACTTGGAAGTGGCGCAGGCCTTCGCCCTTGACATGGCTTGTTGTTTGGGTAGTGACCTCCAGTGCAGGCTGGGATTTGGGACATAGATGGATGGATGGAGGCTGTAAAAAGATTGTATAAGTGAGGATATGTGTGTATGGGTGTGTGTGTTTAAGTGGAAATGGCACAGAGGCAGAAAGAGGGGGGGTGGGGGTGAGATTTGACCGTATTTGATTTTTTTTTTTTTGACTGTGAATTCATTTTTGTGTTTGAAAAATATTTTGGTGGAGTTAATTTTTTTTTCCTCTGCAGTCATCGCTGCTGGAGCAGAAGGGTCAAGCCAGCAAGGCAACGTGAATGAATAAAAGGGTTATGAATAGGTTCGCTTTCTTTAGCTTTTATTCATCCATGGAAGCTCAACTTAACAAAGACATGGCACATTTGCAGAGGTCGCGCAAAATAACAAGCAATCTCTGCTAAAGAAAAACCTGCGTGTGGAGTTGAAAGTGTCTTGACTTTAAGTGTCATGAAAGGGGGGTGTTTTTTCTTTTACTTTCCTTTTCCAAATTTTCTTTGGGATCCAACCTGACATCTTCCTGAGTGAAAGGCTTGTTTCTTTGAAGTCTAAATTGCCACTGCTTCCCAATCCAGCGACTAGAGGAATCTTCTTTAAACAAAATATGACTTCTTTCAAGAGGAATTTACTGCCTTCACAAGGCAACCAAACAGCCAATGAATAAAGATGAAGGGACGATAGCTTTATGCATGGACATCTTTGGCCAGATAACCTATGGGAAACAATTCGCGGAAGCAATAAAAAGGGCCTATAAACCAGTTGAAGGAGATCAAGGAAACAGACATTTGACTGTGGGGCTCAGCAGGGAGAGTAAAACACCTTAAATCTTCCACCCTGAACACTCCATTTTAGACTGCAGATAGATTCTTTATCTTTATGTGTCGGTGGTAGTAAAAGATTAAAGTTGTCTGCATGTGGTGTGGGTCAACTCTTGGTGGTCTCTCTTCACAGACCTCACAGACACTGGCTCTCATTCGTAGCAGAAAGGCCCTCGCAGTCAGGTGTGACTTTGTTCATATTATTGATTATCCCGCAGCAGTGTGGGTCTTTGACAGCACAGAATGAATTGACACAGAGTCTCTGAAGGTCCATCTGTCAGATAAACTGTAAAATGTCTACAATCAAATAGTGGCTCAGAGGTTGTTTTTTTTTGCCAGAATTAACAGACGACTGACGGTTGAATGCAGCCACTAGGCTTTACTGTTTTCGATTTAAATATTTCTAGCCAAACTTTTCACCTTGATGCATGTGTGTCCATTTTTTAAGGTGAGGCATGCTATACTGGCACCTGTTTTGATGAATTAATGTTGGACTAAGGGTACATTCTTCATCTTGTGTTGGCAGTGAAGTAAAAGAATAGAACCTGTAAGTGCAACTAAGTGGTATGGATTCACAGATGCAGCGTAGACATTTGAGTAATAGGTAAAGGAGACGTTAGAGGCTGGCAGCTAGAGTTAACCTTGAGCATCTGCAAAGATAACTAGCTAATTTTCAATAGATAATCTGTAGACTGTTGCATTCCAGGTAACAACAAGAGCTTTAGGCTTTATACTATTGGCATCTATTTCTATGCTGTGATCCTTTTTCTGTGCCCATTTAGGTT
Organism: Pempheris klunzingeri; assembly: GCF_042242105.1. Lineage (NCBI taxonomy): Eukaryota > Metazoa > Chordata > Actinopteri > Acropomatiformes > Pempheridae > Pempheris > Pempheris klunzingeri. The sequence goes on along the minus strand of NC_092017.1, from coordinate 17,951,757 downwards.
TAACTTAACTGAAGATTTCTATTGAGAATTCTTGCAATTTTTTTGCCTTGTTTTTATTGCAGAAGTCCACTTTGTTGCTACAAACAGCCAATACACCAACTTAATTAGACTTTAGCCGTAGCTGACAAACACACGCTAGTGTGTCTGACATCTCAAACCTGGACTGACTTCAAAATTTACAAGGACCTCCTGTTTCTCTCTGTTTTTCTCCTTCAAAGCTCCCTCTTCTCCCCTTTTGTCTGGGCTAATAAAACAGGCTTGTAAAGTCTAAGTTATATGCAATTTTTCTGCTTTTTAAAAAAAAAAAATTGTTACGCAGCAGAATTTTAGGCTACTGTGGGGACTTTTAAAACAAACATATGGTCTGGTGCAAGTCTGAAGTCAGGATGTTCTTGTTTGTGCCTCGAGTGTGAAACATGTTAGACTCACCTGTAGCTGCAGGGTTGGACTCTGTATTACTAATGTGATGTGACATCCTCCACCAAGACAGCTGGTGTTGGTAGCCAGCACACATGTAGACAGTTGAAATTTTATTCTATGCATAAAAGTGTTGAAACAAATCGGAAAATCAAACACATCCCTCTTCACATCTTCACACAGACTTTAACATTCTAAAGTTGTAAAGTTAGAGTTCTTTGCTTCATTTTGCGCCTAATAGAGTGATCCTGCACCTACTTGCATCTGTCCAAACTATACACAGTTGCACTTACTCCAGAATTCCCTTTGCATTCCGTCTCAACACACTTTTACACTGACATGCATCTATTGACCCACCACATTGTTTCACACTCACACCTCCTCTAATAAACAAGTCGAGTCATTAGTCACCGAACTCACTGAACTCACTTTTGCTCCAGCAGATTCTCGTCCTCACTTCCTCCTCCTCTGCTCAAGTTCATCATCTCTCTGTCTCTCCCTCCACCCACTGTGTTTCCGGCCTCTCTTGCCCTTTCCTCCTCCTCTCCACTCAACTCTTGAATACACAAAATTTACCTTTGCTTGTTTCCCCTCTCTCCTCTCGCCATCAGCGCACTGTCTCTTCCCCTCTCCCCCTCCTGAGTTTATTTACCAGTGAGTGCAGACTGCTGACCAAGCAGCCCTGCTGTCTCCCCACCACCTGCGTTTGAGCTGTGAGAGACCAAGGACGGCAGGCAGGGAAACTCAGACGTCTTAACCTTAATCTGATGGATTTTTCCTTAGACAGCTATTTACTGCTATTGTGTATTTGTTACGCTGCTTATCTGGTCAATTGTGTGAGCCCTCGTGGCATGATGGAAGGCTGACGGGTCAAACTCATAAGCTCTGTCTGAATTGTTAATAGAAACATCAGCACAGTGTAATGAATTTTAAATGGCTTATTTGGAACTTTGGGGTAAGCAGGCGTTTTATTACAGTGCCAGGATGATTTCCTTTATTTATCCTTTTGATTTAGTAAATACTGGTAAAACACAAAATATAAACTAGTTGAGTAAAAACATATATATTCAATTTCAGTACATTTTTAGCAGCATGGCTCTTTGTAAGACAATGTCGTAAGTGGGTCGATCCATCAATTTGTCTCAGACTGAAATATCTCTACAACAATTGGAAAGATTGCCATGTAATTTGGTACTTATATCCATGGTACTGAAATGATGAATCCTAATGTATTAGGTGATACTGTGGCTTCTCCTTGAGCGCCACCATGAGGTTGGCATTTTCTGGTTTTGAGTGCCCCAACAATGTGTCATGGCAGGTTGACATGATGCAAGGTACTGGCATTCACGTTCACCTCGGGATGAATCGTAATCCCGTTGCTGATCTTTTCACTTTTCCTCGCCATCATCCGGTCCGACTTTGGCTCGTCCAATACTACAGTGAACATGGTACGCATTATATGCAAAACTTTATACCATTAATTCATTATCACCGGCCGAACATCAGCATGTTAAAATCGTCACTGTGAGCGTGCTAGTATGCTGATGTCAGCATTTGGCTCAAAGCATCACTGTGCCTAAGTACAGCCTCAAAGAGTTTGGCTGTAGACTCTGTACACTCTCAAAAATAGTATGGTTTGAATTTTAAAAAATGGTAGGCCTATAACACAATAAAAAAAAAAAAACAATAACAGTGGCTGTTTGGACATTATTGTCCACAATTGCACACCTCAGGAAACTGTCATGTAGGCATGTTTGCAACCAGTTTCACAATAATAGCTATAGGTCTCATTTCTGTGCACTCTCCATTGGTCTCTGCACACACACACACACACACACAAAACTCATCACAGAAAAACAAAAGGGCCTACAGTGGTTTCCTCTCAACAAAACAAACCAGTTAAGAAGTGGACTCCTATAAGAAGAGAGGGTATACCTTGGGGCTAAGAAGAGTACCATAACGGCAAACAAAAGAGTAACAATAACAACAACCGCAGCCCCTGACAGCCGTCTTCTATCACACCTGAATTATTCATGAGCCCAATACAGTGAAGATAAATATTTATATAAGCTATATTGAAAGATTTAACAATGAAACGATGGGCTGGTGGTTTAAAAAAAATAAATAAAAAAAAAAGCCTCCTGTGTCTATGAAATATTCACAGAACTTTTTAAAGTTCACTATTTTGTGGAGACGGTCTTTATAACAACATGCAGATTTGGAGGTAGAGTTATCCCTTAGTGTATGTTGTAGTGCTTTGATTCCAAGAACGGATGCACAGATGGCTTGTTTTTTTTTTTTCCATGTATGAATTTAAATACTGTAGTGTGTTTTCTATTTTGTATTCACTGGTGCCAAGAAGTTATCAAAGTGTATTTTTTTGTTTGATGGACTTTTTGACCAAAGGAAAAAAAGAAAAGAAATTCTCCAATAAAAATATTCAGGAAGTATCTGCATTTTTTTTTTTTAGCAGAGAAGAGTTTAATGCATTCCTGCCCATCTTTGAACAGTCCTTGTTCAAATCAGGACTGCAAATCAAGGCCGTCAACTGTGTGCGGTAGAAAATTAATCTTTCTAATTGAATGAACATGTTGACTTGACTATAGTCATTAAACTGCCCCAACACTATATCTCTGTTTAGGCTTTTATAGACTTTTATAGACTTCAACATCCCGCTGCTGTGTGTGCGGAAAGCATTTTGGCCGGACGGCCAAGCTGCAACTGGCAGCTTGGGGTAATGAATTCTATTAAATCATTCCCTCTCTTATTAAGACCACATTAAAAGAGGCCAAAATCTGGAGCAAAGTACACAGAGAGGAGGAAAAACAAACCACTCAACACAGAAGAGATCGGTCCCCTTTTTTTTTTAGTTTTGGGGAACTAAGAACAGGCTGCTCTTATTGGCTGTCAGCTCCCACCCCACTGCAGCAGGCGAACAGAGACATGAAAAGAAGTGAAGGGAGAGGGGGACATTTCTGTATTGAGGAGTTAGAGAGGCTCATCCGGACGTCCAGGGTGAAGCATGAGAAAGATGGAGAGACAGGAAGAGAGAGGGAGAGAGACAAGAACAGGGAGAGACCGGGAGGGAGTGTGTGTTAAGTGTGGGGTTTTTCAAGTGTGTATGAATTTTAATGGGGAGGTTTTTGTTGCTTAAGTGTGCGCATGTATGGGACGTATGTGTGGGTGAAGCAAGCTAATGTCTGTGTGTGTGTGTGTGTGTGTGTGTGTGTGTGTGTGTGTGTTTACAGATGATTGTTAGGAGGCAGCAGTTGGAACATTGCGCAGCCTTGCTATCATCAGTTTTCACCCAAATACTGCCAAAAAAGTTGAAGCGATAGCCTGTCTGTGTAGAACATTTCCCAGATTAGATATGAAAGACAATAAAGTGCATCATTTTTAACTTTTCTGGACATCTACATGTGTTGCACAACGCTGTTTTGGCTGCACCAGCAGGTTGTGTGCGTGCACGGATTTGCGATTCAGACTTGAATATACTTACATACTTTTTCCTCTGTGATTCAGTGGAGTTCACACATTTTTAAGGAGGCGAGTAAGTGGGTGGCCAGTGCCAGAAAGTTGTCATGCTTTAACACATTGAAGATCTTTCATTGTTTGACAAGAAAATGCTGTGTTTCCATATTTCTTTTGTTTCACTAGGAGCTGATTCAAAGGCAATTCTCCATCAAGTGTTCCTGTGTATAATTAACTTATGCTTCCCTCTCTCTCTCTCAGCAGTTCTTGAGAAAACAAGAACTGCTGTATTTCTCAGTCAGTCATCAGCCCACACATGACACTTCCCCATATGTTGGTGCTTGTACAGATGCTTTTGTCTGGGCAAGCTTTGTTCATTTTTAACTGTGACAAACTGCTAGAAACAGGGAAAACACCACTAGTACGGTCGTTGATACGTTTATCTGCAAAGGTGGATTATCAGCCTTATCCAATAGCAAACATGATGGCTAAACAGAGGTAGATTGTATGGCTGCTTAACATTTAACTTGAGTCCTTGCGCCACCAATTGTGTATCTCGATACTCCACACTCCGGGTGTCAGGGTTTTTTTTGCAGATTTTCTAAAACTTTGGTTAAAATTTGTGCCACGTTTGACTAGTGAAAACAGTTTTGGACAACAAAATGAAAAGATAGAGGTTACAAATCAAAAAAAAAGATGCTGTAAACATGACAGTGACAAGGAAACTGGATTCACAAAAGTCTAGACCATAGCTGTCAGTTACATCATCCAACACCCTAGAGGCACAGTATCAATCGTGATATGACAATATGAAGTCTCGGTAAGAAGTAGAACGCAGTAATTGTTCTTGTAAAAATTTACAGAGACCAAAAAGTAAAAAGAGTGAAATACATAAGGTCAGCAGTGAGCTCAGCAGTAAATCAACAGTTATGTCGGGCTTACACGACAGGAGTTGAGAAAACAAACCTGACCAATTTTTAAATCGGGTCACATCATGCACATAAGAAGAAACTTCACAGATGTTTACACTGCAAAACACTACAGGTAATAATTCAGATACTGTGCCAGATGTGATCTCATGGGGAAACGGGTGTCATCATAATGGAGACTGACATGGTCCAACCTGCTGTAGTAATGCTTTGCAGAAGACTAAACGAGTCCTGGGTCCATTGCTTTAATGGTTGGGGAGATGTGGTCATCGCGGGTGATATGTTCTCCAGCAAGAACTGGAGGTGAGATTTTAACAGTCAGTTTTGATATCCGTCTACCTTTAGCGTCAAGGGCTAGAGTGTTTACTGTTGCTTAGCAATGCTGTCATCTGCCCCCGACCAATGTTTGCTCATTCACTTCCCTCTCTCTTTTTAGCCTTGTTCGTCTCATTGTTGGCTGTTGAGGTCAGGCTAAGAATAGTCATGGCACAATCATAGAGATTTTCAATTCTAAATATCAAACATGTTTGAAATTATCAGGGCCCCAATGAAGATTGGATCTGTAAACCCCTCACATTACCGGATAATCCAGGCGGAACCAGATCACCGGGTGAAACAGGATTCATTCAGACCCAAAACCTCTGTAGAGTGAGCTTTAAAATATTGTATTAGCGGCACATTAACCTCAGACAGCTACTGTTGTATTATTATTAACGAATTGCAGGATATCACAAATCAACAACATTCTTCGCTCTGCAGTAGGTCCTCCATCTTTCCGTCTTGTTTCAAAATGGCTGCCAGAGCGGAGTGCAGGTGGGACGCCTTGCTGCTGATTCAAAGTGTACCTTAAAGCCATACATGCTCAAAGGGGATGAAATGCCTTACCTGATTTTCTTTGCCCCTTGTTTCAAGTAAAAGTTGGATAAGACTGAGCAACTTTTCAGCCCTAAATCACTTCATTGATCTTTTTTTATGAGAGCCTCAGATTCAATCCACGTATTGGCTGTAAAATGTGTCTTCTATCTCAGTTATATTGTGCCTTGATCTTGGCTTTCTATATTACTTTAAGACATATGGCAGACGTGCGTGTGCTTAGCTCTACCGAGAGCCCAGTAAACTCATTCCCTTCGGTTAAAGAGATTGAGTAATCAAGCTTACAAAGCAGCGTGAAGAATGAGACAACAAAGACTGTCCCTGTTCCATTCTATTATCTTTCACCCCCGTCTTGTCCCAGTATATCCCCTAAAACGGTTGTGATATCCTCTATCTCTCTTGCTCTCAGCAGTAAGCCCACGATCTCTCTCACGTTCACAGCCTCCCTTTCATTCTTGCTCTCTCTCTCTCTCGCGCACACAATAGGCCTCCTCAGCCCAAGTCCTGTTTGATGTTGGACCCCAAACAGCGAACAATCCTCCCCCTCCTCTCCATTTCTGTCGCTGTCTTTATTCCCCTTAAAATATTCACTCAAATTATTTATCTGTTTCAGTCTAGCCGAGATTCACTCATCGCCCGCCCGTCTAAGCTTGTCCTCCCTGTGCCCTTTTTCTTGATAACGGGAGCCTGCTCTGGTCCATCACCACCTCCCACTCAGCCACGGCCGAGGCCTGTGTGATTGACAAGGGCCGCTCTAACTTCCCATAAGGTCCCCAACCCTCTGGTCCCGCCCGCATCCTCTGTGCCTCTTTCCCTTCCCACAATCCCCACTGTGTCCATCTTTCCCAGTCATGGCATCCTTTCATCGTATTACAGGTAACATTCATCAATACTGACTCAATAAAAACTTCCCACTTGTTGGAATTTCTCAAAAATCTTGCAGTTGCAGTCTTGGGACGGGCTCTTAAACCATAAGGACAAAAAAAAAATCACTAATTTGGTCTCTTTGAAGATGCATCATCAAACATTTCTGCTCTCATAACAACTCAACATGACAACCTGTTTTTGAATACAGATATTTATTTGTTGTATTTGGGCAAATAGTCTTCCATTGTGGTTTAATATTGCAAAAGTACTTGTGTGAACATAAGAAAAACCATGTGCAGATAATTTTGTTGCAGTACAATTTAAGCTCAGTGTAAAAAATAATCCTTATATTAAGGCTGTTAAGGCTTCTCTAGCCTTTTAGTGGCCTTAAACAAGTTTTGTGATGTATATTGTTTTCATGGTTAACAAATCCAATGAAAAGACCAAAACTAACTATGAATTGATCCCAACAAGTATTAGTAGATACCTCAGATCGCTTTCCCGTCTGTACCGCCTTCATTTTCATCCAAAAATAAGTGAAAGCTCTTTAATGAGTCACATTTGCACTGAGTTACCTGCCAGTCTCATAAACCATATAGACCATCCTGCTGTCAGAGAAAATTACAGTGCCCTGCTGGCTTTAAAAAATTCTTCAGCCTTTTTTGAAAATATAATCTATTTTTGGAGAAGTTTTACATTTTTAGGAAGAATGAATTAGCCAATAAACTGGAGAAGGCATTAATACCACACTATTTTTTAAAAAAGATCTGTCACAACTAAGGAAGAAAAGCACTATACCTCTGCATCTTTAGGCTTACTGACTTACTGTTTTTGTGCTCCTCAGCTGCAACACACACTTCAATTGTTTCCCCTCCTTCCCAACCTCTGGGTTGATCCCTTGGTTGGTTGGCTACACTGTGAGTGATGTGTTTACGGTGAAGGCTTTGGCCCAATGCACTACAGCACACAGATATTAATTCCACTGATGGCTTTATCTGCTTTGGGACTCCATGTGTGTACTGTGTGTGAGCGTAAGCACATGGGTGTGTCTTGCATGTGTCTCGGTTTGTGAGTCTGTGTGCATGTGTATTCATGAGCGCTTTCCTGTCGTCCATGTCGCCATCTGTCTTTCACCATATAGCCCACAATACACACTATTTGTCTCCATCAAATATCTATCTCATGTCGATTGTCCACCTGTGCTCTGCTTATATAATGTGCATTTGTATGCGGCCTGAGATCATTCTGGTAATGGCTAGCCATTCCACGTAGATCAGCAGTGACAAGCATAATCTATCTGTATGGCAGCAGCTCCCACAGTGCACTGCACCCCATTTACAGTCCATGGGCTCCTCAATAGCAGAGGCTGCAACACCAACACAGCGGAGCCAAAATGTTTTTATTTAATGTTTCTTCCATGATAGACTTCTAATGACAGCACTCTGCCCTTTTTGAAACACTTTGACCTCTGATAAAAAAAAAAAAAACTAGCCTGGGCAGATGTGGAAATACATGCTGTAATATTAAATTTGAGATGGAGTGCTGAAGGTAAATAAAAGCAGAGGATTGGCTGATATCATTCCATCACAGAGGAAGTGAATGCCTGCAGTCATCACTGAAGGAGAATCCCATTTTCTAAATGTCCCAACAGATTGCTGATTGAGTTGTTTGGCCATAGAAGATGGCACCACTTACTATATAAAATGTTTGAGTGCTTTTTTTCCCCTTCCCTCGATTCCCGCAGCAGCATTTCATACGCTGTCTGCTTTTGCTGTCTTATAGCAGTCCATGTCCCTCGGCTAAATGTTTCATTTAGTTTCGGATGACGGCGCCCATGCAGCACCTCCTGGTTTTGAACCGTTTTGCATTGTGTATCGTCTTACCCATAATACAAAGAATATGTGGCGGTGAAAACAGCCTTTCAATTGTTTTGTCTGGGGAAGATGGAAAACAAGAAAACTCGAAATGATGAGGGAATAAACACACATTCACCGCCAAGCTGCCACCGCCCAGCTACACACCACTCCCAACAAAGCTATCTGATGACACTGGGGAACCATAATGTTTGTTATTCATGTTTCAGAGCGAGATCGGGGGAGACAGCTGTTCTCCCCCTAAACATTTGTGATATATAAAAGTTGGAAAGGTCACAGATTCCTCTTTGCAGTGGTTGTCATCTCTGAACTGTGATATTATTCAGCATCCTCACTTCCCACAAATGTCTCCCAAACACACTTTGCTCAGAAGACAAAAAAAATTATCTCAAAGGTTGAGTCAAACCTCGGCGGACAGAATCGCTGAGCTCCAGATTTTCTGGCTATCTGACAACTTTAGCAGATGTCTGTATCAAAGCTGTCTTAACTGGTGAATCAACAGCATGTGAATGACCATTTCTACTGTATTGTATAGTGGAATAGTTATTAAATTGCAAGCTGAACAGTAATTTCCAGTTAGATTAAATTAAAGTTGTAACTAATGGCTTTATTGATTGTTAATTCATAATATATTAAGGCTTTTTAGATGAGTTGAAAATCCATTAATAATATATCTTCTCTCAGTGTAACTTGGCCAGTTGTTTTAACAAGTGCTTTAATTCATCACACTTCTATGACTTCTATAATGGACAGTTGGACCACTTGCAGAATGGTTGAACATTTGTGCCAAAATCAATTTATTAAGTACCCGTAACAACTGAGGCCCTTTTCTTGCTGCAGAGAAAACCATTTGCACAATTTCAAGTATGTTTACCTGAAAAACGTTCATCTTTGCTGTTGTGGTCATCATTTTCCTCGACTGTTCTCTTGCAGTGAGGTTCCTTCTCTTTGACCACTACACCGCACCATGTCATGCCCACATACCAGGCGCAGATAGACGTGTAATATTATAAATGTGACGGGTGTGCCTGCTCTTTATATTGATCAGTATGTTAAAATGGATGCTCTGACTTGTTTTGTTTTAATAAAATCATAGTGCATAGTGCATAATGCAGTCCCCCCCTTCAAACCTCCCCCCACGTACCCTTTGTCCGTACCTATTACTATTATTATTCACTACTGAAGGAATCAGTTAAGTGAATGCAACAAAGAAAAACTGCAGGGAGTGAAATGGATCCATCAGATATTAGGTCGGAAGAGATTTCCATCATGTGAGCAAGTGCATTTATTTCTGGGCATCCACCCAAAGTTCCCCAAAGTAAGATTTAAACTTTACTGTAAATTGGTGGTGATTAAATAACCTGCAAAGACAAAATGTTTCTTAAAATATTTTTTTTCTGTCTTTTTTTCGCTAATGTCTGCATTAAGGATGGGATTTCATTTCACCTTTGACTACTAACGCCACAAACCACTACAATTGTCCTTACTGAGTAGTTATCCCATGAAGTGTTCCTACAGGAATACGCTTCTAATTGTGCAGTGCAATTTATATACAGTATAATTTCTCTAACAAAAGAAAAGCAAAACCCACTAGTTAGCGAGCACCGTTAAATTAATGTTGCATGACTAACAGCTAACATTAGACATTTCAGTAACATTTCAATTACAATGCATGGTGAGGGGAGAATAGGGGAAAAAACCAACACCACTTGAGGCATTGCACCCAGGGAATACCATCTCAAAAACCTTGAATGCTGTTTTGAAGATAATATGGCATACAGACAAGTTGCTGACAAGACAGAGACAGGTTTCCACAAAAAACAAAATGTTTTATTAAAATTATCAGAATAATCAAATAGTCAGGAGCTGGAGCTGCTGAGGAGGAAAGAATATTAATAGCCAAATTAGATTTTACTCACATATATAAGGTGTAGAGACCGTACCATGGGTGCCTAAAACTAATACAAAAAACAATCACAAAGAAATTAATGACCCAGCTGGTTCGACAATAGGTTTCTGGCAAACTCTAACTTAAACCGAGCATAACAGAGCAGAACATACTAAGAAAGAATGGGAATTAACAGGGCTCACCAAGCTGCATTATAAAATTATGTATTTCAATTTTGTGGCACTACTCACCACCCCCCAGTGTTGGGAGTTACTTTCAAAATGTAATAATTACACATTACTAGTTACTAACATTTGAAAATAATAACTTACTTTACAATATAACTGTGCGTGTAGAGTAATGTGTTACTAATCATGGTACTTTTGCATTATTTTCACAGGGATTCAGCAATGAATCCCTGTTCTGTCCAAATATGGTCCAGTCTTCATGGAGTCTGGTTGTTTGGGAATGCAGCCCAGAGCAGGTGGTACACTCCAGGCAGGCTACATTACAATTTTCAGAGCTGTTGCTGCAACAAAATCAAGGAATTTGGCGACAACCAGGCATGAGAGCCAGGGCATAGGTGGTGGGTATGCACCACAGAAATCCACTCTACAGACATAAAAATAGGTTAGTCCTCTTTTTATATTCACCACATGAGGAGTGCATGGCCATTTCACATAGAAATGAGTCATAAAGTGTGTCTTTTTTTTTTTAAATTAAACTGCCAGTCAGCTCGTTGGCAAGGAAAGTTGAAAAGAATTTTAAGGAGAGAGTTCAAGAGATCTTGGAACTGTTAAGAGGCAAACGGGTGGAGTCTGCGCAGTCTGCCCAGGGGATTCAAGCTGGCAGGAACAGGCGCTCAGTGTGGGATGATCCCCTTGTAGGACCTCTCCCCCGCGCTGGCTTGCCCTCGCCAGATGTGTTTCTTCCGCGGTGATGTGCCATGACCGGCTTCGTTGGGTGATAACGCGTTACTTGACATAGTAAATCTAAAAGTCCTTTTAGGGAAGCGTCACATTATTTAGTTACTGCTAAAATTCATATATTGCTGTAACGTTACTTTTGTAACACATTATCCCAACAAAGACGCAAATGGTGGGCGGGACAGCCATGGGCTTCCAACACGCAGAATGCTCGTCCAAAACATGTCAGATGAAAGCTAGGAGCGAAGGCAGTCAGCTAGTATGCAGGAAAACAAGGCTGACTGTGCATGTTAAGTGATTGCTTTAACTACATACAGGTGACACCCAAACACCACCACCCACAACAGAAACAAAGGACAGGAGCCGCAAGAGCGAGCATGGGCCTACAGGTGCCATACATAATCTGAACCTGATTGGGAAGTCGGTTGTGGGAGGCCTTGTGCTGCCTTCACCAACACTTTACTTGCCCCACGATAGTATTCCCCACCACAAATACATCATGGCCATCGTCTGACTTCACCAAGTATGATGGCTGACGTGCTGAGTGAAAACGTATCCACAATTAACTGTCTTGTGTTGCAGTGCAGCTGCGTGTACTGTTTGTCAACAGTGGACAGCGTGTGAATGAACATGATGTGAAAACCACAGGCTGCAAATTCTCACTTACTCTTATAGTTGAGGAGAGTTGAGTTTGTCATTGACGTTTGATAGACTTAATTGGGTGGGACAAATGATTTACAGTATATGAAATCATTGGTGGCGACGTCTCCTTTTCTGTCTATAAACTTGTTTCTTTTCTGCCACTCAAGTCTTTTTTTTTTGTATTTAGCTAAGCTGTGTTATTTCTGGCTACAAAAGCCATGTTCTTATTTCTGTTGCCAGCTAGAATCCTGCATCTGAAAATGTTTAACTATAACTCAATCTGCTGGACATGTGCACACACTCCCTGCACATAAACATGCACAAATTGGCACACGCATGCATGCACACACACACACACACACTTGCAGTGCTTGCACATTTGGTCTCACACACACAACAACAACAACAACAACAACCCGTTTCAAATCAGCAGACGAGGCAGATTGCTAAACGGAAACCTGTCACTTGTGAAGAACGTAACACTTCAGGCAGACAGACAGACAGACGGAGAAGACAGGCAGACGGATGACAGCATGTATTTGTTCCCCAGTCTTCGACAAGTGGTACAGCTGTCACTGCCAAGTTGGAACAAATGATTTTAAAACCCAAAAATGAGCTGTTGGTAAACAACAGTGATGGATGAGGTTTTAGGGGATGGATTGAATGTGTGTCTGTTTGCAGTTGGGGATGGTACAGTAAATAATAATAATACCTAACGTTCAGGAATGAAAGATAATCAAATAAAACATGGTTAATCATAATAGATTCTCATTTAACAGCCACATTAAGGCCTTCAGTGGTCGTATGACACTGCATGTCACTGTAATTCAGAATGAAGTCTCCTCACATACTGTATCGACTGAAGACACATGACGCATTTGTACATGTCGATGGGAGTTACAGTTCATTTGATTAGCAGCGGTGCTACTTGTTACTTATGAAAGAGGAAAATTTTAGCTTACCGAAGATGTTGAGTGAGCATAAAGCCAATGAATTAATGTATGAATTTCACTTATTTGAGTCTGAAATTAGCTGCTTTATATCAAAGGATCCCCAAATGAAACAAAATGTTCTGTTTGCAAGTCCAGCTTTCAAAAAAAGAAAGCTGGCTTTCTTTTTTGAGAGGATTTTGTAAAGAAGATTTTACACCTGTGATCATATTTAACACCACAATTTCATTTGACCAAAGAGGAGCTAATCAAACGGGTTCCAGTTGGGGGGCAGGAGCGGCTCTTCAGTCCTACTTTGTGATTTAAGCTGATAAGACAAGTGTGGTTTCACACAGAAAGCTTTTCAGCTCTTATCAAACTCACTGAATCACAGACTTTTATTTTAGGTATATTAGAGCAATTTCAGAAAAGTGATGTTGCTAAAAAGCCCTGTTTCATACTCTTTTAGCTAGAGCTTCACGTAGAGCTAGAGCTCCTGGCTGTTGCCCAACATGACTGCAGTCTTCTTATGCACAGATCGCTACTTCAGGAGGTTAATGTTGCAATCAGTAATTAATTTTTAGCATGCTCAAGCAACAAGTGACACATTTGTAATTGCAACATTTGTGTATATTCAATAAAAATGTTATTAGTAAGTAATGATGCAACCTAATAAAGCAAATAAACTATTCTCTGTGGCAGAGAAAGGATGATTTGAGGAGTGTTTCAGTGCACTTGAGTATGATTATAAATATAATGCATGTATATTAATCCAAAATAATGTTACATTTCTCAGCAGAAAGTTTGGGCATCTGAAATCCCCAAAAGGTTTTAACTTGATAATTTAGTTATGAGATGAAAAAGAGAAGGCATGTGTACTAAATAAATTATGGCAGATGATATTTGCACCCAGGTATCAGTAGCCAACAAGGCTATTTTCAGCCTGGGTGGCCTTAAATGCACCTTTTAATTCCTTTTTGTATTTGTGTTTGACTTCTTAGTTTAACCAAAACCATGATCTTTCCGTAAAACCTAGCCAAGTAGTTTTGCTGCCTAAGCCTAAACAGACTTTGACTGAAACTGAAACTGATAAAAAAAAAAGTCTTTATTATCATTTTGTGTCTTTAGTTGAAATCAACTTTGCATGTGAATTAAAATCTTTAATATCAGAAAGATGAATAGTAGACCACTACTACACTGACAACCTTACAGATTTAATTATGAAAGTATAGAATAAGGAAACTCTAGGCAGGAATCCCCCCCCCCCCCCCCCCTTTTTTTTTGAATGAAAATATGTAGCTCTGAAACACTTCTTTCATTTAAAGTGAACCGACCTCAACCATAATGGTTCCACATGCTTCCACTTCACTAAATGCAGACCAAACCTTTTTCATAGCTCAGAACTGAGGAAGTACTCCTCTGATCTGTAAAGGTCGCGATATTGAAAGGAATCCAGAAACAAAGACGAGGCTTTTGAAAGCAAACTTCTTTGTGATTGTGATTTCTATATCAGCGTCTTCAGCTGAATTGCAGTTTCAGTGGTTGATTATGAAAACTTGAACATCAGTAGTGAATGAGTGACTTCCCTGAATCCATTCTGGTTTTTAAGCTTTTTAAGAGCACCTGGATGAATACGTAGCTATTGGTGAAGTAACTACTGGGAGGTTTGGAAAACGCCTGAACATAAAATTTTTGCCTTTTTAGACTAAATTTCCTCACGTTCGATTTAATGCCTGTTGGAATAAAACATTTAAGAAAATCCAGACTTCTACGCATGAATATGCACCTAGCCTGTGGGGGTCTTGGTAAAGTCAAAGTATCCCTGCTGTTTCCTACTAGACCACATCATTGTCCAGTGCCAAACTGCCTGTTAGAGTTATGTGAGCTCTGCCTCCTGTTTCACTCAATTTGTTGAACATCATGCAGAGTTACGGTACATTAATTTTTGTGTCTGTCAGTATGAATTTGCTATTAAAATAGACTCACAAATTACACTGGAAGGTAAAACTATGCATTAATGTTTCCCCCTTTTTTTTTTCATTTAGATCCTAGTTAATTTGATTTTCCTACTCTCTGTCTCTCTCTTTCCCTACACCTACGCCACATAAGGAAGCTTAATCTCCCTAAAGTTTTACCATATGCCCCTGTTTTACTCCCCAAATCCATCTTTCCTCTTGATATGGTTGGCATAGATTGAGTCTAAGGCTTTATTTGCTCAATTTAGCAATCTGCATGTGACATTTTAGAAATGCACACAGGCACTTTGTTTCTGTAAAGTATAATAAAGCTGATATAGTGTGGAAGAAAGACACTAACACATGCCTTTCTTTGGACAATCTATAGCTATTACTCTATATAGTGAGATTCAGCTTTGATAGTGTCATGCTGTATGTATTGACTTACACAGGTACAACAGACCATAGAAGTAAGCGAGAGTGTGTGTGTGTGTGTATGTGTTGCAGTCAAAGCAGATAGAACCTGCAGCTAAAATAATTGGAACCATTCATTAAGCCAGAACCAAAGCCAGATTGTGTCAGCTCCCTTGATCTGAATTTAATCAGGAGAAAAAACACCCTCCCTCCCCACTCATTCCACCGTCCAGCCGAGATCCAAGGACTTTCAATGAACCTTGCTTCAAGAGCCTCGCCTTAATTAGTCCATTGTTTCTGCGCGGCCCAGCATGCAACTCTCTCTGCAGAAAGAGCTTCATGGGAGTTTGTTCAAACTGTCACCTGGAGGCAAACTTTACTTACCATCAGCAGCCCCCCCCCCCCCCCCCCCACTCTCCTCCTTCACTGTACACAGACGTATTTCCATTTCTCCTTCTCGCTGACAGATATACATTCAGACAGACAGATGTATGGCAGTATCAAGGATTTCAATCTGCTTTTTCATCATCGAGGAAAAGCGAAGGGAGGGAAAACAGAAGGTAATTAATTTAGAATTTTGATTGTTTTAGGCTATGTTTGCACACTGCAGGCTTTTGTGCTCAACTCCAAACTGCTACTTTCATCTATTTCACTGTTGATTGGCTTTTACTGGATGATGTGACCCTTATCCAATACCAATGTGAACTCACAAAGGTGCTGGAAAAAGCACATGGGCAGACTTTGGCTTTAAATTACTGATGCATCTGCCGAGAGACAAATCACATTTGAGAAAAAAAAAAAAAAAAAAAAGTGAATATATGCATTTTCATCGTGTTCATACTGATGAGAAAACATCAGACACTGATCACATGTGAATGAAAAAATGGGGACAGTTGGAGCTTCTCTGTGAATGTAGCTTGAGACGAAGAGATGCACTCATCCGGGCTTTCCAAAATCAGGAGGAAGGCCCAAAAGATAGAGTGCCACTCACACTCTGCCTATTGCTCTCCATCTGTCAGCGAGAGGCATCAACCTCTCATTTTCCATGGGGAGGAAACGCGCTGAACATCTTGAATGTGCGTCGCAGGCATCGTCGGACAAAGAGAGCTCAAGAGCAGAGCACTTGAGATTCAACTGTTAAGGCAGAAAGGGTGCTTTTGTCTCAATAAACCACTAATTACACTTGAGACTGAAGGATTTCCGCTGCTGTTTGATCTCAGTAAATTGATATAATTTTCCTGCATAGAAAAAAAGTGAATGAGCTCAGATGTACTGTAGACCGAGGCAGTTATTGACATTTGAGATTAGGCATGCTTAATGACACCCGTGAACCTTAATGACATGTCCAGCAGCAATTTGTTGGCTGCACCATTTGGGCAAACCACAGTGCGCACTGATCATGGATAAAGATTACCACTTCATACGTGTCAAATGTTGGTCACGACTGGTTTTCTGGACTGGTGTCCATTACATTACAGAGCTGCTTTTGATAAAGCTGCAAAACTTTGATCTCCAGAAAGCTCCCACCTGATCCATGCCAATAGGGGGAGCTGCAGCATTTCTAATTGCATTACAAAGAGAGAGAGGGAGAAAATGAGATTAGGTTGACCACTTCAGCAAGTTTCTGTATTTGTATACTTAATGTGGTGCTCTTATTCTAAATTACTAAGTGAAAAGGCAATATTTGAATAGGGCCATAGCTTTTTCTTTCTTTTTTTTTCTTGGCATCATATTAGAATAAATATATTTGTCTGACTAAAGGGATGATAGTGCAAAACCTCAGTGTTTTACAATGTATGAAATTATTTGAAAACCACTCAGATGAATTCATATTTTTTGTGGAGAGGTCATATAGTATGCAAAACTATCAATCACTCTATCTAAAGGATATTTAAAAACTTTCCACATCATTCAACTTTAAGCATTTAATATCTGTGTGCTGGCAAGATATATGGGCTGAACTGGACTGCATAAAATTGAGTTTGATTAAATTAAATGAAATGTAGCTCATTCATTTATTACATCTTGATCACATTAATGGCAATGGACAGTTAAATTCTTAATCTCCCATCTATTACATTATTTATGGGACGCATGGATCATCAAATCAATTAGTGATGATAACGATAACATTGCAAAATGATAGCTTTTGATCAATTACAGGGTGGACTGTGCAGATTAATGTAATGAATTAATGGTCAGAGAAGCTGGATGTGGCTGTTTCCAATCACTAGGTAACAGACGGGCACAATCGGATGCTATAACACATGTTCAGTTTGACGCAGTGGGTAGAGAGAATGTCCTATAACAGGAAGGTCACAAGTTTGAAATGAAAGAAGTGAACATGGGCCTGTAATCAGCCATGTGATCTGTTAAAGTCTACTTGTATCCCACCGAGTAAGTTATTCAAGAACAACAATTTGTATTTTAAGTGTGAATGAGGCAGTTAACTCACTCAATTGTTTAATAATCTTTCCTCAAGAGCTTGTTTGTTCCTCTGCAGGGGAGCCTTAGTTTGGGCTAAACAAAATCAAAGTATCCTTGTTTTTGTTGCCGTTTAACTATTTTGTCATAGTTTTATTTTTTGTATTGCTTTTACCATTACACTTTTATGAAAAAAAAAAATTTATTTATCTTTTAATGTATATACTTTATTTCTTTATATTCATTAGTCTCCAGGTTTTTAACGTGTCTTATTCTAAGCTATCCAGTGATCCGTGAAGCACTTTGAATTGCATCGTTTGAATGATGCTATACAATTGAAGCCTTTATAGTGTACATAAGTGTTTGCCACTTATGTGGTATTTTGCAATTAAAATCTGCACGATGAATTTACTTCTGCTTTGCAGATAAAATTGATAAAATAGTGATCTAAACATTTTTGTGTGAATTCGAAAGTTTGGTCAATATTTTAAAAACTCTAAAAGGACACTACATTAAATTCAAGCTTTGAATTTCACAGTTACATTGTATGCCTAGTCCTGAATATTGACTGAATAACCTATAACAGTCGATATTGTCAGGTAAATGTGGTGCCTGAGCCCTGGGCAAGAGCACCTCTCTCACTCTACTGGCTGTGCAGGAAAGAAGTAGGTGAAGAGTGCCACGAAGAAGCAGATAACAGAGACAACAGAGTAAACCAGAGCTGAGGGGCACAGGGACAAGGGTTTGTTTGAAACCAGAACATTTTGTTATCAGAAGCCAAGTTATTTTAAACCTAAAGGGGGTATGTTGACAGAAGTTCTCAAACTATGAAGAAGATTTTTCTGGTAAGGAAAGTCTTCTCTGTTCTTGACCAACCAGAAATCCTCACATGCTCCCTTTGAAATTTTCACAAAGTTATCTAATTTTTTTACATGTATAACATACATTTAAAATCAACTTTTTGTCTTTTGCCTATTTTTTTTTTTTTTTTTTACCATAATTAGTTTTTTAGGGAATCACTGTCTATTGAATGCTGCATTGCTTGTTGCTGAAAAGCCTGATTGTTAACTGGAGGGATTATTTTAGGATTATTCAAAACTAATCATGAGTCTGAGTGTCTTTTCTAGTTTTTCTTTCTGATGTTTTACATCTTAGATCAATTGCACATCATGGTAAGTTTTTCTTCTATATCTCCACTTTTTTGGATTATTATGTTAGCGTGAAAATGCATTAAATTACACACATATCACTGCTACTCTTCAATGATGCTTTGAGAGCTAATTTACTCCTTTGCAATACAATGTGCTCCTAAATCCAGCCATACTCGATGACAATGTTGTTAAACTATAGTGAGAAGAAAACTTGATTGAATGCTGATTGTGAGGTGGTAACTCTGGTTCCTGGACATGATTTGATAGTCAAACAGTAAGGCCAATAATATCACTTAACAGCTAAAAAAGTTTGGATTTAACATTTTATTTGTGGACAATAGTTCAGCTTAAAGAGACAAACACAAGGCAGTATAGAAGAAGACATAACATACCATTATTCTTCTGAACCTATCCGCAAATGATGACCATCAACTCCAAGCAGGGAAAAATTCATAAGAAAAACTTTTCTAAGGCCAATCTAAACCAAGAAACCTCAGGCTGGGCTCGTAGGAGCATCCCCTACCAGAATAGCTGAGCATGCAATATGTCCCACATCATTAAACTTGAAGTCACAGAAGCAAACATAATTTCTGAGATTGACATTTTTTCTTTCAGTACAAATACACGCATTCCCATCTATGTCTCATGTTGTTTGTGATGCGGGGGTTCTCCTGATGCTTTTCCTATCATAACAAACCGTTTTCCACCTCGATCTCTCTTTAAGTCTCGCGGCTCTATTCCCCCGTTGCCACAATTTCTCAACTTGCCACTAGACCTGTATCATAAATCTTTCTCACCCCCCCGCAGCCCCCACATCACCGCTTCCACTGCCCATTTTACCTCCCGTACTGCTCACTGACAGCAAAAGCCCTATTAACCCTTTGCTAAGCTCTATATTGTTGTTGAATAATTGAAGGTACCTCCCACTACAGTGAAAAGGCAACTAAATAATAAATAAGATAGGCCGTCTTTTAAAGGTGGAAGAGCTCTGTCAATTATTCAGTAGGCAAATCTGTAGTAAAAGACACCTGTTGCAACGAGAAAAATCTCCGAGACCAACTCTGCTGTTTATTGATGCACCTGCTCCCTACATGTACACTATACGGGGACTTTCCTTTTACTTTTTCTGCTTAAAGAAGATAAAGCTCTTGATGTTTGAAAGGTGAAATGAAAATATAGCAGTATCTGATTTGTATCTGCTGTGAGATACATCACCATCTCTGATACAAGCATTACATTATCTCCGCTACAAATTCAACCTTGTTCCCATAGGGAAAACAAATATTTAACATAATCTCAGTAGATTATGAAATGATGTGTTCAGGGTTCACAACAGCATAAATTTGACTTTCGAAGTGATATGAAATATTCAACACTACTGTATGACTAGAAAAACAAGATAAACCATGAAATCATCTTCCTCCCCCGACTGGAAACAATTTCATATTGTATTTCTCACATGAATTTTATGCGGTTTGGATGTCCATCTTTGTCAACCCTGGCGATAACATTTTAAGCTTGGACTGGGCTGAAGTTTAGTTTAAGATGTGGCTGAATTTTTTACTTGTGCCTAGGGTGTAATCACAACGCAATCTTGGTGTACAAGAGCCGATACAAGTAATATTTATGCTCCATGTCCATGAAATTGAGCACTGGTTGACAATAATTTTCAGCACAACTGTAAACTTTGGTTGTATTTAATAAGAACACACGTTCCAAATCTGGGCTCAAAGGAGCTCTTCAATCAAATGCAACTCTAGTATTACTTTTTCTTTAAACTACAGTAGTCCACAGGCTATAAGCAAACGTATGGCTTACAATTTCAGCCTTCCGTCCTTAGTTTACTGTCTTTATACAGTATTGAAGTTCCTTTTATTACGACATCTGCAATAATTTTTTGGCCATTTGGGGCAGCAGAAAACGACCTTTTAAGTTATGTGACGAACTTGGTAATAATTGCTTATATACACATCCAGCAGTTATGGAGTGTTTCTGGCCATCTTATGAATGTAATTCAAATATCCACTTTCTTTTATCACTTAGTTTGGTCTCCACCAACTCCTGAGGGAAATAAATGGCTCTTTAGCAGATATATGCTTCACTATGTCCACCAGCTAGTTCCCAATGGTGTCTGATGCTGAGCATGTAGTGTACAATGGGTTTTTAGATTGCTGAGGATGAAAATGACATTACAAGGGCAAAGCAGTAAAGTTTCTGGCCAGAAAGCTAAACAATGAGCTGAAACTTGGTATGAATCTCTATAATGCAGAGGGAAATTGCAGTATTTAGGTGATGAATATGTTGTTTTTAATAACAACATAAATTATAGCTGCTGTAAGAAAGTTTCCATATCAGTGTTATTGGTTGTTAATAATTAGTAATTAAGTTTGCAAGATAGCAAGAAAATCTGCAAACTCATGTTAGTCTGTGACACTAAACTGCCTGTCAGCAGTACAGCATTCTTATTCATGAAAGTTGACAAAAATGGTAACAGTTGCAGTGGAGAGGACAGATGAGAAAATAAATGTTTGGAGCAGCTCTGTCGTTGTATCCCCCATGGTGTAGCGGAGAGCAGATCTCTGTCTGGGGTCACAGCCACCGCTGAGAGCACACCTGACAGCACAGATACAGTCATTTCTCCACCAGAGAAGTGTGTGTGTGTGTGTGTGTGTGTGTGTTGGAGGGAGAGAGACAGAGAAACAGAGGAAGTTATGTGATGTCAGTGTTGGAAGAAAAATCGTGTGTGTATGTGCGCGCATGCATGTGTGTGCCTATTTGCTGAATATTCAAATGTAAGACAAGCTGAGGCTCAGAAATAGCTTGCAGTAAAGGTAAAAGTGAGGGTGACAGTAAAGGAGAAACAGTGGAAACCGTGACATGTCACTTTGCTTTAACTATATCAATGCTGATGCACGCATTTTGAGAAAATCTTGTTCCTTTAATTGGCTAGTCACTGTTGATACAGGATGCTGTGACAGGACATGACATAGTGAACGATCATTTTTCTACATTTTGTTGGGACTATAACTATTTTATGGGTGTTGACATTCTATGAAATACACTTCTTGGTGTATTTTTCCCATAAGCTAGATGGACAGATTGGTACCTCTCTCATATCAAAGCTAGAACCAGCAGGTGATTAGGTTACCTTAGTGTAATACTGTAAGAACTGGAAAACAGCTAGTCTATTCTGAATGAAAAAAAAAAAAAAAAAACTACCTGGACTGTAATAACAAGACAATGCCTTAATTAGTGAGTGAGATGCTGGTGGGTGGATTATTTTCAACTTTTTGATAGAGTCAGGCTAGCTATTAGCCCTCGCTTTCAGTCTTTATGCTAATTGCCTCCTGTCTTAAGGCTTTGTCTAAGCTTTGCACTCAGCATACAGACAGAAGAGTGTCGTTGATCTTCTCATCTAACTCTTAACAAGAAAGCAAAGATGCATACATATGTTACAACAGTTTTTCTGTCCAAAAATGATTACGATACAGTCTTTGATATACTCTTTGACTGCAATCTTTCTTTTTTTCCTGTTTTTCTTTCTTTTTCTCCCCCACCCTCTCCTGATGGATCTAAATCAGGAAGCACTTAACCATAGTTGTTGGACTCATAGTTGACATCAACGTAGGGCAAGTGCGAGGGGATCCGGTTCAGCACCTTGTGGCACTCCACTGCCACCAGTTCCAGTGCCAGGTCAGGCGTCACAGATGTCACAGGACATTTTAATGGGAAAAGGTAAATCATTTATAAAGAAACATTCCAGGAGCTCTGAGAGGTCCCTCTGTTTTGCTCAGCACACGTGAGCACCCATTGTGACAGGACAAAACAGTGGAGTTAAATAGATAGGAACAGACACCTTGACATTTAATCCGATTTAGCAAGCTCCTAATTGAGTGACTAATGCGTCTCATTTAACAGTGAAGCAGAAAAATCTATCATTCTTTGTACTGTCCATATCCACATAATGTCTCAGAGAAACACCACTGGCTTCCATTAACCTTTTCTCAAAAAGCTACAAAATTGCAGCAGGTGACATAAAGAAATGTGATAACAACATACTCCCTGAATCTATCTGCTATGGTAACAGGTATTTTACTCACACATTATAGAATATGGAGAAGCTTGTCAAGCTTTTTCCAAGCAGTAGCAAGTGTGAGACTGTCAGTTAAGCTGAGGTTGGCAGGGCATGCTGATTATCTGTGTGACCTGCATTGTTACAGCCATAGCCTTGTGTTGTTTTGCAGCCCGTTATGAGTCTTCACACTTGTTCTCATTCATAATGAATACCGACGGAGCTGCAATATTAATAAGCTTCAGAGCCTTGGGCGCTGGGTTTATTTAAGGATTCAGATTATGAGGACAGTGGAGGTGACAAGATCTGTGTGTGTGTGTGTGTGTGTGTGCGTTTATGGATGTAATCATGTTTTCATTCACTTTAATTTTTTATAGTTTAAGCAAAATGTCACAGGTTTCATCCCTTGACCGCTATGCTTCCCTGCTGATTGGTTTTAGGCAAGATACCAAACACCTTCCTGTTCATTCACTCACAGTCACTCATCTCCAATCCCTCAACCTTAGGAAGAATTTAAGACCTGAATGGAGAAACATTCTGGACTGTAAGATAAAAAAAAATGTTTGATGAGAAATTCCTTGATCAACACGACCAAAACTTTATATGACACTAACAACACTACTTATCTTCCTATTCCATGATAACAATTTAAGTGCTTTCCTTCAATACATCCAGATTTAACAAAAGGAAATATGTAAGGACACAATTTACACACACCGCTCACCCCCAAATGCTACTCCCTAATGCTGTCTGGGCAATGCTTGGGTGATAGTGAAGCTGGAGTAGGACACCAGACCACTGGTTGTTCTCTAGAATGTCAGACAACTTATGACTTGAAAGCACTCATCAAAACATTTTTTGGCTTCCTAGCTTGTAATTTTCCAGACACATGTGGTGCATTGCTGATAAATCATATTAGATAAGGGGCCTTCAGAGCACCAGTGCAGTTTAAAGGGTGAAAAAGTGCATTAAATTGAAGTTGATGCAACTGATGTGTGCAAGTGAGGCAGCCCTATGACCCAATCTTATTTGAATTAAAGTGTGACTTATCTTCAGAGAACTATGTGGGGAAAAAAAATGCAAGCAAGAGGCACAGCAGCATAAACTAGTACAGAGCTTTAACAAATAATGGTCTAGAAAAACCATAAATAATCAGTAGAAGGCTCCTAATAAATATCAGCAGATCAAATGGCAGTACATATATCAGAATGGGATTTTAAATAATATATTTAAGGTCGGCCTCTGTAATTCCCTGGAAAATTAACTCTATGGACAACAAGTCACAGTGGGCACGACAGGTTGGCTAGATTGATAGCCAATTTAGCATATCCTATAATGGGTAACTTAATAGGTGCTATCTGTTCATTATTTACAACATGAATTATATTTATGGTACAGTAGAGGATTAAGGGCCATAGGTTTCTGTGATAAATATTTTGTAGTAACCCCAAAATATTTGATATCGAGCAGAACGGCAGATTACAGATTGATATTCGTACTTGTTTCCTAAAACAAATGTGATATTGGTCACATAAAATGCATTTTCTCTGAATACTTTATTCTGAATCCGTTCGATTTTATTTAGTCATATGTTGGCTGCAGTTTCACTGACTTGGCTGTAGCCTTCTTTATTTTGTATTAGGGTATAGTAATTTAGAGCAAGGACATTTCTGTCTAAGTGGCATTACCTTAGACAATTTTTTTCCTGTGACAGAAAAACAGTATTACAGTATTTGTCATGGTAGACACCTTCAGTGCGCGATTGCCATAAATATGAGCTGGAACCATGTGCTTCTGATCAGCAAACACTTTCTCTAAGAACCAGGCACTTCCAGTTGCTAGTTTCCCACTGCCTTGATCTGTTAGTTTGTTCATGCTATTACGTGACTTTGGTGTTTTAAGTGGTTTGTCTGTGAGTTCAATGATCGAGTCATTCTGCAAGGTAAAATTACAGTTTTTTTCCTGCTGCCCCCTGTCCACAGCAGTACATTGCTTACTCAAAGGACACCCTACCTCCGTGAGCAACATGATGTGCGCTGTGCAGAACCTGTTATTTTTTTATTGTGATGTCCCTGTAAAGATGTTAGAACAGCCACAAAGCCCCTGAGAGCAGCACGGTTCATTTTGACACTCTGCCTTTCGCTTATTTTTTTCCATGATGCATGTGGTCAGAATGATCTGTGATAGTCATATTGATATCATACCAGCAACATTATACACCTTTTATTACAGTTTCAATATCTGTACGTGTAGAATATGTCACAGATGTGACTGAATGTAATTATTTTTTTAACCCACCAAATCCTGTATCTGTTTCAAATTTAAAGCCTTGCAGCTAGTAGACTTCATTGGTTTTATTTGATAGCCATTTGCAAAATAAATGTTGAAAGAAAGTGTCTGTGAAGATTCTCAGTCATCCAGGTCATAGTTATTCCTTAGGAGTTGAGCAAAAGTCAACTGGACTTGTTGAAGGTACTTGAGGACGTTTCGCCTCCCATCCAAGAGGCTTCTTCAGGTCTGAACTGAAGAAGGGTCAGTTCTGGACTTGGTGAAGAACAAGTCGAAGGAGTTGAGCAAAAGTCAACTCCTCCGCCCAAACAGGAAGTTCTACAGTGATTAACTTAAATTCCAACTCATTGGGGCACAATACATTTGGCCAAATGTGATAATTTAGTTGAGGGTAGTCAGCATCAATGTTTCCAATGTCATGTCTCTTTCTCAGATTCCCTTAAAAGCACTGTCAACTTCTCTTGTCAAATTTGATAATTTGCTATGTAACATGCATAAAAATGCATATCAGCATTTTTCTTTTCACACAGCTTGCAAATTTGAAGATGGTAATGTCAAATTCAAGAAATGCAACAAATTATCAGATTCATTACTGACAAAAAATCAGGGAGAGCATGCTTTGAACAGAATTGCCACATTTCCACTCTGAGCCATTTTTCTTCTTTCCCCTTACTTCAAATTTGATTCAAACTAGCCAACGTTAGGAGTCATGCCAAGGAGAGGTATTGGTTCCAGAGATTAGCCTGCAAACAGAGCTGACGTCATGGCCTTTTTATTCAGAGGGCTCCTTTTGTTGGACTGAGGCTTACAAGGGACTTTGCTGAAATGTTACAAACACTTAACCATGGGTATTACAAAAATGCACCCATGTGTTACTAGTTTAAAAAGGAAAAGAAATGCACGGTTGGACTTTGCACTTGCCAGATTTTTATAGCTATGACCTATTGGATGTGGCAGATATGCAAAGATATGCAAACTCTTTAAAAGAAAACAACCAAATTAGTAAAACATTATTCATTCATTATCTGATAACAATTTCTCTGAACGGATTTTACACGTGTTTACTTTGGCCTAATGACAGCCTTCACAATTGTTTTATGAAATTGTATTTCATGATTACAACACTTTAATACACGCAGGAAAAAAAAAAAAAAATTAAATGAATATAATGTGTTTCAAGCCTGGAAAAAAAACATCAGAGTTGAAGCAGTACAGCCTTTGAAAAAAATATTTTTGAAGTTAAAACTAAAGCACGCATTATGTTATTACTGCTGCAATTTGTTAAGGCTGTTTCTTAAATTGTAGAGCAACTCCCAGGTTGACATGGTTGTACATCACTATTAAGTCTACATCTGAATATTGACTGGCTGGCAAAACACAGGCGTCAAACCAATTTGGAATTAATACAATGCTAACAAAACAAAAGTGGGTTCATTGGTTGTTGTTAGAAAGGCTTAAGAGGAAGTCCAATGGGGTTCAACTCTCCATGTTACAGTTGCTATGGTGGCGCTGAGTTCACTTTTGGTCACACACAATGGCATAAAACAGGTTGAAGTCTGTGTAGTTAGACCAGGTTATTTTTTTTATACCCCTCAATTACTAGGCATAAAACTGACTAAAACTGGAATTTGAAAGAGGTCCAAATTTGACTGAAAAATTTAAAGAAACTTTAAAAGGAAAGAAACTCAAGACTAATTTAAAACTACTTTCTTTAAAGGAAATAAGGAATGCTCCAGGAGAAAATAATGACTATTAAAAACTCATAACTGAACCAATTTGGTCAAACAGAGGATACATTTAATTTTGCTATATGGGCACTTCTCCTGTTGCTGAGTGTTGAATATTTCCTTTGTTCAGTTTTAAGTAGTTAATAATACATGTATTTCTTTGGTTGTACATTTAGTTGTTTAACTTTATTTTCATGGAATATTTGATTTAGTAAATTTGAGTCCAGTTGACCTGATTTAGGTTATAATAGAAGGGAAACCCTTAAGTTAAAAAATGGAAGTATACAGAGAAATGAAACCGAACAGACAATATGATTTTTTTATTATCATTTCCAAGCCAGTGGTTGTGTGTGTGTGTTTTTGTGTGCTGAAGTTTGTTACTGCCAGTCTCCTTACCGAACCTACTGAATTTAATGACCCTAGAGAACCAAGTGAATCTGTAAACAAACAGAACTGTGCAATCTTGGGTCTACAGTATTTTAGAAAACCCCAAATATTCACGCCGTAGATACTAAGTTACATATCAGACAGCATTTAATCAGCTAAACTGAAATTCCTTTAATCACATAGTCAGCGTTACCAGATGGGCAATTGTAAACTATTATGCTATGAGTCTTAAAATAATCGTATTTGAATAAACCATTCAATCAATTTAACCATGCAAACAAATAGGTGTAAATGTGTAATCTTACAAAAGACTTTTTTGGCTAACACAACTGTTTTGGTCACTTGAAGGTCACACCATTCATCAGAGAATGGAGATGACTACCCTCAAAAGCATTAATGATCTGGATGCCAGAAACTGTTCATTTAAATATCTGCGACATCAAGAAATGTCTATTGTGTTTAATAGAGTGGCTTGGATTATCTTGAAAAGAACAATTTCCCAATGTTAAAGGAAACCAATTTTGTGCTTGCAAATTCATCTGGAGATCTAGAGCAAACTATCCACTGAATCCCCTGAGCTTCTTCAAAGTGGATCCTTGATCCACCATCTCTTTCCCAACAGATCGATGGCAGTTGAAGAGTTCATTATCCAAGACAAATCCATATGCTTCTCTGCCACATCTTCAGCCGTTCTTCTCATCCCCTCTTCGCTCTGCGTTTTAATTGGCCTTCAGTCATCAGTCATCTCGGCTGCACTTGTTCTTTTACCCACTCTGTCGTTCCAGTCTAATGACACAAAGGCTAATTTTACACCCACCAGTCGTTCCGTTTAATTACTGACTGTCCAGACTCCTCTGGCTCAATCAATAACAACTGTACTTTGGGAAAAAATGTCCATGGGGCACGTGGTTTAGAGGAGGGAAGGAGATTCTTCATGTCATTGGACAAGGAGAGTTAGCAGAAGCAGGTACGAGGTAGCTAATTGGTCATTGGGGATGATTTGTGCAATGTCATCTCACTGTGCTTCAAGGTTTCACTTTGTGACACATAAACTTTGACAATGTCAAATTACTTTAAATTATTTAAAGTCTGCCAGTGGAGTGGGATAATTTCACTTATCTTACATGCAAATCTGCTAATATCTAGGAGAGCTGTATCTTAATACTAATGGGTTACTGACTTTTTTTCATGATTTCACCTTTTCAAAAATTTGTATCACTCTGAAGTGTGTACACTTCCTTTGAAGGGGGATTTTAATACCTGAAATTTGAAATAAGAAAAGTGTTGATACATTCTGGCCTTTTTAGTTCTGGTGTTTTTTATGTTCAAACTACAGAACTAACTTGAAATGAATCAAGAAGAGGAAACAGACTGACAGGTAACTCAGTCATTAGGCAGCTTTAGTTACTGTCATCCTGCATTATCATCTTTGTTGTACGGGGTAAAATCTAATTCCATTGGCATTAAGTCATGCAGCACATCACTGCCTTTTATGTGTATATTTATTGTCTCTGGTGATCACAACAAACCTACTATGAAGTAATTGATTACAAGAATTAATGGTCTGGAGAGTTTGAGACCGGAACTATCTCATTCATAATGATAGATAAGTACAGGAAGGAAAAAAGGGTCTTACGGTAATATTTCCTGCTGTAGTTGCATCACAAAATCCTATAGTTAGCCTGCTTTGCCTTCACCCTCCACATCAGAGTTCGCCCGGACCTGTAGGTGGGCGGGATGATTATTCAAAATAAGGCCTAGCAAACGAAGAGTGAGATGTGGCAGACATGATTAAAAACCATACAGTAAAAGGTTGATGGATGGAGGTCTGGTGCTAACTGTGCAGTACAGCGAGCGGTATCCACCAGTCTGGGAAGTCTCAGATTATTATACACTGAGTGAAAATTTGATTGATTTGACTGGTATTTTAATGCAAAAATCCTTCTCCAGTTAATCTAAGATGTAAATGGAATAGATGAATGACATTTGACACTGCATTCATGAATCAGCGCTTAACTAGGCTAGCCATCGTAATTCATTAGATTCAAAACAGGGTTACACAGCAAGCAAGGGCATAGTGCTGTACGTGTAACATAATGAGAAAATGAAATAAGTGAGTAAGACTATGTGATAGCCAGCTGTAGAGCGAGTCCAAATGGGCCCAGAGCGTTGAATTTTTCACAGTTTTTATGAACCCTATAGAGCTAATGGAAGACGACTTGCAGTTTCGTGAATGTGCAACCTTCTGAGAGTCCAAGTTTACACACACACATCAAGCCGGTCTGTGTGCGAGCATGAACCAATCGGAGACAACCAATCAGCGGAGTCAGTTGAAGATGCTTGGTAATTGGGGACCAATGGGATACGGTGTGCCGGGCGGGGCTGGGAACTGATGGTAGAACTGAGTGGCTGTGGCAGTGCTAATGGTAAGTGAGAGGTAATTAGAGAGAAAAGACTCGTGTGCGGCTCTCCATCCGGCGAACAGAGCAGGGAGCCGGCCTCCCCACCGCCTCATTTATCATCATCTGCTTAGCAGGCGGCTCAGAGTCAGGACAAACAGAACAAACCCCCTCCATCTTTCTCTCTTCTCTTCTCTTCTCTCATCCTCTCTCCAGTTCCTTTTTCATCCTTTGCTACTCATCTTATGTATGATACCTTCACTTCTTTCCTCTTCTCTACATCTAATCTACTTTTTCGTCCTGTCTGTATTCTCTTTCATTGTGCTCTATCCTTTTCTCCATGTTTTACTTGTTTTCCGTTCTTTTGTCTCGCTCTATTTACTACTTTTCCTTTTAGTTTCACATCAACTTACTGAGTTCCATCTTGTTCTTCTCTTTTTGTTCTCTTGTGTCTATTTATTCAATATGCTTCGCCGTTATTGGTTTGTTGCTTTCCATCCTCCATTTCTGCGTCGCAATTTTCCTCTTCTGTTTTCCATCTTTTCCACTACCACCTCTTTGGTGACCCTGGGTGCTTTTCATTTTTCTTCTTTCTACTCCAATTTGTCTCTTCATTCTCTTCACTGACGTGTTTTTCATTGGCAAGATTCTGATCTCCAGATCTCCTACCAGTTTTCCATTTTGTGGTGTTAAATCCCATTCTTATGCTTTTGTGCAATACTGCTTTTAATTTGTTTTAAAAAGTAGGAAACATCACCAGTATTTGTGTTTGCCATCGTCTCAGTCAGCCCCACCAGCAGGGAAAGAATAAACTTCAACCAAACAACTAAACAAGTAGATGAATGGATTGTTTTGAGCCGTTACCAGTTGTACTGCTGTGAAGTGCATGAATATGCAACTGCTGTTATTTCAAAGCAAAAAATTCATTAAGCCTAAAATGAGGTCACCTTTTCCCTCACAGATGTCTGATGGATGGGGCGTTTAATGTTTAATCTTTCTCAGGATGAGTCAGCAAAAAGTAGCCTGCCCTCACAGACCAGCTCAAATTCATCAGCCTTCACACCTCTGTCCTGTGTGCAGTTGTCATTAATTAATTACTTCTCTTGTACGACTGTAAGAACATGTCAAGACCCTGGCAAGGATACAGACAAAAACACAGCCAATATCGATAATTGGCTGCAACAGGTGACAGAGAAAAATGGAACGAGAGAAGAAGGAAAAAAATGCAGGACATGGACATAACTCCAGGGTGTGACGTGCAAACAGAACTAATTTGTAGCAGAAAGTAATTTGTATCACTCGTGACTGGCGGCAGTTGTTGGAGAAACAGGGAACAGATACACTCAGGTACCCCAATTTATCACTTCACCACACGTTTCCTCCCTGTGTCACTGGGATATCGCTCAGTGCCCTTATTTCTATTCTTAGACTGCAAAGTGAGGCAAACATTTTTGGATTATGTGAACCAAAACTCTGTAATAAAAAAAAAAACTTTTTCTTAATCTTTTCCGTCATTTTTCAACCAGTGTGTCAGTGACCCTTTGATTCTCATACGCTTTTGTCTGAGTGTCTTAAAGTCTCACGTGGTCCTGCTCTGCTGATCTTTGATTCTACCCACAAGCAAGGATGTTATCTGTTTATCACAGTCGCTCTGGTCTGAATGTTGGCTAACTGACCCTCCAGAAGTTCTCCCTCACTTGCA
The DNA here is from genome assembly GCF_042242105.1 of Pempheris klunzingeri. Lineage (NCBI taxonomy): Eukaryota > Metazoa > Chordata > Actinopteri > Acropomatiformes > Pempheridae > Pempheris > Pempheris klunzingeri. Next base: position 17,920,421 of record NC_092017.1, on the reverse strand, counting down.
CTCAGCATTGATTAAAGCTACAGCTAGGTGAAAGCTTATGACAGGCCACCACTATGGCTGTCACCTCCCACATGCAGGAGTAGGATGAGGTGATAAAAATATTCAGACACTTAACCCTCACTGTTGACATTTCGTATTGTGACAATGTGGGCCTATCAGGTCAAGATGATAAAATAGTGCCTGTACTGACTGTACATGCACAAGTCCACTAAACCCTAAAACCTTATGGTTTTTGGAAAGCAGTACAAGAGCACCATCCCTGAGAGGCAACTGTACAAAATTCTCCACAGATAGCAAATGACCCTGAAGCGTCAGCTATTATGTTGATGTACCATGGATTGAAGGCAATATTTCTACTGCCTGTAGTTTGACAAAACTATAAATGCAAAGCAAAAAGTATTTTTTGAATTGTTGTAGAGGACCTGAATATTTGATAGTTGCTTAGTGCTTGACAGAGTACTGAATTATGCAATTAACAAAGCAAAACAAATTAGGGGCAATACAAATGAGCAATAAAAGCAGCAGTACACTTAATATATTCAGTATACTGAATCAGCGTGGGAGCTGGTGGAAGCAACTGACTGATATCAAGTCACCACCTATTTGCTACCCTGAGTGCAAAGTTGACAAGGCTTTGACAAGGACCACAAAGAGTAAATTGATCAAATTGCTGCATGTCAAATTCTATTTGTCTGAGAAGACCTCTCATGCACACACTTATCAGCTGCCCTATCATAGCCTAATAGCTACTGTAAATTTGCCCATATCAGATGGCAGGCATTCATTTGGAAAATTACTGTCTTAATCTATATTTCATCAACTGGACTGAAGATATTAATAGTAGATATTCTTATTAGGCCTTAAACCTCATCAAGACTCCTCATGTGAAACTCATGGCAAAAGACTTAAATGATCCACAGAAAGTATTCCCGGTGATTTATTTCACCACATTCCCTTTTGTCTGTACTTTGGCCTGCAGAGCACAGTAACTATGTTCAGCTGGTGTGTACTGTTTTCATGCCTGCTCTTTCAGCATGCACGGGGACACATAAATAAAGCTATTAGGTTGTGGAAAGCTTATGAAACACACAACTGCCTCATAAGTGGAGTAAGCACAGATGGCTCTCAGATCAAGGCCTTGAGGTACCGTAGTCCTGGATCCAAGAATGCCCGCCTGTTACAATCTGGCTGAAACTGATAAAGTCTTCAATGTGGAGGGTGACTTCATAGCTGAATTACAATGCTGCAGGAGTTTTGCTTAATCTATGTGATGTGCTTCAGCTGAAGAATGATCCCACACTTAAGCGTCAGTTAGATACATTTTATGTCTTATATGATGTTTTGGAAGAACGTGTATAAAGGTTAAGAGGACCCATACAATGTAAACTGAATTACAGCCACATACAGCTCTGATACAGACTGCCAGGAAGCTTGAAGATAAATTACTGTCAAACACAGATAACAAATTTTACATCTTCAAATCGGAAGAAACTGGCAAAGCTTAATCAGATGATAGGCAACTATGCAGCAAAATTTAGTAACTCTCCTGTCTGGTACAGGCTGGTCTATCACCATACACCTCCCCTCCACGCTTCTTCCCTGTTCATCTCCCCTCCCCTCAGCCTCTGCCTGGGCTTATCTACAGTCACACCTCTCCCCCATCTTGAGCACTTATCTCCTGCGCCAGTGTGCGTCATGCATCCCTAGCCCTGTCGAAGATAGGACATTACACGGCAAGATTCTCCCGTTTACTCAAGATCTCACAGACGGATGATTCTGCAGGCGGCCATCTTAGCGCCGAGGTGTTTGGTCCCTGTCCCGGACAAGCCGTTCGATCCTATCCCAGCAGAGCATTTACTCTGGTTTGTTTGTGCAGCCGTGTGCCACCTATCACCTCTCTGTTGGGACTTACGCAGATATGGCAGCATGGTGTCTTAGTAGCATTCCAAGCATGGCAGGAAGTGTGTCGACAACAACAACGAAGCCAGAGATTTTAGTGTCGATACTGTTGAAAAGGAACCAAAGGAGATTGCTTCAGTGCTCCTTTAAACTTCTATGAAAACTTAAAAAAAAAACAACCCATAAACCTTTGCTGATAAGATTTTAAATTAAAAGTTTAAAAAAAAGACTCCACTTTCCCTTTTATGTGATATTGTGTACATTTTCAGTCAAGGATATTAATTAATATGATAATTAAGTACCATCATCATGTTAACACTTGATGGGAAGGTGCCTACCATCAATGTTTTGGCTTGACTCACTTGACTTGTTGTAGAATCACTTCCTTACTCTCCCTGACAAATAAAGAAACAGTACAAGCTAAACTCACCGCAAGAAAATAATATGAAAACATTGCAATTTAATGTGACCTTAGAGGCAATGGAAAGCAACCCTTTGCAGTGCTAGCTATAGTCTATCAGATAGTTGCACTGCAAGGATACAAAAGAATATATCTGGGTGGCGCAATGGCTTCCTCCCCATCCATTCGGGAAGATAAGGAAGTGATGACACTCATGGGGTAGCAAAGGATGGAGAAAAGGAAATTATAAAAGGGAGGGGGAGCAAAATATCTTGGATGGTCTTCCATGAGATATTGCTCTATGGTTTTCTAGGAATGTGATAGGTAAGCTTGTAATCATGTGGCATCAGATTTGATAACCATTTTGTCTCAGCTGTTTTAATAGTTGCACCTTTTTATCACTGTGGTATCGCACCCTCAGTTTCTCTCAGTTTGTTGTTTTACTGTAATGCATTCATGCAGATCTCTGATCTTCCCAGAAAAACCGCAATTCTCTTTACGGAACATTTCCACTGGACCAGTTGAGGAGTAAATGACTTGCTCAAGGGCACCTAAATTATTTGTACAAGGAAAGGAAAGCATGACTCACTCACTTTCCCACCAGTTCTGTGGTTTCAAATTGAAAACCCTTCCTATCCAACCTTCGGGTTACCATCAATGAAAGGTCTCAAAAAACGTAAATGGTGCTGTGTTCTCACAAGGCCATTACAGGTATAGTACAACAATTATAATGGAGTGTGCCAGCAGAAGAGAAATGCTAGAAGAAGCTCACAGTGTTGAGTAAGGAATTATTTTAATTACATCACAGTAAAAAGCGGAGACAGTGAAAAGTTTGGCTCAGTCCTTAAATTAGTTTTCCACAATGGCTCCTTTGCAAAGTTTCTTCTCTTGTTTTCTTAGTCTCTGGAGGTAATAGACCTGTCGCTGCAGTAATAATGATGAATCTCCTCTGTCTGCGTAGCAGAGGATGGGAGATAGCCCCAAAATATGGATGCTAGTGGCTGGAGTATAGTGGAGCTGGGTTTAAATGGTTGTGGAGGGACACCAAGATTATGACCATGGCAAAGAGTTATAAATCAAAGGAAAACATGCCACCAGAAACAGACAGTCACATTTTAGCTTTAGATGTTACTAGGGACTCATGGTCATCACGTTGAATCTAGACAGAACTTCAAGAGGGTAAACATTCAATTTCAAATAGATTATGTTCTGCAGGCTCCAATTCAAGCACTGCTTCTCAGAAGTCATCATGGCAGCAGTGTTTGGGTGGTACCAGTCACACCTCCTCCCCTCCCTGTCCCAAAAGCACAACACTTAATTACACCTCTGCCGTTTTAATAGCTTCTGGGTAATGCATTTGATAGGTAGTGCAATTATTCCCTCTTGACAACATCACAATTCATTTAGGATTTTTATTATAGCAGAGGAATTCTTCATCCTTGGGGAAATGTTGGAGGAAAAGAAAATAGACCTTAATAATCTGATTTTAGATCTATATGAATCGCACAGCTGTGTCCCATCCTCAACCTGCAGTCCAAAGCGAGTTTTTCACAGGGCTTCAACTGTAAATTCATGCCTCCCCTGCTGCAGTGAACTGTCACCAGAGATGGTGGTTTATGTCTTGAAAAACAAACAATTGATCTTTCAGAGTCGCATTGCATGTGCGATTTCATCAGTAAAGCAGCTGGAGAATGAAGGCAGACGGCAAAGGTGACAGCGAAGTGGTTGAGAACATTAAGGCTTTTTTAAGGTGTTTTGCCCCTTCATTACCTCACAGCTCAAAACTTCTATCCCAAAATGTCACTGAAACAAAAAAACACCTATTTTCATGAGGATTTGCACCTTATGTAAGTGTATGTAAATGCAAATGACAAAATGCCAATCTAATATCATTGTCTCTCTGGTTAGGAACCAAAGAGTGGACTAATATTAACCATATTGTTGTGACAACCATATTTATTTAGATTAGGGCAAGATCATGGTTTTAGGTCGAAATAATCAACACACTAAGAAAGAATAGTGGTCATGATTTAAAACATAAAACAATGACTATTGGCTGGAAACAGGTAAAGGAAAACAGTTAAAGCCAGATGTCTTGTTGACCCTTCCACAAGTTCATTACATAGCCTTTTTAGCTTCAGATAATCAACTGGCTGGCTCCCATCATAATTACTGCAACCACTACATGATTTATGTTGTTGTTTTTCTTGGGAGGAGAATCTCGATGTTTCTCTTATTTATCTTTCCTCCCTCTTTCTCCTTCATTTCCACTCTCCCTTCTTTCTTAAATCCTAACATCAGCTTATTCATCATTGCTTCTTGCACTCGTATCCCCTTTTTCGCTCCTCTAAACAACCAGTCAAGTAGGCATATGTGTTCTGCACCACCCTATTCCATTGGCTGCACTCTGACTTTTTGCTCCGTTAGACTCTACTGTAATGCGCTGACCCGGAACAGATGCAGTCGACCCATATACAGTAAGCTGTGAGTGAGCAGCTTCCATCTGCAAGAGCAATCTGGTACTTTCGAGTCCTTTGAGCTCTGCTATCTCTTCCTGCCCGCTCCTGTTGCTTTCACTATGCTTCACACTTTGGAAACTGAACTGCGGTTCAACTCCTAGAATTGGCTTTCTAGCTGTCTTTTGGGCTGATGCTGAATAGCCTTGGGGCTTGACCTTTCTGGCAGGCAGTGAGCTGTCAAGTCTGGTTATGTTTTAGTGGTCCTGTGTCACTGTACAACAAACTCCTCAGTGTGTTGATTGTGACATTGTCTGGCAGACACCCCAGGCCCTAGTGTCATTAGAGGTCTTCAGCGCTGACCTTTACAGCTAAATCATCCCAATGAAGATATTTGGCCTCAGAAAGAATCCTAATGAATTTGGCGTGTTTAGGTGCCAGGAAATAACAAGGGAGGGCAGCTGTTTCTAAAACAAGTGGTCACAGACAATTGAGTAATTTGTGGTAAAGCGCTTAGGGCACTTGAGTGATCATTAACCTTACCTTGCACAACTTCCTTATTCTTTTGCCTGCCTCAGCTCAATGAATAGGAGAACTTGTGCTCCTTTGGTTGCCACAACAAAGATCACTAAAACTTTGTAAATGTTTGCAAAGCACCTCCAAAGTTCACATATAACACACTGTTCTGGTGGTGAGTGAGATTTAGCTAACAAGCAACAAGCTGCCAGGCTTCAGTAGAGGAGATGTGAGACACGATTGGCAAAATACCCTTCAAATAAATGGCTCTGAAATCCAAACGGTGGGTGAATTTGGACTTGACGCCAGATCAAAGATGGGTTGGCCATTGCTTCGTCAACTCCACGCCCGGGGCTGTGGCAGGTATGTTGGGAATTTTACAGCCCTGTATAGTGAGCATGGTGAACACTGGAGCGTGACCTAGCTTTGTGATAGGATCTCTGTGTTCTTGGTAGGTAATTGGGCTCCAGGGCTACAGACAGTGGTAAAGAAAGGAGAAAAGGTGCAGGTTGTCAGAAGACATGGAAGGCCAGATGACATGAAAAAAAATGCTAGACAGAGACAAGTCATTTTGTGATAGGCTGATCTTCGTCTCTAACAGAGCAATCCGAAAAGAGCAGGTGAGGAAGAGCTTCAAAGCATGTGTTGTAAAACATTGTCTGTGCCTCCATGTATGTGAGAGAAAGAACGAGTGGGTCCATTAATGTGTGTCTATTTGAATGCGAAAGGAAAACCTAGAGATTACTTTCATTTAAAGTTTAAAGAACTAGTTACTGGAGCAAAAATGAGCCAATGTGTCCAGTAAGCACAGGGTTGTTATGGCACTGTCAATGTATGACATCAATATTTCAGTCAGGCCTATTCTCAAGGGCTATCATGATGAAAATTTGACTGATAAAATAAATATTAGAACTGCACAGACACACATACAACCCACACAGACAGGGGTGTAATGATTAATCAGAGCACCCAAGGTCTGACCTTAGTAACCCAAGGCTGTGACTACAGAGCCCCACATTAGGCATGCAGCCACATAACCTTGCACATCAGCCATCCTCCATCTCAACCCACTCACCTGTCTTCCAGCAGCACCTGTTCTGCCATTCTGGGCATTCATCACTATTCTGATCATGAGTATTTCTCTCCCAAGTCCCCTCACAACCTCCTGTAGTATGTGTGTGTCAGAATGTGTATGGGTATGTGTGTTGCACAGACAGCGAGAGGGGAAAAAAAAAGAAAAAGACTAAGCATGTTTACAGCTTTCCTCTGGGCTTGTTTAAAAAGGAGTTTCGCCTCCAAACTAATCTCCATCTAATATTGCTAGGGTGGCAACCCGCCTACGTAATCTCGCATAGCTGCATTGCCCATATGGCCCAAAGGGAACTCTCATTGTTTTATTACAGATCAGGCAATCTGGACCCTCTATTTCTGACTCTTGTAATAGCCTGTCCTTGGGTGGGTTTTTTTTATGGCAGGTTTCTTGATTTATTCAAACATGCCACAAAGGCCTCATTGCAACACAAATTGGACAGTGAATGTTAATTGGTCATTACTGTGGTACATTAAAATGTTAAAATTAATATTGGTGTTTGAAATGTTTATTTGCACCGTCAATTCTACAACAGAAGAAACAGAAAGGTGCAGAAAGCTCAGTGGTTGACACAACCAGGTAATGTGTAACAGTCCAAGTATTACATCTTGGGGTGGGCAAGCGTCCAACTGCAATCTCCGGCTGGTTATTTCATCATTGTGAGGCATTAGGTCTGTCATCCTATTGGCCAATATATGCCTTGGCATGATGCCAAACCTGATATGCTGGCAGTGAGTTGGTCTTAGGGCTCCCATTCACTGCTATTTAGATAGCACTCTGCCTGCCAGGTCTTGCCTTTTCACTCCTCCTGAGGTTTGACTGTTAAGACCAGCTTGTTTCCAGCCAGAGGTGGCCGAAGTGAGAGACATACTGGAGAAAAGGAGGACGAGGAGGAGTGGAGTGAAGGTTGTTTAAGAATGCCGCTCAGGTTTTCAATTGGTGCAAGGAGGGGCTTCTTTGGGATGACAGAGTGTCTGGCCGATCTGGCGGGAAAGCCACCCCAAATGTGGGGATGGGATGGTTGCCGGCGTGTAGGGGGAGGATGCAAGTGATGGATGGCGGTTGTTAGACGCAGTAATTGTGCTCAGGTAATTGACCCCGCTCCCTCCTCCTTTCTCGCTCTCCTCTCGGTGAGCCAAGCACTCCATCTCTCTCTCGCTTGTGTTCCACAGATGGGAGAAAACATCAGCAAAGAGAGACCAGTTCTAAGTCTTGCCAGCCCTCTTTTAAGCTTTTACTTTAGCGCACTGGTGACTGCCTCTCATGTCATTTCAGCTGAAGCAATAATCTCACGCATTTTTACATTTTAAACGCTCAGCAGGCATGGTTATCAAGAAGGACTTAAGAAGAACGCAACAGTAGAAAGAGCTCAATATCCGACATCACATAACTGTCAGGTTTAGTGAATAATATCTGTAGCAGTAAGATAATGAATAAATAAAAAGATAAATCATGTAGCAAAATGTTCAAGTGCCATTAATAACGCACGCACCCTAGAAAGTAGAAACAAAGGGAAAAGCAATCAAAAAAGTTCTTCAAAAAGAAATACAAGTTAAGCTCTTGCATAAAAAACAAACTTCTGCCCTTAGTAATCTGGAATATACTTCAAACTCTTACATTTAGTGGAAGAAATCCACACTTGTTTAAAAACAGACATTGGCAAAGTAGTCTAAATCTCTGGGTCCACTTTATTGTTGAGTGGAGTTTGAAGGAAGAATATGTTTGCAGTTATCTAAAACATGAATGATTTAGATCAAGTTTTGATATCCTATTCTATCCTACTCATCCTATCCTACCCAATCCTCTCCTATCCTATCCTAATAGTCAGGGCATCTTTGTAGACTCACTATTTTTCCACAGATGTTCTCCAATCTTGCAGAATTCCCTCATCAAAGAGATTACTTTTTGCTTCGACAGAAGCCTCAGTAAAAATCTAATGTAATTCAGGCACGTTAATTTGTCAGTAAGTATGTTTTTCTAGATATTCTCCAAAGATAACAAACTAGTTAGCTGGACTACTCACTGTTTTATGCCCACTTATAGAGCAAAAAGGGTTAGATAACTGAATTTTAAACACATGAGGAAGGTTGAGTGTTGCAATTGCATTAAAGTGCATTAAAACAATTCATCACAACACTTCTTGAAATGCAGTGCCCACAATGTAAGTGCCGTGTTGTTGGAAGCAATGTGACTCGAGCTGTTTTCACTTTATCTGACCCCTTTTAACATGTTTAGTGCTACCACACATCAACCTATTTCAACTGGCTTGTAAATGGTAAAAGTCAGTTTGGACCACAGCAGACAGTCACCTTAAGTGATAAAGTCAACCCCCCAGCCCCTGAGTGCCAGTGGAGCAGTGACTAAAAGGAAGGATTGTCATGGCTTGATATGGAGGAGGTGATGATGTACTTCCCTCTTCATGCATCAGCAGATTATGGCAGCATTCATCACAGGTCCCAGACCCTTCGCTAATAATCAGCTGGGTATATCTCAATCTACAACCCCTGATTTATAACAAACTCTGCAGTAGGGTGACAAGTTTTTAAAGAGAGATGCACAATGTAAATCATAACCTCAGTGAGTGTCGAGTCGATGGGTTCATGCAGAGAGATGTGAGGGAAGAGAATCATTCACTTTCATTTGCAAACAAACACTTGACTGTGAAGTAATATGTGAAGTGAACATCCCAGATTTGTTTGTTTTACCGCAAAGTTCAGTACAGTGCATCGTTGAATTTCTGAGTTTATGATAGATAATCTGGATTACTGTTATTTTTTTACAGAAGAGATCTTACTTCTATGTATGAAAAGCATCATCCTTATTGCCCATTCACAGCTAATCAACTTTAAAGTGACAACTGACTCCAGGTGATGTCATTATTTTGATCCTAAACATGTCGCTCAAGGGCATTTTTTTTTTTTTTTTACAGTCACTTTTATCACACCCTTCAATCTCACCTTTTAGGACCAGGCAGTAAAGAAGGCCAATGTCACCCCGCTAACACAGACCATAAACTACCGTTCCCCAACTTTCTAATTCACGGGGCTGTAGGACCTGCAGCGTCATGACATCATCTTTTCCCATCCAATCAGGGAGTTCTGTTATTCTCTGTCTTGTTTGACCTTGCTTGCGCTGATTCACAGTCTTGATGAGTGGGTGTGTAAAGTCCATGGCTTCTCACAGTATAGAGGGAAGAGATGGGATGCCACTTCCGGAAGTGAAATCCTTTACTCAAACTGTCCCTCAAATCACCTGATTAAAAGAAATTCTCAAAATTAGATAATTTGCTTTTAAAATAAGTCTAATTATATCACCTCAGCATTTTTTAAAGAGAAAAATAAAATGATAAAATAAAATTCAATATTTTATTGGTAAGTATTTCGCAGTTCTAAGTAATGCTTTAAAGGAGGTGAGCTGTGTGCCTGACCTGAAGGGCATTAGAGTATAGCACTTAGTTTTCTCCATTTGCGTGAGGCCACGTTTCAAGGGTTTTCCTATGGTATAAGCCTTAAACAATTATAGCCCGTTCAGTGGCCTTTTACACCCTTGGCTTAATCCAAAAATGGGGCTGTACTGGAATTGTGAAATGAAAAATGGCCCATTTGCTGTCTTCGCCCGTTGCATTGACCTAAGAGGAGACTGACCTAATGAGAATATCCCTGAGCTGAATTGAAATGTGATTAACATCAAATCAAGGAAAAGTTGGCAATAATCAAAGATAGATAAATCTGGACTCTCCCCCTCTCTCTCTCTCTCTCTCTCCAAGGTCAGTGATTGTCGAAGGCATCATCTGAACTCCATCCTATAATGATCTGACGTGCAACTCCACATATTGCCATCTTCCCTCCTCCATTTACCTCAGCACTTGGTCCATTTCAGCACCTCTAAATGAGGTTACATTAAAGACGCCACTACAGATTCTCCAAGACAAAGTGAAATTCAATGAAACCCAGTGAAAATAGCATTCAGCAGCTTCTTATGTAATAAGCTTTTTATCCCACATTCACAACCCTGCCTCGAATCCAATCTCTGCCCCTGTAACACATCTTCACACAATCCCAGGTGTATTAAATAGAAATCAGGGCTTGGTTACAGGTCCTGTAATGATCATTTGGGCCAGCTAATATCTGACAGTTTATCCAGGCAGGCCGCCACCACGGACTTCCTTCCATCTGACATTGCTGTGACTCCATTAGCCAAAGTGTTGGAAGTAAATGATGGTAGGCAGCGCTTGGCAGTGTCAGAGCCCGCTCAGATCGGCCGGCCTCTATCGATTCAATCACAGAATAAAGGATGGAGCAGGGAACAGGCAACCAAGGTGCATTTCGTCCAACCAAGCAAGACTCTTTTTTTTTTTTTTAAACATTGCCACATTGCGACTTCTTCCTAACAGTGCCTTGGTCAAGTGTGTGTGGCAGATCACACAGCTGCATAAACATGTGGGTGCAACACAGGGCCACAGATTAAGTTAAGATTAATAATTGTGTCCCCAAAAATATAATAAACCATATAAAGCATAGACACACGGACATACACACTCTATATCTCCCTCTCGTAGTATCTTTATTACGCATGAAGACAAAACAGAGATTGCAAGACTTTTGGATTGATTAAACACACCATTAGATATAAAACAACAAATGCAAAACACAATTGAATGCATCTTACCTCTGACCCCCAGCTGAAATCAATTCTATTGGTACAGGAAATTACCACATGGCCTTTTTCTGGCCCAGGGAATAAGAAAAGGACAGAGAGTGATTGTAAGGGGAAATAAAAAAGACCCTGTTTCAATTGACCACGGCCTTTCTTTGAAAGAGGGTCCAAATCACATGCTCTTGTCTTCTTTATTTTACTCACTAACATTTCAAATGAAACACATTTAGACTGGCAATCTCTGAGAATGGTGAGACTCAAATAATATAAATGAATCATAATAAAATACATGAGAGTTGTAAACCTTGTTTTCATTCTCAAGAACATTTAACTAGAATACAGGTGATTTTATGAAACAGACATTTGTTTTGTCATTTGTAATCACTACCATTCTTTATTGTAAGCTATAAAATTTCAGTTTAAGGCAAAAAGAACTTGATAAGTTCAAGGCTGTCTTGATTAAATAATTGCTGCAAACTTACTTCTTTACTTAGCTGCCATATGTACTGTACTTTTCCATGTGTTGAAACTCTCCTTGGATTTGGAAAGACACATATGAAACTTCTGGGGCAAACCACTGAGGCTTTGCTCCAAAGTTCTTAGAGCAGTAGGCATGCAACAGTGAGTAAACTGGTACACATATGTCCATGGAATGCTGACTAATTGATGAACGGCGCTTAAACTGGCCATTTGCCACAGCTAAAGAGTTCCCATTACTGCACAATTACCTCAATGTCAGTCTGCCATTACTGGCATCTCACAGCCAATGACAGCATTGCACTGTTATGTTGTACTAACAGCCGTATACCCTTATTAACTCTAAAAAAAACCAAAAAAAAAAAAAGGGCATGCTCATACACAACTTAACAGGCAAAAGTAACATCTTTCATGTGCCTTCCTCGTGGGAATCTTGAAAAAGGCAGGACATGGCTTCTAAATGTTCCTCTGTGTTTTCAGGGTGAAATAGTGCAGTCACCACCCTCTGCAGTATCCCATGCTCTGTTTATAGCACACAGTGTCCAAACCTAAAGCTTTTACCCCATCCTCAAGTGCTCTCTTTTTAGAACACAGCTGAACGTACTCATAGACACGAATAGGATGAATGTGGAGAGGTCAAAGGTTACAGTAGCTTGTTTACATTCAGTCCCAGACTTAAATCCCCTTTGTTCTGTTGGGGCAGTAGGTGGTTTTCTAATGTTTTAGTGCAGGACACTTTTGCTCTCTCCTTGGCTTCCTGTTTTCTTGAACTCTGCCTTCACCGATTCTTTCAAGCCCTCTGAAGGACTTCCTCCTGTCTTTTTTACTCAGTGGGGTATCCTGCTTCAAGAGAATTGTCTATAAACGATCGTATAAGTATGGGCTGTGCGTATGGCTGGGAGTGAGGTGGCAAAACGCTTTAAGAATGTGTCCTGTAAAAAACTTTGGATTTTTTTAAATGGAACTCATCAACAACCTTATGACCTCCAACACCACCTAATTCTTCATGGATAGACTAAGTTTGTTTTGTGCTGGGAGCAGTTAAGGTTTCACTTAGTTCCTCTTCAACAATCAAGAGTCCTGATGAAGTGTCCCCTTGCAATTCTCTGAACCCCTCTCTGCTCTCTCATCATGAGTTTCGGGGGATAAGAGCCTCAGCTAAATACCTTAAATGTAAATTTCCAGAGTGGGTTTGCTTGGGGACAAGTGCTGGAAATAGCCCCCAGAGACACAGACTTTATCTGGAGAGGACACATTATCTTCAAGGGCAGTAGGTATATACACAGTCAGGAGAGAGACAATAATTTCTGTCTGTTCATTTAGGCCCAAATAAATGCTTACCTGCATGGCTATGCAGATACATACTTGGAAGACTCAGCAAGCACTCATTGTTTTACGAATAAGAAATATCTAAAAGGTGACTTGACTAACAGGGATGCAGGCAAAAAATACAAATACATTGATAATAATCACTCATTTGTTGCACTGATTCTATAAAAATACCCTTCTTGGAATTAATCAATTTGTGGAGAATAAGCATCCGTCTGGTTTGCATGGTTTTACATCAACAGAAGTGTCTAAATCTATAGGGGACACTACAGTTTTACAGCAGTGTAGATTATCAACATATCCAAGCCGCTAACAACAACACGTAGTGGAGTTGATGCCTGGCTTCCTTGCTCATGATGACAACCTTGAATCACTCAGTTGTATTTAGGGAGCTCTTGTAGTAGGACAGGCCTGTCAAACCTGCTATGACATGTTCAGTCTTCAGATGCAGAAAGAAAGAAAGATCTTAATTGGGAAACAGGTCTCAAAGCCCTGAAACAAATGGAAGTCATCTAAAAACAGCATGTCTGTTTGTGTGCTTTTTTAAAAATTATAATTTAGGTCACAGTTTGACTTAACTAAGCAGGTATTAACAGACATCGAGAACATAGTCTTCCACTGCTTTTCTTTTCTTATTTGATCAGTGCGCTGCTTTAAAGATATGGAGGATTTTTAAAAAAATGAAATCATTCATATGATATTCTAAACCTAATAAGGGCCCTATATCAGAAGGTTGATGCCATAATAATGTGACACACACACACACATTGCACCATGCCTGGCAAATGATCGCAATTCACTGGGGAATGCCAAAATTGATTAACACTGATGAGAGTTGTGTTTATTTGCCGTCCGTGTAAATTTGAGAGAAGAAAACAATTGTAAACATTGCCTCCTGAATAATGCTTTTGGCATTATGCTGGAAAATATTTAGGTTTGATTTCGGTGTACAATGAATGAATGAACAATCACAATCCAATTTCTGAACACTTTTTCTATGGTCATCCACACTAATAATGTAGGACTCAATAGAAAGCAAAGCAACAGACTAGTCAACAGATTCTGAACCGTCTTGCCCCTCAGTAGGCAAAAATCTTGAAGATCCAGAAAACGCAACAACAAGGTGAGGCAAACCAGCCAGTTTGGGCACTGGCAGCCTCGCTGAGCATGGCTTAGCCCTGCCTGACGCAGCATTATCTGGACCGACACATTGGTTGGGCACTATACCTGCTGTTCCCAGCTGTGTCAGCACTGGTCTTACCTCTGCCAGGTGGCTCTAGCACCGGCTGAAGCTGTTGGATCACTTCAGAGAACAGAACCACACACTGAGAAATAGGTTTAACGCTACCAGAAAGGAGAAGCGACAGATAGCGGGGAGAAAACAGGAGTTTGTGGGTGTGTTACTTACTCCTCGGCTATATGCGGTTGTGAATACTAGTTTGTTTATGACTTCTGTCAAAGCGCTGTGCGTATCATTGGCAAAAAACCTCCCAGACGGATCGATGGTGAGGAGTTGCTGCTGCAGCAGCCACGCAAAACATGCCCTGATTTAATTTGCCTGCTCTGCACGGATGAGGTTAACACTTCGATTCTGACGGTGCTGCATGTGGAGCAAATCACACATACTCCCTCCCGATTCAGAATGGTATTATTTAATAATTTCATTATATTAATGAACAGATTGTAGCTTATTGGTGAGTAAACACTTACACCAATGAATCCCACGAGTGTCAGCGACAAATACTAAATGTTGATTAGACAAAGAGGTTCTTTTAGATGTCAAGGTCACAGTCAGGTGATGATATAATGTGCGTACTAAAGTCAGAAGAAATTAATTGGAAGTAGATAAAGCTCTCACTTCATTTTCTCAATTAAAACGTACAAAAAAGAAAGAAAAATGGAGGAAAGTAGTACAAACTAAAAGTGATAAAAAGCAACTCATCTGGCTTCATGAAAGGACTTTGGGGAAGCTATAACAAAAGATGACAGGAAGATGTGAGACCTAAGAGGTGTTAAGCATCATTTTCCAAAAAAGTAATGGTCCCATTTTTGTGGGTTTCTCCTAGAATGTGAGAAAGAAAACAGTGGAAATTGTTTGAAAAGTAAAATTTTTGGAGCAATAGCATAGCAAATATGCTTCGGTTACTTCTCTAAGCCATGTGTTCATCCTTTTGCTCCACATGGCTACACATTAATTCTCTAAAGGTTAGATACACACAGAAAAACACTAGAAGAGAAAGATGTTAGTGGGATACACAGTGAGCTCAGATTCCCATTTAAAGTATCTATTTTTAGACTGCATGAAACAGATCTGCCTCTAGTGACTGTAAAATGGTACAAAAAAAACTTTGTAATAGCAATAAATATATGGGAAAGAGTAGGAGCGAGTAATCACTATCCTGAAAATACCCACAGCAGAGAATAATTGGTACTGTATTGAGAGGCTCTGGAAACCAAAGCCAGGTTTTTACACTTCAATAAAGACATTCATGAACCCAGCTTTTCCTGTAGGCAAAGGTTTAATAGCCTGAAGTGCTTTCCTTTCAGGTGAATGCGCTTGTTCTAACAGGTGCTTAATAATGGAGGGGGACTGCAGTGTAAATGGGGATACAAGACTGAGCCACTGTAAGCAGGTACACGAAACACAATAGGATTAGAGAGTAGATTGATCCTGGCTTTGTGTGCTGTCATTTGGCCAGATTACCACAGCCACCATTTTATTGTGTGGAAATTGGACAGAAATTTGTTTTCAATTTGCCTACCGCTAGAATTGCATTTGGCCATGCCTGTTTCTGTGTGTGACTGTTAGTGACACAGAAGAAAGGTGCGGAGAGGAGAAATGTACGCTGCTGTGCACGCTACAATTTCACAGGATTAACCAGTTTCCCTGAGATAATTGTGTCACTAAATCAACTCCATTCCTTTGAAAGCCTAACATGAAACACTGAGACTTGCAGAGCTGCATCAACCCGAGCACGCAAGCTGACTTCGACTGAGGAAGTAGTGTGGAATATCAGTGTGTGCAATTCTAAATGAGTTCCATAAGACCCAGCTGTAACAATGAACATTTTCAGGTACAAAGCGTCGCCTAAATCGATTGTGCACAGACTGAAACTCGTCACTGCAGCAGTTCTTATTTACGGCCATTTCATTATCCGACAGCAAAGCAAAGCATGTATGTATCAATAAGGGTCCAATTACATTCACATGCAGTTTCAACACACTGTGTCTTCTCTGTACAGCATTTGGAGAAAAATTCTACTTAATCTTGTTGTATTAAAAGGTATTTTGCCTTCATTTGCTGATATTAGAATGTAATAGAAAACACGGGGAGAGAAAAGACGATGGATCAATAGCATTCCCAACAGAGCCCAAACCACAGGATATCATCAGAAACGATGGTAAGAAGAGACAGTTTGAAGATTCTAAACTTGAATCCTAGAAATCACGTGACAAAAGTATCGATAACTGCACAGAAAAACATATTTTGCAGTCTGATTGTTTTTGATACATTATGAGCCTAGTCTCCCTTTGACCTATATTTGTATTAGAAGGTTGGGCAGCGCTAAAGGTGTGTCCAGACCAGGTGTGTTCTTGCAAATTTGCACCAGTAACACAAATATTATCTTACGGCGTGATTGCATACGAGGTGACACAAATATGCATGTTGGTGATTTGAAAATGTTTCAACTTGAATGCAATTTTGCACGACAGTGAGCTACGAAAGCTCCGAGGTTCTCCTGACGTCAGAGAGAATCGGAGATGACAGACAAACATATCGTTGCCCTCAGTTGGCATTTGATTCAATGACAGATGAAAAATGGAGAGAGGGCTTGGAGAAAAGTGAGCTGCACTATTGGACTATGATAAGTTCTGTAAATATGCATGTGTTACTTGATTCCAGCTAGCAGTTGCAATCTATGCGCTATCTATGGAGGTAAGCCCTCCTCGTTTACGGAGAAAATACTGCTTCTCTTCTTTAAACACTTTTAGTGCTTCATCTTAAAGATGTGAGTTAGAGAATCGTTATTTGATCAAAACATTTTCCTTATTATTCTGTTACTCTTACTTTGGTTTATGTTTTGCTTTTAGCCAAGTCAGTCTGCTACGGTCTTTTTTTTTAATTACTACTACGACTAAAAGGGGGATCATCATCATCATTCACATTCTAGCGCTAACCATCCCTTAACCATACTGTAGTTGATAAGCAATAATATTGAAACAAATAATTCAAAAACTTTGTCATCAAATGTTGAAAAATGTCACTGACCATGTTCGGTAGAATCATCTATTCTGAACTTTATGTCCGGTAAAAATGTTGTGCTTTACAGCCTACCAAAGGATTTTGTGTAAGAGACAGTTTAGATTTTCTGCTCATATTTCACGGGTATGGAAGCTGTGACTATCTGTAACACCAAAATTTCCTTTTGGCAGATAGGGCTGATCTACAGCATATCAATTAGGGCAGATAAGACTCTTCTCTCAGTTGCCCCCTCACTTCATGATTACACTGATAAGACAGCTGTATTATTACATAAAAATATTGCCTCACTCAGTTTAACCTGCACTCAACCCCCTTTACATTCCCTAATTTTACTAGGCCTACTTTAATGTGCGGGAGTCATGCCGTGTATTGAAAGCGCACAGCATGCCGCACTTACCCATCCAGGTTGACTCCATTTGTTATTATTATTTGAACTGCATTGGACTGTGGTGACTGTGAATTGGAAATAGGAGGGAGAAGAGAGACCACCTCAGTCCCAGTATTTTAGGCACAGTTCTGCTTCAGTGAGCCAGGCTGATTGGGATGCAACAGGGTCTCTCCCTTTCTCTCCCTCTTGCTTTCTCACCGTGTCTCTCGTTCTGCTCAGCCTGAAACAGACATTCTGATGAAAACCAGAGGGGGCCAAAATGTTTATGAAGGCAGGGCACATTCAGGAACACACACACTCACACACACACACACACACTCACAGAGTGCATATGACTTCTATTTGTGTGCAACACATATGTGCATTCAGGGGAGCTGCTAACAAACCCAGAATTTCAATAGATTTAATTCAATATTTAATTTAGCATATGTTTGGTAATAGCTTCGTCAAATTAAATGTGCACAATGTAATGTCATTCAGATTGAGATTGTTGACTGTAGCCAACAAGACGTGAGAGAGGGAGAATGAGGAGGAAAGACGAGAGC
The DNA here is from genome assembly GCF_042242105.1 of Pempheris klunzingeri. Taxonomy (NCBI): domain Eukaryota; kingdom Metazoa; phylum Chordata; class Actinopteri; order Acropomatiformes; family Pempheridae; genus Pempheris; species Pempheris klunzingeri. The sequence continues at coordinate 17,902,401 of NC_092017.1, read as the reverse complement.
TGCAGTCTGTAGCTTGACAGTGAATTGCAGCACAAAACATGACAACAGTGTCAAACTGTCCAGCACATACCTAGACCGGGTCCTAAAACATAATCCCACTGCAGGTGAATGAAAAGCAGAGTTGACTGTAAACCAGTAGAAACCTCTGGTTTGCACATCTGATGTTAATCCATTTAGTCCAGATGAAGATGATGACACAGTGCGTGAAAATGAACATTTATTAGGATATATTTATATGATATGGTTTGCTCTCTCTTATAGGGACAAAAGACATTTGTAGGGTATATTATAAAATTCAATATCAACCACGTTGTATCAGAGAAGGGATGAGTGATTTAAAGGGTATATTTAATATTAACACCAAATGAAATAAATCAAATCTCTAAAAGTCTTTGTAGCTTTCATAGGTTTTCAAGACATTGCTTTGGTTTGTGGGCTCATAATCTTAAAGCTTCCACATCAAACCACGGGCAGCAGTTTCAAGTAAAAGAACATTTTTCTGACTAAAAAGAGCTGAGTATTTCGTGTTCATTGTTTATTATCCTGCTTGATATTTTTCCCCTTGTTGCACTGGTGCCTCGAAATTCAGTGGCATTCATTTATTCGGTATTAAACTCAACACTGGCACTGAAGCAAAAGTTACAGTTAATACGACAACCAGCAAGAAAGCAGCTAAGAGCAAATATTAAATCAATAACACACACACGAGCTGCCCCTTGTATCCAGTCACTTGTGAAGCCGTCCAACTGGATTCATACCTCGATGACACCGTTTTGTCACAGGTTGGCTGGCTTTTTTCTCGTCTTGCCCTTGAAGCTTGCTATCACCCTGCCCTGTCTTTTGATTGCACATTGTACATAAGGTTTCCTGAGCACAGGAGTCAACAACCTGTGGCCAAAGAATTAAGTGAGATTACGTGGAGTAAAGATTGCCTCTGTGCACGGCATGTCCATTCACCTTCGCCTCGAGCTTCGGGAACATTTTCCAGTATTTATAATTGGCAACAATTGGCATCTTGATGATATATACTGATGGGCACCAAGTTATGTTCATTTTAATTTCTTTTTTGTGACGCTGCTGACTTTGTTTCCAACTCTTGAAGTGTTTTGCACCTTACTTTGGTTTCTGAGATGAGCACCCCCAGCCTCTTCTTGATCTTTAAACCCCATGTCTACACGCTTGTCTGGAGTCAGCCAGGCATACGGTGAAGATTAACCGCACATTGTTCGGTTTGTGTTTGTGTATGTCTCTGTGTAGCCTATACGTTGGGGAGAACAAAACACCATCTGAGCATGTCCAGGATTATCATCATCTCCATGGCGACTGCCTCCTCCACCTCCTGCTCTTTTTCTCATCGCTACTTTCTCTCTCTCTCTCTCTCTCTGTCTCTGGGTAATCTGTGGCGTTCACTCTGCAGCGCCCACTCATTCATCTCGCATCCCTGCCACAAAATCTAAATTCTGAAATTGCAAAAGGAGTAATAAACAAGATTGACTGCAGCTCTCCCTATTGATCGCTGCTCCAATGTGCTCCCATGATTTGTAATATCCCCCCTTCTCTTCCTCCAACAACAGTGCCCAATGGCCAGGCCAGATAGAGACAAGGCAAATTATGATGGGACAGGAATCAATTTCTACTAGATTAAGCTTCTTGTTCTCCTGGGGCCATAGTGGTTCAGAAGTGAAAGGAAGCATGTACTCAGACAAGACGCTTGTAAAAGATATGAAACCCAAAAGAGAAACCCCCCATTATGTTTTTCTTCTCAAGGTGATTGTACCAGACACCATTATGCTGCTGCTGGCTGTTGGCCAGATCCTCTTCATCGACCAAAATCTTCAAAATGCCCACATCAGTTCTTAATTTCTTTAGTTTGTTCTCTTCTGGTCTTGATGTACTCACAGTGTCCTTCCAGAAAGATTAAGCCTCCATGGGAAATGTAGGATAAAATGATAATAAAGATATTAAAGCAGATATAAAAGCTCAAAAGTCATCAGAAGGCATTGAAAATGTTTGTTTTTTTTCTAAAAAAAAAAAAAAGTCTAAAAATTACTCTTAACCTTAAGTAACCAGAACAAGCAGAGTTAAATGTTATTATCTATGCCTTTAATGGAAAACAGACCCATGGCTGTCATTGCTCACTGAATGACGTTTTACTGAAAAAGTTGCTCTCTTGTAGCTCCTGCCTCTCAGGATTAACACTGTTGAGGAGTATATAGATTTAGAGGAATACATAGATTCCGATCAAATAGTGCGTTACCCTTTACGTAAATTAGATTAGACTGTAGCTTTAAACAAGGGGATGCTTGACTCTCCTTGTCACATTTTTCAGACGTGTGCACTGACATGAGACTGACTCCTATTTGATGCTGCTGTGTGTAGTGACAATTTGATTTTTGCCAGGGACCGAAGAGTTTGATTTGTTATTCACTGATAACAATGTGTGTGTGTGTGTGTGTGTGTGCATTCAGGATAATCGCTGCTATACATGAACAGAGAAGAGAAAAAGGGGAGAGAAAAATTGATTTATTGTCAAGTCTTATTTCCATAGTACACCAACAGATATTTAAGTCCAGTAAAATGCGGGAACCCCCTTCTGCTCCCCTCCTTCTCTTTCACATGGTTATGCTTCCGCTCTTCTTATTACCATGTTTACAACTTGTTGGCACCCTGAAAGCTATGTTGGCTTTGGTAGCGGCGGCACGGAAAATAAAGGGGAAGGAATTTTGAAAACATGTCAGTGAGCGCGCTGATATAAGAGGATCAGACATGCAAGAGTGGAATTGGGTCCTTAAGTGTTCCAAAAGAGAATAAAGGGCGAATTATCATTTAATCCCACCCAGGTCAGTACAAGGAGGAGGATGAGAGGAGAGAAGAGGGATTCATTTGTGCTACAAAAGGATGTGAGATACTGGGAATGGTGTCACACAAAGGTTTGTGGCGTGGGAGGATGAGGAAGATGGTGGTGGTGGAGGGGTTCATCCCTCCATCTGTAAGCCAGTAAACAGCATCAGAGCCACTCGGGCAGAACAGGTAGATCTTCTCTTAGTAGTTCTTTGCTAACATCTCCCAAAGGAGAATCGGCTCCTTCTAAATATTTTACCAAATCTAGACTCAGTGAACGACGTGGCAGTGACAAGGAAAAGGGCCAAATGGCAACTTGTGAATAGCGGATGAGCTGAAAAATTAGACTTTACTCACCTACTGTATCGTTCACAATCCGCATACTTTCACGAGTGCTTTTCCCTTCAACAGAGTGGAGTCATGTCTTTTTTTTTTTTTGTTACACTTTGGGCCTCCTGTTCAGTGTCATGCATTAGAGAGCCGATACTACATACATCAGTTATCTTGTGCAGTAGAACGTCACTTAATGCATTCTGCATACAAACAGCTGGCTGGCATTCATTTGCAAAATGGCTCCCCCATGTCACAACACTGCACTGAATAAAAGTTAAACACGATACACTGTAATGCACTCAGATAAGCACAGAAGTAATGCATCTCACAGAGAGCAGGCCTGTTTGTTTCATTATGAGAACGTTGAAGAGATAAAGGCACAGGGAGAGATTGTGTGTGTGTGTGTGTGTGTGTGTGTAAGATCCACCACTGACTATCTCCCTTGTGAACATAAAGCATTCCATAACAGAAGAGTAGGCTGTGATACCCACTGTCAAATAAATAAATGTCGACTCTTATGTCCTCTATAGGGGAGGCATTGTAAACAATAAAGGGAGGCTTTGTTTGATCAGGGAGGTAAATCTTTCCCATCCAAGGAAAACACACAGACACGGTCCTGCTAGTTGCGCCGATGCTGCTCTTGCGTGACCAGAAATATGTCCGAGGAGACAAATGAGAAGAGATGCAGGTGCTCTACAGCTACAAGGTAAATCTCCAGCTTCCTGTAATGACTTACGGGTTCCTTTAACATGCAGCTGCAGGTCCAACTGTGTAATATCTCTGTCAGAGGAATATTCATGGAGATTAAGAATGCAGCGGTTGTGGATATACAACTTCAATTCATTTCTGAGACAATCACAACCTCTCCAAATGTTATGAAATAGTGTTGTGAACTAAAATACCACAGTTTATCAATAATGACATGAATAATGTTTGCTCCTCCACAAGAACCGGTCATGTCCTCATCAAATGGAAAGGTCAACTAATGGTTTAATTTATGGTTAAGGTAAAATGTTGATTTACAGTTGATTTAGAGAAACTTTTTTTACCTGAAAATAGTTGGTGGTTATGAGCTCAGAAGGGAATCAGAACGATGGTGAATATATCCTTTCATCTCGACTAACCTTGCAAACTTCCTTACTTACTTTTTATTTTGTAGTGCAGAAACATAATTCTCCTTCTGTTTGTCCACATTCGCCCACAGCACATGTTCATTTTATCCGGGAGGCCTGAGCAGCCCTTTTGCACAAGTCTTACCAGAATGTTTCTAAAATTCAGTAGAACACAAAGAGAGAAAAGAGATCCTTCATCTTCCTTTTTAAAATAATCAATGATCAAGATGAGGATAAAGTCGTAAGGTCTTTTTTATTTGTCAGTTACGCAGGGTATTAAAGGTGACTGATAGCAAATTAAAGTTGAAGGAAACTGAACTGAGAACTTCCCGCAAGACGAAGGCAAGAGTAAGAGAGAGACTTTTGGAACTGACTGGGTCTCAAAAATGCTTTGTGTCAGCCCGCTCACTGGTTCTCCTTGGCTGATTAGGCGCCACTGGCAGAATCTTTTTTTCACTTCAATTTTAAATTTCCAAGCCCCCACTCATGGTGTATTACCATTATCGCTAACTGTGAGACTCCATCGAGCTGTCTGGTACCTGTGGACATGCGTGAAAATTGCTGCAAAATGCTAGTCTAAATGTAAATGGACTCAGGTAATTGTTATCTTTTGTGAGAAGAACTTTTCTCATTGACTACTCTTTTTAGGGTACTCTGATTTTTTCATTCAGCATAATTTGAATTTAATGCCCCAGATGCATGGTGAAATAGGGTCATATACCCTGTTAAAAAATGCATTTCTGACACTTTAACCTCTGTGTTTGTAAGTGCCTTCAATTTGAATGGAGTAATAACGACACTGTTTTGTTTCTGAAGAACCTTTGCAAACTATTACAGTGTGTTTGATATCATCACTCACCTATTAACAGTGGTGATAACCTTTCTCCTGTTTTGTTCCACTCTACATTTTGTACCGTATCTGCAAATAAGCCTTGTTTAAATGTTTTCCAAGTATCCTCTGTTTCTTTGGCAAGACCTGTGTCCCCATCTGCTCTCAATATGCTAAACTTTGCCAGAATTCCAGATCCTCTAATTTTGATTTTTTTTCAAAGTAATGTTCCGTGAAATGCAGGATGTTAACATTAATCAATTATGTTAATTAATTGATTAACCCTGAAACATGACTGCAAATGTGATGAACAATGGATGGAAAAATTCTATCTTTCCTCCCTCCCCAGCAATCCTGACACTGCCTACCTCTCTTTGACTGCATCGGTTTACTTCCATCCCTCCATGCCATTCTCTCACTGTCGCTCAAACACACAGGCATACACACACCTCAGAGTGCCACCATCTCTCTGTGTGATATGCTTCATGCGCTGAGGGATCCACTGCTGATAAGCAACCCCCCCCCCATACCAGCACCAAAAACTGATTTCAGGTCTCCAAAGCAGAACTGTCCACAGAGGAGTATCTCCACAAAGCTGCTACGCATGAGTTGGTGAGCGTTCTCATTGATCTGCCTTTCCTCACAGTTCAGCCAGGGCATTCACTCTTGTTTGCTACGCCTTAGCAAGTCTACTTTGGAAAACATCACCCATGGGAGAGGTTGAGGAGATTAAAAAAACCAAAAAAAAAACCTCACCCTCTCCAAATAATAAACTTTGGTTTCAGCCAGCCACTGCAGGCAGCATGCAGTGATGTCATCTAATAAAATGGAAATTGTATGCATGCTATGCAGGGAAAACAAGTGTGGCTTTACATATGGTGCCATGCACAGTGAAGTGAAAGAGGTTACTTTGGCACTGATGCTTGCACATGTGTTAATGTGGGTGTGTGTGAATGCGAACATGTAAGTAATGTAAGAATGTATGCTTTCCCATATCACGCCAAAGCTACCTAGAGTATAGACTCCAGATCCATGTCATGACAGTGTTGTAGGATCAAAGATTAAAACACCGTACTGGGACTCTTCACAACATACACACGCTCACTTCATTTTTCTTGGTCATTTAACAGCATGAAAATCTATCTGTAATTATTCAGTCAAAGGTAATGAAGAAGCCTCCTAAAATCAGGTCCAGCTGTTTTTTTTTTATTCCACTTTTAAATATATTGTGATGTCACTGATTGAGGATTTTCATGAAAACCGCGGTGCGTCCAGACCGTCTTGACTCCCTCTCCTCTTCTCTGGGTCAGTGGAAAGACAACACACACACCCAGCTGCCTCATTGTTAGGTAGTATTTTGGCCTTGTGCCTCTGCTGCTCCTGTAGGTGGGTGGATGGGTGTTGTCTGTAGTGTTTCAGTGTTTTCTACCAGAGCACTGGGACCTTTTTGTGGGTTTAGGATCACATTGCCGTAATGGAATAGTTGCACGGTGGGAAAGGGGGTGAGTCATGCCTCTAGTGTGTGTGCGAAAATGAGTGTGGTGGTGGAAGTGGTGGGGGGTTGGATGGGGGAGCTGGGTTTGGGCATGCATTTCACTTGTTTATGCCCATTTACATTAGTCATATGGACATTTTCCAAGGCTCCAAGTGTGTATGTAATTCATGTTCAAAAGAACTGTACTTTACTGGGTTACCGTACCCACTTTTGCCACGTCCCACCTGCGTTTTCAGTTTCATGTCACTGCAAAATGTTGGGGAGAATGTAACAAAGCAAAAGATCAAAAAAACAATCCTAAAGGCCATAAAGTATGACAAAATTACAGCAGGTGAAGCATGCTTGCTAAAATGCCATGGATACTGACCCTGCAAGAAGTACCATATGTCAGGACTCTGCTTGTACTCTGCACACTTTGATTCTCATGCAACTATTATTAGCTACAAATAAGACAGACAATCGTATGCTGAAGACTCTTTCAAAAACTATCTCTCCCCATGGGTGCAGTAGCTTTGATTTGATTAAACTTGATCCCTGACTCTCAGATGTCGTTTAAAGCTCCTGGCGTCAGCATTATCTATGTCATCAAGCAGACACAAAATGGGCACTTTTGTTGCATTTGCTGGCTGGCAAAGTTAAAGGTCAGAGATCAATGTTATTTTAAACAAAGTTCTGAAAACTTGATGTTATCTCATAAGGCTTGCTGTAAGCTCCTGAGTTGCCTTAGTAACACATAAATGGCACACTCACACACACACACACACACTATATGAGACCAAGGAAATCAATCTATGTTTACTGATAAGTGACAGGAACTGAAGTGTATCATTGACCCTAACAGCTGCTCTATTTGCTCGAGGAGGGCTGTGTGCAAAGCCCATGAAACCTCTTGCAGGAGGGTTAGCCTTTAGGCTAAGGATTTTAAGATGTGATAAGGTAATTGCACAGTGTTTAGACAGACGTATCATAGGTCCTCCATCTCTAGTTCACTGTCAAGGAGGTTAACGACCAGGAGTCCAGACAGTGATTAAACATTTATACGGGACATCTAACCCCTTATATATCAAATGATCTCTGCAGCAAAGGCCTCTGACTGTCCAGCTCATCTTACGTCTCTTCCAAAATCCTGCACCCCTCATCAGCCTCCTCCGTGTCCAGACCTTCACGATACACATGGGAACTGTTACCCTCTGGACGTTGCTCATATTTTTTCATCATCTTTTTGGAATGGTGTCATATGCGTTTTCAAACAATATGGGCTGGGAGAGCTACAGCATTAAAAATGGCATATTACACGCATAAAACAGAAAACTTCCCCTCCCGGATTCTGAGCATTTATGAGCAGACTTATTTCAGCAGAGGACAACTGCTTTAGCTGCTGTGACGGGAGAGAAGCTGCATTCGCCATTACGTGTACGTTCAAAACCTTGAACCATTCAACTATTATGGGCTCCACTTTGCCAGCCAACATTACCAAGGAAGCAAAACCTTTTTACCAGCATCCTGATATGTTGAAAAGCCTAATCTGGAGAGGCTTTTATGAGCTTTTAAACTGATTGACCATATCATCACAACCCTGGAAGCTCCTTCCAGTGTGGTTTTATGCGCAGGAGCTGGCCAATGAAAAAAGAGTGCAGGGTTACCATTTTGCCACACTTTACCATAGTTTGGCGCTACTCCAACCTTTTAATTTGTATAATGCTTTGAGAAACAAAGCCAAGACTGTTTAAAGGGTTTTACTCCCTCTTATGCTGATCCTCACAATTCACTTTCCAAATTGAAAGAAGTAAGAGAATAGGAAGACGGATCAATACATCCTTACCAGCAGTGGCCCCTGTAGTAAAGCCGCAATGCCACATCCTGTAATAGCCATTCCCACAAGACCTTTTCACCTGCTACCCTCTTCATCTGTTCTCCATTGTCTCCCAGAGCATCTCACTGGTGTTACTATGGCATCTGTGGAATCAAGCAAAGGACAGCAAAGGTTTTGTGTCTATTAGTTACTGCCTAAAGGCACAGAGATAGGAATAAGTTGACACTTTATCTGGCATGTACCCACTGGCCTTGTATGTACTTATATTGTTCTCATGTTGTTCTGCTCCAGTCTCCAGGGAGCTTTTCTGTGCCTGATATGAACCTCAGGGTGTCATTTAAAGATGATATTCTAGAGATCGATATGAATGAGTGTGGTCACTGGGGACGTGGCCCTATTTGGAACAAGTGCACGGCTGTGTAAGACTATTGGGTGAACTATGGGTAGTCAGAGCCTATGACAGGCTTCAGGCGCTGGTCTGGTTTCAATCTCAGATAAATAAATCACAGCTTAATACCTGTCCCATATAATTCCTCCACTAGATCTGTGACTGGAATACAGGCTTGGACAGGGGATAAACCAGAATGTGCACTGCATCTCAAGAAAAAGAAAGTGAAAAAGAGGGATGGAAGTGGGGATGGAGGGGCAGCAGTTTTGGATGAGATGCCAAACACCAGTGCTGGCAGACATAAAGGCAGGATCTGTCTCCCTTCCCAGTCACGCCTGTCTCTTTTCCAGCTGGACAGGGGATAGACGTCAGGGATTGGGTTACTCTGATTAGAAGATTGCACAGGCTGACGCGTTGGGATAAAGGGTAGACAAGCCATGTTGGATGGAACCCAAGCCAGTTGCTAGACTCCAGGTTAATTGGTGGGATTAGAGAGACAGGTGTTCGTGGCTTGTTGGAGGAACAAGTTACACCTGAGACAGGTATTGATGGGCGTTTCAGCATAGCAGAAAATTGTGACATTAAGCACTATTGTGCTTCCTCAGCAAGTGTCTACAGATGCACTTAGAGGCAATCTTATACGGCTTAAGCATCGTCACACATGTATCCACCTGTAGTACTACAATGAAGTTGGGTGGTTTTGGCTTACAAGCATATTTTAGCACAAGCTAATTAAGATGTGCTTTAAAGTACCTTTTTACTCTTCCACCACACAGACAGAAAAACTTTCAGCTCGAATTGTCCTGATCTAAAAGGCTAATGTTTTGGGAAGGAGTGGATTAAGATAAGTCTTTAATTTGCAGCATCTTTCAGGACTGTTGTGTACACAAGCCTTGGAGATTAGTCTCTGGCAAACAACTGCTCAATTAAGAAGTGAAGATAAAGTTGCAGTGGGGGTCCAAATACTTACAGAAAGCAATATAAACAAAACAGGTTGCCACACTTACAGTCAATTTGTAAAGGGGTAATTAAAGGCCTTCTCTAACTGCTTTCTCTGGTTGGAGTTTATTGCAACCCAAGGAAAATGTACCAATTGTATATATTTGGGCTTTAACCTCAGTTTTGAGCAACAACATATGCTTTGGGTATTTAAATGTAACCGAACCTCTGTTGTAAACCTCTGTACTTAGTAACTATGACTACCAGGCTTTCTCTTCATCCTCACCTGAAACTAAACACCTGAACAAAGTCCGTGAAAGAAGACCGTGACCAGGCTACAAAGAGGCCATTTGGTCAAGCTGGACTAGCACAATGCCTGAGGGTCCTGCTCTGCTTTGCAACAATGTCTGACAATGTTTCCTGCTTCGTTCCATCCCCTTTCACCAACCTTCACCTTTCCACCCCCTGCTTTTTCTCCTATGTACCTCTTCCCTTTCCAAAACCTAGTGAATGCCGCTGACCCTTGCCAGGTAAAGTTGATAGCAATGAAACAGACTGCCACAGTCCACTCTAAACCTCAACTGGTTGGAATAGATTTGGAATCGGCAAAGAGGAAAAGAGAAAGGGTCTCTTTCATGATCATTGGCAGCTGTTTTTCCTTCGATGCCTTGCTTCTGTCTCTCTTTCATCCCCCTGGTCCTGTATGGGCCTTTTAAAACTTAACAGGTTTACAGCATGGCAGATTCATTTAACATTACATTGCACCACAAGAGCCCTGGCCTGCTGCCTCCAAACTGAGAAGGAAAAAGAAAAATCACAGAAAGTGAGGTGGCCATGGCCCAAAACTCTCAACCCACTCAGAAACAAGTGACTCTGTAGCCAACAATGGAAGCCCTAGCTACATGTTGATAATCCCTGTCGTGTTTTATGTGCTCATTAAGTATGGATTCATAATCGTGTTAAGAGCTTGCTGGGATGATCCGACACAACAAGGAAGGAGGTGGAGCCTTTATGTAAACAAGCACCTTGCGTTTGCTCATCTTTCACTGCAAGGGCCTGTCCTGGGAGTTAAATAAATAGCTATGGTTAATGAATGAATAATGAAGATGGTGATATATGCTTAGTGGTGTGTCACATATCAGTATTTACACATACTCGTATAGGTTCAGCCCTGCCTGGAAGTGTGTCGTGTCAGAAGATGAGAGCCATTTGAATATGACAGAAAAAACAAAAATACTTTCACCCACCTTTGTGTGAAATTTCTCATTTTGCAATCATGTCACCTTTTAATATGATGCAATACAATTCACCAGCACCACAAATACAGTATCTAAGAGCTGAATCTACCCCTCTCTGACACAGTGTCAACAAAAACTGAATATGATAATGTTATTGCAGGGCTGTACAGTGTTGAGCTGCACTGGATGTGCCTACTGTGGATGTACCTAATAAACTGGCAACTCTGTCATCAGCACTTGAGGCAAAAATGTTGTAGCAATCTAAGTTTTTTCCTCTTTCCAGATAAGAGCTTGAAAACAGCTTAAACCAAGAAAAGTTGTGTGCTTTCTCCTCAATTCGTAATCCTTGGTGCCTCCGAGGACATTTTTCAAGTTATGAACTTTTCTCAGACACCCCTATCTGATTTGTCATGCTCAGAAATTCTCATTTTCTTCATATCTGATAGGCGGTTGACAGCTATGAGCCTCCTAATGATTGGTCGAGAGAGGCTCTGTTTAACAGGCGATCAGTATGCTCAGTGATGGGTGAGGATTCCATTAGGGGGAAATTAGGAAACTCAAGAATAGGAGTAGCAATAACGGCTGATATTAGACCTCTAAATCATCTGGCTCTTAAACCTCGTAGCTGCCCAATCCTTCCTGTCTGCCCCTGTCCCCTCACTTCTTCCTTTCTTTCTGCTTTGCTCTTGTCTTTGAGACCTTGTCAGATTGAAAGAGCTCAATCAGTCAGCTTGTTCTCGGTGGAGTACTGGCCTAGCTGTTGATAAATCAAGTCCTATTCTCTCATGGCACCAAAACACACACAGAGAGGAGGACACACTATCTACGCTGTCTTGACCAGGGACTTGTGTTATTAATTTTTAGAGGGCCTCTGCAGAGAGCCATAAGACTGTGTGCATATCCTTTTGGTATATGTGCTTCAGCATGTGTGTATGTGCATGTGTAAATGTGTCCCAATTAAATCCTGACAAGAAGAAGAGGTAGACCAGCCTCCATATATCCATATGCCACTTCTAGTCAAGACAAAGTTGAGTTTGAAGTTGAGGCATATACAGAAAAATCAAATAATTAGACAAATTACTCGTTGGCGAAAACATCTAATAAAGGCTCTTAATTTTTGCTAGCTTTAGATAGTTTTACACAAGGGCAGCTCTGGTCTGTTGTGGTTGTTAGTGAGCAGCAGAAATACCATTTGCAACTCAGTAAACTGGCTACCTTGTATTATTGTTATTGGTGGATAAAATGATGATGGAATAATATGATGTGTGAGTAAAATTGTAAGAATTTTTAAAATTCTATAGCCATATATTGATGAAGCGAGAGCTGTAATGAGGTATGTGGCAATTCATAGGGGGGTTGTGTTGTGTGTGTGTTATGTGATGCAGAAGCTCAGTGTGTGTCTGACGTGGCCGTTGATGATGGGTTTGCTTTCTTCTGACTGAGACCCTTTGCTTCAGGTCAGTGAGCATACAATTGCCACAACAAAGCTTTAACACGTAGCAAGAGCAACTCCCTGCAGGTCCCCATAATGTTGTCACATGCATGACATGGCAGACATCCAGACCACATATGCAGACAGTCGCTTCCATGCAGGTGATGGCTGACACTGAAACAGTGGTCAGTGTCAGTAGTCATAAAACTCATAACTTAAGATATGTATGATATTTAGATATTTATCATTATGATAGTTATTAAATACATTTGAAGATCATCTTAATTGAAAAAAAAAGAAGCAGCAAATGTCTAACTGATGGGGAACTGGTCATAAATATTATGCATTTTAGATACACTGTGCATAAACGACAACTAGACCAGAAAAAAGAAAAGAAATTGGTTTACAGGAAATGATCTTGACTTAAGCATCAGCATGTCTGGTTCTACTCAGCTCAGCTCAGTTATCTTTAAAGGTTCTCTATTCTGTACTTCAGCATCTAGCCAACTGTGTGCCTCAACCCTCCCACCAACCGCATTGGCACCTGGATCTCTCATTCATTCTTGTTCGTTCTGTACACGACCGCAGATTGACAAACTCTCTTAGCTTTTATGCTACTGTCTTATCTAGTAGCTTAGCTCAGTCTGTCGCTGGGCAGTGGCTCTGAGTTGTTTTTTTGGGTTGGTGTCACTGTGCTACCGGTTTGCGCGTTGTCCCGTTGTAATGACAAAAACAAAGAAACTCAGATTACAGGAGACACAGAGTGAGTGTCACCTCATTCTCTGCACAGGCTGTCACACTCCTGCATCTTGACATAGTAAGTAGTTGTTAACTACAATAGAGAACCTTTAAAATAAAAAAAAATATACAATCTAATCATTTAATGTACCATATCAATTCCAAAGAAATCAATCCTGCTATACAGTCCTGATGAGACGCCCAAATAATGCAGTCAGTTGTTTAAGAGTATGTACTGTATTTCCCCAGAGTTGAGGACCTCCATAATGGCTGCTACAAGATGTATTAAATCGCCCGTGACATAACTGGAAGAAAAATGCAATTCTCATAATAATGTCTCACTCAAGTGTAACTTAATAGTAGCTCTTGAATAAGAGACAATATTTCTCAACTGAGCTAAATTAGTGACCTTTCCAGGCTTAACCCCTCCCTTGTAATGTCTGTGCGAGTGCCAGTTACCACATTCAAGCCTCACAGTGGAGTCACAGGGAGAACCGCATACCAATAATGCAAGTGAATTAAAGTCGTCATAAATTAGTTTCATATCGAAAAAGAATTTTTGAGCTCATAAACATGAGGATATTTAGGAATTTCCTTTGGCCTCAAAAACTAAAGGTACTTTGTTCTAGAGCTGAAGCGTATCCTGACCTAAGGGGGGAGTTTTAATAGTGCGAGAAGAGAAACACATTTTAAACCGCTGCAAATGCAATTTGGGAGGAAGAATTTGATTAAGAGGGTGGTAATCGAGTCAGTGTGCTATAACCAGAGGCTTGGTGCGGCGAACCGCTATTGCACAAGTGTAACAAGAGTGAATTTAGCACCCGGCGTGGGCATTTTGTTAATCCAGCTCTGTAATTTAGTCCTTCCTCCCCCATCTTTCAATTATCATTATCATAAAATGAAGTGAGGCCTGAGAAGCTCTATGTGCAGCAAAGTTTTTAATTACCCGCTCCAAAGCTTTGTGTTTTCATCTCTATTAAAGATGAATTTTGAAGTTCCTGTAATGCCTTTTTTCTCTTCTTAGAAAGACGGCGGGTCGATCAGACGTTAATCAGTGAAATACTGAGCAGAGATGAAGTTCAGATTTAAAACCAGCAGAATGAGTTTCTGCTGAATGAGCTTCATCTCAGTAAATGTTGTATTGTATGTAATTATATATGACATGTGTACATGGACACAGGCATACATTTGTTCCTGGACTGAGAAAATATGCAGGGATAGAAATAATCCAGAACATTACATTTACATGCACCTACAGTATAACTCCATGTTATACACACTTCAGTTTTAGCCACATGTGCACAGTTGATTTGATTTGATTTCTCTCTTATCAAATAGGAAAAAAAACCCATCCTAACTATTTTAAGGGCAGAGGCCAATAACAACATACCAATTTACTTCCACACTGTTAGTCGGGAGTTTCATATGAACAATTAGGCTAATTCTAACCTCAGGCATTTTCCTCTCTGCACCTACTAACACCTTTCAGTTCAAGTCATTGTTAATAAGCTTCCCTGATGGTATAACTTATGATAAAATACGGCAATGCAGAGTTGGGTTCATGGGGGCCAATCGTTAAGGAGATGAAATCAACTCCTCTGGGAGCAGAGGAGACCTAAATTGCTCTTTTAATTCATTAACAAGCAGATGTAGACCATCCATATTCAGCTCCCGATGGGAACTTACCAACCTAGGCGGGGGTTAAAGGGTATTCTGCAGAGGAAGCTGCTAGCTCACTGACCCACCACTCATCAGCTTCGCTGTGTGGGAACCATCAATCAGGCTTCCACAGCCCCCACAGAAGGGCTCAACTTAATTGTGGCTTGGGTCTTCATCAAATATGGATAGAGAGACCTCCCAGTAATGTCTTAATTACTTAATAAGAGGACAGCTCTGCTTAGTTTGCCGATCAGCCTGTCTGGGCCTGTAGGCAACGAGAAGGACCTCCAAGGATGGTAAGATCTCCCATTCTGTTCTCCTGCTTCCTCCATCTCTACCTCCCGTCCTGTCTGCATCGATCTCATCAGCATGGATGTTTGCTGACAGGAAATCAATCTGAGAGTCTTCTTAATAAAGCCCTAGACTCATTTCAGTTCCTCCTCCCTGCTCCATGTATTACACTTTAAACTAGTGGTTATCTCGCCTCTGCCTCACGTTTGTGGCACTATCTGATTGACCTTGAGAGGGTGTGCTGACACAGCTGCTGCTTATTTTGAGAAGGTTCAAATTACATGGGATTCAAATGAAATACACATACAGTTTCACAGATGGGGAAATTCATCTTTATTTTGTACATTTCTGTTCAGTGGCAGGATTATTTGGAGATTGCTGTATTTTTTTCTTCAACATTTATCATCAGTGTAATTACAACTTATGCCAGGGCATGAACCACAAGACAAGATAAGATTAGATAATATAAAATAAGCTTTTCCACAAAAGATAGAATTGTGATTATTGCATAGTTAAGGAAATTATGTCAACATCTCGACAACACATGGCTTCCATACACATACACACTTTGCACATACACATATACAACAGTTTGTCAGTGCATTTATACACATAGACACATACTGGCAATAGCAACATATTGCACAACCCTCAAGGCCAAAATTCACATTACATGTTAGTGTTGAGAAGCTTAATGGACATACCGTAGGCAGGAATGAATGTTTACAACGGTTCAGCCTCCTCTTAGGAACACTGAACCTTCTACCAGTAGGTAAAAGCTCGAGCTCTTGGTGGAGTATGTGAGTTGGATCAGACACTATTTTTTCAGCCTTTCTGATAATAGATACATTTTTTGTGGGGTTGAGTGTTTTTTAACCCCCATAATTTTCATAGCCGTCTATACCAATGTGTGACCATACATTTTAAGGTATTCAAATTACGTAAAGCATGCTTTGTTTTAGGTATTGTTGTCCTTGTATTTAGTATTTTATGCAGGCTGCACTATTGCTATTCCTGTTTTAATGCACTTTATGTGTCTTTTGTAGCTGTCATCACACCTGTGCAGGGACTGCTGTAGAAAATTAGCCAAGGTGTCTAAACTGGCTCATTTACAGAAATGTCTATGAATGTGCACTGTTCCCATAACTTTAAAATATATAACTATGCTATGTTACCACACCAGGCTGTAATATTACATCTTATAATACTCTCTAATATGGATGGTAAAATAGTAACATGAACTTCTGCTTAAATCCATAGACCTTGAGTCTTTGTAAAAAACAAAATACATCTGCTGTTGAATTCTAGAGCACAGACTTTCAACACGGACCTTTCAGCTGACTGTATTATCGGTGTGAACCCAGAGGTACTTACAATAGCAGACCTGAGTGATGGATACATTGTGAATAACCATCGACCTGAGGTCACCCACTGCCTTTAGATCAGACACCATCTCCTCATCTCCTCAGTCGTCTTCACATTCAGCACAAGATGGTTAGTGTCACACCATTGCACACATCTCTCCATTTCAAAGCGACAACCTAATGAACTGCTGTCTCTGTATATAAGGTCAAGGATGGCTGTATCATATGAGAATATAATGATATAATTCTCACAATGGATTCTTGTACAGTCATTTGTGTACAGTGTGAAGAAGACTTGGGAGCTGACACCACCCTGAGGTGCACCCACACTAATTGACCTGGGCAATGTTGACCCTAAGACACTGAGTATGATGGGTCAAAAAGGAAAAATTACCACTTCGTTTTCTGAATCAACATGTGAGGCTGCAGTATGTTAAAAGCTGAGCTAAAATCAACAAGCAGTAGGCATGCACAGGCCTTCAGATTTGTGTCACACTTGCTTGTAAGCAAACTGAAAGAGGTCTAAGAATATATCTAACTTCCTTAAGCTATGATACCATGATCCTCTCAAAATGTTTCACGACAATGGATGTCAGTGCAACAGGCCTAAAATCTATTTTTTTTACTTTTGGACAAGGTATTTTAGGGACAAGTGTAATTATTGATTTCTTCCAGAGGACAGTGTGCAAGTTCACACATATTTGGAAGATGGAGCACCATACTGATGTCAGCTCCTCTGCACATGTTTTGAGGAGAGATGTAGAGATGCCATCTAGCTCCGTGACCTTCTTACTACAGGTGCTCTTAAAAAGCGATTGCACCATAAAGGTCGATTTCTAGCCTTGCATCAGTGTCAGTAACAGAGATTGTCACTAAAACATCTCTTCGCTCAGAAGTGAAGTCCTGGATTTCAAGTTATTTGATTCATTTGCCTTTTGCAGGTCATGAGAGGTTCTGAGATATTTTTTTAGCTGGAGTCATATCAGTAAATTTCTTCATAGAGTCCCACAGGTTTTCATTGAGTTCTGTTCAAACCGCTAACCTATTTGGCACAAGGTAACCACTCTCAGCTTTTGCCATTGAACATATAATATATTATCATAGAAGAACAAACGTATATTCATGCAACATGACTAATGTTATACAACAGGTAGACTGGGCCAAGTAATCCTCTTAGTCGCAGATGTGTTCTAGCCATGCTGTTTACATAATGAATTACTAGCTTTGCTTAATTGGTTGCTATGCCAACTCCTGGTTTCCAAGGAGCTAGTAAGCAGTCTGGGTGTTTTAACCGATTTACTTAATTGATGATTTGCAATTTTTTATTCTTGTGCGTACACTACTTTGCACACACAAGTAGCAGCTATTTTTTTTCTTGATAGATGTATACTTATTTCTTTGGATAACAATGGCAGCAATATTTCTGGGAACAGTTACAACTCTGGTTACTATGCCAAGGAAATACAAAACACACTAGTGTTTGTGAAAGAAGCCATAACTATGCAAAATGCAAACACTGTACACACAAAGCAATTGATTAAATTGTGTTTAAATGTGCTTTTTACAAAATTTATGTTTCTTAGGCCAGTGTTTCAAAAAAAAATGATAATTATCATTAAGATAAGCATAGTACAATGAGATGCTGTATGAATCATGCTTTCTAAGATATTGTCATTATTAAGAATGACAAATAATTATGATGCTACAGCAGTTCTCATAAAATGCTAACTTACTCAACCCCTTGACTTTAACCTCTCTATCATCGATGCCCTGATATCGACTGTCTGTCCATAAAAATCTTAGTTGAGGTGAGGACCAGGAGCCTGGGAGGCCGCCTTTGGCCCTGGAGGTCAGAGGGTGACGGCGACTTAGTAGTATTTCTCTCCTACCCTGCTGACAATCCCACTTGGAAAATCCAGATAATCCCTCATCTCTGTTGCTTGGAATGCTGTAACACAACTCAATACACAAACATGTGTACAAACATCAACACATGGTACAAGGACACATCAGCAGTAAACACACAGTAAGTGCATGTGCACATTCACATAGTAAAACAAGTGTGTACACACACACACACACACACACCAAACCTAGGCCCCAGCTCACCACAATGCGGATAATCTCCTTTATCTAGCTGAGCAGTGCTCACCAGGTCAACTCCCAGATTACCCTTCCGCATCTGTGTGTGTGTGTGTGTGTGTGTGTTTACCACTTATCTTCTGGTGAATGTTTGTTTGCCAACACTGCACTGCTGCTTCCAACATTGCTGATATTTACTATATGCAGTGTTGCATACTGCATCTGCATTCAGATGAAAACCAATAAATACAAATTTTTCTGCAGTGACTTATCTTATTTTAGGCTGGATGTATTCTGGGTACTGTCTTCATCAGAAACAAGGAAATTATTTTCAAATGCTCAAAACAGCCCATGTTAACATTTTCCTTTTTTTTTTTTAATATGCTGTCACGGATGCACATTGCTTAATGTGAGCTCCTGTTGGAGCTTTTACCATATGTCGTTATATATTTGATAATATGTATTATTGTCATTTATGTTTCAGTCTATGGTCTTTGCTTTAAAAGAAAGTTGAACAACTTTCACCCCCTTTTGGTTGATGCTGTGACCAGTTTTGGTCTGCTGTTCCGAGACAGCTGTCATGCTGTCAAACAAGCCATGAGGACTTGTTGCCATCTTGCAAGCGGTGAGTGGCAGGATACTGCACACCCTGTACAGATTGGCACTCTATCATTCGGCTGCCTTTGAGATACTCTAATCCCTATTTTTATGTCCTGCAGCATAGTTAAAGCTTCACGTCATCTGAAACAAAATACAAATGATCACATACACTGCCTACAAACTCTACAAATTAAAGAAAGATGTAAATGAAGAAATATGTAGATGAAATTAAACAGGGCTGCAGTTAATTAAAAGGAGAGCGGTCTAAACAATCATAAAACCTTAAGTGAACAGCACACAGTACATTCTGCTATTTATATATTAGCTCAGCTTTAACAATCTGTCGTGGATGTTACCTTTCAGTCTAACAGAAATGAATGGGTATAGCAAGGGATCTCAAAGAACATCAAGCGCATTTACGTCCAGCTTTGTGTTGTATTTGACCGTGCTGAGGTTTTCTCTGAGCACATTCTGTTTAACTGCATGAGGGGAAAAGTCTCAAGTTAATTGCGTGGTCACTGAGTTTGGCAGATTAAGGAAGCTAATCTCATTAATTGTTATCATTTTAATTAGAATATAGGCAAGTGTTTTCTTTAGCAAGAATATTCTCCATCCTTCATTTACATTAGCTAACATCTTTTAATTGAGCTTATTTCATAAGGCGTTGTGAGATTCCTTGTTTTTAATTTTTGTCTTTTTAAAAAGGCCTTTGTCAGTATGTTTGCCCACTGACCCCCATGTGCTCATGTGTAGATCACAGAGGCAGATGTGTAGGAGTCTGCCTCTGAAGAACAAATGAGATTGGATGTGTCAAAGGCACAGGTTCTTGGCTTTGATCACTGTGGAGCATTAATGTTCCAGGGGAGCTGTCATCCTCAACAGGGGGCGCTGTGGATGTGCCATGCCATGCCGCAGTTAAAGAGTGTCGAATCAAAGGGAATCACTCCAACCATCGTGCTCCCAATCACTGCTAATTACTGGTCCGTGACTCAATTAGGTGAATGATTAATGGCTTTCCAGAGAGATGTGGAAGGATTCAATTACAAACAACACACAGCGACAAACCGCTGTTCACCTCATCTGTGCTAGCAGTCAGGACTGAAATGAAGCAGACTTCGGCCAAATACTGTACAAAGCATTTCAGTTTTCATTGCATTTAAAATAGTTTCCATAGTCTTCTACTACTTCACAATTTAAACTTCTATCTGTTAACTGTGTGTTCTCAAATGTGTGCAAATCTTCTCGTTCAGTATGTCCCACTGGCTGCAGGCCCCGATTGGAATGAACTGGCAAAATGCCTCCAGAAATAACCAATCCGGGGGAGTCTGGCTCAAATTCATCCGAGGAGAGGTTTTGGATTAAGCAAATCTATGATAAAGCAAATGTCTCACAAGGCCAAATCTCTGTCTGTGCTCCTCCCTAGCCCTCACCTCCGTGCATGAAACAAAGTGACATTTGAAAGAGAGCAGAGAAGGAGAGTGAACAGATGAAGGGAGGTGCTGGGAGTGAGAAAGCAGGGAGGTAGCCACAGAGCCATCTGGCTGGAGGAGACAGATTTCAATGAATTTGTCTCAGGAAATCACAGAAATACCTTCAACCCGAACAGATGAAAAAATGTGATGACCTGTTATGTATTAATCTGATATTAAACAAATGTCATCTATTTTTGACTTCGTTCTTAGCTAAAGGAGGTCATTGCCCATCAAGGTCTCCAGCAGGACCCCCAAATGTACACATTAGGAATGCATTATGACCATTTTTGTGTAAACTCCTGGAGGGTCTTTCCTTTGTTTTGGCCTCTCCGAAAAAAGGGTGCATCAAGGCTAAAGAGGGAGCTAAATATTTGGGTCATTATTGTGATTTGCTGTAGCTAGGTGAAAGAGCATCAGCTGGAGGCTACAATGCATCAGTGCCTTGGCCTGTATAGTGACACTAACATCACCTCAGGCATCTCTATGACAGCTCAAGCTGTGACAACAACAAGCCTGTCACTCACCCTCCACACCTATTCTGACATATTCCAATAAGCTCACACGGACATCTGACAACACTAAGATGACCATGACGGAGCTAATTTGGATTTTGTGTGGGCCTTGGAATCGTTTCTTTGTGGCTTTTGTTTCAAAGAGGGATTTGAACGACAGCTTTTTTCCTTTTTCACACTTGAGCTCATCACTAATCCAGTATTTATTGAAAAATAGTTTAACACTTGAGGCATGCAAATACTAACATGGCAAATTCTGACTGTAGCATGAACTCACATGGTTCATTTTTTTCTCTTTATTTCTGTGTCATGCAAAACATTTGGGAGATTACTTGAAATTACAAGACACCCTTATTTAACAAACATCAAAATTATAACAAGGCAACTTTTTTCAAACACATTTATAAAACAAAAGAAAATCATTTATTATAACATCATAACTCTGCGTAAATTCAACTAACATATATTCTAAAAATAAATAGTTCACTGAATAGCAGAAAAAGAAAGCTTGTGAGTAGCCAATTCAGTCTTTATGCATCATCCACGTTCCACGTTTCACGTCCATCAATTTCTGTTCCTGACTAAATATTGCATGTTCTCAGTTACATGTACAAAGTACCACAGAAAAACATAATGAAACTACTTTTCTATATCACTGAGACGACATACGATGAACAAACTTATTTTTTCCATACCGGTAGACTGTCTAGTTTCAACACTACCAGATTTCAACTGAGAACATAAAGAATAAAGATCTTCACTTCTTGAATAACTGATGTTCACACAATTCTTCATACCATTTTCATATTTTATTTAGTCTGTATGTCATTAGTCCACTGTTATCTTCTCTCAGCAAACAGTTTCTTTTAACAGACAAATGTTTATCCTTTTATTAATAATAAATACCACACCAATTCCACAGTTGGGAAACAGACTTATTTTGATCAAGTATCATTGATGTCCATCCAACTCTAGCATATCAAGGACCTCATTCCTATTAAGCTACACTTGCAGTATCTTTCAGCAAACTTCACATTTTTCCTATCCCTTTTGTAAATATATAAATATTTTTTGGATGCAGATACAACCATATCATCCTCAACCTCATTACAACCCATGCAGAAAACATGGGAGTCTATGAATTGTACCTCCCTCATTAATTCCCCTTAATCTTAACTTTCTTTCCCCTTAATCTTAACTAATGTCTTAGCTGCATTTCCACAAAAGTATTGTTGGATTCCTCTCTCCTTATTGAATATGAGTCACCTCATTATCACTGTGTGCTGTGTAATGACTTAACGCACATTGTCACCTGCAACAAAGCACTAGTAAGGGTTCAGTTCTACTTTGTGAAATTTACAGAGCTCCTGCTTATAGGAGCTGTCAGTGAAACACCAATAGTGTGTAAGAGGTAACAAAATAGTCTTTCCCACAGCAGAACAATGACAACTACATACCGCGGTTGCATGTCTTAGCACTAGTTTCTCTCTTATTCCAATCTTTGAATGAGGGAAAGTCTTCCTTGCACACCTCCATTGTCCGCACAGAATGCAATTTTTGTTTTCAACAATAACGCTTGAACTGTATGAACCAGCTTGACTGTGTTCATTATTAAACTACAGCTTAATATACCCTTAATATACCCCTTGACAGCCTCAATTGGTCTTTTCTCATGCTTACACATTTCTGTCTCATAAATGGTAACCAACAACTAGATGTGTCTTGTGTTCTTGTGAAAGAACCGTGAAAAGGCCTACCAACCAAGCACACACTTTTTCATACAAATGCAAACCCTGTAGCAGACAGAAATGCTGCCAGAAACTAAAATAGGAGGGATAAGCAGTGTGGCTTCACAAAATAACAGGTTCTAAGATACCTGGAACCCTAACAGTAATATGGGGTGCCAGTTGACGCAGGCACACATCCCACAAAGCCATCAGTCATAATATTTACTCTTTACTTGTCCTCTGTGTATTTTTTTCTGTGTTCTTTTCCTTCTTTTCACCCTCATATGTCTTGCCAACAAACCCTTATTGGTAATGCAGTGTCTAATTTGACAAATGGTTCACTGAAATATTCCTTTGAAAAGAAGAATATCATGAGAGATGGACAGAGAGAAAGACACAAGAGAAAGAAAAGTAGCAGTGATGGATGTTAAGTTTATCAGGCGTTGCATTCTTGCTCACCAAAAATAATAGAGAACATATCAACCCCAACAACACAAGTGAAAATCCGCCTACAGATCTTCACCCAATCCAGGCTTCCATTTTTTTCCCCCCTGTCTCGACGTTTCCTGGACATTGTCACGCTTTATTTTGACATGACTGGCTTCCAACAGATGGCCCACACATATTTTGGAGACCTCAAACTGACTTTGCTCTCAGACGAGTAGATGTCCATGTATCGCACCCACGAGGTGGAAGGTCTTGAGAAAATTTGTGAGAAAGTTGCTTCTTTTTACAGATGATACTCACATTTATCTAAATGACCATCACACACCCAACTTGTAAACCAAGCAGAAGTCCAACTGTGACATGTCTTTTCCTTCTCTGTCCAGGAAATGTGCTTAAGAGTTAGCAGAAAATATCTGGGAGGAAATATGAAGTGTGGGAGTCTACGGGCTCCCAGCAGGTCACCTTTTAGAGAGATGGAATGGAAGAACAGCATGGATGGTGCAATATCTTATCTGTCAGACAATCCAGGCCTGGGCTTTCTCCTGTTGATTTCCAGTCACCCTCTCTCCCTCCATTTTCCCCATTTGCTAAGGATGTACATGTATCTGCGTAGACATTGGCTTGGTCTGATTTATGGCCGTGAGGCTATAGAAAGAGAATCAAATGGATAGCCTGCATGTGTTCTTTATTTATAGGCAACACAAATGAAAAGTGAGCTCACCCTCTCTCTCTTGGTTTCACCCTCTTTGCTCACTTTCTCTCACCCAACGCAACCGCCTTTCCATTTCTTACAGTGAAGCATCTGTTAAGAATTATAGTCACCACAAGAAAGGCAAGTGGCTGCCCTTTAGGACCACACTGATTTGGAGGAGACGTTGCAAATGAGGACCACAGTGGGTGTCCATAAGAAGCTGCTCTTGGACAGAAGGCGCAAAATGCTCCTAAATATGTAGCTGTGACAGCATTCTCTGTGAATTAGGTGAAGTTAAAAACTGTTTTACTGCACCATTCGTCAGCTGTAAAAAACAAACCTATTTTAGCTATTTAACATGATAGCCAGATATTATAATCAACATGTCAAGTCTTTATTTATTTGCATTTTATATTGATTTAATTTTTTGACCATTGTAATTCTTTATTGATAGCCAATTATTTTTCTCAGATTTCCCAGTTTTTTTTGTTCATTCCGGTGGAAAACGATGAATAAATTGAAATTAATTAATTAATTGAAATTGTTACAATATCAGATAATGACACACAATATTCACAACCAGCTGCTTCAGTACAAAGCTATCACTGTCTGTCTTATAAAACTCACTCAACCATAATAATTGATATAATTATTTGGGCTATGAATACTTCTTTATGTGCCCACAAGGCGTTGGAAGATGGTAACTGTTAAAGCAGAGCTGTACTGTAGGTATGAAATAGTAACAGAAGGTTGACTGCAGGAATTCCACTTTTCCACAGGGAGGCTTTTTTTCCTTTAGAAAGATTCCTACTGCATGATAAGTGAAACAAAATTACGGTACAAAATTAATTAAGATCCAGGAAAACGATTACTGGATTAGTCCAGCATTAATTGAAAACTGTGATGAAGACCATATATCATAAAGATTAGGAGCATCTGAGCCTCTTGTGTTCAAGGAAACAATATCAGGAGGGATTTTTTTTTTATATCAAAAAAACCTCTGCTGTGGTGGCAGGGGGTGAAAACAGTGAATCAATTATCACATCTACTCAGGTAGATATTTGAAGACTCTACACAAAGCTGTCAGATTCTAAAAACCTGCAGACAGCTCGAAGGGGAAAGATGTAAAATACTTACTGGTCACACTATGTTTCTTTGCATGTTCACACTCTGTCCTCCACACACATACACAAACATGCACTCTCATCTTGTACTCCATATTCTAAAAATAGGTATCAACTGTTTCTAACTTCCACAGCTACCCTTTTGAGTTATTTCGGGGTAGTTGCCAGCTACGAAGGCTAACACTTCAAATTTAACATCCCCAGATTTGCGATGAACAGAGAAGAGCAATGATAGCATAGCTGTGGGGTTAGCATCTGCTCTGTGGGATCAGTACCTTGTGTGTTACTGAAGGCAAAGGCTGCTATTAACAAGAGAGATGCTCTCTCTGAGCCAAGCAGGCACACCAGGTCTGTCTGTCTCTTCAGCCTGAAGGCTCTAGATGTCCAATAAAGGTAATCCCTCCTCAACAACACACACGGCTGAGTGGATGGTTTAGTGTCTTTTGGCAGGCACGGATGGTGGGCTGACAGGAAGGTATGGATTTGACCAGGATGAGGTCATTGTTTACCTGCAGAGGTTGTAATAAAGTAGTGTTGTGCTGCAGGGAAGAATTCTGTGTGGAAGAACAGTACGAGGAAGATGTCTCTGTATGTGAATCTCCTCCAAGAGCACAAACCATCTTTCTCTGTCTTATCAGTCTCAAATTCCATCTTTTTGCTAAAGTGTATATGGGGTTTTACATGTACCCGTGTGTTTGGAAGGGAGAGATTATGCTGGTTTGCGTGCGCTGTGTGTATTTGTGTTTGCAAGCGGAAGGATCCAGGTAGAAGCCAGATAGCCACCGCCATTACTCACACCAACAGTGAGTCTTCGACTTTGCTGAGCCCTTACTCTGAGATAAGGCTTTGGATCCCTTTGGCTCTGCAGTTTGATCAATCTGCAGATTTACAGCCACCACTGCAGCACACTGATGAAGCATAAAAGCAGTAAATTCTGCTCCCCTCATAGAAAACTCTCCTCTCTATCTCTCTCATGTATTGATGTAACACCCTTGAAATCTTTCCTTTCTAGTTTCTGTGGAATAACTAGTGAGTGGCTGATCTTAATCAACTAAGACTTGTTCCTCTCCGTGTTTCTGTTCATATTACTGTTTTTTCATACATTTGCTGTACATCTAATACTTCCCAGAAATTGCACAATTTCTCATTTACATCCCTTAATGTCAGTGCCGATCTGTCAGATGCTCAGCAAGACTCCGTCTAGCCCTCTAAGAAGCTACCCCGTGTAACAGAATTTTCACTGCTGCAAATATTTGATGCTCATCATGGCTTAAATGGCAGGGGTTGTTCGCTGTATTCAGATTCATATCCCTATCAGTCTCTTTTAAGTTCTCTTAATAACATCTAATGCTCTGGGTTTGTACTCTTTTTCTGCTTTCTTCATTCAGTTTTGGCTGTCTTTACTCTTCTTACAGGCAATATTAGAAATAAATTAGATCTTTCCGAGGCAAGAGAGCCTTGCTACTCTTATAAATATGGATTTAACTAGTTTAGAACAAGATTCTGACCTAATTTCTAAAGTCAGGATGATGCTCGTTGAGATAGTTTGTCCGCTGAGTCATCACAACTAAACTCAAAAATCTGATGCCTGCAAAGCTTCAATCAGGTGCTGGTGGTAGAATCTTTTTATGATTCTGCAAAGGCAGCGCACACCTGACCTGGGCAGAAAATGCCTTTCCCTTGGGCTGTTACTTGAGACATGATAAAGTCTCCAGAGTCTTAAAGGCATGGAGGTGATGAAGCAAGCACAAAGCCTGGATCCCCTACTCCTGCATTGTGAGTGCGGAAGGGCTGGGTAAAAGGATAAAGGGGGGCTTAATGGCAACCTGCCTAACCTCCTGACCCTACTTTGTTGGAAGGGAGGAACCAGGGGTACCTGACTAAGACTCCATTCAAGAATAATAAAAGCACAAAGCTTGGATATCGGACATGTGGTTCAGATTCCTCCCATCTTTACGAGGACTTGGTGAAGGCCCTTGTCAAAGGTATACAAAGAATGTGCTCTACTTGTAGTACAATATTTGTAATCTCTTGCATATCACTTTTACAGTGCGATGCAGGAATTCTAAATGTCCAGAAATAATGATATTACATTATTAATATCTCAAGCAGAGCTCTCGTTCCTTCTCTGTTAGTGTGGCTGGCTCTTTTCCTAAATGTCTGGCAGCTGTAGTCAGCATTTATGAATTTGATGTACACAGTTACTAATCTAACGCAGTCGGGGCAGGTGGGGGGTGAGATCATTACTCCTGGTAATGCCGACATCTGAGGCCCGGAGCAGGATAAAAACACTCTGATCTCCTTCCCACATGCTCTACAGCTTTGGAACTTTCCCTCAGCAGCCAGATTCCTTCTGACGGTGGATCAAACGAACCTTTGCTTCCCTAAAATGAGTCTCTCCTCATTTACTCCCATCGTGAGCATCCTTCCCCTCTATGCTTGAAATGTCAGGGAAATACAAGCTCTCTTTACGTGTGTATATTTCCTGCTTGTTAAGCCTTGAGTGTATTAAGTGCCAGTGGCTGTCTGGTCCCACCAGACATTCCTATGAGAGAGGGTAGTAGAGTGAAAGAACAGAGGCTCTCAGGCTCTCCCGTCTACACTTTTCTCTGCATCTATTGCCCTATAGGGGGAGCCATGACCTCACGTTCCTGCTGCCCTTCTCTTCCCTTGTTCCAGCTCTTCTGCTGTTGCGTTTCACATCGCTTGTGAATACATTAGAACCTGAATATACTTTGATCAAGTGCAATGCATCTTATACAGTGACATGGCAGGACAGACGGGCAGCAGCATACAGCAGGTAATGATAGGTGATTTATGTGCTTTTGCCAGAACAATGGGCCTTAGTGGCTGAGCAATAGGTATCACTGTCAGTCAATATGACTGCCGCTCTACGGAAACTAAAATATGTGACATTATACTGTTGTTGGATACAGAGCAGGCAGAAGCATTATCTCAGGAGTGTGTGCCAGTAAGCCTGTGTAGCATCTTGTGGCTTAAAAAAACCAACCAAAGTCATTTCTTCTACAAGACAATGAAGACTCACATGATATTCCTAAAAATATTCAGAAACTGGATTAATACTTCTTTATTTCTTCTGTGCTTTCAATATGTTAATTCATAAGTGTTTATGAATGTAGTTCACAGCTTTTATAGAAAGCTTATGCCTATGAAATTTAAATACCCTTCTTTAAGTTACTTATTTCTAATTAGAAAAATGATCTTAGTAGACGCTTGAGCACAGGAATCAGACAATAAGTGTGCGTGTAGGTGCGTAAGGCTGAATTCTATTGAGGATACACTTTTCCTCTGACCCTGTTTGAGCTGCAGGGCAAATACATCAGCCATGTGCTCTGAATAAACAACATAAAGAAGGGGTTATTCAATGGATCTGTGTTTTCCAGAGATAAGTGTGGCTTGAACGCAGAAGCATCAAATGTGGGGAGAAAAAAAATAGAAGGATTTTGATGTTTGGCCTGACCCAGAGATTATACATGCCCGTGGAGTGATGTACTTCATGGCCTGGGTGACATAAGGCTATTGGCAGGATGTTGGTTGTTGTTTGCAGACCTTCATGCAAGAGAAACTGTTTGGCCTGAGGCGAGGTATTCATCTGCATGTCTTTGATGCTGCGCTTCGGTTGATTCACAAGTTGGGTCTGGAGTCAGCTGTGCAAAGCAGTCCCTAAACATCTCACAACACATTACCCTGGGCTGGACGGTTATCTTTCAGTTGAGCAGACGGCGCTGCAGTTTACATTATGCAGAGGCATACACTGTGTGTCCACTAGGTCTTCCTGTATGATCACCACAAAATTACTTATAATAACATAATTGCTAAATACTCACAATTGAATAAAGAAGAATTTCAGATTAAGAGCCTAATAGACAACGTCTTCAAACTGCCTGTTGGCATGCCAGCCATAACTTTACCAAATCATTTAACAGTGAATAATGTTTCTGTAGATAAATGATGGAGCGTCATGGTGACCATAGTGACAAGGGTGTCTGTTTTGATGTTTTGATGTGAATAATATGCAACTATGTTGTTGTTATGATTCTCTAAAGCCAGAGTCTCATTCACAGTAAGATCATTATACATGTAAATAAATTACCACTCGATGGTATCAAAAGTACATTTAACTCGCGGAACAAAACTGGGTGGTGAATTTCTGTTTGACCATGGAAGAATCGAATGGGGTTTGAGACCAGTGACCTATCTGCCTATCTTTCCTGAGCCACTCTATAAATAAATGATCAGTGCTTCATCACAACCACTTTGTGAGACAAGAAGTTTAACATTTGATGATCAACTTCTGGGTTAAATTCAATTTTGTTTTTGTTTTTTTCTTACTTCCAAAGTTTTTAAATGTCTTGATTTAAACAACATCTGCACATGGCAAGTACAGTTTGGGTAAGGTTAAGGAAAAATCATGAACATGGCAAATATAATAGTGAAGGTCATGGTTATGTTAAGCAACAAATTCAGTTTAATCTCGGTCAGTGTAATCCCATGTACACATGTAGTGGTACTGTATGTTGTTGTGGTATATTGTGAACAGGGAATTTCACAATATATCTTCTAGTTCATACAGGATTTCACCATTGTGGGAAAGCAGGACTCTGTGACCCATGTGCTCTCAATTATTCCACTACTATATGGGTCTAATATCCCTTTGCCTCATATTGATCACGGATTTCTGATTGTACATCCACATAGTATTATCTAAATATGCAACAAACGCAAAAGCCACACATCATGTAACATGCATGTAGCTGTACTAACACCTATTAGCATATCACATTTGCATGCAGCCATTTGACCAGGCAAATATTGATGATTTGTCCTAATTTATTGTGTAAAAATAATAATCTGATGATTGCCAACATCTAATTGCCACAGCTGGGTGTGTGTGTCTCTCTCTCCTCTCGCTAATAGAGCGAGTGGGTCCTAGCTCATTACTCTGGCAGAGAGAGGCTGCTTTATCTACAATCTGGCCCATTTTAAATGCTAGCCTATTTTTAAATGGGTCCCTACAAACTGGCTTGTTAGCAGCAAAGACTGTAATCTCTCACTAGGCTTCGCTACATTCTCTTTCTAACTACACAAGTCTCTCTCTCACTTATTGTCTGGCTTTCTCTTTCCTTGTTGTTGCCTCAGATAATTAATGAATGGGAAACAATGTGTTGCATCTTCTCTCTATGTAAATGAATTCATATAACACACAACTATGCTTTCATATCCAGGGCCATGTTTAGGGCCTGGCTATAGGGCTACGGCCTCATGGCTTTTTTCTTAAATTTCTTGAATTTTGCTTTGCATTTTGCTGGCAGTTTGGCAATCCTCAAATAAGTTTAATATGGTTTGCTTATTACAGATCGTTGTAATGGGTTTTGGTTCTCTTTACCAAAATGCAGCTTGGCACAGCAGTTAATCTCACTTCTAGAATAAAACAAATGGAACCAAAACACTTCATACACATCCCAGAATCAACTTGTGTACCCAAACACTGACAACTTTTGTGTGTTGACAATTATTGTAACTTTTACCTTTGGAAAAAGTATCGTTTGTTGATTCATTTAGTGAAAATCAAGACATTTTTCCAAAATTTTGCAACATGCTCCAATAGGCTATAATTCTCCAGTAGGAGTAATTCAAAATGCACCAAATGAAACTAAAGTAATTCCAGTAATGCAATACAAAACCATACATATTCATTATACAGACTATAGGACAGTTACAGATATTAAATACAACAGTGCCTGTCAACCCTGTGTCCTGCATGTGTCCACATCACACATATGAGCAGAAGTTCAAGTGTTTAGAAAATTAATTAAAATTAATTCATTCATCATTGACGTGAATAGGTTACTAAAGAGGTTACTTCCCAGAAACATAACACAAAAAAGAGGACAGAAGAGTAAATCATGTCTAAATGTGTGACTCAGCAGGGGTAACATTAAATGAGAAAAGCTGATGAGAAATTAAATTGGTAATTGTATTTGCCTCAGTGGTGAAGATTGACTTTGTTGTCTCACATTTCCAAAATGATCTATAGTGAGATTTCAGAGAGCTGCCTCCCACTGGAGCAAAACTTCAGAGCTTGTTACTTGAAATGCTTCAAAGATTTTTTACATTGTTCATCTTCTCTGCTCTCTCTGACTCCTGTATTGTTTTGTCTGTGTCTTTTCTTCTTTTCTATCAGTTTCTGTTTGCCCATTGTAAGGTTATGATCAGCTCTCTTGCTTTTCTTTTTCACCTACTTTGCAGGCAATGTGTTGCTTTTTGGTGGTGGCAAAAGTACAATGGATTGAATTCAATCCATTGTACTTTTTGTTCATCACTATTCCCATATGTGTTTACAGGAAATGAATGGCAGACATGCACATGTTCCTGTTCCTGTGATGTCTTCAATTGTGTTTGTGTAGGTTGTATTGTATTGCGTTTGCACAAAAGCCTAGAAACTGTCCACAGAGTGTTTTTCTTTATGACTCAAGTGTTCGATTACCTGGATGGTACCTATCTACGTTTGCATGTCTGACAATTGGCTGCAGGAATCTGCTGTGAAGGACAGTCACTTTGTCTTTGGAGGGAACCCATTAGGTGTGCAGACGTTTGCCCCATCCTCTTTAGTGCTTACTCCGTCAACACCGTTTGTGCATTTCATTTTTCACGCCTGCTCTTTCACTCCACTCCCTCTGCATCACCCCCACCCCCCCATCAACCCGAGCCCGCCTATCGCTGTTTCCCCCTCTGCCCCCGTACTCTCTATCCCCTCTTCTCGTGCAAATGTAGAGCATTCTGCTGCAAGGGCTGATATTTGTGAAGCCAAGTAACACATACATTTATGTTTCAAGTACCCATGACTGTGACGGACATGTATATAATGTTATCAGACTCTGTCAGACATGCCAGCTCTCTACCGTTGTTCATTTGAAAGCTATTTAATGTGTCAGGCCTGTGTGTGGTGGAGACCTACAGAGGCTCTTTCCTGTACCATGACTCTCATTTTGCAGGTGTTGACACACTTCTGCACATGAATATGAAATACATTTTACATTTATATTCAAGGTATTTAGCTGATACTCTCATCCTGAGTGACTTACAAAGAGAGAGCAGCATGGGGGGTTGTCAGTGTCTTGCCGTAGTGAACTTCAGACTCTCATGGCAGTTGCAGGCATTGATCCTGTGACATTTCGCATTTCAGATTTCACATAAAATGCTTCGTGAATATACTGTAGCAACAGTAAGAGGCTGTATTAAGTATGTATATATACATTATATGCCGTAAGACGCTGCTGATGAAGCAAAGTGTTTTCATCGATAGTGAAAGACGTTTCATTTTCTAAACCCACAGGGATAGGAGTCTGTCTTTATTTGATAATGAGCTCTGTCACCACATGTCCTCCCTTTCTTCTCTGTGCTCCAGTTGAAGAAATCTCTTTGAGTATACAACCAATCACTGGCTCCTGAGCCCTGTAGCCGCATCGCACAGTACCATCTTCCTTCCATCCTCAAAGACAATTTGAAAGGGTTAAAAATAAAACTGTACAAAATGTAAATGTCTCAACACTTCCCTTCTTTAACAGATTTAAATGGCACTCAGATGTGACTGAAAAACTCAAGTGCATGGAAATTGTACAATGTGACTCCGCAGAGTATGCTTTACTTTATCAATTTAGCTGATGCGCAGTGCTTTATATGAAAGGTATAAAGACACTTGAGAGCAAACTAACAAAAGCTACAACTGTGAGTGAGACTTGATTTCTTAGAACAGATAAGTCACTGGATGTTCAGGAGTTTGTGTATTTTACTGTTAAGTTTCATTCCTCATTTCTGTAGGCTGTAGTCAGGATTTTAGAGGTACAAGGGTGAAAAGTCTCGCAATTAGCAGCTACAGACTTGATCACATCCTGTTAGTGGAGAAAAATACACATCAGGAGAGATTGCATTGGTCGGAGGGTAGAGATGAGTCAGACTTGCTGGGGATGGGATACTCTACTGCTCTTGACTTCTATATAAACCACCATTTTAAACATGTGATTGCTTCTGACTCATATCTCATATATCTCATATATATATAGATGTAGATGTTATCATCATCAGCCAAATGACTACATCACAAAAGTGCCTGAAATTAAACACTTTAAAGTTGCACATACTCAAGAGAACACTACCTTACCCACCTCTGACACTGTTATAATGTGCCCTCTTCAGGTTTGAGGGCGACGTGGTGTGTTTTGCTGTGTTGGTGGAGGTCCAAAGTGGCTCTTCAAAATTAAACTGTGGAAAAGCCTCACAGTCAACATTGGCTTAGCTAGTGCTGCTGGCAAATCGGGTCGGATGTGCAAAAGTCACCTTGACAGTTTCCACAACAGTGCTGTCATTGGTAGGCAGCGATGTCATCCAAATAAATGTTGGGTGTTAAGCACATTAAAGGACATCACACAGTCCAGAGGAGACACTGCAAATGTTGAAACAGAACATGAACGACAGACAAGCAACAAGCAGACAGGCAACATAGTGTTTTACCTGTCATTGCAACAGCCACGGGCTATATCATCATGGTTATGAACCGTGTGACTATGTGTGTAGTATTTGTGCACGTATGTAACGATGTGTTTGCTTGTGGCTTTTTTTTGCTGTGTAGATCAACGCCCTTGTGTATTCAAAGCAAGGTTACCTTCGCATAAATAAATTGAACAATATTGGGTTTCACCCAAACCTCTTAAGTCACCTCCCCACCACCCGACTTGATATGCACCATTTCCCCTCACAATAAGGGATTAGTGATTTACCTACATTACGACAATGCAATGCACATGTCGAGCTGACAGATTTAGTGACTCTTGCCAACAGGATTTTTCATCATAATATGCACTTTATTCTTCCTTGTAAAAGTTCCCTGTCATATTAAATAGAACTGAACAGACATAACAAACTGTGACAGCATCTGTGATGAATGATCCTCAAGTCACAATGTGAAATTTCACTGTTTACAATTCCTCAGCAGCAATTTTGTTACATAAATCATAAACTGTGTAAATGAACTGTCAAAATAAGTGGGAGACACCGCATTTGTATGACTCCATCATGCCAAAATGGTTGGATATGCTGACATGTCCGGATTATGAAGCTGTAAAATCTTTTGCAAGATTCATATTTTTCACCACAACAACTCAAGTTTGACCAGCGTCTGCAAAAACACCCCAACCACAATCGCCAAAACATTTGACACAGAATACAAACACAATTGACTTGACAGGCACAACCAAATTCTTCCCTATAAGTGATGAACAGTGCTTGTTAAATTGTGTGAAAATCTCTTGCATGTAGAAAAAGCACACTCTATATGTATCTTTTTTAAAATCTAAAATATACTAACTTGTACATTCAAGTGTGGTTTATTATGAGCCAACATAGTGAAAATCCCATCTTTAACCTACAAATGTTCCCCGTTCTCACTCAGTAATAGCATTGAGTTCCCAGAGAGTCCTATTGGACTTCTGTTTGGCAGGGGGGCTATTGATTTCATTAAGAAGACGTGTGGAGCACATTACAGAATGATGACTGCTTCATGGGAGGTCAACAAGAAATCAATATGAAATTATATTACAGCTTCAGCTGGCTGGGGTAAGGCCAACTACCATGCACCACTGCTAACACCCGATTGGAAAACGACGAAAGGATTCTTCCTGCAGGAATTTCATGTGGGAGTGAAACGTGTTGAAGGTAATAAAAGACCTGAGGACTAACCATGGCCTTTAGTTAGTATCAGGCTGACCATGTTGAACTGGACTTGCAGACCAAAGACCCTATTGAGAGTCTCCTTCTGTTCACTGTACCTGCTGGCTAAAGAGTGAAAACAAGAAGAATGGAACATGTTACAACATAACATGTAACAGA
Organism: Pempheris klunzingeri; assembly: GCF_042242105.1. Taxonomy (NCBI): domain Eukaryota; kingdom Metazoa; phylum Chordata; class Actinopteri; order Acropomatiformes; family Pempheridae; genus Pempheris; species Pempheris klunzingeri. Next base: position 17,867,368 of record NC_092017.1, on the reverse strand, counting down.
TAAACACATTTCTACACAAAGCCTATTTGGGGGTTCCATTAAGAAATAGTCCTAAATGACCATGTCAGCCAAAGGGGCAATCATAGTAGATTTAATAGCCTACATTTTAATGTCAGGGTCATCAACCTTTACTCTCTATACTAATTTGCAACAGACAGATATATAAATGCAATTTCTAAGAGACATGGTTGACAAGACTGCGTGCAAATTATGTGAGGATAACATAAGAACATGCATTTGAGTCAATACAACATAATTCATTTTCAAATCTCAATTCTTGCATATTCTTACACTATTATGTTTGCTGTTATTTGCAAAAACACACCACTTGTTAGATAAAGAGTAGCATAAATAATACCTCCAAAATGCAGGATAAAGGTAAGCCTTTTCCTGCGCTGCTTGCTGGGATTAGAAGAAAGGGATGGGTCAGGGTTGTCATACATGTGCTGAAATGTGTCTGACAATTGTAGACAAACTAAAAGACAACTCCTGGTATTCTCAAAGTAAAAGTAAAGCGTATCAGCAGGAAATAAACAACATAACATACATTTATTACAGCGTCCCTTTGAATACAGCACAATGTTAGAGACAAAGACAGACTGAAAATATATTCAAATCCTGCCCCCATCCCCCATGCTAGATACCACCATACCCTCATGTGGAGCAAGGGAAAACCCTGATCATTAATATAATCATCACCCCCACACGGTTGTTAATACTCATATTACTGATAAAAATGACATTTGAAATAGGATGTCTGACCTCTTTAGAATGTCTCGCTCCAGGTCTTTCTATTCGGTAAAACATGCTCTCATACTAATGGAGTTCATATTCACAGTTCTCTTTGGTGTGGTTTCATCCACTACTGCTCCTGCACTGTATCATTAAACACTACTGTATAATTTATTGATGCCCTACATTCCATATACTACATTCCAGTGCACAGATTTTGTTGCACCACATTTTGCCATACTATTGAACTGAATGAATAATAGAAGAGTGTTTGGCTTGATCAGAGAATGGTGGAGAAACAACAACACAATAAAAAGGCTGATTATTGTGGAGAGAGCTCAGGCGGGTGCCAAAGCACAGTGTGCTCCACAGGGACACAGTGCAGACTGCTGCTTTTGTATAAAGTATGTTGTGCTTTTCTTTTTTTCTTCTTTTTTTTAAACATTTTGGAAGTGTTTGAGAATGAAAAAAAAAACATTTTGCGGGATAGATAAACCATATGCTGTATTTTCTGCAAACCACATAAGAGCATAGTAAGGGTATTTAAAAAGAAAACTCTGTCTGTGTCATAAACAGCCTTAAGCGGTTGACAAAGAGAAAGCCACTCATCGGGTCATCACCACACAGAAGCATTTATGGAGGTTCTGCAACCCTAGCCTGGTGAACACGAAGCAAGTTTATGCAAATGAATGTGCAGAGTAAGGGCTAATGAGATTTATCAAAGCTGATGCTGTAACCGTGGGAGGCATGGTTTAGCTAGCTTGTGTGCAACCAAAATAAGTGTCAGGAAAAGCGTGCCCCCTGGCAGATGATTTATACCTGCTTATCAAAAATATGATATCTTCAAACATCGAGCTGCTGTGAAAGACCTTGATGGTAGATGATTAATTACAGCGTGAATTAATTCTGAATTAATTAAATTCTCTACTAGACATTATTAAGGCTCTAGAAAGACTCAAAAGTTCTTAATTGAACATGTTTGTCTACTTGTATTTAGTCTAGGTTTAGTATCTAGGTTATAGTGTGTCCCATCAGTCCACATATGTATTAACCTTTCTAATTGATTGAGCCAAGTCTGTCTTTGCACATATGATGGGAATTCTGGGTAAAGGTAATGACATACTAGAGTACTTGGGATGGGGTGGGAGGCTGATGGGGGTTTAAGCCATTTCACCAATGAAGCCATGAAGTCTCAGTAAGGAAAAAAAAGAGAGCAGAGTGAATGACAAGTTAATTGGCGGGATCTGTGGACCTCAGGGTCTGGTCCTGATGTGGAGGCCAGACGGGGTGGGATGGTATGCCAGCTAATCCGCCTTTGTCCTCCCCCCGGTGCGGGACCGGCTCCTTAGAGACGCAGGACCTGCTCAAGTAAGTACCTCAACAATCTGATTGTTCCAGCTTCAGTTCCAGTCTCACAAAGGCTGAGTTGATTTTTACTTTGACTGAAATGGCCTTTGGCATGTTCTCTTTGGTTTATTGACATCAACGAAAGAATGTCTCACTGCAGGCTTTGGAATAATCAACTATTATTTGAAATGGCATGTTCATTTGTGACCATTAACCACATTTAATTCAAAATAATCAATCTTGGTATACTGTACAAACAACTCATTAGTTCTTTATTGAATGACTGTGACCTCATAATTACTAGGCTTCGAATGCCTCTTTGTTTCAGCTCTAAAATAAACTGTCCAATCTGTTGGTATAGACCCAGGGTACTCAAATACAACATACAAAATTTCCAATTTCCTAGATTTCCAAAGTGTCATAGGTTCAGACAGGGCGAATCAAAACTCCACAGCTATGAAGCATTTCTCTATTAATGGGAAAATTAACTCGTTTGTTGTGCAACCAATTCCTTAAATAAAAGGTACAATGGCCCAGCAGACACTGACAATAGAGTTTAATAGTGAATTTGTTGTAATCATTCAGTTGAAAATGTTGTTACTTTGTCCATGTGATTCTTTATTTATTGGATTGGCATGGATAATGGATGAAGTTATATGTTTCTAAGTTATGAATCATTTATACGACTTTAATTGGATCATTGGTTTGGTTTCACTGGAACCCTTGGCATTTCATTGATTAATTATAAATCACAATTACGGGTATCTTTGCAAATTAGCGGTAACAACTGGAAGCATGAGGCAACGTGCTTTGATTGTCCTCTGTATCCAGAAATCATGCAGGTCCCCATTAAGAGGGTCAACGGGTTCGGCCATTGTTGGGGTGGAGTACTGTCACATTTAGCTCCCACACTGTTAAACATCATAATGATGCTCAGTTTTTCAGTTATTTTGTAATGATGTCATTATTCACTTAGTGTACTTTCCCTCAACCTTTTCATCTACTTTTGCTTCATTTAGTCATTTCCGACTTTTCGCAAATCCCCTTTGAATGGATGAATAGACTTGAACTTGTTGCATTCAGGAGGTTAAACAAGTAGATGGAAAAAAATAACTGCAGAGTTTCCCTCAGCTGAGAAAAAAGAAGGTTGTGCCTTTTAATCGAAATGGAACATGTCTTGTGTATCAACTGCATTATGGTCTATGAACAAATGAGTATCGCCTTTCCTTTCTATTGAGGAAAGTAATTTCAGTGTCTGGAACTTTCACAACAGCCCAACAACAAAAAGCTGTGTTTGAAACAGTTAATGTTTTTGGGTTTAAGGACAAGGTCTGTTAAAATATGTTAGATTTAAAGGAAACAGGACAGAGTATCTTTCTCTTTCAGTGACGGTGTTCTTTGCATGATGTCCAACCAGTCCCCCATAAAAAAAAGAAACATTGCAAAGAAAGCCTGCGAGTCATTCATCACAATTTAGTTACTTAGCCCCATATTCCACACCTGGGTGCCCAGCTTGCCATTAATGTCAGCTGCTCACCTATACAAGTTAGCGAGACACTTTAGAATATCCAGTCTGACACATTGGCTCCTCGCTTTGGAGATTAGAGATTCATATTTTAGTCAGAGACATTATGTTTTCAGCCTGAAATCTTTATGCCCAGTAACATTTCTCCTCAGAACTAGAGACTTACCTTGGAGGGAATGACAACCCAAAATAGAAATTTGTAAAGAGCACATTAGACACACATAAAAGCCCAGTGCCAAAACAATACAAATATCATCAAAATAAATCATTTAATTAAATTATAACCCATTTAAATTTTTTACTAACATGCAAGAATGTACTGTTGGGGAAAAAAAGCATAGAAAAAGCCTGAAATACTGTAGTAGTATATCAGCTTATTAAGTTGTTAAATAAAAACGTTAGCATATAATAATTGCCCAAACTTTTTCACACATTCACAACAACCAATAGAAAGTAAGTCTAATAGTTTTAGCAGTTACTCCAGCTTTCCACTGCATGTTTGCTGGCAGTCTTCTCTGTAATTATAAACTGGCAGAGACATACCTTCTTTAAAGGATTTAGTCACTTGTAATTAAAAAGATGTTTTTGTTACCCATTTAATTCAAAACTTATTGCAAAGAGCCCACATCATTACATTTGATTTATTACGGGATTACATGACTCCTTAAATAATTGATTTGGGTTTAAATTGACATTCTCGCAGCACATTCTAAAACAGAGCTTTGTTTTGCTTTTAAAATTACTTATTGACCCGTATTTCATTTTAAACAATCGAGAATATAAAATGAGATTTTAGACAATGTTGTGTGAACTGGCAGCTGGTGGCAGGTGGTGAAATGTATAAGTCTTTGTGGCCTTTAAAGTTATTATACCATCAAGAGGAACTGATTGAGAAGGTGAGAGTGAAGCTGGAAATTGTCTTCTTGATTCACCTTTTGTAAGCATGATTCAACACTTTGTATTGAAGCTATCTGGGTGTAAAGTAGTTAGAGTTCAAGGTCAATGTTGTTAGTGAGCCCACCACTGCAACGGTGAGCATATCTATGAGTAAATATTAAACTAACAGGACTTGTTTCACGTCTTGAATACCCTTGTTAAATAAATGTTTTTCTTTTTCTTTTTTTTTTTCTTTTTTTTTACAATGCCTCTACTGCCAACAGCATTCAGAGTACTATCACACACAACAGATACTACACTGATATCCAATGTAAGGCTGTAACCAGACTCAAACATATATTACCATCTATACATTTATGTTTGAGAAACCATTCTCGTTGCCTGAGCCTGAGGAGGGATAAATTGAGCAAACAAACAGCTTGAAGTCTACCTGCAACTGTTCATATTGAATGAGGAACGTCGAGTGAATCTGCATACATCTGAGGGATGCCACAGCGGCAGCCTTATATTAATTTCACATTTATATTCACATCATGGCCCTGGGGGCACGTCTAAGCAGGATACCACTGTAGGGGGTTTGAAGGGGTGGGATGCATGCCTCCACATCAACATCTCAAAGTGAAAGTGTTAAAGTATCTCAAAGAGCAAGCGTTAAAAGCGTAAACATGCATGCTCGCCAGCGGGAGTTGTGGTTGTTTATACTAATGTAGTTCGGTAAACCGGTTGAAGAGTGTTGATTGTTTTATTTTGAACGATAGATAAATCATTTAAAGTACTGAGGAAATTGGCAGTTTGGCAAAACTGTACGACACGTGAGTGCATGAGTTGTTGTGCGTGTGGCAGAAGATGGTGTTGCAGTACCTTGAAATGTATAAATCGTGATCCCTCTGCGGCACATGAAACACATGACTGGCGTAAAATCAATATTTGTGCCATACATTTAAAAGTTCAGCTCTGAAACACCCCATCAGTGAGAGCTCAGCGAAGGCCAAATGGCTGGAAACTGATAAATTTATTTTTTGGGGGGACTTTTTGGGGATTTTCAATCAGATACACAAAATACATTAGATATAAAAATAATCATAGAGACTGCACACATTTTAAAGTCCTGCACTCTCATGATAGACCCACTCAGGTGATCTGAATGTACAACAGCAGTATTTAGATCTTGCTTGATTTACATCACCTTGACTCTCCTGTTGGCTTTGGTTTACTTCTAACTCTTGACCCTGACTTCATCTGTGCAAACCCATGCAATCACACCCACACTAAACTGCCGCCAAAGTAAGCATAAAAACTGTTTACATGAACCCAAAATGTATGTTCATATTTATTTCTTAAGCTCAATCTGTTTTCTCCAGTTCCTCTATTGCTCTAGTCCACAAACCCATGTACAAACACAATAAACCTCACGATGCTATGCTGATGAAACGTTCTATGTACTGTGTAGGAATAAACAAGCCTCGGCACATCTCCTCACACGGTGAATTTCAAGACCACGTCTTAATTGAAAAGCTCGAGTGGGCCATTACATTTTGTGTAGGAGGCAAGAAAGAATAATTTGAATTCACATACTCCGTGTAAAGTGAAGACTCAGGCATTTATTTGGCAGTCAAGTGAGAAACAGCATTATTAGTAAGTCATACTGACTTCTTTATGTTTGTAATGATTTGTCCATTAAGTCCTAAACATTTCTTGAATTAGTCCTTGACGTTAGTACAACTGGGCTTCAGTGGTTCTAATCCACTGACATTGAAATTTGTTGGTCAGATTTCAGGAAAAGAACAAACAAGAGAACAAAACAGTGTTTTAACAGCTATGTGCAGAGTGCATGAATAAGCTATCCCTTTTTTATTTTGTTCAAGTCTTTGCTTAAAACTGTTTTCAGCTCTCATATTCATACTAATAAATGTCTAGTAAGCATACTGTCGATCCTTTGAACTTTAAAGCAGAGCGGTTGTGGCAATGCGAAAACAGCTTAGTAAAGCAGTGGAAAAAACGTGATGGCTGTGTGACAAGAAACATAGAGAATAGAGTACATGGCAAGGAGGCAAAGTTTCATCTGTGTTTGACGAGTGCTGACACGTCATGGAGTTGAGAGGACTCACTGGGAATGGCAACGCTTTGCTATTTCCAGCCTCTCGTTAAGATAAGATGAACAGGGGAGTCTCTTCAGCATATCTTTAGGATAGACCATCTGGAGTCTTCCCACACTCAGTCGTTCATTCTCACATGATAATAATTTTGTTGATTTATGTGAATGGTTAACAGAGAAACTCATAAAATAGATTGTACATAATATATTTTTCTGAGTGCAAATTCAACAAATGACAAATAAATCAGCAAGTCGTTGTAATTTCCCAAGATGGACATTTTATTGTCATTTCTTGGAGAGATTACTATGGCTTTTGACCACAAAACTGACAGGGAATTGACTGATCCCATGATTACACTTTTCCTTTGCCCTAAAACTTTAAACTCAATCTCTTATATGGAACCATGAAAGCTTTTCTGTACACAGAGCAGCCTCTGCATAGTGTTACCTGTTAACCCTCAAGGCTAACCATGCCGCAGGTACAGCTTCTAAGATGGATTAAACAGCAATCGTAGAGGCAGGGGGGCTCCGGAGCCTGAGGTTAAGCATTCAAAAGCCACCCACCTCCCCGAGGCTCAGGGCAGCCGGGATAACAGGTCTTATCCAGGGCTTTTTCTGTGCAGGCCCTAACAGCTCTATGTTATAAGCCTCTCAGAAAGACCAACAAAGGTTACAGTCCCATTTCACTGAAAGTGACTTTTCCTGTTTTTGTGTACAAGCTAGATGCATGATTTAGGCACGCAGTGCAGTATACTCCGCAGGAAATCAAATCTAGTGTGTTCTTGTAAGAAAAAAATGGTTGTGTAATGACCTCTAACAAGTGCTGCAATCAACAGGGGAACAAGGAATGCTACCGTGTGCGTAATCTAGCCTCCTGAATGTTTTACATGGCCCAACAATATATCATTATATCTCAATGGTATATTGTTGGGCCATCAGCTTTAGCTTAAATTCATGTTTTCTTTTGTGAATCGCAACGTATTTCTATCTATGTAAGACTTCATTTCCTGTGTTTGAAAATGTGTGTTTTTGGTACAAGATTTGGCTTTCTGGGAAGAAGACATTAAAAAAAAACTCTTTCTTGGAAAATACTCTATGACTAATGTTAGGATGGAGATTTCTTTTCAGATGCAGATGCAGCATTTCTTTTCTTTTCTTTTTGTTTTCTCTTCCCGAGAAGCTAATTTCTGAGGTTGAAAATAAAAAGGCTTTGATTCCTTAGTTACAAAGTTTTGTCTCTAAGAATACTTTTTAACAACTATTATTTTAAGAATGTCTGCTTGTGGGCAAATACAACCAAATTTAACAAGGCTACACAGAGTAGTTGTGATTTCAACCCCATGTTTTGTGTAGACCCCTGTGGTCACTTGGTGGTATGTTGTCATTTTTGACGTTTTGTCTTCTCTGTCAGAGGGTTTTACTAAAATGAGCAACTTCTTCTGTAAAGTCGGGGATGCAACCATAGTTTGTGTACTGTGTGCCATTTGTTTGTCTGAATATAAATAGCGAATATTCTTTTCCTCAATCAACCAACTGATCATTAACGCTCAGCCACTCAGTAACACCACAGATGGTGTGGACTGACACAGAGATGTCATACTCACGTGAGGAGTCAATGCATCTGCGATAGATTGCATAACTGTGCCTGTTAAATCTCGGCCCACGTTTGCATCTGTGTGTGTGTGTGTGTATGTATACATGTGTATACGGGTGACTGCATGCAGTGTCGATGCTGGGTTCATGACTCCATGTAAGAAGGTCAGCTGCAGGGCAAGCGTGTGATTTCAGCAATTTGGCGCCGTATCTGTGTGTTTACATGCACATCGACAGTTCATTATAAATACTGATGTTACCTTTTCTTCCACGATGACCTTTCTCTGGCTTCTTGTATGTTATTGTTTTACACGCACTTGATTAAAAACAGGCGAGACTTTCACTGTCATATAAATGTTGTGTTGATTCCTGCTTTGATTAAGTACACCATAAATATACACAGAGAGCAAAAACCATGCCTTTATGTGTTTTCAACAAGCCAGGCTTGCCTTATTGAAGACAATCCAAACTCAAGCTGGACCTGGAAAAACTCTGGATTCCTAAAGCTTGCTGGAAATGATGTAAACACTAGATAAGGGCAAAGGTGTAAGGAGCCACGAGTGTTCTTGCAAAAGGTCTCTGTAGTTGTTAGTTTTTGTATTTTCAACATGAAATCTTGACTGTATTTTGCTACGTTTGTGCCTGTGTGCTGAGCAACCTTTCATGGATGAGGTGATTTTTGAAAAACCTGTTTTCTCAACTGCTATATATGGTCACTGACTACTGACATCATGTAAGAGTGACTCTTGACCAGCCGGCTCCCACCGGCTGGTCAGGGTCATCAACAACTGCTTCAGTTGGAAATCACATAACTGTGTCTGTTGTCCAGTCATGTTTTTGTCGTGGCTCAAAAATTGCCATCCGTATATAAGGTACAGGCTCTTAACTTTTCTTGTTAAACTATTCTTGTATTTGTGTATTTTTTTAAAAAGTCGTCCCATTGAAATGACAAAATAGAATTTACATGCTCGCTTGGGTGGCACATGGAGGTTACCTAACGTGCCTATTAGCAGGACAATATCATTTGTCACATAACACTATAGTTAATGTTTGGTCAGAGTCGAAAGACAATGTTTAGGGAAACATTGTGCTTTGGGTTAAAAATGACTACCTAGATCAGAATTAGACTCAGAATCAGAATCAGAATTACTTTAATAATCCCCAGGGGGAAATTGCTTTTTGTTACACACAGCTCCAAAAGAATAAAATATATAGATACGTTTACAGTACCGTTTACAGTACCGTTGTTGTCACAGTTGTAATAATAAACGCTGGTTAAGGATAGGGAACAATTGTAGTCATGCTTAAAATAAACACATTTGCTTTCTCCTTTGCACTCTTCATAATTACTACAGCCACTGCAGGGATTTCTTACTTGAGCATAAACACGTTCATGCTGGGGCACTGGCTGAAATACTGTTGAATACAATGTCATTTTTTGGCTGTAAAGTATGAATAGAAGGGCAGCAGTTTTAATTGTGGCTGGCATGACTGTGGTTTCGCAGACTATGGCTCACTGGACTGCACTATTTCAACATTCGTGCATGCGTCTCTGAAACCTTCCTCCCCATTCACCTGTTCCCCATCAATCCATCGAGTTGCCTTCCAGACAAGGTCTTTCAAGGGTTTCTTATCCCCACTGCTTTCAGGATAAGCAGTAGAAATTGGGATGTTAAATGTGTCGATCCAAGATTTCACTCCCCACCCCCTCTTTTTTCTCTTTCACAAAGCTCACCTCAGTATTTTTTTTCATAGATGGCTGGGAGCTACGACCGGCCTCCATTTGGATTGAAATTTATTATGGCAGTTGCAACAAAGCCAAATGCTTTCCACTAACAACATCCAAGTGCAGATTTTTCCATGTGCCTTCACAGGAATACGTCACTCCAGTGAACAGATTTATAAGTTCTCACAGGCTTACAGTGTGGCCTGCACCTATCCTATCCAAACTCACACAGGAAACTGACTCGAGACATCCCTCGCTCTAAATGAAGCACATAATCAATCAAAGGGGGGCAATAATGTCAAGGTCTGCTAACAATGCCTCAGTGTGAATGAGTGTGATGCATTCCTGCATATTTGTGTCTGTTAAGCAGTGAGGCTAAGAGTAATACAATCTCTGGGAGAGTGGAAGGGAAATCAGGGGTTGGGGAGGGGCTGAAGAGACAACAGGACACAGTGTAAGGTTAAAAAAAGAGAGGAGGAAATAAGGAAGACGGGCTGAGAAAGAGGGTTAAGGCTGAAGACTATCAGTGACCCTATCCCCAGACACTTCCACTGTTGTATCAGTGGGTTGTCTCTGGAGAGGTGAGGTGCCTGGACACTGCATTCCCAGGGAAGAGGGGAGATTAACATTCCTAGGATGCTACAGTACAGAGAGTTATGAGCGAGGTGATCCCAAGGGACTTCACTTACTAACAGGATGTAACGGAGAGGAGGGGAGAAAACGGATTTACTCACTGTTTAATGTATGAAATACAGGGCGCACTTTATTTTAACAACCCATACTTTGTATCAAATTAGGCAAAAAAAAAAGGAATAATGTGTTATTTATTAGACAGTAAAAGTATACTGTTATGATTATATTTATTAGCATTAGACACCATGAACCTGAGTTATGCTGTAAATAGAAACTGCAAAAAAAATGCCATATTAGACCCAAAATATACTGTACTTAGGCACTATTAGGTGAAGATTGGGACCAAAGTATCAGTGGAACAGTTGCAACACAGACCTTTTCTCTTGTGACATGGAAGTCCACACGAGGTACAATCCATTAGTCAATCTGTAGCAGAAAATCAGCCCAATCCAATCAGTTTTGCCAAAGTTACAGTAGGAAAACAGATTTGTTGCTTGGTAAGTAAAACATAAAAAACAGATATGATTTCTATTCTTAACGTAGTTTTTATTTGTTGAAAAATGTAATATATATCGCCAGACATGGTGTTACTTTTGCCCCTCTGTTACTGAAGCTGTACTTAAAAGATGCAGTGTCCTGGCGGCTTCCATAGCCTAAGGTACAAAAAAGGCCAATGTCTTGTCACCTTTTATTGGTGTAACGTAATTTCAACCAAAATACAGTATGACACTGATGTGAAAATAAGTGAAATCAGCTATCAGCTTTTCACATTTAAATGGTGAAACATTCTTTTAGCCACGATTGCTTATTCATTCATTGGTTACCTTTGGTTATTATTTGCAAATTCATCGTTTGACAGTAGTGCAATATGGCTCGAAAAAAAAAAAAGTGTGTAGCTCTGTTCGCTGCACAAAAATGCAGCTGTTTGAATTTCATTTCCCAGCCTTCCTCAGCTGGCCCCACGAAAAACTGAAACAGTTGCGAGTGGGTGAGCAGTGTTGAAGGGGGGGTGTGTGTACTTGGTTAAGGTTGTCACAGAATGAAATATGGGTGTTTAAAAGGAAAGTGTTGTGACACACAATACCACACTGAGTAAGCCACAATATGTGTGTGTGTCTGTGTGTGTGTCTAATGACATAAAACGGCCACTGTCTGTCTGTTTGCCCTCCCACTATTTCCCCAAGAACTTGTCTGTTCTTGGAGGACAAAAGGCTCCTTCAGTGACTCTGTCTGCCGGCCAGCAGAGCAGCGGAGACTTTGTCTGCATAGGTTTGGTGAGAGAGAGCGGGACAGAGAAAGAGAGGGGGAGAGAGAGAGAGAGCAGGATCAATCTGCTGATGCCTGTATGTGCTCATGAAACGTACTTATATGTAGTATGTATCTTTTTAAATACTGAAAAAAATATTATATGCATATCTGTAAAGGTGCCTGACTGTGACTGCGAGTGTGTGCGCTCTCTCAAAATTGTGGACCTTGAGAGTGAGGGTATTTTTGCAAAGTGACAATCCAGCTGTGAATATATTTATGATTATGCATCTCCTTCAAGTATGTCTCCCTCGATGAGTCTGCATGTTTGTCCTATTATTAGTTTCTTAATGTATTACTCTATATTATTGTGACTCTGTATGCGTGCGCGTGTGTGTGTGTGTGTGTGTGTGTGTTTGTTCTTGCTACAAAGTGAGCATCAGAACACACACTTTACTTGCAGTATGAGGATGTTTTTGGAAAACGAGTACATTTTGGCTGACTTGGTTTCAAGGTAAAGGTTAGAAAGACGTTTAGGTTAAGGGGCTTTGGAATGCATTATGTCAATGAGGGTCCTCACAAAGATAGAAGTGTGTGTGTGTGTGAGAGAGAGAGAGAGAGAGAGAGAGAGAGAGAAAGAGGGAGAGAGATAGAGTCTGTGTCTGTCTGTCCAAGTTTCAGTATGTGTGGGTGTGGAGATGACACAGCCTGTCAGACTGTAAAGCACTGTGAGGAGTCAGGGGAGGCGTGGGTCTGTTCTCCGATGCTTCCCTCTGTGACCTCGGACCATCATAAATCTCCTAATTCCCTCATTCCAGTGTCAAATGGAACAACGCTCTCATGTGCTGGAAATTCCCCCGTTACCGACTGCTAGAGAACGAATTGTACAGTAGCTTCACAACCAAAGCTTGTCCTCTGTAGTGCTGTTATAATCTGACAGGGACATACAGTCATTGGTGACCTCACTGGCCCCTAACAAGTAACTTACTAACCTGCCATAACTATATCTATATTTATATCTATCTCTCTCTCTCTCTCTATGTATATATATATATATATATATATATATATTCATGTTCGGCAAACAAAAGACGAAAACCATAAAACTTCAAGAGGGAATAAATTGTGACATATCTCCCATGTCGTTATCTTCTGCACAGATGAAATCATGCTAAATGATAAAGTATGTGTGATAAGGTTTTATCAGCTTAAATTGAATAACAAATGGGGGCATTTTCAGGTTGTAATATACCAATGGCTGCTGGCCAGTGAACTGCAGTGAGCCGCAGCAATTGTAGATATGAGCAGCTCTAACAGTTATTATATGTATTTAGCTTGCTTTAAATAGGCCATTGTAATGTGAATGGTTGTGTTTGCAGCTCAGGCAATGTTTGCAGCTATTCATCAGCTGTTGGATGTGGCACCGATGACATGTTCCCACTGGAAGCTTCAGAGAAAGCAACATTTTTACGTTTTGCTTTTTGTTTTGAGAACAAAGGTTTTGAGTCTTTATGAGTAAAATGTGCTGTGTTGTTTGACTTGTAGTTTTGTTCTCAGTTATTGAACTGTGAGCAGTCTTGAGAGATTAAGAGTTTCTTGCCAACAGTCAGGGAGTTTTCATTCCAAAGCATAGTGTGTGCTACTAGAGTTATTAGAACCTGTTTTAGTAACCATTGAGTCACTGTAACTGATTAATAACCTCATAAATATCCTGCAGTTTGTGCTTTCTTTGCTTGAATTGATGCTTATAGCCTCTATAATGGGGTATAATAAGACTACTACGAAGACAACTCTCACAATAAAAGTCTGGAACCATCCACCTGGGGTTCAGGTCCATCAACACCAGCCTCTTGCTCAAGATGAAACAATCCAACTTCAGCACAAAGTAATTCAGCCCACTATAAAGGCTCCCTGGTAGCCGAGCATTTGGGACATATGAACTCATTGAGATCTGGCCGAAGCAGAACACCATGTTCATTGTCCAAGCAAACAGTGTGCTCGAGTCCATGTGTGTCTGTGTAAATGTGTATAACAAATCACCCATTTGTACATGAGTGGCAGGCTTTCAACCTGAAAATTTGTGAAAGAGCTACCACAAAATGTTGCTTTCCCAGGCAACCACACTCTATTAATGGCAATTAAAACCCTTGAAAGCCCCGAAACTGCTGAAAAGTGAGGATCAGTTTAAAAACAGAAAGAATGTAGCAACAAAGAGTCAGGAAATGAAGAAAAAAAAGAGGAGAGACAGGTCACTTGATTGAGAATGACATCCCAGCGATCATGTTTCAACAAGATTTGCTGCTTTAATATAAACTCAATTAATCCCAGTGTAAGAGGAGTAACACTTTGTAACATGTGGTATAAATGGGGCAGCTTCAAAACCCATATACCTGTTAACAGTGATCACTATCACTGGTTTATATATACTTTATTTGGTCTGGGATTTGATCAGAAGTACTCTATCCTGTGGCCCTGTGAGACCCTGGCAGCGAGGGAACTGACTTCCTCTCATGCTCCTGCTGCATTTATTAGCCCGATTCATGTGGACTTCTGTGGAGATTTACTGCTCACTTCATCTTGAAAGCTTTTTTATTGTTGTAATGTTAACCCAGAAAGAACATACTAAGTCCCGATGTGGGTGTATATCACATACGGGAGCCTTGCCTGTGAATTCAAAACCTGTGGTTAATATGCACATATGAGAGATGGCAGACACAAACCATTAAACGTACAAACAGACACATGTGCACACACGCGCCTGCATGCACACCTACACATCACATCCCCGCTGCCCTTGCGGCGAGATACCAGCTTCCTCGGGTCTCCAGGATTAAAATGAAGGATTAATAAACATGTTACTTTGTAGTTGGAGGATTAACCCTCTTTCTTACCCCATTAATGGCACACACACACCCAGTAACACCAACACATACTAATTGAGAGAAAACACACGCACGCAACTACAATTGAATACCAAAACAGGATAATGGAAAGTGAAATACCAAGCCACCCCTATACACACTTATACCTTACTTCAGTTCCGGCCGGAGGCTTCACATCTCCTTAGCTTCAGAGGAATGTGCCGTGTAATGGCGTTATAGGAGGGCTGAAGGAGGTGCACTGGAGGCTGGAAGGGGCGGAGGTGCCAGGAGGAGGGAGATGAGGGGGGGTTGTCTCTGAGTATTTCTTCTAAACAGTCCCAGTCTTGACAGCTCTCTCTTCCTGAGGCCTACCTCTGCCCAGGTAGAGGCTACTATAGCATCAGCTGAGAAATACCTTTTTTTAGACTTTTTCTATTGGTTGAAAGGGCTCCGAGGATGAATACATTTGACAAAGGAGTTCATACTGTGGAATTTAAAGTGCCAGTAAATCGGGGTGGGGGTTTGGGTGTGGGGGTAGAGTAGCATAAATGGAGCAAGCCCTTCGGGGTGGCTGTCTCCTCGAAGATGATCCCACAGAGTTTAATCCTTGACGTCACGTGAGCAAAATCCCACTGCTGCCACTACTTTTTCCTTGAGACGGCATGTGGATGTGGGTTTTATCAGCTCAAGGATGGATGTGGGGCAGCACGTCAATGAGTTCCTGCATTGGAGCTTGCTCCACATTTTCCTCAATTGCACATAGGGCATGGAATGGGCAGATAATGTCAGGAACATAGGTTTCATTTTAACTATTGAGGGATCCAGGTTGTAAACCACAACTGATATACAATGCATCCGGAAAGTATTCACACCCCTTCACTTTTTCCACATTTTGGTATGTTACAGCCTTATTCCAAAATTTTTTTTCATCAATCTACACACTATACCCCATAATGACGAAGTGAAAAAAGTTTTTTAGAAATTTTTGCAAATGTATTAAAAATAAAAAACTGAAATATCACATGTACATAAGTATTCACACCCTTTGCTATGACACTCAAAACTGAGCTCAGGTGCATCCTGTTTCCACTGATCGTCCTTGAGTTGTTTCTACAACTTGACTGGAGTCCACCTGTGGTAAATTCAATTGATTGGACTTGATTGGGAAAGGCACACACCTGTCTATATAAGGTCCCACAGCTGACAGTGCATGTCAGAGCAGAAACCAAGCCATGAAGTCAAAGGAATTGTCTGTAGACCTCCGAGACAGGATTGTATCGAGGCACAGATCTGGGGAAGGGTACAGACAAATTTCTGCAGCATTGAAGGTCCCGAAGAGCACAGTGGCCTCCATCATTCGTAAATGGAAGAAGTTCAGAACCACCAGGACTCTTCCTAGAGCTGGCCGCTCGTCCAAACTGAGCAATCGGCGGAGAAGGGCCTTGGTCAGGGAGGTGACCAAGAACCCGATGGTCACTCTGACAGAGCTCCAGCGTTACTCTGAGGAAATGGGAGAACCTTCCAGAAGGACAACCATCTCTGCAGCACTCCACCAATCAGGCCTTTATGGTAGAGTGGCCAGACGGAAGCCTCTCCTCAGTAAAAGGCACATGACAGCCCGCTTGGAGTTTGCCAAAAGGCACCTAAAGGACTCTCAGACCATGAGAAACAAGATTCTCTGGTCTGATGAAACCAAGATAGAACTATTTGGCCTGAATGCCAAGCGTCACGTCTGGAGGAAACCAGGCACCACTCATCACCTGGCAAATACCATCCCTACGGTGAAGCATGGTGGTGGCAGCATCATTCTGTGGGGATGTTTTTCAGCGGCAGGAACTGGGAGACTAGTCAGGATAGAGGGAAAGATGAATGCAGCAAAGTACAGAGACATCCTGGATGAAAACCTGCTCCAGAGCGCTCAGGATCTCTGACTGGGGCGACGGTTCACCTTCCAACAGGACAACGACCCGAAGCACACAGCCAAGATAACGAAGGAGTGGCTTCGGGACAAGTCTGTGAATGTCCTTGAGTGGCCCAGCCAGAGCCCAGACTTGAACCCCATTGAACATCTCTGGAAAGACCTGAAAATAGCTGGGCAGCGACGCTCCCCATCTAACCTGACAGAGCTTGAGAGGATCTGCAGTGAAGAATGGGAAAAATACCCCAAATGCAGGTGTGCCAAGCTTATAGCATCATACCCAAGAAGACTTGAGGCTGTAATCACTGCCAAAGGTACTGAACAAAGTACTGAATAAAGGGTGTGAATACTTATGTACATATGATATTTCAGTTTTTTATTTTTAATACATTTGCAAAAATTTCTAAAAAACTTTTTTCACTTCGTCATTATGGGGTATTGTGTGTAGATTGATGAGAAAAAAAAAGAATTTAATCCATTTTGGAATAAGGCTGTAACATAACAAAATGTGGAAAAAGTGAAGGGGTGTGAATACTTTCCGGATGCACTGTACATTCACGAGTGCCTTTCACAGCAGTATTCATGATTGTTAAGGATATAATACAGAATCTCAAGCTTTTGCTTAGACGTATTCTAAATACATATACATATTAAAATAAAAAATACATAAATAAAAACAATGAAGGGTTATTTTAATTGGAATATTACTTTGATGAAAGTAAAACCAAAACAAACTAAAGCGTTTGTCGTTTTTTACTTGAAAAATACAACTTAGTGTAAAGCATTTCTCATCCATCTTCAACTTGCCACATTAAATTTTTTGTATTTTCTCTTTGAGCTATGGTTCTGGATCGAGTTATGACATTCTTGAATTCTGTATTGAGCATTTATTAGTGTTTCTTAGACAGGAGACAGTAGAAAGTGACAGGAAATGAGGAGAGAAAGATGACAACAAACCAACAATCCAGCTGGATTTAAATCAGAGGCCACCAGGTTGCCATGGTCCTCCCTCTCTCTCTTGCAAAAGAAATCTTGATTTAAATGAGACTTTCTGAATAAATAAAGCTTGACAACTGGAACAACTTAACAACTACTGTAGCCTCTCAACACTGGACTTCTGAGAAATCACATGTCAGCCGGAGTCCAATACTGTGAAAGGCTTTTTACTCAGATTTCCTTTTAGTGCAGAATAGATGGCACTCTTTGTTCGGTAACTCATTGTGGCTACTGCTCCCAATGCTAACCACAGTGTCTGTCCTTATATAATGAATTGTTTCCTGTGTGCCAGAGCACTTTCCCCATGAGAAATACTGGGCCTATGGGACAGTAGGTCCTTAGGCCTAGTTTTTTTAGGCCCAGCCCCCTTAAGTTCATCACAAGTGTATTCTTTCAGTCAGTACAGAGAAATAAAAACTTTGTTTCTAAAAGGAAGCATGTCTTCACAGTTACCCCCTCAAACTATTTACACTTAAACCAAAGCTGCCCCATGCAAGACTAACCATCAAAGCAGCAAGGATTAACGATCTAGTTAATGACTAAACCTGGACAAACAGTGGCCTGTTTCATTCACTCCCACACAGGTGCCTTCACCCACACTCCAGGTGCACTGATCTCATCTGCACTAGACACTGCAACCTAACAAATCCAGAGTCTAGTTAATCCATGACATGTCAAAACATCTGTCACTGTGTGGCAATCCAGGGTTCACATCGAAACATCTGTCACACGGGTCACTCACTGTGAGAGGAGCCATTCACAAACAAGCAAGCTTTGTAAAAAGGTTAGATTAGCTTGCTACAGTTTTTTTTTTCATTGAGATTTTTTTGATTTGACGAAATACAGGTTAAGCTTCTGACACCACAGCTGGGCCCAAACTAAATCTTTTTCATAAAAAAAAAAAAAAAGAAACATGCCGAAAATATTCTACAGAGAATTTGGTTTTAAATTGTTCTCACTTTCAGTGTGTACATGTTCTTGCATGGCATCAGCTCAATAGCAAGTTGAAGGAGCTGGAGACAGATTATGGTTTGGTCGTGGAGTATACAGTCTGTTTCTGGTTATCCAATACAACAGAATTATTGTTTTCTCCACAACTAAGTAAGAGCGGTTACTGCCAGTGGGGTGCAAATTCAAAGCTAAGATCAGTAACGATAAAACACATTACCGACCATGACTGGAGACATTCTTTGCAGAAAAATATTGACTGTCGAAGGTGACACAGTAGGTCTCAATGTCAGTCCTTGGTCTATAACAGACAAGATGACTCATAACTTTACAACAGCTTCATGAAATGAACAAATTAAAAGTTTTGTAGGCTATTAGTTTATTAGGCTGGAGAAGAGAACTGGAAATTCAACAGAACAATTGTGGCATCAAACCACCACCTCCTGATTTTTACCCCAAAGGTTTCATTTTGTTAAGTAACTTGCCAGTCCGCAATCACCCTTCTCTGTTCAAGAACTCATGTCAAGCATTGCTGAAATGTCACAACACATGCACTCTTGCCGGGAGACACTCATTGGCTTGTCAAAGGAGGCCATGCAACTCTTTAGTTGCATTAAATAGCTCGTTCAGCACAGTTTAGCAGCAAAGGACAACAACCAACCATATCGGCAAAATCCATATCACAATTTCCTTGACGTCGCGTGGCAGGTGGTGTTTCATCACAGTGACAGCTCCTTTGGCTGGATGTGATAGTGTTATTGCTGTCTGAATAGGAAACTTAAAAGGGCTGGTTCTTTTTGTCTGTCAGGAAGAATGTTTAATGTTACTCTTTCATCATGCATGTTCATTTTGAACACTGATGGATAGCATGATTCACTTCATCATCATTATCTCTCTAGTGGGTTAGAATGTGTGGAACTTAGGAGCTTGGGGGCCATTTATAATTCACCTTGAGATGAACACAATGACAGAAGGCTGGCGGTACACCTTGGTGATATTAGCGGCCATTGTCGCACGTGGCTTAATGGCTACTCGAACAGGATATTGACCTAAGCAAAGCATGCCTGCCTGGCTTTATGATTCTTATCAGAATGAATGAAGCTGTGGATCCTGCTGAGAGTGATACTTTAGCCATCCATTCATAGTCATTCATCACTGAGGCGGGAAGTGAGATTCCTATATCCATTAAGCGAAGATAGATTCACAGTTCCCTTGTGACCATTTAAGTGAGCAAGAACGTCCAGAGGAGGTCAGCTCTCCTGAAATAGCCTTGAACCTACCTTGAAATCTCAAAGCATTTATTTTAGATGAGCTGCAACACCTTGTTAACAGGAAGTTCCGTCTTTATTTTGAGAAACCATACTTTATTGCTTTGTTGCTTATACGCTAAAAGTTAGAACGCCATTTTGATATAGATACATTTAATGTAGACAATGGATGATTTTTTTAATCAAAAGTGCTGAGCTCAAGGTGACAGAATAGCAAATTCTTTATTTTTTTTCATCTTCACAAAGAAACTAAATGTTTTCATCATTACAAAGTAATTACACTGCACAATGCCGGACTGGAAGATGGCTTTCTGCAGCGGTGTTCTGTCATTTTTTTGTGATAAATACTCAGCTGTGTGTCTTTTTTGCTTTCTAATCACCAACGCAAGACTCTATTTGTAGCTGCCTCCTCCTCAAAGAGGTGAAGTGCTGGGCGCTAAATTGCATGATGGACTTTTTCTCAGCCAAGAAAGGGCTGCCACATTCAAGGATGTTTGCCGACCATCTCAATTAATGCTTTTGAAACGCCATCTCTCATTAAGCCGTGAGAGCAGGGGCAACTCAGCAGCCAAAAGAGAGTATTGAGCTTTGGGTCTCAAAGGAAAGGATTGCTGCAACACCAGATACAGCATCTACTATTGATTCAACTGCTTCCATGAATAAATAGATTTCTCTGGGTTATGGAATAGGGCCAGCTTGGAATATTTAATGACTTTAGTCAATAGACATTTAGGAGTACAGTTTGAAGTTCTCTATTTTTTAGAATTTGATATTACTTATGTTTGCAGAGGTGAAGAACTTCATCTGTCAGAGGTTCAAAATAATGTGTTATACCCTTGATTGTGTTACCAATTCTCCAACAGCTTGTCAGGAAAAGAAAACCTCAGTGTGAAACTACTGTTTCAGTGTTATTTGTTGTCGTCCCTGCATTAATATATATGACCGTTCCAAGCAATTTAAAATCTTCTCCTGCCTAAAATCCTGAATGCAGAAAACAGAACAGACGTTAATATTCATGACGAATGCTCTCCTTTGTCTTGAAACACATCGGGCAGTTCTCAGTGTCTATCATTGTAATAGCGAGTGAAACTGACATTCCATTCTATTGTGTGTCAGTCCATCATTAAGAAAACAATAGTTGAATTGTGGGTTCATTACACATGTTGGTGAATTACTCACTCTCGAGTCTTTGTTGGTTAGGAGCATCCCGATTTTGGGTTCCTGAAGAGAGACTGAGCACCCACTGATGTGACATATATTTCACTGTGGGGGAGGAGGCCGTCAGAAAATAATCCGGTTAGAGAGAGAATGCTCATGACAAAAGGAGGAAGAGCAGCCAGAGCATTGTGCTCTCTGTAGTGATGTGTACGTTCATCTTTGATGTTAGCATCTTTTAGAATGCAAAGAAATGGATTTAGGTCATGTTGAGTGATTTAGCCATTTGGAGAACCTGTCTGCTCTTTTATTGCTGCTTTCAGGGGTCTTGGTGAATTCTTCAGATACTCTCTGTTTAGATTGTTATGCTACTTGCAAAGTCTGGGTTGACAATGATAGCTCAGGCTTTGATGAGTAACAAAAGTAACTCAATCAGTTCTAAAGGAAATATAGAGATGAGTGTTTTAGAAAAGTGTCTCTTTTGAGGTGCCATACTGTGATTCTCCACCTCACCCTTTGCAACTCACTTGCCTTTGTAAAAACTTGGCCTCTGTGCCTGCCAGTTTATGTGTCTGTGTTTGTGTTTTTGTGTGTGTGTGTGTGTGTGTGTGTGTGTGTGTGTTTTTGACAGCCATTTTCTCAGCCGCTTCCTTGCCTCTGATTCTCTGTTGGCATGGCGAGTGAGCAGCGGGAAGCCTTCACTCCAATTTGCCATCGTTTGTCATCACTTGCCCCTGTGACACAGACACGCACACACAAACACGCACACAACATCTACTTTCTAAGGCGTGCTGACACTGGCGACCCTGTGACTGCAGTTTTGGCCTCCCTTATGCTCCCCATAGCTCTGTAGTGCCATCTGTGATTTGAACATTAGAAATGGTTTCAGTTAAAGTTTTCTGCAAATCTGCAGCTGTTACCTTTTTCAAAAGTGGGTGATGACACATAACAGCTCTGTTCACTAAGTTTCCAATGTGTTTAAAATCTAGTTTTGTTCAGAGGCCTGTTGTGGCAACTAGTATATGACAAGACAATCTTATCTCATGGGATAGCATACAAATAGCTTGCCTTTTGAAGGACATTCTGCATGTTGTCTACGCATCACAAGTTTTTGGGGTTTCGTTTAATGCTGTTGCCTCATCTAAGAGTCATTCTGTGGTCAAATTAGCAATAATGAATATGCAACATCTGTTCAAACTTTTAAAATAACACCAGCGGAGAAATATTTCACATGGGAAAACAAAACCTCCTGTGTGAGAGTCCTGTCTTTGTTCTCATTCCAAGTTTGTCAATTACCATCGCTTTGTCACCACTGTTGGCGGCTGATACTGACGCACAAGGTACCCTTTACCATCTGTATGAGATGCCCTTCCTCCATTTGTATGATATACTAAAGGTGTGTAACAGCAATAAATGTATGCAGAGGGCTGGCGAGATGACTTTGGCCAAGGAGGCCGGGTCAAAATCTAATCAAGTAGTTATCGTGCCTAAACCTAGAAAATCATTTTAGTGCCTAAACCTGGTCAAACTGCAACAGTTTCAGAATATTAACCCCATGTTTTTTTCCAGTAGGTCCTGCTGCAATATTAGATGGTCAGCAGCATCGTCTAACATTGATGCATAAGGGTGCCCTGTGCATTGGTATCAGACACCAAAGACAAAATGATGGTATCTATCTAAACTATTTCAATTGCAAGATTCCATTATGGGTAATTTGTGTGAACCAGCCCTACAATATATAGGATATACCAGATGCAATATGCAGAAGTTATAATTGTCACTTCTGCTAACACAGTTTTGATGGATTAAAAATAACTGCTGCATTTTTATATCCCAGAGCACAGTGGTTAAATAATGAGGCACAAGTATGATTTGATCAACCCCTCCGGCTCTGTATCTAATTGTGCATTTGAAGCTTGTAGGGATCTTACATTTGACGACAGTAATTAAGGACAAAGAAAAGGTCTCATTAAGCAAATTACCTTGTTGCAGAGAAGTCGGGGGTTAAAAGCTTTGCTGGCTGAGCTGTCGTTGCTCTTCATCATCAAGGATCATCAGACTATTGGGAGAGGTCTCTGCATCTGATTTCATTACAGATTTATACCATTCTGTCGTTCATTTGCACTTCATTTTACAAGCATCTCCACTACTGCATTCAAAAACTCAGATTAATGCATGAGACGAAAGCATCTTTGTATTCTGGAAATATATTAGGGCATTTGAAATTTGGAAGAGGGTTAGATTTCTCAAATTTTTGTTCCACTAAGTTTAACAACAATGAGACACCCTAACTGGTCATAAATCCAATCCAGGCACCCCATGCTGTAGATTCATTTTGTTGATGGATGATGGTAGAGAGGACTCGGGAGGGAAGTTGGAAGTGGATTCTATCTATTATTTTGGGCCCTGTGTCCTGGCTGGTCGCTGGCATGGTCAGTTGGTGCTCCTGCCTGTTGAGGAGGCCGAGCCAGAATCCTGGAATGGGCAGTAAGTGTTTTGACGTGAGGGCTCCATGCCATCTGGGCACATAGATTGACAAGATGATGGCGATAACTCTCTGTACAGTTCAGATGGGCAGGAGAATGTCCGTAGTCCCCGCTGTGGTGGCGACACCAAACCCCAGTGCTGAAAATGAATGGTTTCCAGTTCTATGCACCATCACCCCTGGTTTCCGACATGTAGACCAGAAAGTGGAAAAACAGAACTGATTTTCATTATGATTCTAGTGGCTACTTTTACATCCAGAAAGCAACCTGGCTATTGGCCATAAACTCATTATGGTCTAATTCAGCTCTCATTTCCTGCCATCCAGGTCCAATATTAACACCTGCCAAGTGCCAAATGCTGGTAAATTTTGCTTTTGGCAGATAAATCAGTGAGACTCCACTCTGGTCTGTAGGTTTCTGAAATGATAACATTGAAATGCCTTTGTGATATACAGAGGAGATGAACAAAACATGAAAGTCATTTTAATTCTGAAGTGACAAACAGTGCTGCTTGTGTTTAAATTTAGCAAAATGCCAATTGGCACTGCTTTTGTCAATACTAGCACGATGTACATATGTTGTTTATTGGGGCTGAGAAATATCTCTAACCAACATGTTGACCCATCTTCACACAATTTAAATTTAAAATTTCAAATCCTTTTGAATTCAGAACATAATTCTCCTAGCCTTTCTTTTTGCTTTTTTTCCACTCCACTTGATCACATCACAACAAAACCATTTCTGTTGTTGTATCTCATATTAGAAACTAAAAGATAAGTGCAAAGTTTAAGGTACGTTTAAGGTTTTTAATTTAAACCTGGACAGTATGTCCAATCTCAGTTGCTCCAAATACACCAGTTGAAAAAAACAAGATCTGTGGTGCCTTGCTTGCAGGTGTAGGTGTGTTGTCTAGGTATTGAAATCCTTACAGGAGTATTAATGTAGGTGCAGCCATGACATAATGTGGGAGGAAGCCAGGAATCTTAACCATGTGTCTCTTCCTCTGAAGTTAATCTAACCAAGTTGTGCTGTTTAACCCAAAAACTTTTTTTTTTATTTAAAGCATATGGTAAAAGTAGAATTCTTTGTGTGAGTGTATGTAGTATATGGTCAGCGAATAATGCTTTAGCTCAGCTTGGGATATAGGAGAAGTTAGGAATGTGGGATATCGGGTTGTAGATCAGGCAGTTCACTGCTGCTTCTACAACAAAAAAGCACCCTCTCCTGACTCAACAGAGTCCCATTTAAGAGTTGCTGATTACATCTCTGAACATACCAGTTACAATTAGATGTGTGTTACTGATTAGCTGGTGACAAGTGGTTAAAGTAACTGATACTTCATACTAGATGCACCACTTAGTGTTGCTAGATGCACCACTTACTGTTCTCTATGGGACACGCTAAGTGGTTATGATATATTCAAGTACAGTAATTGCCTTTTTAACATCTATAAAATGATTTTCAGAGGGGTAAAACACAGTAAAAATAATAATAATTTATTGCTGTCCACTGAATGAGCACATACTGTGATCAGCTGGACATTTAATGTTTCTTGTTTGAAATATTTTTGCTTTTGATATATGAGCACTGTGTGTGTGTGTGCGTGTGTGTGTGTGTGTCCCAATAGAGTCCTAAAAGAATAAACTGCTTATCTAGGAACATTGTCAAAAGGATGTCAAAAAAAGTTTATTAATCAATTCCCAGCTTGCATCGGAGCAAAATGTTCAAGAAAGTACATATTGCAAGGACACATCTGTGCCAATGTCTCTGGAGACTTTTGTACAATGTAGAGTCACTATCACACTGGGAAAATGAATATGCAGGTTATTCAGTCTCATTCACACTTCCCTTGTATGTCTTCTCTCCAATCTAATTTACCGCCACCTCCTTTCAATATAATATTGCAATGTCTACACACTTTGTTTTATTTACATCCCAAAGTAATGTGACGAAATTCAACCAGTGTTACCATTTTAGGTGGGACAAAAAAAGGAAACTCGTTGCTTAAACCTCCGGTACCACCGAGCTTTAGCAGAAATCAGACATATTCATTGAAAACATCTATTTTAGGGTTTAAAAAATCATCGCTCAGTTGATTCACACTTGCTGTTGTAATGTAGATGGTGCGAGGGTGGTGCATGTAGCAAAATCAGAAGTAGTTTCACAAGGCAAAGTAAGAGCGTTCACTTGTAAGCTGGCAAAGAATGTGTTTGCAGCTAGCCTGCTAAGCGTGGCTGGATGATGAGAGGCAGAAATAGCTTCAAACTAAGAGTTGACCCTGGAGGTAAAAAAGGCAGACGGACCAGCATCAAAAGCAGATTCTCAAGAGTAAATAGAGGAGGGATGGACAATAATAGCTACCATGTTACACTATAGAAGGAATGCCAATATAGTCAGTGCAGACTAGCCTGTTTATCGCTCTCATTGTTCTTACAAGATACCCCCAAGATACCCCCTTTCTCCTTTTGTTTCTTTATTCTATCCCCTCAGTTTTTACTCTGTTGTCACAGGAATGGTCAGAGTGTGAAAACCTTGACCAGCTCTGCCCTTCTGTGCACTTCTGGTGATCTATGAATTTAACCTTCTGAGAGTGTTGAATCCAATTTATATCGCTCTGCATATGAGTGTCAGCTAAAATTTCTGTAATGTAAATGAGATGAAAAAGTTGCGAAAAAAAATCATCTGCATCTGCATCATACTCTCCTAGAACCGGTGCTTGTACCCATTATTCATATGCTCAAAACATTACAGATCTGGGATGCTAATGTAGTCTCATAGCCTCTGCCCAGTGTTTGAGCCTTCACACTCATACTTTGTCGGGGCCTTGATTAAATTTGTTGCCCCAACCATCCGCCTGCCGGCTGCCAGATGACTGTGAATATGAATGAGACTCTAACATTGACTGTTGTGAGGCTCTGTCCTTGCTTTTCCTTTCTTGTTGGCTCATTATCCTGGTTGGCTCCCTCCTTAACTTCTTTTCACTCTACTGTCTCTCTCTCCCCTCAACTTGTCAGCACTGACTTCCACACAGCAATGAAACACGCAGGAGCGCATACACAAACATGCTGACAGACCAAACCACAGAGGTGGTGCCTTTTTCCTCTTGTGAAAAAATAAATGAGAGACTTAAGAGAGAAACCTCCAGAAAAACTGTAAAATGTCACAGAATTTCACTGACTATTGATTATCTTAGTGTGTTTGACAATTACTATAGTCTGCATTTGGCAGCTTTGCACACTAGCAGCTTGAAATAATAGTGGGAGGTAATTGAAAAATGTAAACTTCAGTACATTAAATGTGATGACAGGAAACTGCCTACAGCACCCTCATAATTAACAGCCTGTAACAGAAGGGATAAGAGAGGCAAAAAATCCCATGTCGGAGAGTCCAGCTATCTTTTCGACGAAGCACTTGCTCCTTACCACTATCAAGTTCTGATTCATTTTTCTTAATAGGTGAACAGGTGGATGCATGGGACACTCATTTTTCAGTTAGAAAGATAGTTTGTGTTGGATGGATGCTGGTAAGACAGCTGCATTATTTTTTTTTTTAACATAAAATAGCACAGCTTTAACTCATCTCAGTTTAAAGTACAGTCCTAAATTGACTTAAAACGTTAAAGTAGAAATATAGTATGTACTGTTGTATTGATTTATGGTGGAAAGGGTTATAATAAATGAGCATTTTGGTGGTGATTTACCCTGGACATCCTATCACTTGTCAATCACAGTGTGTGTTTTTCTGTTCAGTACATTTAACTTTCTGAAGATTTTTTTAAGCACACCTAGTTCTCCATCTGTCCTAATGAACTGTGGTCTACTACAGGATGTTTTAGAACAGCAAATATCAAGACTTATATAATTAACAATGTATGTGTACAAAACACATGGACTGTTAATGAATACTTTTTTTTTTAGCCCGGACTGTCAGCACCTGAAAATCTATCTTTGTTTTTTTCCTGTCCTGAAATAAATTTTGGCTGCAAACATATAATATAGTCATACACACACAAACACACACATGTGTGGGGCCCTACCCTTTCCTTGTCAGTGGGGTCTCTGTCAGTATTGACAGGCTGTGGTCCTGGACTGACTACAGACAGACACACTCAGGGTGGGGAGGAGACGCCTGGCTCTGCCAAGTGCCACGGCTGGACAGCCCTCCAAGGTCCTGTGGTGTGAGAAAGTCCTGTGTGGCATCCCTGGAAACAAATCCAATATAGGCTCTATTCTGAATTCATCATTTTGGCAATTTGTCTAGTCTAAATAACAAAAGTTAAACAAACACAGTAAGGTCTTTGTGGGATGAAAATTGTCCCTAACTGAATAAACATGTGTGCAGTGATGATTTGATTTATCAAGTGATTTGCATTAGCAAGGGATAGGCAGTTTTTGATAAGAAAGCAACTTTGACTTTCAATTGTTGATCATCAGCCACAATATGCCTGTACTCATACGGTTGATTTGAGCAAACCTCTAACCCTTTAACCTGTCAGCAGCATGAATTATACTCCCTGCCCACACATGATGTACACAGCACTTTCATATGTCACTGGGATTTTGTTTTGTGACACTGTGATATTTCAATATAATAAACTATTCAGAGGTTACGATCAACATATAGCACTCATAAATATGTACACGTTTATTATCATGGGAATCTGTAACACCATAATACAGGCTCCGTCTGGTTTGTCCATCACAATAAATTATAGACAAATAACCTCATTTCAGTGTGTTGTAGAATATGTTTATTATTGTGTGGAGATCTAGGATGTGCACTATTGTAGCATGGACGGCCTATGGGACATGCATGCATCGATTAGAGGACGTCTGAAAGTAGTATATTGATTATCTATCAATAAATGTCGACTGTTCTGACTGTTTCAAGGTGACTCTGGTCTAAACCGATGAGGTTAATTGTTTGAGATGCTAGGAAAATACTTACCAGACTGTTGGCCAGAGCGAGAAAAGAGGACCGTTATTAATGTGATCCAGGTCCAGGTGCGATACCAGTCACAAAATGAATAGCACCTCATTGTGGGTATATATTGGATGAATAGTTGGAAGGTCAAAGGACAAGTCAGCCACATATTACTTTCAACCTGGTCCTCATATTCTATTGTATTTGTTAAAAGGCCATGCAGGCTTCCCGTGGCTCAGTGCCACACATGTTGTAACTGTTAAGGAAACTACATGAGGAGTTACCTCCAGCTCCAAGAGGCCTCCAGGGATCAGGTCTTAGTCTGCCCACATAGAAAGGGGGAACACCATAAACCTGAAAGGATAACAAATGAGACAACATGGGCAAGGATTTATGAAGTGCTGAAACACTCCCCACCATACTGTTTTTTCACAAAAGAAAAAGCTCCCCATGCTGGATGGAGAAATGAAAAATAGCAGGATGCTTTGGAAGGTGAGAGATAGAGAAAATGGATAGAGAAGGATGGCCTGCCAAAAAAAAAAAAAAAGACTCCCTTGAAGAAGACAAGAGTTGGGGAGAGGAAATCGCTTTCCCTCAAACTCCCAGGCACTGCTTCCCGCTCATCAGTTTCTAGCTTTTACCAATGTCAGAGTTCTTTCATGGGTCATTATGAGCCAGACATGTTGTCAGTGCCCTCAAGAGTCTTTGCTATTCGAGCTCCTCCAATTTACGTCAAAATTTATTGCTCAGGAAAAGACTAACATATACTTAATACAGATTGGAATGTCCCTGAACATTAAATAGACTTCCCAGACCTGATTGGACACTGTATATCAGCCTTCTGGTTTCAGATTTTTTTTCTACCAGGTCTGGCAAAGTTCTGACTGCCACCACATCTCCTGCTTCTGGAGATGCAATGTATTTATTCTGATGTAAAATTGGATAGCAGGTGTTCTCTTATCTCAAAGAAAATCCAGCCAGATACGAAGACACAGTTTAGGCCCGCATACCCAGAGCTTTTCATCATCTCCTAATTGGCCCATCTGCAGTCAAGACAGGCTGGACTCGCTTGAGCAACTTGCCTCATTGGGTTGTATCACTCCCGATGCCCTCTGCAGTCTTGAAATGACCCCCGTGTTTGGCACATGAAGTTTTTCTTTTTCTATTTTTCTGAACCAAATGCCTTTTCTGACTGAATCAGTATAGGAAGACAGTGACACAGAAAGGGATTCATGAGACAATACTTCTGATCAGTCGACAGGCTTTTGGCAAGGTTGTGACAACATAAAACTGCTTTTGTGTAAATTTGCTGTGGTTGCGGCTCTGCGTGCATTTAGCTGTCAGTGACTCCACTGAAAGATACCTGCAGGCATCCAGATGTGGATACAATATGTCTGCCCAGCCCTGTCTCCTAAAAATTAGTTTTATATACAAGCAATTTGCAATAGCAAATACATTTTGAAAGAAATGTGATGTCGACTGAATTACATTTTCTTCTAACATAATGAGAAAATGTTGTTAGTTAACGTAGCTGGCAAGTCATCAGTAAATCAGTAAAATCACTAAAATGCTCACTGACAATGTGTTTCATTTATTTCTGTATTTCACTTCATACATATTTTATCTGTTTTCATTTGTTTTCCGCCAAAATATGAAAATGACGATCTTTCCTTAAACTTAAACAGGGTGCTTTTCTTGCCTAAATTTGCTGTCCTGTTAGTCCTGCACTTTGTACACCTACCATCCTCCCCAACCACCTTCCTGTGAATCCACCACTGTACGCGAATGCTGCGTTGATCATATTCCAGGTTTTTCAGTAAAACATAATGGGGAAAACAATTTAGTGATATACAAATGTAATTTCAAGGAGACAGGGTTTGTCTGCCTGAGGACATTTTGTGTAGAAATTAAAGTAAAGTCCTATTCAAGTTCTGACTACACCAAACTCCAAAAAAAGGCTACTTCGGTATTTGTACCAGATACAAAGATATTTGGACAATAATATGAACATTTTCAAATCCTAGCTGACCTGTGTTGACCAACAGAGTGCAGACAAACAACATCAAAATTCTGGTATCTTTCTTGAAAATATTCCAAGCTCTGTCAGTGAAAACAATAAACTCAACATTAAAATGGAAGAGAAAACCACAATATTTAATTATTAGAATCATTTTGATAAAATAAAAATAAAAAGGTTGTGTTCCAAAATGTAATTTATACAATTAACAATATTCTTTTCTCAAAAACAACACTATTTCCCCACACAAAGTACTTACAATAAACATCAGTTGGATAAATATCCAAAAATGTGCTTTACTGCCTTGCCAACAATCATTTTTAACAGTAAAACGATCAATTCTAATTTCCTATCTCATTTGATGGTGTTAGTCTGATGACTTGTCAAATGAATTGGCAAGCACAATATTGATAAACAAATAGATAAACATTGCATTCGATTGCAAAAGATAACCACTGAAATCACGAAAAGAAACTCGACTCCTAGTGAAGAGTATAGTAGCTGTGATGCTGCATCCTGTTCTCTCCAGCAGGATTATGCCCCTGCTCGGGCAGAGTGACATACATTTTAAAATTTCAAGCACGCTGACTTTCGTTTGTAGTTTGAAATATGTTCTCTGTTAATTAGCAGCATTTATGTGAGCTCCTACATCTCTGATCATCCATCTTGTCAGTGTGGGCTGCAGAGACACTTTTTTCTTCTCAGAGATAGCTCTCAGATGTAGTGCTTTGATTTGTTCAGTTTTATCAAGCACTTGAGAGACTGACCTTGCAGTAAAAGCGAACTCCCCAAAGGACACAGTCTGGTCTGAAGCCCTTGCCTCTTGCCAGCCTGTTCCCTGTTGGGCTATATGGCTGCATTGGCAGCCAGATTGTCTTCACAGCTCCAGCCATTTTCCCATGTTGAGTCTTTTTGGTGTTGGGGAGTCTCCCAGTTTATCTTTATCGATATCAAAGGTGGCTCCCTGCTCTGATCAATTTTCGCAGGAGCTCTTGATGCCTCTGGGCTAAAAGGAATCAATGGAAGTGTAAAGAGCCCTGTGTCTCTCCCTCGCGCTGATTCTCTCTGCCTCACTCATTTCCTTGTGGCAAAGTGAAGCGAGCCTGATCTCCATTCAGACTGCCCGCCTAATTGCCTCATTTGAGAAAATGGAGCAATCGGGCCCATTTTCCCTGCTACTCCACCATTGATGATTCAGACACTGGTCCATGGAGAAATGTAAGACTGGGATCTCTATCGTCATTTTGTCTACCTCCATTCGCCTGAGTCCATGGTCCTTCAGATCGACTGTGTGATTCAAAATCCAATTTCTCAGCGCATGATGGGAAATATACACATTTACAGGGCTAATTAGCCATTCCAGTAATTACAGCCAATCACCATCGCAGCCAAATAGTTTTCAAGTAAGCTAACTAAGCATAGAGATGAATGTGAAGTGCACCTTTTTGTTTTTGGCCTGAGCATAATATGGGGCCCTCTTAGGCGGGGATGGTGCAGTAAAACTATTTGACCCCAGCAGTTTTTAATGTTTGATTGATTATGTGTGCAGGGTCCATGCAGATCTCTGCATGTTCTATCTGTGGTAAAATCCTCTAAAACCTGACCCTAGCATGAATTCGGCATTGTCCACAGGCCAGGGAAGGGGATGCTGGGATAAAGATCTGAGGGGCCAGGGGGATGCACAAAGTGCCAGCATGAGGAGAATTTGATACTGAATCTAGAGCTGCTGCACAGTAGAGGAAATATAGGGGGCTTAGGGACCTGACAGAGACATAATTCAATATAGCCTCGGGAAAATACAGAAGGTGAAAAAAAAATACACACACTCACACACACACTCACTAGGTGCAGCTACACACTCCTCCAAGAGGCCAGTACCACGGAGCAAGACTTATGAGTATTCACAATTGGTTATCGGGGTCAAGCTGCACACTGCAGGATCCAAATTGTTGCAGTCAATGAAAAGCTGTCCAGTAGAGCTACTCTTCTCTTCCCGCAGTGACAATAAGCCTCATGTCAAAGAACATGACTGATCGTTTTCACAGGCACTTCTAAGGTTACCTCGGCGATAAAGTGCGCGATGAGCCAGCAGACTCACCACTATCGGTGTTGTTGCTCCAGCAGAGGAAAGCTAATACAGTTCTGCACAATCCCTCTGCAGACCAGATGGATTCTACAGTGCAGGAAGAATCTTGTGCATCATGGATGAAGGAGAACAGAGCTGCTCGTCTGGCAGGGTCCAGCAACAGACCGTGTTGATGATAGGAAAACATCCAAAAGATTAACTGAGCATTGTTTACAGCTGCCAGTGAATGTAAATGCATAGTGTTAACACAAACTTTTAATGAACATATTGATTGACCGCACTGTGCAAATATCATCTCCTCCAAAGTTTATAGCTTCAAAGTTATAGCAGGCATTATGGTACCTAAGTAGCAGCAGTACACTATCAATCAAATGATGAGTGTTTTACTGTTGTCAGCTTTGAACCTCATATCTAGGAAATGCACAACATAAAGGGTCAGTTCTTTCACAAGTTTCTTAGTAACCAGAGGAACATATACATTAAAACACTGATGTTTGTGCATGTATATATTGTTTATTTATTCATTATTATATATTATTTAAATGGTATTGTTGCACACACTATGATATCACTTTAAATAAGAAGATAATCAGAATTCATTTAGATGTTTTCAACACAATTTTTTAATCTTCTCAACCAGTGTTGTGACAGGCAAACAAAGACTTCTGCACACTTGCCAGTTCCCCTGATGTGATGGGTTAGAGGGGAGGGTGGGGGCACCAGTCAATCTCTCCCTCAATGGTACATCAGACCCTTGCAGTGTTCAGTGGCACTTAAAAGTACAGTCCTGACCTTTCAACTGTGCTCTAATTACATTCATGTCCTGGGGTAGGCAGCAACCACAAAACAACCCGTCGTCTTTTATGAACTCACCACTGGGTTATTGTCTCAGCCGCCCGTCACCTGGGATCTTGGCTGGCCCCAGCGATCCCCTCCTGCCGATCCCCAGTATGTGAACGGAGCGGGCCCAGTTCAGCAATGCCACGGTTCTTTCTGCTAAGGCATCTGGCTCCTTTCACACGTCAGCCATATTGGCTCAAAACAGGGCACCCTTACCCAGCTGGGTTTTTGGAGGTTAGTGGGTGTCAGGGAGGCGAGCAGAGTGGACTGGGAGGTGGTCAGCAGCCAACCCGTGTCAGGCCCCATCAGCTCAGCATGGGCATCTATAAAGGCAGCCGACATCTTTCATGGCCAGCGGGTTTTGGAGAATCCAGGCTGGGATTTCTGCCCAGCCAAAGGCTTCCTGCTCCCGAAATGCTTCACTGCACCTACTTTCTTTTCTAATCTAAAGGGGGCCAATGTGGTGGTGGGGTCGCTGGGGAGAGAACAACTCCAGAGGAGTGGATTTTCTGAAACTGAATTGATTGACACTGAGGTTTTTGGTGATGAGCTGTAAAGTAATTTTGTAGCTTCAGCCTTGACTTTGTGTGTTCTGATGTGGTCAGCATAAAATTACTCCTGTGCTTTATCAGCTATAAGCTTTCTATGCATGATTTATGAAGCTTTGCACCATTATCACTCCAAACAATGAGTGGATAACAGTTCTCCACCACAACAAGTGGTGTTTCTAATTACTGACATCTAAATAAGCGATTCTGTTGTTAGGGCGAGTTATGGCCAGCCGTTTCGGTTCACTTCATTTCATTGAAATGCTGGTGGCAGCGCGTTCCTTCTCATAGTGTTATTTTTTTTTTTTATGTCTGTCAAGATGCTGTGATCCATGAAACTGGCAGCGATGGGTCCACACTGAGAAGTCACAGGGAGCCAACACAGATGGACTCTTCTATGAAAAGGTCAGATGGAGAAAATTGAGTGGAAGGTTTCATCAAATGAGTAAAATTGGATTCTAGCAGCCTTGTGCATGTAATAGATACTCCACAAGGTGTCATCAAATCTGGTGAAAAGAAGGGAAGAGATGAGGAATGATGAGGCAGAGGGAGTGAGGCATAAAAAAATTAGACTTGGGCCCGGGACAGTATATAACGGGGTAGCTGGAAAGAAGAAGAGAAATTGAATTAATGTTAAGGGAGAGAGTGGAGCAGAGTGCAGGCATATAACTGGTAAATACAAG
The DNA here is from genome assembly GCF_042242105.1 of Pempheris klunzingeri. Lineage (NCBI taxonomy): Eukaryota > Metazoa > Chordata > Actinopteri > Acropomatiformes > Pempheridae > Pempheris > Pempheris klunzingeri. The sequence continues at coordinate 17,832,846 of NC_092017.1, read as the reverse complement.
ACAGCCACAGGATCTGTCAACTAATCCTAGCAAACATTGCAGCGTTGCACAGATGTTATGATGATCAACACTGAAAAAACTCTTGTAAACAAAAGACAGAGAGGTTGGCGATCATCCATACCTGCCAGATACTGTGTTTTCTCAAGTATGTGTCACTTTTTTTTAAAAAATGTTAAATTGGTAATATTGTATTTTGAAAAATTTCAACTAAACCATTATTTCCTTAAATGCTTGGAAGAAATTGGCACCACTTTGCTCTACTGCAGCCATATTAAGAGCCTCGGCCTGTACTGTGCTCTCCTTTTATCACTGGTACAGATAACATATCAATCGCACACATTGTATTAAACATGACTTGGATCCCTTGTTGGCTTTTAACAATAGAAATTTAATACATGGTAGCCACAGGACGTGAAATACTGCCCCTGTCTGTCTTTCATGTTACATCCCTCAGCCTTCCTTTGGCGAGGGAGTATATCACATTTTGGTGTGTGATATGAGACTCTGCTTAGAGGCTGCAATATTCTTTTGAAATTGTATTTTAATAGCACCCCCTGGATCTCAGACTGAGTCCCTATGGCTGTGAAAAGAGGGAGAATCAGATCATTTAGGAGGCCAGCCCAACTGGAAACAAGGTTTATTGAATGAAGCAAAGAAAATGTCAGAATTTATTGTATCAGCTGTTGTGGTGGTTGAAGGCTGTAATGGGTGCTTACTGAGAGCCAAATGTGCTAATCTTCGCCTTAAAGTCCTTTATACAAATGTATTCATCTTTTTTTTTGGCATGAAGAGAAAAACTAACTGTGATAGCGACACTGAATACTGTCTATGGGCTTTAATGATATATATGCACAGTGGTGCTCAGTTTTAACTGTTATTTATCTAAGAATGAATGAAAGTGTGTGTGTACATAGCTTGAGTAACGGGAAGAAAAGTCTGTTAATTAAGGCCCCCTTTATGAAAACGTAATGAATATTAATAGAGAAGAGAAGCCATTTAAATCTGTGTTACCCTGAGTTTCCTTGCCGACACTCCCATAGTAAATTGCACCCATTCATTATGTTATTTTCCTTATCAGGCGTTTCACTTGGGGAATCTTGACACATTGTTGTGGTGTTACGGGAAAGACTGAAAATAGCTTGTCGCTTAATTAATCAGAGACCACTTAATTACTTGACTTTACAGGCTTCCAACGAAACCTGGTAAACACAAGGGAAACATCAAAATCTACTCAATCTACTACTTGCAGCTTCCTTAATGGAAGAATAATACCATAATCTCACTCATTACTAAAGACTCACCATATATCAAAGTTTCCAGTACCTCTGTGGGTAGTTAGTTGAGAGCATTAATTGAGGCATTGTTTACTAAAAAATATTCAAACCAAACAAAAAAAGAATCTTGAGTACTTTAAAGCACCACAAGACACAGATACTTAGCTTGCCACAATGTTTGAATGTATGTTCCAGTTTCTCTCCTTACCTCCTTTCATGTCAGTGCTAAAAAGATATTTCCCAAATCACCCAGTACATTTTGACCTTGATAATTCTATATAGATCAAATATACAAACTGCAGGCGTGCCAAAAAATATTGCCCTTCCAATGTGGCTCATATTCCTCGCACCTCTAAACAAACTGAAAACCTAGAAAGTGCACTGGAAAAAACCCCACCTCCCCATCACTTGTTGGGATACAGACAGCATGCACACCCACTTAGTCTGTGTGTCTGCTTGTCTGGCAGTGTGTCACATTCCTATGTGCACCTAAAGGTGGGTAGGGAAGATGAGACGGACACACGAGGAGAGAAGCGTCGAAAGACAGGACAGGAGGTTAGTGAATGGGACACATTATCAAACGAAGATATGAAACCCATTCGTAGTCATACCAGCTGCTGAGACAGCAGCACATATCAGTGCCTAATCGCAACATGTTATGGTAAGATGGGGGAAATGATGGGTATCACGCATAGACTGTATAAAACACTGATGTAGTCACTGTGACGTTACCCATAGGTTTCTGAAGAGCCGCTGCAAAGCTCAGTGGGTCGTCTCCATCTTGGCAGCGCCTTACTCTGCTTACTCCCAGTTAATTAAAAAATGAGTGAAGCGGTAGAACATCGGTGGAGCTGTGGCGGGCTGAGTGAAGCCTGGTTGCTAAAATATGCCCACCTAGCTCTAAACAAGCAAGTTAGCTAAGGCTAAGAAGCTACATGGAGTATCCGTGACACCTACTTGACAGAAGCTGCTCTAAGTCACGAGCAGGCAGACACACTGATACTGTTAATTTTGAATTCCTGAATCGTTGGGTCTCTCTTAATTAAAGAGTTCGGTCTAGACCTGCTCTTTATGGAAAGCGCCTTGAGATAACACTGTTATGAATTGGCGCTATATGAATAAAGATCGATTGAGTAGTCAAAACAAGCAAGTGTAACACAGGTTATTGAGGTTGGGTTTACTGCATTGAAAAGGCAAAACTGGATGGGTAGGCTTGGTAACATTACAGCCTGAGTGTGCTTCGCAGCAGCAGGCTAGCCTCTTAACACAAAGATCAGTTTGAAATTAACATATCAAGCCTGACGTGATCTTGACTTACCAGCTCAAAGTTAGCACCAGGTAAGTACCAGTGGCCTAATTTTTCAGCCCTGGAGGTTGCCGCTTGTATTATGACATCGAGATTGGCAGCGTTATAATGATCACTAGAGTACTAAAGAGATGAAACATGCAGTTGCATCACACCATAACTCGAACGGTAAATGATTGATCCCACTGTCTACTGTATTTTTGTGGATTTGAGTGTCGACTAAACCCCTACATGCCCCCTTCAGAAGAAGCTGTCTTTCTATTTCTAGTAACACTTTGATTATATCTACTCCCAAAGAACAGATGCAGAGTTGTCTTTGAGGTTTAAATGTTACTTCGGTGATATAAAAAAAATGGAAGAGCGGACCAAAGGTATGTTGTGACATGTAATCATTGGAGATCATCTGCCAGACAGATTACACACACACATTGCACTGCACACAACACACCATGACCACCACCATCAGCTCTCACTGCAGAATTGTGGAAAACAAAGAGGTCTGATTCTAGCATATTAATCACATTTGCATTTGCCAACATGCACATGCTAAATTGTGGGAGTGTGAGTTTGTATATGTGTATGTGTGTTTGGTGTGTTTGCTTCCTCTTTTCTATTTCCATCACATAAAACAGAGAACAGACAGTGTGCCGTCACCGTGCATCACTAGTAGCTGATAAAGGATCTAGGGGCCACTCTGCCATGTATCATTAATGACTTAACGCACGCTGCGCTACTGCTGCAGCTGTGAGCCAGCAGCCCAGGCAGGGTGTGTGGGTGGAGGCAGCAGGGGGGGGAGCTATAACACCTGCCTCGCAACTCGCCTGGGCTCTGTCTTGGCTCTGTTCCATGCTAGGGTCAGCTTGTCTGCTAATCTGCTAATATGGTGGATATAATTGCGATTGAATGGTCGGCAGCGTCGTGTGTCCAGGGGAAGCAGTTGTTCTTCCCCACTGCCAATGTTGTGATACCCAATCAGAGGTAATCAGCGCCATCGAACCGATCAGCCTAATGGAATCGGATGGGTTTTAATTCACACACCTGGCTGTTGTGTGTGTGTGTTTTGGGGGAGGGGGGGGTGTTTGTGTATTTGTGTGCCTGGGTGTGAATTTAAATGATTGTCTACCTCTTGTGCACATATACACTCTCTTGTGGATTTGCATATATGTATGTATTGTGTGTGTGTGTGTGTGTGTGTGTGTGTGTGTGTGTGTGTGTGTGTGTGTGTGTGTGTGTTTCTGTTCTATACCTAGTTTATGTCTGTCTCCTCGTGTAATTGTGTTTGTGTGTGTTTGTATGTTCAGTGTGTCAACCTGTCTGAATATGCGTATACATTTTCATTGGTATACAGCACGTGTCTGTGTGTGTGTGTGTTTGCATATTAACTTCAGTGCTACGTTTCATATTGTTTCTGTATGACCATCTCAGCTGTTTCAAATGTATAGTAAGGCTTCAGTTTGTGAACTTGTTTGTTTGTGTATGGTTCTAATTAGGCGTATAGAAACCAATATATGTCATATGTGTCTGAGTGTGTACAATCTGTGTCAGTTTATGTGTGCACCTTTCTTGTCTGCCTCTTCTCTCATGTATGTGTGTGTGTGTGTGTGTGCGTGCATATGTGCCCGTCTGTGTGTCTGAGCCAACACCATGAATCAGTGGAGTTGGCCACAGCAGAGACGAGCAAAGCAGGATTAAGAGCATCCTCATTCTGGCTAGACAGGAGCCTCTGTTGCTCTTGGGAGACACGGCAACGCAGAGAGAAAAGAGAACAAACCCTCCTCCTCCTTCTTTCTACTTCTGTCATCTTCCCTCTCTCACAGTGTTGCGCCCTCCAGCTCTCTCTGCTTCTTCTTCTTCTCTTCACTGCATTTCTCTCTCTCCCTTTCTTCTCTCTTTCTTTCACTGTCCTGTCGAGTGCTGCCCTCCCTCCCCTCTACCTCTCAACAGTAGCTGCTCCTTATTTTCTCTCCCTCATACTCTGCATCACAGTGAGGAGTTGCTGGCACAGGGGGGATGGCAGACGGCCCTTTGTGAAGTTCAAGGCAGTTTCGAGATTTCGGCGAGTTCCAGGAGGTTCATTAAGAAAGTCTTTTCCATGAAAAGAACTGTCTATCTCTGAAGAGACTGAACTGGACCAACTGTATACTGGGGTGATATGGACCATTTTATCAATACTGAAATTTCGGTCTTAAAGTAGACAGTGTAGCATATTTTATCAAAATCAAGTACCTTTAAAACTATCGTTTATTCCCATAAACACAATTTAATATTACCTCATTATTCTTACTTGTATTCTTACTTTCAGGTTAAACCAGTTCTAAATGAAGCTCATAACAATGAAATTCTTTTGTAGGCTGGTGGTCTATTAAAAGAGAACATAATTAATTTTAAAACGTAACTTCTAACAGTGCTGTCCATTCCTCAGGTTAAAAACTGAAGAACCCTCTGTGGTGTGAAATCTTTGCTGTGGGCAGTTTTTTAGGATTCTGACATTTCTAAATCTAAAGATTTTTTTTGGTCACGTGAAGAACCTAAATTATCGTGAACACTCATTAGCAATGGAATGCCAAGGAGCTAAACTGAGCATCTTAATGTACTGAGTCAGTGGCCACCATCATCCAGGCCTAACTGTAAGGTAGAGTGGGGAAATTTCACAGACAAATTTTTAGGAGATTTTATAGCTAGTTGAGTAGGATCATATGCATAATCAGCAAACACTAATTAGCTTTTATCTTATAGCAAAAGGCCAATTTCAAAATATCAGACCAATATATCACTCCACCTCCCACATACTGCTGTAAACAGTCAAATTAACACACAGTAACATCAACATTAACACACAGAGACAGAGACCTGCATTCTCAACAGCAGCAAACAAGATAAAAGAATGGAAAAAAGCCAGGTCCAAACATTGCCAGACTCGCATATAAATTTCAGATATTTACACAATCGCCGTGGATACTCGCTTTATTCACACACTTGTCAGATGACATGAGTATCTCCAGATGTGTACAACTCTGACAAATATTCACATATGTTAAACAAGCACCCGCCTTTCTTTGAAGTCTTGTTAAACAGGCTCCCACGCTTCACAACAGGCACTTCGTCACACTCAAGCTGACGCTCGAGTATTTGGTCATGCAACATGAACACATGTATACAAACACAGGAACACGCACGTAAGTACAGAGTTATGTTAACACTCTTCAGATACATAGATTAAATTTCTTTCTCAAAGTTTCTTAGGAGTTCACTGTATCTGAAAGGCAGGGAAGAGCAAAAGGAAGAAAAGTACTCTTTGCTACCAGCAGCAGTGTCTATCTCCTGTTTTATGTGCTCATATTTTCTCTACTGACTAACTAGGAGGTTGTCTTTTGGTCTCGGTTTGAGTTTCACCCAGCCTGCTTTTTTCAGAAACTCTCCACGATCACTGCGGACATTTGATCACACTCCTGTCTTCCCGTCTGTCTCTCTGTGTGTCCATCTGTCTTGGTTTTAGCCTTATATTCTTTTACCAGATTCCATATGGCGGCGACGGTGGTAACACAAGATGTTTTTGCCCATGAGGGTGACACTGTAATTTATGCGGATAATGCACGACGACCTCAGAGCCACGGCAATGTGCAGCCTTTGATTAACTGCCCAGCCTACTCTTTGGATTCACAGCAGTAGGAAAGGGGAAAATTCGCTGTAAACCAGTCTGGATTTTACTCTCAAGGGTTCTTTATTGCCATTATACTTGAAATGAAGTAAGAGCTAAGGTGCAGCTTGCAATGCTTTTTCAGAAATAAAAATCTAATACAAAAGATGCACTCAAAACTTAGCTGTAAAACTGTGCATTTATTTAGCAAGGAGGGCTTATGGCATTGCTCCTGATGGCCCCAGTGGATGTTGGTGATTGTTTTGAATAGCCAATATATCAGAGGCAATTGCCCTGTAATGTAATTGGCTGATAATGGCATCATGACATCATCTGCAGCCCTCCTCTGGGCAGGACTGAGAATCAGGTTTATTGTGCATAGAGTACTGCTCAGGGACTGAGGGTAAATGAAATTAAGTCCGTACTGGTAACAATTTCAGTAAAATGAATCCACTCAACTTATTGTAAGCCTCAGCATTTGTATTAATGAAAGAAAAACACCTCCTCTAAGACTTTCACTTTGCATCTGTATAATGGGATTTTTCACATTACGTCTCCTGATTAAATTTACTAAAGGACATTTCCTTGTAATATTATTCTTAATCACCACAAGACTTACTCCTTTCAGTGGGCACTGTTTTGAAGTGAAAGTGGAACAGAAAATTGCATGCAGGCTACTGAGACCGTGACCCTGAGTAACACAGAGTTCGTGAAAATGTTTAATTCAGGTTTTGGCCCAGTGCAGGGAGATCCTCTGCCACTGTGTCTTGGATTGTAACTGGAGTCTGCTCTCTAATTGAATGAGACGGCCTGGTGTGTGAGTCACAGGTCACAAGTTCAACCCAGTGTCACCTTGTTGGCCATAACTCTCTCCACCTACCTACCTCCCTTACTCTTCTTTTGCCTCAGAGATATCATTTTATAAAGACGAAAAGACAGAACATTATTGATCTGTGGCACTTCAAGAAAATAGATGGGCTTCTGTACCGACTCTCTAACTCAGCTAGCAAAGGGTTGACTGGTGTTTACTGCCTTCACCTCACCCCTCCAGTTTTTTACTGTGCTTTCAGTCTAATTCAGTTCATGTGCAGCCGTGCACATAAAGGGAGACCGAGGCTGCAGAGCATGTTCAAAAGGAGTGAGGGGGCACAGAAGAATTGGAGCTACACCTGATGTAGCCGTAAGTTTGCAGACCTTACAATTTGAAATAGCCACTGTGCAATTGGGCTTTAATTTCCATCCCTGTGTGAGCTACATTTGGCCTGAACTGAGGGGGCTAGAAATTGAGAAAAATATAACTTCAATTGAACAAATGGTCCAACAGCTATTTGCTGTTTAAAGAGAAAGAAATGAAGACAGACAAAAGAGAACAGCCATCTACAGCTCGAACGACAGAGAGAGACAGAAAAAGAGAGAGTTAAAGGGCTTACCCTGTCATTGTGTGTGGAAGTCAGCAGGGACAGCACAAGAGGCCTCGGGCCAATTGCTTTCTGGGTAGCAGCAACCGCCCACCCCATGCTTCCCCATCCCTCCGAGCCTCCCTTTGAAACACCCCGACTCGCCTAAGCCTCTTGTCACAGGTGAAGGAGTCGCGGAATAATTACCTCCGCTGCTCAGATGCACACTCTCCCTCCGTGCTCCCTTTCTCTCTTCCCTCTCCTTCCTGAATGCATTTCAAACATTCATTTCCGTGTTCATTTCATTTCGGCCCAGGAGAAAACACCTGTCGTGTCTCTGAGCTATTGTGTTATTTTTTTTCCTGTGGGTTCCTATAACTTTGCCATTCATCCACTTGATAGTTCACTCAGGTCAGAGGTAATTACATCTTAACGTTTAACTTGATAGGATGTGAAGATGGCTGAATGGAAATGAGAAGGGGTGGCCAGGTGGAAAAGAGACAATTTCTTTGTAGGTCAGGAGCAAATTTTTTCACTCACATCACTTCCAAAGTCAAGGGGGCACACCCCTTGACTAAATAGCCAGTGTACCTAGATGTGTGTGTGCGTGTTGTGATAATTGTTGTATGTTGAGAATGTAATTTCAGATGGTACAGTCAACTCAAGTCACCAATGAAAGCTGTTCATGAAAAGACAACAACTCTTGGAGGCTTTTTGAGGAGTGATAACTGAGCGATGGTAATGTCAAAAAATGTTCTTTGTCTGTTTTTAAAAATTATTTTTCTTGCTTTGAATACCAACCATTTTAGTTTGGCTTGGAATTTCATGGTTGGACAGTTTCAAAAGTTTGAATGCCAAAACTGGCTGGAAAAAGATGTCTTGACATCGTCCAATGTCCACCATTTACAGCTACTCAGTGTTTATGGCTGTGGTCATGGGGGGGACAGATCATAGGTAAAAAGCTGTAAAGCATAAATAAAGGTAAAGTAGATATCCTTTTTATAAAGCTGCACAGTGTTTTTGAAACCTCTTGTAATTATTTTCTCTGGATGCCCCTTTCTGTGTCTCCCTAACCTGGGCCTCAAACCAAACGTCTCCTCCCACAAGTATTCTTTTAAAACAAAGTTTTCACACTTAATTTATTCATCTTTCACTCTACTGCTTCTCTGACCCTTCCAAAGGCTATTCTTCCCTTTTTTCTTCTCTTCCTTTACACCCTTATGTCCCACTTACCCTCCCTCCATTTCTCCTTCATGGTATTTAAGCTTCCTCTTCATTCCCACTTATAGTCCTTCCTCTAATGTTACTGGGTACAGTGTGACCTACCGAACAACAATCTGGCATTTTGGAGGAATTCAAAGGGAACATTTCCTATGTATAGTGTATAGTGTTTTAACTACCCATAAGTTGTTAAAATACTCTTTTCCCTGCATCTCTGTTTGTTAAGAGTAAAAACACAAATGTAACCTGCAATTATTTAGGAACAATGGAATTAGCCTAATGTCCTTTTCCCTTAACTTCACATTATACCTATGAGTAGATATCAGTATGTATTGTACTGGCGCACCATTAGTAATAATAAACGATAAATAAATACACGGTACAGACAATTGGGAAGAATTATGCTACATATAAGCTTTAAGCTAAAGTGTTACTCAGACTTTATCTAAAATATTTGGCCCCAGCTGTGGCCAGGTGTTGCACTTGGTATGGGTGGGTGGGGTTAACGGCTCTTTTATTGCCCTACTTTATGAAGGCAGGGTGAGGGAACAGGAGACCCTAGCTTTGCAGATTTGAGAAAGAGATAAGAGCTCAGGTCCCTCCTTAAAAATTCCAACTATAATGGAAGACATTCCCCTTTATGGAGACACAGCTTAAACACTCCAGTAGGAGACAAGGGTAAATCTTCCAGGCATACTAATCCACTGTTTGGCCGTTTAACAGTGAGGATAATAACTCAAATACCTAACCTGCCTTCCATTTGCATATGTTCCACAGATTGTTTTTAACTTTTTAGGTCCCATTTCAAGAGGTTTGTCCCACAAAGAGGATAAACTGTAGGTGAACGAGTGTAGACACTCACAAGACACTGGACAGGATAGAGAGTACTGGTGAACAAGCTAAACCACTGCAATATGGTTCAATGGATGGTTACAGAGTCTTTTGTGCAGTATAAGGGTGCTTGAGAGGTTACACAGCTTGCAACGTCAAATAGCTGAGTTATAGTGAAACTAAAGACACAGAGCTTTGTGGATGTTACGCTTATGTACTCAGGTATCTCAATGAGATCTTTCAAACCTCCAGCATGATGAGTGGGTGTGTGGGTGTTTGCACATGTGTGCGCTGGGTTGACCATTATATGAGTTTGTCAATATACAGCATGGGGAGGATAATGGCTTCTTAAATGGAACTAATAAGGATGACATTTCAGTTTACTAAAAGGATTCACTCTTCTAAGTACAGATATTCTTTGTCTTATCTACAGTGTGCCACTAAAGTTTTAACATGACAGAGAATGGTCACAGCCATCTCCCACTCCATTCTCCATAGCCAACACTGATGAACATTTTTCCTGGATAGGCCACAGGAAATGTGCCTTGACCTTTATAACTCTACTTTTCTGGCGTATGACGATACAGCACCAAAGTTTTTGGAATACCTTTGAATACTTTCAAAATGTTTAAATTTAAGGATATTGGGCTTAGAGAAACAATATCGTGTTCATAACATGTGTTTTACAATGTAAGGGAAGACTACATGCTTTTCCTTGGCTGTTATTCCAGCATTCCCATGCCTGGTGAAAGGCCCCAGTATGGGATCCCTATTCCGATGACAGACGAAAGGGCAAGTCAAGTCTCCCACAGCTCCTGAAGGACAAAAGCCAGTCATAATAAGTCAAGGCTGATCCCTGGACCCTGGGCCCCACCAACAAGGAAGACAAAGCGTTGAGTTCTCCTCACAAAGGCAAGTTATTACAGCCGAGAGCCTCACGTTGCTACATTGTCAATCAAACTCTGGGCTGATAGAGAAGTGGGGCTGGGCTGTTTTTTTTCACTTAATTTGAGGAAATCAAAAGTATTTTCTCTTTCACTCTCCCCTACTGACTGCTCAAGCACTCTCTATCCCATTCCCTTTTTTTACTTTCTCATTACTTCCACTTGCTCCCTCCTCTCCAATTACAGACTAGTCTTTCATCTCCACGGCCAAGGAATGGAGTGATAGGATCAGGAGGAAGAGTGAAGAAAGAGGCTTTGTTGCCCTTTACCTCCCCCCTCTGATACTCCGCCCTGGCCTTCTAATAACCCCAGGGCCACTCAGGTCACTTCAAGATTGCAGTTTACACAGTTTCAGCTCTGTGATGCAACATAAAGATAAAACACAATATATGTACATAATCCATGTGTCATTATGATGTCTAATTCAGTAAGAGTCATCCTGATATTGGTTCAAAACAAGTGAAGAAAAATCCATTTTGAGTCCCTACTCTTTTCTATTCTTCACTGCAAATATGAAGTAATTGTTTTGCAAAGTTGCAATAATCCCCTAAGAACAGCACAGTAATGCAAAACATTAAAAGGACATAATTTACCAGTTGTCTGTATGCCTTGAGAGTCCATAACATCATTGCACTGAGGAATCACAGAGTCCATAGGGTCGTGCATTAGACAGACACAATGCATGAGCTTTAAGTCTCATCAGTTGTGGTTTTGTTGCTCACTGGATTTTCTAGTGTATTTGAAAGACCAAGTCCTTGGTTGGTATCTTAATGTCGTCCTTGGGTTTATGGAGGCTTACTTTCTGTTAGCTCTGGTGCCCCACAAGTCCCAGCTAATCTGTTGCTGTGGCTTTCTTGGCGAAGCTTTCAGATGACATTGAAGTAAATGGGACCAGACAACAAACACTGACAAAGGGGTAATGCTATCCATAGCTAATGTCTGAGTGGGCCTCCCCCTGAGTGATCTGTCACTTATAACAAGTTGAAGCCTCCATAAATTTCATATTTATTTGAGTGGCTTAGATCCTGGTAGTTACAGGCTGAGAGATTTGGGTATATGAACACTCTTGGGTCATACCAGCTCTCTTGTGCAAATTATATTTACCTCCTGAAAATGAATACTGATGTCACTTTCTGCCATTGTTTTCCCATTGGTCCTTGGGCAGATGCCTGTCTCGGCACCAGCGAGGAAATTTGAGTTCATCATAGGCTCCCAAGAGCCAGGGCCTTTCCCAGGAGCACAACCCCCCATAGGGTTAGGGTAATTAGGCCAGGTGAATAGGCCAGCAGCCTGCTTACAGTGGGGCCTTGTTCCATGCTGTAACATGGCCCATTGTCTCAGGACCGGTAGAGGGGGAAGGTTTCATTCAGGAAATGGATCAGGGGATGGGACTTTAATTAGAGTCACCAAAATTGAGTATAATGCAGCCTAGAAGATTCGCTAAAAGGAAGGATTGGAGCAGGGTCCTGTATAAGAAGGGGGGGGGGGCATCTAAATCACCTGGAGAACACTGTCATCCAACTGCAGAATAAATAACATCTGGCATGTGAGTGGGGCAATTTGCAGGCTTCAAGAACAAGGAAACAATTTGATAACGTTCCTGTTTATATGCAAATACTGTCATTCAACATAATGACATAATGAAAGTACAGCTACAAGCGTGCTGAAAAACATGGCTGGAGATGGCAAAATGTGCCAACAATGTACAAAAACATGCATGTGTTCTATATTACTGGCCATGCCCATCTTTGCCCCCCACCCCCCCTACTGTCTCGTCCCATCCTGTAGCTGTGCTCTCTTCCAGCCTGTTTTTCTCTGGTGCACGGAGCTGCTACAGGCAAGATAAGGCTGGTCTCCCCGAGTTAGGGCTTAGCATAATCCCCCTTCCTTCCTCAGAAAAAAACAGTGCTGAGGCTCATCAACACACAGCTGAAGAAGAGAGGAGGAAGTGATGGAGAGAGAAGGAAGGAATGGGGGGAGGCGGAAAGGGTAACAAGGGAGAGAGAAAGCAGGGGTAGGGGAACAGGGAATATAGTAAGACTGCTGCCACACATTTAGCAAAATTTCACCAGGCGTGAAAGAAGTACAAAGGAATGCGAGTGTGCAGTGGCAGTGGCAACGGAGAAAAGAGGAGGAACAGTTTTGCGTTCCTGATGATCAGAGTGTGAGCTAATCCTTTGACAAGGGGGTCTGGGGAAACCCAATCCTGATGCCCAAAGGCCTGACATGCCTAAAGCTGGCATCCCAGCTCCAGTGGCAGGATTCAAACAATGTGTATGTGAGCTGGTGCCATTTACTGCCTTGGAATAAGCTGGCATGGGCGCAGCAGTTTGAAGATGGGGAGACACAGCTGCTCTCCACCTCGACAAACACAAAAGAAATGGTCTGTTGTGAAAATGGATAAAAAAGCTTAGAAAATGTAGATGCAGGGAAGGGTGTGCTGAGGGATAGATGGACGGATACATGCTCAGGGGTAGATGGATGGATTAGAGGGCAGTGTGCCAGCATCAGTCACATCAGACCTAGAGGTAGAGTTGGCAGGATGAATTAGGTGCATGAGCTACAGTGTAAGCCATACTACTGCTGTCCTATTTTTGTCTATTGTGAAGCGCAGATAGACAATAGTAGAGAAACAAAAAAGCAGTTGTCACTTGTCGTCTTGATTGTTGAATATCAAAGACCGTGAGAGTCGAAAACAAAAGTAACCAACACAATGAAAATGGCAATGGTGCTGTTCCTATCCAGGTCATACATCAGTATCTCTGGGTTAAAATCCTGAAAAAAAATTCTTTCAGGGTCTTTATCCTATTTCATTGTCTCGCTTTCTCCACCCACGATCTCATTTGCTCTCAAACAAAATAACACATACTTCAAATGATTCATCTCGAGAATAAAAGAAAGTACAATGATATCTGGCAGGTGTGACAAAGTTCCTGCGACTTTCTTAAGTCAAGCTGAATTCCAGGAGGTAAAACGTCATTACCAAAGGGAAAACAGAGCTGCGATGTGTTTGACACTTGAATAATAGCCTGTGATTGAAACAATAGCAAGAAAGCCATTTTCTGGTAATGCAACACCAAGCTAAAACACAACTGCACTAAGTGCCCTTTTCATCTTGATGTATCAGGGTCGAGTGCTCAAGGAGAGACCAGAAAACATGTACCTTGGCATAATGTCATCATTGTCTTATTGACCTGATAATATTTTGGTGACTGACAGCTATTTGGGAGTTTTTACTTTTTTAGTGTTTCGACCACTCCTTTCTCATCGTTCAATGGGTTCTTTGTTGTGAAGAAAGTTAGAATCCAAGTCCAGAGAATGACGAGATTCTATTATCTCTTATTTTGGCATTCGAGAAAAGCTTTTATCTCGTGTTTCTTTCCTTTGATGGCGAGAAATCCCATTATGTTGAAAAGCAAGGCATTTGTGGGTTACCCATGTTTTCAAAAAAATTGGTTCATTTTGGTGGAAAACTGAAAACAAACAAGGAAGCGAAAATGTGACAAAGATCCACTTTGCAGTGTATCATTGTGTTAATCATTTTGTGGAATGGAATTAGATTCAGATGAGATGAATGTTTTAATCAATTGGCAATCTGGGGCTGACATGAGATTGATTGAGAATGTTTTAATATCAGCACACAATTTCCACTGTGTGGAGCCTTATGGTGATTTCCATTTGTGGCAAACCGTGCCACATGCCGCTGAAGTTGTTGATAATTAACAAGACTGACGATACAGCTATTCATCATGTCATACTGGTCTGTTTTAGTTTTCAACTGAAGTGCGTGGTATGCGTGTGTGTGTGTGTGTTCTATGAGAGCATACACTTGTGTCAGCCTGAATGCTGTGTGTGTTTGTGTCTGTGATGAGAGGAAAGCATGCAGATGAAAGGATTACAGAAGATTTTTGTCTGGAGAGGAAAGTCACTGCTTGGAAAAACGGGAACATGGAAAGTGAAAAAGATGGCAGGAGTAATGACAAATGGTTTATGTGCGGCTCAGTGTCACTACCAAAATAAATGTCTTTTTTTTTTTTTTTTTTTTAAAAAGGACCGGCACAGTTTTTGTCGATGTGCCTTGTTTATAGACACAAAGAACAAGCAACATTAAAGCCAAGATAAAATGATAATAGGCATATTAAATTAGTAACAGAAAGGTAGGCAATGAGATGCTACTTTTGATGTATTTTGAACTTTAACTCTGTGTTGTTCACATTCAAGTCAGTCGCTGATAACATAATTATGATGTAACTGCATTATCTGATTGGATGTGATGTGTGGTTCCTGTGGAGCTTGATATTAGATATTAGAATGTGTTTTTATCAAGATACAATTCCTGCCATCTCAGTAAACCTAATTTAGTACAATTGAAAAAAAAAAAAAAAAAAAAAAATCTTTCAAAATATTTTTTGTCAGTTGCGGGCACTTAGATTTCATCATCACAGTCTTCATCATTCATTCATTACATGAATTACTAACCTTACATATCAACAATAAACATCACTATGTAAGAGTTTAATGCAAAATAGCCTGGAAGGACTTTTTTTTAAGAGTTGTTTTTTTTCCACCAGTGTTCAGCACTCAAACATGAACAAACCATTGCCAAACTAGCAGAGATGCCAGTTTCTTCACCCACACTAGCCTCAAGAGACAACAATGCAATACAGCAACAAGACATGATGTGTTTGGAGTAAGGGGTGAGACTTGACCAGAAAAAAAACATTTGCTCCTCTTATTGCTCTCTCCACCTACACATATAACAGAGAGCCAAATTGGAACTAGATCTTGCACATTGTTTCAGCAGACATTTTGGGAACTGTTGTGGATCACTACAAGCCATGTAGCTTTACCTGCTGAGGTTTTGGGGGTGTTCCTTGCTGGGACTTCTGCTGCAAATGCAACACAGATATTGATGATTGTATTTGCAGTGGACTCATAGTGGTCAAAAAATATCATCATATCTCATCAACTTTCCAGAAACTATATTGTGGTTACCTAGGATAATCTACAAACCACATTGTCAACAGTTTTCATCAGGAACTGTTTTTTACTATTTATGAATAATACTGAAACATGTTTACACAACTGTCACATCATTTTGCCACTGAGCAGCTACTAGAGGTGCACTCCGAATGGAAATCTCAGTGGCTCTGAAGATGAAGGGGCAAGTGCTACGTTTATGGACTGAGCTGACAAGCTACCAGTCACCAGCTTCTCTTCTCTGATGTCTAAAAGAACGTCCATCCAGGAATATTCCTTTTCTTTACTCTCTTTTTTTTCACACCAAATACACTTTCTTTCTTACTTTTAACCACAGCAGTACCGCAATGCTTCCTTAACCTTAACCTTTAACCGAACTCAAGCTGATACAATAGAAATGCCAGTAAGTCAGTATTCACTGACTGAATGATTAAAAAAGAAAGGTTTCACAGCTATCTAGCTGCTGATGCATGCTTTGTGCAGTTCAACATTCCAACACTTCAAAATGCATCATTATTTAATTCTACATCACAGGTCATGCTTTTTTCTATGTACGAATTGTTTAAATTTACTCCTTTTGACAGTGTAGTTTGATTTAAAATATCAAAACCAATGCATGCTCCCTCAAGTGATTAGTTAAGGCTAAAACATGGCAGCATCTTCTCAGATTTCATACAACTGTTTGAATGGGACTAAAGATTAGAGCTGAATTTGTTGTCTTGCCAGTTGACAGACTTGGCTCCAGCAGAACCTGATGTGAATGCAAAGCTCCCCAGGAGAGCCATTGTTTCTGTCTTGCAGTAAGGTCTGTATCTGTAAAGCCTCTCAGCGCTGGATTACTGATCAGGATCAGCGATCAGATCGCCAATCAACTTGTGATCCAGGAGTTAATCAACAAATTTCATATCCAAAAATATGCTCTGTGCTCAGATACTAAGTATATTCTGTACAGTATTAAATAATTAACAAGGGATACGTATTGCCACTGTACCACCATGATTATATTCAAAATGCAATGAATTTGGTTAATTATGTTAGATAATTCATTAATTATCACAGTCCTGTACTTCACTATACTTGTGTTACACACATTACATCTTGACTGTATTTATATAAATGCAACAGTAGCTTTAAAGCTTTTATCCTTATAATAAAAAAGAATTCCAGGACATAAATGTACGACATAAAGCACTGATTTTACAGCTTTGCTGCAACATTATCACATAGCAGTTAATCTTGTTGTTAGTTTGCAGTTGACAAAATTCTTTTTGATGCCATTTGATGTCACAACGGGCCAGTTTTGTGACTACTTTTACGGTCTTTTCAGTAAAAACAGTTCAGTGTCGTTTGAAATATAAAAGTTTTAACATGAGACATAACCTGAGCAGCACCGTCGCACGGCATCCTCCCCATGCCGTGCCAAGCGCTTAGCAGGTAAACTGAGACCATTCAGCCATCCAATTCCCAGACTGGGTGCCTACATGAAAAAAAACCTTAAGCTTTGTTGAAAACTGTCATTCTCCGTTTTAAGCAAACACTGACTCACCTCTCAATGCTGGGCACAGTTCCAACTTAAACATATCTTATGATGTGGCATACCAAACCAGCAGCATGATGCAGACGACTGTTGAAGCCTCTACCAGGTGTGGGAATCAAAAAAAATTTAAACAGGCATAATTGCGGATGCAGTCTGTAATTAGCGTGTCAAAATGATGTTGAGGCGGCACTTGCCCTGCAAGTAAACAGGCCGGGAAGAATAATGAACTGCGGTGACAACAGGTCATAAATCTTGGGAAAACGGTTTGTACAGATCATTTAACCATTTTAGTAGTAGAGTAGAGGTTGAAGCTGCACCCTAACTTTTTAAATCTTCACTGTACAACAAATAGTATCCGACTTTTGTTACTTTGCCAGTGTCCTTGTTTCTTTCTCTTTGCTAATTTGAAAGAACGATACATACTTGTTACATACCTTTGAAAATATTTTGACATAGTTGGTATCAAGGAGTCAATGACATAGATGGAAAAAAAAATTGATAAAATAAGATGCAATCACATGTAGAGACGCTCATGTTGTCCGCTGCTCCCTCATTCCTGATGTCGTTTAATGTGCGCATCATTTTCTGTTTTATTTTGTTACTCACCTCTCCTCTTGTTTCTTGAGTTTTCTCGTCCTCCCGTTGTGTTTTTCGTCCCACTGTTGATTGTTTCTCTGCCCCTAATTGGTTCCACTTGTGTCTCATTAACTCACCTTCCCTGGAGTATTTAGTGCGTGTCTGCCCCTCCTTCTACGCCAGTTTGTCTTTGCTCCTTTGTGACAAACGGTCAAGCATTTTCTGCTTGTGTATGGTTGTCTGACTGCTTACCAGTGTACCGACTACTGTTAAGCAAAGACTTTTCATTTTAACTGCCTGTTGTTGAGCTGTTGTTGTGCTTTTGAGTCCTCCTGCCTGTGGTTTCCTCCAGTTGTTACAGATACTAATTTGAGCCGAAGCCATCTTCATCAAGTTTCTGAAATTCACTTTCAGTATCAAAGTTTATCTGCTGCTTTTGAATATTAATAACATAAAATTGTGGAAGATGTGGAAGTTTAACTCCTGCCATGTTGTATTTTATCAGTCAAATTCAACCTGCAGTCTTTACTTTAGACTGCATATGATGTAGGAAATCCGTGGATTCAAGCATTATCTCATTTTATTCCTTATACGTCGCTGTGGATAAGCTTGATGCCTAAAATAAAAACAAAGTGCAACTACTAATTACTTGGACTGTAGCCAAAATGCAGTACTCTTCATCAAATCGCACAGGATTGACTCTGACAGCTCCTTGAATGCTGGCTTGAGATGTTCGAGGAATTCAGAGGTTTTTAATCCTTGCTTTAGGTTATGATCAGCCAGACAGGTGTGGGTCCATTGAAATCTGTGTGTCACATTGGGAACAGATCCCAGCCTGACTGCACAGGGATTTCATATTGGCAACGTGTGTGAACATACCTGAGGTGAAAGCAACGCCCAGGAGCAGAGGCGTAAGCTTTGTGGGCAGTTGCTGTTTGCTGACTGTGCACAGCTGAATGCTGCGGAACAGCAGGGAGCTAATTGGTGTAGGATCCCATTCAGCAACAGTATTTAGCAGGGAATTCATCATGTTAGGATTTAGTGTTTGAATCAGGTTTGTTTTTAATATGAAAAATATATCATTTATTGGTTATTCACTGAGCGTTTTCTGCAGACACTGGCTCTTTCTTTATTAGTTCATTCATGGTAGCTATTGCTGTTCATAACTGATACAAAAAAAGCATCTGCAACATAATAAGGATCACTTGTATGCTAGAGAATTTATTCAGGGAAAGTCCTATTTGACTCAAGGGCTTTGTAGAACAGCAAGCCTTTATGTAGTTGGTTCAGTTTCCATCATCACTGTTTCAGACCATCTTGGATTTTTACTTTAATCCAGTATTTCATCTATCCAAGTCCAAGCTCTCTCGCTCTTCTCCCTCTTTCTCCCTTTCACGCTGAAAACACACAGAGAAAGAAATAACACACAGAAAATTACTACTAAGAGACACAAAGGGACCCAATGGGTTCTTTTGTCTGTCTCACCTGTCTCTGTGATAAATTGGACACATCTGGCATTTCCCCGGGGGCCACTGGCCACTGTGTGTACTTGCCAACAGCTTCTGCCTGCTTTTGCTCAATTTTTCATCCGTGCTACCTTTTTTTTTTCACTAAAGAAAGAAAACTTGGATTCTCTTCAGTGTATCTTATGAACTTCGATACTTTTCCTTTCCCTGAAAGCTGGCAAATAACCCGAGCTCTGCAGCATCTCCCACTCACTTATCTCAGCTATTGAGATTAAGTATTTAACTGATGCTGATTAGAAAAAAAAAAAAAAGTTTAGGCCTATCTAGCTCATCCTTTATGTAGCTGATCTTACAGAAAGGAGAAAAAGATCAGATTGCTCGTCTCCTGGAACATGCTCCATGGTTGCTCTTTGCCCGACCACCTCTTCTACTCTGGTTAGAAAACAAATGAAAAGCCAACTCGTTGAGACAGCAGCTATTCCTTGCTTGGACCTCAGGGGCCTGAAAAGCATCTCTGCATTTGGGCCGGGAACATGGGGATTGTTAACGTGAGGAGCCATGCATGCCTGTGAGCTGAACCAGACCTCAGTCGAGGGTTAAGTGCTTCGAGCTGAGACCACAGGAAGCCAGATGAATCTGCTTCTTGTGTCTCCTCCATTTCAAACCACAGACTAAGAACAGCAGCCAAATGATTATGCCCACTCCGCTCAGTTGTTGTCAGTCATGCACAAATCAGACTGCCCAGTAACAACGTTTACTGTGTAAGAGTAAGAGCAGATCTTTAACCTTTGGCTCCTCACTTAAAAATCACCACCTCTCTCCCCTTGCCCATTCATTGTTCTCCTTTTTCAGACATTGCCAGCTAAGTAAAAAAAAAAATAAATAAATCTTCCACTGACATATTTTATCATGCCCCAACTACACTGTAAATTATGCATTTGGTTTGTCGCTCATTATTTTTAAGCAGCACCGAAACAAGGGACTGTTCTCAGGCTATAAGGCCCAGTGTCTTTCTTTCTCTTCTTCTGCCTTGCCTTCCATCTGTTTCCCCTACTTACACTGTACTTATCAGCATCATTACAGAGTCTAAATCCACTATCACAGGGCTGGATTGATGAAAACAACTATGTCTTGTGTTGGAGGGCAAAATGACAGGATTTACACAGAAATTCTCTGATCACTGGGAATTAAGATCAAAAATATTCTTGCTGAGAAGCTTACAGCACTAGCATGTTATTGGAAATTGGGTGGTGGGGTGGGGGGGGGGGTGAATTCGAATTATTCATACATGTGTGTACGCTTTGGTTACATAGGATGATGATTTAATGTAGTGTTAAAACTGCATAGCTCGTCCCAGTAAAATAATCAGTGTATTCAGTACATCAGTAGTATTCAAAGCAATGTGTGTGCGTGTGTGTATGCTTAAACGTGTTAAATGTGCCCGTGTGTGCAAGTAGATACAAATATGTGAACTCATCCCTTTAATTCCACTTCCCACAATCCTCATTTACATGTTATGATGCCAAAATATAAAGGAGGTAAAACTGAAAAATGCTTGCTGTCTGACAAAACTCAAACTGATTTGACAGCAACCGAACAAGCAGCAGGCAGCACACTGCTGCAGAGGAAATATTAGCCATGTTCGGTCAAGTGAGCACTGGGAAAAAAGTGTTTATTTGGTCTATGTAAAGGAACGGTACCATCACAATGACAGACTCATCCATATTCATGAGGTTTCTTTGGAAGAAAAAAAAAAGACACATCTGAATATAGAAATGAAAATTACAAATGCATTAGATTTCTTAATACTACCACCTACCACCCCAACCCTCCTTCTCTCCTTCACTCTCTTCTCTTCCCTTCGAGCTAATCCCCATCTTCTCAATGCTCTGTTTCCTCTTTCCCTCGTGTTTTCTTTCTGTGTCAATCTCCCTCATTTTGTCAAACCCCTCCCTCTCGTTCTTGGTCTAATTGCCCATCTCATTCTGCAATACAGTCAGGACTCTGCTGTTGTGAGGCTGACGCTTGGTTGTTTCAGCTACTTAGGTGGAAAACATCCATCACTCCTGAAACAAAAGCCGTTTTCTCATATGAACTATGGACGGTGTCCGGAGAATCAGGTCCGAGTCGCCCTTTCACACGTGTAGTACACAGCAGGAGGTTGTCATGTTCCAACCTACCAGAAATACTCTGGTTCAGGTAAAGGCTGGCACCTGGGTAGAGCATGCAAAAGACAGGACATAATACAAAAAGTATAGTTCAAATATAAGTTTTGTTTACAGCGAATCGAGGATGGCCACCGAGGCTACGGACTAATCCGTAATGATGACTGTTTTCACATTGTTATCAACACTACATGTACTTGGATGCTTGTATTCTTCTGGTTTCACGCCGGTCACACGATAGATACGTCATTGACAGGCCCGCTCGCTTGCTGTGGGTTCTCCAGACAATGACCTTACACAGACTACTAGGACTTGTACTAGGGAGCCGGCAGGGTAAAATCTGTTAAAGTCCAGTCCAACTGATTTGGATATTTGCACTCTCACATATAGGTCCTCCGGCCAATGTCTAGATAAGTTCAGTTTTGCAGTACATCTGTGAAAGCAACTTAAATGTCACTCTGTTTGGACATGTCTAACTAATAACAACAGAAAAGCAACCTGAGCTATTCTTTTGGGGGGGAGCAAAATACACCAGTGTCGTTGTGGGTATTTGTGCAAGTTAATGGCTTTAGGACAACGGATACGTTTACAAAACTGTATATTGTGCGCATGAGTATTGCCTGCTGTGATTGTCACATCCCAACAAGAAAACAGACATTATATTACAAAGAATTGGGTGCATCTGATGTATTTAACTCCATCTGCCGCATTATTGGCTACAGCTATTGATTTTCCTTTCATGATATGGAGATTCATTCACACAGAAGTGGCCATCTTATCCCTGACAACTTTTTAACCTTGAGAAATATGCATGCCCAGGCAGTCCAGAAAGCTTGTTGTGTCCGGGACTAAATTGATGAACTGGCATGCATTAGCATAGTTCGAATGTTCCCCTAGGGAGCGCCAGTAGCTTGAAGCAGTTCTCGTTGCTTGCTGGTGTTTGTGAGTGTGTGCGTGTGCGTGTGTGTGTGTGTGTGTGTGTGTGTTCATGTGCGTGCGAGTGTGTGGGAGAGACACCTACTCTGTGTGTGTGTGTGTGCGTGCCTGCGGCCCTTCTTGTGCAGGTGGGTGGATGCATGTAAGCCTGTCAAGAGTGCTTGGAGAGGAGCTGCCAAGGTGAGAAAGAGACTGACCCTGGCCACCTGTCCCTGACACCCACCTCACAGCGCTCTCTCTATGTCTCTCTCCCCGCCCTCTGCAGCACAGTCCTCCCTTTACACACAGCCATTGCTCTTTACACAGGTGATTGATTGAGCCAGATAGCCCAGGCATTTAAGGCTGAAGGGGGAGGAACAAGGAGGGGGGTTGGATAAATGGCCGAGTGGCAGAGCCTCTGTCCCGGCTTAGTCAGCTCTGACTGAGAGACAAGCAGACAACACCTGCATCCGGCTGTGGTGTCACCTAGCTTGAGCGCTTTTGTTGAGGAATGCCACAACCCCTCATATCCTAACAGCGGTTCAGCACTGTGAGACTGTACTATTCTCACTGAATCACGCACCATTGATAGCAGTGACTCTGAGTACTGAATGAGATGATACGCCGTGATTTTATATGAGGATGCAGATAAAAATCTCGTCTAGAGGTAACGTGACAGGACAGGTTTCTAAGACACATTCAGACGATTTGTTTTTGCAACACGAGCCTCATTTCTCTTCCTCTTCATGTCTAGAGGAAGAGGTTTGTCTGTCAACCACTAGTCATGGTGATTTCCGTTGATTTATTTTTTTTTCTTTTCCACCTAGTTTCCAAGCTTAAAGGGCCTTGTTGACATGAAATGGGGTGAATCCTTGCCGGATGAAAGGGAATACCTTGTCTGGTTGCAGAACAACACAGGGTTGGTGCCGCTTTCAAAACTCCGCAAACTTGGCATGGAAATGGCCACCCCCACACTCAGCCCTCTGTGTTTATGCTTCTCTGAGACTTGTGAAAATAAACACTCTCCCTGGCAGCTGAAGTACCGTCAGCTCACTGCCACATAACGATTAAACACATTTTTTGGAATCATTATAGAGGATATAAATCACAAAAGAAAACAGCTTTAAAGGGTTTTGTCCTTACAAATATGGAGTCACTTAGTGGGCTACCAAATGCATTAGTCTGATATCTTCATGATAAAAAACAAATGGTATTCTACTTTGTCATGACCTGGTTCTATTGTCACTATTGTCATTGAAGTGTTGGAATTTTCATGCACTGCATTGAACAGATGTTGGTGCAGGGAGAAAGAAAAAGAAAAGACATTCACTGCAAGCTGCATATTATCCACACAAGACATGTGATTCATGGTGGTTCTAAACTCATCTTTCAAAGGTTGAAAGCATTGCCTTCTGCCCTTCGATCATTCAGTCTTCATTTAATCAGGTAACCCAATAAACTGCCATTATGGGCTCAAACAAATTGACGTCTTACCTCTATGGTAAATGCATTTAACTTAACAAGCTACGTCGTGGCAGTGTGCACATGTCAATAAATAGCTAGATAACAAATTTGATGGATCGAATCGTGATTTTTGAGGAAGAGCTTAAGGACAACAAATTATTCAAGGGAATTTTGTAAATGTCAGATGCAAATCAACATGTTCACTGGCATTCAGAGCCTTCTCACTGTGCAGCAAAGTCGTACAGTTCTCATACAGGGCAGACCTCACAGTCATACAAGATGGTTTTCAAAAGTAAGAAATTGATTGAGCCTTTTAGATTCTTACAGCTAACACACAACACAGACAACATTCAAGATTCAAGATCCAAAGCGTTTATTGTCAAGTGTACAGTGCAGAAACGGGTTTCCCTGTACAATGAAAATCTTATTTTGCCATCCACACTGAATGCCAAAGAGTAAAAAAAAGAAGAGGATGGAATAAAATATAAAAACATATAAATATAAACTACTATGTCTAAATAAACTGCTATTGCTTAACATGTAAATATATTTACAAAATGTGCAACTTAACATAAAGTACAGTCAATGTGCAGATGAATGTGCAGATTAGAGGTAGTTGTGACTCCTATTGGCTGTTAAGGAGCCTGATGGCGGAGGGAAAGAAGGAGTTCCTGAGTCTGGACGTCCTTCATTTCAGACTCCTGTACCTCCGGCCTGAGGGGAGGAGAGTGAACAGTTTGTGTTGGGGGTGGGTGGGGTCCTTGATGATGGAGGCAGCCCTCCGGTGGACTCTGTGTCTGTAGATGCTCTGCAGAGCAGGGCCTTCTTCACCAGCTGTGTGGTGTTCAGTGTCCAGGTGAGGTCCTCGTTAGTGTTAGTGATCTTCTTAATAGCTTTAGTTGAATAAGAAAATACAAGGTTATTTGACATTGCTTCATTATGTATACAATGTCAATGCTGAGTTAAGCATTCTGACCCTTTGTCATCATTATGCAAGGCAGTTAAAAACTGGTTATATACAAAATATATATTCAGGACATTGACAGTCAACAAAGATACTGGCCATCTCTCTTGTGAATAAACATTTCAGCCATTGAAAAGATGAAAATTACTTAGTGTAGGTCTTGAATTGGAAGAGTACAAAGGTAAAAACTCTCCCAAAACAAAATGGGATAAAACAACACTGGCATTTCTGTACCAGTAGTAGAAAGTAGAAGCCTTTCAGAACAGGTGCAGGGCAGAAAGAGGGATCTCCCGCATACATTTTCATTTGTTAAAGGATAGCCAGTCACCACTGAGTCAATCCACAGGAACACTTGAGTGCTTTGCTCTCGGGTGCCTCAACTATAACTGCTGGACAAAAGGAAAAGCTTATCATGCTTTGTCGCCAAGTACAGAATTTCTTCAAAATTTGAAATGAAAAAGAAAAAAGAGTCCATATTGTGTAGATTATTAAGGACAACTTGCAGATCCTTGAAAAAAACATAGCAAATGAATGCTGTCTGACACACAGATGATTTTAAAGAAACTACTACAAATACACCAACGCTTTTAAATGGAAGTCATTGAAACCTTGAGACAATAATTTGTACAGATGAAGAAACAGAACATAAAGTCAGATGTCATGAGAAATATGTTGCCAGTTACACAACATTTAATTTACCAGATCCCAAAGTATTGCTATCGCCCATGACCTTAACACTTTCACTGCTTATTTTGTATCGCATTGCACAGCAACATTTGAGCAACTGGCAGCCAAAGCTGGCCAGCAAAGAGTAAGCAAGGAGAGCTGAATGTCCAGTGTAAAATGAAATCTGTATGAGAAAGACAGAAAGTCATGCGCAGGGCACAAGGACCGAATGTTACAGGTCTATTACTATAAGGAAATTAATTCTGTAATTTGAGAGAATCCGCACACTAAAACACACTTCCAATGGCTACAGTAACAATATTAGTTTAGGGGAATTTCTTAAGTAATCAACCAAATAATTTGACAGAACAAAGCTTATCCTTGATTACTGCTGGATTTTGTAGTTTTTATTCTGGGGACCAAGAATCTGCTGGTCAATTCAGTCTGTTATTCCGTTCCTCGCTCTTTGTCATTCTTTGTGAGTTTTGTGCCCTGCCCAGTCAAGTCATAAATACCCCGAGCTGTACTACAGATCCACCATATTTTGAACCTGTGACACTTCACACAGTCTAAATTCACTATGCTGCACTCAACTTTTACATTAAAGCTCAATGTGCTAGCCCATTTCATCATTTATTCATCTGGGCTAACAGCATCGTCTACAGGGAGTCCATGATCCTCTAGTCTGAAGAGAAGCACTCTGCACTCCACCTGCAAAAGCCTCTCCTTGCTCCTGCAAATTGCATCTTTATGAAGGAATCGGGACAGGGTATTCTGTCACAAACATGGTTGTTGGCTCTTCAGGGAATGCCTTGGACCTGTAATTGACTCCGAGACACTGTCCCTGTCACGTCCCCTTTTCCCCAGCTGGAGGGAAGAGCTGAGTTGTGGAGGGCGGGGTTGGATTAAGAGGCTGGTGCAGTGAACACCATTAGGGCTGCTAAGACCCAATGGCTCTCTGGTGGGAGAGCAGCTCTAAATGGACTAGCACAGTGGCATTTTGGCATTGTGTTCCTCAGGGACGGTCACACTCAGTCTTTTAGACCACTCACAGCCCTCAAAGTCCTCAACATGGAAGGCCTGTGACATTTTTGAAATTGTGACATGCATATTTTGTGGGAGGGATACAGAATTTTTGACTAGATTGCATAGTTTCATTCACAAAATGTCAGGATACAAGCATGTACATTTGATAATAATGATAATCCACTGTCCACAGTCTAATTTGAATGACCAGTTGACTATAGACAGTTAGGTTCACACACAATCACATACTTCACATAGAAATCCTGCATTATAAAAAGGAGAGAAAATACACTTAAGCCTCAATCAAATTGATTACATAAGTTGCTGAGAAGGCTGTCTCTGTCTATTCCAGTTTAAAACAGGCTTAACACTTCTTCAAAGAATGCAGTGGGTGAATATATAAATCCTATGATATGTACCCAGGTTTAGACAGCTTACTACCTTTTATAGAGAGAGGTGCATCAAATGGTAGGACGCACTTCTTAAGGGAAAGAAAGGTGTGAGACTGTCAGCCCTGAGATGACTGTTGTCAAGGAGGATTTTGAATTCTCAGAGGACATAAAGGGAAAAGTGTGCTTCTTAAGACACTTTTTTTCAGATGCAGACCATCTCATCATCATCGAAAAAAAAAAATAGTATGCTGGCAGAGTAATCGGATTTAGGGAAACTTTTGTGCTACTTATGAAAGTCAGAAAGAGGGTAAGGAAAGGAGGTGATGGATAAAGGGGGCAGCAAATGGAACAGCATTTAAGGTATCTGAGCAGACTGCACAGTGGAAGAATATCTGAAAACTTATTTTGTTTTATTAGTCAAGAAAATTTGGGATGAAATTGTGTGCATGTGTATACACAAGTGCTTGTGTGTGCATTCATCTGTGTGTGTGTGTGTGTGTGTGTGTGTGTGTGTCAGAGGAGGGAATGCAGCACTCACCTGTGGTTGACCTCTTGCTGGCAGCTGGACAGGTGAGCTGTGTTGCTGCCTCATTATATTCAGGCGCTGCAGAGTTTAGCCTGTAGAAACTGACACACAGCAACATGCACAGACACACTTAAACACATACGAATTATTTTTCTCTTTGTTTTTACTCCCTCCCACACACACCTTTGCTAATGGAATAAACTCACAGTCCTCTTCCTTATCCCATATCTATCTTTCCGTGTCTTTTTAGCAGGTAAACCATCACATTATACAAGCCTGTCTCCACATATGCACACATACATATTCAGTTGCCATCTCTCATTTACTTTTCATTCCCCTGTATCAACATTTTCAAAGCATTGGCCTCATCTTACACGTTTACACAGGCCTCTGTTTCTGAGCAAGCGTTCCTGCCTTTGCTCATCCTGTGATGGTGCAAAACGTGGCCAGAGTTTAGTCGGGCCATTTGAGGTGTTTTAGGGAAAACTGGTTGTTTTATGGTGTGGTGGAGAATAATTATCAGGTGGCCAACTATGTGGTTAGTTACTAATTTAGTGATGCCAACAGTAAGTAAGAGAATACATGAATAAATGCTAAGTAGAGGGGCTTAAAGTTAGGTGTTACCAACACCTTTTAGATGGATGTTGGAAATAACGGAATAAAGCAGTCGTCCATGTTGGGCAAAAGATTAATGGGTGATTTTTACATTTCATTTTACATTTTGAATTGTATGAAAGCTGTCTCCCCGACAGCTGATTAAATTCCCACAGCCGTCTGAAGCCAGCAGGACAACTACTGTATGTGTTACATCTGCAGCCTCTAAAGTGCCGCACCAAAGTGGAGCGCTATTATGCATAATGATCCATTGTGGTTATCTTGATTAAATCATCCTCAACCAACACCAGGCTGCTGCAAAATAAGCTCGCAGACTTCTCTATTTATTTTCATATCAAAGCAGAAACTCAGTATTCTGACGATTCAGTGATTTGACCTCCAGAATTCATATAAAGATATTGAGAAAATTCCAATTTATGTTCTTCTGTCCAACTGGTCTGGCATTTTAC
This sequence comes from Pempheris klunzingeri, assembly GCF_042242105.1. Classification (NCBI taxonomy): domain Eukaryota; kingdom Metazoa; phylum Chordata; class Actinopteri; order Acropomatiformes; family Pempheridae; genus Pempheris; species Pempheris klunzingeri. The sequence goes on along the minus strand of NC_092017.1, from coordinate 17,804,495 downwards.
CTTCAATATTATACAGAAAATTACAATTAGCTCTGGTCAAATCTTGATTGTGGTGAATCAAGAATTAAATTTCTTTCGGACAAAAAAAGAATCCACAACTCTCTATTAAACAAGAATATTATTCGCCATCGTCTGTTAATAAATCACATAAACAGCTTAAACTGCTTCATTGACCCTGCACAATAATGTGTCACAATTTACTTGTACTACATCTATTGTACTGCTGGTCAACAACAGCACACAAATGGTTAGCGTGCGGATCAATTTGTGGGAAAATAAAACCATGCAAACATTACATACGATACATATGTTACAAAAACATAGTCACCAGACTTCATCTCCACAAATATAAATCAAACTTGTAACTGCACGTCATTTGGGTTTGGCTGGATATTTGTGGTTGCATATGTCTTGCCACTCTGCACTTCCCATGCAACATTTTCCTGGTCAGAGAATCCAATTTGCACTCTGGTCTACCTTCTGTTTCAGAAAATCATTTGGCATATGCACTTGGATAAGCCATCATTGTCCTACTGTCCAAAAATAAGGCTTTGGAGATGAGAGGGGGGAAAAAAACTCATCTCTCCTTTGCAGGGCTCCAGACTTCAGTGGGGTAGGCTTACAATCTTGATGTATTTTGTAGTGCATTTGCTCCCTGATCAATATTATTACCTGTCATTCAGAGTTTGAAATGAGAATCTCAATTTCAATACGATCCCCCAATCAAAACCATATGCTAAATAAAATACATCTCCTCCAGAGTCATAAACATGTCCTCTGCTCACCAGCAGCAGTGGAGATATTCCGCAACCACATTTCATCATAATACATTTATTTCAGTTTATATCTTGGGACCTCATCTTTATCCTTTATAGCAGGCCCTGTGGGTCTTTGTGTTTCCTACTCAAATCTACAAATCCTATTTAGAAATGTGTACGTTGAATATCTGCACGTGTGGTTCTGTTTTGGTGAATGGGCCAATAAAGCAAAACACACACATATTCACACAGTGGTGAAAACATTCCTCAATACTTGTTGATATATCCACCAAGAAATGCCTTTAAATGAATGATATTGATTTGTTCAGCTTCCTCAGTGGAGCAGAGCAGCATTGGAGGGTTTTTGAATGGAAGTCAGCTCCCTTTAACAGGCCCAGCCTGGCTCTCCGCTCTGGCCTCCCAGGCTGTTATTGGCATGCGATGCTTATTGATGTCTCAAACGCATGCTTTGATTTCTCCTCTGTCTGGAAACTCTGCACCGTTTAAAACTTTTAATCGGTTGCGTGCTTCTAGTCAGGGTTATCTGGAAAACCTGAAAGAGTGCAGTAAACTTTGTCTAACCCTTTCACGAAGCTGCAATCGAATCAACACAGAGCTAAAGTTCATTAAAAAGGTTTGGCTGAAACTGAATTCTGTGGCTTACCTTTTTTTAATTCTTTAAACAAGGTTACCTCTGTGGTTAAAAATAGATAGGAATCGTGTTTTTCATCATTCCACTGTAGACAAAAGCAAATAGTTTCAGAGGTGATAAAATGAGGAATGTGTCTCATGTGGGCACACATTGTTACAGGTTAAGGGAGTTTGGCAGCATGGCTGGGGGAGGTAGATCGGCTCTAAGTGGGCTTTTGAGTCAGGAACAAGAGCTCTCTAATCACCAGCAAATGAGCAAATGGACAAACATGTGGCAAAGGCGCTGGTTTGTTTGTAAATATTTAAGCTGGGGAGTTGTAAAAGGAGATTGAGGAGAGTGCTGGGGGGCGCAAGACTGTTAATACAAAGCCCCATTTCACCCAACAGCCAAACGCTGCTCTCTACCCCCCTTCTTTACATCCCAAATATATGTGACCCAGAACCCCCCACCTCCCAGTACCCCTTTTAAGGAAGCTGTCAGTCTCCCAAAGTTAAGGGCACCCACTTTACGGCGGGGCAGCAGAGGTGAAGGGTCACAGGTTAACTGCGGCTCTTTGGGCTGAAACAAACTTTGATGACAAGTTGTGCTGCTGATGTGCCAACAGTGGAGGTCAAACAGACCCTGTTGGAGCTGTGGGCTCTTCATCACTTTAACTGCAGAAATAACAATTAATTTGTCAAGTGCCGTACAGGGGTGCTTCATTTGGCTGGAAGTACAATGCATGTACCCACAATCTGTGAAAGTGCTTTATTCATTTATTTATTTATTTCAGATTTAACCAAAAAATGTGGTCTCTGCAGCATTTCTCTTGAAAGAAATAATAAAAAAAAAAAAAGCAAAATGCCTTGTTAGAAATTGTTATCCTCGGGGTCTTTCTGTACAAGAAAATCATTTACAACACTTTAGGATTCCATTAATGCCAACTGTATATTGTTTCATGCTTTGGTTGTGCTCCTAAAATAATTTTACTAAAAATTATTTAAGTAAAAGCTAAAGGGATTAGTTGATAATCAATAACCTCATATATTTTCAATAATAAAACACACACACGGACACAGTGTTGCATCTGCTAATGCGTGGCCTTTGATTATTGATGGGCCATTTGGAGACAGCCTTAACTGCACAATATGTCTCGCCATTACTTTCCTGACCTCATTCTGGCTTGGGGACAACATTATTCATGTGAGAGCCGGAGGAGAAGGAGAGAAAGAGAGATGAGGCCAGTGGGGGGAAATGGTGTGAGTGTGTGTATGTGTGTGTGGAAGTAACACAGGTCTGCAGAATTATCATCAATAACCCACCTCCACTCCTTGTACATAAAGACAAGAGGGAAGGTGGGAGGAAGGGAATAAGGGAGTGAAGGAAGAATGACAAGGGGGCTGAAGCGGGGTCAGGGAGGGGCAACAGTTAACCTAAAAAAACCTCAGTCCAACTGCTATTTTTAAGTTCCTCTTTCCTCTCCTCTCTGCAGCTTGGGGTAATTTAAGAGTGTCCAAACTCAGACAGTGTGCGAGGGAAGAAGCATTCATCACCTGAAGAAGACACCAGTGTTCACAAGGAAAGAAGGATGAGGACCCCAAGAGAGGCAAGGGGGAGAGAGATGGAGGGCTGAGATAGGAGGCGGCACTATTGGCTCAATGCCCACTGACATGTGCGTGCCTTTGTCTTGTGATGTTTATGTATCTTAGCTGATGTTGTACTTAATCAGTGTGTGTGTGTGTGTGTGTGTGTGTGTGGACTGATTTACCTGAAAAGACGGTAGTACTTGAGACATTCATGAAGATTTGGATCTATCTCAGTCTTGCTCCGCTGATCCAGACTCATCTGGGTCAAAGACAACGCTAAATATTTAGTTGTACTTTTCCTCTCTATCTAAAAATATTCTTAAGATGTATTTTTATTACTATATTTTTTCCATCTAGTGAACCCAGCTGCTGATTAACATCGAACAGTATTGTCTCAATACTTCTTTTACTTTCGTTTGTTGGATGCTGAAGGGTCCTCGCACTAACACAGATATCCTGCAGATATAACTACCACTTAATCAGTAACTAATCCCATGATGCTGTTACCTTTGGAATGGCGCTGTTTATTGTTCATTCTGCTCATGGTCTTGACCATAAATATTCAAAATCATGCCCCTCAGTTGGACCAAACATAAATTCAAACTCAACTGCATCTGCATTTAGAACTGACTTAGACTTAATTACATGGCCATGGCTATTGTATAATTCTTGTACACACTGCTGAATCAGACCTCTTCTCCAAGAGTGCAAGTGAGCATTTTCTGAAAGTGTAGTTATGCTCCCTGGGATTTTTAGTCAAGGGCCTAAATACTGTATATTTAGATAAGCGTCCAATGCTGAATCACAACAGGCAGACCACTAGTAGTACCTTTGCACCTAGACTTGCCCTCCTACGTATGATTTGACAATGTATTACTGTATTAACTTGTGCAGACCCCCCAAAAAAACATCATAATTCCAATTTGCATGCTGTTATTTAAAAGGAATTTTACCCACATGGCACTCCCTCTGAAGTCATGATAACAGTACAAATACATTTAAAGTGAATTTTTGTTTTTCTTCAGAGGAGCAGGAAAGCTTTTGAAGTTTCAATGTTTTTGCAGAGAAACATCCCGATTTTATATATATGCACATCAGTCAGTAGCTGCATTGCAGTCTTCATTAAGCTCAGAATTAAACATTACATTACATTGCACGTTAATGTATATGCGCATATTGCATATCCCTCCTGTTATCCTCAAATTTACTTTCTACTTTGGGTCAATTTGACCCCAGTGATTTACAGCTCCTAAAACAACTAAAATTGTTCCTCAAGTTTATGTGTTAAGTACTTTGTCTCTTTTCGATGTTTAAGATTCTTAATATTGTGCAGATTTTTGTTATTCATAAAACAAGGAAAGAAAAACATTTTTTGTTATCAACGATAGTAGCATGTTTTATATTCAGGATACATTTGACTCCAGGAAAAACAAATACAATTTTGTGATTGTGCTGTCTGGAGGGACAGCATCCACAAAATGCAGCCTGAAATTCATCCAAAGTTAGGTGGGAGCCTGGACTGTAAAGAAAGGGTAATCACTGGACTTACTTGTGTCCACTTATGTCCCATACTGCTTGTTTTGCTGCCATCTGCCCAGCCCTGTTTCTCCTTCATCAATACGTCAGGCCCACGCTGAAAACATGGTCAGTGACATGGTTGCTAGAAATATTGCCCCTCCACTGTCAGCATTCCAAACGCTTGCTGTTGCTTCACCTCGTACAATATTTGGTGGAGCCTGAAACCATTGCGATCACATTAGCAGCACAACAGTCTACCCTGTTGTTCAAGTCAGGAGCAGGACCATGATAACTTTTCATTTTTGGAGGGTAAAATGAGCTGGGTGAGAAGAACAGAATCTGCTGATGGTTGGGAGACAACAGGAGGGACAACCATCAGAGGAAGATGCCTCATAATCGGGGTCCTCCTCAACATTATACTCAGACACATTCTCCTGTATGACAACAAAGAGCTGTCAACAGAGCTGTGACAAAATGTCATTGGCAGAAACCTTTGCTTAGAAGTCATTTTCAGTTTAGAGAGAGAGAGCATAGAGCACACAGAGCACCGAGAGAAATGTTTCAGAGAGCCGTGCAAGCTTTTATATGTTTGACCCTTCCCCAGGGCACTCACACTACTACAGGTATGCTTGTGTAAGGTTAGGGCCCCAGAGAGAAGGGGCTTTTTTTTTAAAGATGAAGTTGCATGTGATAGTGAGCACAATAGCATGCAAACAATCTAAACAAATGTGTGTAAAATGTTCAAAATTCTTTTTTATAGAGCTAAAACAGCCTGAGGTCAAACTGACACTACAGAACACAGACATGTACAAAATGTTTACTCAGTTGGCTCCATTAAATGAGGAAAAGGTCATATGAAGCAAAAATGATATGTGTTTAGAGATGTTAAAAATTTAATGGTGTCATATTGACCTTGAAAATAGTAGCACGGCTCTGCAACTTTAGCTTGTTGCATTTTAGAACATTCACTTAACTAATGAGCAAGTCGATGTGACCTTTGATTTTTTTTACTCAAATCCACTCTCATAAATTCAATCCCAGGGACAGCAACTTGCGTGGCCTTATCTAACATATATATAATGTAATACAGTACGCGTGGCATAAAAACAGTTCAAGTTTCAAGAGAAGCATAGAATTTAGCAAGAGGCTTTGTAGTGTACAGGTAGCCTCACATAGCAGTTGTCAGGTCTTCATTTAAGTTGTGAAATCTTGACATATAGGATATGATTGAGAGGCACAAAAAGAGTTAATATCCCAGTGAACATCAATACAGTCCTTAAAAGATTACCTTACTTGTCAGTTTCTGCTCACCTGTCTATAATCAGGATGTCAGGTACGTTGGTTCTCCAGGGAAGGAATGTCTTAGAGGCTGCCATCTAGGAACCGAACAAATTAAAGCATGTCATACCAATGTTAACATTTTCAAAACCAGTCATGCAGGGAGCTGTGACTCCCACCAATACATAACATGTCATGATTATATTTCTGTTATTAGCATACATGTATGACTGCTTGGGATAAGTGAGGCAACAGCAGAACTGATTGCACAAAGCTCAGATTTAAGGCAACCCATGTATTATTCTCCCATAATAGCCCCTCTAAGCCCTTCATACAGTAAAAATAATGATGGTTTATATCAACATAATGGATGGTTTCATCCTACACTGTTTTTAAGCAGGTCACAAGTATTGTCCACCAGGAAAGACTTTAACCTGGATATTGTGTCCTGTGAGCTCCCAATCTGGACTGCATAAATAACACAGATGAAGGAATGCATTTTTAAGCTTTTTTTTCTTAAAGATTTTTGAGCTTTTAATACTTTTTTGTCTGGCTGAAGTTTTGCAGTCAACATTTTTTGGTTTCATATATTCTGCAATAATATATTAGCAAATGTAAAGGGTAAACCTAAGTTATGTCAGTCACTCTGACTCAACTTTAGCAGGTTAGTGTTCTTCTCTATTACCTTCCTCAAAGCTAAAACTAGCTAAATGATTGTCAGTGCTCAGGGGTGGGTTGCTTGCCGAAGAAGAGTGTAACATTAAGAGAGTCCAGTGGTTCAGCACGCTTGACCGCAGCTCAGGACTACTGGGAAAATCCACCCATGTCTAGCTTGCTGGCTATGACCTGCAACCTGGCCTTGTACACCACAATCCCAAATCCCAAATGCCTTATCTGGCCAGCCCTATGACCTGACACTGACTTTTAAACGGTCTGGGGTGTAAACAAACAAAGCCAAATGTTAATCCTCCTCTCCATTGTCCAGTTCCAAATCTGGACACGTAGGGACAACAGATGGGACCAGGGGAAATACAAAAAGTGTCTAGCTATGGCCACAGAGCAGTTTTGAAAAAGTGATAACAAGAAAAAACATAAAAGACTGATATGGAAAAGGCTGAGGTTGAAAGGTGCCTGATGTTGTGTTCTGTTGCTATTGTTCCTGCTTCTCTCTCGTTTAGTCCAATTAGAAACTGGGTCTTGGCTCCCTTTGCTGGCAGCACAGTGTTAACTTAATGCGGCGTGAAAAAATCATTATGCCACACTACAGATGGGCCCAGCCATGCAGAGGAACCTTTGCGCTCCCTTCAGAAAGCCAGTTTTAAACAAGGGCACTAATAAAACTGAGACCCAACCATTTGCTGATGACAACAATGTGTAGCAGGGCACCAAGGGTAATGGGAGAGAGAGGAATAGAAAGGGAGAGGAAAAAAAAGAATGAAAGAGTGACTCACAAAGAGCCAGCTAACAGGGAAACAGTTAAGAAAATAAAACTAGATGTAGAGACCAATGGTTGAGCCAAGTTTACTCAACAGCAAAGAGAATTGGGTAGTGGTTTCTATCTGGTTCAGATTCTCAGTATTTTTGCCACCCCAATAGAAACATTTAGTTTTTTCTCTTGAAGGACTCAAAAGAGGTCAAGGTCTGTGTTTGATTCCCATCCAAATCCACATATTGATCTTCATAATAAATCCTTCAAAGCAGTTTTAGAAGGGCAAAAGAAATCCTCTGCTTTCTCACAAACACCAGCCCTCTTCTCTTTCAAAGATTCTCCTAAAACATTACTTCTGTGAAAGATAGGGCTGGGAAATCAAAGACAGTAAAAATGCAATAACTCAAAAGTGCCCCAAGGCAGGAAATAAAAAAAGAATCCTTTGAAGGTCGGGGCAGATGGCGGCTTCATGATAACCTTTTCACCCTTGCGCCCTTGGGGTCCAAACAGGCGAACAGCATGTAAACATGTTTTATTATAGCATAAAACTCAGAGGAGGTCGTAGCATGTCTGGAGTAGGGCTTTATTTTGCCAGAGGAAGGCATGTTTTCTCTGAGCTCTTAAATGCACGGCCATAAACATGTATGACTAAGTGCACGTTAATGACAAAGAGGTTAGGGAGTAATGGACTGACCAAAGTATCAGATTTAGCTGCTAGGGGCCTCCCTGTTGTGACATTCTATATGGTGGATTGTGAGGTTGTTGTTGACTACTTCCTGAAGCAACAGTACAAGAGATTGAATTAATCTTCATCAGTAGTAACACATCACATTTATTCTGTTAAACATACTAAGTAATTTATTTGATAGATTATTCCTCTAAGAGTAGCTGTTCTGCAGAATACTATTTTCTCTTACTCAAGTACATTTACAATAAAATATATGTACTTGTATGCCATTAAACTGGACTACGCTGACACAAGGCATAAGGTGTGCATGGAAGGCGATGGTGAATGCAAGTGGAGCAGCAGAAATGTTACATCAGTAAATGTGTAGGCGACAGTTAAGAAAAACACCTGCAGCTTCCCAACAACAATGAAAAACTCCTCTCTGTTGTTTTGCTGACAACGGCTGGAAAAGTGAACGGAAATAGGAATCGCCTTCAGACCGAGAAGAAAACAGACATATCTCCTGTGCTTCCTAAATAAGGTCACTGGGTGCATGTACACAAACACACACACACATGTCACATTTGTCACTTTTCTAGTTCTGAATCTGAAACTTAAATGACAATTTAAGTGCACTTTGCATTTTTATTAGCCAACATTTTGAATGTAATGGGAGTTTTGTTTACTCTACCCACCACTGTCCCTTTAACGGTACAAATACATGTCATCGGTCAGTGAAAATAAAATTCAGTCTGGTTTCACTTTATTCTAGAGCAAGTGACACAAAATATGAAGGGAGTACAATCAGAGGCAGACAAGTTGACAGTGAAATTGAGGGGGTGGAGATAGTTTAGTGAAAAGGCAATAGACAGTTACTTCAGCTCTGATGACTGCTTCAATTCCAGCTCAGCTAAAAAGTTTTCATTTTCATTGTTGATTCAAGTTCTGATATCCCACTATGGACAAAGTCTTGCACTTGTCATTTACCTTAAAACAAACATGTTTTAATGCCTTTTGATCTGTATTCCTGATTATTTCATGTTTATGTTGTTTAGTTTGTTAAAGTTTGATGAAACTTTGTCCATTGCCTATCTAACCTTGAGACATCAGACAGAACTAGGATGTAAACCAGTTCACAGGAGGACAGTGACACATTTATTACCGGCTTGTTTCTACAGGAGTCATGTTTCTGGATTTTTATTGCATTTGTTTCAGGACACAAGGCCACATAATTCCTCTGAAGTCGACCATGAGAAATGCTTTTAGACTAAACAATCCAGTATAGAACTGTTAACCAGTCATAAAATACAGTCTTTGCCTGTTTGGGAAAGTAATGGTTTCCTGAGCTAAGTAGTTATCAGAGGAGGTACAGATGCAAATATGATAAGAATTTGAAATCAGTGTATTTAAGATGTTGGAAAACATAGAATATTTTCCCGACCACATACAGTGATTTCCATTTGCCAGTTTATCTTTGTTTTTCACTCCCTAAAAAGGTTCATCCACCACTTAGTGTATTATTTTATGGTCAACTGCAAACCTTTAGCAATCATTCCTCACTTAAATCTGCACAGGTTGCCGCTAAATATCTGTGGCACCCATTTGCTATTCTCTGACAGCAATTGCAAAACCAAACCACATGCTGATAACAAAGTTAAAATCATTAGTGGTGATATTGTAAGACGAACCCACCATGGAGAGGAAAACATCCCAAAGCCCCAAACAATTACGGACATATCGCACACAATCCTCATGCAAACAGAGGGTGGAATGCAGCGTGACTGCATTCAGATACATATCTCAGATCCCACATATGCAGGGGAAGCAGATTCAAACCACTCTGAATAGTGGAAATCAGCAGCGTTTAAAGCCCAAGCGCCCCTAACAGTGGTAGGTCTAGATTGAGTCTGTCTCAGGTATAAAGCTCCTAAGGGTCTGCTCTGCCCATGGATTCTGTCACACCATAGTCTCCTAGTTAACCTTTGTTTTATGTCCTGGTATTCCATTACACATGTGCTCTGATGGCGTAGAGGAACAGCAGAGTTGCCAGTCAGGGGAGTGGTTGACATTTTGGTGGTTGTTAAGGTTTAAACAGCTCGCCCGCAGGAGGCAGTAGATAGAAAATGGATCCGCGGACTGAACTGAGACGACCCAGAAGTCATTTTAGAGCAATTCACGGTGCATTCCTCTGCATGCATAAGTGAAGAGACCTTTTGAAAATACTAAAAGAGAAAATGCCAGTGCTTAACTATACCTGTGAGTGGTCTTTACAGTGACTGAGTGGATCAAATGATACATCACTGTTAAATTTCATTATATAACTTCTTCATCAGGCCCTCTTATAGTGCATCTTCAATATATTTGACTTATTACTCAAAACATGAAAGACCTATTGTATCTTATTTGAAATTAGCATGGAATGAACACATTAAACAAAAAAAATCAATGAAGAATAGCTATGAAAACAGCAATAATGCGGTTGTTTATGATGATTTCCCTCTCAAGCACACTTACAAACCAGCATATATCAAAAAAAAAAAAAAAAAAACCTCCACTGCCTTTAATCCATTTACTGCAAACAGCCATATAAGCTTATCCACGCTGTATGAATAATGACAGTGGCTCACAGTGCCTGTTGAGGTAGTAAAACAAAACGAAAATTAAATATGAGCAATGCAGATCCCTGACAAGCCGACTGGTCCTTTTATCAGATTTCACTTCTGTCCAAACTGATCCATCATCGACTCACATTCGCACGGCCATCCTCCACCTGAGTCCCCGGAAACCTTTATTTATCTTCCCTCAGCTCTGTTGATGAATGGATAGAAACGAGGTGGATGAATTAATAACAGTGTTAGATGATAATGGCAGAAAGAGCTAAAGTGTTATTGATGACTCAATCAAGGCGGGTCAACCTCCAGCCAGCGTCTCTGTTTTGTAATTAGTTGCTGGTTTGTAAAATTGCATTTCATCCTCTGCCAAATATGCAGAGTTCTAGACAGGTAATATGTAAAATTCCCCTATTTTATTCATTTGCTACAGAGGTCATTTCACTTTGGTGATGCACAAAGTGGGCCTCCGTAATTCTGCTGCTTCTGCTTGGTTTTTAATGAAGGAAAATTATATTTTATTTTCCTTCCTCTCAGGTTTTTGTTCTAACTCTACTCTCATTTCCTTTGAAAGCCCTGTGAAGCTGGGTATTTGTAACATGACTTCAGCTGGCATAGACTCTCAAGTCACTGTTTCCACCTCAGGTCTTAAGTACATAACCAGTGTCTTTGGTTCTGCTAGAGTGGGCAGCACAAGTCCAAGTGAAATGTATTCATGTTCTCTTCAAATTGTACATAGCAAAGGGTATTTTTTAGTAATTCCTGACCCTTAAGTTGCCCCTTGTAAATGAAAATGCATTATAAGTGGCCATGATTATCACATAATGTCACCTAGCTTACGACCTAGACTTCCTCTCTGAATTGTTTGAGTCTACCAGTTGCCTGAAAGATTGTTAGTCTGGATGTATTCCAGCAGCATTTTTTCCCCAAAAATTTTCATTTAAGACAATTTAAAGCAAGAGTATTTAATTTTTGATGAACAGAGGCATCAGTGGCCTCTGCTGCCACAAATGGTAATTACAGGGTGCTGGCATATTTAAGTCTGATATCTGAACATCTGTCATGATGTTCATTTTGATAATTATGGTCCTGTTAAGAGTAAAATAGATGATAAAGCAGACAACGCTTTATTGCCAGTGACTAACCAATCAGAAGTGGATCGTGCCTAATCCTAACCAGCCGGAGGTGGGGTCTTTGCTGAATCAAGGTCACTTCTGGTGTCAAAACCAAGATGGCATCAACCGAAATGCCAAACTTGAGACTTTAAAACGATAATCCACAAATCAGTGGAACTACATCCCCTTCTTATATACTGTCTATGTGTTCTCATGGGAGCTCGTACCCACTCAACCCAAGTTGCTTAGTGCAAGAACAGGCGTTCAGAGTGCCATCCAGTCAGTGTACCATCAAGATGATTATGAAGCTGTTATTTTCAGGTAAACTGATTGTTTAATGTTTAAGGACATAGTAACCAGACGTGTTGTTCTAAAATTAAAATGTATTTGGGAATAAGATCTTGTATACGTGCATGAAAACATAAACAGAGCCTAAACCAATCCTTCACCCCAGTTTGCGTTTCTCTAGTTTGCTGTCTGGACCTCAAAATGAATGACTTATCAATCATGTTGTGTCCACACACCGTTCTGACGCAGCCCATGTTTGGACAGGTGTGTGTGGCTGCACATAGATCAATTTGTATATGTGTGTGTGTGTGTGCGTGCGTGCATGCGTGTGTGTGTTTGTCCTCTCTATTTGCCTGCAAAATAAAGAGGCTTTTTAACACCCTGACACACAGATAGTTTCATCAGTTTGCACACTATCTTTACAAACTTTTTGTCTTTTCTTTGAGGATTTCTTTATTAAGCTGCTCTCCTGTTTGTCTTTCTTTCACAGTAAACCAGGTAATCAGGTTAGAAGGTCAAAGCAGCCCTGCCTCCTTGAAATTAGAATTATATACAACTAACGTGCAACGGCAAGTATGTTTTGTGGGAAACTTAATGGCAACCAAATTGCATTTCTACTGAATTTCTACTGACATAATGAGGACATGTTGTTAATCAACATAGCTGGCAAGTCAAGACACATGTTGACACTGAAGGTATCAGTAAAATGTTCACTAACAACGTATTTCATTTGTTTTTTGTATTTTGTTTTATCTACCCCGATCTACCCAAAGCACCTCAGCAAAACATGAATATGAAAACAAATAAGTTGTCTATAAACTCAATTTCTGGGAGACAGGGTTATGTTGAAAGTTGATGGGTTGCATATCTTCTTGGCGTCTTGGCAAGTTCACATTTTCTTTCTTTAAGTTGTAACTGAGTGTGCTTCTGCACATTTCCCCGTGTACAGAAGCACATGCAGTATTTCCCTCTTTCTCTTTCTCTTCTAATCTCTATCAGGGGGATGTCAAACTCCCATGGGTGGGAGTAGTACTCACTAGTAGTACTTAGATTTTTAGAATGACAGCATATGCTTTGTTTGCATTCATTTAGTTCCTCGTTGGGCGATTTTGAACTGAAAAGAGAGAACTGAGTTCTTTGGGAGCAACAGAAGTAGATCACAGGCACAGTTAGTAAAGATAACCAAAACTGTTTTTTTCTGGTATTTGTCACCTGATTGCCTTTGGGCATGACAGACATCTCTTTTCAATCCAATTTCAAGGAGCGTATTAGTTCTATTAAGCAATACAACAGGAACATAGGAAAAGCACTGCCAACAAATAAAGTATGTCCCATTTTGAGAAGTGGTGTGATTGGTTGGGTATATACAACATTGTGAGTCACCAACCGCTCACACATCTAATAAATAGCAGTAAAAACAGAAAAAAATACATCTTAATCATCACAAAGGGCCTTGATTTCCCTTAGTGTGCTGGTAGTCCATCTAGATTCAGCAGTCTTTTTATTTCCCTGTCAGCAGACACTTGTCCATCTCTTAAGGAAGGAGTTTAGGGAGTGTTGCCTCAAACCAGATACCAGATGCTGACCCTGACTCTGCGTCTTTTTCTTGTCCCATGTTTTGTTGTGTTGCACAACTTTCTCCTGCTGCTAGTGCCCTGCGGCCTACAATATGTGTGGCAGTGTCACAGGTTCCAGACACTCGCATAGACACACACACACACACACACACACACACACACACACATAAACTCATATCTGCTGCCACTCCACTGCAGCCACTCCACTTCAGCTGTGAGAGCTTGCCTGAAAGGGGGATGCAACAATTGTGTTCCATTAGGATGATATGTGTAGCTAGCACTTGCAGTATTTGTGTGTGTGTGTGTGTGTGTGTGTGTGTGTGTGTACAATGAACCACACTTATGGTCTTATTTTTATGGTGTGTGTATCCTGTTCAGATCAAGATATCAAGATGGAAAGACAGAGACACATCCTGTCCCTGTGGTTTTGGAACTGTCGCCTGTTTTCATTCCTCTTTCAAGAGGTTGTCATTTAACGCACAGCAAACTGAATGTTTACTCAACACGTGCTTTAATTAACATAGAGTCAAGGTCAAGGAAAAACCACACATCTCCAAAGTGACTGCTGTTTTGGAATATTTTCAAATGTTTGCACGTGACAGAGGCTTGCGCTGCTTTTCATATTGACTAACGTAACATAACACGGGTTACATAATGTAATCCATTAACTGAAATACAAATTTTCAGTAAGAGATATCTTTCAGTTCAGTTCAGTTCAGTTCAGTTCAGTTCAGTTCAAAAGACTTTATTGTCATTCACAACATACACACAGTGAACGTATGAACGAGGTTTCGTTGCATCTGTTTTCCAAAACGACATTTTCTTTAAATAAGAAATATAAAAATTATAAGAAGTATATAAATAAAATTTACATTTGCAGATAAATTATTTCAATTTAAAATCTGTACATAAACATTTCGATTGTCGTGGGGCTTGAGTTTTCGAGAGAAACACAAATAGATGTTGCCCACGGATGAGTTGAAACTGCCGCATCCTTTTGAAGACTTGTGTCACGATCCTGTTTGTGTGCATGTGTGACAGTGTGAGTGGAATGAGAGTGCTTATCTGTTTGTATGCTAGCACTACAGTTTATGCTTTATTTAGATACCTGGGGTTTCCGGTGTGGAGCTGATGACTCTGTGGTGTCTTGCCTCCCACGCCTGCCCTGCCCTGACTCACACAAGAGCTGCTAACAGATAAGCTGTATGAGAGCGGAGAGAGAGAGACAGAGATATTCTTCACTGGCTCCACTTAGTCAGGCTGACACATTCAACCGCAGACAGCAGCAGCAGCAGAGATGAGTGCATTACTGTAAATTTCACAAGGTCAATTTTTACTGCCAAAGTCATGTGAACACAAAGAGTTTTGAGGACATTCTTCAGCTGGTCACTTTCCCACAAACTTGGATTTGAGTGAGTTGGTATTGTTCTAATTGTCTAAGGACTTTGACTCAAATTTTGCTTCTCTATCCAAAAACAAAAGAATTGTTTTTGCCTTGATTTGTTTTTTCCAGTGTGTGTAATATGTAACAGTAATTATCTCAACCATTTATACCATATAAAACATACTTTTAAACATATTTTTTAGAGACAGTGACAGTGACTATTTCACACTCATGTCACAAGGTTTAGTGAGAAAATGCTTTCTTGTGATTTGCATTAACTAACCCGTAAAACGTGGTTTTTAAAGGATGTAGCACAGAGCTCCTGCAGAACGATGTACCACACAGTTGGTCATCAAAAAGACAACTATGACAGTAATGAAAATATAATTGTGAATTTCATGCATATAGGCTGTAAAGAGCAAAGAGCAAATGACCTGCTAAGACACATTGACATTTTTGTATGTGTGTACGACTAACAGACCAATTTTCCAAAACCTCAACATGCTCCTTCAAGTATAGATTTTCAGTGTTTAGAGCATTAGCTAATGGAGATAACTCTTAACTGCATCAATTTACATTCCAATGGCAAATCCTCAGCTCATTGTCTGCCAGCATTCAAAACAATGGCAGGGACCACCTCCAATAAAAGGCTCAGTTTCAGCCAGTGGGAACAGGGAGACTGAAAAACATATCTCCCCCTCCCACTGCTGCTTAATTCCTCCCTACCACTAGTTACACACACACACACACACACACACACACACACACACCCTCTGCCTTCTCTTAGTGGAGTCCGACAGCTCTAAGGGAAGAAGGGATTTTGCTCTGCTCTTTCCAGATGACCTCCTCGAAGCTTGGGTCCTGGGCTTAGCGCACAGGAGGAACACAGGAGGGAACAGTGTTGCAAATTTGTCGCCCAGAGTGTTAAAATTCCCCCAGGAATGTTAATCTGGCCGGTCCTCAGAGCACACACACTTCAATAATCCTCAACCCCATCGCTTAAGACGGATTTGGTTGTCCACCACTACCACTTGTATTAAGACCATACACTCCTATCCTAGCCCCGAACTTAGTTCTCCAAACCAAAACACCAACTACATTACAGGATCCAATTCATCTTTAAACCTGTGTGATTAAATGAATGATCAGAAAAAAACAAGTCACCACATTTGTTCCTGGTGATCCGCTTTCTACAGAGCATTTAATTACTTCCCATCCATGTTGCTTTTGAGAGATGATAAAAATCTCTTGGAAAGTGTTTCACAACGAATGAAAAGAATCACTCCAAAAGTGATATTCAACATGTGGGACAATGTAGTGGTAAAAATATCGATAGACAATTAAATTATTGTTTGTGCGGTTATGACAATTTTCACAGCTAAAAAAACAGGTAACACAAGTAGCAGCTATACAACTCAACCACACAAAAAACTAAAAAGAAAAAAAAACTTGCCATTTATATATATAAAATTTGTCATAAAAGTCCCTTCAACCACTACTGCCAATCTGCTTTAAGTTCATACTGAAAATTCATATTGCAGAACCAGAAAGTGTAAGTGTTATTTTTTTCTGTCAGATCTGACTGGTTGACTATAAGCTACAGCACCAATTAGTGGCTGTTAGATGGCGTGAAACCACATTGTTTTAGAATACATTCCTTTAATGATTTTTTTCTCAGTTATTTATCTAATTCACTAACAAGGTATTTGTTGAAGCAAAGCTGCAAGTTGTTTGACATTTTACCATGTCAAACTGTACTTCCCTTTGCTACTTAACACACACGTTTGTTGTTTATCTTGTAAGTCCTTTGTCGATGTGTACGGGTATCAGAATTAGCAATGTCCGCTTGTACACTTATCATAAATTGCCCTTGGAGATGTTGTTTATTTCTTTACTATGCTCTGTTATGTGGACATTTGCATGGAATGCTTTGTGCATGTTTGTGTGGATCAATACTTTGTGTGGGTGCTATTCTAGCAAAATGGGTAATGTGTATTTGCAGAATGATTCCCTTTGGTTTGAATGTCTTCTTTTTTGTCCTCCCTGCATCCATTCTCCCCACTGCACTGAGGGAGAAACAGGAGGCAACTCGGGGCTTTTTAACTTCTTGACCTTCAGACATGATTGAATCTGTTCTGCTGCCAAGCCAGACAAAAGGTTTCTGAAAGCAAAGAGTCAGCTCATGACTTGGCCTTCATGTAGCCATGAACAGAGGGAAGGAGGAGAGGAGGGCGGGAGAGGGGGAGGAGAAAGAGAGAGAGAGTAGGAGAGGGAGATGGGAGAAAGAGCAATAATGTCATGCACAACATTTATTTATTCAAACTGTCCATCTGCTGTGTGGCTTAAGCTTGGCTGGCATACAGCACACACACACACACACACGCGCACACACACGCACGTGTGCTTTTGGCTTACACATCTACAGTACATGCATAGATAAATTTTCCTGAGAGCCAGTGCACCAAAGGTTTGTTGAGTCATAATCCATTATTGTTCTCAGTTATGCAGATCCCCATGACCGAAGTTTTATGACTATTGATTTTTTTGTTTGTCACCATATCTTGCAAAAAGGTAGAAGACAAATGATTATGGACGTCATTATGCACACAAAAAGGATGCAACTAGAGCCATTCTTGCAGCCACTGTTCTGTCAAGCCACATAATGCAGTGTGCATTGGTCTTTGTCTTTATCAAATACGTATTTTATGTTTATGCTGAAAATTCATATTGCTGTACTGGAAAGTATAAGTGTTGTGTGTCTGTCAGATCTGACTGCTTGACTACAAGCTGCAGCACCAATTAGTGGCTGTTGACTGCTTAAAGCACCCCCAACTCCATGACCTGAGTTGTTATACTTCAAAAGTCTGACACTGTACACACAGGGGCAGACTGGCTATCAGGAAGACTCCCAAATGACCGGTCCATTCCAAGCCGAACCAGCTGGTGGTCATAGAGTTTTTATTTTTCAGTTTCTGATGTCATTGATTACTGTATAATCTGTGGGCGTAGTATGCTCCAGCCTGGCCTTAACAGCCACAGACAGCACAGAGCAGACTGTCAGACTGGGTCAATCTAATACTTTAGTTATTGAGAGTGAATATGAGCGGCCTCTCCCAATTTGGATTGACCCTTGTTTTTGTTGATTGGCTCAGTCATTTTTATCATGAAGAGTTTCCACCCGTCTGAAGTTTTTGTGGTAAAATGCAACAAGTCAAAAAAAATGCAGCTAGATGCGTCAAACTGACAGACCTTTTGGGTGGTAGAAGGGCCAAGGTTGCTGTGGCCTTTGTTACAAAGACCACTGATGAGATCAGTGATGAGACAGGACCCAGCAGCAGGGACATATCAGCTGTAGCATTGAGCATGCTTGGAAATACTGTGTGCAGTATATAGAAAGCAGTTTCAAGAGGGCTGGCTACAAGGTCAGGCGGGGTCGAGAGGAGGAGGAGGAGGTGCAGGTGCAGTATGCAGGGCTGGGTAAGCAATCGCATTATGTATAGAATTAGATATATAAGGATAGAGTCATATGCTTATGTTCCAAGTTCAATTGCAAAGGTATTTAGCATCACAAGATTCTTGTTATGCCACAAAAAACTGTATCAGTGTTAAAATTACTCGCTAAAATTACTACTCGCATAAAAAACCTCTCCATCTCAAAGTCCCACGCTGAGTTTCAGTCCCTGTACATCCCTGGCGACACACTGATATCTTCCAGCCAACTGAAGAGGAGTGCCTGTTGGTTGTTGCAGACTCAAAATAAATTTTCTCACCTTTGACTTTTGTTTTTTAGCAAATTAAGCAAATTAAATACTGAATACTAACCCCAAGCTTAATATCAATGCTTGAAAAATAGATTATTTTGATGGAGGTTATACAGTTATTAATATTATTCAAAGCTTTGTATTGACTGTTGACCTCTCCTATGATTGAAAATCCAGGCAAACACCAACACGCTGTTGTACGGGTGTGAGTGAAATTTTAACTCAAGTTATTAGAGCCTCAGCTGACTTCTGCTTTACTTGAAATAACAAAATTGTCAATAATGATTCATGACTGAGTGGAATTTCAAATTTAATAGACAGCACTTTAAAAGGATGTTGATAGTCAGGTGTTAGGAAGTCACCCATACTGTCAGTGTTCCTGCCTTTGCACAGCAAGGGTAGTGATGATAGAAGACTGTAAAGGAGGCAGCTGTGCAGGCTTGGGTCTATAAACAGTTATGACATGGTGACCTGGTACAGTGTTGATGTGTCAATGCTGTTCCTTTGTGTTATCACTCGACCGTTCATCCACTTTGATGATGATTTGCTTCCTTGTGTGACAGCTCTGTTGTCAAAGCTGGGGAACTGAGAAAGCCGCAATAAGCACGAGTGGTGTGAAAATAATGAGGGATTATGCTTACATGAGTGTACAACAATCTGCACTTGCTCATGTACGGGCACATACATGACTGTGTTCAGTCAAGCTTCTACATATAGAGGTGTGAAGAAAGACGCACTGTCACACACAAACACACGCATACAAAAAGACCTGCCCCTAAATCACTGTTAAAACTTCAACTGTTTGCCATACACATTCCAACGTTAGCTCCTATTTGTTGTTTGGTATATTTTTTTGCTGTGAATAGCTCGTCAAATAGGCATGCGGAGGTATTTCCAACAGTTATAAAAGAGTTCACTACGGTAGCACCTACATTTTCAATGACCTAACACATCAACATTAAAGCTGTGCTTATGTTTTTATATAAGCAATGCATCAGATGACTGTGTGTAATGTGAACGGGGTTGGATTTTAGCAACGAGCACATGAATCAGCATGTCACCAATCTTAGCATTTCCCCACAACTGTGTGCATTTTGGTGTCTGCCAGCTCATTGTTTTGGATATACAGCTGCAACATTAACACTGTTATCACTGGACAGTGGACACTACCTGGCCAACAGCAAATGACAGGCAGGCAAAGTTAGCAATTAGTTGGTGAACATGGTGGGTCATTTAGCTATTAGCGATATTTGGTCAGGTGGTCACAACGACGACTCAGCCGTTTGATAAATGTTTGCCATAACTACATCTTAAGGCGATAATATGTCATATACTGTATTGCGGTACAGCTTGTCACTAAAATGAAACTTATTTGAAAAATCAGTTAATGCAGCTTTAAACATTTATTTTGTCAAAGATATATTTCCAAACTAATTTGCACTAATGTGCAAAATCATTTATGGAGGTGCAGAGCTGTCAGTTTCTTGAATAGCCTCAAAGAAGCTGAAAGCCATTTAGCCACCAAAGATGTCATTTTCACATGATCAATAAGCTACTGAGTATATAGGCTATCTGAATATTTAAGTGTTTTACCTTTCCCTATTCCCATTCCATTTCTAATCGTTTTCTTCGGGCACAATATAGTTCACCTTGGCAGAATGTATTGTCACTTTCCACCAGTGGTGCCACCAGCCTGAATGAAGTTGACTCTGATTTAATCAAAAGTATCAGGTGTTGTTTGATTGAAGGTGGTGGCGATGTTGGAGGGGAAATGCAGGGATAGTTTTACAACAAAAGACTAGACCTGGCACCGTTGCCCAGCAGTATGGGCTGATATCCCTGATGAAATGTTCTGGGAGAGCATGCGGTTATTACCCCAGCGGATGTTATTGTACAAAACGAAAGACGGGTAATGAAATGATGTATGGTCTTTTACTGAGCAGACGGGAGTGTGTGTGCTTGTATGTCTGTTAGCGCACAATGTGTGTGTGCTCAGAAACCAGGCGGCACCATCTGCCTGACAGCGGCAACAAAAGATGATGAGATTGTGTCCGAGAGGAAATCTACTTGTGTTTGCCCTGCGTGCCCCCCCCCCCCCCCCCCCCCCCCCCTGCCCCCCCGCTCCACCTTTAACACGCGCGCACACACACACATGAAAACGCACACAGTGACTCTTTGACTCGTCACCTTTTAGTTATCTGAGAGGGGTGGCAACATAGAAAGGAAATACATGAGAAAGCAATTTGTTAGGAGTTGACAGTGTCACCTTATTGCTTAGCTTCTTTTTGTTTTTCAGGCAGCTCGTGCCAGCAAAGGATGAAAGAGAGAGGGGGTCAGGTAGTGCAAGAGGGAGCGCTGGCAAGCACTATCACAGAAGGAGGGGGGGGTGTGACGCTGAGGGCAGACAGACTTACAGCTTGTCCTGCAGTTCCTGGACCAAGTGTCTCTTTGTTTGACACCTCGGCTGAAAGCAGAGCTCCGCCAGGCACGTCCGCTGCTGGCTGACAAACAGCGTATCCTGTCTCTGTCGGCCCACCTCTCCCCTTCCAGCCAGTGGTGAGGGTGAAGAACAAATGAGAGAGCGGGGAAGACAGAGTGGCAGGGAGAGGGAGAGTGACAGAGCCAAAGAGGGAGAGAGAGAGAAACATTGAGGAAGGAATGTATCGAGTTTGCCCACTCCTGCCAAGAGACCTGAAGGAGGCTTGCATTATTGGCATTTTTCATCTCCAGATCATCTACCCAAGTCACCCAGTGTCCAGGTTGCCAGATGCTTCCTTGGAAATCTCCGGTTTCACTTAGAAAAGAGGCCTTTGTCTTCGCTCTGGAGTTCTGTGGCACATTCATCTGGGCATAACCCAGAATGAAGCCATGCACAGGATGGAGTAACTGTCCAAGTGTACACAGTAACATTATAGCGTTGAGGAGTTCACCTCTTGACATTTATTTATATTTATTACAGATCCAGTGACATGGCCATGTAAGACCTCAACGTTTTACTAAAAGCTGCCACTCGCATAATTGTAGAAGATGGAAAGGGATGAGAGGGCAAGAGAGAGAGAAAGAGAGAGAGAGGAAGAGAAAAAGGACAGATGGCATGTTATGTGTCACGGAGGCCTTAGCAGATGTTTACTTCTGGGGAAGGAGAAAACGTGACCAGCCATCTTGAGGCTCTGTTGTGTGGGGCCAATGGGAGTGAGACTAAATTGAGTTAACATACATTAGCATAGCTTCCTCCATTGCAGGTCAGCCCTGCTTTACTAATTATTTGCAGGTCTTTTCGGCTTAATTTCAATTCTCAAAAGGCGTATTCCTATATACCTTTCCTTTCTTAAGCAAATGAAAATAGGATATCTTTATAAAACAATCTCGGCCATCTCATACTTTCATTTGGCAATGCTGTGAGGCATACGGGAAGAGTGTGTTTTTTTTTTCAGGGGGGCGGAAAGTCAACCGTGACGAATAGAGCATATCTTCTGCATCATTACATCTGTACTTCAGGTCTGCTTCACAGATTTATGTACAGGGCAAGCTTTTTGTAGCTCTCTTTCCTTTCCACTTGTTATTAGCTTCCGCTTTATGCCTGACTCCGTGCACTCTAACATGTGATTCAGTGTGATTTCAGGCTATTTACTTGTGTCAAAGGTGGCATTTCAACCAAGACCCAACGGAAACGCCATTCACATTTTTAGTGGGGAAATAAATTGAAATATGCACCAGTTTTGATAATGCCTTTACAGTATTTTGTTTGTCTGCTTTATGCTGACAATGTAGTGAATCTTATACAACTACCTTTTCATTCTCTGTGCTTGAGATACCCTGGAACTCTATCACATCAGAGACTCCTGTTTCAATCTCTTGTTTTGCTACTGGCTGCCCTGTAAGCCTTGTTTCCCTCACTTTAAGTTTTACCCCTCCACTCTGTTTCTCTCCTGTCACAGTACTCTGGGCCTTATTTCCTAGATCTTGTGCATAGTTAATCTGTCTTCTAAAACCTGAATCAATCATTTTATTCAAGAGCAGAAACGGAAAGCAAAGCAAGAACATCAGTCACAACAGTCAAGACGGGTAAACGTAGTAATCCAATAGTCCAGACTGATAACAACATCTTATTTCCGAGTTCAAATTAAGTCAGTAGAGAGTACTGTATGTACTCTATTTCATAAGCTAAGGTTGTCCGACAAAAGAGCCCTTTGAGAGGAAAATCAAATCTGGATCTGAGAGTCCAGTCAGGAGTTTGAAATGGAAGTGCATGTGTACGCGCCAATGAGAGTGAATGAGCATTTTGTATGCTGCAGACGGTCAAGCAGCAGATGTGTATGCATCAGGAAGGGAAAAAATATCTGTTTGTATGTATGTGAGAGTATGTGCAGCACAAGTTTCCTCCTTTCTTGAAAAGTGAAGTCAAAAACCTCTTCCTGCCAAGCATCCGACTTTAAGCTAGCTTTCGCTGCTGCTGTCCACTCCTGATACCATGCATTAGGACCAGACCCCTTCAGAAAAAGCCCTGAGGCACGAGTGCGTGATCACTCTGAAGACACACTGAGGCGTGATAGGTACGACCAATGTGAGCAATGGGATTTCCCAAAGTTATTTCTGTTGAGTAAATAAACAAACATTTTTATTTCACTGTTCAGAGCAATGGCTGCGAAATAATAGAGGCCAGTGAGTCATGGGGTGAAACCCATGTACAGACATAACAAACTTGCCCACACAAACAGAGTCAAGGCCAAGGCATGACTACCAGTCTAAGCAGCGATAGGAGTAAAAATCACTGCTGTCAAACCAGATGTTCATAAGTCAAAAAATAAAAGTCTAAATAGCGAGTCAAGTCACATCAAGACCAGTCACTAACTTAAAGTATGATACTTCAATATCATCTTGGCTAGCTTCTAGCTTTCCATATTTTCTTGAAGACAAGGCAAGTTTATTTCTATGGCACCATTCAGACACATGACTGTTATGGCCATATTACAGCGTGCTTGTGTGTTTTCCTATCCGGTCCCCTCCTAACATATTTTGGGGGCACGTCTGCGATATCTAAAAAGGAGATTGTTTTATTGTGTAAGCAGCTTCCTCCGATAAACAGGCGAGTATCCAGCTGAGTTGTTTCAGCCTTTCCATTGGGCACTATTTTAATGTTTCACCTTTCTTTTTTTCAGAGTTATCAGGGATAAAGCTCCCTATAAGGGACAGGCATTTCACTGCTCCAGCCTCTGAGGTTCACAATTTCAAGTCTCCTTGAGCCTCATATACTCCAGAAGATAAGCAGGCAGAGGGTGGGTTATATTGTGCTTATTGTGTGTTTCACCCCACATCATCCTGTCCGCTGCTGGTAGATGTGGTAAATGTAGTTTAATTGTTAGCTGCGTTGCTAGTTTCCGGCTATGTTGTGTTGCGCTGTTTTGTGGTGAGTTTTGCAGTGTTTTCTTTGGGTGAGTTTGTGGCTAATTCTTCACTGAATCAGTTGGATAAATACAGGAACAATGAATTGTTTGTGATCGGCAATTATTATGGTATTCCTGTGTCTAGATCTCTTGTTAAAAGAGAGTTGAAAACAGTTCTCTTAAATGGGTTGAAGGAATTTTCACCTTATTGGCGAATCCCCCCAACATGGTGGCCGGGCTACGGCCGTATCCTCGGGTGATGGCCTCACGTGGGAGAGAGGGCTGAGCAGCAGCATGTTGGTGTTACTACTGGTGCAGAGAATAGTGAGATGAGTGGGAAGCTAGATGCCCATCTAAAAGGTTGCTTGGCTCGTCTTCAGTTAGAAATCCAGGAAAAGTTGTTGTTACACAGGGGAGAGAGAATTTCAGCTCTGGGGGGAATTGGAATTAAAGAAAGTGGAAGCAGAGACAGCTGTCCAGCTATCCAGACAGCTGGAGTTGCACAAAACTGAGGCAACATACCTCTGCTGGTGGACTCCATTGTCATTGTTGAGTTGTTGTTTTCTATGAAACTGATGTTGAGTCGTACTTAGGCATGTTTGAGTGTGTTGCTGTTGCTCTATGCTGGCCAAAGGAGGTATGGGCAATCCTGTTGCAAAGTAAGTTAACTGGTAAGGCTAAAGAGGCTTGTTCTTCTCTCTCTGTGCCTAGTTTATGAGAAGGCCAAAAGCACTGTTTTCTGAGCATACGAGCTAGAGCCAGAAGCTTACAGGCAGCATTTCCAAGCTCAGAAAAGCTCCAGATATAAGACTTGGACTCTTTGCAGGAATTGTTGGTGGTAGAGGAGTTTAGAAACTGTGCCTGAGCATACTCTGGTTTATTTAAATGAGCAGAAGGTGAATACAGGTGACTACAAACTCATCGAGTTTGCTGTCACGTATAAGAATGTCTTCACCAAGCGTGATTCTTCTCCCTGCCTTGATGTTTCGCAGAATACTGATTGTGACACACAGGTCACACTCACCAATGTGTCCATGTCTGACAGGTTTGAGAGACTGCACTGCAAAATGAATACAGTAGCCAGAGGTATTGAGATGGGTTTCATGCCTGCACCACTCCACAGTATTCATGTCAAATCTAACCTCATTACTGGTGCTACTTTCGAGTAGCTGTCTGCTCCTGTCTTCCTGTGGAAGATGTGGATTTTGTCACAGGTAGCGACATAGCCAGGTTTAAAGTGTTTAAAGTTGCATCCCTCACATTTGCTTCTGCTGTGTCTGAGGATAGGTTACTGCCATTTGTTGCTCAGTTGGTAGATGGGAGTCCAAAAATGTAAAGATGTAATTAAGTCTTCTACTATACTGTGGTGTCACTGCCACTGTCCCATGGGGAGTTCATCAACTCCCAGAGAGTTGAACTGGCCTTGGCTAAGTGGTCAGTGTCTATTATGGGGTGTGTGTTGGCTCCAGTCCATGTCTGGTGGTCACATACACCTTTCCCAAACATTTTCATTTTCATTGTGATTTTCAAAGTTGTGGATTGTGATTAAGTGTACTTTGTTCTGATTACGTCCACAGTCCTGTGAGTTTGTCTCCGTGCATTTTCCTCTAGTACTGGTACTCTAGTTTCCACCCTTCCCCCTCCTCACACCTGGAGTCAGTGGTGGGTCACTGTACACCTGAGTCCATTCTGCAGTTAGGGCTGGAGTATGAAGACAGCATAGTATGAGGACTGCAGACGTAGCCAGTGGGCCACTTGGCAGTGTTTGGACTGCATGTTTGCTGTGTCACAGACCTAGCTCCTTACTCCCTTTTTTAGAGGGAGGTCTGTTTGTTTGGTGTATATCATAAATTTGGTTGTTGTCGTATGTTGTCAAATCAGTTTTCGCTTTTTATAAAAGAACTCGGTTTCTCTTTGTGACGCTTTTCGTTAAGCAGGTTATTTTTGAGTCTGTAAATTCCTGCCTTGTTTGACATTTCAGTTCCCTGTCTTTTCCTTCATCCCCTGGACCTTCTTGGGGATGTTACAATGGCAATTTAAAGTGCTTTACAGAGATATCAAAAACACATTAGAAAAAAGACACAGAGAGCATTAAAATTGCATGTAAAAATACAAACATTCATTTTTTTGGAAAAACCACAGTAAACAGTAATGTTTTAAGGCATGATCTAAATGAGCTGGTCGTTTTAACAGACTTCAGTTGATCAGGAAGCTTGTTCCACAGGTGGGGAGCATAGAAACTGCATCACCTTGCTTTGTTTTGATCCTGGGAACACTGAGTAAATCTGCACTAGACCTGTGAGGACACTATTGCAGTAGTCTAGCCAGCTGAACATGGTATGTCTGGCTTTATGATATATTCAGAGAATTGTGTAGTTACTGTATTGTGACACAGTACTGTGCCAAGCTGTATGCATTGTTCTGTTGTTAATGGCTATTCACTACAGTGAATGGACATTAACAACAGAAGACTTACTGTCTTTCATTCTCTTAATCACTGCAAGCAGCAGTTTGAGAATCATACTCTACAGTGCAGAAATATTGAGATGTCCGCAATGATGAGGATAGATACAGACATATATATTTTCCATCAGCAAATTTCTGAGCACAATTAATGGCAACGGATTCTTAAACTGTCCGTGTTGAAACAAACAATTTGCGACCGCATTTAGTCCTGGTCAGTGACTTAAAATGTGGCGAGGAGAAGTCGATTAAGTACGGGTCATTGCAGTCACTATGTTGCTGCTATCATTACAAGATAATGAACATGCTAATGGATGTGGAATGATGAGAGAGATGATGTGATGGAACAAGTTGGAAAGAGAAAGAAAGGAAGGTAGAAAGAAAATGTGGTGCTCGTGCACAAGTGATGGCACTACATTTCCCAGAGATTACTTGTCAAACTTGGCCTGTGCTATCACTGATCTTAGCTTTCTGTGATACATTTACCATTTATATAGGTACTAGTTGGTAATTTCTATCACTGCTAGTGCTAAGGTCCTCTGACATTCCACTCTAATCCAAACAAACTGATGAGTTACTTGTGGAAATGTAGGATTTCCTTAATGAATATATGCTTCTATAAGCCTGTGCATGGATCAAATCGATATAGATAAGGCAATGCGTGGTACAGATACAGAGAACAGATTATTAGTTTAACCAGCACATTTGTGCCACGCCAGTACCATAATGGCCTGAGTGAGTGAGTCAGTGACCCACAGATGTAAGTCTACTGTAAATGACGCCACAGGCCACTGACATCATTCCGTGGTGATGCTCTCAACCTCAACCACATGAAATTGGTGGGCTCAACAAAAAACAACAAAAAAAAAAGAAACTTAGAGCCGTTGATTGGATTAGTATTTGTTCAAGGTAAAGAAACGGGTACACTTTGCTAGACCATTTTAGAATGCAATCATGAAAGGTTAGGTTTTCTTTTTTCTCTGCAGAATTCGCCAAAAAGGCAGAATACAAAACATCTGAGGTGCTTTTCTGTAGTGAAGTCATTATGATGCAGTTATATGCCAACATGTTTCAGTTCAATAGAGCCTTCGTGGGTTGGGGAGTTTTAGCTGCAAATAATTCTTAGTCTTTCACTGTGGGCTTGTTTGTATGCCTCCCATGCCATGTATTTAAATGATAATTTTATTTTTAATGAGAATTATTTATCGCCTTTTCTCTGTTGTCAATCTCCTGCCTCCAATCCTTCCTCTCACTTAATCCCTTAATTCTGTCCCATCACTCGCCATCGCTCTTTCTCTGTCCGTTCGTTTCTCCTTCTGTCTGTGCATCCTGCCATCGCTCCAGATCCAATGTGGTGGAACAGAGGCTGACGTCGGCTCTTCTTCTCTGTATTGCAGTGGGCCCTAATTTCTGGTCTCTCACAGAAACACAGAGCTGCTTTATCTCTAGCTGGCCAAACCACGCTTCAACAGACAGCCCAGAAGCAGAAGAAGTAACTGCCTCCACAGTTCAACACCCCCTCACCACCCTCTGCATCCACCACAATCACCTTAAAAGGCTCCAATTAAACCATTACTGTAAGAAAGGGAGGAAGCAGGAGCAGGGGTGGAAGAGGGGAGGGGAAGAAAAATGAGGCAGAGAAAGACAGAGGATGTATCAAAGAGATTGAGAGGATGAGCTTGAGATAAGTAGGAAATTAAGCATTGTTTTGCCATGCAGGAAAAAAGCCACAGGGAGGCAAAATATAAAGAAAGCGAATAAACAGCATGAGATTTCTTGCTATTGCAGAAGACAGATCCACCCTGTAGCACCAGACCAAGTGTGACGCTACAGACAGAAAAAAGGAAGGAAGGAAAGAAAGGAAAAGGAGAAGAAATATTAAGGCAGTGATTTACACTCCTTTTCGTCTTCTTGTCCATGGTGCCTGGGGGTAAAGGAAATGGCAGAAGGCACAGGGAGATAAGAGTCTTTGTTCTAGGGTGGTGTAGAGATCGTTACATTCCACTAGATAGCCTTACACTCCTGACTAGGCCGACTGGAAATGAAAGAGAGTATAAGTAACTGTCTGCGAAGGCCAGACACCATATTTTATTATGGTTTTGTATGGTGACTGCCCTTGGCTATTTGTCAGAGGCTCTCCTTGCAAATGTCTATTGAAAACATCTACATACCTGCGTAGGTGCCAGCTTTAGAGGTGCTGGTTGGCAGATTCAGTTACCTTTGAACCTTTTTATGCTAAGCTAACTGAACAATGACAGTGTTCACCCCCCCGCCCTTTAACAATCAAGTATTAGTGTTATCAATCTTGTAATCTAACTCTCATTCGAGAAAGTGTATTTCCAAAAACATCAACCAAATGTCTTTAACATTCATTTTGGAGGAGCAGATGATGTTTGTTGCACCAGAGTGGTACATTATAATATTCAGTTACAGCGTAGAAACAACCTGTAAGTAGTGCAGAAGTTGCCAGACGTGCACCGATTCACAGCAGCAACGCACTTCATTTTCACAACTCTTGAAACAGAGAGTGACTGATGGAGCCTTTCCCCTACGAGCAGACAAAGGCCTGAATGTATCACCAGCCATGCCACACTATTCATTATTGGCCTGAAGCTACCTGGAGGGCTGTGATACATGATAATACCTTCTGTTTTGTTTGTCATAAATTTAGGCTCCCAGGCAATTCAGAAATCGGTGTCCGAGAACCATGCTACCTATTTACCCTGGGCAGCCAAGCGTTGAGCCATCTGTGCTAGCTAGTTCATATATTCACCAGTGCACCCCAAGGTGTGATACATCAGATATAACAGGCTGAGGGCAGGGCCGGGCGTTGGCTATTATGTAGTCAGAGTGGTGGGGAATGACACAGAATGTCTCATTCTGCCCCTCTTTGCACCCATGCCAAAAGGTTCTCTTGGCATTGAGACATCTCATTCCATGTAATGGCTTGATGGTTTTGCATGGGCAACAAGTCAAGCAGAAAACACTGAGCCGTGAACTGGCCCGTCTAGGAAAATTGCCACTAATAGGATTCAGTAAGTAGGATGTGATACTCTTTAGTGAAATTTATTGTTACATGTGTAACAGTGTTGAAAAAAGCATTTCTTTTGGGTTCTTTTTTTCCCAAATTGGCAGCGACGTATTGTGACTCTTTTCTATGAGGAAAAAAAGAGAGGTTAAAGAAAGGTATGGGGAGGGACAGGGAATAAGAAAATGATGAAGTGACTAAGGGGAAATTAAGTAGTCCTGTCTGTGTGTGCATGGAGGAAGGTGAGGATTCAGGGGCCACCTTAGGGCCTTTTCTGGAGCCAAAATGTGTGTGTTGGTGGGGGGGCTGTTAAGGATTGAAGGCAAGATAAGATAAGACTGACAGTGGAGGGTGGGGTCATTTAATTGTGTTTATACAGAGCTTTGGGGTCGTTGTGAGTGTATGTGAGTGTGCGTGTGTTCTGAGAGGAAGCATCTCTGTGGGTCAACATGGCCTGGGAGTCATCTCAACTCAGTCTGACACGTGGGAGATGGATCACTGTTGAGAAGGGTGGAGAACCAACACACACAGGACGTTCACTGGTGTTTGTTAGCATCCTGTCCCCTTTTCCTTCAATACCATACATCAGGGGGAAAGACGGACGAGATTCATCCCCTAACCAAACACAAAATTACCCCCTTGTGTATTTTTAACTCCACAGATCCAGCAATTTCCACCCACCCACCAATTCATTCAGGCAACATGGGATCACTGAAGGCACTGACAAGCTAAAACACCATCCGTGGATCCGTTAATAGCAAAAAACACCCAGCTAATGGACAGAATGGTTTATTACCACTTCAATCATTCCTGACATGTGTATAGTCAGTCTTTGTGTTAGCCCCTGTTTCACAGAGGCCATTAAAGTAGCCATCTTCCAAGCTGGGGGTGGGCAGGTAAAATAGCCCCCTCTAATGCAACTCATACATAACCTGTAAGCTGTTAGGAGGTCACCACCCCAAGGCACAGATGAATGATAATGCCTTCTATTGCCTCAGTTAAGTGTTCCAGTCTTATCACTTATCTGGTGTTGTTTTTGATACTGTGGAAGTGCAATTTAGACAGTTAACTCACAAGACATCTAGTCTTAATGCCTGCTGTCCTCCCCATGCTCTTAATTCCTGATTGATTGTCTGTTTAAAGAAAAATAAAAATAGAAAAGATAGATAGATAGATAGATAGATAGATAGATAGATAGATAGATAGATAGATAGATAGATAGACAATTTCAAGGACATATGGCATGGAGTGTAAATGGTCTTTGGCACAGAAAAACTTCAGAAGCAAAGAGCTGCTAAAATCTAGTATCCAGCGGGGGGTGATAGCTCTATCTGTGTCATTTTTTTGTCGCTCTCGGAGTCCAGCGTGAAATAACACACACACAACCTTCACAATACACACACTCATACACACAAAGATCGATGATGTGCGTGTTACTGGCAATGGGAAGTATGACGACTCGGAGATGGAGAGGAGAGGAGATGAGAGATCAAGATATCATCAGCAGAGAGAGAACATGTACCATATATTTGGCTCAGAAAACACATGTACCCTCAACACCAATTATGCACACACACACACACACACACACACACACACACACACACACACACACACACACACACACACACACACACTAGTGATAATCACAGAGAAGGCTCATCAGCTGACTCACCTGATAAAGCTTGTTATGCTCAACTTTGACCCAGTATGTGGTGATATAAAAGGCTACCAGACCTCTCAACAATGGTTTAGTTGATTTATGATATGTATAGTCATAATCTGAGGTTAGAGTTATATGTTTAAAGGCGCTCCATGTAGCCCCTTTCCACCATTCTGCATTATGTATCATCACAAAAGAAGAAATAAATCAGCAGTAACAGACACAAAACACTCATGCTGGGTAAAGTATGCACAGGTGGCTCAGTCTAAATAATAATTCAATCACTGGAACAAAAATATAATTGACAAACAAGCACTATATATAGCATACTATTGAAAAAGAGGGCTTGGTCTCTAACTAGCCAAACCAGAAACACTGACAAAGATCAAGTGTCTCATGAAAGGAAATGAGCGGGCTTCTGACTCATGTATGGCATGGTTTTTCTTTATGGGCTTTTTATAAAAGGAAAGAAAAACACTGAAAAGAACTCTGTTGTTCACCACCTCAACAAATCATAAGAAAACTATGCTTTAGAAAGGAGAATGACATTGAGGGTAGAACTGATGCAAGTTCATACAGTATCACAGTGAGGTCATACTTAGGAAACAATGTCTACTATACATGAATATGCTTTTATATGTGAATAAAAAGATGCATTTTAATATTATCAGGAGCAATAAACCTGCTGTAAAATCAAGCCCCTCCTCTAGACCAAAATCCAAATGGCTGTATCCTGGCTATTATATTGAGGTTTAAATTAATTGAGGATTGAGAAAAAGGAGCAATAAAGTTTTTACTGCCCAGTAATACAAACAAACCTCAATAACAGCAGGCTCTCAAAATATTTATTAAATAATGTGTTGGATTTCTGCTTCAGTTAGGTACCTTGTTCGTTTCTGCTAAGGAAATGTGGCTTAACTGTTGATGTGATTTACAAGCTGTTGCAGGGAACCAGAGTAAATAGATTTCATTAAGGTCACACACTACTTAATACATATAAGAGGACTCCTGGAGGGGATAACAAATCTCTCCTTTGGAAAGAAGGTGATTTCTTCATCTAAGGGTAATATGATTACCATTACATTATCATTCTAAATTGTCTTGAACTCCAAGTTTAAATGACTGTGTGTGCAAAAACAAGGATTACGCCATGAGATACATACAGTGGGAATGTGATAAGATAACCTAATTTTGGCAATGAGGGCAAAAGTATGTTACCACCTCGCTTAACAAAGGAAATGCACCCTGTGCCCTCCAGGATCTCAGAGAGCCGCAGAGCTGTTCTAACCTGTCTGGACTCCCCAGTAGTGATAGAATGATAGGACAAACATGTGTGCACATTCCTGTCAGACTGAAAAAGGAGGTCTTTCATTCACACTTAAGTGGTAACATGGAAGTGTATTTACAAGAATGATGATTCTGGTCTGCCACAACTATGATTGAATTTATTGCACTATAAAATGCACAATGCATTTTCAGTTTGCAAACTGAGGCAAAGTAATCTGTGAAACTCCTGTCACACAGTTACAGGAGTTATCGAGTAACAGGACTGACATTTTCTAATTTTCTCCTGTTTTTAACTTGTGATGGATGACTTTACCCCTGATTAATATGATTAACTTTGTAATTTGTGTTATGATTCAGCCAAGCATCAACATACTGTAAACACACCTGGCTTGTACACTCACAAACGTTGTCTATGTCAAAAGTAGCCGACTTCTGGAGCGTCACACTGTATAGGAGTGCAGACAGAGGAAAAGTCTAAAAGGTTTTTGGTAGGACTTAGATTACAGCCTGCCTACTTTGAATAAGTACACTATGGTAATAATGGGGAAACAAAACAAGAACTTATGGATTAACGGTTTTATAATAGGAACATACCAATTATGTCTGTGAAGATTCTCATCCAGGTCACAGTTATTCCTTAGGAGTTGAGCAAAAGTCAACTGGACTTGTTGAAGGTACTTGAAGACGTTTTGCCTCATCCAAGAGTCTTCTTCAGTTCTGAGAAGAACTGAAGAAGACTCTTGGATGGAATAATATACCAATTAATTATGCAGTAGTGTAACACAGACATGATGGGATAGAACAATTGTTATGTATAGATTCAATGACCCACCATATTATGTTCTAAAGCTAAGCTTTAAATATGAAATGTCTGTTACAGTGAAATACATTTTATCATAAAACGAGTTTGTCAACCCATAGAACAAAACCTGCAACCACATGAAGCCACCATCAGCATAAAGTCAATTCGCCAGATGAGTCTGCACAATTTCTGCATCTTCATTTGTCATTAGCTAATGTCTACATGCTGCAGCTCACCGCATGTGCACTTACATCATGTACAACATACAGATCTGCAATCTCTCATGTCCACGTACCAACAGGTTGTCCAGGTTGAGTATGGAATGAGACTGAAAACACTTAACAAACCAGGCATAATTCAAAAGGACAGCTCTGAATTCAGTCTGGACGTATTAAGCCCAAAGCCCTCAGTTCAGAATTGGCATATTAGAAGTAAAGCATCGGTCAAAATGTTCTTCATATGCTTGGCATTATTGCACAAGCTAACTGTCCTGACCAGGAGTGCCCTAACATGACTGTTAAACTTACAAGGCAGCTGCAAAATTGAAGTTGAATGATTTTCATTGACTCTGGGAAATGAGTCAAGAGCGTGTGATAGCACAAGGAAGGAAATGAAATAATGTAATAAATGGGGTACAGATATTATTAGAAATTAGAATTCAGCGTTGAAATAACAGACTTTTCACATGTAACATCAAGCTGGAGGTCCTTTAGTGAAGTTGTGCAGAAATAATTGATAATTCATTATAATTTCCCACTGTTTTGATAGAGGCACAATGCCCTGCGTTTCACTATCAATGGCAAGCACTGTTATTATCTGCCAACATTTTGAACCTAATTACTCTACTTTGTCTAATTTACTCATTCGTGCTGAGAACAAAACTGTTGCAAAGAGGTCTCCAGTTGTGTCACTCTTTCTCTCATGCCTCAACCTGAACTCTAACACCATGTGTCAGGCTTTTAATTTGCTCTTCTTTGGGAGGTGAGATTGGAGGGCGTTCGCTCGGGGAAATCGATGGGAAAACGGGATGGAATCTGCTGAGTGGATCAGAGTGAATGGAGTCAGCCCTCATGGGCATAAAGGGAACATTGGAATGAGAAAGTCTGGACAATGTTTTTAACTTCTTCCAGGGGGCTGACGACAGCAATCTGCTCTCTCAAATCCCTTCGCGGAATGTGCTTGCAAGATTAATTTCTTGTTATTCAGAATTGATCGCTTCTTTATGGACTCATTTGTGCTTGATTCCACTCAGGCTTGCCTGCCGGCTATCTGCCAGCGGCACCACATATTCTAAACACAGGAGTAAGTTTTCATGAGGGGAATCTGACTGGACGATTTACTGTAAGACTTAGAAGCTGTTATAGACTTGTGGGTGTTCCTTTTTGTTCGGGATGTGGTTTAGAGGTAACACCTTGAACACACCTTTGTTGTTGGTACTGTATGGCAGCGTGTTTTTTCTTTGTTTTGTAAGATGATCTTAATCGCTAACTTTCATCTGGTGTTTAATTAAACATCAAGTTTTGGAGAACAGCCTTAGTTCAACTTCAGCATCTAACTCAATTATAGCTTGTTTGGCCGGGCATCTAGACTGAAACCACGGGAGGAAGTGAGTGTACAACAGTTGGTCTTTTCATGTGTTTATTAAAACATTACTGGAGTCAATTCATTCCTGGTATGTTAATGAGTGTTTGAGGTACAGTAAAGGCTGTTGGCGCTGCTCAAGCAAAACAAGTTCAGTTACAGAGTGTGTTTTGGCTTGTGTGCAAGGAAGGTGGGATGATCAAATATCGCTTTCGCTGAATTCCAGGTACAATATGTTATGATCTTATATTTCCATCATGTAATGACTTGCAGGTGTTCCGTGTGTATTGCTTAACTATTTCCCTTGTCTTACCACATCCGTCATTTTTCCAAAGCAAATTGCTCCACTTTTTCCCCCTTGAAATGACCCAAAACTCTTTGCCCCAGACAGTGCTGAAGATTATCCCCAATTAGCTGGAGAGCTCTGCCAGTAACACACTCCCTCTTTCTGTCATCAGACAGTGTATCATCATCACTGCCCACCGCTACAGCGCCGGACACCCTGTGATGTGCTGTCGTCTGCTAGGCCTGTCACTGTCACAGCAACCCGTTGCATGTCTAAGCCTCTGCCAACGCGACACACGGCACTGTCACAGAATCGTTTGTAGCTCTCATTTTTCCTTACAGCATTTGGTCCCCACTGCATCATCTGCTCTCTCAAGCTTTTACTTTCTCCTCCTCCTCCCTATGTCTCTCTCATGCCTACCTCTTCTGCTAGTCATTATTGGGTTGATTCTTTGCATATTTTGAGGGACAGAAATACCTTTATAATTTCAGAACCCAGACTTAAAGGATCACATGGAGGCACGTTGTTTACAGCACTGCAAATCAAACCACTGGTCTCTCGTAAAAGCTTTGTAGGTTGATTTGACAGCTCGGCTCGTTAATTTGTCATTTGGTGATGCTGACAGTAAATCTGCATTCCAACTTGAGACACGAAAATAATGGATACTGCTCAGTCACACAGACTCTGATGGCATGTGGTTAATGAAGCTTCCCCAATGAGAACCAGCTCAGTTTAGAGCTCACCCAATTGGGAACATTTGAAATACCATAGCCACTAATGTTCATTCTCCACGGTGAAGCCATTTTGTCTCTTACTAAGTGCAATGGCTCCACACTGTTAGTCCTTAATCAGCGATGAATATGATGTTTGTAATTATATTATAGTCTTGCCTTATTAAGTGTTTTTGGAGGTGTTCAGGTGAGTTGAACCGAAGGTGAGTAGCTCAGAACCGAAAGCTAAATGCACGTGGATTAAGTCACATGCAGTTGATTCTTCCTGTTTGAGCTATGCAGATGTTATGAAACAGGAATTAAAAGAATCTTATCTGCTAAACTAGTAACAATTTCGGCATTTTGATTCATCATGATTGGAATTTTCCATTTCCTCATGTTGTTATCAGTTATCTTGGTAAACCTCAGTCTAGTGGCAAAGCTGAAATGCAAAACTCAAGTGACACACGTCATGAATGGAATGCCATCATGATCAAAACCTTTTAACTCTATGTGGCCCCAAACAAAGCAATTAGTGGCCTACACCAAAGCAACAAACCTGCTTGCAACTTACTGTATATGGCATTTAAAGTCAAGTAGAGCTGTGATCACGTTACCCTGGCATTTTAATGATATTTCCCCATAGTCTGAGCCAAGTCACTAATGATCAAACTGAAACTGTACATAAACACATAAAACCACTCACCGCTGCACTTAATAACTAGCTGAGTTGCTTTGGAGGGTTTATAAAACCACGCTAAACAGATACTGTCTCCATTTCTCACGCAACAACAGGAAGCTAATTATTTCAGCATTGTGCTATTGAGAAGGCTGCTGCATGGGTGTTCACAGTATGGGAGCCGCTTTGATGTTGGAAATCTGTCCACTCTTCAGCCTCAGACTACAGACTGCTAATAATTATTTTGCTCTGGGTGGCTTAGTCATTTTTCAGCACACTCATAAGATAAGGCAACCACAGGACAAACAGGTTTGACATACACACCTGCCCACAACACTGCTTCATCGCATATGCACCCTTTGATCAATCTTGCTATAGTTTATGTTTAGATACTGAGCAGCTATTTGTGTGAGTGCTGATAAAGTCTGATAAAGTGATTACATTATATAACGTGAATCCAGCATCTGGGTTCAAATACACACATACTTACAGCAAGTACAGTGTTCAAATGGCAAACACGTCGCAAGTTAAATCCTACAAAGTTTGGGGTGTTTCCACTTAAAAAACTGGCGGCAACACGAGGTCTCCACTGCACTGTGCTCTGCATTGTGCTTTTTAAAGTGACACTTAAAGGATGTCTGTGAGCCTCCCTTCCTGTCAGAGCCAGCAGTCCACTTGAGACTCAAGTACCAACACACATTTCACACAACCACCCAAAATAACCATAGGTTGGTGCAGCACACACCCACAGCGACCAAGCAAGGAGCTGCCATAAACAGTGAAGTATGTAAGATAACCAGAGCATAACCACTTATAAAACACAAAGATTCTTGCATGGGGCTTGTTTAAATTTGTTACTTCTATTAGCTGTCGAAGCTTGCAATATAAAACTTTAATTAAACTTTCTGTTTTCTATCCATCTAAGAGAAATTAATGTATATTATTCTAAACTGGCTGCAGCGAATTGGCCCACTGGTGGATGGCAGTGTTTTGAAGTGCTACTACAAATACATAAACAGTGCCGTCAGCTTATAGAATGGCTTTGTATTACATTAGCCAGTGGCAGTCATGTTGTGAAAAATATCCCTCTTGTCTAGGGCTACTCCGGGGCTTTTGTAATGTGCCGGCTGCAGGCAAGTGGACTCCCGTCTTCTCAGTTTGCTGTCAGCCTCTCAATTGAATTACTCTAATGTTTTATCCCTCACTGTTCCTCGCTTGTAATGAAATTAATGCCACTTTAATTTGCATCACCCTCTTGTTAAGTTTCAGGCAGGCAAAATGAATGTGGCATCATTTGGCTGCAGGACACACCAGAGACAAAAACAACACTGGGACGCGGGGAACCGCAGAGTACGTGCGTTAACAGGCTTGTAAATTAATCTTATAAATCGTCTTTTGGGGATGCTGACATTGCTCCAGAGTTGTGGCCAACCAGTTTTTTCCACTTCACCTTAGCACCCATGGTTTCATCATACACTCCATTGTGTTACCATAAACCCTGTTGAAGGGTTGGAAGTATGATGATGCATGCCTCACTGAAGGTGTATGATATACCCCAACTCATTGTCAAGTGATCCACTGACTCATTCAGCGTGAGAGTCAGTGTTACATCCTCTGCCTATTCATCCTCACAAAGGCAGCAGCTCATTGATCACTCTGCCCCCTCTAATCACAGCATCAGTCTTTCAAAGCAGAAGGGGGGAAAAAAAATATGTATCTTCAATGCAAAATGAGCGGAGCTTTGACTCCGCATGCTGACAACCAATCAATTCCACTACAGTGTTTTCTGTCTTCAGTTTGAGGAGATGCTCAATAAAATGAGCAAGATAAACCGGGCATGTGAATCTGGCTGTCAAAGCTGTCCTGCAGATGGACATTTCTAGGAATAGGAGCTAAAGCCTGTATGTTTGACAGCTGTGTATGTACAACCCCTGTAACTCCTGAGGCAGTAATCGTGGTTTCACATGAAAACTGCTGAACACAAATCAATGTGACCCACTGAGTACTAATCCTGCAAGCAATTGAGGAATTGTTGTGAGTAACAGGAAACAATCTTTCAAGTCTACTTCGGGCATCAAATCAAAAATTTCTTCCCTCAAATACTTTCAAATCATTTTTTTCAATCTTTTTTTTTTCTCCTATTTTATCGCTGACTGTAGCGCATGTTCAGGAAATTGACTGCAGTGTTAGAGAAGGCATTGAACTGTGCAGTAAAGGTAAATGGCCCAAGCAGTTGGGAATTCAGAGCAGTCTTCCACCTGCTACTTGTCAAATAATTCAACTGGTCAAAATGGCTATAGTCAAGCCCCACTGATTCATACACAGCACAGCCATCTGCTTCTGTTTGTCACTCTTTCCTGTAATGCCCCTGTCTACAGAGCCATATTTCACCTTCTTGGCTCTGACGACACGTGTCTGTTTAAATCAATAATATATTCAAATTCATGACTTGGATTGGCATTTAAGTCTACTGAAGAGTTGGTTTCTTTACTTCAGTTCAGTTGATTGTGATTATACCCGGTCATTTTAATTCCTTATCCCGTGCTTGCCTTACTCCTTTAAAGCGCTGAAGTAAACTGGGGCATAAATTCTTTTTGAAATGATTTATGATGATTTGTTTACATTTGGTTTCCACCAAAATACCTCAAATGATGATCTTTCTGTTAAATTAATTAAAGCTGTGTTGCCTAAACTTAACCACAGACAGCAGTCTGGACACAAACGCAGACTCTGATGTTGCAGTCCTGCACTTTGTACATTCGTCAAACCTTAGTGCTGCATTCACTCAAAGAAACATTACCTGTGAACATAATCCAGGTAGCAATTAAATGGTCAATGGTCTGTATTTGTATAGCGCCTTTCTAGTCATTTCGACTACTCAAAGCGCTTTTTTACATCACGTCCTCATTCACCCATTCACACATTGTTCATACAGGAAGAATCTAAATTGTAGGAGACTATTCTTTCACACACATTCACACACTGAGGCTGTGCTTCAGGAGCAAGTTGGGGTTCAGTGTCTTGCCCAAAGACGCATTTTCTTCTGTCTTTCTGCAGTCAGGTCACAGTGGCAGCACGCTAAGCAGGACACTTCAGACTTCCCTCTCCCCGGTAACACCTGTCAGCTCTTCCTAGAGGATCTTAAGGCGTTCCCAGAGCAAACAAATCCCTCCAGTGAATTCTCAGTCGGCTTGGGGTCTCCTCCCAGTTGAACATAGCCAGAAGACCTCCGAGGGGAGGCACCCCAGAGGCATCCTCACCAGATGTCTCAACCACCTTAACGGATTCCCTTTGACATGAAGGAGCAGCGTCTTTACAACGAGCTGCCCCTCACTTTTTCTCTCAGGTTGATCAAGTCCCCTCAGGAGAAAATTCAGTATTTCTGATTCATTATTTTTGTTTCAGTTAACTAAAATGTTTTTCACACCTAGCTTTTAGTTTTTAGCTTGATTTGAATTCACTATAATAACCTTGACTCCAGCCTGGTACACTTTATTTATTAGAGCCTTTTCAGACCTCCAATTCTGTTTTAACTGGTGTGCAGCTGAATACATTTATCACAAAGCATGTGGGGGGACTCTGACTCATTGCCTGTCTTAAAGTGAGATGTTGGAAATGAAAGCTTTGCATCTCAAGTCTAATTTTTAATCACAATCAGGAGAGACAAAAGGTGTGCTTTTTGTATGTATAAGTCTACAGAGAAAGCACACATCACCTCATACTGAACCTGAAACATTTCAGTGATCATATAAAGTTTGTTCACTTACACAGTAAAGTTAGATTTGGATAAACAAGCATTTTTGTTTCATGCATCATTTTGAAACATATCACACCGCTTGAACGCTTCATCTATTTTAATGAATGGACACAACTGAGGTTTTTAGCCGTGTTCTCGAAGGGGAGCTTTTGGTGGCATTTGTTTACTTAATTAAATCATGAGAGTCATCTCGAGTGTGACAGGTGAGCAAAACAGACGGTCGAGGGTTTCTTCCCCTAATCCCATGGAGACACTTGGATCCAGAAGCCTGGCACTAATGATTTCATTAACATGGCTAACAGGGCATCAGTACACCTGTTCACAGGCGTTCCAGCAGATACCTCAGTAACCTTGAGACAACGGTTCGAGGCCCCTGCCAACACTCTTTGTTTTATGACTGCTGTCTCAGCTCCTGTGCAGTTTTATTAAAAGCTACAGCGCATGCCTTTGGATTTTTCTTTAAGCACAGACCGCTGCACC
This sequence comes from Pempheris klunzingeri, assembly GCF_042242105.1. NCBI lineage: Eukaryota > Metazoa > Chordata > Actinopteri > Acropomatiformes > Pempheridae > Pempheris > Pempheris klunzingeri. The sequence continues at coordinate 17,763,774 of NC_092017.1, read as the reverse complement.
CACATATGTGCTGTTCTAAATGAAAATATTTCTTTCTTTCAGCCGTCTAGGAATAGCAGATCTGTGACATTTTCCACATGGAGAAACGAGTTACAAAAAAACTTAAGACAGCTACAACAAAGTGTCAGAAAGTACATTTTTCTCATATTGCACCATGCTAAGTCTGACTGTTTCAGAAGAAATCACACCCATCTGGTCCTCCAAGAAGATCTCAGACAAATCATTTTCACATGAAGTCCGACCCTTTTTGTTTGTTTGTTTGTTTTTTTAGAACAGTTGAAGCTCTAAATTAACCAGCTGGAGTTTCTCATATCCTCCCGCTTTTTGCAGCGATATTGCTCTCCATGCCTCTGACTGTGTCCGTCTCTGAACCCCTTTTCTCACATTATCTGCATGCTTTAATGGTCTGTAACTTGTCAAGAAGGCCTATCTGTCTCCTCGCCCACTCATCTGACAGCCTCAACGGCGTTTCCCCCCTTTCCTGTCTCAGAATGTGATCGATAGCCCCCGAGCCCCCAGTCCCACTGTCGGCACAGGTGGATATCATTAAGGGATGAAGAATCAAACCAAGCCATCTTAAGCCCTCAGTATAAACGGAGTAGTTCAAAACTGCATCATGAATACACACATTCACATGTGTACACTAATATAAAATGCATGAATGTAGTTTTACACATTAAACACATATCGTACAGACATGAGAGTAGTGTGGCTCTTCTTATCTATCACCAAGATCCAGATCCCACTGAAAGGCAAGTGAAACAGCAGTTACCAAGGAAAGGGGCGAGACTTCATACTTTCTACTCACAGGAGCAGCACTGGACCTTTTCGAATCAGTAGACAAAATATTCAGAAATGTGCAACATGACTGAGAATGTAGGTAAGCTCACTAGCCACAGAGTAAAGTAAGTAAAGAGGGTTAGTGGTGGAGCAAAAGAGGAGCAAAAGCAATTGTGGTTGTTATCCTTTTTTCCCATCTGTATTACTGACAAGACTGATATTAAGCCAGCAAGGTAACTTTATCTCAATCAAGAGGACTATTTCTACTCCCAGAGCAGCTCTTACTCCATTTTTAATATGACCAAACTGCAGGCAGGTCCTCCTCTATCTCTTCAAGGCATATTGCCAGTAAGAATGCTCCAGACTGAGAACACATAACCCAGACATTGTGCCCTACTTTGTTCAGGTCTTATGCGCAGGGCCTCACTGTTTGTAAAAACAGTGTCCAGTGTCAGTGTTCTTGCTCTAGTGGCAATTGCATTATATTTCACTGACTTTTATATGGTTGATAAAGAAACTGAATGTCAATTGTTGTTGATTATACATCGGTCCTCACTGAATCAAGGGGTGGTCCCACTGCCATGGAAGACCTCATCCAAGAAAAGACAAAGCTTGCTCCCTCAACGACCACAGTATTTGTTGATTCTCCTTCTGCTTTTAATACCATGCAGCGTTTTATTTTCAGCAAGAAACTGGACACTCAGTTCAATCTAGACCAGGGTCTGATTTTATGGATTATAGATTTTTTAACAGACAGACGCCAGCAGAGTCCTTTCGTCATGGCACTGCCTCCGATACACTGTGTACCAGCAAAGTTGAATGCTGCCAAGAAAGGAGACGGGAGAGGCCCACTAGTCATGCGCAGCGGGGAGGTGGATGCTGTGGACCACTATAAATATCTTGGTCTCATCATCCGAAGCCTAGCATCATATGTGAGCAGCAGGTTAGTGCAAAGGCCCTTCACATCGTGGGGGACAGCACCCACGTCCTTCACCCTCGGTTCCAGAGGCTCCTTCTCTGGCGTCACCTGTGCCTCCCCAGGTGCTCTACCAACCGGCACAGAGCATCACTCATTAGCCATCAGGCTGGTAAACACGGAACTGAAGGACAATTCAGTGCTTTATCTGGAGTTTGGCACATGAAATACTGAAATACTTAAGAGCCTGTCCGTATTTATTTTTCTCATATCTAATTGATTGTGACTATTATTATTACTGGAATAAGTGGAATTGCACTATCAACCCAACATAATCCCAAACAGCTCTTTGGCTTGTAATTGTGTGTCTGCACATACAGTATGTCTAATTACTAACGGTTTGTACTTATGCCCATAACCAAATTGCTATTGTAGAATCTGAAATGAATTGAAAAGAATTCAATTAAGCACTCATGACCCAAATCAATATGAGTATGATGATGGGTGAAATTGGGTTTCAGTTTAAAGCAATGTGCTATTTACATTTAACATTCTGTATGGATGTTAAGGATTTTGATACATGATACATATATTTTATACATGATACAGCATCAATTTCAGTTAAATATAATATTTTTGCTCCGTAAGGTCCAGGTACATTTTTCACAGGGTGAAGAGTGGTACCTCCCAGGTGATACGATCAGCTCCAGGTATAAACCAGTACTTGGTATGACTATCATGGTTTTCACAGCAGGCTCACAAAGAGACCAAACTCAACCTGGAGATTGGATCAGATCCAAGCGGCTGTGTTTTGTGAATCCAGCTGTGCCTAAAGAGAGAGGTAAGTCAAACTCCTCGGAACAAGCAGCATATTCAGGAGTGGTATGGGTCTTGTGTTAGATCCTTGCTGATATGCAGCGATAACACGCTCTCTTTATCACACACACACACACAAATGCACAGACATACAGTCGCCCGTGTACACACACGCACTCCTTCACCGCCCATGTATGCTCTTGTGCAGAAACGCCTACATGCACACATACACACACACACACACCGTCAGCTGTGTGAGATCCCATAACAGAACAAACATTGTCCAGCAGACTACCTTAGAGGACAGGGAAGAAATGTGCCACCCTTAGCGAAAGGCCTATTATTTTAATAGGCTCTTGTGTTTTCTCAAATGCTTAGGTTGCAGAAGAATAACGAAAGCTACAGCACTGAAGATAAGAAAAAGAAAATAGATTACAAGGAGCGCTCAATGTGAGTTTGTATAACCTGTGTACGGACAACTGCCGTAGCTGTAAGTGAGATTACCATGTTTAAATATTGTGTTAGTGGAGTGACTATGCTACGCCTTGCCACTTCATTATACTGCATGAGAAAGCTTCCAAAGAAATACTGCATAATGCATAACTGCATTACTCTGGGGCTGTAACAAGTTTGTTCCCTTGCACGCTCCCATCTGTATTCGAGTAACTTCCCTTTGATCCTGATTAACTGATCCTTGTTTAAACACCAAAAAGTCACAGAGCACTGTTGTCGATCCCTACTTTTTTTTATGTTTTAGTACATATTTAGACCACAGAAAAAAAAAAAGCCAGAGATATGGCTTTGACTCCCTGACATGAGGGGAGGTGAGGATGTCAGCCTTGTCTGGAGTTATCTGGAGCTGCAAGACCCTCCCCAGGCTGTGCGAGTCTTGCTACGAGAGCGATATATCAGCCAGGGAGCGAAGGGAGGAACGGTGACGGGAGGGAGGGAGGAGTAGTGGGGGAGTCTGCCAAGGTCCAGGTTCACTTCTTCTGTTTGACTTGGCTCAATAACGAGAACATCAGCGTCATCAAGAAACCCGCAGAACGTTTTATTACTGGCCATTATCACTATCTCTCCTACTCTCCTACACTACAAAATCATGCAGAAAATATGCTGTTTCGGGGTCAGACATGTGCTGTTTTGTATCATGCACATAATGCTGTAAAAATGTGCTGGAAGTTGTACTCTGTCTTTGCTTCTCTGGCCTGATGGTCATTTACAAGCTTGCAAGCATGCTCATCCAGCAAAGATTGTTCACTCTTTCACATTTATCCCACTGTCAGGTATCTAACACAGTGCGTGTGGCTGAGGAGCCTTGTGATGCTGTAATATCCTTTAGTGAAAATATCCTTTGTGATGTATTATTTGATCTTTCTTAATCTTGACCACTCTGCCTCTTTGTTCCAGCATTGACCTCTAATCAGACAACTCCAGTGGGAATTAGAAAAACATTAGGCTACTAAGCACAATAAATTTAGATGGTTCAGCTAAATCAGAGGAAGTCCTCATTGGCCAAATAACCTTATTGACTGACAGTGAACCCTAAACCCACCTATGAGAGGCTTCATTCAAGTCAGTTTTTTCAGCCAAGGAGGCCACCTCTGAGATGTGTATGTTGCTGTTGGTTGGGTTTATGTTTAAGGTTGCTCGTTTAGAGAACAGTGACCCCTGTCGAGTTATACCCTCCCCGTTGGAATGTAAATCTAGGTGGCGTCTTTCAGGATGCTAATTTATGTGTCCCCACTGGCAGCTTAAGCCCTGGTCCCTTTTGAATTGGCAACACCACCAGCTGGTGTGTCCTCACTCTTGCTGAAAGCAACATTGTCTGTGGAGCGTTGAAAAAGTGTTTTGCGTTTAAAAACCTGTCCCTGATCCTGACAGAAGTGTGGCCCGAATGGGTCTGGCTCAAGCACTTTCTAACTGATTCTTTAGAAACATAAAGACAGTCTCTGTCACATGCAATGTTACACTAGAGGGTTTACTCAACAAGGCTTTTATGCCATAGTTGCTTATCTCTGGGTCATCCAGCTGTATTCCAGGAAGGAAAACTCAGTTTAGCCCCGTCTTACAGTTCATGTACTGTTTTCTTAGAGCTATTTTGTGATTATGTTCCTCTTTTCCAGCAGTGAAAAACAGGTTGGAGTGTTGATGACTGTGCAATCCACTTTTATCTGATTTCGGAGAAACACATCCTTTATCTCTCTGTTAAGAAATGCAAGTTAGAAACAGGCGTCTCTTTTTGGCACATTACAGCTATACTGGCCTTAAACAAATTTCCGCAACTTAACAATCAACCCATTTTAGACTTATGTTCTCATGTCTGAGTCGGAGTAACAGCAGGGCAAATATCAGTGCACTCCAGTCATTAATTGTGAGGATGCATTAGGAGCAGTCTCATTATCAGATGTGTTAAGTCAAACAATGTGTAATGATGCTTTCTCTTTGGCTTATGTCAGCACACTGGTGCTGACGGGCTGTTGTAAATACAGTTTGTCAGTGCCAGTGCTTACAGCATATTCTGCTACTAGAAATGCTGAAAAGGTGCTCACACATTTCACTGGCCACACAGGTAACACAAGTGATTATTATTTACACTGTTTGCTCATGTTAGAATTAAACTGCTTCTGTGTTTTGCTCATGTGCACTGTTTTATTGGTTATTACTGGAGGAAAAGAGTTAAAAAAACAAATAGTTCTACTACTACTAATAATAATGATATTGTATATCACAGGATTTCTCAGTGGATACCAAAATCCTAATCCCAAGGCCCCCAAATTATTGTTTTGAGTATGTTTTTCCTGTAGCATTGGAAAATGTAATCATGCTATATTTCAAACCTTATAATACATTTAATTATTATTTGTTCACTTAAAATATATCAAACCCTCAGGGTTACCCTGAACTACATCTGTATATCAATCTGATCCCAGCTTTATGAAGCACAATTACCATGTCAGATTGATCATCTTTCCTCACATAAATGTATAATGTGCACACTGAAGAAATCAAAATGAATGACTTATGGTAGATGGTTGTTGAATATGAGTGTGTCAGAAAGAATTATACTGATGACTACCCAGTCTGACAGCCTGTATGTGATTCCTTACTTTCAATGAGCTGTATGTGCAACTTAAGAACTGTTCCCTCTCTTATGAGAAGTGCTGATAGAGATCTTGCACAGCGTCTTTTGGCTTAAGAGTTATTCCCAGTAACAATTTGCTTGTTTTTTTTTGGCGACAGCCATCTTGGAATGCTGCCACGTGGCCAATTTTAAATAATTACACGGTCAGGTACAGGAGCACTTGAATATGCCCCAGGCCTCCCTTGGGCATTATACACAAAGGGTTCGAAATAGAAAACAACAAGCAAAATAAAAATTCTGTCTGACATTAACAGGTAGCTCACTAGCTCAAATTATAAGGTGTATATTAAGCTGAGTAAAAACCAAGAAAAGCAGATTCAGGTTTCTCGTATACTTGCATGCCAGAATCCCGTGTCTATTTGCACCATGAATGCAGCTATTACTCTCCATTTTAAGAGTAATTATGCGTACTAACTCAAGCTCTCGCTAAAGAAAATACCTCAGTGGGTTAGGGCAGGCTTTCTCCACCCTGAGTCATGGTAGAGAAATTCACCAGGGAGAAAAATGGGTGGAAATGTGTTTAGGTTGCAGAAGGAAAAGAGTTTTAAAGTCCCTTACCTCACTTGACCTGAGAGCCTTAATGGAAAGCTTAAACACAGGTAACAGTGAGTGAACTGTTACCAAAGTTTATTCAGCTCTAAACAACCAAAACATACAGAAAAGTCACAACCATATAGCAAGTTCAGTTTCACTTTTGACTTTCTCGGGCTCAATTTTGGCTTGTTGATACACAGAGGCACTCTGCCATGTTGGAGTTAGACCAAAGGAAGACACTTAATGAGTATTTTTCTCCTTTTGTTTCGATGTGGTTTGAATGCCACTGCAGCAAAACATTTGGCATAATAGGTTTCTATTCAACACCAATATGATTCTTTCATTTAGAAAAAAAAAAAAAAGCTTAAACCTGTGACATAACAGCTGTCGTATGACTATCTGGTGTACCATGTGATTTCAGAGGTCTGACATTAAAGATGGAGTCTGCATGTTGGAGGAAATCAAAATGATTAAAGCATGTTTAGGTGTTCTTTGAGGTGTTGTTTCATGTTGATGTTATGTGATAAATCAATCTTCGCCAATCCCACATCCCTCACCAAAACCATTCAAAAATTGTGCCTCATCATCTCTAACTCCACTGTGTCTCCTCCCCCACACACACACATCCACTACCTGTGTGTCATTTTCAACAGCAACCAGACCTTTGAACACAAGGTCAATCAAATTGAAATCACCAGAACTGCCCGTTTCCACCCAAAAAAAACATAGCTTGCCTCCACCCGTCAGTCTCTATCTCTGCTGCAGGAAAATCCATGACATCCAGAATGAATATCAAATTGAAAGGTTTTCTCCTGCCTGCTCATAAAGTTGTTCATAACCAGGCCCCCTCCTATCTCACCAACATGATCCACCACTACACCCCTCCCTGTAGTCTCCGCTCCTCCGATGCCAACCTCCTGTCTCCACCACTCAAGAACAAACACCAGACCTTGGGTAACAGAGTCTTCGCCACAGCTGCCCACTCCCGCTAGTATCTTGCTAGCTGAAGTTAAATGTCCTGATAACATTGTTGATATTTTGTCACTTGTGATATTACACAGAAAGTCATGAGATTATTTCACTTTTTCAATATGAAAATGATATTAAGTTACTAGTTGTAAGTTACGAGCTAAATGTATTCACATTTCCAACATTCAGTAATGTAAATAGCAAAATAAATGAATATTTTAACAAAACTTTTTTTTAGGGATTTTAGCTTTAATAATAACATATCGCACAAAGCAGCTTATCATTTACATCTAATTATTGGACTTTATTGTCCCCGGGGTGGGAAATTCTTTTTCACAGCACTGATTCTGCTTGACAAACTAACAGTCAGACAGTAGACATGACAGCACAACAATTTCACATAATTGTACTAAATGTATCAAACTCGCAGCATTTACTACCCCTTTAAACCCCTTATCTTGGCAGAAAATAGCGTGGAAGTTGAATATGGCAACGATCACAAGACACAGTTAAAGGGCAGATACAAAGGTTGATCCTGCAGGATGAGATCAAACTGACATTTAAAGATAACAACAAGGGAGCAAGAGAGAACATCAAACACTGAGGCATTGTTAAGATGCTTTTGCACAAGTAGGGCACTATTTACGCACTCAGACATACGCAAGTCTAAACAGGCTTGCTTCTATCTAACATTATGCACTGTGCTCTACTATCTCTCTTGACAGTCTGTAACCCTGATGGGATAAGGAGAGACCAAGCAGTGTGGGTGGGTGGGCTAATTTTCAAATTAGGAGTAATGTGAGGTTAAGCTTTTTTCACAATGCTCTCACATTTTTAGCCATTTAAGAGACTTTGTGTGCATCTAGACATTGTTTTGAGGCCACTCAGCTGTGATTAAAGGATTTGTAATACAAATGCATGTAATGTTTCACTACTTTTGCTTGGTTAAAATTAAGCACAACAGCACTTATCATAATCTCTATAAACACATGTCCTTAATGTCCTGTTGTCTATTATCAACACAATATATGTGAACTACCCACAATATGTAATGCATTAGCACAGACGGCGTCCAGAATATCCTCACCTTGATCCTCGGAGCCCCGTTTTTTAATGGATACACGCCATGAGAGACAGTCGGGTAAAGGCAATGGGAAGTTAGGCCTCAGCAGTGTCAGATAAAACAAGAACACAGCACTTTGTGTTCGTGCCAGTGGGGTTGGAACAGCAAAGACAACAGGCGAAGAGAAGGTAAACATAACAACAAAGGACACCTCTCCACAAAAACTCACTGTGACTCGTGGCCAAGATAAAGAAACTACAGTCGGCCATTATCAGCTTTTGTGTGAGCACAGGGTCTGGCAATGAGCAGTTGATTCAAACTGTTTATGAACAAAGTGTAACATGATTTTTCTTTGACTTACCAAATCCTCACTATAAAATGCTTTCAAATGCTTTCATGATGTCATAAATCATAAAATTAAGTATTGTAAGGATAGGATATTATTATTATGTACTATGTATTATGTACCGTTATCCTAGGTATTGGTTATGGTATATAACATGAAAGGACTCATCAAGTAGGGTGGTCAGTTTTAAAACAGGACTTCAATATGAATATATTATATGTGTATGCAGTGAAGAAACTTCAGAGTAAAATTGTTCTCCTTATGTCCTTGATATCAGCAATGCTCTGTACAGGTGGATTCAGAAGCACCAGCTGTTTTACGTCCATCAAAATGTTGTATCTATAGAATAAAGCAGTCACACACCATTATCGTGACTGTACAGTTTATTGTCATGATGTTACACAACTGTTTGGTAAGTTATTGTCAAATGTTCACGCTCTTCTATGGAAGCCCTTGTCTGCCGGCAAATTTGAAAAAGAGTTATAATACATGACAAAAATGAAAATACTCATAGAAAGTTAAGATTATACGATACTCAGTCAGATAGTAAGTCAAAATTCATTATTTTCAACTATGCTAGCTTCATTGCTCTACAGAGGCAATGCCGGTTGGTTGGTCTACTTTCAAACTCAAATATCTTCAAATCAAATATCAAACATCTTCCTCCGAGGATGAATCCTCTTGAGTGTGGTGATACTCTGACTTTTCTTCCAGTGCCACAGGTGGGTCACTGAACTAGATGAATTGACACAACACAGTTCAATAAATCTCACTGACTGATCCTGACTGTGATGATCCCCTGACACCATGACGCTGACACACTGGTTCATAGAGACCTGTCTCAACAATTGACCGACAATTATTGGATGGTTTCCATTTAGATTTAGTACACACATTCATGCTACCCCAAGAATGTACTCTGGTGACCCCGACTCTTCCTCTTAACAGCATCAAACTTTTCACTTATCAAGTGAAATATGTTAGCATCTGCCAGATAGATAGACATTTTTCCTCTTGCTGCCATTTGCCAATCTGTAATACTGTTCAGGGCCTTCACTGACTTTGTGTTTTCCTATGAGCCCTGAGAAAAATCGATGTGCAGTGGGAATCAAGTATGCTACATTCTTCATCAATAGTGCACCAAGTAAAGTGAAGCTTTATTCGTGATTATTTTATTGTTACAGTACAGGTACTGAAAACGTAGAACAGACACAATTTCTGCCTTGTTTTCAAGTCACATATATCCACAATCTAGCCTTTGTCTGCATTGTTTTACATTTTGAAACATTTTGTCTTATCACAGCAGAAATGCTACAATGCGTACCTGCATGTTTTGCCAGTTTCAGATAGCTATCGACCGACAGTTTTATCATGACTCACCCTTCCCTTCTCTTTCCGAGATGCATTCCTTCCTTCACCCGCATCAGTCTGTAAATCTCTCACCACCACGAAGTACAGTAGCCATGTGAAAGAACAAGGGAGGGCAGGGTTGAACGGAGGTGGAAGGAGAGATGGGGCAAGAGCTCAGAGTTCTACCAGAGTGATGATGGCTGTCCACACCTATCTAACACGGCAGCCGTCATGTTTACAGGAAACCAGTTTGAGTCACTGTTCAAACTTGTTGTTCACAAACACCTCTGGTTAACAGGGTAAAGGCTTGATTTCTCACAGTAGCTTCCTTTTTCAGGTTGTCTCGTCCTGGTATTTCTGTCGATCCATCAACCATGAGGATCAAGCAAACAAAACAAACAAATGTCAAACAAAATCAACCCAAAAACCCCAAATCCCAGACCCCATACACTCTGTACCACCCACATTCGTTCTAACAAAGGACCATTACATGGATTGTTCGGCCAAAAAATAATATATTCATTTATATAATTTTATATGGCAATGGGTCCACATCTTATGAAGGCCACCATGTTAACTGCTATATTCAGAACATGTAACCAGATGGGCTTAACTTGCTGTAGGAGACCACCAATACCATAGATTACCATAGATTACTATACATTACCATAGGTTACTATACATTACCATAGATTACTATACATTACCATAGGTTACTATACATTACCATAGGTTACTGTAGATACCATACCATACCATAGAATAACATAGGTTACCGTACCATATCATAGATACCGTAGAAGACTATAGATTACCATAGAATACCATACCATACCATAGTTTACCACAGAATACTGTACCATAGTCACCTCCATACAAGAGTGACTGTTCTAAATTAGTGGAGACATTTGCAGGAGTGTGATTTCATTTAATTTCTAATACCAACCTTTGCTCCAGTGGAAATATTAATATAATAAATCGGGAGTTAATTCTTTGTTTTTGTAAGCCCCCTGGCTTGAACTAATGTTGACTTGAACGTAAATTTGAACTTTTGTGTAATATCATATTTTGATAGAGGCCTCCTTATTCCATAAATGAGGTGCATTTATAATACAGTATACAAGATGTGGAAAAATCAATGAGAATATTGTTGATTGTTCCTTCATACACTGTCTGTCTTACCCTATAGCTCTTATTTAAGCTCCTCTTCTTTTGTCAGTTAGACCACTGTATCCTTCACAGTTACAATCCTCAACATGCTATTTGTACTAGTAACATACTTAGAGGCCACATCTGCTGTTTGGAGTGAGCATTCAAAGATGCTGAATGTTCTGGATTTGGTATTTTATTCAAGGGTTTGAGTGCAGTGGACTGAACAATGTTTGGATGGTTGCATTCAAATATAGTGTATCATGGTGATTATTATTATTATTATCATAAAGTCAGCAGGCTCATAAGCGAAGGGGCACTAATTACATCAAATAACTTAATTTATGTTCCAAGCTGCTGCTGACTCTACAGAAATATATTGACGTGTGTACAGGCGTGCAGAGGACCCGATTGGAGGTTGAGGAAACCGCTACATGTTTGAAATTACCAATATTAGTGAAAGACAGAAGGATATTTAAGAAACTAGCCTAAACATGATGTTGTTGTTTTATATTCTAAAGAATGAATCAGATTTAATACAACCGTGGTTGTCATGACTATCATTCTCATTAACACACCATACCATAGAATACTTTCCAATTAATTGCCAGGAAGTACAATAGATTTTGGAGCAGGAGAACTAGATTTCTTTCAGTAAATATAGCACACACTGAGGTATTCAATTGATTGTATTTACCAACAACACTGATTGAAATTCATCTGTACGGTATGAACTGTTCCCATCAAGTAAAAAAGTGACAGACAGAGTAGGAGAAACAGGGGGAGGAAGACAAAGAAAGAGATAGTGAGTATAATATAGTCTCTTGTACCGCCTAAAGCAATACATCTCCCTGGAGAGGTTACAGCTGACAACAAGACATAAAGCTAGACAGAGAGGCAGAACAAGAGACGAGGAGAGAAGGAAGAGTGAGAAAGGCAATCACCTGCTACAGGCACGAGAGGTATGGAGATGAGAGCAATACTTAGACATTTCACATCATTCAGTCACAGTCATTTTCACATAAGTGCAAAATCACTACCATCAGCTGCATACAGAATGACTGAGGTAACACCATGTACCAGGGGGTCACTCATGGTTTTTAATAAAGAGCTCTCAATGGGAAAATTGATGCAAATTTTGTGACTTTCACAGTGGAGAAAATGTTGCCCTCACATCTGTTTAGATTTTAGGATCCTAAGAAATAAGTTATGGGCATGGTTGCATCTACATGTGAATTAGGGCAGTAAAAAAGTTTACTTTTTCCGTCTATTCAGAATAAGTTTTTCCATGACAGGAGCCGGTTTCCTTGTCTTCATACAGCCTGAGGTCGTACACAAGCCGACAGTTTAGCACATTATTTGAAAGTAAAACTGAAAAATCTGTTGGTTATTCCTCATTGCACAAGAAAACTACAGCGAGCACGGAAGGTCACAGTTTGAGTAGGAAGTGAGTAGGAAGTGAGTCTGGAAACTGTGACGGATGTTGGACAGTTTTGGTAATAACATTAAAGTTCGCCTTAGTTTACACTTCCAAATTAGTCTGACTAACCCAGGGGCTCGTCTTTCTGCTAGTGTTGCTTGTCTTGTCAGGCTTCTTTTTAGTGATTCATCACTGAATTAACTGAGTTACAATTGCATCATTGTTATTATTGGGAATGATGAGAAAACCTACAAAAATAGCATCCAAGTTGTAATAAACCACATTCGTCCGTTAAGTCTTGAACAAGTAGATACCCATTCCTCAAAATGTTTCAGCTTTTTAATATGTCAAACTAGCTCTTTATATATAATCTACGATGAAGAGGCTGTTCCCTTAAATGTGTCTTATGGGTTTTAAGAGAGCAACGGCATCTGAGGAATGTGTGCAGCTGGCTTGGTTTTCTTTGCACGTTGTGAGTGACACTTGCAGATTGACACTGACTGACTGACTGTGCCTCTGGGAGACTACCAAAGGGTGTGAACCAGTGAGTGTCGGCGTGTGTGACTGTATCTGTCTGAGCATGCGTCTCTGTGTTGACAAAAGCACAGATGAGTTTCTGATTGACAGAGCATTCTTGTCCATCCAGTTACTTGGTTATCTATCTCTAAAAGACTGTCACAGCAGTTGACTCCACCACACACACACAGTGCTGGTTCCTCTGAATTCCTATCCTGTTGGAAAGTTCAATTATCTTAATTTCATACACAGACGGGCGCATGCACATATTTATCACAACCATGTCTTTAATGTGGTTTGAGTTGCGATTAGAATAAAAATTTCAAATTCTTGCACCTTGACATGTTTGTCCCCACAGAAGACCACAACGAGGAAGTTCAGCTTTATTCCCCTGGCAAATCATTCAGGTAACTATGCGCTCGCACACAAACATAAACAGACCTTGAATGGCGCAGACTTTGATACAAATACAGACACAATACAATGCAGCAGAGATACGCTTCAGAGGCAGAGCCGCTCGAGTAAGCTCATCAATTCAGACAACAACAGAACAAGTCTGTTCATTGGAAATGTAACAAGACGGAACTGTGGTTAGAATATGCTAAATTTATTTCAGTCAGAGACACTTGCTATGCTATCCAGATGCTATGCAAAGGAATTCACCATTTACAGCAAGTGGTTACAGAGCGAGGGTTGCTGGGAAAGGCTCTGAAAGGAAGAGCAATGAGGATTTTGCAGCAAACTATTCCCCCCCATAACAAACATGTGAACATTAAATCAATCAATTAGTAGAGTGAAATATAGCAGAGTTTTGTGCATAAATGGTCAGGAAAGACACCCAACATGTTTGTTAGCCCTTAAGGATACATGTAATTCATTCTGGTGAGTAATGAAGACAGAACTTGTAGCCAAGCATCAAGCCAGAATACACTGCAGAGAAACTGATGAGAGCATTGCGTCAGTGCATTCAAAATTCTGGTCACAATGTGTGTGAGTTGTAGAAAGAAACCACGTTCATAATACAGATTTTTAAAAAATCAACAAACACTGGTGAACATACTGTATTGTGTATTGCTATTATTTTCAGCAAGCAAGCCACCTTACCCAGATGCCTGAGTCCAGTGTTGTTGTTGTTGTTGTTTGAAACTGGACGGTGATTTATTTTGCCAACTTAAATAATAAGTCATATAAATTACTCAATAGGCGTCTTGTATGGAAGGCATTTTGACATGTTGTGGTAGAAAAAGCAGAGGTGTATACAACAATAAAATTAATGATGGCTGTATTCCATGTAGCTGCTCCAGATTCAGGGTCCTGGTATTGTGCATGCTGGCTCACTGTCATGGCTTACTGGAACACTTGAATAGGACATTGTTAATGTTATGTCCCTCTTCCTACTATTGCAAGTCAAAACATCAACCACGTATTGATACAATCAAAACTATTACAAATATTGCACATAAAAATAACCAATGAAAATAACTGTTGAATGCAATGTTTTAATGTTTCTTGCAGTGACTTTTTTACATTGCAAGGTCATCTTTAAATGCGTGTGTACAGGCATGCACACAAACAGGATAAAACTAGAGTATATGCACACACACACACACACACACACATACACACAATCATGCGTGGACACGCACACACACACACCTTGCCCAGAGCCAGTGCGGTCCAATTATAGGAAGAGCCCAAAGTCCTGCTACATCAAAATGAGGAGGAGAGGATTAAGACCTGGGAAGAAGGGAGGGCAGCAGTGAACTGGCAAGCAAGTTGCTGACAGGCCCTTCAAGCATCATCCTGCTCTGTTTGCCTGGCATGTACTGGTGCAACCTGTCTGTGTGTGTGTGTGTGTGTGTGTGTGTGTGTGTGGATGTGTGTGCGTGTGTTTGTATGTGTGGTTGTGGGAGCCTCATCATGGACTCCACTTCATAATCTGCTTCCTGTACTCTCTGCTGCCAGACCTACATGTATTTGGACTTTCTGGGTCACAAAGATTCAGGAAAGTGGAAAGTAGATGAGACCTGTCACTATGTCAGCCATTGTAGACCAGAATAGCTGTCAAACATTGAGCCTTTTAGGAGAATGATTTGAAAGTGGACTGATCTGGATTGGGCTCAGCTGTTTTGCTGCCATTAACAAGTGCTATTTATACAATACACACTGATTTGACAGGGTTTATTTTGACAGGGTTTATTTATGTGGATTGATGTATAGTGCCTGATGTTTTTGACACAAGTAATCTTGATTAAAAATGGGTCCACGCCCCGATGTCTGAGTTCAACCAAACCAATTTCTTAGAGAGCAAACCACATTATGCTTGCTGCATTTTAAACATGCCCACATGCATGCATGGGGAGCAAAGGCTATCGCTTCCCCCCCTCCCTCCTCAGTCAGCACACTGCAGTCTATTTATTTATTTTTTCTCACAGGCAGTGCCTGGAACAGATGGCCAGTTTCACGGGTGTGTTTGTGAACTCCTGGGCTGGGTCAATCAAACCGTTTTATGGGGTGAAAAAAGGAGGGAGTGATGGAGGTATAAAGTGAGAGGGAGGAAACACATAAAGGTAGAGGACAAAACACAATCAAAGCAGACTGTGTTGTGCTGCTGTGCGCTCAGCTCCTAGTCACTAAATGGATTGTTTGTAATCTAAATCTATTTTAATGTTGAGTGGGCATTGTGCAGAGGCTCTAGAACTCGTCACACCTTGAACGGGAGCCCCAAGCTCAGCGCAGCAGGGAGTAGGGGGCGATGAAAGGAAGTGGTGGATTCAGAGCCTACAGGTGGATGCTGGGGTGGGGCAGGGTCTTTTGAAATGCTCTTACAAACATACAATGCAACTGCAGCAGGACAACAGCGAGAGAGACTGGGCACAGCACCCATGGCTTAAGTGCACCACCATGATCAAAGGGGTGCGTTTGATATACTGTAGTGGCTTCCCACCCTTGTGAGTGGAGTGGCAGACTAGTGTTTACTCTCTGAACTAGCTCACAGGCTTTGTCTCCACGCATTCATAATTGAAAGCAGTTCAGTGAAAGAACTTATTGAATGAAAAGAAAGTTCTTAGTTACCCAGAATTAAATCTGGAAACATCAGGTGACAATGACACTTTAATCTCAAGACGAACACTGTAATAAAAAAAGAGTTATGTACATGCCTGCAAAAAAAACCAAACACAACATTAAAGTATAATTTTTCTCTTTTTGTTGATTCTTACCTTTAGCTTTGTTTTTGGTGAATGTAGGATATTAATTCACAACCACATGTTGATAAAACAGCATTTTGAAGCAAGCTTGCTGACTTGAAGTGAAAAGAGCTCAGAAGTGAGTTTGGGGGGTGGGGGTGTAGGGTTGTAAAGTTCTTCCTGGCAGTCAAAGAAACGGTTTAGATTAGAGTAAAACTTTGCTTGAGAATCCAGCAGCCTATTCCAACATGAGGGGAGACTTGCTGTACAGCAGGTAATGACAGCCCACTGTAGTTCTCTTTCTCCCTAATAAGAGTTCACCTTAAATTTGGCCTCTCTGATCTGAGAGACAATAGCTTGTTAAAGCTAACCTTGCACACTTCACCCTGCATGAGCTTTCCCTATACTTTTAAACTTTTGAAACTACCCTAGGAACAGGAAATGTAATTACCTTTTCTTCTGAGTTGGACATGGGGGTTAGGATTTGTTTTAAACTTCAGGTGAGAAGAAAAGTTGAGAGTTGCATGTGAGAGGTCAGGGTTTCTCCCCATTCCTTTCTTCATACCTCATATTAATGTTTAGGCAGGGATTACTTGACAAAGGGTATCTAAGAGTCCACACGAGTATATGTACTAATCATTTAATGTCAGTTAATAAATGAAGACAAAATTGGCATCTTCTCTTCTCTAAGCTTAAGGTTTACACAGGGATAATTTATGCCTGAATCACAAATCAGTAAAATATAAAGAGGAGGTGGTTTCAATGTGTCTCAACCAGGATTTATACTGTCTACAGTGTGGGTGTTTTATTGTCTCAGGATAGCTGGTAAGAAAACATTTCCCAATCCTGACATAAATGAGTTTTCAGTATTTCAACACGCTATTTGGATGCAGACACAAAATAAGATGGTCACACAAGGAAATACAATGTGTTGATTACCTCCAGGTCAGTTCGGGATAATTGGCTGGTACAGCATACGTTTGTTGACCAATTAGTGGGACAGTGACTTTGGTTCCTGAATTTCTCCACAAAGGAAATTATTACATTTTACGGCTGTGTGGACAATTTTATAGTTCTAGTGTCCCAGCAATCATGTGCTGTATGATGTTGGCTTGGATTGTGTTATTTAGACAAGACATTCAATAAAGCACATATGAAAACTGAAGCAATATTGAATACAGAGCTCTGTCAACAAGAGTTTTATGTTTTGACAAAAAGCAGCAAAGAATATTCAAAAAATCACATCATTGTCAAGGCAGTGTTTAATATACTAGTGTTTGAGTGTGATCTGCCATTGGCAAACCAGCTTGAGTGTGTTTGTATGTTTTGTAACTTTCTAACAGATTGTACCTCCCAAGGTTGTGCCCATGGGGAAAGTACTGGGAGAAGACAATCCCACTGAGACTGCCATGCACACAAACACTTGGCAGTATTATAACTGTCTTGCTCCTACAGAGTTGGTAGTACATGTGCAAGAAGAGAAAGAGGCCAAAGAGTCTGCAATCACAATAGTTGATTCAGTATTTACAGGCAACTTTGTAAGACTTCGCTGCGAAGAGAGAAAGACCTGACCCTATAATAACAAGGACAGGTCATGGTGATGAACACAGATCGAAAAATATAGGGAAAAACAAAAGACGGGAAGGTAGTAAGTGGCCCTGAGGTTTTGTAATCCCGGAGGGCCAAATTTGCTAAATGGAAGTTCTTGTGGCAGTAGACGATGTCTGTGAAATTGCTTCCCTTGAGACGTGATGCCTGTAAATGTCACTGTCCTCACGGGGCTCACATCTTCACGCAGCAGGAAGGACCTGCCGTTGGCTCGGGGTCAGACCTCGGAGGAGATGACCTGTCTGTGTCCTGCCTCTGCTTGTTCATGCCTTCCCTCTTCCACAGTGTGTCTTTCTGTCTTTGTCCTCTGTCTCTCTCATATTCCTCTCCATCGACAATTATTGTCCTCTTCCTCTGCTGTTCCTGCTTCTCTCTTTTGCACTCTTCTCTTTTATACTTACTTCTCACTCTGCCCTTCTTTGTCCTTGTTACCATGGCTACTGCCTTCTTCGAATGAGGTGGGGAGGCAAGAGGACTGATGGAAGATACAGCAGCCTATGATGCTCTCGTCATTTATCATTGCCCCCTCCCTCCACACACACACACACACACACACACACACACACACACACACACACACACCCCTTAAATCTTTATCTCTTTCAAGTCTTCAATTAACCGCTGCCAGAGGAAAGTCATGTTCAGTAAGTGCCACATCTATGCCTGCTTGCTGTCCTGTTTGTCCAGTAATTGTTTACGTCAGAGATCAAAGACTTAGAAAAAGTCATGTGTTAATTCAAGACTTAGTTAATTTGAGAATGATTTCAAATTCTAATTTGGTTTCCAGCTTTTGTTTTGAGGTCATAAAGAGCAAGATAATACCAGGCGATCTTGGTTGGTTAAAGTATCTGAGGATGTGCTAGTATGAAGAAGTATAAGGTAGTAAGCAATGGAAGAAACCCAGAGGAACAAAGGTATAGGCCCGGCAAACGGAGGAACAAGAAAGGGGAAAGGGATGTGCAAGTCTGTGATGCAGATCAAAGTCTAGGTGATACCCAGGGAGGGAAGAAGTGAAAGAAAGGACGAGAAAACACACACACAGACAGTGTTTGTGTGTGTGTGTAGCCGCAGACGGAGTGAGGCCTGTAAAAAGAAAGGGCAGTGATCAAAGAAGAGATGAGGCGATGGAGGAGGCATGGGGGAGACACACGGAAGAGTGGGAGGTACAATCAGACCCACAAGGCCAGTGTGCGCATAGCAACTTTACTGTTTTGTGCACTATCTTTATGGGAATGTTTTTCTTTCATGATCTCTTTCCCCCTTTTCGCTCAGCAGATGCATGGACACACCCACCCACACACAAACAAACTGTCACCACTTTTCATACCAGCTTTGCATCTGCCTGGCAGGGGAAGCTCCACAGTCATAAAAGATGCGGTCACACTGCGCCTCACAGTTTTGCCTTGTTAGCCCGACCGTAGAACAACCACATTCAAACAACCGTCGCCTGATGTTGCAGATGTCATGCCGCCTTTCTGCATTACCTCATTTGCCGGGCTTGCCGATCTAATGAACAGTCACCAGTGGAAGGGAACAGCAGGAAAGTTTAAATACACGTAGTACCCGCACAGCAGCAGAGGAAGTTATTTACATAATGCCTGCCTGATTACCCATCTCCCTGCCTGCTTGCACTTTTATGTGTTGGTCTTGTGGGTGAGGTGAAAAAGAGCGAAGCAAGTAACATGGGCAAGATTGTGATTTCCTGTGTAGTGGTGCGATGGCTAATGAGATATTAATTTGCAACCTTGACTTTCATGGCCTTGGGATGCACAGATCAAAGGGAGAAGATTTGTTTTCCTGATGCAGGGGGTGTGGAATGAATCTGATTTCCTTCCATTTTATGTTACAAAAATGTTCACAGCAGTAAAGGGTACAGCCCACACATTTTTGTTGACAACAGTACATGCACACAGCAATACTGTTAGGACTATAAACTAGTTATGGTCATATTGGCATCAGAATATCCTTATCTCTAGTGTCCTGTCAGGAGATGAGGTTTTCTTACCCCATTCCACTAAAAAGTCAGCTACTTCTAATGCAGGGGAAAGAACTGCTTATCCAAACAGAAACACACTCCTTACTGTCTTTACCTTCTCCCCCATCATTAAAATGTACAGCATTGCCCTCAGGAAGACATAGCTGTCAAAGCTTTACTTTAAATAAAAATCTTGTATTCTTCTCATTCAAGTGCGCGATAGACTTTCATTTCATGAAAGATTTTCTGAATTTGCTGCGCTAGCATCTTTCCACTGCCGGTGTACTGCATCTAAATGTATGCACAACAGTGTGTGAGTCAGACATTGACCTGATCAAATTGCGGGGAAAAAAACCAAAAAGATAAAGCAGTGAATTGTTTCAATGTCTCAATAACTTTTAGACATTATAAATGGTCACAATAAACATCGAAAATATATGTTGATGCAGTTCGCTCAGTAGCATTTGTGCCCCTCAAAGCCTGCAAAATATCACCTTTGAAAAGCTCAGGTTTCTCAAAACAATCAAGATCTTGTAGTGAAAAGTTTCACAAGCAAGCATTTTCTGCCGTGGTGGTCTCACCAAATTGTGTTAGTGGTCATAGATGAGCGTGTGGTGGTCATAGATGAGCGTGTGTTGGATATAAAAACCCAACTTTGTAAACATTTGCTGAGATTTACTGCTCCAGTAGTTCTACCAAGCAGCTCTGCATTAGCTAAACTTTATACACTGTTTACAACCACCTCCATATGGACAATAGCCCCCAGTTATCCATGAGTGCCATTTTTGTCTCCATTTACAAACTTAGCTGGCGTGTGGAATTTTACTCTATTTTGTGTGGCCTGACCTTTTAACCGTGTTTCGAATGATTACACCATGAACTTGACCAGGTTGTAACCAAGTAATGACATTTACAATACACACACGCTCTTGGTTACTTGAGTAACTGAGTTAAGAAGGGGATTCGGAGTAGGTATAAATAGAGCGAGGGTTAAAATAGACGTGTGTAATTCACATTATCAATGTCATATGAGACGATGCACCTCCTAAATCCTGGGCCCAGCCTGAGGCACTCCGTGTTTGTCTTTTGATGGTTAAATTCTGTTCACCCAGATGACACTTCCACCAAGCAACTGAACACCTTGTCACGTTTGCAGACAGGCAGGAGAGAACATAACTCAGAAAGGGCACTGTGGGGCCAGCCTTGGCCTAGAGGTTAGATGGCCCCAGAGTTGCTGAGCTTCTCTTTACAGTGCTTATGAATGATGCATGGCGGTCTGGAGTTTGGGAGGGTGTGGGTAGAGAGAGGGAGTGAGAGACAGTAGCCATACAAGCAAATGAGCATTGATCAAGAGAGCTACAATTACACTGACCTCAGCTAGTTCCTTCCAGTGTGTGCCCGCAGGAGCGGAGGAAATGGCCTCAGTTGGATAAAAAGGTCCTGATGTGTGTGTGTGTGTGTGTGTGTGTGTGTTCATATATGTTAAGTGGGAGGAATCGTGTACTCTAACTTTGGAGTTTTTCCTTTTTCCTACTTTTTGGTGTGCAGAATAAGATTCAAACTGAAAATCCAGACAGAAGTAGAGAGTAAAGAACAGGTCTTCTTTTGTGTTGAAAAACATACTTAGCGCGCATGCATGTTTTTTGTCCAATGGCGGCAACATGGTATGGTAATGCCTAAAATGGGACCGTGAGTAGGTGACAGGGATCAAGTAGGATTGGGGGGGGGCTTGGTGAGAGAGAGTGAGGTGTGAGATAAAAGGGAAGGATGAGAGGAATGCAACAGGGAAGAGGAAAGGTGATACGGTGGGCTGGGGAGTCGACAGATTGATGGATGGCTTCGCTGCAGATGGATACTGAGCAGAAACAGAGCTGCAAAAACACACTTTAGCGCACGCACTCACACACATAACGCAGACACACCTAAATGCATTCATACACACACACAGTGAGGATACCGTTCTGAAAAGACTCACGCATTGGCATGTATGTACGCATGTGAAAACAATCACACTGGCACATAAACAGTCAGACACTCTAATCCAAAAGTGGCATTCAGGTGACAACATTTAACCCATAACACGTCAGCTTTCTTCATGTCTAACACGCACTCACACATTATTAATGTGCGTCATGCAGCACAGGGTAGCGCGCTGACTAATAACTGTAAACAAGTATCACTATGGGGCCTATCACGCAGCCCAGTAATGGTTATTACCATCATCGCTCTTCCTATGATTATTAAGGCCTGTCGGTCCCAGCCAAATGTATCACTGGAATCACAGAAATACACTAGACCCCTCTCCATTTCGCTCATTTACATCCCGAGCACATCTGCTTGCAAGGTGTCACCGCTGTGTGGGCCGCATTAAAGGTTTCAAGCTGATCTTCTGTCAAAGACAAAAAATAATGCTTGGCTTGATGCATCTGTAACAACCAGCAACTTACTCAACAAGACTGGAATGCTCCCATCTGTTGATGTGTTGTAGTGCAACTGTGCAAGCTGAGTGTACAATAACCGCATGGGGAGCAAGGGCTTGTGGGTTGTAAATGCCAGAGAAGCGTGTATACTAACAAAACAAAAAGCCACCGTGAAACTCTGCATGCCCTGTGTGTCTTATTTTGAGGCTGAACAAGCACTGAAATCTGTCGCGATGAGGAGACACAGTCCGTGTTTGTGTTTGTGTGTCTGGGTGCACATTTGGGATTAGAGCTCCTTTTAAGTGTTACATTTCTTTATCAACCAATATGAAAACAATCTTTTTTAGGTTTTCAAAGAGTATGTCAGTGGCTTTTCACTTTACACTCCGTCAAACTAGGAAAGCTGTAGGTCAGAGGGAAAAGGAAAACATGATTTATCTTTTTCCTTCTCACTTTTCCTCTAAATATGTCATGTTGGCAATCAAAGATTTTCTACCAGTGCTTCCTTTCTGTCTGTTTTGTCCTTGAACTTGAAAGGTGCACTTTATTGCTTTTATTACTCAGTGCAGTAGTGCTCCCTTAAAAACCTGACCTGATCAATACTTATGCTGTTTGGTGATGTGCTAAGCAGAGGGTGTTTGAATGCAGAAGTGTATTGGTTAGTGATCAGGTTTCTTAACATATGCATTATGCTGTCAAACATGTTCATAATTTCTAAATGCGTCAATAGAACACAGGTATACAGACATACCAAGAGGGTTGTGATGTGCAGGACATTTGCTTCAACTATATGATACAGTTGCATCTTTATAAATGGAATTAAGCTGACAATGTAATCAATACCGTTACATTACAGTTTACATGTGTGCTGACAAACATGATCGGCTAAGGTGTCCACTTTAAATCATATAGCACCTCTGTTGGTTTGCCACACTCATTTTGTACCGAAGTCACAATAGTGAACACAAGGCTGATGTCCTGAAACGGTTACCGTTTCGTTAGATTTAGGCACCAGAACTATTTGGTTAGGTTTAGGCTGAGATGATGGTTTGGGTTAAAATAAATTTGTTTGTAAAATTTCACTTTTGGCTTTATCCAGGTCACAAACACCGGTCTACTGGGTAAAATTGCTGTGTTTGACCCATCAATCCACTCTAGCCTCCTACTTTAATAGCCTCTAGATCTCTCTATACTACATTGTCACATGACATTTGACTTTTCAATTCTTGAAGGTTCTTACCAATAATGTGCATTGCTGTGCAAAGTTGAGATATGTATGAGGAATAGAGGTATTGAGTTTGCTTTTGTCAAATTGTGGATGTTAGCTCACTGCATGTAATGCACTGTAATTGTAATGAAGTATTCCCTACACTCTCTGAATGGAAGTATGCTTAAAGGGTTATGTTTTCAATGAAATTCAGAATGTTAAATTTGTCATCAATCAAAGCATATCCAATGGACTTCAGCACAGGAGTGGAAAACCACCTACATCAGTGCACTTTGACATTGGTAGCTGATAGTGTAAAAAAAATAGAGACAGATTAGTCTGAATTTTTTTTTCCTGAACAGTCAATATTGATCCTGGAGCTATCTTCAATGTTTGTCCTATGTCAGGTGTAATCATGACACCTAAGACCTTCCTTGTTGGAGCTTGAGACCTAATTTTCCTGCTTTAATCAAGAAATTAATGGCCTTCGGTCATGGAGGCCCAGATAATAAACTCATTCACTGTAAATTAATTAACAAACATAACAGCAGGCAGTTAGAGGGAATTATGGAAATTGCTGCATGCACACAATATAGCGATTGTATACTATGCTAATATGCATAATATTATTGTGATATTTAATGTTATCACAAAGAGACAAACAAACCTTCAAAGCCAAGTAGGGCCTTTATATAGCTGATCTATAATGAGGGTGACTGTAGCTCAGAAGTAGAGCGGGTCGTCCACTAATGGGAAAACTGGCAATTCGACTCCTGGCTTCTCCAGTCCACTTCCATGGGCAAGATACTGAACCTCAAATTGCTCCAGAAGCTGTGCTTTGGTGTGTGTGAATGCTTAGTTTCTTTCTGATGAGCAGGTGGGTACCTTGCATGGTAGCCCCCGTCGTCAGTGGGGGAATGTAGCGTTAGAGCACTTTGCATGGCCAAAAAGACTAGAAAGGCACTATACAAGTACAGTCCATATAAACTGTCGATACTCTCTTTTTATTGGTCTGATGAGAACAGTTTTTCTTTTCAGCAAGGACGTCAGGATCAGCTACAGAAACATTACTGTGCCAGCCGGGATTCTTGCACACAAACACTTCGGCATAGCCAATGCCTGGCAAACTTTGGGCTCTAATATGGTTCTCCTTCCTCCAAAGAAGTTAGTGGAAAGAAACTGAAGAGATTGGAGAGCTCATGGAAACACAACAACAGCTATAAGCTGGACTTGATCCCACAACAATTCAAACCCACACTAATAACTCCTACTCACAAAGCCACTGCTTAACTCTGCCACAGAATTATTACCATTAAAATGCAAGTCATCTATATTTTCTTGGTTACTCCTGATGTCTTGTTGCCTTTGAGGAACAGTGGACAGAGGACTGCACAAAATTTGTTATGCTTTAGAAATTTCTTCCCACGGTGAACAAGAGGAAGGCAAGGACACATTCAATAATCACGGCTTTTAATGTTGTGGCACAAGACAAAGTATACGTTGATGACATATGACTTACACTGCTGTGCCTTTCCCTGTGTGAAACATCAAAATCAGTGAAAGTTTTTACCTTTAAGTTAGCAACATGCTTGGGTGTATATTTGTCAAACTGATACTGTATGTTGAATACATGATGGTTCCTTACTCAGAGGCTAAGCTGTTCTTGAACGTTTACCATTTCTCACTGAGCCAATTAAACTAATTGCTTGAGGTGAGAGCTGCAAATCTACAACAACTGTGTCATAACATTAGGTGTTAGTTCTGGGGTTTGTGTGAAAGAAATTGTGAAAAGCTGCCTGAAAATTGGATGTGGGCTACACTGGTACAAATTGTGTTCCCCACTAATTTACCTTTTACTTTCCCCTTTAGAAGAGACAAAGGTCGGTGACATCTAAGCTTGAAACACCTGATGAAATTCCCACCTGTACTTTTTTCCCTCTGTGCTACTACAGTATGTACACAGGCTTTCATCCTCTCAACAGTCATAGCAGGCTCACATTGTAATGGATTAAAATGGCAAGTGAACCAGAAGCTACACTTATTCAAGATGATGAATAACAATACTTTCTACTTGACATAAATACACAAGATAAAATTAATTGCTTATATGAACAAGCCCCCAAGAGGCAGAGAAACACCAAAAACCCATTACTGGTGCACAGTGGCAACATGAAGCACGTGGTCGGTTTGTTTCTGCTTAGTGTCCTGAGAGACCTAAGCACACATGCTCACTTGTCTGTTGCAGTCACACATTCACAAGTACGCAGATGCATGTAATGTACATGCACATATAGTTCCTAAAGATACACAAACTACGATGCACAAAAGGATGTGAATTTGTCAATGTCCCCGTAAGGAAGACGTTGGGGTAGTGGAGCTTGGGTATGAGGGTATCAGCAGAGTGGTGAAAACTGTCAGTCAATTAGTAGGCGGATTTCTCATCTGAGCCCATGAAGATAATGCATCAATGAAACATCGGGGGACTGATGCAACTTCATTGCTCTACCTAAACTTAGACAATGCTCCAAGAATGCTCCATCACTGTGTCTGGATTCTCAGTAAGAACAGCACTCTGTTATCAGGCTATTGAATAACATTATCATCACACATCTATCCCAAATGTATTGGTGCGGCTATGGCTCAGTGGTATAGCAGGTCGCTCACTAATGGGATGACAGCATTTGACTCGCTGATGAGCAGTTTGGAAGGTGGCCCTTGAATGGTGTATGAATGTAGTGTTACAGTGTTTTGAGCGGTCACAAGACTAGGAAGGCGCTATACCATTTAATGGCCTGCTTTACAAGTGCAGTGCATTTAGTTATCACTCAAAGCTGAAGTCAGGTGCCATAATGCGAAGAGTGTAGGGAGAAGGTCTGGGTGGTCAGATGATTCAAAAACAGATCCGTCGCGTAACACAAGTTCCTTCGATTCATTTCCGCTATGTCTGTGCGCGTTTGTATGTAACTAACTTACTTTACTTTTACTTTAACCCAAACCAACATCTTCTCCTGATGCTAAGCGTAGTAGTAGTTTTGGTGCCTATACCTAAACAAAATGTGACAATTTTACACTGTTAACTGGCTGTCTATTATTATTACCATGACGACGAAGGCCCAGTGCATTTGTCTGTGGTAGTCCCCAATGGCAATGCATAGCAAAACATTGCAGCTGTTGGACTCAGTTGCATTTCACACCACCCGCAACCATTCAGAAAAAGGAACCGTCTGAAGCCACAGTGCACACAGCAGTGAAGTGGCACTAGCTGCTTTTGTGAAAGTGTGTATGTACATGTATTTGTGCGTGTACATTCAATTTTGTGATATAGCAGTGTGAACACTTCTTTATCTGTTTGTTTGATTGATTATCCAGCAGTCTCTCAACACCTTTATGCTTTTCTTATCACTCTCTTTTCACACACACACACACACACACGCACACACACACACACACACACACACACACGCATATATGTACACAAGCCATATAGGGGGTGAAGGAGGCCCAGCTAACGGCATATTAGCCACCTGTGGGCAAGCCAAGTGCTGTGTAAATACCCAAGGGAGAGAGGGGATGAGCTGTGGCGCCCTGTCAGCCCTAATCTAGGAAGACACCTAATCTCCACAATCCCCCATGGAGCCTTCTCCATCACTCCCAGATGGATAGGAATAGTACCTGAAGGAACTACATGCCAGTACCACTGCAGAGAATTCTGGAAAATAGTCTAGGTCACAACAGGCCTTAAAGGCCAGATCTGAGGATTAATTAAGATCTACTGTCAGCATGTACTCACAAAAAGTTAGGGATATTCAGCTTTTGGGTGAAATTTCAGGATGAACCTAAAATGCATTCTAACCTTTCCAGGTGAACTTAATGTGACCTTCTCTAAACTTTTGAATGCGCATATCCAACTGTTCAGTGTTTCAGTACTTTTTGCACAAGTTGCTGTTCTCTAACAAGAAGCTTAACAGCAAAAGTCACAACAGGCTTGATCCATGAATCGACCAATACATTTCCTTGTTGTGGTACACCCACCACTGTTGTTAGATTTTCTTTCAATAAATTGTTTAAGATGAAGAAATTACCATTGCATGCTTCTACTTAAATGCACTACTTTCATGATATAATATCACTGTAGCATTAACTTTTTGCATTTTCCATAAATTTCACCTGAAAGTCAAATATCCCTAACTTTTTGTGAGTAGTGTATTTTTGGATTACACTGGCATGAGTCTCATTTTTTGAAGAACATCATTAATCAGTTATGCTGATGTTCTACGCATTTGGCTGTAGAGAAAGATCTTTTCTTGTTTCATGAAAATATGAAATAATATTTCGCTGTTTAACTGAATCAGCTATCATTACATTTTTATCTGGTCTTACATTGTGGTTACTAAGATCAGACACTTCACACATTTGAACAAATTACCATTTTCACTGGCTACGCTGACATGAAAGAAGATATTCTCTTGTAATGATAGAATATGACAATATTTCCATTGTTAGTGCTATGTACTCAATAATTTATGATGACACTGTTTATTCTCCTGCTTAAAAATGCCTTTTCATGGTTACCCCTGTGGAACAACTGACTTCATATGTGTAATTATATGAGAAAATAGGGAGAAGTCATTATCATTAATTTCAGTAAAATTATTTGCTGTTCTCAATTAACTCGATCAAGTGTCAGCAACAATATCATCCTCAAATGTATGAGTCGTTTGTGCGGTATCTCATTTTCAAGACAAATGTGTCATTAACGAGGCAAAAAACAGTGTTCGAAGACGGAGTCCGTAGGAGTGTTTTGTGGTTTCAATGTTGTGATCAGTCTGATGTTCTTATGTGACCTCCATATCTGTGTGAGGGCTACTGCAGCTATGAAAGCCAGATGTCACATTAAGTGACAAAGGGTTATCTATATGATATGATTTATATCATGCAGACAATAGTATTGCATTAAGAACACATCAATGTCATTGGTGAAGACCGTTGAGGCTTTAGCAATTTCCAGTCAATGTCTGCTGCAAAGATGAGAATTACTTTGACTCATAACCAAGTATTTCAGTAAGGGTCTAGGTTGGAGAAGGAGTAGGAGGTAGTGTTAGAGACAATAAATAATAAATTCCTCTGAATCTGATCCTTGTACAGTCACGCTTCCAACATTTAGAATCAGGTAGTATAGTCTGCAAGGACGGATGTTTAATATTCAATTGGTTGTCACTGAAGGACATCTAAACACATTATTATGGTTTGAGCATTATGTTGAAATAACTGCAATGGAGAGCTCTGGTTTGTACAGGGAAAAAGCACTTTCCTGTGGAAGTGGGTCTGAGCTGAACCTCCACCCTAATCCAGTTACTCACACCCAAAATGTTACTAATAGCGAGGCTGCACTTCAAATCGCACTTGAAAGGTGAGTGGGGGAGGGGAGGAAAAACATCAACCAATTTGCATTTTTTAAGCACCGCTCTGGCAGGTGGAGTGCTAATGAACAATTCTATGATCCATTAATCGGGATCTCGTTTGTACGTGGCCGTCATCACAAAGTGCCACTTGAGTTTGCGTGTCTCCATCAGAAGGGTTAATGGAGACAATGGTGCTAATCAGTCCAGAGCAAACAGCTTTCCTCCAGTTTTAATTCACTAGCAGCCAATCAAGGATGGCCTACTGGGGTGCCTGGTTGAGACATACTGTATCATTGTGCATCAGTGTCATAACAATAGCCTCATGTGCAATGCTTAACAAGAACAAGGGTATTTGATGACCCTACAATGACTTTTATAATCAAGTTGCATAGTGCTGTTGTTGGTGGTATAGAGGTCAGGTTTGACCTCCATTCTACCTGAGGGATATTTCTTCACTAGTCGCAAAAAGAGAAGTTGTACTTTTTAAATTATTTCGGGTCTTTATTTTACTAAATCAAACCAGTTCTTACCAAAACCTCATGTTCACATGGTCAGAATATGATATGGTCAGACCACAGTGAAGATCACTTCCCCTACCCCCATCCATCATATGTAAACCAATGCAGCACATTGCATTCCTCCTATCTTACATAATCTACCAGTTCCTCAGTGCCAGCACTCCTCCTTTCCCTTCTCCTCATGGGACGGCACGCTGACTATTAGACCAAACAATGTCCACTCTCTGCCTGCTATGTAGGCCACCTTTTAACCAGTATTGGGGTTTTGCGATGTCTGGAAGGATTACAAGGTGAGCTGACAATGGGACACACAGAGCAGAGAGACACACACCTAGGTGTCTTGTTGCTAAACATAAAAGGAGAGTGTTGAGACATGTTGGCCCAGCCTTGACCTGAATAGGTAACCTCTAGTCAAAAGCTAGATGGCAAAAGATGAAAAAGAAAGCGACCGGTGAACAAGTGTGTAATCACAATAGCTGCGGCCACGTACGCTTAATGCATCTTTGTGTGCATGGATTCACACACACACAATGCCTCCCACAAGAGTCTCATGGGGGAAGTTCCATCTGTGCAGAATTTACATACGCATGAATAATATTTTTATGATCAACCCAATATTTATAAGTATGGGAGGTTCACTTAACATCAGTTGTCTCATGCGTCATTTCTTTGACAGCATTATCACACTTATGTGACAACCAATTAAGTCAAGCCACTCACCACAATAAGATTATCAAACAGAGTAGTAACAACTGTTTGATCAAGTTTTGTAACTGACCTTGATCACAAACTCCATACAGTTTCTCATATTGGTGGAATTTTAATGTGATTAAAATGATATGATATAGTCATGTATAGTCATACTAGTCACACTTTCAAACTTTTTGGTGACATATATCAAATAATGGGTGTAGTGATTGGCTGGAGGTAAAACCATACAGAATCAAAATTCATAATCTGTGTTTAAAAAGGATTGAATGCAGGTATCTTTGAGTGGAGAAATTTTGATACAGCTTTGCATTTGGTTATTTCAGTTGCTACCAATACCAATAAACAGTCTTACAATCAACGAATAGTGATGAAAACTGGAAGATGATCATAACCAAATGACTTAAACAGCCATAAGCATTACAAATTAGGATAACAATGCCAGGTTATCACTGTAATTGCCCCACAGTTGCGGTACTCCGCATGGATTTCCACCTCATACAGCGAACCATGCATTTATGTCAGGGCCATAATATAAACACTTGACAGGGGACGAGCCTTAATGAGTCAACATGGGGAGCTGCTAACTGTGCAGTCCTGAATGATTTATTGTCATGGTGAAGATTATGGCCAGTTAAGTTAAAATACGATTCAAGACGTGTAACAGTTCATCGCCGTTCATCATTTTATTGGTTTGTCCTACATGTCTTATTATTTTTTGTCTCGGCTGTTCAACCTTTCATTACCTATATATTTTTTCTCCATATGCTTCATTGTATGTTTGTTTAGTGCATCATTGAAGTAAACACATACGAATACATTCAAAGCAAAATGCGTAAGGGAATTAAAACAGCATCAATGCCTGTTGTTGTGAACTGACTAGATTTTCCGCTTCACTATCCCTCCTCTCTGCTCTGTGGTAAATACTTGAATGAGGTCCCAGTATTAGTCATGTGTCCCTTCCAAGCGATGCGCAGTGATATGCAAAATGGCACCAATCTACTCAGGAGACAAAAAGGGAGACAAAGCAAATGTCAAACTGTGTTCCTCTGAACTGGGACTGGGACTGGGGGTGCAGGGATGGGGGCATGTTGGTGTGGCGGGGAGGTTATGCTAAGTTTTGTGTGTGTGTGTGTGTGTGTGTGTCTGTCTGTCTGTGTGCTAGGGCTTAGGTGTGAGAGCAGATGTGCGCAAACACATGTGCGTGTGCGCATGTGTGTTTGTACATGTAATTATCAGCTTCATCGGACATTACCTCGTCAAAGCCATCTCCCTGTCACCCAACCATCCCCGCAAACACAAACACACAGCCTCACAAGGCTCCATACTTAATGCATGGGGGAAGGAGGGTGTCTGGTGTGACTGTGGGGCCCTAAGCCGGTTAATGACGCCGGGCACCAGAAGCCCCACAGATGGCTAATCTAACCATTGTCTTCCCCACCGAGCCCTTCGAGCAGACTTCCATCCCATTGGCCCCCCATGCACCATGCTACTGTTTACTCCTATTCTGACCAATTCTAATCCTGTTTAGCTACATTCTTAGAACTCTGAATGGCCTTTCCCTCCTACCTCTCCCCTCTCTTTTCTCTCTCCCAACTCCTTTTGTTTTTTCAAATGATAAAACAGGATGGCTGGGTGAAGAGGGTCCACGGTTACCCTCACTTGTGTAAAAAGAGAGATAGGGCCACTGGGGAAGGGAGGGAGCGGATAAAAGCAAAGAGGGAGGGTGGGAAGACCTTGGAATGTTCAGGGTTTCTTTCAAGGCGAGTTCATGCCCCAGCTAATTAACGATTATGCTTCATAGTTCTTGCATTCACTAATATGTGGGGATGATGGATACGGTGCTGACATCTTCAGCCTCCTGATGCTGCTCCTGGAGCCTCCCTCTCTCTTTTCTCACATGGTCTGTCACTCTGTGTCCGCCGTGTCAATCTGGCCCCAGTCTGGCTGACTGATATTCCCAGGATTCCTTTCCCTCTGTCTGGAGGGGGGTGTCTGTGTGTGAGGATGGCATTGTATGTGGCATCGCTCCTAAACGCGCATATGCATAAGTAGACAACTACAGGGACACACACACACATGGTCACACACACACATTGGCTGTCTGTAACCTCTACTAAAGCGGGAATGTCATGAAGCAGCCTAGAGAGGATCAGTGGATTGGGCCTGTGTGTTCACATTGCCCTCTCTGCTAGTCTTTTCACTTTTGTTTCCATACATCTCAAAGCATTTTTCAGTTCTTTTGCCTAGCCTGCTAATATGACACATTGCCATTTATACTGATTTGAATAAGTGGATAAGGGGCACAAAGGCCCACACAGAATAGGGAATGACTTGAAACTCTTTCATCGGCCGCTGAAAAGGACATTGTTACTGTCCGACCTCACCGCCGAGTTTCAGAGGCGTTTCAACAGCGCAGGAAGATTACAGGCGACGAAAGAATCCACTTAACACGTTTTGTTTTGTATTTTTTGTCTTTTCTTCTCCTCCTATTTGCTCAGCAGTGGACGTATGAAAAGGATAAATCATGCACAAATGGGATTGCTGTCTATCTGTTGCGCCCAGGTATTGGCACGCCATGACTTCAAAGGCCACCAGAGCACTTTGAAGTGCAGCTTGAAGAGAGACACCTGTTTTTTTTCTTGTTGTAATAATTGTTCAACACACTGACACTTAACACCCCGCCGAATGACAGGCTTGGATTCTGTGAACATCACAATCGGTCTGGGTCACAAAATCCTCATATCGAATGACGCGGCAGGGGGAAGGACACCAGGAACACAATGATACCATACTGAGGCGATGTTAAAAGGCAACTCCCCAAGCACTGGCCAATGCAAACCATTTACAAGGTAGTGACTTACGATAGAACTGTACGTTCTGTGATCTAATATTTAAATTTGAATGAATTCAATTCATTGGCACTGCTCACTGGCTCTGCTATCCTGAGCTATCATTTTCCCTTTAAAAGCCTTGTGAGAATCAGTTTAGGTAATTAAGAAAACCTACATCAGCCGAGCCGGCTGCTGTCTGTGAATTTATTAATTTTTTAATAATTTTTCTCTAAACGTCCATAGGCAACTCCGTCATTAAAGTGTTTTCTAGAGATGGAGGAGGAGAAGGACCCAGTAGAGCGGGTCTGCCTCCGTTAATCCGCAGTCATACCTGTGACTCCTCAGCCTCCCCTGTAAAGATGAACATAAAAAGGTAATGTGTTTCTGACCTCTCACCCTAACTCTCAAAGCATTTCTCACATTCCTTCTTCTATCACCTTGCTTCATCTTCTTTTCATACAGTGTATACTTTTATCCAAAGGACCTTACAGTGCTGTGAGTGAATGCATTTTTTAGCATGGGTTGCACGTGTTATAACTGAAACCCTGCAGGAATAAAACCTCTTTTTCTCATCGTTCCCTTCTCTCGCTCTTTTGCTAAACCATACAACCATAAATCGGAGAGACCTTTCCCCACAGTCTCATAAAAAGCTTTGGCCTTGTAAATCAAGTTTGGATAAGGTTAGTGTTGGGGTTACTTTAACCCTTTATTTGCACATTGTGTAAAATATTCATACATTTGTCCTGGGAAATATGCTGGCAAACAGTTTTCTGCTTTCACATTCAGCAGCAGCAATGCAACATTAGCATTCAATTGGTGTCATGGTTACCTGATGCATGCAAGTCCAGCCTTCATTCTGTTGCTGAGACTCAACCGCACGGTTAACACACAGGTTCTAAGACAGAAACGATGACCGTGAGTGACTAATCCTCTAAGGTTCCCGCAAAGAATGCATTTCTCATTTCTAAGAGTCATCTAATTCAATCTTAGTATGAGATATGTGATTTATAATTTGATTGATCGATCAATCAATCAATCAATCAATATTTATCTAAATAGTACCAATTCATAACAAATGTTATCTCAAGACACTTTTCATAAACAGCAGGTCTAGACCAAACTCTTCAGAAAAGAATTCAAAATTGAGGATTCAAGAATCCCCGCATGAGCAAGCATCAGGTCTCCCCTTTAACGGGTAGAAACCTCAAACAGAACCAGGCTCAGAGGTGGGCGGCTTTCTGTCGGGGTCTGTGTTGGGTGGGGGTTTGAAGGAAAGAGAGAGAGAGGGAGAGAGAGAGAGAGAGAAGGGGGTTGAGGTGTGGGAGGGGAGATGCACAGCAAACAACCATAATGATAGCAACTATATTACATATATTACTATATTATAATAGGAATAGGACAAACAATGAGCAATACGGTAACAGTGAATAACATGACAATAATGAATATATGAATAATAATAACATGACTAATAACAGTAAAAAGCCGCAGCAATGATCCATGGAGGCCAGAGAACCATGACCACCATCCGCAGGAGCCTGAGAGATGAGAAAAGCACAAAAAGGCTCCGGGGAAGATACCAAGTTAGTAACAGACATTAAAGGGACATGGAGCATAGAGATGCAGAGGAAGGAGAGGAGAGAGGAGCCTGGTGCGTCATGGGAAGCCCCCCCCCGGCAGTCTAAGCCTATAACAGCATAACTAGGGGCTGGTCCAAGGCTTGAGCCAGCCCTAACTGTAATATGAAACATATTATCATCAATACAGGTTTATGCTCACTAATGCTCACTAATAATAAAGATTTGGACTGTAAAGGAAGTGGAACCAACTTCTACAATTTTTTTTTCTGTATTCAATTGTATTATACATCAGACAGGCATTACAAAAACTGCATTTAATCAGAAAACAACTTTTTGTTGTTGCTCTCAGATAACACTCTACTGTTGCAGAACAAAAAATCTTGTTGGCTCAATGAAATTCCATTAAGATACTGTACAATGTTGACTCTGCTTTTTCATATTTCTCTATCACACATTTTTACATATATAGTATAATATTATTAAAATAAAAAAATGGTTTATAAAGGGAGAAAATGAGCAGTGATCTATATGTGCAGAATGAGGAAGCAGAATTAGTGCCAGTCGATTAAACAAATTCTCCTTTTTTTTTTCAATTATAGGTCTTCCCTGTCTAGTTAAAGCACTGATTTGGGATCACATTTTGACAACACAAGAATAACAATTGTATTAATGTTAAGGGTTTGATAAACTATAATGGAAATTGTGCTTTGCATAAGCTTGAATTTATGCAGTCAAAATTGAGGATAAAAGTAAACAAGACATCCTTCATCCTTACCTCTATGATGCTTTAGTCAAAATAATCTAACTTTTTCCTTTCCAGGTTTTTTTTTTTTTTTTTTTTTAATGTAAATGTAAAATTTTGTATTTTTCTCTTTCTTTGAAGCCCAGGCCACATTATTTACATTTTAAGACATTCTGCTTATTCTGAAATTTTATTAGACCTGTTACACAGGTATCCCAGGCTGAGACCTTTAAAAAGAGAATGGCAGGACAGCAGCATCAGCAACATGAATCTACAATGTGGTTTCCAAGCTGAGCAATAGGAAGGCTCCAGCACAAAGAGAAGCTCTGTTCTCCCATTGATGAGCCAGCACAAACTGCCAGTCCCCTCACTGAATCATTCCCCTAGTAAATGTCCTTCACCATAGGCTTTTATGCAGCACAGCCCCCTCGCCCAGACTTCAGGCACTGTAAATGGCAAGCAGGGTCAGAGTAATTGAAATCATTAATCGTGTTTTATTCCACTTTGGGGCAAAGTAAGCTTGAATTGGAGAGAGGTAGGTAATGGCTTTGGATAATGTACCAGTCTTTGAGGGAAGCGAATGAAACAATATTGAGTTGTGTAGACTATTGAGTTTCTAAGGTGGAATAGTTGTAGATCATGAACTATTATGCTGTCATAATAAAATCATTGATTTATCTTTTGAAATTAATCTCATACTGTATTTATATCTTGAATTAAATGAAAGCCGCTAAGACATAAAAAAGACAAAAGACACCTTCTCACACATTCACATACACCCTGGTACCTCTTGTTATCAAAGCAACGATGTTAAGCAAAACAAAAAGTTTGATTGATTGATTGATTGATTGATAATAGCAAGGGAAGGATATGTTCTATATGTAAATAGATTATGTAGGTTTAACATGTGTTTTCTTTTTTCAAAACATCAACATGAGTAGTTTGACTTGAATACTTGACAGTGTCAAAAGAATTTAATTTTATGTCGCATTTTATTCACGTTTCTTGATCAAATGTGTACTGCAAGCTGACAGTTGTCACCCTGAGAGACCAGTCATCAAAAGTAGAAAACTCAAATGGTCCACCTATAACTGGATCACAGTCTTCCTATGATGTTTGACAAAATCAAAAAGTAGGTATTTTCCCAACACTGACATTTCAAAATGTTTTTTCTTGTTGGCTATGACGTTGATGCACATCATTACTATAATTAAAATATTCGTCTTTACCCTTGTGTCACCACGGTAGTAACTACGATCACATGTGTCTGAGCCAGACAAGAGCCTAAGGTCAAAGGTGACTTGACAGTTGATTGCATGTCCATAGAACAGAGCACCCTGAGGTGCAAGGGCACAACATGTCCCGTACCCCATGGGAGCTGAACAGCATGCTGACCTCTGGCGCCATGCTCCCAGTTAGGCTATGACCTCGTGATGTTCCCCCACTGGTTCAGACAGGCCAACAATGTCAGCTTGTGTCTGACCTGTCTCCACCTAACCCTGCTCGAGTTTCAACATCGATAGACACACTGGATGAGGACTCTAAATATGGTGGCCCATTCACTCCAAAGACAGCTGCTCACCATGCACAAAAAAGTTTGCTGTCCTTGACAATAGCACATGATCATGATCATTTTCTCTGCCTTTGCCTGACTTATACTGAAGCAGTTGGGTAAAATTGTAATAACTAATAGAGTGATATTAAATATTTGTATATCCATATAATTTGTTTGTGTTTTCTGTATATACTATGTTAATAAAAATGCATAAAAATGTTTTGAAATAACATAAGGACACACAGGATGTCACTGAAATAAACAATGTTAGTCTCTCTATGTAAAAACAATCAAACAAGGTCCAATCATTGTCTATTATCTGTTTATCTTAACATAGAAATATTGACATATAAGTTGTTTAGGTTACTTTAAAAACACTGTTGCCTAAAACAATTAAAAGTCCCCCTCTGTAGTTCAACCAACATGGACACAGTCTGCCCCCCCCCCCCCCCAATTATAAAACCCAATGGATGCTCTCACTTCCTGTTTAGCACCTTGGACCCATGACAAGCAAGTGATATGGATGGGAACACACGTCAACAAACACTTTGGTGAGTAAAATTAAAACCAATAAGCGTTGGCTGTGTTTGGCTCACGAATAACGGCAGCGTGCTCACTTAGATGACCAGAAATTTGCTACTGTTAGCAGCTTAGCATGCTAAACTCTGTGTGTCACCATGCTAACTTAACCTCAGGCCTTAACCTACCTGATGCTAAGAGGACCGTTGCGATGATGGGCAGCCTAGCCGCACAACTAGAACTACAAAAAAATCTTTGTTGCTGCTGGATGAGATCAATTATGGTATTGCTGGTAGCACAGTGACTCCTCCTCTTCTGTAGCCTGGCTCTATACCTCTGGTAACCTGGCATACTGACCCCATCACGTGTTACCGGGCAGGTGTTGTGAGATTGAATGGGCTTTTCTAGATTCAGTAAAGTGGTGGGTAATCTGAGTTACTCCATAATGTTCCTCCTCAATGTTGATGTTGTCTCTGTACATTGTGTCTGTACCAGAACTCAATAAACTAATTTATTTGCTTCCTCCAGATGTGGTCTAGCTTTTCTTTAACCTGCTCAACACTGAAATCAGACTGTTTAGCCTTGAGCCTCGGTTCAGGACTTTTCTGTGTACTTTCACTTGTTACTGGCTTTTCACTTGTAACCCTATGGATCCTGTTACAGGGCAAAGCTTGAGTGAAATGTGGTTAAGTTACAACATTGTAATTCTAGCTCTATGTTAGGGTTGAGTCAAATCCACATTTATTTGGCAATTTTTTTATGAATATTTATTTAGTATAATGTTTTAAAAGCTGGTGTTCCTCATAACAGGAGAGTGGAGGAGAGAAAGAGCACGGACTGAAAAAGAGCAGCACAGCCTGATTACAATATGGGCAAAACATGCATTGCTGTGCCACTATTTTGTTTTAATTAGGTTTTTTTTTTTTTTTACCTCAAGTGGTTTGCTGAGGTAGTTCACTAAACATTACTTGTGTAAGCTATTTTAATGAGTTGCCTGCCTGCTACGATGGATGCTTAAGCAGGAAGAAATCCCACTGCTGACACCAAGGTTTGAGGTTATGAGTTGCATCTCTGTTTATGAGGATTACAAAATAATAACACGGAGGCTCCGTATTTTGAAACAAGATAGCAAACTTTATTATTCTCTTCCCTTGACAAAGGCAGCACGTTTTAGATCCACACCTTCCTTTGTTACCTTTCACAATAAAAGCCTCAGACACGGACACTACATAATTGTTTGCCAGAGGGAACTAAACGTCATGCAGAGTTGCCTTTTTGCTAAAAGGCAACTTTCTGTTTGTCTTCCTGCAAAGCGTGACCAGGTATTTATTAGTAACATTTGAGTTTATTGGTTTGAGTATGGATAAGAAATTTATGTTAGTTTTAAGATGATTTACTTTTCAATGATGCTTATGGTCTTACGTGTTTAGTGTTGGGTTTATAAAAACCATAAATCAATACTACGTTTAAGTGTTCATAATTATTATAGTGATTTATCAAAGAACAGTTACATTAACACTTCAATATACTAAAATTAGATGTGCAATAAAACAAAAAAAACATATGCCCATTTCCACTTTTTTTCCTCACACAAATATTTTTGCTGCCTAAACAAATATAGATACAAATATGAATACTGGGCTTTCTGCACATCCCTTCTCTATGAGATTGCGTTGCAAAACAAGTCAGGGATCCTCTAGATGCCTGCGTAAACATCTATAAAGTCAGTGATTGCATCCTGAAACGAGTACAGCATATACATATAAACAGATGCATATATAATGTTTCTTTGTTTAGCTTTTTTTATTGAGACTAAAGCTGCACTACACCTTATTATCCACCCTTGCTGTGCCATCTCCATGACATTGGTATGTGATGCTTGTAAAACTTGTATTTAATAGCTTTGCTGTGAGTTTGGGTGTGTTTTGATTACTGGTTAGAGGTGCTGAGATGTGATGTGGCTCCATCCTCCTGATACAAAGCAGGTTAATTGCCTCGGTACAGGGCAAAGTATGCCTGCATGCTGACTCACTGGCATGGCAGAGCTAACTTTAAGTGCTAACTAGAGATATAATGGGATTGCCTTCCCTGCCATCATGCCAGCTGGCACACCTTATCAGGTTAACTACCATGGGGTTAAAAAGGTTAAATCGTGCTCATTCACTGGCACGCAAGGGAGACTAAGGTGAGAGAGTGACAGTTGCTTTGGGACTGCAGTTCCTCTTTTTAGTGCTCTAAAAAGTTTGTTTTTAGTTTTGTTTTGTGGTTTGTTTCATGTGTATCTTTGCCAAATACCCTTCTTTAGATATCAGTAGCACTGGCACTTGACACAAATGTACTGATCATCACAATTTGATGAGGTTTGATTTTCTTCTTGAGACATTAAATTAAGTGCAATCTTTTGCAAGTATAACATTTGTTACACGATTTAAGATGCACAAGTCTGGCATTTAATCCCGAGTAAGCTATGCGTCATTAAGAAAGATTATACCATACTGACATTCATATTTTACCTAATTGCTCACAATTGACTCAGTTTGCATTTAAATAATTGCAATAATCAGTGCTAATATATATTATAACTTTACACAAAAATGTTAAAAAAAAGAAAAAGAAAATGTAACTTAACTTCAGGTCGATTAAATTCCACGGCTTCCAAACCTCACCTTTAACTTTCACTGATCTTGGGTGAATAGAAATGCAAAAATGTGTTTTTAAAAAAGGCGTCCCATCTTTTGCAAGGTTACATTTTTTATGCTTACCACTGATGAACCCCTTCAGACTGTAATGAATTTCCTAAAAGTAATCCGAATGGCCTTTCTTGTGAACAGCAATTATCTGACTAAAACCCGTTCCAGGAGGTGTGTGAACCCATTTTGTGGCGTGATTGAAAGCCATTCATCACAGTTGGCAGTCTCCTCACATCTGCACCGTGCACGTACATGTGCCATGTCTCGGTCCTCCGCAAAAAGCTTCTTACATTTCAAAACAGAGAATAACTGCCTGTGCCCATACTTTACTGCTCACAGCAAGGTTTTTAAGCTTTCATGTGGTAAACACTCAGCACTCAGGGAATAAATGCAACCTACATTGCGTTACTGTGGATGGATCGATGGTGACAGTGGAAATATTTCATTGTAACCCTCTTTAGTCAAACACGCTACACATCAAGTCGCAGTCATCACTGTGTGCACGTAATGTGGAGCGGAAGAAGCACTATGTTAAAAATCATGTTGTGCTATGCTCAACAGGCCAGCTGACTCGAGGTGGTTACCCCATTGTCGGCTCCACTGTGAGTGAGCAAGACACAGCAACATATACCATAGCTGTATAGAAATGTGCACAGAAATGCTTACATGTGCATACACATTACTTGTAATTAAGCAACAAAAAGAAAGAAAATTGTAGAAAGCATTCAGTTGAGCATAGTGTCACGTTGCATTGGCATGGTGGGAAGAGATATACTGTATTAGAGTTATACAACATGTGTAGTGTTTCCTCCAGGCATTGATAACACGCACACTTAATTTCTTCAGTCACGAGTTGGTGTCTGCGGCGGAGGAGGAGAGAGTCTGTGGAGGAAGAAAACGCATGATCGAGGAAAGGAACAGCATGGCTTTGTAATAAACCGACTGTACGTCATAATTTCTCACCACGGCTCATCTCCATTTTAGCAAACATGACCGCTCTTTGACCCTCGGAGCAGGGGGCAGATGGTGATGAGGATTAAAACGAGGGCAACAAATGAGGGAGGGGGGACAAAGGCGTGGAGTATCAAAGAGGAGGCAACAAAAGAAGAGAGTAGTGAGAAATTAGCGTCCCTTTTAGAGCTTAACTGTTTTTTTTTCCTGTGTTTTTTTTTTTTTTTTCTCTTCTATATGCCATAACAAAGACGTATTACCATAATCACCACTTCTCCACTATCATCACATCGATTAAATTCCCCTCCACTGTTCTCAAAGTCCTTTGGGAGAAACATCAATATCTTTGTGTTCAAGGTGAATTGTGTGCGCTCTTGTGTGCAGGAATGCATGTTTTTCTGCGTGTATATAGTGTGTGTGTGTGTGTGTGTGTTAGTGTTAGTGTTAGTGTTAGTTGCATCTCTGTCACCACTCTGTTTGTGTGGATGTGAGCATGTTGAGAATGCTCCCTGGCAGAGGCAATAAAGTCTGGCAATAATCACCAGTCCAGTGAGGTGTGTGTCCTGAGGAAAAAATGGGCTCAGCCAGTAACCACAGCCACATTATCTATCATATCATATCATGTTCTATCATATCATTATCTCAACTACACACAGTGGCAAGTTGACAGTGAGAGAATAGAGATTTTGACCAGCGGGTTTGCAGTTCAAACCAATTTGGAATATCTAAACAGGAAGGTGTACGAGATGTCTGTTTGCCTCTCAAACTCACCCTGTCATTACTGTTTTGCTGCCCTTCAGAAAGGAGATGTGACCCTCTAAGTGCTATAATGGGAGCAATTTGGCAGCCAGTGGAACAAAAATAATGCATGCGGGTCAGCTTTTAGATAATATGTGTGTATAAACCGAAAAGGGAAAAAATATCCAATCACTCACAATTAAAAACAAATGTTTGCAATTCTAGCATTTTCACACCTTGTTATTTGGTGGTGTTCTTACAGGTAGCTGCAATTACTGAATTTTAGATGGCAGATGTGTGTAGTCAGCCAAGAAAAAAAAACATCAGTAGGAAGTTTTGGTATCAGCACCTCAGAATCAAAGTACTTATTACTTTGATGCACCACTAACATGTTACACCCACTGAGTGTGTATTGACTGAAAAAAAATATATGATTGTAAAATCCTATTAATATCCTGGACATCTGCTACCTGAAGTAGATTGTGAGAGAGCCCAGTGGTGGATGTTTCCTTTCATTTCCATGTAGCTAATGCTTAGGCAATTCTGTAAATAGGATATATTCATAGTCAAGCTTTAAAGCACCATAGAAAATCAAATCAAAGTAAAATATAAAATGTTACCCTTTACAACATACTTTCTGTGGAAATAAAGTGGATTGAATAACGCACCATATTAAATTTACATTTGTGCTATTGAAACCATTTTGTAAGGTGCAGGTGCTGCTTCTTTTCAACTCAGCGGTACATGGTGTGCCAGGAGAAGTGATAGCTACTGGATTGTGCTGTGCCTGTGCATGTCTTCCGTCTGTCTGTCATGCCTCTCAGCCTATGTGATGGTTTTTATCACATCACACGGGACCACTGGAGCATGTGTGGTAGGAGGAGTGCTTGTATTGTTGTTGTCAAGCATGTCTAGATTTTTTTTTTTTTAAACCTGCTGCTAATCCTTTTTTCTGCTCCCGTCAGGCAGGGATGGTGTTCATATGTCAACACAGCAAAACTGTCTTCTCTGAAGACACGCACTCTTTTGCAGCTGAGTATGAAGACATGAGAGTAAACATGAACCGCCAGAGGTATGACCACACACAGCCTCAGTCTGGTGCTGGTGCAATCAACTGGAAGAGGCAAAAATCACAACCAGCTTATATCAGTAATGATATTTGAGTTGAGAGAAGGTGGGGTCAAAATAGCTTAAGTAAACTAAAATATTGATTTTTATTTGTTTTAGTTACTAAAATTTGAATTTTACTTACAGCGCTTCCTTCCATTTATCATACCATACATTGTTGTAAAACAGATAATAGCTGAAAATCACTGGTTTTGTAATTAAAGCATTGTCTGTAACTGCACGCCATTTATACTCTAACCATCTAGTGTAGGATTAAGGGGAGAAGGATTAAGGGTAGAGGAGAAGAGCAGAACAAACAGGACATCACTGCTGTTAAAACAGCCACTTCCCCTTAAAGTAATTTTCTTCTTCTTCTATCAACACTTGCAGCATAGTACTACATAATGCTGCTTCACAAATTAGCACAGTCTAATTTTATTATAGAAGCTGAGTTTATAGGCACCCTTTGATGTGTGGAGCGTAGTTTTTATTTCACATTTTCCATGTGTTTAATATGACGGCTCTAACGATCTAGAATGTAATGAGAGGTAATTGCCGGCGCTAGCTCTGCCTCTATCGAAAGCCTTTATTGTTCTTTATTGGACACCATTTACACTCTGATAGCACACTCTGCTAAATTAGGCTTGATGCAAATCTTTGTTAATGAGCGATATGTGAGCACTGTGTGTTTAGCCTTGTCTCAATACAGCAATTAAACACAATGCTGGTGTAGCATGAGGCAACAACTACCCTTACAGCGTGAATGTCTGATTAGTTTATTTAAATCTGTGTCTAGTTTACCAGAATGATGCCCTCTCTGTTTACCAGCTGTCCTACATTTTTGCTTTCACAACTGCCGTCCTCCTCGGGAAAAGAGGACACATTTTACCCAAGATGCATCACGATCTGGCCTTTGTATGACCTCGTCCGCCATGATGCGAGTGTCTGGCCGCGGGCGGAGTCACATATCGGTCATTTTTGTCCAATCGGAGCCCTCTGCTCTGACTGGCTGGCTGCGACTGTTGCCGAGACTGAGCCGAGCGGCGCGATTGGAGTAGCGTCGCAGAGCAAACGCAACAAACACAACGGAAAAACAAAAAGCAGAAATCTAACGAAACATGGCAGGTTTTTTAAATCTGTGAAAGCGAACAATGTCCCACTTTTCACGATTAAACTTATTTCATTGGACGGAAAACACTTCGGCTTTCCTGCTGCGTTTGGTTTACACTCAAGCTGCACTTTTTTTTACCCTCCGCCTTTGTTTCGTGACAACTCTAGGCGACTCATATTGTTTACAGGTCATTGGCAGTGCAGAGAGGTGAAGCCGAGTTCGTAATGAGTTGACACTTGGTTCCACATAAAAACACCTCACCGGCCTTCGAACCCACACAGCTGCACGGACCACAAGAATGTTAGCGCATTACCCAACACCCCCCACTGCCTCACCTTTGTCCGCCTGCCACCTGACATTAGACTGCTTCACTTTGGCCTTGTTAGAGGTCCTTAGTGAGGTCAAGGGGTAGGACTGGACACCTGATGGTAGACATAAACAACTATAGTTTGTGTGTGAACAAAAAATTAATTTACACCCTTGATGTGATTTTTACGGGGTCACTATTATGAGCAAGTTTGTTGAACTACTGCACATTTTCAGGAAATTAAATCTTAATTTGTACCAGCTTGTTTAGATTAAACCATAACATACATATGAAGCAGGTTTTCCAGCCGCTGGAAACTGGAGCAAAGTTTGAACAGAAACAATGGTTCCATTTTCCTCTTTCTGTCTGTCTTCCATCTCTTTGTGTCTGAGTTTTTATTTTTCCTTGGTTTTCTCAATATTTTGAAATGTGTCTTTTGTTGTTGCTATGGTTTGTATGGGATGCTTATTTCCCCCCCCCGCATTCTACATATTTGGGTCTTTTGGGATATTTTGCTCATATAATATTGTAGTCCATCATCACTTTCTACATATATCCTTGGGTGGCCCTCAGAATGCCAAATGTCCAAAATATAGTAATTATTATTATTTTTCCTTTAATTTTTCTTTGTCTTTTTTTTGCGTTTTGGTCT
This sequence comes from Pempheris klunzingeri, assembly GCF_042242105.1. Classification (NCBI taxonomy): domain Eukaryota; kingdom Metazoa; phylum Chordata; class Actinopteri; order Acropomatiformes; family Pempheridae; genus Pempheris; species Pempheris klunzingeri. The sequence continues at coordinate 17,718,958 of NC_092017.1, read as the reverse complement.
TTTTACATTTGGAGGAATTTTAACCTGCTACACTAACCCCAGTATTAGCACAGTACCAAGGTGTTGCAGTGTGTCAAAAATATTCCGATACCAGTTGACCATTCTTGTGATACCTTGTTTTCATTTGATGATGATCTGTTAACCTCAGCAGAATTAATGCATGCAATCATTTCACTATCAAGATAGACAACCTGTTGATTTAACAGACCAAATAAATGTGTTTTTATGGAGGGAAATGCTTATGGCACTATTCGCACCTTCATCTCATTGAGAATGTAATTCCTTTGGCTAAGTAATGTGTATTATTTCTGTGATGTAAAATCTTTTCTACACCGCCTTATTCACTGTCAACACACAATAATACAACCCTTTACTGAATTTTCAAGAGAGGAAACAAATATTCTGTCATTATTGCCAAGCTTGGACACTGATGTATTTTATCGTATGCAGTATGTTTGCAATAAGGAGCGATAAGGCAGGAACTGGAAATATGCTTTTTTCAATTCCATCTCCTTTTTCTACACAGCCCTCTCAAACTTCCTCAAACAAGCCAGACTATTTTTGCCCCCGTAAATCAAGGACGGTGGGGAGGACGAGGTGTGATTGCTTTCACACCCAGGAAGTAATCACACCGGACCTGCCACAGCTCTGATTAAGACTGATAAATATCGACAAGCAGTTAATGAGATGTCAGGGAGGAACAAGGCCCTTCTCTTCATGCCTACCGATGACACCAATGGAGAGGAAAAATGACCTCAACTTGGCAATGTCATGACCGTCTTTCATAAGTGCAAACCACAAGCTATTAATTATCTTTAGCTGGTGAGCAAGATTATCGATGGTGCAGCTGGATTATTCACATCAAAGAAATAGTGGCCAGCAGATGTTTGTTGGGATATTATTCTTCATAATTACATCAGTTAAAGTGAGAATGATTATTGCTCATTTTCATTCAGCACAATTATTTTTTTTTCTGTCGGCAGGTTCACACGGACATGTAGTCATGAAAAGGCTCCTGCAGGCAGGTCAATTAGCTGATCAAAAGATTATCTGAAATGTTTGCCTCCTATTGACTGCACTGCTCATACAAGTCGACGCCCATCATTGAGTGTAGGACTTTAAGACCTATTGATGTTTTTCAAATAGGCACAGATTAATGTTTCCACGGAGGGAGATCATTTTTGTTTTAGGTTGGCATAATGACAGAGTCCTGCTTTTCTGCAAGGTAAACATGCCTGAAGCTTTTTGCAAACACTGCTGTGCATGAGACTCCCATAAAGACACACAAACACAAGTCTGCTAGATGTCTGCGCTGTGGTGAGGACACTGGCACAGCAGGGGACTGGAAGAAAGTACATTCATTATCTCATCAAGCATCGCGTATGCATTGCGGTATGTGTGAGCTCTATTTCCCTCGAGTAGCAGGCTCATGTCAGTGCAGTTTCACACCAGGCCGTGTGATTTATGCATTATGGTACTGGTATTACACTCTGTTTACAGTAAATTAAGGTTCTATCTTGATAACTGCAGCCATGAGGACAGCTTATCTTCCCACAGCGGCATTTTGATGTGCTTGTTCAATGGCCTCGCCGTACCTGAAGGCCACCATACCTCTCACATGTGATAGATTCCCACCAACTGTCCAGCTTTGACCATGAACTCCAGGTCACCCCACGTTCCCTGGGCATAGTCCTGTCGAATATTGTTTCCCTGGCAGACATACTCAACTCATCAGACAGAAAGACCATGCAGCTGCACCCAAACACCCAACAATAGGATGCTTGTTCTGGGGCAGAAAAGGTCGGGTCCCCTTTTTGGGGAAGGGGGCGATGTGAGCGGGTGGTCAAATATTTCAGGGGTTTTGCAATAGGATAATCCTTTGTGATGTTACTTTGAATGGAAGCGGTCGTCTGCAGATTTCAGGAGAATTCAACAAAGTGAAAAACTCACCCTTACACTACATGACTACTAACTATGTTATTTTTATGGGGTCTCACCGCCAAAGACTATATATCTTTTATCATGCATTTATCCATGAATTTTCTTAACCACTTTCCAAGTCTTTTATGCAATGAGTCTCTCCTGATTGAAATATTTATTTAGTGCTATCAAAGAGCGTGAGCGTGCTGACGTTCTGCTAAAAAAAAAAAAAAAAAACCTTGACATATTACTTTTTTTGCATTCATTTCTTTGATTTTTAATTTGCTTATTTACAGTCATGACTAGCTGAAAGGCCAAAGCAAATAAAAGGAGAAACACTGCAACATAATTAATCATTTAGTAGAAGTAATAGTAGTAGTATTAATTATTGTTAAACTAACAGGAATTAATCTAATGCCAAAAACCCTAGTATGTGATCATCTGTTCAGTCAAGTCTGTAAGTGAGTGCATGTGCTGGAAATATGGTGTGGGGGTGTTGAAGAACAGTATGAAAAACGAAGGAAGAGGGGAAAGCCAAAAGCATGGTGTGTGTGTGGAGAAAGCCTGAACTGAGCTAAGCTAATCAACTGGAAAGTTAATTAGCATTGCCATGACAGACAGCAAAATAATGCAACGGCAACACGAAAGTGTGACTATTGGAGGTGCAATTTAAGGAAATTAATGGCACATTTTGAAACTCTTGTAGGCAAACCAATCTGATGTAGCCTATCGTGCATGTTGTTTTATTCTTTGTATATATATGTATATGCATATAAGCTGTTTTTTGTTTTGTTTGCTGATTCACAGGACTCTTAAGGAAGGAAACAAGGTGCACACAGACACACACACAGATGCACAGCCATGATTCTTTGTTGGAAGCATTTGCCAATTAGCAAGTTGTGTGGTTGAGTGGTAATTAGGCTTTCCAGTCGGCTGGCGTCTGTGTACAGCTTAGCTGAGACAGGTCCGAAGCTAAACGCCTCGCTATTTGTCCAGCAATTATGTCAGGTCCCCATGTCACAGTACAGACGTGACCAATTAGCTGTGCCAGGCTAAAGTGAAAGAGAGGGATTATGGCAGAAGAGATGGAAGAGGATGAAGAAGTAGACAGAGGACGGGTGTGGGGGTTGTTGGTTGGGAGCTCATAAGAGTGGCAGAGTGAGAGATGGTCTGTAGGGAACAAGAGAGAATAAAGGGGGAGAGTAGGAGTTTGGCTTTGGAAATGAGGAGGAGTGGATAAAGAGGGTGTAAGGGAGCGGATTTATTTTTTTTCTGTCGCTTTGTGCTCATGTTTTGCATCGTCCTCGTCCTGACCGACATGTGGCTAAGACATGCTAATGCTTAGCAATATTTATGCTAATGCCACCCCACTGACCGAGTAGGAATTGATCTTTATTGACGTCTTCATAATTCTCTCTTGCGTTATTTGACATATTTTGATGAAACAGACCTGCATCCTATCAATATTCTCCAGCTTGGAGTAATATGACACTATGTCAACAGCCGCAGGAAAGTATACAGTGCTGTAGCTCATCTTGGCATTGGTCCATATTTACCTCAGTCTGACAGATTACGCTACATGTCGACAACTGAAGGAGCACCTGCTATCTGGGCTAATCAAAACAATTCAAAACCTATGATATGGACCCTAGTCTGTCTCAGGATACATACAGTCGCCATGCTTAATTATATGTTTGCCACACTGGAAAATTAGAGACTGGTTATGATACAAAATCATGATAAAACATAAATAGAAACACAAATTATATGTCAATGAAATGCTGCTGGTGTCCAGTGAGTCCATCATCTGACAACAGCGGTGAAGAAGGAAAAGCTTTAAAAGTTGGAGAGATCTGAGATAAAAATTTATTCTGCCCGCTGCAACAAAAAACAAGAAATCACATAATCCTCTGCTGAAACTTCTCTGAGCGCATCTAGGGGGGAGCGTTTCGAAAATATCTGCTCTACCCAGACACCGAGACCACCCTATCCAAGGCTCTGTATTTAATTGGACAGGGAAAGGGAGAAGGGGGGAGCCAGGGGACAAGGCAAGGGGCGGATGAGGTAGAATGTATGATCTGAGCATCTTTCCCTTTTTTGCTGGAAAACAAGACTGTTGGCTGAGTGCCTGCAGAGATGAGCAGAGCTCATATAAATTAGTGGGCTTGAAAGACAATATGGGGAGCTTTAGTGTTCCATGGTATTGAAACCTCTCCGCTGTGGATTGCAAACTTTTTGATTTGATTGTGACATGTCTTGCAAACTTGTGAGGCTGAGCAAATTGACCCTGCTGTGGTGGTAACTTTAGAGAAATTGTATCTGATTTGGAGTTATGCTGCAATATTTTGGTCTGAACAGATGTGAAATTTAACTCACAGCTAAATTTGGCAAACTACTTTAAAATTGTCGTCTTTAACTCCTAGTAAGAATTTCAATAATGGCTAGGAACTAAGCAGCTAAAGGAGCATTAGAAATAAAAGAACTCTGGGTAACTTCTCCCACAGATCAATATCCATTCATCAGGTGCCCGTAGCTATAAAGATGAAAGACAGTAATACAAAAATATTTTTTAGAGACAGTTTTACTCTGAATGTCCTCAGGCTTTTCCAGGGCAAGGGGAATAATGCAGCCCAATCCTGTCTGAAACACAATCATTAAATCAGAGAGCTTTGGATGAAAAATGAACAGTTCCTGCTTACAGGTACACTGAGCCCATTAATAGAAATATGCAGAGTTAAAATCTGGGAGTGTGCTGTCTTTATCTGAAGCAGATCGTTATCCGAACTGAGGCTTTGGCGCCACTTTATCAACAAAAAATGCTATTGTGATAACTGCTGAAAAACTCCATGAAGTTCTGGTAATGATTATAGGAGCGAGAGATGGCCATAAATGATAAGCGGTGAAAGTGAACGTGTTTGTCTTGGGCAATTACTTGACTGGAGAACACGTGTGTAATTATGTGTTGGCATGGAGCCTCGTGGAAGAACAATTTTACTTTAAGCCCACACGGATGAATCATCAATTCGAAACACAACATATACAGACTGAGTCAGGAGATCGGGTCACATTTCTTAAATAATTTAATTGCAAAAGGGTTTTTTAAAAATATTTCTACAAGAATGCATCATCATTTTTTTTAGTAATTTGTTGTGTATGTCTGCACCATTAAATACATCTTAATGCTTTTCAAAGAGGAATTAACAATTGCATTTGTCAGCGCCTTATTCTGCCCCCCCCCTCCCCCCCCTCCGTCCCGTTTACTATACATGTACAGTACTCTCTGAAACATATCACTTCCTTGTATGAAGAGGGGGTTTTCAAAAGTGACCAAAAGACAGATGTGGTGTGAGCTTATTAGAAGACAGCGGAAAAGACAGTACTGTATATATTTATTTAAAACAGACAACTGAAGAAAAGAAAGTTAGAAAGTTAAAGTGAATGGGGTTTGGGGGAGGGGAGGGGGGGGGGGGGGGGGTGTTTGATGATCAGTGGAGGATTTAAAACAGGGAAAGAAAAGGTTGAAGGAATGTTGGGATAGTTTGGATCCTATTGGCACAAGTAGAGATAACCACATCTGACAAAGCCTAAACTCTGCTGATCAAAGTGTTTCTGTATAAAATGGCGATCCTTTTTATTTCACACACTCTTTCTCTCGCACACAAACATAACAGTCTATCTTAATTTCAGCATCTTTCAGTCAGAAGGATGTACAAAAAAAACAAAAGAGTGAGTTTCTTTCCTCCGTGTGAATGTTGAATATTAAACACTCCCATGAATGTGTGAAAAATCCACTTAAAGATTAATTGTATGCAGTTGATGTGGTGGCAGTTTAATCATTTTAAGATGTGCAACAGTGCCAGTTGAGCTCATCACTCACAGCCGGTTGACTTTGGTGAACACAACTCCAGACCCCAGCGCACCATGTGCACCTCATCAATAGTTCATGCAAGCTCCAAAGCACTGCCATTTTTCATGAGTGGGCATGTCTGCCATCTGATTGTGTTTAGCTCCCATATGCCCCCCTTCTCTATTTTTATGCTCATCAACTGTGTCTTTCTTGGTGTCACATGTAAGTTTGCAACAGTGCGGCGTAGCTGATTGAATGATTGAGCTGAGAGCAGTGAGAGGGAGTAATATTGTATATTCCTGGGAGACACTGGATAAAATTGAGCTTCTGATTGCATTAATTCTCCTCTTCTTTCATTTTGTCATTTCCAAATGTTGATTCTATCGTTCTTTTCCAATCAAAATGCTTTTTTTGCTTTGAGGGAAACAAAATAATTCTGCACTGAGTGATATCGAGGAAAAAAAACGTTTGCTCATCTAGCAAGCACTTTCCAGAGTTTCTCATCGTGTTAGCGAGTCATGCCGACGATACCAGCCCGTTTGATTCTCAGCCATTTTATCTGTAATATGAACTGATGCTTAGATGAAAAAAAGTAAAGGTTGTGAGACTTTTTTTTCCTGTAAGGTTTGAGTACACAACAGTTAAATGACTCACTGATTGGGTACAACAACTGTTACAGGTTAGCAAGCCCTTTACGGAGTGAAAATGTCTGTATGTGGAATAAGATGAAACGATATAAAACTAGAAACACATTGTTGATTTGCATAATGTCCTCCATGACTTTTGAAGGCTGACAAAGGTAATATGGCAAGACACACTGCATGGCCAGTAACATCACACTACCATTACACACCTAACTAATAATATTCACATATTGCATTGATCAGCTCCAACCCAAACAATATAGAGACTGTCTGGAAAATCACATCAGTGACGCAGACCCATCCCTTAATCCGCTACCTTCAAACACCCCTCTCTGTGAGAAGTGCAAATAGTATGGTCTCTGTGATGCAGCTGCTATCATTTAGGATGAGGGGGCCTGCAGATTTTGGCTGTCTGCGTGCCAGGGCTGTTGATCCTGCACTGTACTAATCATGCAGCAGCCCGAGCTGAGACAGGATGATTGCAGGCCAGACAGGAAATGAAGAGAAATAATGATAGGTCAGCCTGCCGTATGTCTGCATTTGCTCCATGCTCGTATCCTCGCAGTGCCAGATTGGCTGCTGCATTAATCGGCCTGACAGACAAAGACCAATAGGTTTCTCATCTGACAGCTCTGGATTCTCTGATGAGGATCATTTTGCAGGGAGGCAAACTGCAGGTCTAAGTGATGAAGCTCCACCTCTGAGGTGATTGAAATGATTGGCAGGTAGGCTGCATCCTCTCTGGACCTATGGTAGACTTATGGTAAATAACTACAATTAAAACATAGGTAAAGCACAGAGATGGTTCGCAGGAGGTTTTGAGTTAGACAAAAATGTGCCTGGAAAACTATTAGTATCAGCCTGACGCTTCACAAATGCTCTTGTTGGGAATGTGAGTGGGTTGGGGAGGTGTAATATCCAGTTCAGGTGGCACGCACAGACTTGAACACACCTACACAGACACTCACACAACAATGGACGGAGAGCAAAAGGGTGACACATTATTACCAACACTCTAACCATGGATGTTTTCAGCTCTTCCGTTCTACCTCCTGACCTCCATCCTCTTCTCTCTTCTTCCTTTGCTTTCTGTTGCTTTCACTCCGAATCAAACATTTCACAACAGCACTTCCATTTTGTCAAAACACCATTTTTCTTGTTATTTATCGTGTTTTTGTTACAAAACATGTACAGGCTGTTTAGAACAACAACAAAAATACAATATCCAATTTATATGCAATTTCTTTTGTTTAATAATCATCAATTTATTAGGTGAATCCTCTTGGAGTTTCTCATCCTTCTGATTGTTCCGAGTCCACCGTACCAAATGGCCTACAGTCCACGTGGGTGTTGATGGGGGGCAGGGGTTAGCGGGCGAGGTACAAATAAATACATAGGGCAGGATGTCAAGAAATTAAAACAAAAATTTTGATTATTTCTAAATCCAGAGAGTAGAAAGTAAGGTGTCCGTCATGGTCTCTCTCAGTTTCTGCATGATGCATGTCTATATATATATACATATAAAAAATGTTATATTTTTTTATATATATATATATCTGTGTGAATGTCCTAAGATCATTTTTTGGATTCAATAAAAAAGAATGTTTAACAGTTGTCCACAGAATATAGCGTAATTGTTTCAGATATATTTGCTCCTTGTCACGGTTCAGTTCATGCGTTAATTCTCCATGGTGGCAAATAGCGGAAGCTGTATTGTACAGTATACTTGTGTGCAACTTGACACACTCGCACATCCAAGCACACTTAATCACACATACACGCACACATGCGCACACGCACATACAAAAACGCACACAAAAGGCCAAGTGGTCTTTCTATTGTGTTGCCACAGTCTTCGTCTCCCCGTAATCACAGAAAGCGTCCAGTGGGGGTACTTAGGTTTGACCGGCCATTTTGAAACCACAAATCTCCCAAAAATGTGTAAGAAAGCCAAAAAAAGGGAAAAAAAAGATGGTGTATGGACAAACAAAAATATTTTTATGTGTAAAAACACAGTTGATGAGCAGGTGATCCCAAGCTGTAGTCTATCCTGATGTCAGGTTGGAGAGGTCGTTTGATGACCTATTGAGGATTTGGCAACCAAAACAAGTGTCCAAAAATGTGGCTGCCCTTCCTTTGACCTTTTTGACCTCTGACATCCTTTTGACCTTTGACCTCAGCCCATCATTTTTCCTCTTCCTTTCCACCACCTCAACCTTTTCCAGCAAGTGCCCTTTTAGATAACACACCTTCAATATGAAGATGGAGAACGACACGTGCACAGTAAAACAACTTCTATCAGGGGAAGAACTGTCCTCTATCTCCTGTGGGTCCAAAGCACCTCTGTTTTTGTTTTTGTTTTTTATGTGTGTGAACATTTGTTCACTTTTTTTTATACAAGGGTGTTCATTCTTCACTATGTATAACGTCCATCAAAGCTGGGTTGAGAGGTCAAGGGGAGGGACTTTTGTGTGAGGATCAGAGTGTGACGTTTCAGTTACAGGGCTAAGGCCAACCTCACTAAAACACACATGCATGCAAACGTCAACCCACACCAGAGCTGGTGAGGCACGCATGGGACATAACGGGGGTAACTCCTTTTCCTCTTTCAAAAACACACAAATTCTGATTGGATGGAAAAAGAAACAATGACACATAACAAAAAATCAGGAACAGGTAATGGAAGTGGTAGTGAAATCAAGAAAAAAAAAATAGTCAGAGGCACTGCAAGCCAGTTTCATAGCATCTAATTGGCAGAGATGGGTCAGGCAGCTAGGGTTTTCCAATGGCTCTCTCTGGCACAGTTCCTTCCCCCATTTTCCTGTCTGGCTGTCCTTTGACTGCATCGGTCTGTGTGTCCTGTCGCTCACACCTGGACAGGAAGTGTTTGGTTCATCTGTAGTCTCATGTCCTGAATGCTACCAAGAATCTTCTTCTGATGGCCAGCCAATGTTACCCCTATCCGCAGCAAGTCCCTGTGGAGTGAGAAGAAAGGAGAGGAAAATAAGAACAGGTGGCTCGGTCGTAAAAAAATAAAAAGTCGACAAATATCACACGGCCGAATTTGAAGTGCAGATTTCACTTTTCACTCACAAGTAAACACACGCTCAACCTGGTGGGAACGGGGGCAGGCGAGCCACTTGGCAAGCAACCATTAAATGGCAGAGGGAATGTCAACAAAATGGAGACACTCATCCAGCTATGGTGGATATTGCTGTTAATGTAACATACTTCTGTTGCCTGGCAGGTGGGCAAGAGGAAGAGAGTCAAAGCGCCATAATGTGATAGTTAATGATTAAAGAGCAAACTTAGTTACTGTTCAGCAGCTGGCAGACTTCACAAAGTCCACACCATCCTGCCACTTAGTTCTAAAAACAGGGAAGCAGCATTATCTTTTTTTGTAAGATACTTGACAGATTTCTCCGTTAGGAGCCTGTCAGTCATACTTAGAATAGATCTGTTGGTAAATCAGCTTTAACTCGACCACTGCAGCACAGCATTTCTCAGTGCTTAAAAATGTCCAGGAAAAACTCCGGCAAATGAGGCTGGGAAGTGTAACTTAGGCTTTTAGGTTTCACACCAGCTACAGTGGGATCTGTAGACTGTCTTAACCTTGGGTTGAGGGTGCAGTGGGAAATTCTGAACATGTTGATATACTGTTGACATTACTACACCCTTAAAAAGGCCTGGGAGAGCGCACCTGCTTTAGCCATCATTAGTCAGACAGCATAATCTAATCATCATGGCCATGTTGGTTTAACACTGTATAATAATATCACGAGAACCTATCTTTTCCGCTCGCTTGTTTGATTTCCCCAGTCGATAACTGAGGAGAGAGCGGACGGCGTCTGGGGGAGCGATTAGCTGACTGTTGGGGCTCTGCCACAGTCTGCGTCCTCTCCGTTCAGTCACACACACAAATACTGGATAATCTAATATTATACGCAGACACTATACACTTGGCTTGTCCCAGTGACTTTGTGGCCCCATCCATTATAGTGCAAAAGTGCGCACCAAAATCCACACACACATATATGGTCTATTTACACACACACACACACACACACACCCAAACCTACACTGCACATCCATCCTCTCTAAAGCCAAATATGGGTGCATCATTGCAATTTCACACAAACAAATGGTGTGTTTTTGTTTTTTCATATTTCGCCATCCCCATCAGTGCAGCAATGGAGGATGAAATGATAATAAATGGGCGCCATTAGAGGAATTACTGGCCATTAAGGGCAACAGAGAGCCACAGTACACCACACCTGTCAGCCTGGCCAAATTGAAACAAATTACCCCCACCTCCATTGCCTATTACGGAGCTAATGAGGATAATTTATTTATCATTATAATCCTAATTCATTTATTTGATCATCACTGGCCTCCAATTTCCATGACTTCCATTACATCATTTCCTGTTAGTAAACATGGCAGCAGGTGGGCGAGTCGTCAAGGTCAACTGGAGATTGTAGTTAAGGAAGCAGCTACAAGTGCTTGCTGACAAATTGTGCTGCACTGCTCAATTGTGTATTTGTTTGATTGCGTATTCGATTTGTTCACTTTTGAGGCAGGTGATTGTTACTAGTCCCATCCTGATTACGTAATCCATACTATTACACAGCAAACTCATCCTGATTGGTCATACATACCAAATTATAGAAACACCATTGTTTTTTCATAAAGTACCTCTGCTTTATCTCTCTTGTGTCTCTAGGCAAGTAGTGTTCTCTGTATACTACATTACGTGTATATAAACTGGAACACATGATAATAAAAGGCATAATACTGTCAGTCTTCAAGGCAAGATCTTTCTTCATAGCACATTAAATGTATTTCCGGAATGTTAAGTGTGCCAGTATAGTAATATGTGTTTTTTTTCTTTATCCTTTGCATTATCCATTTGATGTCTGATCCTACCCCAGGACTGCACCCCCCGCATCATATCTTGTTTAACTTAGCCATGAGGCTATTTTTATTCCCTCAAGGTCAATCTGTATAACATTAATTTAACTCTCAAACACAGCCCAGTCAATCACTTTAGGCCTGATTAGCTGAATCCACTCCCTCTCCACTTACTCTGCTGTCATCTGGGCCACCAGGTCAAAGGAAGCAAATCCGGCATTGACGAAGTTGTCACGGTAGCGGCTCATCTTGATGGCGTCCAGCCAGTCCCCCACAGTGGTGAAAGTGGTATAGTCTGGCACACAGCGGTCAAGCAAGGGCTGGGATACCCTACATTGGGGAGGGGGAGGGAGAAAGAGAAATAGAGAGAGAGAGTGGGTTAAGGTCGTCAATCTACTGCCTCTACCGGCCAACCTCACCCCCAAACGCCCCCCACTGAGCGCCAACTCTCCATTTCTCCACCTCTCCTCCTCTCCTCTCCCTTTCTCTCCTCCATGTGTAAGGAGTTGTGTGCAAGGGGTGGGGGCATGGGGGGGGGTGGGGGCACTTTTATGACAGTGGAGAGACTGGCTGGAGGCTCGGGTGGTGGATGCTGGCGCTGCAGCTGGTGAGGCGAGATGTTGTGTGTTCAAAGAGCAGATGTCAAATCTGGTCTTGAACGATGGCTACCCACGTTGTAATTCAAAAGGAGCCACATCGGATTTTTGTTAAGAAACTGTAATCATTTCCTACCATTACAGCAACAGGTATCACACTAACCAAGTGGGCAATTTTTAGTCAAGAATGCATTTATTTGGCAGAATCCCTGATGAAACAAAACCAGAATATCCCATGTTTCCTATATGAACCAGATGAAACCTCAACAGGACAAAATCTCACTTGAAATCCAGTCTGGGTGGTTGTACTCAATTGCACTTTAAAATCACCTACAAACAAGGTTTCAATCTGATCAGGGAAGATTGGATTGTAAGAGGTTTTGCTGGACAGCTCAAATGAGATTTGGGCTGCCCGTAAGAACATGACTTGACTAGTAGTTCATAAGCCGTATCCTTTATAGGACATTGTTGTTGCAGTACTTTGACTGTACATGCATATGCTCATTCTAGAACAGATCTTCTGCGGTTGGCTAGACAAAAAAGATGTGTGCAACACAGTTCCACAGAAGTGGAAAGACATACTAGGAAAATGCTTCATGACAATGGTGAAATATCAGTGGAATGTAAACACAGATGTTGTTCACATGTGTGAGGTTGCATGGTGGGACTGACTCATGAACCTGCGGACACAAGCGATACGTGGAAGGAATGTTTGACTGTGCCTCTGTGTGTATATGGATATACTGTATTTTGTCATGTGATAGATTCTTTAATCAGTGTGTGTGTGTGTGTGTGTGTGTGTGTGTGTGTGTGTGTGTGTATTCCTGAAAATGTGTTTAAGTGTATTTTGCATGTTCCTGCACACCTGTTGACAGCCCAAAAGGGCCTTTCTAAAGAAGAAGCTAAACCCCTGTGCTGATCAATGCTGTAGATAGAGAGGCCACCTTGGGAGTTTTAATAAAACTGTGCTACAACTCAGAGAGAAATGGAGCGGATGAACAAGAGAGGAGGTGGAGGTGGAGGGGGAAGCAGGGAGGTGCAGGGAAGTGAGGGAGGAGAAACAGATGAGGGAGCAGGCAAACTGAAAGAGCACCACTGTCTCCCCTCCTCTCTGCTCTGTTGATCTCTGTCATCCTTTTTGATGGCATTAGATTCATTAACAATTAAAAGAGGAATGGAGAGAGCAAGAGGGAGAAAAGAGTAAAGGCATGGAGGGGGAGTTAATAACAGTGATACAGAGGCTCCATTGAGTGGTGTAGATGGAGTGATTTTTAATAAGGCCTGTGCTTCAGAGCCCAAGGCCTCGGGCCGTCGTTAACGCCAGACTCTGGCTTCTCTTAATGGCGGATTGTTGGTCCTCCTTCTCTTAAGTTGGCTTCAAAAGGGTCCAGACCAGTGTTAGCCACATGTGAGCCACAAGCAGAAACACAGCGGGAAAGCAGGGTAATATTGTACCCTAGCTAGTGAGACAGGCCGAACCTAAATCCAAGGTCAATGGTTGGGGCAGTTGCAGTTTCTCCTAAAGGTTTAGGTCTGTTAGGCTATTTTGCATTTTATGAACTTCAGATATTGAATGTGGATCATTTCTGAGGTGTGACTTTCAGCACTTACAACAGTAGCTCAACGGTAGACTGATGAACACAGAAATGACTCATGAAGTTGTGGCACTGTTGCCATAAGCCTAACGTCAGCAAAGCTCAATTGCTCCTTACACTTTACACCCAAGATGCAATACGCAGTCATGTCAAGTTTACATATGCACACACAGCCAAAGGACTTTTACTCCCGACCGTGTTCGCTAACCTCCAGCCACCCTTCAATGGCGACCAGGACGACGGTATCATCTCTCATTCCTCCTTTGTTAGGTTTGTCGGCAGGAGGCCACCTCTCCACTGGCCCGTTTAAAATCTCGTTAGTGGCTAATTAAAAGGCGCTCCCATCTCTTTTTTGCATCGCCTTAATCGAGCTAATTAACCGCAAGCTTAATCTTCTAAGAACGTCACTCCGGTGGCCAACCGAGACCCTGGTTTCCCCCATGAGCCCAAACCAGGATTGTCTGCGGCCCTCCCTCAAGACAGAAAGACCCTGATGCAGGGACAGATAGGTAGGTCACCCCCCTCCCTATCACTCCAACTCTGCCACCTTCTATCCTCCAAATTCTTTCCAAGAAACAGGTTGTGGAGAGAGGTAGCGCAGCTAAATGTAGATGTGACATCATTGATTGAGCTCCCAGTCGGCGAGTGAGTTGCTTTAAGGGCTGTATTGAGCGATGGTAATTTGGATTTGCATAATGGCTCCGGCTGCATTTGTGAGAACTAAAGAGTTGTATGGGAAGAAATCTTCACTTTATGTGTGTTGAGAGATTGTTACAGCTGAGTCAGAGTGAGTCACTTACACCGTATCAACTTGGATAAGGAATATTTGCACAGTGGAAAGCATTATCGAGGTTACTCTGGCTCAGGTGCAAATGAAATGGCTCGACCAGCACTCTCACGGCTGAAAAGCCAAGTGACTTTATTCAATACACTAATGACTAATCTATCACACGAGACCAGCAGGTCTCTTCAAACATATGACTTAGGAAAACTATTGAAGATTTTCAGAAGGCAATAAGTGCTAATATCCATAATGATTTCACCATGGTTAGACATAATTGCCCTTTATAAAGATCAGTCAGCAAGTACCTCTGGGGAGAAATAGCATCACAGGTAAAATCTATGTCTATAATTACCAGTTCCAAATATGATAGAAGATTTGGCATTTGAGAAACAATGCTTTGCATTTGACTTTCATACTGATTCTGAACGTATTTCACACGAACTGAACATATTTTTTATATCACAATATTATAACTTACCCAGTGGACTGTGCACTGTTGGTGACTACCTTGAGGCTGGCAGCATTGCGGATAAGCTTATCCAGTGTGGCCACAATCTGAGTGAATTTGGGTCGCAGGTTCCTCTCTTTCACCCAGCAGTCCAACATGAGCTGGTGCAGTGCTGTGGGGCAGTCCATGGGTGGAGGCAGTCGATAGTCCTGCTCCACAGCATTTATCACCTGAGGAAGGATGACAGAGAAATCATACTCACTTCTAATCACAGAATATGGTGCAGTAGGAGGACAGACAACACGCAAACAGAGATGGGTCGATGAAAAGAGCAAGTAAGGGTGGACAGAAGAGGATGAATGAGGAAAATGATGGGAAATTCGGAGATACGCAAGAAAACTGCTTTAGGGAATGCATAGGAAAGAAGGGCCAGAGAAACATTAGCTTCGAGTCATAGTTGAGGGTAGAAAAAGAATGGCTTTTGTATAGCGACAGCAAAAGTGGTTGAAAACAAACACAATTTTAAAGTAGCAATTCTTACATCTTGATTGCTCATGTCCCAGTACGGCCGCTCGCCGTACGACATCACTTCCCACATGACAATGCCGTAGCTCCACACATCACTGGCCGAGGTGAACTTCCTGTATGCAATCGCCTCGGGAGCCGTCCAGCGAATGGGGATCTTTCCACCCTGTGGATATGCGAATGAGTAGGTGAGCATGAAATACTGGAGGGATGGAGCACAAACACAGGGTCGCACACATACAAGAGGAAGAGAGAGGGTGAGAAAACAACAGTCTAAGGGAAATGTTGATGCACAGCACATGGGTGCATGCTGTAGAACCCAAACACCACATATACACAAGGTTAGTAACACGGTTACAGATAATGATATGTACAAATATGTGAAGCTATAAGACTAAGGTGCTACAGACTGTATTTTTCAACATCAATATATCACCATCATAGAACCCTTTCATAAAACTACCTGACAAGTTGAAGTGTAGCCAAGGCGATTGGCAACAGTGTCTCTCAAATGAAAAAACACACTTCCCAATTAACATTGCTTCCTGTCACCAAGAGACTTGTCATCGCTCGCTCTTCCTAACATTGCTCTGGGTGGTTTTGCTTTTTATTTTGCCTTACCAAACATGACATACATGTTGTAAGCGATAAGTCAATCAGTCTGAATCATTTGTTTTATGATCTGCCACTGTAACATATGCAGAAAACTTTTACTAAGTTGCACGGAAAGACTAGCACCCCTTTCCTGTTTTGAGAAGTCAATAGACGCAGTAGCACACAAACTTCTATATACAGTCCGAAGGAGATTGCCTATCTTTATTCCAGAGCTCATGTTCATTTATGACAATTATATTCAATCTCAAAGGACCCTTTCCTGTGTGCCTTAACCTGCTTAGCTAATTTTGTGTCATTTGAGAATAGGAGCCAGATAGAATTATTCATAAAAGACATTCACGTAATTTGTCAGCTAAGGATCTCGTAAAGTCTCATTGGCAATGTAGTGAAACCAATAGAAAAAAAGGGTAAAATGAAATAATAGTGATGTATTTATGTTAAAATGTTACATGTAGCACCTTGTAAATGCTGATTTTAAACATGAATACACTTACACATACACACACATATATGATCTGACTCACCAGGGAGCTGGTGTAGGTGGGGTCTGTAGGGTCATCCTCGAGGAAACGAGATAGGCCAAAGTCAGACACCTTACACACCAGATTGCTGTTGACCAAGATGTTACGGGCAGCCAAGTCTCTGTGCACGTAGTTCATGTCTGACAGGTACTTCATGCCTGCTGCGATACCACGCAGCATGCCAACCAGCTGGATCACTGTGAACTGCCCGTCATTGAGCTGGCAAAGGAAAAGAGAGAATGACAAGGATAAATTGGATTTTAGATCAAGGTTGTATGTTCAAAAGAATATACGTTTGCCTCCTTTTCAACTTTGTCCTGCCTGTCTTTCTTTTTTTTTTCAGTGTCTTTTACAGTGATTTTTTTTTTTTTTTGCATATGTCCGCTTACTTACATCTTTTATCTCCCATCACTTTACAATGTAATGTCTCTCTCTTTTCTACCTATCAGCTGTCTCCTCTCTATTTCTCCTTGAATCACTCCCCTTTCTTGGGCAGACAATGTATGATGTGACTTTGAGGCAGTGATTCATTGGAGACTGAGCTCTTTGTAAATGTCACCAATTGCCTGAATGCAGCAATTGTCAGATATCAATTGTGGGATGTGCAGCAGAGCTTAAGAAGACCTTTTATGGCTCCAAAGAAAGTGAGATAACTAAAAGCAAGATCAAGCAGATTTGGATGGGTTTATTTGTTGGACAGTGTTGCAGTATTGATAAAATCAAAAGTACATCTTTATAAAGAGTAGCTAATATTAGCTCTATTCTAGTGTGTAATTTTTTTGGCCTGTTTTTTCTTACCCTTAAGAAAGAATCCAGTGCTCCATTTTCCATGAACTCGGTTACAATCATCACTGGCCGACTCTTGGTGACCACACCTTCCAGACGAATAATGTTGGGGTGGTCGAACTGGCCCATGATGGAGGCCTCAGACAGGAAGTCTCGCCTCTGGCGGTCAGTGTAGCCCACTTTGAGAGTCTTGATGGCTACGATGATCTCCCGGCGCCCAGGCAGCTTGAGGCGACCGCGGCACACCTCCCCAAACTCTCCTGCGAGAGCCCAGGTAAGACAGCCAGAGAAACGGTAAAAGAGGAATAAGAGGGAGGGGAGAGAGGCATGACGGAAGAGTGGAGGAGAGTGGGGGAAAAGAGGGGAGAGGGGACAGTTAACTGGTTAGAACCAAGGAGCCAGGGAAGGGTAGCAGGAGGGTGGGACGGGGGGCGGGGGTAACTGCAAGAGAAGCCAGGACTCTAGGCCAATGTCAAGGGATGGTGGTGATAGAGGGGCACAGAGTGACTTTGCGCTGTTAAGCTATGGATTAAAAGAAACAGCATGGTGAGTGTGAGGCATTATGATGGAATGTGAGAATATGTAGACTGGAAAAAAAAAAAAAAATGTAAGAGGAGTAATGTGAGAGGAGGTGAGGGGGTCAGGAGGAAAGGGACAGGGATCAGGGGGGGTGGTGCTATGCTTCGGAAGGGTTGGAGAAGTGAGCACAGGAGGAGGAGATAGGTGGAGACAGAAGCTTGGGAGTTCTTGGGGTTGTGGATGGTTTACGTTTAGAGTCTACACCAAGCGTGTGCAAGAATGTAAGAAGAAGTAGGTGATGAGAGCAATGTGTGTCACCATTGGTGCAAAGGTGACAAAGTGGGGGAAGTCAGGGGAGAGAGGGCAGGGAATGGGGGGGATGGAGGAATGGATTGAGGAAGGGGGAGAGGAGAGGAGGGGAACAGGGAAGACAGGGGTTGAGGGTTCGTCACTTTAAAGGCGAATGCTGGGAAGCGACGGGTTTCAAGTAGTAGCCTCAGCAGTAGAAGAGCTGTCGTAGTAGTAGTAGTAGTAGCAGTAGTAATGGTAGTAGCAGAAGCAGTAGTAGGAACTCCCATCTCTGCCATCACAACGTCCTCCATTTTGGCTCAGATACAATGCTAAGAAAACTCAATCTCACTTGGCACAGTCCTGCAGCTTTTGAGCAGAGATATTACTATCAAATATATCAAATACATAAAATATTTTACTATCTACAACATCACATGTTAGGGAGAGTTTCTAAAGGAGGGGACACAACCACACAGTGGAGGAAGGTGCCAGGACTGGGTTAAATATAGAGGTAGTGATCCAGAAGAAGCCATCTTTAATAAAGAGGTTCTCAAGACACTAAAAACTGGGCAGGGTCAGAGACTGCCAATCCTGGACTTGAAACACTTTAATATCTTGAGCCCCATCCAGACAGGATTAATTAATATTTCAGGGGGATGCAGGAGATAAATATTAACTGTGCTCCTTGGTAACAGGAATTGCTTTGTGCAACCCAGCACATTCCCCTGGCTACTACACATTAAAAAAATGTAACGTAAGATAGCCATAACCCATTCGACAGGCCTGTGGGGTCCGATTCTCCACATGGGCTTCCAATATCAACTGTTTGTGAATAACTTTCGATTCTTTCATTACATCCCACATAACTCAAATGCAGGCGAGTGCTGAAATTCAAAACTTGGAAATTCAAAAATGGGAACATGATGTGCAAAAACTTGCATCGTAAAGCACAAAGTGTTTTGACAGTATAGGAAGCTAAAAAAAAAATGGAAGACTAATGTGCCAAAAAACGATATAGCTGTAATTAATACCAACAGGAGAGATAAGAGAAAACCACACATATGCACTGGCATGATTAAAATCTCTCTTCTCCCTGGAGAAATAAATCCTTTCTGCATGGGGCTGTAGTCTTGTATTGTCCAAAATTTGCCTCCAATAGATTCAAGAAAGTTTTTAATCAGTTTGAAATGACTGCTGTTTCATACAAACTAAATAAATGTAATTTTACAATTATTAATCTCTCTTGTTCCAGGATTGGGCTCCATTTTTGGGGCAGGGGTGAAATGATAATCCACCATACAATAGGTATACAGCTAGATGCAAAGGTAAACAGGACTGGGTCCCACTAACTAATAACTACTGTAGCTAGTAATGCTTTAAACCCAGGATAGTGTTGGAGACATCTGTAACACTGGAAAGGGATTCCTAAGAGGTGACGAGTGTGGGAGGAGAGGGAGCAAGGAGAGGGCTAGCGATGAATTGAGTGAAAGTACCGCTTGGTGTGAAGTCCTCTAACGGTATGGCCTGGAGGTGACTAGCAGTCTTCCCCCTGTAGCTCAGGAGCTTTGGTGGGTTACCTGCGCCGATGACCTCCTCGATCTTCACGCAGGAGACGTCGATCTCCTTGGCAAACTCGCGCACTGCCTCGTTGGGGTCCTCGTATGTGAAGGGGTCAATGTAGACCTTCATTCCCGGCGTTACTATCGGGGATTCAGTAGCAAGAACAGGAAAGTGAATTTATGCTATCAAACAAAATGTCAACAACATATAAAACTACGTAAAGTTCTGAAAAATACTCTATCAACCAAGTATAGATTGAATCAAGAATAATACATTATTATTCCATTCGATGATCAATCATGATTCTTTGTAGTTGAGGATGCTCATGTATTGCTAAGCTGAAGTATAAGAATACTGCTGCTGGAATGTGAATACTGCAAAAAGGAGGGGTATCTCAGCAAAGAGACTTACTGTACTGCTGCAGTTTCTCTGTGTATTCTGATTCTGAACCGTTTCTCTGCTTTCTGTTGAGAAAGATGACAACACAAACTCAGTCACGTGGACTCCACACAGCGGGGTGCAAATACTGTAACAAAGGCATGAGGAGAAAACAGATCCCTAATAATGCATGCAGAGATGTAGCCACACTACGGTGTTGCTTGGAGAAGATGTTTTGTCTTTTTTGCATTGGAAGCCAGAGATACACTGTAGATAGAGATTGGATCAATGCCTGGTGGAAAATGATTCATACTTGGGGACTGTAACACAAGTCTAAACAAAAGGATATCATACCATTGTCTGAAGCAGCAATTGAAAGGCATTCACTGTCGGTACCCCCAAAATGAGCTGCCGAGACAAAAGGAGACTCAAACAGCAAGCTCAGCTGTCTTGCATTTCTCGCCTTCCTTGCCCTACAGACATCACACTGTTCATTTAAATTCAGTCTGCCTCTTATTTTCTTCTCGTGGACTCTTACTCTCTTGCTATCATTCTCTCGTTCCTTTTTTTTTTATCCATTTCACTTCTCTCTTTTCCCTTTTACCCATGTCTTTCAATTTCTGTATCCTCATCTTACTGCCTATGCCCCTTCTACACCAGAGGAGGGGACATAGACGATGACAGAGTGAGGGGGCTGGGTTGTTGAAATTACATGTTAATGTGCTTCCTTTGTTGTCTAACCAGTAACCAGGGCAATAATACCCGATGGTGATTTGCATCTTATTTCAAATTCTAATTCGGTTCCGGAATATGCCGAAGCTCTGTGTTTTGTATTATTACTATTTTCTCCTTCGTCTGTGGCAGTTGGAGCAGCGGCTAAGCCAAGACCCTGAGAGAGACACAATGTAGCGGTGTGAAAATAGAAGAGAGCGAAGAGGCAGGAGGGATAAGGAGAGGAGGGGGAGCCAGGGAGATTATTATTCAGTCTAGCGTGACCGATGCCCACGCTTGTCAGCCGCTGCCTGAACTGGCTTGTGGAAGGGACCCAGTGGGTGCCAGTCAGTGGTGGGTGCCAACCTTTCACACATATAGACACACACGCACTACATTTGCTGCTTGACAAATGAGTGGTATAAGGATAAACGAGTGTGGTTAGGCCCAGCTGATGCAGTGTCAGACTTTTTGAAAGGTCGGAACAGCCGCTCACATCTTCCCAGTCAATTGGGCCCAGCAGACAGGGGCGCATCTGGGTTCTTTGTGGTCGGGCAACCGCACAGTTGATTCTGAGTGCAGGGCCATGAGGGCAGGGCTATCAGGCCCAACAGCTGCTCCACCATGCTGTGTCCAGTGAGCATAGTAGCATTTTGGCCAAAGCTGTTTACTACTCACAGATTCAGAAGACTAATCTGGCATTCAGTGGCCTCACAGGTGGCACAGCAGTCCGCTGAGACTGTTCTGGGGTGGTTTGGAGGACATGCAAACAAAGTTGACATTTGAAGCTATCTCAATTTTTTTTTTTCAACTTGAAGGAAAAATATTTTCCACAAATGTTTCTCGTCCTCGCTGTCTGAACATATTCTGTAGACCCGACTAAAGGAAACGAGTGTAGAGGTGTTTTGCCTCCCTGTTATCTACCATTGCCACTCTAGTTTCTTATGCTCATTGACGTGCTGTGACTTTTTCGAGAACCTGATAGAGGAGTTATATTCTGACCTGAGGCAGACGATAGCGATGACCACAACTGCAATGATGAAGACCAAGGTGGCGGTGGCAGAACCCACGATGAGTGGCAACTGCTCCTGCCATGATTTTGGAGGGTCGCCTTTAGGGGTCAAAGAGATAAAGTGGTTACTGGGGAAAATTGTCACAAACAAACACCAACACAAGCTGCAATCCATTCGTACAACTGAAGACTGTGTCACTCTGTGTGCTCTGCCATGAGTCTTTCTATATAGGCTCGTATGCCTCTCACACCTACAGTATGTCAGTGCATTCTTATATATGTAGGTAAAACCATGTCCTTGTGTTCTTCAGGCCGTATTAATGGAGAATGCAGAATAGAGAGCAACCTGGGTCTATAAATGCATTTAAGAAGACTGCAAGTTAGACTATTCAGTTCTTCCTCTTTGTCTGCTTAATGATGAGAATGATGTAGAGCAAGAGTGAGGCTTGTACCCTGACTGATTGCTAGGAAAAGGTAGATTTTCAGCAAATCATAAGTCAATTTCTCTACGAGGATTTCAGTTATTTTTACATGAAAAATAGACATAGACATTCTAGCTCTATAAGCTTTTGAGCCTCCATTATGTTCATATGCTTATGCATAGAACTATTATAGAGGTATTGCTGCTAAGCCACAATTATCCCAATATATCCCTGGGTAATGAAGTAGGTAACATACTTTGAAGGTTGGTGCTGAAGTCGGCTGGGCTGCTGTAACGGCCGTAACCTGCCACTGTTCGTGCACGGACCTGTACCACATAAGGTGTGCCAGCCTTAAGACCTTCAATGCGGGCGTTGCTCCGTTGGGCAGTCATTGTATGGGCGATGGCTTCTCCCTGATCCTGCAGGGACAGTAAGTGCTGAAATTAATACCAATTTGCAGCCCCCTTTTTGTGTCCCACTCATCATCATCCCCTCCCTGATGCTCTATCCTCCCTGACACGGCTGACCGATCTAACCATGCGGGTGGGTGAAAACAATATGGAGGCAGAGAAATGGAGAGAGACAGATTGTATCTGATGTGTCAATGCGATGGGAGGAGGACAAGACAACAAACAGAGCAGATATACACTGAGCGCCTTTGTTCTGTCCCTGAGGCCAATCTAGTCACAACTCTCTGGGCCCTTGGAAAATACAGAAACTTTCTAATGCATGGATTGAGGAACGACAGGGGATAAAGAGAGAGGGCAAGAGAGAAGGATGGAATTAGGAGTACAGAAAAGGGCACGGCATAATAGAAATATCGCAAAAGGATTGGGAGGAGAAAAAGAGAGAGAAAGAGGGAAGGGATAGAAGGATGGAAAGAGAGGACTAAATAGGGGAGAATGATCACACAAGCTAAGATTGGAAATGGTGACTTGTCTCGCTGCAACCATGTGTTTATCAGCAGAGGCATTGTCTTCCACATTTACAGAAACACAGATGAAACCACGACCATGCAAGTCAATGAAATTGGATTGAATTAGAGGCGTTGACTTACATTGCTGCTTACCTTCTCATGGTACTTAATCTCATAATCCAGAATGATTCCGTTGGGTTTCTCTGGAGGCAGCCAGGACAGGCTCATGGTGCTCGCTGTGGCCGCCATCAGGTGAACTGTGGGCACTGCAGACGGAGCTACACAGGGCAAAACAAATAGGAAAATCCGCTTTATTTATCGTTTTCTGTGTTATGTCTTTTCAAGTTCTATGCCCTTTGTGTGTTCACAGAATGCCAAATACAAAGTCTTAGGCTGTGAGCTTTGTGAAAAGCTTTGGTCAGTAGTTAGTATGCAGAACCATTCCCCACTAATGCTCAAATTCTCCCTCTCAGAGTCCATGGGGAGGGAGAGGGGATGTCTAATTCTCCTGTGACAAGAGAATCAAACTGCAAAACTGATGGATAAGCCTCTGGTACATGCAGTTCCCTCTACCATGCACCAACTTGTGTTGTGTGCTGGCTCCTAAGCACACACAGACAGATGTAGACTTTTCTCAAATTTAACCATGTGCATGCTGAGCTACTGCTGCACTTTTGCTCCATGTGCTAGAGGAGGTGTTTGTCCTGTCATGTTTTCCTCTGTTTGTAGCCTTCTTAACTGTAAGAAATCATATGCATTTAGCACTGCACATGCATATACTGTCATCAGTGTGAATGTGTGCAAGATGATTTATATAATGTGGACCAAAACAACACAAATAGACATGCATGGACACATGTGGACACAGACACTCATAGAAGACCATAAAACATACTGGCACTCCACCCACCTGAGCTTTTCATGCTTTGATCACATGTGCCTATTAATGGCCAACTGCTGTCTGCCTCCTTCTCTCTCTTTCCTCTTTTCTAAGTTGAGGCTTGTTCTGTCCCTCTGACTCACTCCCTCCTCCCAGTCAACAACACTGTTTTTGTTTCATAAGTGTGTATCGCCAGTCGTATCTTCTCTTCAACAATAAAGTTTCTCACTTTTTCCTATACTCACACAATCACCTTCTATAATTTTCCCTGTCCTCTCTAGCTCTTCACTTTTCATCTTCCTTTTCACCACTGTAGACCTCCATCTCTGCTCTGTCTTAGTCTGTCTTCTCTCTTGAAGCGTTTTAATCCCCGGTTTTTAGTTCTTTGATCCTCCCCCTTGCATTTTCTTTCTCCCTCTGCTGTCTCTGACACGACCATCCTTCTGTTTCTCTCCTTCTCTTTGCTTCTCAACCCTTTCCTTTCCTCTTTCCCTCCCATGCCAGCCACATCCACCGTGGTCCTCCACGTCTCTCATTCCACCCTAGAAGACAATGCTTTCTAGGCAGATCCCTGGTTACTCTAGCCAGGGGATTAGGGGCCCTCCCCTGGGAGAAGACGTTGCAGTAACCATGGAGGTGGCCTCTGGGGCTTATCACCGCCCTCGTATTTATTTTGGTTCTTAAAAGGTGAATGCACATGCAGGGATGGTCTTGGGACTACACCAGGGGATAATCTGATCACAGTTGATGCTCCCTTGCCCCTTCCTTTCCTTTCACCTTTCTCTCTGCACTCAACTGACCCCAAGCACCCAAAGATGGACATTGGTCTCTGTCAGCCCTGTGCCAAACCCCTTGTAAAACAATGAGGCCCTCACATGGGGCCCTGTGGGACCTTTGGGTCCTAGACCCACAAACAGAGGGGAAGCAGGAACACAAGGTTAGAGGTGAAGAGAACGAGGCCACAGAGAGAAGAGAGAGATGATGGGGGAAGGGGCAAAGGATAATCCTTGGTGTTGTCTAAGCCTGCAGAAATAGTAAATTTAACATAGCTAAACACATCCAAGGCACAACTTAAGAGCCCTCAACAAAAAGACCAACTCGTAAGAAAAAATGTGTAGAGTAAGCTCAAGAGCACTGAAGCTTATTGAGGTCATTTAAGGTAAAGCGAACCAACTAAGATGAGCAAATTACTTTAATAATTGCAAAAATGATCTTCCTACCTACCCACGTACCTATCTATTTTAACCCACAATCAATTACCCTGAAATTCAATTTACATTATATGTCTTATAAGCAACACGCACAATCATTACAACCCTATGTTATTCTCTATATACATCAGTTGGGTTTCAGTTTTCTCTTCACAAAAAATGTCAACTTTGCAGTGATTGCTACATTGGCCTACTTACTGTTGTTGCTGTGGGATGGAGGAGCGGTGGGTTGGAAGCAGTGGGCAGCTAGAATACTGAGGGTTCAACACTTTGAATACACACTGCCTCGCTATTGCTATTTGCAGCAGTGTTAGCACAGAGCATGCTGTGGGCGTGTGAAAAAGGTCCCTTTCTAAGCTCATTCAGAAGAATGTCTTCCTTCCTTCCTTCCCTCAATCCCTGTTCAAAGGGAAATATGTAACACTCCTACATGCATACAAGAAATTGATCCCTACTTCTTAAGTGCAGAACGTATTCTTTGACATTCTGTTGTATCTTTTTCTAGCCTTTACAGTTGGCAGTGCCTACAAGTTCAATATTGATCTTTGACAGGTAGCCACAAGGCTGCAGGTGTACCTACCAGCCTGGTTTGTGGTGATGTTCACTGTAGAGAAGTGAGGTGTATAGGGGCTCTTGTTGGAAACACCATTGACTGCCTGGATCTCGAAGCTGTATTGTGTATGGGCTTGTAGGTTACGAACAGCCACACGGCGTTGGGTCAAGCCAAGATGACGTGGCGAGATGTCGACATTGTCGTCACACCGTGAGCACATTCCCCGCTCGGGCAGGCACTTCTTACAGATGACGTTGTAGAAGATGTCATCACGGCCACCCAAGTCACGTGGCTCACTCCATTCCAACACGAGCGAGGTTTCATTCACACTCGAGATGACACTGCGTGGTGCAGAGGGAACAGCTGCAAAAGGGAGGTAAAGCGTGGATGAGATGAGGAAAATGGGTTTGGAATGAGAATGAATTTAATCTCCATGCACAATAGGTGTAAAGAAATTTGTCTTGGTGACAGTACAGAGACAAACTGACAATAGACAAAGATTCATATTGCAAAACACAGTTTACATATCATTATATACACATACATTCATTACTCCATCGCCGCTATCAATGCAATTCATGACCCAAGAATTTTCCTTGTGCTGTGGCATTAGTACATTTTTCATGCATTAACTAGAAAATGTTTTTCTTCCTCATAACAAGAGACTGTTCCAGCAGTTCTTCAGAAAAAAAGAGGACAGGAGTTCAAATTTGAATTGCATGCTCATTTCCACTGTGTCTGTGTGTCTGTGTGTGTGTTCAGTGCTGGGGGGGACGAGCGAAACAAAGTATTGGCAGAGCCTTGGCAATTCTTATCCAATTACCGGTGCCTTATCTCTCACTGCACTGTGGGAGAATCAGCCCCCCGCCCCAGCAGCAAAAAAAAAGGATCTTCTCTCTTCAATAGCAAATGAATTAGCTCCTACGTGCGCGTGTTTGCTCTTAATGAAGGCACTGTTACTAGAAAAATTTCTCTGCTGTGCTTCTGTAAAGGGGTGGCGGCACTGAGAAGAGAGTCACAGAGAGGCGGGTGAGGGAGCGGTGGATGATAAAGTTTTGGATAACGTTGGGAAAGCAAGCAGACTTGTTTGCCGTCTGTGTGGCGTGGTGAGAACATGCTGTTCAGGGCCATTTAGGGCACAACTTTTCCCAAGTTTTGGAGAACATTTATCACACAATAATGACATTTCTTTTATGGCTTCTAATACATCTGATTACTGCTTGAATGTGACCTGTAAACGCATTTTTGCATTTTGACTGAGAACAAGAATACACCGAAGTTTTCAAAAGGATTGCAATGACAGCATTTCATGTTTTCACTATGTCTTTCAAACATGTTGATGTGATATAGTTAATTGAAAGTCGTTTTTACTTACTGGTGCAGGGGGAGTCTGGAGAATCAGTGTCTGAGCGGTAGTAGCCGTTTCGACAGGAGCAAACGCTGGATGCTCCAGAGCTGGCACGGCTGTTTGCTGGACAGGGCAAGCAGATGCTGTCTCCCTGTTTAGACTTGAACGTGCCAGGGCTGCAAGCTGATGATAAAAGGAGAAAAATGGAGAGAGAAAGGTGTGAATAACAACTGAATAACAAATATGTTGACACAAAATTGAATGGTTTAGCCACGGAGCAGTTGACGGACTGTGTATAACTATTTAATTTCTATTATTTTTGCTACATTCATATTACATTTGTCACATTTTCCAAATGGGCAGTGGGCCACTCTCATTCTGGAATGAAAGTACAAAATCGTCACTAATCCTTAGCTCTAGTAGTCAAGCATTTACAACAGGATGTAATGTCTAAACTATAGAGGATAATTTAATGGTCACATGGCCTGCACTTGAACCACTGTTCCAGCTCACTGGTACAAATGACAAAAACTTCTTATTTGATGTGTTTACCATGTGTTTGTTTATGCACATGTATGCATGCATGTGTACATGATTTGTTTTTGTCCACATAACCACACATGTTTTCCTTTCCCTCACTTATGGAAAGGGCAACTTCAGGAAACTGCAGTGGAAAAGCAGTGGGCTTTTTCAGCAGCATGTAGCTGTTTGCATAAACCCATGCACGCACGAAGAGACTGTCAACCCAAATTACATACACGACCCTCAGAGCCAAAACACTGGCATGTTACTTTCATCTGAATTCAGTCTTTTATTAAATACATATAAGATACGCAGAAATCAGTGGCACACACATATAGTACATGCTGATGTGCACACAAAGATGGGTCTGTGCACAACATACACACACACACACCATCCTGTTACTTCAGTGTACTCAATGTTGAGATGCTTTTCTCTAAAAGTATGTCTGCATTGTTCTGTCTTTGAGACAGAAGTCTGTACAGACCTACATAAAACTACCTTCAACATAGTTTTACATGAACTGGTTCTTGATTGCTAGTTAATCAGATGAAAACACTGCTAACCTTTGTAAATGCCCTATCTCCATTCATAGCAGCTGTTTGGACGTTTATAACTTGGGAGAGATAAGTTGCACACACACAAGGAAACACTAACAGCGGCACTGTGATCCAGAACACTTTGGCAGTCTCCATATCTTTGATGAATTGTCTCGTTAAAAGATGAATGAGTTTGCCGCAGTGCTTCATAAAAAAAAAAACGAGAGCAGGTAAGACAGACAAAGTTTACAGGGGCCCGATGATTAGCTGACCCACTAGTGCGTTAGCTCGTCAATGTCAAGGGCAGACTGCTATGTTTGTCCCTCTGAATGATAATTATCACCATAGGTTCTACAATTGTTTTTCATTCCCTGTGGAGAACAACCAAGGTTGGAGGTCAAATCTACAGCAGACCACTTCCTGCCCCTGCTGTTCTCCTGTTTCTGAAAGTTCAATATTAGCACAAAACCACCAGTTGACTGCACTGTGTACATTAGCACTGAGTGTATTTGTTCTTCCACCATTAATCACAGTCATCCACACCACTGACTAACAGGAAGTACCGCTTGATAGACAGATAAGAAATGACCTCGAGTTTTAGAACAGCTACTTCGATTTGGTATCATGACTCATACGAGTTAATTCAAGTTCACACACAACAAAGTAAACTACAAGCAACTGGCAGGGGATGAATATTAGTTTTTGAACATGTTAGCCTAATGAAAGATTTTGAGGGAGCATTCCCATTAAATAAGCTTATTTTTCAGGGAAGGGCTGAAAGTGCTGATCAATCACTCCCAGTGAGTAAAGGGGTCATCCTCCTCCTTTCATCCATTTTCCCTTAGAGGAACCACTAAAGAATAAGGAAGAAAGAGAGACAAGGGGCTGGAGAAAAAGGGAGGGAGAGGTGGGAGAGGTGGAGGCATAGAAAATGCTAATCCTGCAGGCGCTTTTTCCCCTCTTCCCCACTCCCCTGTGTCTTATCCTCTCATGCAGAACATAGAGCTTAAGGAACTGATTAGAATGTATGCTGAAATTGGAAAGTGTGGAGCATGAAGAAAAAAAGTAAAGAATATTGGGGGTGAAAAATGTGCAGCAAATGAGTGGAAAGGCAAAAAAAAAAAAGGCTCATCGATTAATATTAATGCAGACATCCTTACTGTAACTCTGGTGGCGTATTAATGAGAGCAACGGCCTTCGGATTTGGAAGCAATGGGAGAAGGAGAGGTGAGAAAGAGTACAGAGAAAGGGAGAACAACAGTGGTGGTGGTGGTGCTGGAGGAGATGCTGCATGTTGGAACGGGGACAGAAAAGCAGAGAAAGGAAGAGTCATGGCAAGGAGATGATGAAAAATGAGTACGGAGTTAAATAGAGGAAGAGTAAAATAGTGGGAGAGTGGACCTCAGGAGAAGTGATGTGAGAAGAGAAGAAGAGAGGGAGATTTATCCCCTGTGGTTTCCAGTGAAGCTTGATTAGAGAACATTTTATCAGGGCCCAGTCACCAGGGCTTTAACCTTGAGCTGCCAGGAACAAACAAATGAGTTTTTAACCACACACACCATACTTTAGATTTACTATGCTCTCTCCCTCAAACACAAAAACATACCCACTCTCCTCCTAAAGGTGAGCACACATTCAATATTTAGGGTCTGCTAGAAGCTGCCAGAGTAGAGTGTCCATCCGCTCTCTGCCTCATCACCAGTATGGGCATTGTACAAAAGGTCTTATCAGCCTCACCTCTCTCTGCTACAAGAGGAGGAATGAGCCCTCTGAACCCAGGCAGGCAAGCATGATACAAAAACCGTACATAAACTGTGCATGCACTGACATCTCAAAATCAAGCCCACTGATCAATAACCCTGCCAACTCCCCTCTGTCGCACTTATTCAGCTGTCTCTGTTTGACCTACACCCCAAGCCTAATTTTACGCCCCCGTGCCCCTTAACACAGGCACATTTTCCATTTATCCTTCCCTCTCCTCCTGCTGTCACCTGCACTCCATTTCAGCCGAGACCTTGGTGTTTGAATTCACCTTGCTCTCAACCTCTGTGAACCCGTCATGTTTTCCATCAGACCTGGAACCATCATAGAACCTCACAGCTCTCAGAAACAGACAGCCTCTCCTGCATTTCGATTTATTTAGCAACCAGCTGCTAGGCAAAACTGAGGTCAGAGGAGTGAACAGTCGCCTGCTGACAATGTCATCTAGTCTGTATTGCCAATGGATTATTGTGTCAAAGAATACAAGGCAAATAAACGGCTCATAATAATGTGGCAGGTGGACAATCTAGTGATAGAGGCTGTAACCTGTAGCCAAAACAACACCGCTTCAATCTGTCCAACAATCACCGTGTCCACAACAGTCATATGTCCAGATGAAGTGTCCTTCAGCTACACCCTCTACTACCCTCTCATTGTAATTCACTTTGCATAGAACCTTCAGAAAGTATCCGCCTAAAATGCAAATATAATTTTTCTCAGCAGTAATAATGTAATACATTATTGATCGCCATGGGGAAATCCCCCTAACCCCACCAGCATCCTCAAGGAAGGTAGACTGTGGAATAAGTTACAAAATAGCACACCATTCTGTAGATTTGTAAAATAAAGATTCATTGACGCTTGGGTCAGTTCCGTTGCTGAGGTATCTGTCACTCTAACCCTCTAGATTAATCAATCATCACAAACAGAAATGACTTTAGATATCTGTTGTGAAAACACTCACCTTGACACTGTGTATCCTTCATTGCTGGTTCAAACCCAGCAGAGCAGGTGCAGGCTCCTACGGGAACCATCCACTCGCCATCTCCGTTACAATACAGCTTCAGTGGCACAGAAACCTCCAGGGCATTGGGGACACAAGTTCCCGGCGCTATGACCAAGGAAGTTGCCTCGGCCCCAGTTGCTGTTTCTGGGAAAATGGCAAAGTTGGCGATGGTTGTGGAGCACTTCTTGTAAAAGACCCTCACTGAGATAAGTGACATGCAAGCACCAAGGTCCTGGAAGGCCAAATAGAACCCGGCTTTGGACAATGGCCCGAAACTTCGGACTTTTGTGTTCACCCGTCCAGACTCAAGCATAGAAAAGCTCTCATCTGGGGCAATAGTGTCCACCTTCACATAAGGGTTCTCCATCCAGAAAGGGCTGGTGGCTGTAGCTGAGTCTGAGTCAGACTCATAGTAGAAGAGGTTGAAGGTCTCTTTGCAGGAACCAGGGATGTTAGGAATGCTGTTGCAATCACGCACTGTGAATTTCATCTCCACATACACACGGAGAACATCCTTTCGTGGGATGAAGTCACTGCGTAGCCAGTTATTCTGGTTGAGCTCACGTACATTGCAGACTTGGTACGTCCGGATGGGGTTCATGGCATCATCGTAGCCACTCACCTCTTCCCACTGAAAAGTAAGTGCAGGAGAAACATACACAGGTTAGGGGCTGTTTGTGTTTGTTGATGCCTTTGACAGACACTGAGACATTGTGTCTGTCTGATATCTGGAATGTGCATTCGCTCATCTCCAGACGTCTTGCATTAAAACTTGAGGAGCTGTATTCAGTCATGTTGCATGATAAGAGAGTGGAAAAAATGGGGCAGAGATTAGGACCTTGAGAGAAAGAAGGAAAGGGTAATTTTTTGAGTATTTTAAGATACATTCCCTTGCCTCTGCCATGCTGCGCCTTTCATCTGTAGTTAGTGTAGCGAAAAGCCAGGACAAGGACTGCAAATTTATCACAATTACAGCAGCCTGTCACCTCCTCACCACAGAGCCACCACAGCATGTTTACCTCATATCTGTTTGGAAGTAGCAGCCATATTGCTTCACAACCAATTACGCTTCAATTACTGAGCAATGATCGCAACGTCCTCTAATAAAGACAGGGAAAAGACGCTGGTTAACCTTCATGCTTCTCTGTTTTTACACTCCTCTACATCTTTCAATGCTACTAGAGTGCCCAGGGGGTGAATTACTCTGGATAAAATGGGATTAAATTTTCTAAACTTTGATTACCAGCTTCATTAAGTGAGCGCAAGCAAACTAGACTGTAAAAGCTTTGCTGTGAGACATTGTAATGTAATGCATTTTTCAATCTTGAATGAGGACACCACTGTTAAATCATTTCACTTCAAATAGCAATTCCTGTGTGTGTAATGTATCTTCGAGCGTGTGCACATGTGCTGAGGGATCTACTCCCCTTTCCTATCAGACAAACAATGCCTTTAATTTTTAGGTGAGCCATGACCTGGCAAGTTTATTTGCATGGTACTTTTCAAATACAACGGCAATTCATAACAATGCATTCAGGCACTTAAAGGCAATGAGGAGGGAAATTAAATAGAACAAAGTAAAACCAGACAAAGGAGTAAAAGTTAGAGTGCAAAGTGTAAATCCATGAGATTGAACCTGTGACTTTAACCTATTTAACACTGTCTTCTCTAGGCTGGAATGTTGCGCTATTATTTCACCTCACCATCTGCATAAAACGTACAAAAATGGAATGGGGAGGAGGGGTCATTGTTGTTTTGCCTTTAAGCAGCAGATAGTAACAGAGCAGAATTGATAAAAAGGGTGGGATTACACCAGACGTTGACATCGTGTTCCTTGTCATGCCTGTCATGCCTCTTTTGCTTATTTGTTGTTTGGTTCAGTGTAAAAAAAAGCAAAGGTGACTTAATGGTGAGTCTTTACGTCGATTTTGCGGGATCTCTGTGTAATAAGGGTTCTTCTGGTTACAAAAGGGTCTTTTACATCACTGAACCCCCCCTACCACAACGACTAAGATAAGATAAGATAAGATAAGATCTCTTAAATGCCAAGAAAAATCTATGACGAATTTAAATGTCTACGGGTGCACTCACGGGACCAAAGTTTGCCGTTTGACTGTCTCGAAACTCTGGCATAAAAGCACCAATTTGTTCTCCAGAGCCAGTTGTTTCCATCTGAGCTATGAGCATCTTAATTAAAGCAGTGATATGGATGTGGTGGAGACGAAGCTATTCATCCAAGACCCTGGAGGCCATGAGGGAGACAGGAAGAATGGGCGTAACTTGGCCGTGGCATTAAAACGATGGCCCGACGAGAGAGAGAAGGAGGAAGCGACCAGAGGGAATCGATAATCACCAGCCAGGTCAATGGGATGGCTAAAAGCATGAAGTGTCAATGGGTATTTAGTTCAGTGTAATAAATCACCCACTGCAGAACAGCAATACAGCCAAGTGTTTGTGTGTGGTTGTGTGTGTTTGGTTAAATGTACTTGTGTGAGTATGTCTGTCTAGGTGTGTTGCTTGCTTTGTGTGTTTCCTTGAGTGTATGTAGGTGTAGGTGTGTGTCTGTTTGTGTATGCGTGTGTCTAGAGAGAGGTCATCCCCCAAGACACGCACCAGTGGCCAAACACTCTGAGCGCCTGCTTACCAAGCCTGAATGAATTAAGTAGGTCATGTGAAAAAGGGTCAAGTTTCTTGGCATCGATATCTAACAAGATTAATAGTTATGCAAGATTTGCGATCCACTCCATTTTTTCTTTGTCCTTTCCAATCAAAGCCTTAAATTTTACTTTCAGATGACAATGAAAATGCTTCTGTGACACACTATCATCCTCCTTGAAGGTCCAAAGCCCTGCTGGAAAAATACAGTTTGTAAAGTTTTGGCAAAACTGTGACTCTTGGAACAATGATTTCATGGACGATTTGATATTTTATCACTCTTCAGCTTAAGATTAATTCAAGGTGAGCGTTAACTGTTGACCTCGATGGTAATGAGCTTTTAGGCATTAGCTGAAATTCTGTAGCACCAACAAGCTCAGTGCTAGCAATTAGTGTGCTTTTATTTCTCTGTTTGTTGTTGGTATGAATAAGCTCTCTGAGGACATTTTAGCTTGTTCATAGCGTGTTTTAGCATGCTGGGGGTCTATGAAGCAGACAGTGATATAATAACAATAGTTATTATCTCCACAAGCAAACTAAATGGTGTATTGTTATTAGTGTATGGTTATGGAAAACCCTGTGGGTGTCATTCCAGGTCTAAGGGGAGCTGCTATAAAGTGGAATTCCCCTTTCATCGCCCATCTGTTCTGGAAGATAAATGATACGGTAAATTGACAAAAACACACATAATACAGGGAGAGATGGTGAAAATTCAAGCAACAAGACCATTGGAGGTCAAGATAGGTGTTGACAAGCACACACACACACACACACACACCTAAACACAGACGTGCCTGATGCACAGATGCTACAGGCAATACAGACAGACGCAGACAGTGAGACTGACAAATCCGCATACCAAAGTGCAGACACAGAGGTAGAAGAATATGAGAGAATACATGTACACACACGCATATATATAATATGCCATGTGAAGGCAGTGGTTTGCATGTATTGATAACTGAATGTGCTCTTCACGGATTCACAAATGGATTTCACACCTAGCTTTTACACTAAGGGTGGCAGCATCAATAGTAGCGCCTGTATGGTAGTTGCCTCTGGACTGACTGTCACAAATAGACACAGCTTATGTTCCCTCTGTGCTTTATGTCAGCTGCTTTACCTGTACGTGTTGTGCAACACTCTGAAACAGGACAGAGATGCTGTGACTCAGATCTGGCTGGACAACATCCTTGGGAGGATATGTGTAGTCTGTTTGTGAGTGGGTACATTTTCTCTGGATTTTTTTCTCATAAATTGAATTTTTTTTTTTGCGCATTTGCTGTCTCCCTCTCTCCGTGTGGACCCTCCCATTTGAGCTCTCTCAGTATGTTGCTTTGTTTATCCGCTCAGCCACTGTATCGGTTCCTCTTAAAGACTTGTCACCCCTAACACAAAAAAGCCGCAACGTTCTTCTTGCAAGACCGCAAAAGCATACAAATAAGCACACAGACAATACATTGTGCATAAAGACGTGCACACGCACACAAAATCAATCCTCCCTGTTGTCTTGTTTGTGTGTGTGTGTGTGTGTGTGTGTATTTGTAAGAGGAAAAATAAAAGAATAGAAAACTTAAAGGGTGGAGAGACAACACAGGGATACCACAGTCTGTTGCGCACTCTGGTGCAAAATACAAAAAAAAACAATAAAGGCAAGGGATGAAACTCATCTCCAGTCTTTCGGTTGCTAATTTGGGAAATCTGTGCAAAAGGCTTTCCACTGTATATACAAGGTACATCTCTTGAAAAGGAGCATCTGTTGTGGGTTTGCTTGTAAAAGAAATGGGGAGGCATGTTTTAGTTCCTTTGCCATTCTGCATGGGACCAGTGGGAGCATTGCTGCCACATTGTAGCTTAATGAGGAGGGGGGGTGGCAGAGGGAGGCAAAGGAAGATGGACGGATGGAAGGAGGAGGGGGGGAGAGGAAGGGGAAGCAGGGAATGAAAATCTCTGAGGGGGTTTGTCCTACTGATTGTTGCAGCTGAGGTGGCTAGTGTGTCTGGCTTCATTAGTGCTTAGTTACTTGGAAGTAAAGGAAGGGGAGAATACAGAGGGTGGCGACTTCCAACAGCTGGCAGGGAATCTCCCAGCAAGGGTGTTGGGGTAAAAACAAAATATAAAAAATAGGGGCCCACCTTTCAAAACACAAGGGCCAAGTCAGAGGGCCACACAAAGGCGAGGGGAGGAGTGCTGGAGGTCTTTGAAGTATAGCTGAGGAGGGGTCAAGACTCTTTTTGCTCCTCTTTAGGGCCATTGTGGAGACCACATGGGAAAGCAAGATGAGGCTGTCACTGGCACTTTGTGTGTGGTAGATTTGGATGCCTGGGCGTGCCATAGGTCAACGCCAAGAAATATTTTAGTGTTTAACAGGTTATTCCGCGAGGAAACAGACATTTTTCACATGTTTCAAGTGCACTGAGGCAAGAGGAAGGGAACATCTGTGACTGGGCGGGTCGGTGAAATTGGATTGCAGTGTATCTTTCATTGCTCGCTAAAAAGCGCATCCTGTTGGATCCTAAAACATATCCTGTTGAGTGATTTGCTTTGATGATGGTGTATTGGGCTGCAGTATGTGTAGAGAGACATGAACACACACACACATACACACACACACACAGACTGTGCCCCATGAATAAAAGTAGAATCCAAAGTTACAGTTAAAAAGTTATAAAGAGAGAAATCAAGAGCGGTTATGTTGTGTACAGTTATCTCTTCTTCTGCCATCTGTGTCTCCATTAATTAATCAGTCTTACTCTACAAAAACACACAGGGGCACACAAACACACACACACACTGCACAGTAAACTCACCCCGGTCTCAGGGTGTGCAGTCCAGGCTAATTCTGTTGTGGCCCACTTCGTGTCCATCAGTGTCTCTGTAAAAGGAAGCAGAGAAAAAGCAACCAGGTCAGACAAACAGGAATGGGGAAACAGTGACCAATAGAACTTTCAATAGTTTTACAGCAGTGTCATAAAACTTGTTCTGCAGAACAGATAAAACTTTGACCAAAGTAGTTCTCAGATAACTTGGTGAGTAACACAGTGACAGAAAGCGCGGGCTTGGCGCGATAGTAGATTCAATTAAACAAAGAAGTGCTGTGTGTGTCTGTGTGTGACAGGAAGACCAAGAGACGGAAGGAGAGTGAGACAGAGATCTAGGTGGGCAACCTGTGAGGTATTGTGTGACACGTTTACTGCGGCTCCTTGTCTGGCTAATTAGTCTCAATTAGACGTTTGCTTTTATGCAGAGGAAAGGAAACAACGGCGAGTCTCACTGAGAAATGGTTCCGCTTCCCACAGGGCCCTGCGAGACATACACACACTTGATCACACGCACACACATGAAGTAACAGGTTGTAAAACTCCACAAGATATATAACCCAACAGAAGGCTTGAACGGAGAAGGGTGTTATAAAGTTAGGTGCCACAAAAGAAGTGCTCTTGAGCGGAACGGAGGTCAATATACTTCAATTGGACTCAGTTTCTGTCAATACTCAAACACGTACACACTTCAAGTTTACCTTACATTTACGCCAGTCTCTTGGCACACACATAATATACACAATACACACAAACACAAAATTGAGTCTCCTGGAAATCCCTTTTCTCTTTCTCCACTTTCCACTCTCTTGTTCCTACTGACAAAGATGCTGGCTTTGTGAGAGCAGGGAGGGAAGACTATAAATGTCGAGTCTTTTACTACCTGGCGCTCAAGGCACAGTATGCAGCCACCGTTATTATCTCAACCGCTGTGCTGTTCTACAAGATAGTAAAAGATGATGAAACGGCACTACCAGAATGTGAGCTTGCGCTGTCCCTGGTCATGGAAGGGAAGCGAGAGATGTTCCGTTTTTCCTGCCTTCGTTGCAAGGGATGAACCTGAAGAAGACTCTCAGCTAACTTAGCAACTCTACCACTATCTTAGAGGTTTTGTCTGCCTCTGTCGGCTTTCATCTCCGAAAAAAAAAAAAAAATGGTAAGCTGACAGGAGACAAAATAAGTAAGTAAACCTTAGGATTCTACCACACCATCTCCAAATACCTGCTGCGTTCTGGAGCACATGTGAATCATGTCTAGCTCTGTAGAGATGGCATGCTACTGGAGCTGGGAATTCCCATTGAATTCCATCCCCTCGTGTTTTGAGTGACAGTGTCTCTGACATGTGGACGTGCTTATTACTCTGGTGAGAAAGCATGACTTTCAAAAGAGTTTGTGCCAAATGGAGATGGCTTCCTGCGCAAAAAACACACGTACAATCTGATTTCAAATGTAGTTTTGGCTTGTGGCCCTCAGGCAAAATGGTCTGGAACCTTCACTGTAAGCCACTTCATGCAGTGAGAACTGTCTCTCTGGGAGTGGCTCTGGGAGCTGAAGTGAATATTGTGCACTCAAAGGAACACAGGGTCAAATCCAGCTCACAAGCTTTGCTACAAACTCTCCTTTCCCTTTCTCTCCTGTCAGTCTCCCATATTCTCTCCACGCTGATGGTGGATTTGCTTTTTAAGAAATCTTGAATGCAGTCTGCTTTTGCTGCGAGCTCTTTCTGTAACCAGATGCAATGAGCCGCATTTGTCACTTGAGCAAATAACGGCCTATGAGTGTTTTCATCTTGGAAACTGTGTCAGTGCATATTAGCTGTGGGACTTCCCCTGACTCCAACCGTGACAGTGTGTGATTTCGGACCAGTTACCTACAGCTACGCAGGTAGATAAGCTGGTGCGGTGGAAATGATACACCTCCGCTGCCTAGTGTTTATTGTTATGACTGAGCCATGTGTATGGTACGTTGGCTTGTCATTAGAGCTGACCTTGCTGAAAATGACAACGCGGTGAAACACAATG
This sequence comes from Pempheris klunzingeri, assembly GCF_042242105.1. NCBI lineage: Eukaryota > Metazoa > Chordata > Actinopteri > Acropomatiformes > Pempheridae > Pempheris > Pempheris klunzingeri. The sequence continues at coordinate 17,680,642 of NC_092017.1, read as the reverse complement.
ACAGACGGGGAGAGGAGGGTGTGACAGAGATGAGACAGAAAGAACGAGAGCGGGACAGCAGAAAAAGAGATATGCAAAACACACACAGCTGTGCAGTCTGACTCAGTGGTTTAGACAGTGGGTCATCCGGGAGTGCAAGTGCAGCAGTAACCCTTCCCTTCTCGATGCAACTGCATTGTTTAACCTCTATGACTGTGTGTGAGTGTGTATGACTGCGTGTGTGGGAAGGTAATTGTGTGCATGTGTGTATTTTGTGCAAAGCCTTGTATTGTGCCCAAAGTGGAGCACCAATCCTGAGTCAATGGGCCAAGGCAAAAGCACTGAATGACCCCGACCTAACCTGCCGCACCCTCTTTGTCAGTGTGCGAGTGTGCATGTGCATGTATGTGCATGTGGGGGGGCTGTTATGCTTATTTGTCTCTTTACGCTGTGTTTATGTGTGTGTGTGTGTGTGAATAACACATTGGGCAATAGAAGCACACTGCAGTATTTATGAGCGTACAGCAAATTCAGACACCTGCACAGTCACAGAGATTACACACACACACACACACACACACACACACACAAAGGAAGCAAAACAAACCAGAAAATACAGAGCTGCATGCCCACGCACCAAGCAACTGTTTTCATGCACCAAACCGACAAACTTGCGCTTTATGGATGATAAAGGATTGCAGAGATGAAGTGTAAGACAGATTAAAGAAAGAGAGGTGTTTTTTTTTTTTTTTTTTTCTAAAGCAACAACCTCTGAAAGCTTCTCAGACCATGCTGGCAGCTTGCCTAATGGGCCTGGTTGAGAGAATATAGGCGGAAAGAAAACCAGAAGGACGAGTTGAGGGAGTAACAGCCACTGTGTGACTCTCCCCTATCATGCTCTTATTTGCCTTTTAGCTCTGTACATTTCACTTCACTCTTGGAAATCCTGTAAAATGACAGAGGGAAACGTTGTAGGTTGGATGGGTGGTGGGTTCAGAGTAAACCAGGCAAATGAACATGCAAATTTACTGCTGTTAGCTGTTCAAAAAAAACATGCATAGGCAGTGAGAGTGAAGCCTGCAGATGTGGGAGTTAGCATGTGGATCTGGATACACAAGATGTACATGGCTGTTTAATCCATCTTCCTCGCTCTCACTTTTTCTCATTCATTTTCAATCTCTTTCTCATCACCTACCCCTTTTTTTTTTTTTATCACACGCTTTCTCTAACGGCGTTCTCTCCCTCTTACCTAATGATAGATTGAACCTCTTTTCAGTTGTCTTTTTCCCCTTCTCTTCCTTCCTACTTTTCTTGCCGATCTCTATATCTGCGCTTGTGCGTTCACGCTGTTCTGTGATGGATGTGACATGCGGCGTTACAGGGGAATGCTTCTCAACCTCCTACTGTTTCCCAAGACTATTCAATTAGCGAGTCACTGTTTGAGTAACCCGACGATTGCTTTAGCAAAGTGTTATTTATGATGGAGGTCAAATGCACCTGGGATTAGCATAACAAACATGGGGGGGGGGGGGGAATGGCAGAGGCATTTCTTTTCTCTGCGAACTCTGATTGTGTGAGAAAAATTGCAGAAATACAAACAAGCTTGAGGAGATCATATGCGGGCAATACGCACACACGCACAAACACACACACACACACACACACACACACACACACACACACTCATACATGAATAGACGCAAAGCCAACCCCTGCACTCTAATCCTGTAATGACAGGGCAGGTCTAATAACAGGGGAGGGCAGTGAAGCATTTGTCCCTATGGCCGCATCCAGCACGCATACACACACACACACACACACATCTGTGCACACACACACAAACACGCACAGAGTTACAAGCCTCTTAAAATATTTCTTTGTTCAAACAAGCAGACTTCTTAAAAAAAAGAAAAAAAAAAAGGGGAGAAGGACTGAAAGAGGAAAGGGGAAGAAAGGCTATTATTGAGAAAGAGGAATGTGTAGTCGTTTCACAGGACTAAGTCCCCGGGTCGCACGGAGTAGACAGGTGAGGGATTTAGCTTGGATCTTGCCGCGATTACTTTGAGCTTTTTAGCGTGCTCGTCTTTGTTAGCGTGACCTCATCAGATGACAACTGAAAGATAACCGAACCAAGCCGTGGGGAAGCTAAAAGATACGTCTTGACAACCTTGAAGATTTGTTACAGAAAGAGACGCTGAGCGGCGATTGAAATGTTAGCCAAAGGCTTTTTGTTGATGTAATAGCTTCCTGTTAGCTTCTCTTCCTGCTGTAGCCTACGCCGGGAAACAAAATGGCTTCTCCTCATGCTAGCATTAACTTCTGCATTAATGAAATGTGATGACAACAGGATTTTGTTTTCAGCCAGAAAAAGTAATGAAAAGGAAAACTTTCAAACCCCCTAATGGATCCTTCCCCGAAAATCCCCCCCCCCCCAGGCTGTTCCACTAGTTAATTATCTTCTCCCCACCTCTTCTCTGAGTTGCTTTTGTTGTGTTCTTCTACAGTCAAACAGACCAAGCACATGGCAACCTGGCATGGGTAGCCACTCCATTAAAATACTATGCCGTCTGGTTGCCAAACACTTGAGCCTCTGTTTAGCCACAGAAACAGTGAAATGTGTCAACATTGAGAGCGAGGACCCCACGCTCAACTTATTAGCGCTATTAGCCTGATTGCTTTGTGTGCCATCTTTGTTGGCTCCGCTTTTGTCGCCCCAACGTGAAGCGGAGGCAGAGAAAGAGGAAGCGAGTCACAGAAAAAGAGAGCAGGAGGAGAGATGCTATTCAAATTCAAATTGTCCAAGCAGCCTTTTTGCCTTTGTACGGGGCCAGAGTGCGATGATTAGGAGAAGTCCCCTCCATTTTATGGCGACACCTCCCCTTTAGCACCCACACACACACACACACACACACACACACTCGCAGTCACGGTAATTGGTTGCAGAGACATGGACAGGCCAAGGAGGTGATTCCTCTGTGGAATTCCTGAACGGACTTGCCTCCCATGACAAAACCACCCCTCCCCAACCACACACACACACACACATTTCACCCTGCTACCACTCACTGTCAGTCATCTGACAATGGCTGTCACACAAGAGGGCCTGTGTGTGTGTGTGTGTGTGTGCAAACAGGGTTATATCGTCGATGCCTCGGAAATAAGCTCTCTTTCTACCTTTCTATCTCTCTCCTTGTCCCCTTATTTTTTTCCTCCAGACTCTTTCCCTCTCAGTCAGTCTAACTCTTGTATCATCTCTCCCCATGGGCGAGTCTAATGAACGAAGTCTTTGCCCTCTACATTTGTCACCGGGCCCCTGCCCTCAATTATTTTCCCCTCATCAAAAGATACCTTGAGGCTGAATGCTATTTGGGTTGTAACAGCATGCCCTTTTTGGGTGTGTTTTTTGTCTGTCTGCTTAGCCCATTGCGTCTGCAGAGGCAATTTCTGACAAGCAGCTCTTACCCGATGACACTGGAACTTGCGATAAATAAACATAAACAAAACACAATGGTGCTCTTTTCTGTCAGAGGCTTTGAGGATGTGGAGCAAGGCATTTGAAATGGAAAAAGATGAAGCTTTGATCGCAGAAAGGAGGACATTGTGAGCCACTGCGGCTGCTTTTTGAAATTACATACATGTGCGTGAGGGTGTGCAAGTGTGTGTACGTGTGTGTGTGTGTGTGTGTGTGTGTGTGTGTGTGTGTTTGCGTGTGTCTACTGCAACCAAGAAGTGCATTGCCTTTTTCAAGGGCTCATGAAGTCTAGTCTAGTTCCTGTACTGCCAATGGAATGGGCCTCTTTGTCTTTATCCCCTCCCTTTTCTCTCTCTCTCTCTCTCTCTCTCTCTCTCTCTCTCCCTCCCTATCCCCTTCTCTCACTAACTCTCCTAATTACAAAGCACAGAGGATCTGACGAACAGGTAGCCCTAAGGGCATCTGTCTACAAAACCAGGTGTGCCTCTGTGTGTGTGTGGCTCTGAATACATGTGTGTCAGCTTGTGTGTGTTCAAATGCTTGTGCGTCTGTATGTGTGCATGTTCAGGCTTTTGAAGCTGCCGTCTCGCTATGACGAGTCTGAGTGATCGTACGTGTGCCTGTTTGAGTCACGTGTAAATGTGAGTGGTTGAAACTGGAGCTTGTGCTTTGTTTACTGCATTGTCTCTGTGACTTTTACACTTGTACCTCTCAGGATTAGTCGCTCTATTGTTGGCAACTTAGAAATGAAGCTTATTTCATTGTTTCACCAACTGACTTTCATGGAAATGCTTATATGTGAAACTCTCTCTTGCTCTTCTTTGCCTTTTGATTCTTAGCATGTGTGTGTGCAATTATGAGTGTGTGTGTGTGTGTGTGTGTGTGTGTGTGTGTGAATGTGCACATTCTCTCCCTTCTCTTCCCCAACTTCCTAGTTAACCACTCAACCTCTCACCCTGCCCTACACCCGGCATTCACAGCTGTCTGCATTGTCCCATCGGCTCATTGAATGGCTCTGTGTTCAGTTGCTATTGAATAAGTCACAGCCCCTTCATCAACAGCACTGACAACATAACACATACACACACAAATGCACGCATTCACGGTTGGGGGTTAGCCATTAGCACTTGTTTAACTGGCTACTTGCTCTCTGACACAAGCACTTCAGATTACCTTAAAAATGCCATCTTTGCTCCTGTTTGTGTATCTCCTACCTTCTCTTGTAAATGAAAATGCAGAGGTAATAACAAGCCAGCAGATTGCCCAAGAGATGCAAGTCTAACTTACAGCTTACTGACATGGCATTTTCAGTACTTGAGCTGGCTTTGAACCTGCAACCTTGTAGTTACCGCTTCATTTCCCATACTGTGAGAACTGCACTTAACACTTTGCTCTCAGAGGAGAATGTTAAAGCTTTTGCTCACTGTCCATAACACTCCACATTTATCTTCATGTCTCCGGGCCCCTACGCTCAACATGTACACCACTGTCTTCGCGTGCGTGTGCTGCTTCCACAAAATTGCTGATGCGGACTATGGCGACTTAATAACAGAGTTCAGGGCCTTTGTCTGTGAAGACCTAACCAGTTTTTTTTCTTTTACGGTCATGCCTCTCTGCGTGATGTGAATTCAACAGTTCTACAGGGTTTCATTCCCCACTGAAGTATTCCTCTCGAGGAGTCATCCCAGACCATGCTGATTTACGACACTGAGATGTTTGGCCTTGTCATATGAAATCTAATTAGGGCTGCTAGTGCTTTAACTCACCTCTAACTGGAAACCAAGCATGGGGCCACATATCTGATCCTGACATCATCTGAAATGGAAATATGACTCCTACATTTAAATAAGGATATTGTCACCGCAAAAATAAAAACAAACCAAAACAAAAGAATCTGAGTAATAATCTGCTAAGCATTGTTTCATTATAGCAATGACTTTATAAGGTTTTGTGTTACCTGTACCACTCATATTTCATTTTGGAAAGGCATGTTCCTCATTTGCAAGTGATTATGTTAAGGGCATCAAGGCTGCTTGTGTTTAACCACCATCAGGAAATGGGCACACAACCAGGTTTCTGCCAGGACACGGGATATTTACATCACCTAACATGGAAACTATTGCCTCAACTGAAGCAATTTTTCACTTACAACCCTTCCTGGAGACTGTCCACACCTCTCTCCCTCTCTTTATGTTTTATAACATTTCATAATTCAGTCTGGGTTTTGATTTTTTCGTTCCTCCAACTAAATTCAGTGTCGTATGCTGACAGTAAACGCTCTTTTAAGCACAAGACTCTAGTCATGAATTAAGACAGCTGAATCCAAGCACAGGGTGACTTGTGCGGTGTGTGCCTGTGCGTGAGACACCTAGATTCCATCATCTGATTTCCTGGCAAATGACTCAGCCAACTGCGACTGAAAAATGCAAACAAGCAAGCGAGGAGCTGGTTCACTTTTGCCCCAAGGATCTGCATATGGAAATACGAGTCTCCTTGTCAAGTTTTGTGGGTAGTTGTGCATGTGTTTGTATTAGTCAGATTGAGAAAGGAAGCGAGACAGAGTAATTTGGCTCAGTTTGTGTGTGTGTGTGTGTGTGTGTGTGTGTGTATGATAGAGCGTGTGCGCGTGTCACTACAGCTGCTGATTTTATTCCGTTTCACCTCACGCTCCGTGGGGTAGGCAGCAATGCCTGGAATACAATTCATATTTAAAACACAATATAGTGTAGCGGCAACCTCAGCAAGCTCTGATTGATTTACTTGTCTGTCATGCAGATGAAAGGCAAACAAATACACTACACACATACACATAAACGTACGCAGGTACACACTTCACTTCTGTGTCTTCTGCTTCTTTGAAAATACTTCTTTGACACATACCAAAATAACAAGCAGGCAACACGCCTCCTAACATCAGCTCCACCATTACGTACCTCTGAACCACACTATTTATAACATATACTGTAAAAAAAAAAAAACTGCACTCTGTTTTATACAGGCAATACCTTCTTTTGTATTTAATAGGTTCAAAGCCTTCCTCCAGGGCACTGCAGTAATAGAAGTGAAAGAACAGCAGACTCCAGTGTTTTGCAGACAGTTTACTGTGTACAATAAAACGGTTATAGAAACGGGGCATTATTTTTCTGTCAAAACTGAAAATTCCTTGGATCAACCAGTTATTTAGGAGCTATGGAAGAAGACCATTACGTGAATTATCTAAAAATATTCCGTGCTTTCATGCAACCAGCGTTCAGGAAGAACGCAGCCAGAATGACGGAAAATATTCTTTCACATCTTCCAAAACAGATACATGTCTTTTTATCTCTCCATCTCATATTCCATGTACTTTGGCATTTACTTAAAGCTTGTTACCGAAGTTCAACAATTGCCTCATTATGTGTTCACCTACAAAGACATAAAAGGGGGGCGGTGGAGTAATTTACTCAATGAGATAAAGCAGTGCCGATATTCTTTGATTTGCTGCTTTGTCTGGCCAAACCTGCAGACTGCTATGATGACTCCTCAGTGGATATGGCTGATGAACAAACGGCACTCTATAGCTTGCAACACTGATAAGAATCATGCAAGGTAACTCAGACACTAATAAATATGAAGTGCCTCAAAGGTCAAATGAGAAGAGGGAATTATATGTTGTGATTCAATTAGTCTCGGAAGAAGCTGCATTCTTAATCAACAGTTTCATTTAAATGTTAGACCCTCAACAAATTCTAATTAAAATGAATCACAGGGAGGCATGCAGGTAGGTATGGGAGACAGACAGCCATGCTTACACAAACAAATTGTTTATCTGTCTGTCTGTCTGTCTGTCTGTCTTCAAGCATCCCAGCATTATTTTACTCTGTGTGTGCATGAGTGTGTGTCTGTCTGTGAGCAGAAATTCACCTGGCGCCTCTGCCTCTCTAAGGGATTTCGGGCATTAGTGGTGCAGGCTAACATTGTGACAGGTGAGTGTCAGGACTCGCTAACCCCATCTCAGTCACATTTAGCATATCAAGTCTGCCAAAAGGGTTTTGGCAACCAACATTTCGCCCTCATGCTTTGCCTTCATCAACCCCCCCCTCCTCCCAGTCACATTTCCACAGATTACAGTGTGTCCTTTTGTGAAAGCTTCTTGGGAAAGTGTACCCTTGTGGGTACAGAGACCACGCTGTGACTGAGGCATCACAGGTTTGATCGCCAAGGTCGGTGTGTGCTCATTATGAGACTGTTGAAATGTCCTTCAGTGAGAAAAAGAACCTCTATTTGGTCAGTGATTGTAAGTCGCTGTGGTGACCAAGCAAGACTGTTTGTAGTAAAATGAAAACGTTCGGACATTCACGCCAGATACAAAAAGCAATGAATGAGGATTGAACAATGTGAAAACAATAATAGAATATCTGCCAACAGTCTCCTCCATTTTCAATGCATAACTTTCCAGCCTGATACAGCCACAACACAAAGGAAATAACTATTGAATACGGGTTTTTCTGTCAAGATAAGCGAGGGAGCTGCGAGTGGAGAGAGGAAAAAAAAAAAGAGAGCGAGAGATTTCCAGCTTTGGGTGTGGCTGCTTGTGATTTTAAAAACTCATTCAGTGTGCACTCATTTATGCCAGCATTGCTTGTACGTCTCCACAGATTTCAGCCAAAGAAGGGGAGGCAAAGTGGAAGAGTGGGAGTCAAGGAAAAATGGGGGGGGGAAGGGAGGGGGAACAAGAGATGGCAGTGCGAAAGAAAAGATGAGATATTCAGAGAGGGAGGCAGCAAAGCAGAGAAAGAGATGGGAATGAAAGGCAAAGGGGGCCAGTAAGGTAACACGGGGGGGGGGAGCAGGAGGGAGGAGCGAACACAGAGGAGAGAAAAGGAGAGGAGAGGATGGAGAGCTGGTACACGCTCTCTTGTATTCCCCACAGTCCCTGCACTTCTTTCATTGCCGCTGTGTTTTGGCATGCTGACATGCTGTGGCCTTCAGAGACTGTGTGTCTGGGAGAGAATGTATGTGTAGACGTCTACAGTATCTTGTGTATGTTTCTGTGTCTGCCTGGAGTGTCTATGTTAAACATGCAGCCTGATGGGAGCTGTTTTTTGCTCATTGCCTTACTGCAGCCCAGGGAGCCATCATCTACTTCACTACTGTCCTTTTCTCTGCTCTTTTCCTCTCCGGTCCCTTTCTTCCTCCTCTCCTCTTCTTTCCTCTCCTCTCCACCGCCCCTATGCCAACCAGGGCATCTATTCACAACAGCTCGATAGCTCTGGCACAGACTGTGTAGAAGATAGCAACACAGATTCCCAGACTAAATATATGAAAATGTGACAGCAGCAACTTGTCCTTGGGGAGCTATGTGTGGATTTCAATGGGAACATTTCATTTGTGCCGAGAATGGTGTTTGTGTGTGCGCACACGCACTCACCTGTGTGAATGAATGAGTATTTGCTTGTATGGGTGGAAGCTAGTGATTATCTGAGTGTCTCAAAGGCGCTGGAAGCATAAACATGCACATATACACACACACATTCACACACACTTTTGTTCAATAGGAGGTGGGCTATTGTGCTGCCTGTGCAGTCAGAATGTCTGTGTTACCTCACTGCACTAATAGCAGGTTTCAAGCAATTTTTTGTGTCAGCAATGGCTGACTCAACAAACAGAACTCAATCACAAGGGAACACAAACTCATACTGTACACTTACATAATGCTAATGCATACACTGTATGCAAATACATTATTTAAACGATAATAACATCAACACATACAAATAGAAAACGAGACATGTTATTAAGACTCGCACACACACACACACACACACACACACACAACACAAATCCCGTTTGTTGAATGGGGGTGTAGCCTAGAAAGAGCTGGAAACCGGGCATTGAATAAAAGCCGTGGCTTTTTGAATGGCTGAGCACCACAAGAAAAGGGCTTAGCACCCAGCTTTGCCATTCTGTTTCAATAGCCCCTGCATGCCCCCTCCTCCCCCATCCCTTCCTCTCCCTCACTCTCTCACTCTCCCCCCTTTCTCTCTACCTTTGTTTCTCTTAATACAGTTTCTCCTGATACAGTCATCTGCCAACAAATTAGATCACCTTACAATGCACTTCCAGTGCAGCATGTAATGATCGTGTTGAATCTAATTAAAGATGGCTACTTCCTGTCACACCCGGAACAGCTGCCTATGCGTCTGCATCGAGGGGCAAAGCCCCAATGCGGTCCGCATTTTCCGCATGCCAGTGGCTTCCAATTACTTTAAAACAGTTTAAAAAATACTGCGGTGGTAGAGACCAAAAGTCTTTGAGGTTTGCTTGTTTCTTTTCTGCTTCTCCTCGGAAACTTGTACAGACAGGATAAACAAAAAACAGAGCCAAACTAGGAGCTGAGAACGCTATTAACGTGGACTCCAGCTAGACATGTTAAAAGCCGTCTTTTGGCTCATCGAGCAAGCACTGATGATTTATGAAGATGTTGTAGAGTAATTATCAAGTCAATTATCACCGCCAGTCATGTTAATTTCCCAGGTATGCCCTCGTTTACCTATGAGGAGGAAAAAAAGAGAAGGGTGGGAAAAAAGGAAAGGAAGAAAAAAGTGGCAGATGGGGAATTTTAGTAGATGAGTAATTATACTCTACCCTACCACCACCACACATACACATCATCATCACCCTCCTCCCCCCCCCCCCCCCCTCCCCTGTCCTCTCTTCTCATAAGGAAGGATAAGGAGAACCAGGTGATGTGTAAACCCCGCGGGCAGCCTGGTGCTTCTCACACCAGCTCGTTAAATAGGCAGAGAGCTTGTTACAGTTTACCTGCTTGTCCAGTCATTAGCCATTCAGGTCAAAGACACAGAGAACAAAGAGGAGGTTAGGGCAGTTGAAGTCAGGAATGCAACCTGCCAGGTCAGGGCTCTGCGGGCCTGTGTGACTGAGACACTCACATATGCACACACCCTTTCTGTTACAGCTGCACAAATCCACACACACAAAGATCCATAAAAGCTCGGATATCTCTTTCTCTGTTTCTGGACATACAAAGAAGTTGGGGAGTGGCGCTTTATGTAAAACAATTAAAATCGTTATGTAGAATGTGGCACTGCAAATGCAAACAGGAACAATGGCCCTCACACAGCTGTTTATATAAAACAGTGGGCAAGGTAAACTGGGCAGGTCAGCTGGTTTTATCCTTTCTCTTCCCCTCACAAATCCTTCCTTCCGTTCTCGTCCGTTTCTCTTTTGTCCCTACCTTTATGATGGAGTCTCTACTTCTTTCATATCACTACCGCTTCTATTATTCTCGCTTTCTATCGTTTCTATCGCTTTCTCCTCCCTAGGTGTGTGTTTACTGCCTGTAACTAACTAACCAGCTTTGGAGTGACGTAGTTCAAGTTTCCACCCTGCAAAAAACCTTGGAAGCAGCATTGCTCTCTTGCATGAGATAGCTGGATACAGTCTCATTTCTGTCTGCCTTTTTTTTTTTCCATTCTTTGCACTATGAACAACGGTTAAGGGTCTATGATGACAAACAGCTGCGCATTGATTGGTTGAAAAAAGGTTTATATATTTATTTTGGGGCTTTTATTTCATTTCTGAAGCAAGTGGTGGCCGATAAATGTGTTTATTTGTTATTTGGCATCATTAACTTGGAGTAAGAGGTGCAGAGGAGAGATCATTATTATTTATGGCTATTTTGTTTTTCAGTGCCACATACCAACAAATGGCTAGGTGAGATTAATCATGTTGATCTGTTTTGGAGTGGAGGCTCTCTCGTTCACTATCTGCATGTCTCTCTCTCTCTCTCTCCCCTCCCCTCACTACCAGCGAGATTCTCGTCGGACCTGCATTCTTAATCGCCACTGAGTTAATTAATCTCACACTTGGCTGCTGTAATAACTTGACTTGTTAGACCTCCTCTGTGCAAATGGACTTCGCCTCTTTAGCAGCTAAAAGCACCAGTAATGAACAAGTCAGGAGACGGGCATAGAAAGATAGGGAGTGTAAGGAGCATCCAGGAAAAGCTTAAAACATGGCCATGTCAACGCTATTATCTGCTCGACCTTGCATGTACATTACATTTAGATTTTATCCATTTACCTTATATTCCTGCAAAGTGGCTTCTTTTCTTGTAAGTGTAGCGGTACTGTTGAACATGTTCCAGTTTCTAGATTGCCAACAGTGCAAGATTATACTGTATGAGAAAATGCAAACATCAGCTGACTCATCTGACGACAAATGCAAGAAAACCTTTGTGTGACTCTGAAAGGTATGATGCAATTTAAAGGAAATACGTAAGAGCTGAGCAGAGGAAAAAGAAGTCTCTGGCTTTTAAAGGCACTATTTGTTGTATTGCCTCAATACATTATTGCCATCTTTATTTCTTTATTTTCAGGCATTGGTATAAGGTAATTATACCAATGTAATAAACAAAATCACTGCTGTCAAGATTGGCAATCTTTAACCTCCTAATACACTTCACACAGATTCCAGGAGCCTGGCTATATATCTTTACAGTACACAGGGGGATTAACTTTATGACACAAAACCAGAACATATATATTGCAAACATTACAAAACTTTATTCGAGTTTAACAATGAACAATGAAGGTTGTTTTTGGTTTGTATTTTTATGTTTACTCTTAAAAGCAAATGCAGTGGGTGGAAGGGGACCGTAGCGGCACCTACTCTTTATTGGAAATTTGGTAGTAGTGCATTTTATTCTTTATATGCCACCTTCACATAAAAGAAGAGGGTGTGAATGAAATGAGGAAGACAATAAGAGGAGAGGGAAAGTTACATCCAGGTTTGAGTCTCCTAGCATCCAAATGCTACGTGTTCTCACTCCAGCTCAGCAATATCTAATGGTCAGGGATTGGTGAGGTCCCAAACCTTATTACATATTAATGTATTTAACCTATAGAGAAACCACTCGATAACTAGCCACGGCACAGAATCTTGGCTCTGGGCAATTAAAAGATACGGATGGACAGATAGACATCCATGGCTGCTGGGGTACATATGGCAAGGGGCTTTCACAGGCCCACTCCAATTACATAAAGACCTCAGTGCATTGGCATGACACACAGAGGGCTGCAGACAGCAACACCAGAAAACGACTGAATTAACCATACAGCGGTTAATAATACGTACACGTGCACAGAAACAAACAGACTGGCAGAGGATTCACACACACACACACACACACACACACAGAGAGAGCACAGGTCGGCGTAGACACAGACAGACAGAGCTTTCTGTCTTTCTCTAACACACATACACAAACAGAAACTCATCCTGTCATCATTCTAGTAAGATGGATTGCTAAATAATTGCACCATGGTTACAGAACCACTTGCATCACCGATCAATGCTCAAGGACCCTTACACGCTCCTGAAAGTCTGCTAAACCTGAACCTGGCCTAGAGTTTATGCCTGGACTCCTCTTTCATCTGAAGGTGTCCTGTTGTCCTTAAGGCACCTAAACAGCAGCATAAATCTAAGAGAAAGAAGCTGGTTGTACATCAGGACAAGAGAGGGGGAGGGGGAGGGGGACGCTATCAAAACAAGAAGTGAGGTAGGTTAAGTTTGATGGTTTGGCGGAATGATGTGGATGACAAATGAGATTAGGGAGGGAGTGGGAAGCTCTGAGTTAAATATCTTTTTTCTTCTAATTTGTTTTTTTTTTTCTCACTGGTAGATACACAGTGTAGATATTTTTGATTTTGTCACCAGCCTAACTCTCCATGGGATCTCTTGGGATATGTAGGAGGAGTATGGGTGCCCTAGCTAATGTATTATTCACCCTTCATTGATGTGTAACTAAAGCTGGCAGTTTCGAGGGAGCGGGGTGTCACCAATTACCCCTATGCCACTACTACCTACACACACACACACACACACCATAGCTCTAGCCACAAGGCAGCCAGGCACTCATTGATTTATGTGCTGACACAGAGTGCATGTCTGCACACATACATACACACACAGGCACATTTTCCTGTAACTAAAACATGGATTTCAATTTTGAATGGATGTGTATCTGTGTGTGTGTGTGTGTGTGTGTGTGTGTGTGTGTGTGCATGTGCAGGGATACAGATGGTCATTTGGGAATTTCAACAGGACCACAGATGTGGCAACCACCAGCTACTGTGTGTGCATGCGTGTGTGTGTGTGTGTGCATGTTTGCATACATGGGTTTTCTGGTGTGTCAAACATCCTACAAAATCAAATGCATGATGGGTCAGGAGAAAAAGGAAAATGTATTAAAGGACTTTGGACAGGGATTGTGTTAATACATTTGCAAAGAACATCAGTTAATGGGGTCGGGTTAGAGGGACAGTCACTAGTGAGTTTATACATTAACCTTGCTGCTGTTTTGACTTCCCACTCAGTTTTGAAATAACATTATTTTGCTAGAGTGAAAAGGAGAGGCAACAGTATTCGGACTTGGAGCAACAATCAGGAGAGCAACAGATTCTTTTTTTTACTTTTTACTTTTTCAAACATACATATGCAAAGGGACATCTATGTGTACATTCAAGTAAACACGATTAAGAGGAAACTTGTTTTGTATTGGGACTGTCCAAGCCAATGGTTTACTGTTTCATAACTCACCTAGAAGTTTCCCCCACTTACTCACCTTCCTTATTGTGATCCTTATAACACAGCCTCTGGCGAACTTAGCTAGTTAAAAAATAACAATCCCAATGTTTATGCCTAAGCTCACCCATTAGCACAAGTGTTCAGCTGGGTTCAGTTCTGTTGTGGCCTGTGGCGATACAATCTGAAGGGAATAAACAACAACAAGGGGGAAGTTTGTTTTGCTCCCAATATTGGAGACATGGGAAATGAGTTGCACCAAAAATGTCAGTATGTTTCCACCCAGCTCATATGTGTTCCATCTATCTTCAACACACACACACACAAATACACAAGCCAGACCTCTTGGTGGTCCAAGTGAGCTAGGTGGGGTTGGTAATGCTCCAACCGCAGGGTGTGGATCAGCACTGACCTGATTAGTCATCAGCCCTGACCCTGAACCAGCCAAAGTGGGTAGAATACAAATGAATCCCTTGGGCCGCCAAATCTGACTCTGGACCAGTGTTTATGGGATTCGAACCACACCACACAAGGCCACAGCGGATAGGCTTACTGACCCTGAACAGTGACTTCATTGAGATGAGGGGAAAAAGACTTATGGGAAGGGTGTTTGTAGGACTGATTGGTAGTTACAGTAATCATACGATTGAGGTTATAATGATGTTGTCTATTGGCATACCTCATTTAAAAAAGGTGTTATGAAGCCAACAAACCACATCTGTTGTTTTCCATGCTTGCATCAAGCCCCTGTTAAAACGAGGATCCATATATCAATAAATCATGGCAGAGTTAAATCTGCAAAGCCCTTGCTGCTCTGGGAAAGTGTTAATATTTTACCAATGTGAAGCCTTCCGTTCTTTTCCTTCAGGTTCTCTTCCATATCTAATGACTGTTGAGGCTCAACACATCCAGGCTGTTCTGTTCTTGGGTTAATGAACAGGTGAGGAATTACTAAGACAGACGGAGATAGAAATCGATTTTTTTTAAGTGTTGCCTCATTATCCCATGTGGAGCACTTTATCCAGTACCACAGAAACACAACACCAGACAATGTGGGTTGTGTAACGTCAAGGTCATATGGGTGTTATGGTTCCGTGTGTGTGCATTGACAGTATGGGGGTCAGTCTGGATTGAGATTGTATAGATTGTCTGGAAGCAGGGCCATTAGTGAGGGACTAATTAGGGGAGACCAAGTGGTCTCCAGTAGCGGTCGAAGCCAAGATTCATAAATAAGTAAGTGCGGGGGCAGCTTGGTCGCTTAATTAACAAAGCGTGAAAAAAGGGCGTGAATCCCAAGAGGCAAAAACCCAATCTGGTTTCAAGGATGGGCTATCGGCAGCAATCCTGTCGATCTTGGTGGCATTGATTAATGGGAAGCCAAATTGAATCTCTAATCACCACCCTTTTTATACGTACACTCCTGGGGATTTGTGGAGGCCAAAAGTGGCACAGGGGATAATGCTTTTGTATCCCTTTCCTGACACTAGTGGCATAAACATTGTAACCCCCACAACCTTTCTCTGCTGCTCACTTGACCATCCCCATCTGGCCAGGGGTTATCTGACCCCTCTGTGTGTTCTCGCTCACACTGTCATGTCTCTGTCGATTGTTTTCACACTCTAAGCTGTTTGGCTTGAGTGTTTAAAACCCAGACACCTCACACGACTCCCACTTAGACACCCTCAGCCACCTAAAGAAACATATTGCGTTACAGCCCACTGAGGCACTCTTGTCTTTCTTTTTTCTAGCTGTTTCTTCTGCACTAATCTTTTCTATTGTCCAAGCTGACAGGCAAGCAATATGTTTTGTGGGAAAAGCCAAGGGCGACAATGACATGTTGAGAGAAAAGTGCATGTCAGACTTGTCATGTAAGGAAACAATTTTGGTCAGTAAAATGAGGGGAGATGACATGCATTTGCCATGCCTTTTAAGTGCAGACTTTCCTCTCTTTACACACAATAGGGGAAGTCATCTTGACAGTCGAGACCTTATCAAGTAGTAGCCAACAACAAAGGGTCTGCATAGTAAATGGCATCTGTCTCCCAGCTGCTTTCTGTCACTGTTGGGATTGTTATATCACAAGGGCACGAGATAACAGGGAAAGGAAAATAATACTGCAATTAGGATCTACTGTAACTGTGATAAGCTGTGGTCACAGAAAAAGGAACTGAAGAGGGGCAGAGGGCAGAACGATGGACAAAAAGGATGGGATGAAAGAAGAAAGGATGAGAATGACAGTTAAAGAGAGGGGGCGGAGAGATCATAGGCTGAGAGCAGGGCTGGGAAAGGGACAAGGCCAGAGAGAGTGACAGGGAGGTGGAGAAAGAGAAGGTAAACAGCGTATAAAAGGGGGCTTTGTCTGCAGGGGATTTTGCTTAATGCCCACGTTTTTTGGTATATAGCCTTGAACCTTTGGGTTCTTCCTCTTTGGCAGGCCGTAGCACCATACTGTCTAGCTGGCACAATATATATGGGGAGCATGTAATTGGTGGTACCTGACAAACATGTGCTAAACCTCCACGGCAGTTATACAATCTCAGACTTCCTCTAGTCAAATGGCAATAAAATATATTGGTCCATATAAATCAATGACCATCTAAACCAAAGGTAAACTTTGACACTCCAGAAAACCAAATATTGAAAAGTGACACCATGCGTGCCTGTTGATAGCCTGATATAACAAGACTTTGGAGTTTTCAGACATTTAGCCATGAGCAGGAAAAAAACCCACAATGCTCGGCTATTGGTAAGCTTGAAATAATTGCTCATATGACATTTGTCTTTGCTCACTCGCTCAGTCCCTCTGCCTTTTGCTCAACTCTAATTATTTTGTTCTATCTGCTATTGACTCATCCATTCTGACGCTATAGGAGATTGCATCTTGAAATTGTCACACAGTATTTCCATTGATCGGCACTGGCTTGCTTGTCAGATTTATTAAAAAACCGCTGGCAGATTCCTTCCAGACAGTATCAAGTCCTAGGCATATCTTCTGGGACCAACGAAAATGTATGTGTGAGTGAGATACAGAAGACTGAGGACAAAAGATAGTGAAAAGAACTGGTTGAGGCCAGTTGCTCTCCCTTCCCAGCCACAATCCCGTATCTGGGAGGAAGCTGCATGGTGTGAAAAAGCAAACTTGGATAGGTTGGTGGAAAGTATCCAAGTCAGGAGATTACAGTTTCTCTGCTCAGACGGATCTCACAGTCTGAGAAACTACTGCTGCTTTTTGTCCCTGAGCTTCACACACCTCTTCTACTCCGCATCCAACCTGCGCTCATCTACGTCCCCTGCCCCCAACCTCAAAATAATTGACCTTGGCTCCCTGTAACCTCTGGCTTGCATAGTTGCTTCTCTCATCACCTTTGGAAATGAAGTGGCTGGCCAATAAATAGAACTAAGTGGCTTTTGAAAATGAAAACCCTCTCTTCTTGCCTCCCTCTCTCTCTCACTCTGCATGGCCTCACACACACACACACAGCTCCAACTTTGAGGGGCTTTAATAACTGATAACCTTTCTGACTTTGACTCAGTAGGTGGGGGAGTCAAGCATAGCGAGAGTTGGACCCACCAAACACATCGCTCACATAGCCAAGCTACAGGCTCAAGCGCCAGAGCAGGGCGGGGCAGTTTACGCCTCATGGCCAAGAAGGGGCATCCCTGGAAGTGAATGAGCTTGCACCTGGCTGAAATCCGCAACCTGCTATGTCCGGCCTTCCCGTGATGTTGGAATCCGCAGTGCTCACACTCTAGTCTCACAAAGGTAAAAGGAAGGTCAGACACCATGTATAAACTCTAGGAGAAGACATCTCGCCTTCTTGATCTTTTTTTTAATCCTTTCTCTCTTTTTTATTCCACACGCACACACATGCACACTTCCACACACCATCAAAACACCATATTTCTGGGGAACCAAAGTGGATAAAAAATGAGGAGTCTTTGAACTGCTTGGATGTTTCAAGCCCCTTCTTCTCCTCTCAATCTTTTGAACTCCCCTGCTGCTCTGTTGGGACGGGGAGAAAGGGGCTGAGCGATGGGGTCTGACAGCAATGAAATGAATGGAACCAGCTGATTGATTCATTAGCCGAGCAGTGAGTGGATGTGGATGTGGGCTCTGACGCTAAGACGCGGGTGGGTACGTGGATGAAGATTTCGTGGGGGTTTGAGTGCATGTGTATTAGGCGGAGGTAATGTGTGCATGCATGTGTATGGCTGTGTGATTAAGCAACTGTCACCATTCATGTGTGTTAAGTGCGTGTGTGTGTATGTGTGTGCGTGAGTAGAGAGGTCAGAAGGGATTTCCATTGGGTGTGAGAGGGGAAAGGGAAGCTGTTTATGGCCTGACTTGGCACAGAGGGAGGGGGTCAGCCTATATTGTCCAATGCTTTCATCTGGCTCATTGCAATTAGTCTTTCACAGCACTCATTGTCAAATCCTTGTTAAAATCACAGCTAACAACCACAATGTCACACAGGCATACAAATACTGAATATACATTTTAAATTGCATTATATATGTGAATTAATGATTTGCTTTACGGTGGAGCTTGCCGTGAGGTGAATGTACTGTAGTACGAGCGAACAGATTTTATCGGGACATAAAGAAGAATGTCCTTTCTGAAATGAAATTCACTATACTCAACCCGTTGCAGTTGATTGCATCTTACTATCAAATGGAACAGTGAAATAACAGCTCTGTGAACTGACTGGGGCTGGTGGCAAACCCACAGGGTGGCCTCACTTCCATTCCTTTGTCTGCTGCTGAAAACACACATCACAAGTTTTTCTGTGTCACACACACACACACACACACACCACTTTATAGCTCTCTGCCATCCACGGCTCACCAAATGGACAGGTGTGAGGGCCATCTGAGTGACAAAAGACCAAAAGCAACCCTTTCACATTGGCTACATTGCTGTCATGAAACAATTGCCTTACAGCCAACAGCCAGTTCGACTTTCTCACCTTCCTTTCATTGCCCTCTAAATATTGCTCTTCACTTTATAACATTACTACATTAAAGTCACTGTGTCACTGAAACTCCATTTCAACTTGAGCTGAGGTTAAATAAATGCTCCCCACAGCTGGCAGTACCTCCAGGAGGCTGCAGTGTGGAACCATGGGGATTATGTAAATATCTTGACAAAAGGTCACGTGTGAGTGGTGATGCTGCCACTGAAATGAGTTGGATTCAGCGTGTGTGAGCTGTGCAAAAGTAAGTGTGCTTAAGACGTTCGGAGTGAATGTGGCGCAATGTTGATAAGAGAGCAGGAATTGGGGTTGAGAAGGAAGGTTTGCTGCAAGAAGAGAGGAGATGGCGAAGAGTGATTTACATTATTGGTGCACTGTTGTTCTCAAGAGGACACAAAAAGGGAAAGGGAGAAATATTCAATAGAAGTGGGGAGCCCTCCTCTTGCCTGTGGGGCTTCTGAAGTGTAGATGAAGTGCAGGTGGCTAGTGTTTTTGACACCAAGGATGAGAAGTGGGGCAGAATAAGGTGTAACAGCAGCCTGCTGCAATACTGCACTCAATGTGGACATGAACACTTGCACAGACCCCTTGCCAAATAAACTATACAATGCTCAAACACTCTTGTTCTCACACGTGCATTATGGTTAATTAGAATGGACATTTGAGCCCATCGCATCTGTCACGACTTCAGCCTTTCCCTTGAAGCTGTTCCTATCATCACACACAGGCTCGCTATGCTGTTTAAAAATGAGTGAAACCTGTTTTCCTGCTCTTGGAGGTAACAAGGCCCGGAGCTAGGCCTTGAAAAGTCCCACCATCAACCACCCGGTTATGGTTTAACTCAGCAAAGAAATTTCCCCCATCTGTCTTTTCTTCTTTTAGTTAATAAGACCGGCGAAGGCTGAGCCCAGGTGATGTGGCCTTTTCCCCCCTCAAGGCACTCTGTTTTACAGCAGCGTCCACTCTCCAGACAGATGTAACTGGCTACTTTTTAAAGACAAATATCAAAGATCTCTTTCTGCTCCATCGGCAAAATTTGTTACAAGAGTCTGCAGCTCGTAAAGAAATGGTGGGAGGAGGCCCTGAGGTAGATGAAAACTGCTGCTAAGAGAAGTCTACTCCCCAAAACTCCACCCTGTGTGAAAATCCCTGCCTCTTCTGTGCTCACCAAGTGACAAGAAGCATAATGGCCGCTGCATATCCATACAGGCTCTTAGTCATCTCTCATTACTGCCCTGATGTGCAGGCTGCTCACGATGACAAAAAGAAGTCAAGCGCACATCTCTGACCTGGTCTCCAGCTGTGCTTTTGACCTGATCTGTTTGTGTGAGTGTTTATGTGTGTCAATGAGCCATGGAAAGTTGCAGTCTGCCCCTCTAAATGCACACATCCTCTCTCGGTGTATTTTTATTCACTACTGGAAAAGGATAACCCCTGGAGCTTGATTGTGTTAGGACAGCTATTGTTGAGTAGGAACAAGACTAGCCTTGGGGAGTGAGCCCCCTCCAAATCCATCCAAACAGACCCCTCCCCTGACCTCTGAAAAGGGGTCACAGGACGTGGGTTGAGAGTGGGCGGAAAGCAAAGCGGGTCCTAACTTATATCTAGAGTGGACATTTTGACACATGGTAATTTCAGCTGCACTTCACGGACATCCGGTGCTGACAGGGCCTATAAAACGCCAACTCTGATGGCCATTAATATTATGTCAGACATTTCATGAGTATTTTGAAAGCCATTAATATAGTTCAGTAAGAACCAAAGAGGGGAACATCCCTGTCTGAGTGAGCTGGACAATGTGAAACACCCATCATACATCCACACAAAAACACACACATTCCCATACACTTTCATACGCTGGTCTTTCCCATGACAAAAATGACCAGATTCTGAATACATTTAGACTAACATACAAATCTGGACTGTCAATTAATATTTATCCTCATACAGGGAAAAGAAACATTGAGATTAACCTTTATCCAAACGATTTGAGCTCTTATTAATGACCAGAACTAATGCAGAGGTTGCTGATTGTGTCTCTGTATGCTGCTCTCACATGACTTTTTATATTAATTCAATTCACCTTAGAGGAGCAGGCATATCTTGACAAACTCTTCCCCTAGCGACACACACACACACACACACACACACACACACACACACACACACACACAAACACTCCCCAAACCCATGCAACCTCCCAAACACACAAACACGCACTCCTACACCCCAGTGCTCCACCCATCTTGCTCTCCCCGTGAGTGCAAAATCTCTCCCTCACTTTCTTTCACTGCCTATGTCTGTGTATGAGTGTGTATGAGAGTGTGAGTGTGTGTGTGTGTGTGTGTCTCCTTGTTCTGCTCGGCTGACTACAGACACCAGCAGTGTGTCTGTGCAGTGGGCAGGCCCAGACACATTCGCCCTCCTCTGCTTGCTCTCGACAGTGGGTGTCAAAGACCTGCCATCCCACAAGGCCCCTCTGTCGGATGCCAGGATGGACTGCACACACGAATGCCATATACAAAACAGCCAAAACACAAGCTGGATGCGCACATACAGCTTTGGAAATGGTCCAGAAAAATACCCTTGGAATATCTTACTCTCAAAGAGCTGAAATACTACTCGCTGCGGCTTATTTCATGAATGAAAATATTTAACGCGTTTAAAGCAGTTACAACAGCATAGGAAAGGCCCTTTTTTAGCACTACACACAACTATATTAGGATCATTATGTTTGTAAAAGCAAGTGTTAAAGACAGTATTGGTTGTAATCTGACTTGACAGTAATGCCACATAAACTAGATTGGTGTCACTTAATAGTGTTACATAAATGGCTGAATTAAACTATTTTGAGCATTAGCTCTAGTGGCTTCATGCTGTTGCTGGTATGCACATATAGACATAGCCATTAACATTTATGTCCGCTGAATAAGAGGGTATGATTTAGCTGCATGTGGAGGTCACTATAAACTAACACTAACAACCTACTAAACGTATTGTATTACTGTAATAATAATAATATACGAACACTCATATTACTCTAACTGCATCATTTTGCTGCTGAATTTAGATTCTCCCATCTGTTAGGGGAAGCTCCAAACGTTAAGCTAGAAACTGTCTTTATGTTGTAGAGCCCCTAACAAACACAATAAACCGGACTTGACTTGACAGCATAACCAATGTCATATTTTGTCTCATCCTCACTTAAGACTCCACTGTATGGTGCTACAGACTCTAAGCTGACTTGACAACATCCCTATTTTCATCCCTGCTGCCTTATTTTCACCGGTCATCCGGCCTCGTCAACTTCCTGGTGTGTGAAGGCCCCAGCAGGCCTGACACGGCTGTTGCTTGCCTACATGTGAAATTCCAGCTCGGTGAATCTTTCCGTGCCGCCATATGAGCCATGAACCATTGGTCGGTGCACATGATCGCTCCCGCAGGCCCGTTGCATCTGTAAAGTCTGTCAACTCTGCTGCTCACTGGGTCTCTGATCCAAACCTGCCCCTTATCCCGACCACAACACCTCACACCACACCACCCCCCACACACACACACACACCATCCCACCCCAACTCCCAACATGTCGTAATCCACCTCACCCCCTCCTTTTTGAGCGCCTTACGCCAATCTGAACCTAAGTCACTGCAAATCTGTTCAACATGGCTGCTGCCTAGCATATGACCTACCGACTGGCTGGGTTGCCTGTCGAGGTCACCGGGATCCTGCTGAGGGTGGTGGACTGATACTGTGGGTTCCTCTCATGTCTAAATATCCTTTAAACAAGTGAATAAGGAGATCCATTCAAATTCACTACCAATGGGAAGTGCAGTTTGTCATTTTTTCCTGTCATGTTTATAACATTAGATGTAATATGTATACATGCTTTATTCTAATATGCAAATTCAGTTGGCCGATAACAACAACCATATGATAATAATACTACTAATAAAAATACAATCAAGCCAGACTAATTTATTTTATGAAGGAAAATATTATTATCATTATTATTATTATTATTATTATTATTGTTGTTGTTGTTGTTATTCTTATCATTTATTATTATTTTTTTTATTATTATTATTATTGTTATTATTTTCCTTAGTAAAATAAATTAGTCTGGCTTGATTGTATTATTATTATTATTTCTACTTGTGATATAATAATAGTGATAATAATAATAATAATAATTGTGTAGTTATTTGGACAGGCAGAAAACCCATTGTGCCTAATGTGCATTCGAGGCTGTTGCACAAGAGGCGCAGTCATCCTTCACCCGTCTAATTGATTCAGGACGCATCGATAAATATCCTTATGAATTGGTAATTGCTTCTAGGAAGAAGACAGCTAGGCAGTCTCCCGCTTCAAACCTGATTCTGCGGTTTTAAAAGGCTGAGCGGCGCTGATTCACTCGATCAATAGGACCGCATCAATTGGCGCTTTGAACACTCTTCGAGTTGTGTGTATATGTGTGTGTGTGTGTGTGTGTGTGTGTGTGTGTGTGTGCGCCTTAAAGAGTATGTCTTCACTCCTCTACCAGCATTATCTTATTTTCTGTCGTGAAAAAAATCGTCTTTTTTCTGCTTGATATGGCAACTTTTATAAAATAAAAAAAAATTAATAAATATTTAACAAATGCATCATGCCTAAACTAGATAGATAGATAGATAGATAGATAGATAGATAGATAGATAGATAGATAGATAGATAGATAGATAGATAGATAGATAGATAGAATCAGGATCCAAATGATTTACTACTTTGCTGACCCCCACATTTCCCTGGGGAATGATTTATTAGTGGAATTGCCAGAATGACTTTGCTTTTATTTTGCAAATTCACTTTCACGCTTCTTTAGTGCGTTTCCACTCGGCCCCTGAATGGTCTGCTTGATAGCCACCATGGAGTCACTAATAGTTCCCTTTGTCCCTCCAATTGTGACCCTAAATACATTTGTTCAGTGATTTGCTTTTGAATGTTATGTAGAGGAGCTCCTGGAGGAAAGTTTAACAGGGCAGCTTCACTGTGAGTCCTGCTCAGGCCACACAGGCTGCTGCTGCTGCTGCTGCTGCGCTCTTACGCAAAGCTCGGCGTGGAAAGGCAAGAGTGCCGGACCAAGTGGACCCGTTACTCCCCTTGTTAATGATGTTAATTGACTGTAAGCAACATACAGCCGCCCAAACTTGTAAAAAAAAAAAAAAAGTCCCAAATTTGGTTTGAAACTTTTTATTAATATCGAAGGGAACAGATATTAGTCAGGCCCACACAGTCAGGGGTGGAAAAAAACCCATCAAATGAGCATTTACAAGCCTTCCCTTAAAAACGCTTTATCTGATTTTCACTTTATGCGCGTTTTATATTTGTTGGAAACATTTTTTCTCCACTTCTGCCTGATAATCCTCAGCGCCCCATACCTTATCATATAAAGCAGCAGAAGATAGATTATTTTTGTGTTATTTTTAGATATATTTTGAATTTCTGTTCTTAACTTAACATTGAATCTTTTTGTTACAGTTTTTTTTTGTTTGTTTGTTTTTTTTGCCTCGCCAGCTGGAAATAGTAAGTTACGATCCCTTCCCTTTTATGATTTTGCCACTGCCTCAGTGCCAATGCCTGATAATATTAATAATGAAATCATGATGATGACGAAGGAACCTCCTCTGCTAAAGAAAGACCAGGGGAGAATAAATCATGGGAGAGAGAGAGAGAGAAAGAGAGAGAGAGAGAGTTAGGTGAGAAATGCGCCAACTGCAAACAGGCACAGGAAAGCTCCCGTGGAGGTGTGATCTCACCCACGTAAAAACATAAACATGTGCGCTTCAAAGGCCCTGGTTGTGCGTAATCACTCTACGAAATGCACCGCCATAAATAGTAAAAAAAAAAAAAAAACACACACACACACACTGAGTAAGTGGGGAAGCCTGAGCCGTGACCATAAAGGCCCATTTGTCCTCGTTTAGAAACTAAATTATTCCAGGTGAGAGTTGTTCAACTGGAAGTGGCTGTAAGGGGTTCGGGTGAGTCGAGCCTAATGGAATTGAAGTTTTTGTCATAATAAATACGAAACTTTTTTTTCCAGTGAGCACAAGTCTATTCAGTTGTGGCACCTAAACAGGGAGGTTAGTTGACCTGAAACTCCCTCTAATGCTCACATGCTGGAGGGAACCTAGATAAGGAACTACTATCTTCTTTCAACCAGACTGCCATTCAGTACAGATGCAATAAGACAATTAAACTCAGATGGACGGCATCGGAGTGGGTGCCACTGCTGGTTGGCCTGGCCTGAGTATCCTTATGGTGCCCTTTTTTTTTTTTTTTTTCTTCTCTGTGCTTCCTCCCTCCATCACAAGTAATTTACACCGAGGGGTAACCACACCGCCTGCGCGCTACACAGGACTGTCATCGGCGCAATTTGTCTCCCCCGGCACACTGATGGCAGCTCAGAGTTCACCAGCCATGGCCTCTCTCACACCCGCTGAGGCCACCGAGAAATCTGACATCGACGACCCAGCTTCTCATTTTAAACAGAAATATCATGAAAACACTGAAAAAGTACGATTCCATCAAATGAGAAAAAAAAAAGAAGAAAAGATGTGACGTTGATGTTTCATTGTTTTAGACAGCCATGAAACGATTACGGCAGGAACCCTGCGCAAAACAAATGCTCATTCTTTTTAAGAGCCTCATTTGAGCCACGTAAAACACCCAATCAGACCAGAATGAGGTAAAGTACGTGAACAGATCCAGATTATTCTTTCGCGTTGGTATTTGCAGCCACTCGGGACTCAGACACGGACTGAAAACTCTGCGTGTGATAGGCTCATAATTAAATAATTAAAAGCAAACTACATTTACGAGACTGCAGAAGTTGGGGTTTGGCAGTTACGTGTCGATTTAAGGAGGGGATGTGAACAAGAAAGGAGAAAAGGAGGATGAAGAAAAGAAAAAAAAAAAAGACAAGAAAACGTGAATTCATTAAGAGCGTTTCCCCGGGCAGCGTGACCCCGGGACCCGCTGAGACGCACGGTGGGGTCGGCAAACTTCCCCGCCAGGCCGCTTGTCCCCCCCTCCCCAGCCCCCTCCCTGAATCACTATAAACCCAGATATCCCAGAAAGAAGCCCCAGCAGCGGCCATAAATCATCGGGCTGTATTAAAAGCTTTGGTAAACCCCCAGCCAGGTCAGCCGGGTACAATTTATGGCATCACTTATGTACGGAATAGATTGTTCTAACGAAATACATCAACTTCAGGCCGTGCGCGCAGCCAGCTCCCTACTATTGTCAAGAAAACACCAAGCTGGCTCTCTCTGCCGGTGCCCCCCCCACGTCTCTCTCTCCCTCTCTCTCTCTCTCTCTCCCCCCCTCTCTCTCTCCCTCTCTGTATCTACATCTGGAACCACCAACTTCTGCACAACAAGAATCCACTCATCCATTCATGCCATGTGTTTTAAGTCAGCGGTTCCCAACTGGGGTCCGGGGTGACCTGCAGGGGTCACTGAAAAGGGTCCCTAACAAAATAAAGGACTACAATTTCAAAATAATTTTGTTCAGGAAGGAGCTGGTATTGTAAAAAAAAAAAAAAAAAAAAAAAATAGTAATGGGAGTGGGCACAGAGGGATGTTTAATGAATCCAATACTTTATTCAGCAACATCCAAAGTGCATCAAAGTTTGATTGGTGGTTCTAATGTGAGGATGTCTGAGAGAATACCTCACTTCTTGTGTTGGGACTCCTGCCGTGCGGCCGCGCTGTTATTTAGAGGCACCAATAAAACGACAAACCTCCTTTTTTTTTCTCTTTCCCACCCCTATGGTGTATTCTTTACGCACGGTCCTGGCAGAGGAGGCAGTGCTGTGAAAGGCACCTCAGTCCGAATGGCTGATCTTTTCTCGCCACCGACTGCAACAGGCCTATACGGATGTTTTCTCAAATTAGGGTCAAGACACTGGAAAGTGAGCCGAGACACGGACTCGAATCAAACGCCAGACTTGCGAAACGTGATCTTAATTTTAAATAAGTTTTGTAGGCGTTTAACGAGCAGTGCATTACATTGAAGTGGAATTAATTCAAGTTTCTTTTTTTCAGTGCAGCGTTTCCCCACTCATCTACTGTACACAGGCAGCCTTGTATCCACTTCGTATAACTGATGTTTTATTTCAAATAAGGGACGTCAGGTAGAAAACTGTCGAGTAAAAGTGAGTAAGAATAATTAACTCTCTGGCATTTCACTTGTTTTAAGAAAGAGAACTCTTCAGACACTGCGTGAACAGAAACAAGCTGAAAAGGGGGGAAGCGTTTACTGAGCCAGTGGCCCACTGTCCTACTTTCCTACTGGCATCTCAAGTCAACCGGGAGCCTCGTCTGAGCTCCAGCATTCGCAGACCGAGCTTTAGGCCCCTTTCAACCTTGTTTCCAGTAGCCTGTTCCTTATTCTCGTGCCTTCAAACGGAGCAGGGCGAGTCATTCCGAAATGTAAGAAAGGAATAAACAGAGGAGTGAGACACTGTCCTCGCTGGGAGAGAAAAACGACAGCCAGGACTTCCCATCGATTTTACGCACGGCGAACATCAACACTCAGCTTAAAACAGACGGCTTTGTTACTGGAAGCAAGTGTTATATATTAGAACTGTAAATAAGCACGTGATGCCACTTGCATAACAATTCTGATGTACTACAGTGATACATGGGTGACAGTTCATTTGAATTTATTTACTAAGTGACAGGTTTGCTTTTCAAAGCAATTTTGGACAAATAAGAAAAATCCCATTGCAGCTTTTGCAAATTAATCGAGTATGAAAATAGACTATTATATGGGATTTTTTTTTTTTTTTGGGAGAGGGGGGGGGGGGGGGTGTATATTTTGTCCTCAAACTGATAGTGCACATGTCAAAAGGCCACACACTCACACAGCCCTAAAATACACGCAGGCGACCTGGGGGAAAGTGTCTGGGGAGGGAGGAGGAGGAGGAGGGGGGCTCGGAGCTGCGACTCCCCGATGAGATACAGTGTGGAGCTAATTTCTTTTAAGTGACGAAGAAACACCAGCAGCCGGCAATAGCTGATCTAACAAAATAGAATACACGTCTGCCATTGAAATGAATGGGCTTTCGTTGGAGCGCATAACAATGGTGTAACTGAGATTTGTACGGCCACAGCGCCTGGCTGCGTAAAGCCACTAATGCCATTAGTGATCCCCTAAAATGAAGCCAGATGGTCACTTTGAAAATGAAACGTAAGTTTTAATTCGGGGGACGACAGATAATGAAGAATTTGGGTATAGAGCAGCCTCACCCGCTGCGGCGCCCTGCCTCTGAGAGGCTTTGGTGCTGGCTCACTTGGTATGAAGAGAGAGAGAGAGGGGGGGTGAAATACGCTTAAGGCATCCTGCAACGAAACACCAAATGAAGATGAAATTTCTTACCTTCAACAGCGGACACGGCAGGCAGCAAGAGGCTGCATAAAAGCAGAAAGTAATCCATTGTCATAAAGCAGTCAGGTCGGACATGTAAATAGACCCACAGAGAGAGAGCGAGAGAGCGAGAGAGGAGGGAATACAATCCTGGGTGATCCGACGCTCCACGCACCCAGTCCCGTCCCAGTCCCAGTCCCAGTCCCGGTGCCAACTGTGTCAAGCCTCCAGGATCAGAGCCACCCCCATTCACTAAAACGCGTAAAGGTGAGTGTTCGGAGGAAATAACACCCTTGGTGTAAAACGTGTGAGTGTAGCAGCCCTTCTCCCCTTTCCAGTGATCTCCAACGTGCCTTTGATCAAACTGTAGAAAAAGGCAACTGGCTCAAGTCTCCCAGTCCTCCCAGGCTCTGAGCGGCTCAGCTATAAAACAGGTAGTCCGGTCCGCGGCCACCATCCGGAGAGTATTTCCAGCAATGTTTCGTTGATAGTCAATGACAACAAAAGAAAAAAGAAGAAGAAGAAGAAGAAGAAGTAACAGCCTTCTGGAGGAGATCCAAAGACTTTGTGTAGTCAGAGGAGCAGAGGCAGAGATAACCGCACCGGTGTCAGAACCATGGCGTGTAAGTCCCAGCCAGACATGTGCGCGCTCACATGCGTCCACGACCAAGTGGTATTCCTGTAAAGACACAGCCGCGCGGTTTATAGATGTTTATTCCCTGAGCGAATTTATCAGCGTTGGCTGCTGCGTGAATCGTCTGCTTCGCTCGGCTTGTACACTGGAATGAAGCACAAGGCTGTGGAGGAATAACGGAGAGAGAGAGAGGGAGGGAGGGAGAGAGAGAGAGAGGGAGAGAGAGAGGGAGCAGGGGGGCACCGACAGGAGGAGGGGTTACGGTTAAAGCAGCTGCACTGAAAAAATGTCTACCTTGACAATCATTTAGTCTCATATTTATACTCAAAATAAAACCACTGTCCGCTTAAAACAAGGGGTTCATTTATAATATTTTAATTTTTTTTTTCACAATTAAGGCGGACGCTTTGTTTAAAACATGTATGTGAGAAAAAAAAAAAACTAGTCTTCGGGGATTTATTGGAATAACCTGCGCGACATTTTCAAGTCTGTCTTCCCTTGCATCTACTCAAGGATTTTTCAAGTCTTAAAACGAATGGCTTAACAGTGAAGTTTTTTCTTTCTTTCTTTCTTTTTTCTTCTGTTTTATCTTTTTCTCCTGCAGCGTGTCACCCTGCCTCTCCTTCCGCGGCGCACAGGCATGGACGCACAGCGCCTCCCTGCGGGTGGCTCCGTGTCGACGTAGAAAGAGAAAGGAAGTTTCTGCTGAGTTTAAAAACATTTTTTTTCTTTACAACTACTCGAAAATACTAAAAACGCTCCGAAAAAATCCGCGACGGACCCTGGATTAATCCCCACCCCCTCAATTTGAAAAGCACCTCGTCCGTTTTGAGACTTTCTGTGAGTATGAAATTGGCAGCATCACATCCAGTGCAGTTCACGTTCTATAGACTTGGTTTATTTAAAGAAAGCACGGGTGGATGAGATGTGCAGCTTTAGACTCTAAATTCAATGATGTGCTCGTGAGAAACATCAAACTTTTTTTTTTTTTTTTTTTTTTTTCCTCCCCACTCGATTCAAGAGTCCGGTGGCAACAAAAGTTTTCAGATAAATTCAAAGTAATAAATAAAGCTGAGAAACTCTCGGACGCGGAGCGGAACATGTGACAGCAGAGTTTTCTAAAAAAAAAAATCGTTTATGTTTATAACACAGTGAAACTTTTAACTGATCGGTCAGGCAAAAGGCAGCAGGCAGTGTTTTTTTTCTTTTTCTCCCCCCCCCCTGTGGAATTACAGACCAGCTATTTACTTTTTCCTCTTCCTTGGATATGTTGAAGAAGTGGGCATCTGTCACGACCGGAGCTTTTACAGCCTCCCCCCCCCCCCCCCCCCCCCCCCCCCCCCCCCCACACACACACACACCCAATTCCTCTGCCTTTACAGTTCTTTTTATTGTATCAGTCTTCAGTCTATTCTCAAAACAGCAGTAAACAAAGTGCAGGAATCTGTTAGGAGAAAAGGAAACTTTTGCTTTGACAGAGAAAATACTTAAAAGCTTTCAGTTTTAGTGGCGAGGTTGGGGAGGGGGGGGGGGGGGGTCATTATAGTGTTTTAAAATGAACGGAAATAGCCGTTTGGTCGCTCAAATAAAATCCTGTGATCTGCGGGTGAATTACAGGACTGCTGATAAAAACCAAAGCCTTCAGTAACTAAGCACTCAGGTTATGAGCACACCCTGATGTGTGAGGAATATTTCAAACAACATCGACACTTACTTGCTTTAACGCCGTGTGATAATTTGTCCAATTTGTTTAATTTAGTAATAACCTTCTGATAAATTTAATTAAATCAGACCCACATAACAGAGCCAGAGAATACAGAGAATACATTTCTGCTAGAGGCTCAACTTGGCACTGTCAGAATTAATATCAGGCTACTAAATAGGAAAAGTTGTCTACATTATTAATTCTTTTAAATATTTGAAGTGTTCTCTGCTGTAGAAGCGGAGGGCCAAACATCACTCTTCAAATACAGTTATTAGAAGGCTATTGAAGTTAATATTAGGGGTTTGCAGTATATTGTCAGGCTGCTTCCACTCTTAACTCTGTGTCAGCAAAGGAATAACTTGTGTTAATGCAGTTGTAACGTGTTGCCTGCTCTGCTAGCGCATGTAAAGAAATGTTTAAGGTGTGTTATGAGGAAACAGCACCTGTGAAATGTCCAAGCGAAGCCAACTGAGCGCTCTGTTAGTGTAAAGTTGAAAGGTGATTGGATGCCATTTCCTGAGAGGTGCAAGCCGACAGATGTAACCACGAGCTCTGTTATGTGTCTCTGTCTCGCGCTTCGCAGAGTTGGCTCATAAAAAGTTGCTTAAAAATATAGTCTTGTGCCATTTTTTCTAATTTGTGTAACTTATTTTCAGTATTAAAGTTGCTGCTTTTGCACCGAACAAAACTCCCACTTCGCCTCCTTAATTAGATTTGTCAAAATCATCTTTTTCTTCAGTCGTTTTCTTTTCTTCTAAGTCAGTTCCTGTGTGAAACAGCAGAAATGTTGACTTTCGGCATGAAGAAATATTACCAGTACTTTTATTTTTTTTAATCCAGAACAGCAGAACCAACATATTCTATACAAATGCATGTTGGATCCCCAGATAATTCAGGTTTCTGATGTGAGAGTGAAACCCCCATACAGATATATATGATATGTTGGGATTCTTCTTTCAGTGTTGGGATTTAATTGGCTAAAACACTTGTAGCACTGCTCAAAATCTCAGCCCTTACTAAACTAAAACATTTAGAGCGACCACTTGGCTCAGATAAGAGAGGAAAAAAAAACATGAAGAAAAGCTCGGACTCCTGGATGTGAATGAGAAACTCCTCGAAGTTTTCCAGCTCGGTGTTGTGGGCCAACTTGTCGAGGGGATGTTATTACTTTGTGGTCGTTCATATCTTAAAACTACTTCTATGGTTGCATGTGATTTATTTGTTAGAATGTCCGTAAAAATGACAAGAGGAACATTTTTGGAGGCAAACTGACTGATCCACACTGTTCTCATCGGCCAAAATAAAACAAAATACCAAATGAAAAGAAAAATGATAAAGCAACAACTTCTGCTGGTTGTGTAAACAGCGCATTGAATGTGTCCTTTAAACAATTGTTAGCTTGTTTTATCCTCTGTGATAATTATGGCTCTTGTTTGATAGCAGCCCCAGCATGTGAGAATAGACACTGTGCTAATTTTATCTCAAGAACAAAGATTCGGAAAGTAAAACAGGTGGGAAGTGGACTTGAACAATATAATTTCTGAAAACGAATGGCTTGAAACTAGATTGTCTCGTTATAAACAAACCGGAAGGTCAAAAACAAATATTTCAGAACTCTGGTCAAAAATGGCTGTGAACATGGAAAATGTTCAGGATTGTGTTGGAGGGGTTGTAGGCACCTAAGGGACCTGAGCCTGTCCAAATCTGCAGGGGAGCTGGGCGGGTGTCAAAGAAGAAATAGAACTAATATTGGATACAAAATATAACTTCCACCCAAAGTTATTCATCTTACAAAAATAAAACAAAACTTCCAACGATCCTCTGGCTGCAGCCACAAATCCCAAACATAGAACAATGGCAACAGAAACTGAATGTGGAGTTCAATATGAAAAAGGTCACAGCTGAAATGCAAATTTTTATGGATACACGGATGAATATCACCATGGATACCGGCCGTGCCAAAAATAAAGAGCTAAAAAGGAGACCATTGTTATGATTCCTGTTTTTTTTTTAAATAATCTTTAGTTCATTGTTTGTTTAGTATCGTCTTTAGTTATATCAGTTTAGTTGTTGTTGTCTTGGCATTTTGTTTCATATTCCTATGAGTGTATTCCATGACATTCATATGTAAAGATATATAAGAGAATGAGGAGATGCTTATTTACTAAATGATAAATAAAACAAATCCAACAAAAAGAAGCCATCAACAGTTATTTGATGCTGGTGCTATATACAGAATATTGTTGTACAATTGTACGTATTAACTGTAACTTTACGGTACCGTGCTGTTAGTGGTGCTTCGGCGTCACTGTAAATATCTACTTTTAGAAATTCAGCAATGTAAAGAATTTAAAAGACACCTCTGGAAAACGTTGGATTTATTTTACAGTAACATTCATTGTTGGCTTTTTGGTCTCAAAGTGCGAAAATACTCAGAAACTAGAAACAGAGACAAGAGGACTCAGACTTAGTCAATATATTTCGGGGGGGGGGTAGGTGTCACTCACACAAAATTTGTTCGATTCCCATGTGAATTCCTGCATAACTCACAATGACATAGTCCGTTTGAAAGGAAAATCGTTGTATAAGTGAAGGGACGAGGGTAAGAGGATCTGCGGAGGCTTCAAAGGAGACTGTTTCGTTTGTTGCCAAAACCACTGAAGCCCCAGCTCTCCCCTGCCTGGTCGCCATTACAGGGCAACCAGAAGCACTCCGAGTCCACGGCGGCCACCTCTGTTACTTTTATAAGCTTATGGCTGCTCTTAAAATGAAATGAGGTAGAAAGACTTTAGAGCAACTTTGCTAAGAAAAGAAAACAGATTTTTACAGATTTTTGTTTAGAGTCTGTGACACCGTTGACGGTTTCTTCCAGAAGACCAGAAAAAAAAAAAAAAAACATGGTCTGTGATGGACAAAGGATTACCAGGGTTTAGTCTCAGAGAATTCCTGAACCCCCAACTGTTTGCCAATATAAAAAATAAGTGTGTCAAACCATAAATATGGGCTTCGTATAAACCAGCACACTTTGGGGGGGGGGACTTTTTCCTATGAATGGAACGTCCACGTTAATAAATCAACGGTTGTGTGCTTTATAAGTTTTTACAAAACCTATAGAGTAGATTTATTTTTCTACATTTTATAGTGTGTGTCATTTGGGTTTGGTTTGACGGTTGAGAGTTTTCCTGTCTATGAATGGCTGCAGTAAAACTGTACATACAGTCTTTTTGTTATATAATGACTGGAACTGGTCAAGATTAATGCTGAAAACACACACACACACAGAGATAGCTTATTTCTGGAGACATTGCATTGATATTTTTTTTCCTGGAGGCTTACAGTAACCATTACCCATTACCAAAACAAACCATAACCATTGCCCTTACCTTTACCCTATAATCTAACTCCAATGAAGAGAGGAGGATATTTCAGCAGTTCCTGAATGCAACAGATCTGAAAGCAAATTCTGGATACCAATTTTGTCCTGAAGCAGTCGCTGAAGCGGTTTGGAGTCCACAATTTGTTCCAAATCCGACTTGAAACAAAGACACAAAGACACAAACACACGTACTGCACACAGGCGGAGAGCAGTGGTCAACTAAGTGCTCCTGAGAAGCACCTGGCACACATTAGAAACTCAATAAGTAAAGTGGCAGACATTTTACCGCTATATGGAAATTTCTCAAGCTTACACCTACTGCGCCCTCACCAGACCCTTGCTGACCTCATCCATCCTTCCTGCCACTCATCTCGTGTCAGGATATCAGCGTGTCTACTTTCTCTCCTAAAACGCAACACACACACACACACACAAACTTAGACCCAAGGCCTTTTATGACAAATACCAAACTTCTCTAACCCTTCCTCCCTCACAAATCACATGCCCGGACACAAACACAAACCCACACAGTCACCCCCTCTAGCATGCATAAAACTCTGGCAGGCTTCACACACACACACACACACACACACATGCACCCTGTAGCTCTCATGTCTGCGTATGGTCTAATAGCAGCACTAATGTGATGTGAGTGTGAGGGGATCGCTTTACTCTGGCAATATTAAGGGAATGGTGAGCTTTTGGTTATGTTAGAGTGTCTTTTGACGTGTGTGTGTGTGTGTGTGTGTGTGTGTGTGTGTGTGTGTGTGTGTGAGCGAGAGAGGGAACAGACAAGGGATACTGGTAGTGCTGGTGGAGGAGCAGTTGGTGGTGGGTGGGTCTGGAGAATCTCACAAGGCTCAAAGCTGGAATCCAGGCAGAGAGGAGGTGTGTGTGTGTATGTGTGTGGGGGACAGAGGGGGCTGTTTACAAGAGTTTTGGGGGTGGGGGTTTAATCCTAAAGGCCTTCACCACTGACCGAGCACTTAACACAGGATCACAAATGCAGCCCCGACTGAACTCCCTCAAGACCACCATCATCCACCTTCCTCTACACACACCCAACACCACATCCACCGTCTCCAGTCCTGCCTCTGTAAATCAGTACCTCCTTGCCAACCCACCCCACCCCACCCCATCTCTCCTCTTCCCTTACTACTATCAACACCCCAACTTCTGCCACAACCAGCTACTGTCTGTCTCTGGTGAGTATCTATCACCTTTCAGCAC
The DNA here is from genome assembly GCF_042242105.1 of Pempheris klunzingeri. Taxonomy (NCBI): domain Eukaryota; kingdom Metazoa; phylum Chordata; class Actinopteri; order Acropomatiformes; family Pempheridae; genus Pempheris; species Pempheris klunzingeri. The sequence continues at coordinate 17,645,278 of NC_092017.1, read as the reverse complement.
CTCCTTTACCTAACAGAGAAAAGATATACTTCACTGTCTCAGCTGACTGCTGATTTATGACTCAACCTCCCATCACCCCGAGCCCTGTCTTTGTGCCGACAGACAGACAGACAGGCAGGCAGGCAGGCATTTAGGCAGACGGGCAGTCATAGCTATGCGTAGTCATATACGTATGAGGATCACTGTGTCACGCAGGCACACGCATGCTGACAAACAGCCTGAGTAAACTAATTACACACTGTGGTGACACTATCACAGCATTACGTAGAGAACATGGACAGAAATGGACAGTTTTGGGTGTCGAGGTTGAGCTGTTGGGTGTGCGATCACGGTTTATTTCAACTCTGGCAACGGCAAGGTTCAGTCTCTGCCTTCAGAGGAAAGCCTTATCCTAACTTCAACTGAGGTCTCAGTTGTCTAACCTCAGCTGAAATTGCTTCACTTGCTTAAACACAATTAGCTAATATTTCACCGCAACTTGAAATTAGCATGTCCAATTTGTCACCTAATGCTGTCACGAGATTAAATAGCTGCTGGATGACAAATGCTCTTACAAAACAACAACGATCACTACTTTGTCATAACATATTCTCCTCTTCCAAAACAGAATTTGACACTAGAGGGCTGTTTTCACATACATTTGCTGAGAGGGGAGAGTTCCTCTGTGATCACCTTCAATCTGAATTTAAGGTGTGTACCGTCATTGATTTTGTGATATTACAACTGGTGGGGAGGCCAGTCATAGTCCAATATGTGGAAACTTGAACCCTCCAGCACACTGAGAATTGATCTTTCACATAAGCCAGCAGCAACATTTGAAATGAGGGAGAAAGGAGTATATGTCACTTTAAGAATTGTTAACTTTGTAATTTAGCCTTTTTGTGGAAAACTTCCATGAGAAACAAATTATTATTCTAAGCAGCATATTTTTCATCTCTTAAAACATTTCTGGAGGGGATCTTTAATCATTATATTTTATGAACTCGTTTCTGAAATGGATATGGTCTTAATTCAAAAGCATTTGCTAAAAGTCATTTAAGTCAGTAAAGAAAACACGCATAAGTCCATACATGTCTCTATCAACCCTTCATTTCTCAAACATGTTTTTCTCTGCCTTCAATTTTGCCACCTCTGTTCTCTGTATTACAACATTTTGTCTGGCCTGAGTGAAAGACTAGGTGGGAGGAGGTCAAGGCAGATGCGGTGACTAGCAGAAATACTACTGTACGCTTCAGAGCTTTTCCCATTAACACAATGGAAAAATCCTGTGTGGCATGTGTTGTTACTGTCATTTCCATTGTAAATGCATGGCCTTCCCAATGTGTGACCTGCTCTCTCTCTGCTCCCGAGGTATGATTGCCTGTACATTCCAGATTTATATGCTGTCTCCTTACATCCATGGCTGAGCTTGAAATATCTCGAGCCTTACGCGTGCCAACAAAATTGCTTTCGATTCATAAATATTCTGGGCGTTTCCATTGCAGCAAAGGATTACTTTCACGTTGGACTGAGAAAAGGACACTCAGTTTACTTTAATAAATAAATGTTTTGAGGAAAATACAACCGTGACAAATTCCGAAGGACAGATACAGACAGGCAGGGAAAAAGGAGGCTCATGTAGGAATCATTTGACATCGGCCAATATCAAAGGTCCAGGATGAATAATCACCGGTGCTGGTCCAATAACAGAATGATTGATTGGCCCAGAGCCGCACACTGTCTGGGATAACATTGTTCAAAGTGTCCAAACACAATGTCAACACACTGTCTCCCTCGTGGGCGTCATTTTCCCTCCATACCCAGAAACCCAGTGTTGACCCTTGACCTTTCAGCATGTCCAGCTGCAAAATGCAATCTTCCGTGCAGTCTGTGACCCTGAGGGTTGCCAACAGTGGCAAGTGGTGGCAGATGCTTTCCACTGTAGGTTATTGGAGGTCAGTATAAACATCTCTCAAAAAACAAACCAGGAAATCAACTTATTAAACAGGCCCGGAGGCATTTTCTGTTATTTGAAAGAACATCAAAATTTGTGATATTGTAGTTACCGCTACACTCAAATCTCATACAGAAGACTTACTTGAGGCCTTTGAGGTCAATAGCTTTGGCGTCTACTTTTTATGAGCATCAAATCACAACAAATCGTCCCTGTCTAGTTACTGTCAGTCAGGTGAAAAGGGATTTTCTTCCCCTTCAGTGTCCAGCTCTCCCAGAGGTGGTTAGTCATGACAAAGTTTCTAACCACAAAAGCACATGGTTTCAGTTTAGCCCTCGCTACCATTCAACATGGCTCCCATCCGGTCGCGCTCTCTCTCTGCATGATCACACCACTTGTATACGACATACCATGACCTACAAGCTGTGTAATGGGAAGCAGAACCACCACCACCACCACCCTCCAAATCTGGACACCCTATAGGAAATGTCATTCACATCTTTGAGTAAATGCTTGTAATATTTCAAATGACTCTTCCTTTGTGGGTAAGAGTGCTCTACCGAATGATGTGAAACCTACTTAAATGCATCTAAATGAGGGTAGAATGAGAGCAGTGTTTTGCAGAGGTGGTACTGGTATGGGGTGTCAGCTGGTCAATTGGTTAGCTGGTCTTTCGTTTGGCCCGCTTGCCATTGGGCATGTGGTGAGAGAGCACAGACTTGGCAAGATGGTGCAAGACTGTAGTCATTCAGTGTGTATGTCTGGGAGTGTATTTATGTGTAAGCCAACCCCTATTACCTCAGTGTGAGTGAGTGTGAGGTGGTCTGTGCATGTGTGTGTGTGTGCGTGCTAAATCCTTATTACCTTAGCGCATGTGTAATGTTACCAAAGTACTTATTACCCTGGCATGGCATTGCTTGTGCGCCTGTTAGCATGCATTTGTCCCTATTAGCCTCTTCCTCTGTATCAGATACTCCCTGAGTACTAGTTAGCATAAAGCAACAAAACACAGCAGGACCCTGTCAGACCTGCCACAAACATTAACAAAAGACATAATTTACCCCATTCAAGGTTAATTATTGACATGATACTCATGATTTTTAATCCTTAAATGCATAGTTTAATAAAACTAAGATCATGTTTTTGGTTCTGCTAGTTATACTAATAATAAACTTGTATCACACACACCACTCCACCACAGAGCATAAAAACATAATTTGTCATCAGTCATAAGTCATGTAGATAGTTTTAGTTTTATTTGTCCAAATTTTACATCATGAATTCTGTCCCAATACAATAAAGAGTTTTGTGGTTTCACGGCAGTGACAATTTAGATTTAACATTCTTAATAGCAGGCTGACTTTCCAGAAACCCTCTCGTTTTGGGGTCGGGTTTTTCTAAAAAAAAAAAGTAGATTGTATAAAGTGTCCACCCTTGTTGCGAATCAAAAAGGTGATCCCAACAGCCGCACTCAAAGGCGGAGTGACAAGCCAGCAAACAGAGAGAGGAGATGCAGTTATTGTTTGAATACGATTAGAACGGCAAATATTTCCACATGGTCTCTCCAGGAAGACATTGATTTGTTCACATTAAAGTGACAGAATAGTTGTGCCAAGGATAAAAAAAGACAATAAAACCTAGACAATAAGAGAACCTTGCACTAAGGTAATATGTTTTTTGCAATGTGGGTGAACCAGTCCTTTGATATGGATCCTGTGATGTACTGGATTTAGATATACTTATCTCAAAACTGATACAGTATAACACAGTCCTGTATGAAAGTAACCAAAAAGAAAGAGTTGAGAGAAAGTATCTGAACACAAAGCTATTCTTAGGTCCAGCTGCAAACAGTTGCAGTAGTTAAAATTCCATCTTTATTGTCAAAAAAGCCAAAGCAGTGCAGTTCCATGTTCATATGATTGTGCTGCCTTTACCACATATTTTTCAGCTCTTGAGTAAATAGCGCTTCGATTTGTACCCGAACACATAAAAGTCTAGCCATGAAACCAAACATTCACAATCACCCTGCAGTTTCACAGTTGCCTTGGCCCCCGCTAGACTCGAAGCAGACAAAGGCTCGACATTATTGTTTTGCCTCAGGGCTCTGACTTGTCCGTGCACTTACACATGATTACATCATCAATATTTGGAGCAACAAGTGAAACTAGTGGTGCTTGGCTGCAACTCACAATATTTCAGCCACTTATGAGTAACAACAAATTATGCTGCTATGGATACTGGTGGGTTGTTTCATTTGTAGTTGTTATCCTATTTTGTCTGGTATCGGAGGAAACAGTCACTATAACCAATAATCACAGACTGACGGCAGATGACTTTCAGCAAATTTGTGTTGTTTGTAATACTGATTCATCTTTTAATCAGTCTGATTTTACTTACATAGTGTTAAGTTTCTGTGTCCTAATCTTTAAAAGTACTTCTGTTTTTTTTATCACTTCATTTATGTCAAGTGAGCTGACCTATACCATCCTGCCTAAATGCTGCACAAAATCAAAGCTAAAAGCTGAATCAAAACTGCAGCCGGTTGTGTGGGTTTAAATATGAGGTTTGGAATATGGTACAGCATGTAGCTCCCTCACTTTCTCTACTCATGCATGCTGTAACAACCGACCAGCAGACCAAGAGAAAAACAAGATCCCTGGCAGAGAAGGTAATTTGGTAAAGCGGATATGTAATTCAAGAACGTGCGCCCATGCACAGACAAGCCTGCGCAGTGTGCACATGGCAGCAGGGATGAATGCATGCAGTTGTGCAGGCACACACACAAACACATGACTGTACCCAACAAGCATTTGACAGACAGCAACACGCAGGAGGTGGCCAAGTTCCACCACTTTCAATTCCTGATGACATTTACATGACACACAGGTTTCCCTCTAAAAACAAAAAAACATTAAAGCAGCTTTGGAAAATGTTTGGAGCTGATATCATAATTAGTTTCTGATTTTATGGAGCAATTATGGAAAAGACATCATAAAAACTTTGGTGCTATATTTACATGGATGCAGTCCTTCACATAAAGATTTATTCAACATTAAAATGTTGAATAAGTATAAGTATAAGTATGCGTGCTGGCACATACACACAGATGCACAGAGGAGTTATGAATGTGCAGACTTTTTTTTTCTTCCAGCAGCTCCACCCATTTTTATAGCACAGATATTCAAACACGAAGAAACAGTTGCCCTGCCAGCACCTACCCGCACACCAGCCCATAACCACCAGTCAGCCGCCTCATGACTGCAGCCGATACAAACAGACAATACAAAACGCTCTGCCAAGAAGCAATCAGTCAGAAAAAGTGTCTCAGTGATTTGTTATGAGCAGGTGCTGTGAAGAAAATTGACAGGCGATGTATTATCAAGACAGAGTGAATTTACTGCCGGTAAATTGATAGGAGACATAATGAAACAATAAAAATGTCTGCAGCACCAGCCGGGACAAGGTGCTCTATGGTTGCATATATGTGTGTGCGAGCGTGAACATAGCGCGTGTGTGTGTGTGTGTGTGTGTGTCAGGAGAGATCCATTGCTTTGCAATTCACTAAACCCCCACAATACATACTCATTCATGCCCCATTGTTTTCTTAACTGATAAGGAAGTACTTGAGCTGTTTGCAAACACTATATCAACAATGGGGTAGGACAATAGAGGTATTCAAAAGGCAGAGAGAAGGAGAACAGGGCAATAAGAAGGAGAGAGGGAAGGAGAAACAGAGAGAGGACGATGAGTGTGTGTTTGAGAGGTATGTGTGTGCATGCGGTTTCGTGGGGACGGAGAATGGGTGCCATTCAAACAAACAAACTTAACCAAAGTGGCTAATTTTCAGCATTGTTGCATTTTATCATGTCGCCCTGCTGCAAGTCAACATGGGGTGTTTAGTGACTTTGCCCAGTGCTCTCAATATACCTCTACCTCTACCCCTCCCACGACCCACACACACAGGTCTGTCACCCATGGCGATGTGAGTAATCTCTGTATGGACGCTGCTGAGCTGCTCAAGGGGGCATCTGGTCTTTTTCCCCTCTCAGTCGCTGAAATGTAAACACCCCAGTTGCCTGGATTTGCCAAATGAGCACCTGGTATTTCAAAGTGGCCTCCTGGCTGTGACTTTTTTTTTTTTTACAAGTTGGGGTGGGAGGCAAGGCTGTTCTGCATTATGCAGACATGGACACAAGCATGCTTGCACGCACACTGTTGTTCACCACAAATGTATAGTGGGAGTGGAGACGCAGGGTGAGACAGGCCAGCAGGTCGACACATGCACATGTACGCACATTGACACAGCAAACGTTAACGAAAAAAAATGCACACATAGGTGCACACACACTATGCGCTCACACGCACGCATACACCACACACTCCGTCATTGCCTCACCTGGCCTTGTGTTTAGTCTATACCAAGTGTAATGGTATACGGTAGGATTACTGCAGCCCTCTGAGGTGCTGCAGTATAGCGGTGTGGTGTGTGTCAAGACTGTCTGTCCTCATCCCTGTGGGCTGCTGCGACTTGTCATCGGAACAGTTAGCCGCACGGAGCTAAACCAGACCCAAACCTTCACACTGTTAATCTGAGAAAAAGAAATTGGGGTCATCACATTGAATATCCATTGTAAAAATAAAAATAGAAAAAAAGAAAGAAAAGTTTTTTGTCACATAGTTGAAGAAAAAGAGACATTTTTTTTTCAGAGACAGGTTTTTCTCACCAAAAACTCACAGAGAAAATGTTGTCTGACCTTCAAAGCAGATAATTGCTCACTGGAGGATGAGGTATCCAAACACTTACAAAGTGTGTGTAAGACCACACTGACTCCAAGCGTTTGTTTTCTTGGCTAATTTATGGTGCAGCATCGCACTAAATTGCTCAGAAGAAATTTTACTGAACACATTTTGGCACTTAGGGTTTCATCTGGGTGATACCAGATCTGCAGTGGACTCAGTTGAAGGTTGAAATAACTACAGACTGGCCGATAAACTGGAGTGGATTCATATGATAATCCTGCCTTACATGTTAATATCCGCAACGCAATAAGTGATAAGTAATCCTAATGAGGAAAAAGAGGAAAAAGATGAATTTATTCAGTTGACGATTCATTTATTTGGCGTCACTGTCTCTATCTAGCTCTCTTTCCTCGCTATGTACTGTATAATGAAAGCCATCACTCCTTGATAAATGTTATTTTTGATTTGTTTTTCTGTGCTCACTTGCGATTGATCTTCCTTTGCCATTTTTAATGAAGCAGCATATTTTTATGTTTACATGTATGCACATCCCTGCTGTTCTAATGTTTGCTAACAAGCCTATTGCATCCCTCCTACATCCCGTTGCCTTTTATACAGTTTTTTTTTTTCCCAAATGACAAAGAGAGAGGAGAACTGATAAAATGTGAGCAGTTGCTTTTTAATTGTGGGGATCTTGGTTCTCTCTGCCATGAAAGAGGACACAGTCCTCTGTGGTGTAACTGCTCATTGTGTTGTTTGTGGTAACACTTGCCAAGCAGACTCTTGGCCAGATTTTATTCTGAAATAAATAGCATGTCTAAAAAATTATTATTCTTGTTCTTTTTGCCAAAACCAACTGAAAGAGACTGCAAATGAGAATGGCTATAATAGTCACAGTGCTGTATAAAAAAAAAAAAAGCTGTGATATAATTTTGCACACCCACAATGCCTCTAAAATCTAATCATTCTTGTGACAAAATTGCTGCCTGCCAGAAAAACTAGATATACAGGCAAAGTCTCCATTTGGCCCGGGGAGCCTTTTACTCATCCCCCCCCTAACCTCTCCCTAAAAAGGAAAATGTTGTCTTGTTGCTTTCGCTGATGTGATTTGTGGCCTGCTGCTTTTGGGGCTGATTCACATTCATGTGATAACAGACTATGTCATGCCACTGCATGCCTCGACATTGACAGTGTAGGGCTGACATTGGCTGTCTGTCATCGGTGCACGCTGACACATCCTGGCCCACGCCCACTCAGACCGGAGTGAGGCATCGTGGGTAAAAAGTAAGGTGTCTGCTTGTGGATTCCAAAACACATTCCATTGCACTTAATCACCAGTGTGGAAGATGAGTGAGAGTCTGAGATGCGTTCATTATTTATGTGTACATGCATATGTGCTGAGTGTTTTGTGTTTGCTCGACGGGATGCACAAGTACAAAATTTAGGCGTGTGTGTGTGTAACAATCTGTTTTTATTTTTGGTGTGTGAGATCATAGATCAAAGTACGTTTTTAAGTCTGTGACAGTGTGTGTGTTTGTGTGTATACTTGAATGGTATTGGTCTGGATGTATGTGAGTATTCTGACACGTCTCAGTGAAAAAAATCAGGCACACTCCTCCTCTCATGCTTTCAGGGAACTTTTCACCAGGGACTGTGATACTCTCCTCTACCCACTCCTCCACAAAAGTGATGTTCTGCCTTTGTAGCAAATCCCTGTTTTCTCAACTAGCTGCATCCACTGAGGAAACAGAACACATTCTACAGACAAGCATGAGAAACACCCTGACAAAACAGACAACAAACAGCGAGCACGGGTACAGAAATGCTGATAACGTCAGTCTTTTTTTTCATCTCTTTTTCCCTGGTATCTGTCATTGTTTGTCGTTTTGTCTTGGGCATTTTCTGCTGTTCTGTGTGAATATTCACAAGTTTCCCATGGGTGCTGATGGGGAAAAAAGGTACTGGCAACATTTCATATAATCTCCCAAGGTTGCAGGATAGTGAATCTTTCTGTCCTTCCTACAGCTCACCTTTGCCTTTCGTTACCTCTCTTTCGTCTGCCTCTCCTTCTCCTTTTGCCCTTCCTTCTACTCTTTTCCATCAAAACTTCAGCAAAACGGGAGCTCTGTGGTCTCCTCCTATGCGCTGGGGGCAAAGGTGCTCTAGATTAAAAAGAACCTCGCAAATTGAATTCACACTTGATGAAACAAACAGATTTGCATGTGTCTATCCGCCTGAGACGGGGTGGCCAGCTCCAGGCAACGAACTGTCCCACCTCTGAACAGTGTAATGCTCTCAACTAATTAATGGGCTGTTATTGGAGAAATATGTCACAGAGTTTGAGCTGAGGTGATGTAGAGCGGTGCGACCCCAGCCCAATAAAGGTCGAGGTCCTTGCTAATAGAATGGAACCGGGTCATTTCTTAATCTAATGAAAGTTTCCAATCATCCAATCCAAAGTTTATAGTGCTCAGTGTTAAGTTTCGTATCAATCTGCCTCATTCGTCTCTCAGACAGAGAGCAAAGACTGATTGTCATTTCTATGTGTTATTGTCATTTCTTTGTATTATGATGACAAAATGTAAAGTATTCAGGTTTCTTTGAAGCCATATTGTGGTGACAGCTGTGTATTTGAGTTGACAGCTGAGTCTATTATACACTTCCTTTTTTCATCAAAGGACATGTTTCTTCACATTACATCAACTTACAGTGATATGCTGAGGCAATAAGTGTGTGAGGATTCTGTGCACTCTTGGGCTCATTTATGTGATGCATTCTCCTCATTTGTGGCCTTTGGCTCTCAACTGGTGGTGTTATTTTATAATGTACGTTAAACTATTTCTGTAATGGCTCAGGCCACACACCACCACAACAAGGCTTCTTCACGAAGTGTTATGTTGGCCTTTATGGCAGCCTCCCCACTGGCTGCCAACAGAGGTCAGTGGGGAGATCAGTTGGGCATCGGCGACCACACATAAACCCTCCTCGCTCACTGGGCATGATGGGAAGGCTCATGGAACCAGCGTGGGCAGACAGGCTGACGCGTTTCCTCCCCCTCTCTGTCCCTTTAGCTATTTACCAGACGGAGGTCCCATCCAAGCAGGAATTTCACACCCTATTGACAATGTGGCTTCTGTCAGCTGCCGCTCCAGCACCCATTACCAGGGGCTCATCCTTTCTTCCGTCTCTTCCTTGTTTCCCTGTCTGTCTCTCTGCCTTATTCTAATCCTTCAAGGGGGTTTTGCCCTGTAGATTGTTAAAAGAAAAGGCAGGATCCGGACTTTAAAAGGATGGATGATTGGTCAGGGATGTGTGGCTAGGGTGTGGTTTTGTTGTCAAGGTGCTCTGTTGGTTTAGTGGGGGGGGGGAGGTTTGCTGAGCATCAAGAGAGTGTAGAGAACAGACAAAATGATAAGTCACGTGTCCTTATGGACAGGAAATAAAGCATTGCAGTCCTCAATTGTAGGCTTCAGGATGACGTATGTGTGACTAATGTCATGGAAAACATTTGGTCAGCACCAACCACTCGTGAAAGACGTTTTATTGTTAACACTAACTTTCCAATCCAGGTTCAGGCTGTAATTTACCCACTATGGTTATTCACAACAGCTCTTCACCATTCTACCGTTTTTATTTTCAGGTGTTAACCACCCAGTGTCACATGTCTCCTTACTGTGGTCTGGGCTTCTAAAAGTGCCTGAAATTGATCAAAGTTTCATACAGACCTTAACATGCACTTTGGGTGATCTGATCACAAATGGACAGTTTTAAGTACATTGAGGCAGCACTGAGATAGATCTCAGACCACATTTGGAGAGGATGTGTGCCTCATATGACCACATTCTTCAAGTAGTGTGTACGTGAATCTGTCCTGGACTATATTGAAGAAACACCTAATCAACTGACACCCTCTGCCTAAGCTGACATTAAGGCGATTTTACAAACTTGCTATCAGAACTAAGATGTTATAAAAAATAATTTCCAGAATCTCTGCACTGAGAGCTGCCCACTTGTGATTTGATCACACTAAATGTATGTTAATGCCAGGCATGAACAGGGCCTAACAAGGGCTTGATTTCACAGGACACGTTAATGATGTGAATGAGAAACTTAACACCAGGCTGAAGCAGTGTTTTGCTTTCATCTCTGTTTCACAGTTTCAAGCCCGTTTCAGCTCTGGCCACTCCCAGGATCACTGATGTGGTGAGGGTGGATGTGGTCAGCAATGTGCTCTGTTGCACCTATAAACACACCAAAGAGTGATGTCGTGTCACCCTGGCGTCCACCTGTACATCACCGCATCCAGAAGAAAAGTTAAACCGTTGGAGAAAAGAAAAGGTTTTCAGAGGGGTGTTAAGTTACTCTTTAAACATTCCTTTTGTTCAGAGAGATTTATTTTCAGGACAGCTTTTAACTGACGATTCAAAATGGTCACCCATTCAGTCAGAGCCACTCAATTTCAACAGTAATACATAGGAGAGGCAAAGCAAAGAAAGGTACCATCTCTGTGTACAGCTGGGGGTGCAATAGAAGTTGTATGAGGAATCACAATTGCAGAAATGAAAATGTCACAATAAAAAGGTAATGGGTTTATGATAAGTGCCACTGCCAGTATGCTAATCCCAATATCTCCAATAAGTCCTACATAATGAGTTCAATATCAGTTCTTCATACCATTCCATCTCCTAGAAGGGCCTGGTGGGGGAGATGGGTAGGTGAGCCATCTTGGAAGATGAAAACAGAAGAAGGCCCAAGCAGTGTGAGAGTAAGGGAGTGTGTGGCCTACAGTAGGAAAGCAGCAGGGGGACTTCAGGAACCTAAGGGCCCAGGTGTACTTGATCATAGTTTGTACAGCATGCTGTCCGACCTAATCAGAAATCAAAAGTGTTTATAGTTGTACTCGAAGGAGGGGTGTAAAGCCTGCCATCAAGGAAGACGGGCGACGGGAGGGAGCCTCTCCTGACGGCCCTCTGGTATGTTTGCAAAGGCTGATGAATACCAGTATATTCTCTTGGAAAGGTCATTTCTTACATACAATAATAGGGGGTTTACATGTCACGGTGAAGTAGATGACACTCAAAATAATCCTGAAGATGAAAAGAGGATGATATGACATGTACGGTGGCTGCAGTTATAGTAGTTTCACAGCTGATAAAACTACAGTCAAAATTTGCACAAGAGAGCCAATTAAATATTTCAAATATTCAGTAGGCCTGCATATCTTAGTTACCTCCTTCAAACACATATGACCTGCTTTTCACAGAGGGCATTAACAGAAAGCTTGTTGTATCTATTTGTGCAGGCAATGTACATGCACACCTAAATAATCCTCCCTACGAGATTGTTATTCTAAAGGAGGGCAACCTGGATTCCCTTGACTAGGACTGTCATAAAATGTCTCTCATCGCACATAAGTGTTCCTTCCTGAAAGGAAAAGGTCACATCCTCTCCCACAACAAGACGTGTGCTGCGGGGAGAGGGAGTGTTGCTTTCTCTTCCCTGTGTGTTTATGTGTTGGTGTAAACACCAAGATTGAGAAGATTAAAGGTAGAGTGCACATGTTTATTTTAAATTTCACCTAGATATCCATGGCATGCGGCATGATCGATAGGCATGTCAAGGTAAGCTTAATTCAAGGTGTGGTTTTTTAGTTTGTGGTGGAAATATTACAAAGCATACGGTTGTGTAGAAATCATCTGGCTTTTCACCACTGCGCTGTTTTTTGTACTGTCGACACACAGTATATAGCTGAATGCTGTGTCTGATAATAATAATAATAATAATAATAATCATAATAATCATAATCATAATCATAATAAACATCTCATTATTTCATTTCTAAAATATTATATAGTATAAAATAAACCTATTGTTCTTAGTCAATGCCGCTTGAGGTATAGACATAATATCTAAATTCAGAGAATTTGCTTTGTAAAAGTTCTAAAATAATGTTTCACAAACAGCCTCAATGCCTCATTTGGGGATGAAAACACAATCTAAAATGAACATTTTCACACAAATTAACACTTTAAGGGCATTTCTGGGGGGGGAGGCATACATCCCCAGCTACCAGTTACTATAAATTGGCATAAAAAAGAATGAAAATTAATCTTGTAAAAAGATCTTGTATCAGAATATGTTCAGCAAATAGTACAGCTTGCTGGCCCCCTTGCTTGAGAAAAAGTCAAACCTAAAACACTCATATGGTATGCTACTTGAAGCTTGACTAAGACCATATTGCCATGGAAACAGGATATTTCTTTGGTCTCATGGAGGATTTTTTTTTTTTCTTCAGGAGAGGTAGTTTCAATGAACACACTCATAATGGCAAGCTCATCTCTGTCACTCACTGGTCACTTGATGCCTGAGAGCAAGGGTTCTGGTTGAGGTGCATTAAGTTTACCTTAAACGTGATTAAAGAAGGGGTCTGGGACGGCAGAAGTAACTAAATGAGATGAAATGAAATTGGTGGAGGGGGAAAGAGATAATTAGCTTAATAAGATTGGGGAGACGGGGAGTGGTCGGAGCAAAGACGGTGAGGAGAGGGGGGCTATGCCGGTGTTTTGGAGGGGGTTGCTGTACCGTTGCGTTTCTCTGGAACATGCCAGAGGTACAATAGGGGTGCTAATCTGGCAAATTGAAAGGTGCTCGCAGGGATGGGTGTTGGTACAGGAGTGGCACTTGGGCTCCCATCCCTGGAATGAGAAAAACAAATTAAATTTTTGTAGCCTCAGAATAGCCCCCCCCCCCTCCCCTTCCACTCCACACTCGTTTCCTTGATTGAATTTGTGCCTTGCGCACAAGCCTGGGTGTAATTTTATGAGGGAGAGAGGGCTGTAAAGGTAAAATTAAAATTATGTTCAACATTTTGTAAGGGATGTTTAAACCCACTTTGGTCTTAGCTTTTTTTATTTGAACAATGATGTGATCTACACATATCTCTGCTGATTGAATATGAAACTGGGCTGTGACACATCAAAATAAAATAGAATGACTTGGAACTCATCTTTGCAAGACTTGCAGTACTGGACTGCTTTTGCTGTTAGATTTGCTTTGTTTCTCTGGATAAAAATGGACTCAGATACACTCGTGTTAACATTCACACGCGGAGGAAATTTTAGCAGCACTTGAGCTTCAGGTCATTGGACTGAAGGAAGAGATCTACCTGAACATCACATGCAAACTCTCCACAGAATGAACCTGATATTGAAATTCAAAATCCTGAGAAAGCTCCAGCCAGTTATCCTCCCAACTGTATAATTTACAGCCGATATGCTGTTTCACCCTCAATATTCAGTTTGTAAAGTTTGCAACTCAGATTAGAATTACTTAATCACTATGATGAAAAACAGAGGTAACATATAATTAAAAAAATATATTTAAAAATACACAAATATCAATCATGATTGATAGAAATGAAATCAGAACATTAACAACAGCCTTTTTTGATGTCCTAGTGGCTGTAATGCAGTAAATGCAGTTTATTCAAGAAGCGCTCCTACAGCCCTAAAAGCCCTATCAGCAACTTTGAGCATCTTCGCTCTGCACTTTAACCAATACTAACCATGCTTCCCAAGCCCTCATCTATTAAGAAGACTTGTCACTTCTTGTATAAAGGCCAGATCAGCTCTTTTATGACGCGCCTGTTTGATAAAATCACTATTACCCCAGAGAGGTGTCTACTCTGCCAAATCTGACAGCTTAAAAAAAACAGAGGCAGCCTCGTCTTTGCCTGTGGCCAGTGTCAAATTAGTTACAATCATCCACTTGTTGTCAGAATTAGACATATTTTGCCCTCGGTTTCATTGGCAATAACAATGAAGAGGGTGAATGACAAATTGAATTCACAGGCTTAATTGTGGGGTCCTTGATGGATTAGGGTCCATTCAAATAGGTAGATAATGAATGACAAAAGAAGATAGCAGAGCTGTTGCTGAGCAGTGAGGAGGACAGATTACCTCTCTGCCCTGAAGAAAGCTTTGATTTGTGGGATTTATTTGTCAGTTTGACTGCCAGAAAGAGATGAGGTGATATTCTTGTTTTGTTTTTTTTCCCCAGCACATGGTGTGAGATATGTAGTGACGTAACGTCTGAACATAACTGATCCTAAACTCTTAGAGAAAGGTCCCAACAGGAGGATCAAGCCACTGAGAAAATAAAGATGTCACAAGTTTTTACAATGTGTTTTGCTGCTGACAAGCCGGACATATCTTTGCTTTTAGCTAGCTGTGATATACATCTTATGTGCAGCATTGTTTTAGCTAGATTCATGGTGGAATGGAAAATGTCAGTCATATCATGTTTTGTAGGAGATTAGACAGCCTTCTATAGACTTTGGAACATCAAAGAAAGACGTAGGAAAGACACATTTTTCCTGTCTCCCTTGTTGCTGACAAAAAAAATCCGTATACATCAAATAACATGCAAGACTGTTGTAGAGTTTACACTTTTAGCACTGAGGGCCCAGAACCTGAAGGAGTTGCTCCGTCCAGTACTTCTGCATCGTCTCATAAGTAAAGTCTTTCACACAATTAAATGGTTGTTACATTGTTTAAATATTTTTCAGGTCAGAGGTCCGATTAGAGTGTGTTTTATGTCTAACTGGATTAAGATGTCATCTATCTTTGACAAAACCACTATGTGGAGTTGCCAGTGGCTACCGCACAAACAAAGAGAGTGGATCCCAGGCCAAAAACTTACGGCAGACATCAGCAATTCCTTCATGATCCCAGTCCTTCTGCACTCATTCATATTAGCTTCCCCATCTTTCTGTCTCTTATGCTCTCTCCTCTTCTCCTTCCAGTGACTCTACAATATGTTGCCCTAGAAAAATGCAAATAAATAATGCATCGCATGATTAAATTACAATTTCCATTGTAAATGCACTGATGTAAATGCGAAAAGTAACTCGCTGGCAAAGAATTAAAAAGCCGGTTCATTTCATTATGTAAAGGAGCCCTCTCAGGAGTCAAGAAAAAGAAGTTGGCAATGACCTTTTATTGGAAGGGTGGACCTGGCGCATTATGCAGTGTTTTTTAGTGAGCTTAAACTCAGAACATGTTGATGGGTTGTGGAAAAAGCACGACATACCAAAAGGGTTCTCTTCCATATTTCCTTTACACATTAGTTAAAGTTAGACATTACAACAGACATGTTATCGCTAGGTTTGATCTTCTCTCTAATATGTTTTTATTGCAACCATCTTTTGGCCCAGAGCACCATGTCACTCATGCCCTCTCATCAGCAACAGCTTCTTTGTCCTGTAATGTGGGCTGGTCTGCATCCCAGCAAAACATATGATCCAGGGTTTCTGCTGGCATTGGAATCGTTTTACTGCCATACCATGTCAAAAATAAACAGCATTCGCTCCCATTATGTGGTTGTCAGTAAAATGCACATCCCTGCCATTAAATAGACCACAGACAATAAGACTTGGTGTCAATCAGATGGAGAGTAAGATGCCAACAGGGTGGGGGAAATGAAGGAACCTGAATTGAAAACTCCAATTGAAATTCCAACTTTGGATTTAAATGTCTGAGTGGAGGCTCAGTGTGGATTTGTCATTGAAATGCAAACCATTTTGCTTGCAGTGCTGTATACTAAGGGATGAAAATTAACATACATTTTGATTTCCAACACATAAACCAGCGCTTTTTCAGCCAACATACCAGGGTTGGGAATGCATTTATTCAGCATGCAGTCATTCATTATTCATGTTTATATGTGTGCACCTCATAATTGCTTTATTCAGAGTCATGTCTTGTTTCGGCACGGGGCCTTTTGATGGCTTACAGACTAACTCCTTGAAATTTGGCTGCTTTAGATGTAATGAGTTTGTAATGGACACCTGCACTCAGTCAGCTGGGAAGACCAGTCTTCCAAAAACAGCTTGGCCACTATCCCTTTGAAAATGATTCACACAGGACGTCCTGGTGGCCAAGTGGCTCACACTTCCTGTCTCATCTGTCACCTCAGGTTTTAGGACCCACTCTCCATTACACCAGTCTGGTTCGCAGCACAAGGCTGTGTGGTATTGTAAAACCTCTGACCCCTGACCATCTGTGCCTATTTGTCACCACAAGGCCAAACATACCAGACACGTTTTGTATACGGTTAAAATCTTTGCAAGTGACAAGAGGTGGGGCATTTCCTCACATGCTTCCTTTAACCACACTGTCAAAAGTGACCTGGTTCACAAGTAATTAAAGAGAAAAATTGGCCTAAGCTTGAGTGGGGTAGAGGATTATTCCACTTGATCCCCCTGTGTTCTTTTATTCATTCTTTTTTTCTGGCTGACTACATTTCTTTAATATGATGAATGGAAATGCAACAGCCCAGTAATTTCATTCTCCAGCTATGGCCATTTTATTATTTCTTGGGGCTTAAAGAATTGCTGCCGAAATTTTTTGGAACAAAACCACTTCAAAGTCACACCAGACCTCAGGGCTATCAAGACTAAGAGCAAACAGTCTCCAGAATTGAGTTGATACACAGCGAGCAATGAATTTAATCCTTGACAAAATTCAGACCAACGTTCACATGGAGAAGAGAAAAAAACATCATGGTTATTACCTCCCATTTATGTTCACTTTGCATTTCAAAGGCACGGCCTCCACAACTTGTCACACCTCAGTTAACAGTTTAATCCTGACATGGGTGAAGAACACGGCCCTCCTTTGTGAGTGGACTGCTAAATGTCCAATGGCTGGATGGTAGGGAAGTGATGAAATCAGCAGGAAGAGATGGGGAAGGAGGGCAGGGAGGGAGAGATGATCTGAAGGCTACTTTATCTGCCAGAAGTCACACCGAGTGATTTCCATCAATGAGGCAAGGAGATTAGCGAGTGGGTGTTTGGGTGGGTGGACAAGGGAATAAAGTAAAGCATCACAGACTGCTGGAAGCCTGGAGGTGAGAAAAGAGCATGTCTGAGCATATCTTCAGTGAGAGTTGGCAGCTACAACGAATATGTCGGATCCCACTATACTTAACCTCATTGCATTTTTCATAAACCAACGTCATTATCATCAATCCATCACCTGCAACCCCTGAGATTCCAAAAGTGAGAGCTTCCCTTTTATCTAAAGCATGATAAATGTTAGAAACTGATAAAGTATGAGATGAACCAGTAAAGTCATTAGTAAGACAGTGCCTGCACTGTACTTTGGATAATAACCTAAACAAGTGAACATCATCATCCTGTCTGACTGGAATGATGTTCCTCCATATTGCCATGGAAAAAAGAGATGCCTAAATGTAACTCATAGTTATGAAAATGTATTTAGTTTGTCTAATCCATAGCCGAATACAAACGGTTGCAGCGGTCCCTGTGAAATTATATTTCATCAACTGCGAATGTCTGCAAAGGCCCGAGAGCCGAACAATCAATGCAGTCATTTTTCTTGAGAAGGCAGTTTTCTTCAAAGCTCCTGAAAACATTTCACACCTTGGCTGAATAAACAACAATCAAAGTTAAAGTTTGGGGAAGAACAGTCTAAGGTGGTTTTATTTATTTAGTGTTTAACAGTCAACAACTCTTCATCACCTGTGTGGGCGTAGTTCAGTCAGATTTTATTAACAGTGGCCTGGCAACACAAAAAGTCAAATATAGAAACTGGCACAAAGTTAAAGGCCACAGCAACTGGTACATCTTAATGTTGACCATATTTCTAGCTTCATACCAAATAGGACAAATTCTTTTTAACGCTCAGTTTGAATTGGATTTTTTTTCTGAATTAATAATTTACTGTACTTGCTGCTGTACCTCAGCACTACCACATTTTGGATGCAAGGCAAGTGCCACTGCGCTTGAAATACCATGACCGATGTAAAATTAAGAACACAATCCAAATCTTGACATGCTTAACAGTTCCACTGGAGATGGAAACGGGTCTTTTCTGACAGCTGACACTTTGTACAACTTGTTGCAGTCTTAACATCTTAGAGAGTCAATCCCTAGCAATGATAACAGAGCTATGTTGTAGACTGAAGAAGGTAGTTGGTTTAGGGGATACAGCTCATTCTCATGTTAGTAAAGTGGAATACAATCTTGCTTTGGCAGATATTGACTTTTTGTCAAGATCACAGAGGTCTACAGAAGGGCACAGAAGTTGGTTATGAGGGCAGAGATACAGTAGGCTATGGTTAGATTAAAAGAAAGTCGGTGAAGTGGAGTGGACACAGTCATGTCTTTCTACCAAAAAAGGAACACATATTGATAAACAAATATTTGGAGCCAGACAGACGTTTGCAATGGGTAAAATAAAATGTGGTAACCTGATTAGACAGACAGGCAAACTCCAGATTCATCAGCTCATTCCATATGCTTTTGAATGTCTGCGAAGAGTCTGTGAGGGCTGGATAAATGAGCAGGAAAGATATTATTATTTAAAAAGGAGACATCAGGAAATCAAACCATGTGGCAGGTTGTGTGAGTGAGGAGAGGAAGTGAGGAAGTGTTTTTTTTTTTTCTTTGTATGTGCACACATTCACGTTTGCATGCATCTGTGAATGTGTGCACGCATGTATACATGCAGGTGTGTGTTCATGTGTGTATGTGTGTGTGTGTGTGTGTGTGTGTGTGTGTGTGAGACAGGGGAGGAAAAGGTGATAAAAAAATAAAAATAAAACTAGGAGATTGAGAAGTTGATCAAACAAGAAAAGGGAAAGAAATTCATGTATGCATATTGACACACTTATGAGTGTCCTTGTGTGATTTTGTGTGTGTGTGTGTGTGTGTGTGTGTGTGTGCGCCAGTGATTGCCTTTGAAGTCAGAAGAAAAGAGACTTGTATTTCCGTGCCTATGCTTTATTCAGCAGGACACACACACACACACACACACATCCACGGGCCTACACATATCCATAATAAACTGTGACTACACCCTTTTGGGCAGAGAGAGAGAGAGAGGACTTTTATTTATTCATTTATTTTACAAAGCATATGCACAGCAAAGTACAGACCAACGCCTAATGTTTGTGGAGCAACACAACAGCTTGACCATAAGTGGCATACCCTTGTGACTGAATTCACCATGCTGGTGCCCCTAAACTCTGACCTCTCTGGAAGTGGACTTGATCTTTTAACCTCTCCCCTCTGCCCCCTCCCAGTCACATGGTTCGCTAAGCTGCGACCCTTTGCGACCTTGTTGGCTAAAGGGGAGGCAGCTGTGTTGGGGAGGTCAGGCTGAGCTACTGCTAATAACACTTTACACACCTTTAACACTCGGAGCTGCTGGGTGAAGCAAAGCGTGCTTAATCACTCCTGATGTGGATAGACCCACCAGAAACGAGTTTAAGACCATGTCAGAGTCTTTGTGGAAAAATACACGTGTCTAAAAAGGAAGTCTGATATTATTGAAGACACAATTAATACATTTCACTTTGCCTCATTTTTTCCGTGGACTACTTATTACAAATTGCGTGGCCACATCTCAGTCTAACACATGAAGAAGAATCAGCTAAATCAGCTAAATGTGGTGCATAGAATGAAATGAACACATTTTTCCATTGTTTCAGAAATAGCCGTGGGTATGCAGTGAGCAATGGGGTTTCATCCAAAGTATTATTTATTTTCAAGTACATGTGTGGTCTTAGTGTTGACTTCCACTGAGTCTTGGTTTCTTGACTTTATCGTACCAGGTGATTGTCTTGACTGACACCGGATTAAGAATTCAGTTTTCCAATAATTCAGTTCTCATTTGTTCTGCTACACATTACCTGAGCTTGGGCTTGTTATTTTTTTTGCATAGAAAATGAATAAATGTACAGTAAGACATTTGTCTTGAGTGCAAACCTGTTTACTTTAACAACCAGTTAGCTGATTGTGCTGGATTAAATGTACCAGCTAAACAACAACCAAGGATGATGGTGATGGTGTTCAGTATATGAGACTCGTAGCCTTATCGCCCACACCACTGTGAGATGGTTGAAAATGCCTTTTTTTCTTGGACATCCCAGTCATACTATTATATACTGAGCCTGCTTCTCTTCTTTCATTTAAGCAATTTTGTATTTTAAGCATTCTAACATGGTGATTTGTCAGTCTGGCCAGAAAGAAAGAGATGTCAAGAAAGAGATTAAAGTAGGGCTCTGACCTGATGTGGTCTTGGCTGCATTAATAGACCACACAGTTCACAGTGTGAACAAGCAGCCTGCGTGTGTACATATACTGTACATGTTTATGCACATCCACAGCATATACAGTCCCTTTTTGTAAATACGTTTCATTTATACGTCAGCAGACATGCCCAGACACACACAGTCTTTACTGAACTTGAGGTCTGCCAATGTTTTTAAGTCTACATTGAGGGGTGAACCCAAACAAATCCAGAGCATGGAGTGTTTCAAGAAGTGAACCTGACATTTATTGAATCAAATTGAAATAAAAATAGTGAAATATGAGCCAAACCTCTGTAACCTTCTCTTGGCCTTCTCACAAAGATTTGAGCTGTTAGACGGGTATTCTGTTTTCCACAGACATCTCTCCACTGCCACACACACGCACTAAAAATGATATGCTTTACCACAATGTGCTGCTCTGTACAAATTGCAGCAGTTACTAGATACAGCAGAAAAGGATTTTACAGAGCACTTACAGAAAATCCTTATTTATTCCCCATAATCCATGATAGACCTGATGTTAAAGGGTCTTCATAGTATTTTTCCTCAGGGTAAGTTTGCTTTACACCCAGATTAGGTTCAGACCAGGACTTTAGACTACTTTATATGGAGGTTTTCCTCTTAGGAGCTGAGCTTGCCGAGTTTCACCTGTGTCCAATTGTAAGGACAGTCTATTCTTTAACAAGTAAAGAACTGTTTGTTTCAGCTTATTAGTTTGACTTGGCAGATCTTAAAAACGGCAGGATCCCGCCATGCAGACGAGACCTAGTGGCATAAAATCAGCACCATGGTGCTGGTTTCTTTCAGAAGAGTAATACAGTGTGATATTGGGGTCAGTGCCACTGGCTGTCTAACTCTACGTTCAGAAGAACATGACTGTTTTCGTTTCTCTGTGTACATTTTCTGAGCTATGTAATTACCCCTGTCATCTCTATCGCACAGCCACTGCAGCCGAGCCAAAACAAATGTACAACAGCGACCTGGAATTGGGTAAAAAAAGAAATATCTTGGCTCATAAAATCCTGCTGGGAGGAGTTTCAGTCTGCTTTCTTTGTTCAAAGTGTATGCTACAGAAAGACTGTGGATTGCCCCAAGGGTTTAATTCTCTCTCTCTGTGCTGTCAGTGGAAGGGATGGGTGGGTGGCCCGGGGAATACCGCACAAATAACATGCTTGTTTACGCTGCTTGGATGCAAATGATAGACTGAGGTCACAAACTCTCCAAGTTTGTGAGACAAAAGGCGTCTTACATGCAGCCATGCTTTGTGGATGAGATTGGAGGTTTCACCCCAAGATTCATCATTAATCCCTAAGGGGTGTGTTTGATCTGGCCCGTCCTCGCCTCCACGGTCTGATGTGCGCCACTCTGTTATGGCTGCATCTTCTTAGCTTTGCAGCGCATCGTTACAAATTCTGATTCTGAAAGTTCAAACAATCAGTCCCCGAGGAGGACAGCTGATTCTACAACAGAGCAGACAGAGTGGGCACCCTGCTGAGACTTCCCCTGGTTTTCTGAAACTGGGGAAGGCGAGGGTGGAAGGGGGGACTAGAGTAGAGGGGAATGTTTGAGTAGTTGATCATCCTTCCATCTTCTCAGCAGCTGTGCAGCAGGATGGGCCTGAGTTCACAAGCCTGTGAACAAGTTTATGTCTGAGTCATTCATCTCATGTCAAACACGTGGGCATATATAGTAATTGGGAAGAATGTGGGTTGATCTCACAGCACACAATTTAAAAGCAGAGCTGATCCTTATACATTTTATTTTAACTGCATACACAAGCACTAACAAACGGGATGCCTCTTTGTTCTAGAGTCTGTGGGCAAAGCTAGAAAAGGGATAAATGGATATAGATTTAGCAGAAAGTCCACTTCAGTCTTCCACAGCCCACTGAAGACTAAACAGCCACATCGCAAACACACCGAACCTACATGTCAAGTGCATCAATTTCAAAAGGTAGAGATATGATGAGAGACAGAAGGAAAGTCTGGAGGCAGACATAGAGAGAGAGAAAGAGCAGACCTCATTGTCAAGTACATCACTTGTAGGATGTGGGGAAATGATGAGAGACAGCTAGACTGAGGAATGGATGAAGAGGGAGAGAGCCACTCCAGAGGAAAGTGGAGAGACAAAGCAAGAGGAAATGAAGAGGAAGAAAGTCCTAGAGAGAGAACATGCCTCCATGTCAAGAGTGTCAACAGCAGGAAGTGAAGTTTTGATGACAGGCAGATAAGGAGCCAGTGGTAGGCAAATGTAGGCAAATCCGTGAATAGATGGATGTTAGCTTATAGCTTATAGCGTGTTTCTTCAGTTTCAACTTTGTTATTTCTAAAATTCAAAGAGGAGGAGATTGATTTTCCCCATAGAAAGACTGCATGCCTCCAAGACAAATTTCTGTCCTTTATGCGATTAAAGTGATTGTGATTTTAAAATGACAGCCAGTTGAATGTTTATGTGCTGCATCATGTCAGCCTTGGAGATCTGAAGGCATCTATTAAGGGATAATGAGGAATAATCACAAAGCACCTTGCAGTCCCTCGATAGAATAACAAAATACCAACAATGTATCAGTAACATGAGTATAAACTAAATGAATGTGTGCACGGCATTTAGAGTAACTGCGTTACTTAATCTGTGTTTGCAAAGGACATGCCATCGTTTGCTGCGTGCAGATGATGAGAGGGGATGAGGAGGGGGGTGAAAGAAATGGGAAGAGAAAAATGGAAGGGGGGTCCCAGTCCCCATCTCCATCCCCTGGAGAGTCTGGCTGGGCATTAATCTTCTCCCTTTGACAGCTCCCTGAAAGTTTCTCAAGAAGGGCCATTTCCTTGAGCTATTATAATGCTTCACTCAAGCACAACCCCAATGCTGAGTGTTTGGGGGAAGGAGGGAGGACCGGATGGATAGAAAGGGAGAAAGAGTAGAGAGGTTTAATGGACCTCAGGAGCTGAATATAAGGGATCATTTAGTGGATCTAGTAGTAATCTGTCACATGGGGAAAAAACTATGGAAACTATTGCTTATTTTGGATTCACACTGTTGAAGTACTTCATATCAAATCACTGAGGCCATTGATCAAACCTTATTTAGCCATAATCAAATGTAAAACAGGAAATAAGCACATATGCTATAGCAAATGCAAGTAAATTAAGAAATACATAGTCCTACTGTAAATATCTCAATCTAATATTGAAAATTTTACAGTTGCGTGCATCAGAATTTTATGTTCCTTGGCTGCCATTTCAACACCACTGTTCAATTATTTCTTTCCACAAAGCTGTCTGAGCTGGTACAGTGACGCCAGAAGGAATCTTTCCAAAATCTTTGAACCAAACCTCACTTCTAGCAGTCAACACTATGGCAATATCCAGCACAGCATACTTTCAACTTAAAATCAAATTCAGGATTTGACATGTTTTATTAATCTGATGCACTGCATTTTGGGTTCCATTTCCACACTGAGAAATAACTAAATCAAAACTCAGAAGCCACAATATTCACACAAGCCCGGACGAATTCTGGGATTTATTATTGCAGTGTTATTCTTCTATTACAGACTATGTCTAAATCCACATATTGATTATAAAGTAATTTTTTTCAATTTAAAAATCCCCCTGTGGCCCTGCGCTGCTAAACCAAAGTGTTAAGTTCCTATGTGTGTCCTGCCCCATCACAGGAATATTTGACAGCATATTGAGGTAAATGGTTTTCCCAGCAGGGTCACTTAATGTGTCTTTGGAACAAGCTAGCAAACATTATCAAATAACATCTTTTTTGTGAACCATTCACACATTTTCTTCCCAGCTCACTGTCGAACTCCACTCTGAACTATGTTAAGTTAAAAAATATGAATGCTGACCTGACAGGATATTTTGGGATTCAGCATGGTGCTTTGGCCTGGTTTTGGAGTTTGTAATGCTACAGGGTGCTATACAAAACCAGGGAGTGCATCTCTAAGCACGGAGTAAAAAACTAATTTACTAAACACAGTTTACACGCGATATTAGCTGTACTAGTCAGCTCTGTTTCTGGACAATATGGGAAAACAGTCAGCCTTTGAGCCTGGTAACCAGCTGCGATAGCTTCATATTTAAGAGACAGACAGCAGCATTGACCTTTTCATCTAACGTATCCAATGATTCCTCAAGATGACATACCTTTAAGTACAAAACCCTTCGTTGTCATCTTTTTTGATAAATTGCAATATAAACAGCCTATCTATTTAGCTTATTTATGTTTAGAAAGAGTATAGACAAAGATTATCCTCTTGGCTCAAGTGAGCTCTAGATGATTCACAAACTCCTGCTTGGCCAATATCCATGAACCTGTGTGCTTCTGCAAACATCAGACGGTTTCTCTGTTTCACTTCCCTCCGTCGGTGGCTGTCACAACACCTACTAATCTGCAAATCTCCTCATCTCTTTCTCCGTCACTCCGTTTTTCTAACACATGAAGAGTGAGACGGACACTTTAGCATCAGTATCTGTTTGTACCATTTGTAAGGTGTTCCACGATGTCATTACGCTTTGTGAATTTCTGTCAATGCTGTCAATATGTCTGTGCCCTCATGCCACCGAATTTAATTGTATTGTATTTCATTTCAACTCAGTATCCCACACATACACACACACACACACACACACACACACACACACACACACACACACACACACACACACATACATTTTAATCCTCATAGTGCAGTCAGGACTGGCAGTGATGGCTGTCACAGATTCTCCTTCAGGTATGAACAACCCTGGCACTATTAACCATCTCCAACTTCACCTGTGATCAAAATTCACCAAATCTCGCACGGGGTCGGGGCCACTGACTGGGCTGGGTAGCTTCGAAATCAGACAACAAATTAGTTTCATGATCCGCCTCCAGTTCAAGCACAGCAGTCAGGCCTCCTCTCAAAGACCAGTCGTGGTGATGGTGATAACTTGACAAAGTAGAGTAGACAGAATGTAGGATGACAGGTAGAGATGCGGGCAAAAGAAACACACACACTGGCCATAATGAACAAAGGGAGCACAAGGAGATAAGAGATGGATATGTAAAAAATGAAATGTGAGTAAGAGACTAAGAGAACCTAAATGAGAAAGAAAGAGTAAGAGAGGAAGAGAAGTTGGAGAGGTTATGTTATAGAGTCTCTCTTAGCTTTTTCAGTCTAAGAAAAACAACTCTGTTTAATGCCACAGTCATATAAAACAAAAGCAAAACAGCCATCAAAGAGAATATAGATGATTCAAAAATACAATGAATGTACCTTTTGCTCATGTGGGCTTGGCAATTTGTCTCAAAAGTCACACTTTTGTTCAATCATTGTCTATTGTCATGGTTTAACAGCAAATGATATGTTAGTATCTTTGTCATATTGTTTGTACTAGGACAGTCCTGGTTCCAGTCTTACTTGTAAAACAAGTTTTTCATTGGCAACAGGCCCACCAGCCCAGCAGTCAAGTTACTACTCATTTCCACCTCAGAGATTCTTCATCCTGACACCGAAGTCTGGCTCACTTGATCTTTGGCATAAGGGGTTTACACATTCATCAGGCCAAAGGGTGTGCACTCTGTGCTTGGTTGCTTGCTAAACGAGAGTCTGTCACTGAGCAGTGGTTCTCTCTCTTTCTTTGGCTCAGGGCAGTGTGCAGACCGCACAAGTTCTTCAGGTTAACTTCCGACTCACAGACTCTCTGAGTTGGATGTTAACATTGATCTTGTGCAAAATTGGGCATGCACCACACAGAAACAGAATTTGGGTTCACTTCTACTCTCAAATTGAGTTAATGCATTCCTCTTTGAGTGTCCTTCAAAACTATTTTTATTAAATCTAACATCAGTAAAGAAAGTATAAATGTGAGAATGTTGCGTGATCCTGTGATTGTTTGCAAGTCTGTGTCTGTGACTGCTACTTCTTGCCCAATGCTCCTAAGAAGCAGATAGGGCATATTGTTGGCATAATCAAATGAGGGAAAGCAGGAAAGTGTGATGAATCACCTTGAAACAGGTGGAAATTAGATGCTGTGATGAATTTTGATGCGGGAGGGAACTAAAATATTCAGCCACTTACGGAATGGAAGTTTACATGGTCTTGTAAAGCTCTCAGGATGACACTGAATTAAAGTTAAAGGTTCAGTTTTTAATTCTGTGTTAGCCTATCTATGAAACTGCACATATAAATTACTTGAATGACAAAAAAAAAACTTAATGTCCTTATATATAAAATATATGATGATTTGAATATAAAGAATGTAATATATTACACATACTGTTATCTAGCTTACAAACTTACTTTTTTATTTGCATATTGTTGTTGTGTACCATTCAGTGCATGCTAAGTTAGTATGGTAACTTAGCATGGAGCACCACCACCAGTGACTGGGGGTCACACTGTGGTTTATGATATTACTCCACATTTAAAATATTGTGGTGTTTTTTGTATTATTCAGGCAGCAGGTTCAGTAGCAGTAATACAAATGTCATGCTTTTTGAGTTAGCTGTTTCTCTGGGCCATGACTCCCTTATAGGACAATTTTATTGGTTTTCAACACAGTATGTGCTCTGTGGGGGGCTCCAGCAACCTTTTTTTAAATGCGCGTTCAGCGATTTGTTCAGTGGGCCATCCTGCAGTCAGTATTCAAACCCCCTCTGCGCAGTCACTCATTCGCCCTTTTGTGCACATCTTTTGTGGACCTCCCTCTACAAAAGATGTGCACCAGAACATGTCCTGGGAGAGTGGGGAGAAAGGGAAAGTGTTTCCTTTTTCATTGCCTTTAATTATCTCCAAATTGGGATGGGGGCAATTGTTACATGTATTCCTCTCCGGCCCCAGTCGCCTCTCAAAGACCTTTAAACATGTATTGGGGACAAAGCTCACATTTTTGCTGGCAGTCACACAGATGGACAGTGATACACTCCTCTATTCCATTAATATCTCAGACAAAAGAGAGCAAATATACATTTAAGCGTATCTGCACATACTAAATGGACATGAAGTACTGTATGCATACGTGAAACATGACATGAAAATTAATGGCTTACGGCATTTACCAGTCCACAATACAAAGCCTGAGTGAGGCCTAACTGTGACACAATGTGTTCAAGGGGCAATCAAGCAAATCAACAAGTAAACTGTGGGTACACTATGATCCAGCACATTGACAATGGACCGTAACTTTGACTAAGCATCAAGTTATTCAGCTGAGAGGAGGGAATTCAAAAACTGTGACTGACATCAAAAGTCCAGCTGGCAATGTCATTTCATCATGCTGAAAGGTGCCCTTAATGAGTCCATTATCAGCAAATGCGATTGAGTAAGATAATAATCAAGCCTCTAAAGCAGAGCAGTTTGCAGATAAACAAAGAGAGGCAACTCGGTAATCCAAAGATAAATTCAGAACAAACAAAAATTTCACAAACAGCAAGCCAGTAGGTGACTGGAGTAAATCAAACCTCAGAAGAATAACACAGGAGACAGATAACCTGTAGGTGATGCGTGACCGTCTGGGAAATTGATATTTAAGTATCAGACCTCACTCTCCATTTTCCATACCATCATTCAACAAGAGGGATCGGGAGAAAAAAGGGGACAGATTTAAGCCTGAAGATCATAGACAAGTTTTCACCGTCATGGTGGTGGGGCAAAGAAGGTATCTTCTTTGACCCTGGAGTGCTCTGCTCATCAATCTTCAGCAGGTCATCAAATGGGCAGGGACAGAGAAGGCCAAGGCAATTGGATTCGCCAATCGTGATGGATCCACTGCTGGTTGCTGGGTGGCTTTTATTTTTTTGAAGGCAAAAGGAACAATGGGACAGAAAGCTAGGAATGTAAGGATGTGGGTCTGTGGCGTGTGACAACAGGCGCGTTTTTAGACGTTCGAAAAATAAATGTTTCTTGAGTCTGTAGCGAAAAGGTATGTTTCTGTTTTACATTACATAACCGACTTGCACATAAACTCTCGCACACAAACACACTCACACAACTTGGCCTTTAAACAAGGTCAAGCCTGTAGCCGGGTAACAATCGCAACTCATTAACATCCAGGAAGATCCATTGCTCTGGATATTGGCTCGGACAGTCCCTCTGAAGCCGATTGTCTTTGGACGTTTCAAGCCTGTCAGTTCCATCCCATACAGCCTGTACAGCTGAGAGACATCTGCAGCCCAGAAAGACAACTCTGTCTGTTCCTACTATTCCCATATATAACTTTCCCCGATAGAGCATGCACAGAACAAAGGGTGAATTACACATCTTTATCAAATTGATGTGGCTGTTATATGTACCCACAGTGGCAATTCTGACTCACTGACTGTTGCGCCATGAAACTAGATGGAAGGGTTGTGCATTGTACATACTAAGCAATTGCCTTCGTATTCTCTTGTATTCACTTTGTGGCGCAGAGCAATAACAATGGTGGTAATGAGGAGGCTTCTAATGGAGATTGTTTTTGCCAGACGAAGAAGGGCTAATTGGTCTAGTATTGTTAGGAAGGAGCAACTAGCCTTTATTCCACCTGTTCCGTGTTAAAATGGAATGCCATCAGTGTCAGTATCAGCAAGTGTCATTTGTTGATGGTTAGAAAATAACATAAATTATGCTGGAGAAATAAGACTATGAAAAGTGTTCCAACCAACCCTGGTCTCACCTACACTAAAAATGGGAGCAAAGATAACAGAAACAGGGATTTATTCATCCTCATCATGCCTAACGATAGTGGATCATAACATATCGGTATGGAGTTAGTCTACACACAATCCAGTTCAAAACCAGACTAAGCTTTTTCAATGGATGGCAGTTTTAAAGCTTCAGACACATTTATACAGGTACACACACACACATGACTGAAGATACGATTCCATTTTGTGCTTAATAAATCAGATTTTATCAATGCAAAGATATGAATGAAATGAAGATAGTGAGCTCATCCCAAATTGTATCCAGTCAACATGCAGCAAAGGTGCTGGGCCAGACGCTATCGGGTCAATCCAACATTTATCTTTGATGGGGAATTCTTCCTGGTATGTCAGAAAATGTAACTAACGTGACAGCTAGTGAATACTTCTGTGAATCCACTTTTCTTGATACTTTACCAATTCATTTTCACAATATCATCACTCTAACCCTTGTTTGTGGTTTCCTCTTCATTAGATTTATTGTCTAAGTTGTTGTAATTATTTTCTAATACTGTTTTTCATCATTTTGCAATTGTTTCCAGTGAACTGCTGTCTTCAACTTTGTGTGTCTAGGTCACTACATAGCTGTGCTCCCTCACAGACTCACAGTGAGCACAAAAGATTGATATATATACAGAGCAAAACACTGATTTTTGTGTCAAATTAACACAGCAAGGCCATATTAACCAGTTACAGTTATGTTTTCTGTAACATTTTTTGATCTTTGAATAAAATGAATATGGACAAGGAGTGGTTGTTCTATGCTGCTGGATTGCAGGTATAAAGTGAACTTTCCTAATTAATACTCGTGCGAATACTAAACACTCAAATGCCCACTGGTATGCTGGGCCCCTGGGCACAACCACCACACTTCAGTGCCTAACTATAAATCAGCATGAACAAAGCAACAAGCTTTGTATACATCTTTTGATCTGAACATATACAATACATACATTCAGCAGGAATAATGTCCTATAGCAGACTGTCTGTTTAAGCAGACGAGGGAAATGAAAGACTAAATTGTAGAGAGGCAGGATATACGGATGGTTAAAGGGGTCATAAGACATGAACATTGTGAAACGGTGTAGACAGGCACTGTCACAGCCAGCCATGAGAAAGGGGTGTGTGTGAATGTGTGGTGGTGGTGCTGGCGCTGGTGGGGTTGACTGCTGTGAGTAATGGCTCCTGTCTGACAGGGCCTTGGGAAATAGAGTCGAAGCGATCGATACGTTATAATGTTAACAACGATCCCTCCTCCCATTGTGCTGCCCGAGACAAATCTATTAAAGATCCATCCCATCCCGTCATCACCGTCCATTGCTAACAGCATACAGAGAGAAAGAGAGTGAGAGGGAAGAAAAAGAAGAAGAGTGGATGAATACCAAAACACAAAGCAATTTTCAAAGCTGCTTTGCAGAACGCTGGTTCACTTTGTGTCAGAAAATGTTCACTCACATTCAATGACAAACCGTTTTTTGCCGTGCATGGTTTTTTTTGCTTTGGTCAATTTGCAGCTCTATGGAATGCGTCTTAGCAGTGAAGTGATCCCCTTGCTGCCACATTGATTACCCATTAACGAAGGAATATCGACAAACACATTTTGACATCTCTGAAATCGTTTCTGAAAAGGTGTTGGAGTGACGCTTCTCACAAACACACAAGCTAGTGTCTTTAAAAGTAATCATTTTGAGAATACAAAAAAGGGTTTTAATTCTACACCCGAGGGACAATACAGTAGCTTGAAACGTGTTTGGATAACTTTTTTTGGTGACATTTCATGGTTGAGGGAGAGGGCTGCAATGAAAAAGCCACAGAGAGGTTCGATAGTGCTGGCTTAAACACTTCAGCCTGTCACTATATCTCCCCAGAGAAAGGCGAGTGGAGCAACATTTGTTGTTTCTTTTCTCCAGGGGCTTTGTGTACGTGTGTTAGTGTCTGCAATCTGAGTGGACCCTCAGACCAGGATGAGCAGTGAGTGGTGACGACAGCTAACGTCAACCATGTCTGATGTGCCACATGTGGAATTTTCATTACTGAGGAAAGTCAAACGGTCACACATGCATGCAACGCCATCCGCATGACAAGGATGAATGGGGGCTACATGGTCAGCTGAGGTTGGGCAAAGTCTCAGCTGCTCTCCACCACCACCCACACACATTAATGTTTACACAAATTCTTGCAGTAAAAAAGGGAAAGCATTTTTCCCTAAATGCACAGAGAGAATAGAGGTTGCATTCAGCGCAAGTTGCGTCAAAAAGCCTAAATCAATTCCTTTCAAACCCTACCGCCATGTTATAGGACAAGCTGTGACATAGACAGTACAAGCATGAACACAAACACCCAAACATGTTGACACACCAATGGATACAAATAGGTCTCAGCTCACCCACTGCCCATGTAATCAGGGGCCCCTCAGATCCCCTGCAACCCCAGCAACTGTACATTCTGAGGTTTTACGATCTTGACCTCATATGTAAGTGTCACAGTGTTGCATGGAAGGGATCAGCTTAAGTGAAAGGGCCCCCACTCATCCTTCCTGCTACGACCCCCCAAGCAGAACACAGATCAAGTTGCCCCCCCTCCAGATGTGAGCCTGGGGGGGCATCCTGAGGCTCCAGTTTGTGTGTGTGTGTGTAGGACACACTCCAGTGTCAGCAACGTCACACCCCCTGGCACTTGACGCCACTGACCTGTCAATGAGATGGATAGGCCTGTGGTGCCGATGTAATGCTAGGGTGGGGGTGTGATGCATATGTGTGGATCCTCTTGCTTTCTATGACACCCTTGCTTTCTTGTAACAAGCATCTCTTCTGTAGCTTGCCCTGAAAGACAGAGTCCCACCCCCAGTCCCTGGGGACAGCACAGTCCCTCGACACCTTTCTTCCATCTCAACCTCAATAAGTCCTCACCTCAGAGGTCTTTATTAACGGCTTTATTTTAAGCCCTGTGTCCAGACAGCACTGTTCGTGTCACCATCCCTCCACATGCACAAGAGTTACCACCGGCGGTGAACCCCCCGCCTCCCCGCTCATTCCCCAACGGTCAGACACTACATCGGGTTCAGATCAAAAGAGTTCTGGGTGTTATGATGGCACGACTGTGCAGTCAGGACGCCCATGCTGTTTATAACTTAATTCACACATCTGTTTTCCTTATTGATTGCCCTGCTCAAATTTTAATGGGGGGCCAAATGCAGACAGGAGATTGTATTTCTTGTTCTGAGTGGCCAGCTTATCAGATTTTCCCGTCACACTGACGTTGTCAAACAGTGAGCACAGGTTTGAGCATTAAGCAGGCAATAAGTCAATACGAAGACCAAAGTGGTAACACTTAGAAACCTTTCATCCTCCCTCTGCCACGTGAATATTTAATATGTTGGTGTCTGGTGTTATGATTCCCAGGATGGATGCTGAGGACCTGTCATTACTTAGCCTGTGCCCATGTCCTTCCTAATGCAGGACTGGGTTTGCACGTCAGCTGGTGTTAATTTATGTTCAAAGCACAGAGTCGTGGTCAAGTTCCAATCAATCAAGTATCACCAGGAGGTCAGAAGATTGACCTGACCCAGGAATCAATCTACTTATCCCTAACCAGTTTAGAGATTTTAGCACAGATATCAAAGCAAGGCTTCCTACATGATATGACTGTGTATTTATTTTGGGGAAATGTGGGATAGTAGCAAAACATCTTAATTAGCTTTTGGTCACTATCATTTAATTGGCGGTAGATATAATGTTTTCTACTCACTCAATCCCTCCTTAAAGCATGTCAGTGGGTATTAATGAAAACTGAGTGTATGCTGCGGTCTAGAGATTTGGTATGGAAGAATTGGTAAAGGCTTTTGCTGATCATTTTTTCCATAAAACAAATGATTCTGGGGATTTTTACAGTACATTCCACCCTGCAGCCGAAACCCTCCCCGCGCCAGGAAGATGAGACACGCCACAAGTTGCTTACACACACACACACACACACACACACACACACACGTGAGAGGAGATATTCAGACAGACAGATGCTTTCAGACAGATAGATTTGCACTCACAGAGCCAACAACATTCTCAGCAAACCCCAACGCACAAACAGTCACACTCCCACAGCCTCTCAGTGGATATAACCTAACCCCTACCCTATTACATTGCTCACACATAGCAGAACAAGCATAATGAGTATATGCTGTGCACAAATTAATGCCTATATGCTACTGGAGTCTATGGGAAGAAACTGTACAGCATGCAAATCTCTGTGAGTACACACACATTCACCCAAAACACTAACTTCAACAAGATGACACTCACCCACTCAGGCAAATGTGCTTGTGGACAGGCAAATGTACCCACACAGTTCACATTCCTATATATACACACATTCTCAAGGGATACACTTTCTCCTAGGGTGAATCTGCCGAGTGAGATACACATATATCAGCATATGCTCTCTGGGTGTCAAACACAGAAGTCACAGGGCAATTTTGGCATATTTCTAAGCAACATGGCATGCTGAAAAATGTGGTTATGTAGAGTCCTAACAAGACAGGTGTGGCTATCTAGCAAACTGCTGTACTTCTCAGTGTTCCTCTTACAGATATTTTCCTTTCCATGGCGGAGAAGAAAAACTAAGATTCAAAGTAAAGACATAACATGGTTTATAATCAATCCGTAATAAACTGCACTGTTGTCAGGACAGGTGGATGCTCTGCTAAGAATAGAATAGAGAGGTGAAATATTACCAGCTTTCTGAAGCATGCATGTACACACACATGTATGAACACAAACACACACACACACACACACGCCTGGGTTTTTAAAATGCATCTTTGCATCCATGGTAAACAAGGCCACATGCTCTCAGGCAGATACTGTTACACGCGTATCGAAATTAAATTAGCCAACGCTATCTCATTTCTCCCAAGAGCAGCAGGACCCATCTGCAAACATCAGACAGTGTCTCTACAAAGGACCTGTTGGTTCTCATTGTTTAAATCCAGTCCCCATCTCCCATACCCCAACTCAATAAGCACCCCTGTGTTTTTGCAGAACGCATTTTCATTAACTGTAGCAAATTACATTTTAATCCATGAAGCCCGTTTCATTGAAGAAATTGTTTGACTGGTCTGAGATTGGCATTGAGTTGCTGCCATGCAAAAGGCAGGGGAACAAAAGTGAGAGATGATGAAAGCTGTTGTTTGTTGTTCCTTTTTTCCCTTTTCTCTGTCATACTGATGGAAATTAGCAGAGATATAGGAATCTCAATGATGGCTCAGAGCTGTTGAAATTCTCTGCAGACTTGATTACATCTAACCTTTTTCTCTCTTTAATCTCTCATCTTTGACAAGTTGAAAGATTGAGATATCCCCCCGCCGAATTGAACTATAGTTTGCATCAATACAAAAAAAACATTGTGTGTGTGCATATCTTGTAGAGGAGCAACAGCTAAGTTGCAGCAACAATCTAAAAATGGTTAAATATTGTCTAACCCATTTTAAAACAATCCTCCCTTTGTTTCAGTTGGAAATAATACGGAACAATATGATGTATTTTCATTGGTCAGGTTCCTATTAAACCAGACGGTTGCTGCTTTATAAAATGCTTAACCCTCCAGAGTGGCTTCTCTTCCAGTAGTCTGCTTTGATCTCTCTGCTGTTTCAATGCCTTAATTGCCCCTTAATTTGTGTGACCAGCAGACCCTGATGTTGGGGGCCGATAAAGAGGCAAAGCTCAGTTGGTTAAAAACAGTGACCTACTATGTGACATAGTCAGTATGCTTCATTGCCCCACACAGTTCCTCAGTGGCCCCCTGATGCCTACTAAGCCTGGGGGCCCTCTGGTAGAGTGGAGAAGCACTAGCACTAGGGTTGGGACCAAAGGCCCTTAATTAGCAGTGTTGGTTGGGCAACTAAAAGTTGGAGCAGAGCTCTAGAGCAGAAATCCTCTCCCTCTGGTGTGTTCTGCTTGAAGTATTTATAATGTAGGAGTGTTCTTTCTGGAGTCAGCAAACCAATAACAAACTCAATTCTACACTCAGATAAAGCTCCGGCTCTTACCAAAAAAAACATGTGTATAACCCAGAGAAGTGCACATCTTCGCACAACGGTATTGGTACCAGCAAAATGTGTGGTGACTCGTAAGAGGGTCTTCCATGCCGTGGAAAAGAAAGTACTTTGACCTAATCAGTGCTGACACTTGCTTTGCTCAACACATCCATTAGTAAACTGATAATTTAGCAAAATGACACATTAAATTGGGGTCATGTTAAAAATGAAGAATGTATTGATCATGTTTATATGAAAATTGAATACCAGTTTATGGCTGGTAGGTTTCTGTAATGGTGGCCCGGCCTGAATACACTGACAGGTTGCATGTAAACCAGGAATCCTCCCTTTCAGTCTGTAGTGTAGTCTCAGCATAGCAAATGTTTAGATGAAACAACGTTAATACATTTACACTTACAATAGATTATTTATATTTATTATATATTTATATCTAAATTTAAAATAAAGATAGTCCATGATACTTTGAAGTATGAATTGTACAAATAATAATACAGTAATAACACCAATTCAACACAAGCACAACAACCATATCTAACTGTAACAAAAATATTATAATGTGCATTAAGCGATTTTTCTTTCTCGACATTTGTACACTCTTCTTTTTGATGCTCTTAGTTAGTCAGAGTCAGAACAGAGTTCAAATAGAAACG
Organism: Pempheris klunzingeri; assembly: GCF_042242105.1. NCBI lineage: Eukaryota > Metazoa > Chordata > Actinopteri > Acropomatiformes > Pempheridae > Pempheris > Pempheris klunzingeri. The sequence continues at coordinate 17,609,112 of NC_092017.1, read as the reverse complement.
CTGTATAAGTCCACAAATTAAAAACATCGAGATGAAGACATGCAACAGCAATTCAATAATAGTTTTTATGAGTCAACAAGAATGTGAGGTCGGTATTACTGCGCCAAGAGAAAAATGAATGCAAAATTACAGCTCATCCCCATTTTTCTTTTGCACTGAATACAGCTGTAAACCGGTTCTTAGACTTATTTTGTCGACATTTCTCAATGGAGCCTGTTAGTGTTCTGTCCACTGAAGCAAGGACAAAACTGTGAAAGTGAAAAGCATGCTCCAAGCTGCTGACAGTCGCTGTTGAGAAATCATGCCATTAAAGTGGAAAATAATATGCCTTCTTGTCCAAAAAGTGGAATAGAAACTGACAGGTAATGGGATATGGTAGAGGTGTACAGTAGTTCAGGATTGGAAACAATTCAACCTGATGTCTGAGGAGAGCTCGTGACTGTAGATATAGCAAAAATCACCAAATTTTCTCTTACTTTGAGGCTGAGGAGTAAAAAGAAAAGATGTGAACTGCTGACATTTAATTGTTGGATTGTTCCCTCATTGGGCACTTTTGTTGCTGACCTTGGATTAGACCCAAAGGTTCATTCTCGGGGACTAGTGGAGAAGCAAACACACAAAGTTGAGAGGAGTTGAGCTCTGTGCTAGGAAGCCTTTTTTTTTTTACCTTGTTATCTCGGACCATCCTGCTAGAGGGGTCATCACAGAGTGCCTCAACAGTGATGTAATAGGTGGAAAGTTGTCTCTTACCACTTATCATTTGGTCCCCCAGCTTGCTAAACCCCGAGCTAAATCTGAGCTGGAGAACATTCCTTACTAATAGCTGTTTATGAGTGGCTGAGTCACCTCAATAAATTCTTACTTCTGGCCAATGGTAAGTGATAACCCAACAAGCAAGAAGATATCCAGCGCCACCTGTCTGTTTTAACTGTGTGGGCCAAGAACACGAGCCCTGAGCTTCATCTCCTGTGGGCCAGGTGTATCCGAGAATCAGAAGGGTCCAGCTCCTCTCAAAAATCTGTGGCTGAGGCCAAAATCAACTCCACTGCTCCTCCCCATCCTCTGGCCTTCCCCTCACCCCCCTCAGACCCCTGTGACCAGCAAAAAACTGCCCAGTGGAGAAGCCATCACAGTTGCTGTGGAGAGATGTACAAACAAAGCAGCGTGACTAGGGAAACAGAGTTCAGGACACACAACTGGTGTGCATTCAAAGCATAGCGACGCCATTTGACTAAGAGGCTTTTAGTCATACTTACTCTGAAAAATGTAATAGTATAAGCAAAGATCTCTGGTTTGAATTCTCTGCTCTGGAATAGGCTCATTTGAATTTTTCCTGCATAATCTCAATAAAACTGGTCACACATTACAGCATGTGGTACGCACACACATAGATATTTATGCCGTGGAAAAGGTGACATACGCTTTGCTCACTCACCTTTCATGATGCATAACTGTTCAGACAGAAAATGAATGATGCTCATAATACAATCGCCCTTGACAAGTGGCTCTGATGATAATGTTGTGCATTTTGCATGCACAACATTATTATGGAGTGAAGAACTTACTCTCCTCAGAATCCCTTGGAGTCTTACTGACTCTCCAACATCACCTCCACTGTCACCATCATCTGCTTGCAAGCCTATAAATGCCACCAAGCGCCTCATCTTGTTTACCATCTCTCCTCTGAATGCAGGATGTCACAGCTGTTGTCTCCCTCTCTCTCAATAAATGCCATTTAATACGACATCATTAACTTTGATTGGGGTTATGCTTATTATTCCCCAACACTTGCAGGGGACTGTTTATTTTTATCTCTGCTGTAATTTTGTCAGCCAAGCAAGTCAGGGCCCATTCACATCCCATGTTCCACCAGCTATCTCTGTACCAGCCAAGCCACTTGGATCAGATACCCCTCATACATCTCAGTGCCAAGGTCCATTATCCTGACACAGAAATTCAGGTACTTATATGTGACTAGGCTATAGAATGGTACATAATATCTTCCCACAGAGCAGCAGAGTGGCGTTATTGGTGTGGAGAAGAGGAGATGGGAGCAGGGGAAGTGAAACCTCTCATATGGTTCTTGGTGTGTCTAACCAAGGCAATTACATTCAATCTAACACGGACTGTTTCCCCTTTGCCGGTGCTTGTGAACAGGCGGCAGTTCTCCCGCAACCCATTCCGCCTTAATTAATGGAGGACATTTGCAGCCCTTGGATCACTTTGTTATGAGCAAGGGAATAAAGGAAAAAGAAAGAGTAGACGCACTCCAAAGACTCATCGTTGTTGTCATAAAATAATCTACATTGAACAAAACTGTTTTTTCAGCAACAAAGACTTCATTAGATCAATTTTTAAACTAATTGACAGCATGTGTTGGGCGCTCAAACCATTAGGTTGCCACAAGTACCACCGTATTCTTACACTGATTGTCTGTGGAGCAGATACAAAGGAAAAATGGCAAGGCAACATAAACACATCAACATCAGCTGCTGATGCTTCAGGCAGCTCTTGAATTAGAAGCAGAAATCCTCAATAGCATGCCTCATGTGAGTCATGATCAATGCCACAGAGAAATCCAATCAAGTACAGGATTTTGCACAATGTCAGCCAAGGTCATAGAAGATACTGTCAATATTATTGTCATTTTTCCTGGGCGGAATAGTTTAGATATTGACTTCTTCTATTGTATTTCATATCCAGGAGGGTAGATCATGCTTTTTTCCCCCCCAAGTTATTCTAGACCAGAATCAGCGCAATAATTTGGAGGTTACTTCTCAGTTACTGTTGACCAGGAAGGACGACTTGAAAGGGAAAGGACATTGGAATCGAGCCTGAGACTCATTATGACTTCTAATGACTTTACACTGGAAACAATTGCCCTTAGTTTCTCTGGTGGCAGTTCCAGCTCGCCTTTTTAATAGGCAGGATATGAGAGATTATCCAGGGGTATGTTTTTAATAAGACATGAAAAGCAGAGGAGGAACTTGGTGGTGTGTGTCTTTTCTTGACTGTTTCCTTTCAACAACTGTACCCTGCTGTAATACTTTGGATGAGCTTCCTTTCTTAATCTCACTTTTACTTGTGTATGACAAAGAAGTAGACCCATTATCAGCCTATGAATATCAAATTTTGCTTTGTGGCCTGGAACAGTAAACTAAGAGATGACTGGCTTCCAAAAACAACCTTGCTTTCGGTAACATCAGCGGTGCCAAGCAATGGTCCAGTTTAGGATTGTATCAGAGCATCTGTTTTACTGACCATGGGAATGAGCCCAATCTTTATTTACCATTTAGACATTCACTTATTAACATCTGGATCATTTGCGCTGCACCTACAAAGTTTGTTGGTTTTTGCCTAAAAATCCACCTTGATGTAATATGAATTTCCCTCTGAACCTTGTTCTATTGTTTCATTCACATTAAATACAAACTATGTTAGGAGCATGGGAGAAGGCAGACCACACAAAACAAATCCCTCATGCCCGGTTCCTGTTGCACACAGGGAAAGCAATTGCAAACATCCAATGTAAACAGATAGGGCTGATAGTAATTGAATTGAGCTGAACTGACACAGACCGTGACAGGACGTGTTTCCCAGTACTGGTGCTGAGCCTGATGTTCCCTCCGCACTTCTACTGCTGCATCTCTGGATCTGCCCGCATATAAGCAGGGGAGTAACAGGGGAGCAGATACTCCGCCTGATGTGAGGAGAGCAGGGGGGGGTAAGCACAGAAGGACTTGTTGTACTTTGTTGGAGGCAGAGTGTGGCATTACTGTTGTTATCCTTCTCCAAAATGAATGTTGTTGAGATGTGTTATTTAATCCCATCCTGATCCATGCACTTTACATGCCACTTCTATCAAATCTGAATCTGTCATGACAAGTAGACATCAACTACTTGAGAGCATAATAAGAACTTTGGCATCTTGAGCAGGGGCACATTAAGTGGCATAATATGTCCTCTTACACGACTTCTTTACTGACAGTTCACTTTGGAATCACACGAGGCTTCAATCCTTGCACATATCATCTGAAATGATGATGATATGAGCAGAAATTTGGAGGTGACCAGGAAGATCTGCAATGTGAATGTATCCAGAGAGTAAGAAAGACAAAGATAAATTGGCAAAGTGTCAGAACACGGGAGAGATGTGAGCAAAGGAGAAATATAGATAGATGGGAAGAAGGAGAGAGGGAATTAGTGAGAGAGTCAAGAGTGAAAGGGAGAGAGATGCAGAGGGAGAGTTAGCCAGTGCTGGAGAGTGAGAGGAACAGGGGAGAGGAGGAGAGAGGGAGACTTGGGGGGGAAGCGGGGGAAAATTGAGAGGCTGCGTAGCACTTTCCTCTGCAAGCTGACAGGGCTTGACGCTCAACTAACAGGGCTGTTTTGACAGGTGTCAGATGGTCCATATTACTATTTCACCGCCGGGCCCTTGGGACCCTGCATCACGGGCCACAACAGGACTGGCCAAGCTGGAAAAAAAATAAAGAAAAGTGGCATGGCAGGAGAGTAAAAAACACTACACTTGACTTCCTCCCTCTGCAGCTTGCTGGCTCTGCACTCTCCCATAGCTCAGGCATCTGCTGCATGTTAGCTATACCTTAAATTTGTGTGTGTGTGTGTGTGTGTGTGTGTGTGTGAGAGACAAAAATGTGCATTCACAGTAAAGGTGTGTGCGAACATGTGAATGCTTCAGATGGACAGGATGAGATGCATGCCAATCATTTGTCACACTTTTTTGGAGATGATTCAAGGTGAGGCTGTTAGATGAAGAAAATCAAATCCATCTTCATCTAATAACAATTTATCAATGTTACATTCCTTACCCGACACGCACTAAGCACATGAAAAAACAAGATTGGAACTGTATGCAGGGAGAACAAATCACATCATCCCTGTGAGAGGTTAAGTTGTGACACCAGAGGGTTTTCTTTAATTTGATAAGAAACATCTCAACAGGCAATAAAAAGTATTGATCTTTTTTCCTTTTACACTGGAATCCATTATCTGCGCATGAAGTGCTAGGGGGAAAAAAAAGCGACAAGTGAGCGAAAGGTTGCCTGATTTGATTATCTCCTGTGACTTTGTGCACTCAGTGATTTACATCAAAGCTCAAACGGTTTCAACACAGTATGGAGAGTTTATTCAATATTTCAATGCCAGGCAGCTTTTCTATTGTTAAATCACTCTTTGAGAGCGAGCTTAGCGTTCCTGAGCTAGCATTCCTCGCCGCTGCTGCCTAGACAAATAGCAATATTTCAAAACCCCTTCAGCTTTGAAAGTGTTTAAAACCACTTGAGTCATCTGACAACTCCCGAATGCACGCGGCTATAATTTGCAGCAACTTTGTAATTGTCCCTTGTTAAGTGTTTCAGGGGGAATACTGTGGCTGTGGCTTACAGCAGAATTGTTGCAAGTACTTGGGGCATGTTTTATAGTTACCGCATGAAACAAGAGAGTCCCCACTCGCCTGATGCACTGGGACTCAGTGGGTGGATCTGATGCTGCCTCCCGCCATTGAACAAAGGCCCGGCATGACCAAAGGAATGGCATGGTTTGGGATGTCAATTTAGAAACAAAAGCATGAGAAAGGCTGTCTGAATAGGATTAACCATAAGCGATCTTAAACAGATCAAGTGAGTTTCTTTCATTTGTGCAACAATTTTTTTTTTGAATTGGCACAGACCAAACCGCAATGGCAATCATTATCATCATGTACTTTCTATTAAAGGCACTTACTTGGCATGAAATGAATAAAACAGAGAGGGAGAAGTGCAGACATCTGCTGATTTACATACATTTATTCTATGTAAATACAGCTCTTATCTGCTTACAGTCACAAATGGGTGCTGTTTATCACATAAGTACATTTTAGATGGTGTCAGACAGTCAGTCAGAGGAGACTGTATAATGATCAAACATTAGATTTTATTACTTCAATAGCGATTTGCTTCAAGATTATAACCAATTCTAAGTATATGGTAGTCAAAAACCAGAGCTTACGGTCAGGGCTGTTTAACAATACTGGTGTTAAACCATATTTATTCACCTAGCTAACATTTGTCTGTATCCTTTATGCCTTTGCCAAATTTCAGAGCAAACACAGAGGTAAGTGACCCACACTTTACATCTGAATCTACAACACAAACACGCACACACAAACACACTTTGCGCATATGTGTAAAATCCCATAAACGTGCAATGATAAGGTAATTTGGTAAATCTGCGAAGCACTTTACAAGATTGTGTTACCGATGAAAAGTCCTTCAACCTGCATGATGTCATATTGACCATCCTAATGTACCTTTTTTTTTTTTTGTCTCTTTCTCCTTCTCACTCGCTCTTCCTCCTTGCTCCCACCGATCACTGATAACAAGATCAAAAGGCCACAGGTTGGCCCGTCTGTCACTCAGCAAAATTGAAGTTTGAGTCAAAGATTGTTTTAAGCTTCAGTAACCTCTTGCCCCTGTTTTTCCCTGTCCCACTGGAGTTTAAACCTTGGGAACTGCAACCATATTGCAGAGAAATATTCTGTAGTAACAATTAAGTAGTATTAAGGCTTAGTAGTAGTATTAAGGCTTGCTTGTGTTTTGTGTCAGGACACAATTTCCTGTGTGTATCCCTCCTGAGACCGTATGGTCTGAATCGGTTGAAAAAAGGCAGAGAAGAACAATAAAATGCTCCTGAACTTTGCCTGTCCCATTTCATTGTCTTTCAATCCTGCACAAGTGCTCTTTTCACAAAGAGCCTGATTCAGTTCCCCCTGAGTATGTTAAAACAGGAAGCCTTTTTCAGGGTTTTTATGGGGTGTCCTGTTTTTCCAACATACCTCCAGTGATTTAGGTAATACGCCTGAAATAAAGAGTTCTGAAGGGTAAGAGGCAACTAAAGTTTTACTGTGCCCTTACTTAAATGAAAAATAAAAATAACGTGAAATAGACGAATGGCAGACTTGAACATACGCACTTGAGAGCAGACTTAACGGCACTGAGGGGGCCGCTGTCCACGGCCCTATTTTCGGTCCCTTGGTTTGTTTTCCGGTGTCTCCCGCTGCACTTTGACATCACGCTCGCATAACTTTCCAATTAAGCCCCAGTTCTGTAACGAGAATCTCATCTCCTCTGAAATGTGTAATATGGATAAGGCGTCGCAGAATGTGAGGGACTGAAGAGGGTAGGAATTTATGGGAGGCTGGGTGAGGTGAGCTGGTTCTCCGAGCACTCTGGCAGTCTCATAGCACCTCAACCTTCCAAGTTAAATACTCTGGTCGAGTTTCCTGAGTGCTCAGATCTGACTGTGGTCCAATCACGTCAGCTAAAATTGCACACAAAGAGACTATTTATGTCCACTTAAAATAGCATTTTCCTCATGCTGTCTTCGTTCACTCACCCCGTCAGACCTGTGTGCCTTATTTTTAACACGTTTATTAAAGCGTAACACTTTGAAAACATCAAAATGACAATATCTTATGTTCTTGTTGCCATCGTATTATGCAGGGGTACCCACAGTTTTGAATAATTTTTGGAAAGCAAAGAGAAGAGGAGAGTTATAAAACAGTACAACCACAAGCGTAGAGTCTCTTGTTTTATTCATATTTTTTGAGTGAAATCTACTTAACATTCATGGCTCGGCACTAGAAAGGACTACCTTTAACTCGCTATACAAATATTTAACTTTAATCAACCGTACTGTATTTATTAAATAGCCTTCGCTTGTTTGTTAGCTTTTATACTTATGTTTGATCATCATTCCATTTATTCGTTCATTTACTAATTCAGCCTTTCTATCTACATTTTACATCCTGTGTTGTTAGTTGATAACATGAAAGAGAGTAGAATTACTAATCCGGTAGACATTATTTCCACCAAGTCTCATATATCTCAGTATAGAGCGAGTGCCTTTGTTCAACGGACATTATACGCTCTGTATATGTTTTACGTTGTTGTCTTTTACAAATTAGACCTGTAGCATGGGTGATTTGTTGCAGGAGCTCACACCAGCAGCTGGAAGAATTAAATAGGTTCCCTGGCACTCATCCAGCCCTTTTACAGGGCTCTTTTGCCATTCCAAGTGTACAGTTTACAGTGTTTAATGATGCTCTGTATTTTCACTGAATCCTCATTTCCCAGTGCCAGCTAATGAGAAGGATGGAGACTAAAGCTAAAGCCATTGGAGGTGGTGATGAAAAGAGTTTGTGGCTGTGTTACACATGCAGTAAAAGAAGGGGGAATAAAAGAAAAGAGCACTTGTGTGTGTGTGTGTGTGTGCGTGTGTGTGCATGCGCCTGCACTGTGTGTGTCTTGTGGGATTACACCAATAAATCCGGCTGACACTGGCCTTTCAATAAAAATTAGAAAATGGCCAGTCAGTATTGACTACCACATATAAGAATATGAGCTTAACCAGCAGCTTCAGGGGTCAAAGTCTGTAAAGCCTGCAAAATGACCACGTTCGTCCAATTTCATTAACCAACTAACCCACCAGAAAAATTCTGCACAAAGATATTATTACTGAAAGAAAGAATTTTTAGAATGAAGGTTTCTGTGTTGTTTCAGAGGTATTTCCACCTTGAAAAGAATAACTTTTTAAAGGCAAGCCTTGAATTATTAGAACACTTTTAGTTATTTCATGAGAGATTTTGGTGTTTGTGTTTTTCTCTCTGCACTTCGCATTGGTTTGAAGTGTATTGGGCTCTGTTTGGAAAAAAGTGAGGTCACATACTTCCAGGCACCAATCATGATTTAGCAAGATTTTAATCAAGTGGTGATAATGGTTTGTGAGTTGTTTGCTTACGTCTTGAAGTCACTCTCAATTAAATCTGATCAAACTACACTCATGCAGTCTTCAATGAGTTTTTCAGTGTTAAGCTCTAAATAAATTATACTTATGGATATTATTTTTTTCCAGTCTTAGCCATGAATGCTTGTTGTTACAGAAAAACCCCATGTTTTCATTTGTTTTTTTTTCATTTCAAAGTAGTATTGTTATGTCCATTACAAAATTGCTTCAGTCATTATTAGATGGTGTCTGGTGAAGCCTATTGTGCCGCATTATTCAAGTGCAAAACTATCATTCAAACAATATCATTTCAGCAGCCCCCCAGACTTCAAACATTTTACTTTGACAATTAGGAGGCAGATCAGGGCCAGGTTTTCAGCTGTCAGAAGCTGTCACTTTGCGTTCAGACTGGACCCGGACTTTAGGCCACACTGGCAGGCTGTAACTGAATGTCTGTACTGAGACATGTCACATGAATATTGACTGAAGATCAGCAGGGGGTTTTGTGACTGAGAGAAGTAAATCCAAACGCACACATGAGTGATAATGAGGACTGGCTCACTGTTTACTGTGACTTCATCGTGCGCTGTCATCATGTGGTTGCAGAATGCAGGCTGGCCCAGATGCTTGTCTACAGACTCTCAACACATGCACACACACAGATCCACACATACGGAGAACGAAAAATGTACAGACACAGCGTTCCAGATCACTACACTCACTGAAAGTCCCAAACCAACATGAAAGGGGCAGGCATGAAAAATGAGCTGTTTTCCACAAAAAATTAGCTGACGGCCTTTGGCTCTGTGAGCTTTGTTTTAATTTCCTGGATGTGTAATAGGCCGTGCACAGAATTAAACAACCATATGGACAGAGTCTTTCTCCTTCATATTAGATAGACGCCAGTAAATGACCCCAAACACCTCAATAAATAACGTCAGTATCACCACATAACTCCTTGCTGCTGCATTTACGGTCAATTCAATTTTAATAATTGAGTTTACCCCCATTAAACAGCTGTGCCAGCAAAGCCAACTGTATTTTCTTGTCATATTACTTGTCATTCTCAGAAGGTTATAAGCTTCGTTCCAATTTTTGATCAGCGTGCGACACAGCTACTAGAATCATTCAAGGTGACTGAATGAGGGTGCACAACAGGAAAATAAAAAGGTCTCTCCTGAAGGACACCGACAATCCCATTGCCGAACACCCGTCCATCCTCATTTGGTTTTACTCTCCCTGATCTAAAGCATCACAATTCTATCCCTCTTTTTATCTAAAATACCAGCTGTTATGGTTTCCAGCTGGCCCCGAGGAGCATTTGACCTTCTACCCCCCATCTCATTGCCATTGCCACCGTTGGTGCGGCCCTTTGTTCTGTCTAATGTACATTAATATTCCGGGTTGACCCACACCAGCACCACTCAGGGAGCACGCTCCTCGCTAATGTAACTAAATCTCTCCAGTTGACCCTGTCTCTTTTCATAAGACCAGCCTTGTTCTTTCTAATGGAAGTTAAAATGCCACAGTTCTTCCTCTTTTTAAAGTGAGCCTTCACAAATAGACTAGACCATCTTGAAGTCATGGGCAAATGTCCTTCTTGACAACCCATTTGACGGTTAGGAAAACTGCAGAGAACCAGTGGAGGGATTTTTACAGTGTCAAAATATGATGCATGAGTGAAATTTTAATACATCCTGCAGAATAAACAAACTTATTGGTGTCCTAAAATTTTTCACAAAGCTCTAAGTCATGAGTGAAGAAAAAGACAGATAAAACAGCATTGAATTTCCAATGTGAGGCGCTTGTAAAAACATGCATGTATTTGTAACTTAATCCTCTACATTATTCAGTGTCGTCATGGGTCAAAACCACAGTTCTCAACCTAATTCCAACATGAGATTTAATGCCAAGCTAGAACTTTATCAAGTTAGTTTGGCCTTAACAAGGACAAGGTTGTTGTTCTTGGTCTAGTTTTTGATTGCCTTCCTGACCACAACCCCCCACAACACACACACACACTGGTCTGGTAGTATCATCAGACACACACAAATCAATTACTGACCCATTACTCAGCTCAAGCCTCTGTGTGTAAAGTCAACGTCATCCACAAGCTGTGCTTTGGTTGGACTCTAATCAAAAGAGGCTTATGCCGGCAAAACATGATATATCACCTCTCTCTCCCTGCATCTTCACCTCCTCCCAAGAAAAAATCTGATATTACTGACAAAAACTGCATGCTCATTATTTCCCCTCATAGCTGTGGTAGTGCGAGACAGGAGATGGCCTTAAGTTACTGTGAGCCATTAGCCACAGATGAACAACCAAGAAAAGGATTGTCGAGGAGGATATTTTTATGCTGATGTGAAAAGTCTTTGATTGAAACAAATGTTTTACATCGTAGAAGATTTCCCACAATTTTCAGTGTATAGTATCCTGTCCTCATTGTAAAAAAAAAAAAAAAAAGGTGAATACTCTCTCCCCTGTCTGAGAGGATTTAGCAGTGATGGCTCACTAACAATGCTATGGATGTGCTTTGGGTGATAAAGAGGCCATCACTGTACTGTATGTGATACTAACTCACAGGTTTTGGATTTGGAAGAATACATCTGAAGGAAATGTACAGAGAGAGTACAGGAGTGTGGCAATGGATCATCTGCGATAACAGCCTACAGTTCCAGGATATTGGGTGGAAGAGTACAGGAAGGCTTCTGGGTAGAGATGTGAGGAGTTTGCTATCTATTTTAAAGACAGGGTTACCTCGATTAATTCAGGCATTAGTAGAACAGCTAATAAACTTGATGACACACCGCACAGCAGTCCTCTAACTCTGACATGCTTTAACACTATATCGCATCAGACCATCCTGAGATTGTAGCTCAGACATCCTCCTCCTCTTTATCCAATCCCAAGTAATTTCCTCAAGACTGTATAAAACACTTCAAAAGAAACAATTATCTCTCCTACTGCCTGTAAGACGTAGACGTAGAAGTAGTCAAATCTAGATGCAAACATTCTCAGGAATTACAGGACTATGTCCGACCTTCCTTCCCTTTATGAGTAAAGCTCTTGAGAAAATAGTTCAAAAGAGGTTCAATCCCCGGCTCCTCCAGTCGACATGTCGAAATATCCTCGGATATTGCCCCTGAAAACGGCTCTGGAGTGTGAATGTGTGCGAATGAACAGTCTCCACCACTTTTTCTCTTGTATGAAAGGAGCACATTACTCCTGTTTTGTTACATTACATATACAAGCTCTGACGTCGTTTTAAAAATCACCCGACTTACTAAGACAGGCTTTCTACTATCTTTTTCACTACTTCTAATTACCTGTTTTTTAATTCTATTTCATTGTATTTTTATTAATTTATTAATTGTATGCATTTTCTGTCTATAGTTTGGTTTTAAAGGCCATACTACACTACTTTCTTTTCTACACTACTACTACTTTAAGCTGCATTTTATGTATGAACCATGCTATACAAATGTTATTATTATTATCATTATTATTATTATAGATTTTAACTCAACAGTAATTGTGTTATAAGGAAGAAACACTGGCACAGTAGGTCTACTATTTGTTATACGCAACTGTGCTTTCCAAACTGGGACAATGAATGAGAGATGATGAGGGGTTGTGAGCCTGTGTGTTTGTGTTTGTCCATGTTGGTACAATCACAAGTGCAGGTGCTGGATGGGCTTCAGATTGCACCCTGGCAGAGGTTCTGTGGGTACTGGGTGCACCTGGAATTTGTGGTTTTCTTACGGCAGCAACGGGGGCCCCCACCACGCAGGCTAAGGGTGATAAATCAAATGCAGTGATAACAATCCCAACCCTCCCAGCACAAATCCGCTTTTAATCACTTCCAACAAGACCAATACACACAGGAAAGGCCCTGTTTTTGGGGGTGCCTCAGTTTTCCAGCACATTAGCAAGGGCCCGGAGCAAGAGAGAGCAGTAGGAGTGGGAGAGGAGGGAATAAAAGGGGTGGATGACACAGTTGTGGTTGTTTATACATTTTACAACCAGAACCCACACACATATGAAAACGCTTTCGTTCACACTGTGAAAGTCACAGGAAGGAGCAATTAAACAACTAAAGACTTCTTTTCATTATCTTCTCTTTTGCAAACGCAACTTTTTAACATGTAACAAAATATCTTACATTACACACACACACACACACAGACAAACAAGCACACAGCCTCTCTGTCTGCTCTTGTTGGTCTATAGCATTAACTGAGAGAACTGATTTGCTGTGCTGGTGTAGATTTTACAGACATTCTTGTGTCTTTGATTTGTTTGAGATAATGCTGGTGGTGTGTTTAACATCCCTTTGACATATCCCACAGCCCTCTCTTTTATTAACAGTAGCATCATTTTTTTTCCAAGGTTCAATCATACTTTTTATGGTCATGTTTCTGCTTTCAAGTAGTCACACTTTGAGGTAAAACACAAAACTCTAGTTTCCTTTTTGATTTATGTCCTTAATGAAGGATGGAAATTCATGCTACATCCTAGAAGTTCGATGATTTTATATGTGTCTCTGTGGTCTTGTACCTAAGCGACTTAATGCATGACTGTGGTGCTGACAGAGTAAGAAGACCGCACTGGGAGGAAATGATGACTTCTTAAAACCATTGGTTTATATAGACGATTCTTTAAAGGGACATGTCATCCATTACACAGCACTCTGTATTCTTTGAAATGTGCTCTTTCATTACTTAGCTATTTATTTTGATTGGAATAAAGAAGCATATAAATTTTGCCTTAAAAAAACAACAGCTACTGACTTTTCCCCCTCAGTGAAAATGGGCTCTTCCTTCACTAATCCTGTTTTCAACTTTAAAGCCACAGCAGCAACATTCAAAGCAACGCTAACGAATGTCAAGTAGGCTGATTACCATGTAAACTAAAATATACAGTCCGCTTCATAAAGGCAGTTTTCACAGTTTTAGAACTATACAGTGATGTGCAAAAGTTTTCTTGGACTTTCACAAGCATTGCTCTCAACTTCAGCTTCCATTTAATAACTCCTTTCAAACTGTGCTGAGGGTTTTCAAATATTCATGATGAATCAGAACTATCCCTTAATTAACACAAGTTCGAAAAGTTCAAAGTTGTTAAATCTAAAAAAAAAAAAAATGTCTATTAAATGGAATGAATTTGACCTAGACTAACAGGAGTGCTGGGAGATACTGTGCTGTTCATCTACTTGGACACAAAGGGACTGTATAGTTGGTGAGGGCCTTGGCATGGTTTTCCATCTAGGTGTGAAATCACTTTGCACATTGTCTAAGAATAACTGTCTAGGATCAAAGTCTTCAAGTCTCACGATTAGGAATAAAAGAAAAAAGATGAAATTATTATGAGGACTTATATTTTCTGTACTGTAAATAGATGCTTTCATTCATGCACATTTATATTAGAGAGAACGAGAAAGAAAGGACAGTTTAGGGGTCGCTATCACGTCTTCATATTCTCTTGTCCTGGATCTGAATGCTCTGGAAAATTTATTCCATTTTTCTCACTTCTTCTTTCATCCCCTGGCCTTGTTGTTCAGGAAAATGTGTTTTGCACATGTACACTGAAGTGGAACCAGGTTTAATTGCCGTGCACACACAGCCAGAAGACATTACGATGAACAGCCATGCTAGCATATTCCTTAAAAAAGTAATTCTTTAAAAAAATGAAGATCCTATGGCTTCGGGTTATGATTATGTGAGGATGTTATCCACCAAAGCACCCAAGTGGACTGGGGGCATCTATTCCATTCAGAATCCTTTGATAAAAATGATACACCTGAAAATACGTGTTCACAGGCCTAAGTGTTTTCCTTAAGTGGTTTTGTTTTTTTAAACCTGTCATGATACTGAACTACATTAAGCAGAATATTTAGAGACGCAATCTTACACCTTTGTGTTAATTACGTTTCGGCACAAACAGTGATTTTAAAGAGAAAATATGAGGCCTTTACCTGACCTGACATATGGCAACATGCCAATGGATGAAAAACTCTGCTCCTGCTTCCTACGTGACCATGACTCCAGAAGATGGTGCTTAAATGGTGAGCACACAGACACAGCAGCGCTTCTTAGAGCATCTTTGAGGCATATGGCTGAGATCATCTGAAGAATAGTAAGATCGAGGCCAATAAAATCTCACCTCCGTGGCTTGATTAGATAGGACACTGCAACAGAAACATCTGGGAGTTAAGCTTCAAGATTTCTTTCTGCCTTCAGTATCTGGTTTTGGTTCCTCTTATTCACTGGTTGTGTTGAATAAATTGTGGATATTTGAATGTTTGGACCCAATACATTCATGAACAATCAGGACTGCTCTTGGCTTATAGAATGTCGGCCTTAGCATATTTGTATACTTGTAGAAATTTATTCTATTGTAGCTCAGACATGTTGGGTAGATTCAACAAGTCATTCCACCAATTGGGTGTGGAGGTCAGAAACATAGTTCACTTAATTTAATGGCACAGTTTGTCGTCGACTTTGTGAATGCCCCGCATTCACAAAGTCGACAGGTTGCCAGGTTGAATAGCCTTCATGTTTGTAGATATATTGTATTCTATATTATACTGTAAGATCTGGCTGAATGAATACATGAACATGGAATAAGATTATGTTGTGGAAATCTCAGAGAGGAGTATTGACCTACAAAATTCACCTTGACAGGGAATCTTCCATACTCTTTCTTTCTAAGGCCTGAATATCACTCCTTCTGATGGCATGAAATCAAATGACGGTTGGCAGCACCATAATTTACCTTGTGCTTTTTTTTTTTACCTCTTCTTGCTTTGAATTAGATCAGAATCCACAGTCAGCCCTGTCCTGTCCCGCCGAGTGAACCCCACCGGTCCTCTCCAGAGCTTCAGATTAAATTACAGATCTTCACGCTCCCAGAACCCCCACCCCTTCACTCTGTCTCTCCCATGCAGATGGGACACTTTCCAGATGCTGTATTTTATCATAACACATTGATATTGGTGGGGACAGAGATGGAGGTGACGCAGTGGGAGCGGATTTCTGAAAGGATGTGCAAACAGTTTGCAGGACGTACCCTAGAAAGAGAAACAAAATGCTTCTCCACTCTTTTCATCCCCATTCCTCCTATTCACACTCAGAGACACAATGCAAACAGCTCAGGCGTCTGTGATCTTTGCCAGCTCATCTTATTTGTGTTATGGAGAAGCTCTTGAGGATGGTTTTTTTTCTCGACATTTCACACTGTAAATCAGGCAAGACTCAGCAACGGGAACTCTGACAGTTCACAGACACTCCGAGAGGGAATGTCACCACTGAGGGAGCTTAGTCAACGGCGTTAAGTTGGTCATCATCTCTTAGTACTCTTAAATTTCCTTCAAGTGGGTTTTTAGTCTGGGCTTGCAAAGAAAACAAAAACAAAACTCACATTCTCGGCTAGTTTAGTGGTTTTTAAGTATGACCAGTTTAAGAGGAATAACTGAACATAGATGATGCCAAAGCAAAGGCATGGCCCAACATCTGTATGCATGTCACATAAAGTTAAAAATACTGTAAAGACATGAGATCAAAATGCAAACAGTCTCCTGTAAAGCAGTAAGCACTCCGCTAGTGTCTGATCTTTTGCCTCTCTGGTGTCTTTGCTCACATTTCGTGTGAAACATCACAGACCCAACCGGCTAATAAGCATCAGCATGCCATATGAAGTTGCCTGGCATTGCATTACATGATATCTAGGCTTTGGATGTCTTACAGATAGCACATTAACATGGAAAGTTGCCTAGAAATAAAGTTAAAATAATACGCTCAGACTCTGTTCTGTCTGTTTAGAGCTTTGTGCATATTTGAGGGAAGGATGAGAGGCTGGTTCAGGGGAGGATGGATTACTATCATGTGAAATTCATCTGACAAGTTATGGTATGCTTAGCTTCATTTATAGTATTACCTGTCTTTCTGGCTGCTGTTTTGCCTTCCTACCCACTGTCATACACACAAACTAAATCTCTCTCTAATACTATTTCTTACACATACCCATACAGACAAATATCCATATTCGCTGCTTCCCACTCCTTTTTTAAAAGAAAGACGGATGAGATATGCAAAGGTTCAGAATAGAGTCAGCTGAATTAAAAAATGGGATTTAGGAGAACAAGAGGAGGTAAATCTTACTTGGCAAGCTGAGTTCTCATGCCTATAAATAGTGTATCCACCTCCAGCTTTACCATACACACACGTACACACAACTCACACACGCTCCTTTTATATGGTTTCATCTACCACAGTGAGTCTGTGATCCTGAATAATAAACTCCTGAGAGATGAAGTTCTTTAAACACCATCTTACCTCATTCAGAGTGATGGCGATGAATGTGTGTGTTTGCATAGAGTGCCCCGCAGATACTTAATTTATACATATTCACATAGCATCTAATGAAATATATATGTGGCATGCATATCCAATTGCCCCTCTTCGAAACTGCCTGTAATTATATATATATATACATATATATACAGTATATATAGCCGACAGATGATGTTCCTAAAAATGCTTGCTGGATGACTGAACAGAGCTTTGAATTATACATATGTATATAGTGTGTAAATCATTATTAATATATGGAAATGCAATTGACTGGGTACCATGATCGGTAAAGATCATTAAAATGACAGATATTCAACCATTTAAGGTCATGCCATACTTCTATTTATCTTGGAAAAGCTGTCCTTAAACCAACAGGATGAGAGACTGGCATCAATGGATTTCCTTCATCGTCATACAATAAACAATGTGGTCTTGTATGTCATGGCAAAGATAGTGGTGCTTGAATGCTTCCATGCTTTCAGGCAAATAAGAACAAGGGAAAACATTTATTTGAGCCACAGATGAATAACAGAAAACCCTTGATTGAAGCCCCAATTGTAATATTGACTTTGTGCTTTGTCATTGACGACCATATAGCAGCTTCAAGAAACTCACTATGCTTACTCCACTTTGCTAAAAAGATATATTCACATCTGACTCCTGTCTTTCTTTCTCTTTTTTCGCATGTTAAAGGGTAATATAACCGTGCAGGCAGCCAGGAAGGCTGCAAGGACTCTTCACTTAGATATTTTCAGCAATTTCATCAAGGTCCCCTGGCTAATGGCCAACATTCCTGATGTTACTTTCAACATTTTTTGGCATTGATTAAAGCTCAGGTATACACAATTAAACCACTTCTGTTGGCACAAGGGAAACCCAATCCCAAAGCCAATGGCCTGTCTACCCTGTGGTAACACCTATTAAAATAGCTTGGGCCTCCAGCACCAAAAGCTGGACTGAAACACACTCTAACCATTCTCATTCCGGCCCCAAGGACATTGACGGGAACCCTGTATGGGAACCCTAAACAAACACAGACATAACATCCACATAAGAGGACTGGGTGACAATATGTGTGGAGAGGGAGAGGGAGAATTCTCCAGTGCGAAACTCAAAGCTCAGCAAGAGTGATGTGACTACCAGTAGTAACTCTGAAGCAGTTTTTCTCTAAAACACAAAGCTGTATTTTCAGGGGAAAATATGGAAATTGAGACATCAGGGTTTTATTTTCTGTAGTGGTGTGGGTGGCTTTTGCCCTGAGAGATACAATATAATTTGATTTGCCTTGAGAGCAGGCTGCCTGTGTGTGTGTGTGTGTGTGTGTGTGTGGGTCAGCAGCAGCCATCTGTGCTATGAAATCAATGAAGATGTTCTTAACTTTAACTGAAGTAAGCCTGTCAATACATGCATTATAAGGTCACAACCCCATTCACTCTGCTGTAACAATAAAACAATAAATGAACAAGTTGCACAAATCCTCTCCAAATAACCGTGTTTCATTCAGCCATTTTGCTGCAGCAATTTCTTTGGGGTAGTTTTTACCTTTATTGAACCGGGAAAGCCTCCTTAGGGTTAAAACTAGCTTTTCAAGTTGAAATTGAACAGAAATGCAGTTATCGGATCATGAATACGTACTCAATTTACTCATGTAAATGATTTCACACAAGATAAAATCTAAATGCCCACTCAAACTCATAAAGAAACTAAAATACCTACTAGTCTAAAATACCTGGAAACTTTGGCTGCCAAAAGAGAGAATGCCTAGTATGACAACGTGTAAGTGTCTACAATAGACAGTAGTGAAAACTATGCACAATACTGCAAAGATACTATTCATTCATTCATCGGGTGATTAGAGTATTACAATGTTTTTACAGCATCTGCTTTTGAATGTTGAGGGTCACACCTGACCTTGGGAACAGTAGTCTAGCAAAATACAATCTATTCATGAAAATCCTTTTAACATTCTGCAGATAGTCGGTATTACTGTCATACATATGGACCCAGAAGCCACAGAATACCTCCCTTTTTTTAATTCTTCAAGTCAAAGGCTGCATTGGTCAGAAAGTTCATCGGCAAAGACTTGCCAACACCACATGTGGCCGAGGTGAAATCTGCTGCCATGTGAGACTAAGTAATTGTTAAAATGCATCCTTTCTTTGCCAACCGGGACAGCGTATCCATTATACATTTAGTTCAAACCACACAGTGTCCCGCTGGAGTACAAAGCCTGGGTTCAGCTCAAGTCACACACAGTAGCATCAGCTCACTGTTATTCCGGCTCCACTCCCTGGTTTCATTACTCACTTCCGCAGTGTTTGTCCCCAAGGGTCATGACCCCTAAACTCAACGTTCCTCACCCTTACCAAAACCAACTCTCAGACTGCTCCTGTTGCCTTATTAAAAAAAGATCACCTATCCTGCCTCACTGTATTTTTACACACACATAACCCATCATAGTGAGTGCCCTTCACTGCCAGTCACAAATGGCAACCAACCCTGTCTTACCCTTTCTTTACACACACACACACACACACATACACTCCATCGAATCACAGACACACACTTGCAATTTCCAAAGAAGAGCAATAATTCTTCAACTGCAGATCCATAGTATCGAGCACTCACGCTTGATCGAACAGTGGGTGGGCAAGGTTTTTTTTGTAGTCCATTACCTCCTCCCCACTGATCCAACTGCACTTCCTCCCCGTTTCCTCTATTATGTCAAACAACTTTGTCTCAGATCGCGTCTTACTGCTACAAATGCCTATCCAAGCACATGCCAGATATCGGATTTTGACTCACGCCTGTTATCCTGTGGAGTGAGAGGCGAGTTTATCTGACTTGCCTCGGGGGCGAATGAAGCATGATGCCATGTTGAGGTTTGGAGAGGGTCACAGCGGGGTCACAGAGGCGGCTGGATCTCATTCTGCCTGTATCCTTACATGGTTAATTACCGCTGTTGTTGATGGGATCACTTTACTGCATATACCCTCAGTGTGGATATGTGTTTGAATGAGGTCCTGACACAACATGATCATAGCATAAGCCATCAAAACATGCTGCCTTCCACTTCAGCTGTGATGTGTGCGTTGAGATATAAAAAAAAAAAAAAATTAATTTGAAATGAAAATAGATAGAGTTAACATTATTTCTTATTTTTGATACAAGTTACTGGGAATTTGCTTCAGTGGATTTGAGCTGTAATCCAGTCTCTGACAGCGGTTTCTGCATTTGGGAAGAGTCGTCAATTTGCTTGGCTCTCGTTATGTCAGGTTAATAATAATTCTCACTCTCTGTCTCCCTTCTGCCTCTTTTTTCTCCCTTCCCAGCGGCAGAAGTCGGAAATTCCTTCCTTTGCTTGGTCACCCAGGATTTATTGGACGCTGGTACTTTTCTTAGGATGTGGTTCTCAGCAGGTTTGCATTCAAAAATACTGCTGGCAAGTAATGGCTCCTGTCAGGAATGTAGTGGTTTTTTACTCCCTCATATGCACTAAGTTATATCTCAAGCACACTGTGCTGCCATTGGCCTTTGACCCTGTTTGCACACCAGGGTATTATGGGTAGACATATGGTGTGATGCCTGCTCATTCTGGCCTGCGGGACTGAATATTTTTCAGTTTCAACTTAGGTCTTTTGTGAAATTTTGTCATTACAATTATGTTTTTATTATTACTGCGTTCAGAAAATCCACTGTGTAGGTGTTCAAGTTGCATTATGGGTAATGTAGGCACCACGATTTGATGAGGAAGAAAAATGTGTGGAATAAAAAAATAAAATAAATCTAAATTAATTAATTAAAAATTATACATAAAAATATATCTCAGGTTCTGCTGTGGCTATTATGATTCTTTTCTCGAAACTGCCCATCGTGAGTCTGACAAATTCAAAGGAGTGCAATGCTAAATCGGTGGAGCACTCTTAAACTGAATGACTGACTATTAGATGAGCTGCAGCAAAATGATTAAAATACCAAATATCTACTTATGCAGCAGTTGCCAAGAAATAGTTAAGCCCAGAGTCATTCATACGAATTTGTATTCATAAATATTTGCCAGCAAACCAGTAGAGAATCTTATTTATTCTAATTGATACATGAAAACAGTCAATTAATCTGATCCACTGTTATGAACTGTCATTACAACAAGTGTCATTTGCAGCTGCTAAATGTGTATCATGAGTGCCTTTAATTGAATTGACTAATTAAAGTCAAGTCCTGTGGAATAAGATCTCTGCTGCTAATGAGTAAGCCTGAAATAGCTCAATTAAATCATATCGACAGTGTTAGGCTCTCCTTGGCATTTACCTATGTCCTCTGGTTATGGATGAATCTCCCAGTTCTTTCATGTTAATGTGTTTACTTATATGATCAAGAAGCCATTTCCATTTGTGCTGAGCATGTGAACCAAGGCAATTTTTTTTTAAGCTGGCCTGAACACATTTGCATTCAAGATGTTCCTCTATGGTGACATGTGAATATGTACTTATTGGCCCACATTAGCTCAGCTGACAAAGGCCAGCCCATGTGGTAACAGCTATGGCTAATTTACTTGTGGATCCCTCACTTCAGAGCACTTGGTAGAACTTGTAAAGCCCCCTCACCACCACCACCACCACCACCACCACCACCACCATCATACACAAAGCCCTCAGATCAGCGCTGCAGACAACCCACAGGGGCACACACAAACAGAGGAGTTTCTGCTTCTCTAATTAATAAACAGCCAAACTTCAAAGCCGTGGGCTTGTCATGGAGCCGCCCACACTAAAGAGTAGCATGAGTGAATTCCCATCACTGAGTCACTTCACATAGTTAGATCATGGCAGCACGGTTTGGGAATAAATTATTACAGTACAGCGCGACAAGATATAAGCAATAGAATATTGTGCCATGCATCCTATTGATGTCTTTCCAAACATCATTGAAAATAAGATGAAAAATGTGTTCCCTTCACTTTAAGAAAGTTGCTACAAATTTTGACTTATATAACTCTGTCAAAATGGAACTTTTTTTAATTTAAAAAAGATGCTGCTCGATACAGCAACGCTCATTGTGTTGTACAAAACCGTTATTCGAGTAAAAAAATGCAAAATGATTTCTTCATTCACATGGCGCTATCACAGCTGCTCTAACAATCTATGAAAATATCCCATCTTCTGCCTTTTGGCCTGTTCTTCTGCCTTCACTTGTGTTCAAGAATCTTTTTGTGTTTAAGGTTACATCTCTAAAACTTTACATTCTACAAAGAAAACTGCTCTTCGTGTTTGCTTCTTTAACATTTCAGGTTACATTCTCCGTCTGAACTTATTCTTCAGTAACGCACTACTTTTCACTGAGGGCTCTAAGTTGCTACTTAATGTACACTGCAGACTGGGTTAAATACTGTCCGCTCTGTGTGGTTTGGACTCAAACTGTGGGCAGAAAAAGTCTAAGCGTTGCCTCAGGCAATTTTTCAAAAGCAGAATGTACTATGGGCATTCAGAGTCTGTCATCGAAGACTCGGTTGCTGTGGTGCAGTACAGGGGATGTTTTTCAGCACTAACCATAACCCTAACCCATGTACAGACAGAATCTTTCCCTCATAATGCTAACATTACTATTTTAGCTCCACGGCCTCTCTTCCTGCTATTTGTGCTGACTGATAGATAATTTTTGCAGACATTTTCCATGTTCTTTGACTTTTCAATGACCCAGATATGGGTCTATTGACACAGAGTATCTTTTACTTCTTTTGCTCTTTTCCTGCTCATCCATCCTCTAGGTCAATATGCCCATTGCACTGATGAAAACAGGACAAATATGTATTACGCTTCCTGAGGTGATTGGTGGCAAAGTAATCTGATACTCTTTGATGTTTTTGTTTTCTCCCCCTTTCTTTTCTGCTCTTTAAAAGAGGGGATTCTCCCCTTATGTCATTTTTTGGAAAATCATTGCTGTTCTTAATAATTGGTCAAAACACAGGGCTGATTACTGCTGCTATCGGCATGCATTGATCTGATTTAATTCATCAGTATTGTCCTTTGTATGTAAGCAATTCATTACACTCCCGTGACTCTTGTATTTGCTCCCTATCCCATCATATTAAATGTAATGACTTTTACCCTAAGGCAGCAGCTTGCACAGCTTTTACAGAATGCCATGGGAGGTAGCTAATTGCACCAACATTAAAAACAGCCAGCATCTGGCCTTCCGTGCATGGACACATATGTATGAGGTTCTCACCAGTCTAACCAGCAGCGCCCTGGGTCCTTGGACTAACACTGAATATTTTAGATGCACTGATAAAGAATAGTTGACCATGGTTCTCTTTCGTCTTGGCCTATGATGAGTCTGTTTTCACCACACTAGGTCATAAATGACCAATTTATCCAGGGAGCAGCAGAGATAATTGAAGTCTGGATGTGTTTGTGTAGTTTTCTGGCTATTAGCGAGCTCAGTTTTCCATCTGTAAGCATGCCCTCTATAGCTCTAAATGTTTTGGTAGTATCTCACTAAGAATTGTAAACACAATTAAACCCAAATTAAATTGTGCATTTCTGTGCATTGACTAGGATATCCACTTGCATCTATGGCACATAAAGACTAAATGAGTCACATTCAATTCTTAATTGTGTTTTGGTTCAGGGGAGCATGCGGTGATAAGCAGTACAGTATATCTTAAGCTTGTTGATTGCCTTGTTTTACTGGGTTGCGGGCTGTGCTTTTTCACAGCTGTAACATCAGCACCAACTCATGTCTGCACAGTGTTGGAGACACTTGTTTACAATCCCCAAGAAAGTCTGAAAGTCTGAGAACCGGGTTTGCCAAAATGGGGGTGGTGAGAAAAAGAGATGTGCTGTAATGGAGGAAAAAAAAATAAGAGAAAAGCAGGGGAAAGGAACAGATGGTGAGAGAATGAGGGAGATGGAAACCAGGAAAAAGAAATGGCGAACAGAAAAAAAGAAGAGGAAACTAATAGCTGAGACATGGAGAGATCAAATGGTAAGTAGCAGAGTCAGAAGTGCAGAAAAAAATAGGTGAAAATTACAAAAAAAAAAACTAACAAAAAGAGAATGACAGCCAATAGTCAGAAAGTAGCAGACACAAAAGAGAGAAAAACGACTGTCTTACTGACTCCTGGCAGTTATAAATGTCCCTCCAGATGTTTCCAGATGCAAACTCTACTCTTCCAAGATGACTCCAAATTAACCTGACTTTATTGTTACAGATGTGGTTCTATTGGCTGTGCCCATGATTTACACCCAGGCACCTAGCAGACCGGCCTCACTTCCCAGGGCCCCTTCCAAACAAATGCCCCAGCAGGGAGGAGGGAGCAGCAGTAGAAGTCGCAAGCTGGGCGTAGAGGAGAAAGATTGCAAGGGAAGCAGGCACCATACAGGGCCATATAATGACCCTATTCCAGGCATCTGGCCCTGAGAGGAAAGTTGCACGTTTCCCTGACTGGCTGGATGGCAGAGTTACTCAAAACTTGCTTTCTCTGTTGTCTGACTTTAGTCCTCATTCCTCATCACTCTGTGTTGCTGTTTCCTCTTCAGCTCACATCGTGCTGTGGAAAATGCTGGCAGGAGACAAAAAGACAGTGCTTTAATCAATACCAACACAAGGCCTTGGCTGAAGAGCACAGGGAGCGACAGAGAGACGAAAAGGGACTGAGACAAAGCAAAAGGAAGCCTCAGTTGAGTTGCTTTCGCCTTGAACACAAATTGCCTTAGAAACCCAATGACTCTATGAAGGCGACACGAAGGCAAAAATACATGTGGCTCAAGGAGATTGAGCAGAACCAGAATGGGATGTCACAGCCCCCTGGTGTGTGCTGAACGATGGCACTCATGAATGCAACTTTGAGGGTGACAGTGTCTGGAAAGTGAAACAATACAACAATGGCTGCAATCATAAGCAGCCATGACCAATTTTGAGGATAATTCATGTTCATTCCTCATCTGCAGACTTTTATTCTCATCGTCTGTGCATCTCTAAGCCAAGTTGAAAGACAATATAGTGTGACCAGAAATCAGGCTTTGTAGGTTTGGCTGATTGTGTATGTGCATGGTTCTTAGTAGAATTGGACTGATATGCTTGTTTGCTAATACCAGAGTTTTATCCATCATTCAGTATTGGTTAGCCAGTCTTATCCAGCTCTAATGTGATAAAGGATTCTCCCTAGTCAGGTACAATATTGTGTTTGGGAGTTACCCAGTAAAACCAGTCCTCTGCTGGCCACTGAGCAGCTGCTCAGACGCAGTTGGGAATAAGTACCGTGCTTGAGGACATGTCAACAGTAATTGCTGAGGGAGGGAAGAGTATTCTTCTTTAACATTACCTAACACATTTCCGAGCGGCTGTGGGGATTTGGGACAGATTTATGGGGCAGTAGTACCCTCAAGGTTTTGGAAGCAGGTTTGTGACCGGAAGAACGCTGGTTTGAATCCAAAGACAGCAGGAGAAAACTATGGGTGGAGAGCATGATTCTTGATTCTGTAAATACATTAAATATAGTAGTCGGAAAAGTGAAATTGACTCGGTTGAACTGACATAACTGACAAAATGACATATTTGTGACCACGTCAACGTTTGGCAAGGAGTGTTTCCTGTTCACATATAAGAAAAAAGCAGTTCATGTGCACAAATGCTGCTGAAATGAGCGAAATGGTGCAGCTTGTGCGTCATGGCAAAAAGGATAGTTGTGGAAGATAATAAGAACTGAAAGTAAAATGCAAAGGTGCTGTGCAAATTACACGCATAAACGATGCAAACAATCACTTATACTCCTCACATGTACTTAGTGCTTCAAAATATAGGGTCAGTTAACCTAAATTAGAAGAAAAAGTATTCGGCCATGCAGATAGTTTCGGTTGTGCTTGCTGAGACCCAAAACAAAGGA
Source organism: Pempheris klunzingeri (assembly GCF_042242105.1). Lineage (NCBI taxonomy): Eukaryota > Metazoa > Chordata > Actinopteri > Acropomatiformes > Pempheridae > Pempheris > Pempheris klunzingeri. The sequence goes on along the minus strand of NC_092017.1, from coordinate 17,583,093 downwards.
GGTGAATGGATTTTTGTTTGTGGTGCTCAAACATTCAAAAATTGTATTTGAAAAACTCAACAGCATCTCTGTCCAAAACAATTACCATGGTTTCCATCTTTGTTAGAAAATAGTTATGTCCTTTTATTAAAAAAAAAAAAAAAAAGCCTAAATGCACTGTACTAACTCACGGTTTGTTAAAAGAAACCCACTGAGACGAGAGGAAATTCAGAGTGACTGGTAAAACCTTTTGACTTGTGACTGTATAAGTTAATAATAAGTCATACTCACACTGAGACTGTGCAACAATTGACACTTTTGATCATTTGCAGGTGATGTTGTATTGGAGTTAGTGAACAAACTGACTGGCCAGGCTGCACACACTGCAGCAATCAAAGCCAAATGTGGCGCTTTGTTGTGGTCACAAATTCATCATTCTGCCTGGGTGAGCCTCTTAGTGGTCAACAGTAGGCTGCAGTGGTGCTGGGCAGTTCCAAGGTGTGAATGTGGAATAGGGTTGGAAAAGAACAAAAGTGCTTAGTTTACATTCAGTGGATTATTAACAGTTTGAAGAAAATGGTTTTAAAATGTGGTTGGAACCATGAATGGACTTGCCACACTGCCTCATGATCTTTTTCCAAATGTTATAATAAAGCCCAAATGTTTTAGTGGAGCATGTCTATAAAAATATATCAACTGTTAAATTCTAAATTTGTCTTCTTTTTGAGTTTGCCTGAGACCAAACAAATGTGATGCAATGACCTGCAGCGGGGCGATGGCAGGGAGTTACAGCTTACTAAATTTATAAGTCTTACATTACAGGATCAGTTACAGAGGAGCAATAAATTCAAGAGCACAAATTTACACCAATTATTAACATGTCTCCCCATCATTAACCAATGCTAAGACAAAGTAGTAACACATGTTGCTCCTCTTAGCCTCCCTGTTTAGCTACTTTAACTTGACCACGAGCAACTACACTCTGTAATACCCTCAATCAGTATCATGGGGAAGGAGTGTGTATTTGTGTGTGTTTTTGGGGGACGCATCCGCTGGGTCTTCTCTGCTCATCCCCTTCTCATTCATTTTACCCTTCCTTCCTCCGTCTCTCATTCTCTCTTACCTCCATCTCTCCATCGCAGCCTGGGGCTCCTTCTAATCGTCCTCTGCTGTGCTGATTGGACTTTTCATTAGTCAACTCCCCACGGCTCAGCGTGACCTCCTCTAGGTCACTGCCTACTGATTATACCCTTTCTCCTTTTTCTATTTCTTCTTCTTCATCAACTCGTAGAAGAAGGGATGGCATGGCGCTGACGTGATGTATCCTGTTGCATCTGAAAACCAATCTTGTCTGACAGACTGAGGGGTCACCGCATCGGAGTGCTTTTACTCTACTACAAATATACTTTTGGGTATACTGATCATACTTTTTATTGTTAATAGAGGGTTGGAAGTTTGGGAGGGAAGTTCCATGGTTTTTCAAGCGTACAGCACTGTATTTTCTGGAGTAAACTAAAAATGTTTACCTTATTATTTGCAGTTGTAAAACTATAGTATGCCATGAAAAATTGCGAGGAAAAAGAGTAAAATTGGTCTCTACCATGTTGGCCACTGAGTCGGATGGTTAGAGCTGTCTCTGCATATTTGTTGCTTGACGCAAAAACCTTATTGGATCTTAAGCATTACCTACCGCCCATGACATGTCCTTGGAAGTCAACAAACCACCTATAACTCAGTTGCTGAAGGGATTTTAATGATGCGGCTATGCCACAGGCTGCCAGCACTGCTTACAAATCTGACTGGTTGTGTCTAAGATGTGTACTGGAGTAGGAGACACATGAGTGTGTGAGTGTGTGAGTATGTATAAGGGGTAGCCATGTTTTTGCCATCTGACTAACCATGACCTTGTCCAAATGAAGCCATAACATCACACACACAGACACACACACACACACACACATGCGCGATCCCATCTCTGTTCCCCCAACCCCTGGCACGCTCCAAAAGCTGGAACAGATTACTCCCCTGTGTGCTTGTTCTGACTCTGATTGCTGCTACATCCAGATAGGCTTTCAAGTGGCCTCCTGTGTGCGCAGTGCCCCATGGGATATGGCCCGGTGCACTACACATGGGGACTATTACCGAGCCGGCAGAGTTCTGCATGCGGCGCGTCGCCCCTCCAGATTGGGCCGACGTGGCCCTCATCCTCTCCACAACCCTCTAAACACCCATTTCCACCCCCAATTATTACAGTTAATCACAGTGATAGTTCTGTCCATGGTCTCTCTCTGCAGTGGAGTGGTCATTCTGCTCTATCAGCCCAGTGTGCATGATGTCGGTTCACGCTGACAAGCATCAATGGCTGAGCTCTAGAGTGCAGTCAGTGGGTTCAGGCTCTGACTGCACACATAAACACAGACACACATCCATTTGCAACCACAAGACAAAGCTGGGAAGCTGCCATGGAGTTTATTTCAACTGTAGCATATGAAGCAGCATTGGCGGCTGTAAGTCATGTCATGACTGAGAGAAAATATTGTCCGTGCTTTGTAAACTCTTCTGCGATGCCTTTATTGTCAGCACAACCTGTTTCAACAAAAGGTGTTCTCAACTGAGAATAAGCCAGATATATTAAAGGAGAAACTGCAGGACTGCGAGGCAGAGATAACCCTCACTGAAGCACTTCTTCATTTTTCTTTGTACTGGCATGTGACTGTGAAGTTGTGCATCTGTGAGACTTAGAAAAGTGGAAAAGCCTGTGTAGGTGGTGTGTTTAGAGGCAAGAAGAGGGTGGATGTACTTGTTATAGGTGGCTGTTTTGTAAACACAATCTCAGTCAGCCACTTGAGGACGAAGAGCAACAAATGCTTTGAGTGTTTAAGTGTGCCTTCGTCAAAAACACTTGTAAGTAAGAGCTTTTAGAGTTCCAACAGAAGGCTGTTTGTTAAGAGAAATGTAAAAGATGCGCAGACAAAGAAGAGAGAAAAAAATTGTGACAGAAGAAGGAAAAATGTCTGAACTTGCATGGAGGTAAACCACAGCAGAAAATTTATGACAAGTAAACATACCATTAATGTTGTTCACAAGGAGCTACGCCACAGGGATTTAAAATAGACAGAGACGGAGAGGGAGTAGTTTCATGTTTTCCAGTCGTGATTTTGCGATTAGCTGAGAGTCGAGGGACAGGAAGCTGAGACAAGGGCTTAACCAATGAAATAAATTATGAGCCGCACGAAAAGTAATTGCTAAAGATGCAGATTTAGCAACATTTCAGTGCATTGATAATAACCAACTGCCTCTGTTTTGGGTTTATCTTTGTTGAGATGATGAAAATAATGCTGAAGAAAAAGGGAGAAAAAGTGTAAACAGATGCAGATGAAAGCGAATGTATGAAAGAAATTAACATAATCATAACTCTTCCAATCTCCCCAAATATGCTGTAATTTATATCCACTGTATCACAACCAATTATACTCTACCGTCATGTTGAATAGTGCTCATTACGATATTGCCCTCCATTGTACATTTTCTCTCTTTCTCCTCTAATGTTATTTGCTTTAATTTATTAGTGTTATGAGTCAGTGCTGGTGTCACAGGTTGCTATTTGCAACTGCCAAGCTGTCACCTCTGAGTGTTCGCTTGGCAGATCTCACTGTACGTGAAGTAAGAGGAGCTGTTAACATGCAAGGGTGGCCAGCAGTGCATTAGCCAGAATGATAATGGAAAAATATTTTAAATGCGGGAATACATTCTTCATTAACTGTGAATTCTTTATTCAAGAATGCATCGCTGAATAACCAAATATTACTTATTTGTGCACTTGTAATATAAACAGATAATACAATTTAAACACTAAAATTTAATACATTTTCAGCCCATCTCTGGAAGGCACTGGCTTGGCTTAAAGGCTCTCTCTGAATCAACAAACACAGTTAAAGCATACATGAATAGCAACCTGTGCTTGAATGACACAACCTTGAGGGAAACGGCAATCACGTCTGCTTTTGGACACACAAAAACCTTGAGCGTTAAATGTTACACACGAGTATGAAGGATGTATGTTATTTAAATTTATACCTGCTGCGGGATTTGTTAGGGCTTCTACTTTAAGTTGTGTCATTTCTAAAAAGATAACATGTTTCAGACAGTTCCTGCAGGGTTTTTCATTTGAAGCTCTGTCTTGCCAAGTGGCTCTTGTTGTGAACTGCGCTCAGAATGTTATTCTGTGATCATGGCGAGCATTTTCCTCACATTACTCAGTGATGGAAGCCTGTGAAAGTCAGGCAAAAGACAGAAAGCCTTGCAGAACAATTGGCCTGTGTCCTCAGAGGAAGGTTGGCCCATTTAAAATCATCACTTTGTTTTGCTCGGGACTCGGGGTTACAGTGCTGCCTGTGACCTCACCCGTCACCATTTAGCTGACAGCCACAGTATGGTAACCTTGTTAGATGCGGGGCTGAAATGGTTCTTTCCTCATAGATAACAATCAGTGTGTCTGTGAACTTCGATATGACACAAATATGAACAAAAGTGCAGCTCCGCAGCAAAGCCTACACTGGAGAACATCAAGCATGGACAGTTTCATAGGGCAGTTCCCTGTCATAAAACCTTGTTATGTCTGAGGGAATTTCTTTGGCAATGTCTCAAGCCACTTCTAAAAATGCCAGAGTGGAAGAATTTTTTTTCCCTCTTTCTCTTTCTCTCTGGACATTTTTTTTCTTTTTTCTTTTTTTGTTTTTTACAAAACAACTTTTCCTTGTGTCACTGATATGTGCTGATAGTATACAGTATGTAAACATCACTCACTTCAGATTTCATGTGGGAATTAGAAACAGCTGCTGTCGCCGTCCATAGGGGGCAAAACTGACTGTTCTTTTTCACCTTTGTTACAACTTTTAAAGTTGTGGTGAAGAGCTATAGAGGCGGTGTGGCAGCACTCTGCGCTCTGTCACTGTCACGTAGTCCAAACTGTGAGCAATTAAAAGCAAGACAGGTCAGAATGAAAGGTCAAGTCCTCCACTCTCAAAAAATGGAGGACCATTTTAAGCACAGTTATTTTTCTGCTTTGGAGCAACATATATCTATATTAAGCTCTGGCTCGGTTTATATCTATAACAACAGATAGTGCTCTTTTTTCATGGTGAAGAGTCTTCTATACTGTATGAACTTGACATGTCCTTTTCAGAATTACATCATAAACTATCCTTATACTATACATTAAGGATTTTTCCCACCATTTGGGGAAAAAGGGTGCTCTTGGCTTAATGTGGTGCTGTTGATGCGATGCACTAGTACACTAGGATGTGCATTATGGATGAAAACCCCTGAAAATCTGGCCTGGAGTACAGTTGCTCAAGAAGGACTTCACCATACAGATCGTAGATCAAACTGACAAGAGCTCTGAAGCAGCTGAGTGTTTTACGGAGTAAAAACAAATAATTTCAGCTGGATTTTCCTGCATTGAACTATACCAGATTCATTTGACCAACCTCAAGGTATGACTCAGACCCCACAAACTCTCAACTTTTGCCTTCTGGCCCAGCAGCTCTGTTTATTGTCAATAGGCTTGGTAATGTGATATACAGCACCGCAGCAATAGCTGACATGCTATCAGCAATGCCATAAATTTAAAAGAAAATCAACTACTTGGACACAGGCTTGATTCTGGTGAAACTCCCTACTGCTGATACTGAAAGAAACCTGATTTATTAATGGTCGCTCGTGTGGCATTCATTTCTGTCTGAGGAAAAATATATATATAAAATAACTCAAGAAGACCAAGTCTTAAGTGGGAATAAGAATGTGCATATGCTTGGCTGCTGTACAAGGCCAGGCACAAGGCAACTTTGAATTAGTCAAGCGGAAACACACGATAGAGTGCTAGTAAACAGCCAAAAATATGATGGAAAACACCACTCTAAAAGGGCTGATTAAGTGGAAGAAAAAAACATTACAATAAAATAACTCCCAGATTTTCCCCCGATTCCACTTATGGTGGGGGGGGGGCGAATATTTTTGGAAAACAAACGGGATTTACAAGAGCTGTGGGATAGTGCAATTAATCTCCATATGTATAGTTGATGTATTGCGACAAGATCTCACTGGAAGAAATAAAGGGACATGCCACACAAATTCAGACAATCTGTCCTCATTTCCTGGGCTGGGAAACGGCAGAGAAGAGCTCTGGGTGTTCCCTGGCGACATCTTCTTCGATTTGAGAAACACCAGATCAGTTATTTTCTGCAGGCCTGATTTCAATGAACCCTGTAGTATTTTGTACAGCAACAGTTCTCGCAGTGAATTAGATATGACGAGTGATTCTTGCATGTGAGTAAAGATGCCGGAAGATTGAGCCCCGGTCTCCTGAAATTTCAGAGAACGAGAAAAATGCAAAAGTGAAAAATGCAGATATGAGTTCCGTGCAGGAGGGATGCAAAACATCCAGCAACATAAAGGAACTAATATCATACTAAAATAATGCAGTGGAGAGGAGTTAGTAATTGCACACATACACAAAAATACACTGACTTCTCACAACTTTGGTGAACTATGTTCAAATTATAGCTTATAATGTTATAATCTTTTTCCATATGACACATGCCCTTCCAAGTTTATGTAATGCATGATGTATACCAAATGTAACAAAATTCCTTATATAATAGATATGTAATTTTATATCAGTATCTTTATCAGTCTCTTAAAAAACAGTATTCATGACTTTATTTATGTTGTACTGATTGTAACTATATCTTTACTTAATATTCCTACGGTCATGAATCTTCTTTATTATCGTTGTCTCTTCATTTGTATAACATTTATTTGTGTCTGCTGATGTAATTGCTTTTGTAGATATTACATGTATTCATTTATTATTTCTATTCATCACTCTTTTACAGTTTTCACAGAAAAAATGTTTATAATGTTTATAGTGTTGTTTGTTATTCTTATCTTATCTTGAGGACCATTGCTTTTTACATTTCTAAACACTTAAACCAGCATACTGGTACTGTTTGCTGTCGTCAAGCTGGTGGTGTGTAGCACATACTGCATCTCAAAATGGGTTTAATTACTTTGTACCTACGTCTATGTTGACATACAACAGCAGAGCTCACAGTTTGTTAGATTTTACTTTGGCACTCAAGAGACTAAAACCAAGACACAAGCTCCACACGCTGACGGTGAGGAGATACCACGATGATGATTAACCGGAGGTGTCGAGAGCAAAGCCATTGATGACCTTTCTGCAGGAAGTTTCCCTCTCTGTCAATCAATGACAGACCATGTGATATATTGGTGGTGCTTCAGTGTCCTTTGTGTTACTGGGACACCTGCAGTCTGTCTCGGATCATTTCCTGTGGCCTGACTTGTACATAGCAACACATTAGCTGCAATCCACATGACCTCACAATTAAGCGTGAGCCAATTGCTGTAACAGTAACTAGATAATGATATATGGTGACATTACTTGAGGAAAAACTACACCACGGTTGTAATTCACCTCCTGTTGAAATGAATCAGCCACAAAATGGAATTCTTGCAGCGCCGTCTCCTCCTACTCGTTTTCTTACTAACGAGAAGGAAATATTAGGTCTATGCTGATTTCTTGTGGAATCCAAAATGACTTCATTTTCTTCCCAAATTGACCTAAGAACAACAGTAACATTTACTGGGGATATTTTCTCGGTCAAACCACGACTGCATGGCCACAAACAAAACAGCAAGTGTTATTGGAAAGCACTGCAGACAAACTTTCGTCATTCTCTCGTGTCCTTACAATCACACACTTACAGCGTGTGTATACATGCACATGTTTATTTGGGCATGGATGTCTGTGTGTGCGTTCAAGTGTGGGTGTGTGTTAACCTACACGTGCACTGAATATGTCACATACAAATACTGGAAAAAATAGAAAAAGAACTTGCTTTCAGCCAGAGAATAATTGGTCCCCAGAGCTATTATGAGTGGCTTACCCATGTGAGGTAAGGGTCAGGGCTGACCAACACTAGCAAACACTAAGTGTTTCTATTATTGATGATCTCAGAAAAAAAAAAATCATTGGGTTATTTTCAGCCATTGGCAATTTTTCCTGCAGTAACAAAATGAAACACCCAACATTATAATCTATGTAATTTATTAGGTCACTGGAATCTTATCTAAAAAATATATACATCTTTGTAATTATGACTGCATTCATGTCCCATTCATATCTCATGTCATGTTTAATGAATTTCTGCAACAGCATGTGCACAATTAAAATATTTGTACACTCCTCAGTTTGTAGCTACATTTCTGTATATGTGCCTACACACGTATAATACACAGTGTATTTTCAGTGTCAGCCCATGCTCCATTCATTTATCATGGAAGATTTATAAGAATGTCAATCGTCTCAACTCTTGTTCCATTAATCCTTCACATGAATTTGGCTGATTACTTTGTCAATGCAGACCTTGGAAGTAAGATGCAACTTGCCTTGGTGAGCTGCAGCACATGCGATTTACACTATCGATCCAACATCCTGATTAGAATTTTTAATTAATGAAGGAGGCTAATTGCCTAGAGAGAGGAATCTGCCCGACCCTGAACGAGCCTGATGATTTGCGTTGCGGCACTGAGCCTAAGTTAATTGCTAGGCTGATTTGACTCGCCTTGCCAGAGATAATATGCTGTGCCACGTCTGAAAAATTGACCTCACTCTCTTCCTATTTAAAGATCATATGAGCCCATGGCAGGAAAGCAGTGAAGAAAAAGGACCTACAGTAGTGCGAAGTTAGGTACCTGTGAATTAGTGCCATAAACAAAGTGTAAAAATATACACCGATTTCACCAAGCATTTGTTCCAAATGTAACTGGTGTTTTTCTTATTTAGGTAATGGAAATAAGATTCAGAGGGTTGGGAAATGGAAGAGGAGGGCTTGCTTTGCGACAGGCTCTGATACCTTGACAATAATCCCTGCTTTTCCCTGAGCAGGGATAAGGGCCACTAGGGGTATTTCCACAGCCTAAAGGCCTTCCATTAACTATTAATCTTCTCCCGGAGAGCAGTGGGGGGAACCGTGGAGTCACAGCTGCCATCACACTGCTTCATTTTTTTTCTTACCCCCGTCTCCCCCCTATTCTCTGTTTCCATTGGCAAACAATCCACGGCTATGAGTCGGGCTAATTAATTTTAAATAAAATACATTGGTTATGCATAATTTATGCTTAAAGCCCAGAGCTACCGGTGTTAGACAAATACACAAACTCCGCACAGAATTACCAGCCACTTGAGCCAAGAGGAAGAGTGTGGGTCCTTGGCGAGCTATCAAAGTCAACCCCTGCATTTTTTAGGTTACGGTACTCCAAACCAAACAAACACAGTTGAATTTCAGTCGAAGAACAAGCATTAAAAGTGCCTAATGTTTTTATAGTGGGCTAGTTTGGATCGGAATGAAGGGTGCATAATTCTTGTACTGTATATCTGGTCAATAACAAAGGTTATCCATTGCAAATCTAGTACTGTGAGCTGATAGGGTGGCCTGAACAAGCTCTAAGGGCTTTCTCACTTACTTCTGCAGAGTAGAGGTAGCTGTACCCTTAACACATAAAGTTAGTTCCTGAAGTAGAGACAGTTTGACAAGGTTGGAAGCTTAATCTGTCCTCATAAAACTATAGTTAGTGTGCAAACGTAGCTCTACTTCCTTCAGGCTTCACCCACCAACAGCCTTTGGAACCTCAAAGGGTGCTTTCTCTGACATTAACATAACAGAAAACCTGCTAGAATCAAAAGAGAGAGAGGACAAAAGTCACACACAAACCAAGCCTGATTGACGCCAAACAGCCCAACCTCAGTCAACCTAGAGGACAGGACCAAAGGCAATGATTTCTGAAAGAGCGGTAACCTACCAGGACTTTTAAAAAACAAGAATATTTCATGGCCTCAGGGACAAAGGTTGGCTTTGGTAAAAGCATATGCAGCTGATGTCTCCATAAGTGAGTAAACAGCGAAGACAAAGTGACAGACCACACAAATCATTTTCTTGCTTTGCTGAATTCAATGCCACAAAACTGTCATCAAAAACATTGCTGCAATCAATTTTACAATCAATTTCTTCTCATCTAAATCCGGCCCATATCTGGCTGATGATATCCCAAAGTAAATGCAAATCATCTGATGGAGTTGGACATGACAGTGGTGCTGGTATTTTGAAATCTAGACACACTAACATCAGGGGTTGTTAGAATGACTTAATCCCAAATCTTCTTCAAGTGTATGGCAGACTAGACTCACTTTTGTCCGACCACTTTCCAATTTTCTATCCTCACTTCTATCTTTGGCAGGGCAGCACAGTGGTGAGGTGGTTAGCTGTTGCCTCACAGCAAGAAGGTTCCAGGTTTGAATCCACTGGTTTGAGCCTTGAGCCTTTCCATGGCGTTGACATGTTCTCCCTGTGCTTGCGTGACTTCTCACTGGGTACTCCAGCTCCCTCCCACAGTCCAAAAACATGCAGGTTAGGTTAATTGGTGACTCTAAATTGCTTGTAGGTGTGAGTATGACTGGTTGTCTGCCTCTATGTGTTGGACCTTTGATTGACTGGCGACCAGTCTAGGATTTACCTTGCCTCTCGCCTGGTGTCAGCTGGGATTGGCTCCAGCCCTCCTGTGGCCCTTAAGGATAAGCACTGTAAATAATTGATGGATGGATGGATATCTTTGCCATAAAGCATCAGGGCATTCATTTGCAGTAGTTTGATCTGCCGGTATTCTGCTTTGGATACGTAGGTGTCTTAACATCCCACACAGAATCATTAGTGAAAAATGCCACAACAACCAGCTGTTAGCTGACCATTTGAGGGATTGTTAGATTATGGTGGAGCAGGAACCCCAGTGTAGCCTGTGGCTTAGTAGGTACGTGATGTACAGTGCTTTCATTCTTAGCTGCCTTTGTTTCTGTACTTGCTGGATCGATGTTATTTGTCTGGGTTATGTTATACAGATTGCAATAAGGCCTTGGAGTGGAAAAAAATACAAATCTAAAATTTTTTGTTCATGCAGTGAAATATAGTAAAGGTTTTATTCAAACTAATTGTATTCAAGTGCAGTTGAAAAATGTTTACCAGAGAAAACTAAGTGCAGTTTGGTTTTAAGATATGCTCCGTAAAGGCCACAGGCTTATAAAGCTGTCACTGGTCATTGTCAGTGCTTTTGTTAGTTTAAGCCTCTGGTGGCCAGTGGTTTTGCCTCAGTTGTACCTGTTGACCTTCTTGAGAAAGCAGCTAAGGACTTTGCTGAGGCTTGTAACCTATCTTGGTAAAAAAAAACAAAACAGAAGTATAAGAAACTTCCGCCTCTTTCCCAGCCTTCTCCTCTAGCTACTGGCATCTGTGTTTGAAGCACTCTACACCAGGCTAGGATTTATGGCCTACTGGAGGGAGAAGATGAGGAAAGCACTCATTTTAGCGAGGAAGAAAAGCACTTTTCTGATGGTTATTGTACGCTGACCAAGAAAAATACAACACAACTTTTAGAGCCACAGGCCAGACTGCATAAATAGCTGTACACATCCTTCACATAATATATACAGTTTTTGCTTATGCTATTTTGGTTTAGCAAATTATTGTTGAAATTTCTTCTCATTTCACTTTGAGGCATCTTTTCTAGCAGCTGTTTCAAATTGCAAGCAGGACCATAGGGATCTAGCTGATGCCCTGCTGAGGACAAGCAAGAGAGGATCAGTTTTTATCAAGTGGCCCACCCAAGGAAGGAAACAAATATATGACGAGGTTCCTCATTGTTTTGATATGAGTGGCACATAAAGAATGACCATCCTCCAGTGAACTGTGGACCGAGAAGTAGCGCGACAGACAGAAAAGGAGAACGAGGCAGAGAGGGAGAAAAATGGAGGAGGATGAAAAAGAAAGAAACATTCCCAAGTTGGCCTGGTTAATTGCATGGGATTGGAAACAGATGCACAGCCGCAGTGACGTTATCTGAGTAGACCTTGAAAGTCCTTCTGGTTTGAGGGGAAGGGGGATCGGAAGACGCGAGGAGGACAGCGATAGATAGGAGGGATGACAAAAAGAGATAATAGGGAAGATCGAATGGTTCTGTGGCATGAGAGGTAGCAAAGGAGCAAAATAACAGATAATGAGGGGTAGGGCTAGTATCTGAGGCATTGATGGAAAAAAGAGACAACTGCTGAAAAAGTACTGCCATCAAGAAAATTGACTTAAAGTGGACGAGGTTAAGTTGGTGTTGCTCAGAATACAGTGCAATGTGTTGAATTATGTGCAGTTCTCCCATCTATGAGGTAGAATATCTCGATATTAACACTCCACCTGTCTGATCAAATTAGGCCTTTCGTGCCATGCTGTTCATTATTAGTTAATTAAGATATCTCCTTGATAATGTCAAGGCAGCAAATTAAGTTGTAATTGTATTTCAAAATCATTTTCAACGTAGATATGTCATATGTCATTTTCCAATGGCGATAGCAGAGACAACATGTTGGTTTTACGAGGGTTCACGAGGTCACGAGTTATTACATAATACAATAAAATAATTTTGTCACTTTTAGCTAAAATCAGATCAAAATTGAAAAGCTGCCACTGTCAGGCCCATTTTCATAAAGCAGCCACTTTATTTTGTGTTAACCTGTTGAAATATTAAAAAAAAAAATGTCCTGCTGAACATTCACTAAACTTATTGAACTTAATTACAAAACATTGCTAGCTTATTATCATACATTTATATGCTATTTTAGGACGGATATTTTGGTTAAAACAATCCAGAATGAGGCAGCAAGAAAACCCATTTTTAAGTTGAAAAATCTAAATAAAGTTTTACACTGTACATACAAACTGGACAGTAAATCGGACAGATATTCTACAATTAATGTCAGAGCTCTCTCTCCTTTTTCTTACCTGTCTTTTAAATACACACAAACATACACACACACGGCCACATAACACACACAAACACAACCTGCCTCCCAAGTTACCTTTGAGTCTGACCTTTATCCATTAAAAGGTTTTTGGTTCAGTTTCTGAGGGAAGCAACCTCCTGCGCCAGGGTTGTGTGATTTGTGATTAGTGGGTGGATCTTAGAGCGATGGGGCCCCAGGGCCCTCACTCTTATAATTACACTCTATCCCTGGGGAGGGACCCTAGAGTGACAGCGATGTAGCTCCCATTTTTACCAGGTCAGATTCGGTGATTGAGCACATCCTGTACCCTGCCAATGGCCCTTTCTTTTTAAAGAGCGATTCCCTAGGACCTTGGGACACAGGGACTAGCTCCACATTACCAGCAGGCACCTGTTCTCCAACCTACTTTAAGTCTGTGAGGCCATCACTATTAGACTGCTATTCCTGTTTTTAAATAACTATAAAATGTGCAAGAAACTGGGGGCAGTTTTTAAGCATTTTATTCCAAACCGTTTGAGAGTAAGACCACCAATCCTTTCTTCATCATTTGGCAATGCAGGCCATATGTTTTATGTTTTACAAGCCAAATGTTTGCTAATTCTGGTGATATGCCTAAACCTGAAACTTTCTGTAAAAGCAGGCTTTAAAGAAAAGAGAAAAGGAGGAAGAAGAAGAAAATGTAGAACACAATAAATCTTGCAGTTCGGCAGAAATGTTAATCACGTGTGAAAATTCGTTGAAAAACCTACTGTTTCACTGTGGAGGATGTGTACGAATTGAACACAACAAGAGTTATTGTTATTTAGATAATGATATAATACTAAAGCAACAATGAAATGATCCTATAGAACAACAATAAGTGTTTTGCATTACTGATTCCAGCAATGCAAACTGCTAAGATGGTGAATCCAGCCTGGGGGGGATAAGTTACTTCATCTTCTTCAAGATATTTCCCCATTTCTAATCAATACTGCTAATCTTTTAAAGCATACACTTTTCTGTATGCAGATTTCATTAAGAGCATTGCGATTAAAAAAAGAGGTAAATAGCTCCCACAGTACAGAAAACCCACACATTACATAAGTCTCCCTTGACTTCTATTTACATTGGAAGGATCTGCTTGAATTTCAATTTATGTTATATTACACAGCATGTCAGCTGGGCTTTCATTGAAAAATCATTACATTTGGCCCATCTAAGGGGGTGCACGGTAATTGCTCCAAAACTGCTCTCCAGTGGAGGTCCTTGGGAGAGCGACTCTCTTTGTAGGCTGTGTGTTTTTCATGTCAGTTTAATTAATCACTCATATATCCAGTTCCTAATCCCTAACAGCACAGCGAAAATACCAGTCTGATTGGAAGGATTCTAGCAATTGTTTAGTGAAGTAATACAATCAAGACATCTAGAGTTTGAAAGTGGATTTTGGAAAATCTATTCACTTACGATTTAACTGGTCAAGCAAAATTAAATTTGAGAAATTGTCGGTATAGCTGGAGAAAAATCTAATTTTCTGTAATATGATTTCTTACTTTCACTTAACCTTCAGTCTTCTCTATGTTCCTCTCAAATTTCCAATCAAATAGCTTAAAAGTTAGATAAATATTTCCCCCCATATTTCATGACAGTGTAACAAACATTCTTTTTCTGCTTTTTACATGAAGTAATATCATGCTTATCAGTTAAATATTTATGCAATTTGGTATGACTGCACCACTACATCAAATGGATCTTATGCATCATTTAAGTCCCTGTGATTCAGCGTGACACGTTTCATTTACATCTGAAAGTTAATGATGTGAAGTAGAAGTTAAAATGCAAAAAAAACTTGGCAATACTTACATGTCTCCTCCAAATTATTGTTTTCATAATTACGCTTAGCTGACAAACATAATCCCTTCCTAGATTATGTTCACAGATGCACACAAATATGTATGAAATGAAATACAGAAAACAAATTAAATAATTTGCCAGTGAATATTTCACTGATACGTTCAGTATCAACATTTTTCCAACTTGCCAGGTACGTTAATGAACATTTCCTCATTATGTTAATAGAAAATGTAATTCGGTCGGCCTTACAATTCTCTCAAAATGTATTTGCTCTAGCAAATTAACTATGGAAACATAATTTTTCATGGGTCATGGTTGCAATGCTACAAAAAAAAACAATTGTAGTAATAACCTGGAACTGTTATGTATTAGTGCTTAAACTGTGCAATGACAATACATTACATTTTTATCTGAAAAAGACAGCCATCAGGAGGTGTATTTTTAGGCAACAAAGTGGAAATTTTATTTATTCCTTATTTGATTGTGTGATATTATAGCTGGCTTACTTTCCATCAGATAAATCACTCAACTTACTCAGTATCTGTTAAAAACCACCCACAGACACTGCAGTATCACATCGATGATGGCAAAGTTAGGAACTCCTTTGAAAGAAATACCACTTTTAATCAGCTTTTCAAAGGGGGACTTTTATCCCTCTGTCTGAGACGGACAGCCACTGTCTACGCACGTTTGAACTGATGGCACTTGTATGTCAGAAAACTTGAGTATCATCAAAAGAACATGTATTGAATTTTAAGACTCTTAAGTTGGACATTTGGTACTAGGGCAAGATCAAGGTGTCTTTAACCACTGCATCGCGCCACTTCATTTTCCACAATTAAAACATCTTCTTCCTTCGCTTTTTATTCCTTATCAAGATTGTTCAAATGTTTAATTCCTGCAGATTGCCTTTTCTTTCATTTTTAAAACAGTCTGCAGTACATCTGATACACTTGTTTCTTTCATCATTAAACACAAGCTCAAGGCTCCCCAATAGTCGCTGGTCCCAGAAGGGTCATTACAAAGTTTGACTGCTGGGAGACAATGTGTGGCTTCTTTGGCATCATTTGTCTCCTGAATGCCCACGCATGTTGACAATATAGACTTAACCTCAGGAGCTGGTGTCAAGCTGATGCTATTAATTTATGTCCAGAAGGAAGCCTCTTTGTCATTGATCGCAGCAGCTACCTGCCTTCTGTTGATACTCACAGGCAGGAGCTGCTGATTTGGCTAAAGCAGTTCAGCAGTTACTTTTATATTCTTACTGTAGATTATTTAATGACAGCATCAGAAACTCGAGAAATAGCAATACTGACTCTAAAAAATAAAAATAAGTTGTATGTTTGTTAGTACTATTATATTTGTTTTTAATTCAATCCTCATAAAATATGTCCCATATTTAACATAACTTCAAAACTCACCCAGAATAACATTGCCTTACATTTTATACAATACACATAATACATTTAAATCATGATTTTAGGAAGTGTTTTAAGTTACAGCCACAGAGGGGTACGGACCGATCAATTTCCATATTTGCATGAGTTTTAAATACTGTTGCAGGGTGTTTTTCCAACTTTTATTCAACCTAAAATTTTTTGCTGGGATGTAAGCAGAACAGATTGATCCACAGATTCATTTTATGCAGTTAGTATGCTGAGATGTAAGATGCTTTAAATGCTCAAAGGCAGATGCTTGAATTTTAGCCTTTAAGAACAGATTGACTCACAAATCTCCCTGCCTTGCCTGTCCCTTGGCAGATGTTTAGAGCGCCTGATGTTTCCATGGCTCCACTGTGCAGCAACTGACTACAGCGTATAACCTTGTTTTATTCCCTCTATTCATAGGCCATTTGAAAGGAAACAAAGTAAAGCCGAATTGGTGTGGTGGTTTAAATCATTACATGGGTGTGTGCACTTTGAAAATATAGAATTTAACAGCAAGGAAAACATATCTTATTGTAAGTAAAGAATAATGAGTAGCCATAAAACCTCATACATGTTATTATTATTATTATTATTATTATTATGAAAGGTTCTATACAAGTTTGCTTGATTGATTGATTGATTGACTGATTGCTGTTAGTGCAACAAGAGCACCCTAAGCAGCTATATTTTCATAATGGGAGGACTCGTTCATGTCTCTCACCCAGATGTTCCAAGTTGATATCAGCATTTGCAATGCTTTGTCGCTTTGACACATGCCTACATCTTTGACTTTTAGACTACACTGTGTCTGCCATCTCCTCCAGCCCAGAATTTATCTCCAGTCTCTACTTTGCAAACAGCGCCTGTACCAAAAATAGTGTTTTTCTCACCAGAGGATTCAAATCTCATTATTAAACTCTTACATTTATCCTTCACTAAGCTCCCATATACCTTAGTCTTTCATATGAGTTCCCATTGGGTACTAGCAACATCTGTTTCCTCTCTTTACCACGGTGTCCCACTAGACACTCACTGAAGTAGAGTACCCACCAACTAGAACACATCTTTAACACAGATCTCCATACACCCAGCAAACTGTTAATCATGGTGCCCATATACATTCACAAACTTCAGCTTATTTTTTAGTTGAAGCAGCTCCAATATGAGCTCCTGGAAGGAGTCCAGCATCCCTGCCCCATCTGTACTGTCTCTTATACACTAAATCGCAGACTCCCGCTGCATGTCTCCCTGGCAGAGAATTTGCCTTATTTTTCTCAGACTGGAGAGAAAAAAGAAAACCTGGGAGTGAAGGAGAGCAAAAACACACGGTAGTGGGTCAGAGGCCCTCTAGGAGTGATGAATGAGCAAATAAATATGTGTCCGGGATCTGGGCCTCATAGAGCAGCATTCCGTTCCACATTCCTCTAGTGGAGTTCAGCTCGCGACGGGGTTCCTGGGAACATCGCACACGACTTTGGCAAAGGTTTACCCCGAACTTGGACCAGTTCCATAAAATATAGGCGGAGAAAATACACGACATGCTCTGTTGTAATTCCATGCTATGTGTTACCATGTTTTTTCTGCACAGCGAGTGAGTTCACTCCTGTGCCATACAAACCAGAGCTAGCTCAGCACTCTTTCTGCTCATCTCATGTGTCTCATAGGATTCAGGTTTGACATCTTGAACGCAGTCTGAGTTTCAGTGTACACTTACAGTAGCTACTGGTTATTTGTGGCCTGTTTCAGCTTGGACACAGTTTTACGGCAGCTCATCTGTCATGATATGTTTCTGCTCTGTACAACCTCTCAAATTCCACCTGTTGTCGGATCAAACCTGCTGTCAGGAAAACTTTGGGAGATGGCGCCCTCTGTTGAAAACATATTTATTTAATTATATAATTATTATTGGGGTTAAGAGCTTTCCATTTTGACTCGTACTGTAACACATATGTTACAGTGAATTGCATAATTGATTTTATAAATGATCTCAACTAATAACACACATATATATATATATATATATATATATATATATATATATATATATATATATATTTATGAAGCAAAACTTCACGTGTAGAATATACGATAATAGGATGGAGTAGCCCTTTGCTTTGTCCAGAGAAAATGTGAATGACTAACTAAGCCAGTTATAACATTAGATTTTGTCGCCATTGTCAACCTGATCAATACTTTTCGATAACAAAGTATGTAGGGGACAGGTAAATACTACTACTACTACTTTACTTCACAAAAACCCTCCATACCACAATTTTCAATCACTGCCAATTCCTTTACTCAAGTGTAAGCAAGCCTCAAAAGGGGTACAGCAGAATGACATAAGGCCTGGGTTAAAGCTGCCATGCTGACAAACACCCACTGAGGTGGCCTTCAGCACATTAGCGAATCCCCATAAGCTCCAGGGAGGCTGTTCGGTAGTTAGCCTTGGCCTCTGACCTCCCTGTAGTGGGGGTCATGAACAAAGGTAACTTCTCCACTATAGATCAATATGGTATTGCAAATAACAGTAAGCCACAAATGTCTATTTCCATATGGTGTATCACTCATGACGTTGGTTTGAAATGTAGCATCTTTGCCAAGACAGAGAGCTGGCAATTCCTGTCAATTACCAGCATGGAGTCTCCGTACCATTAAACATGCCTGGATGGACTAAGCTGTTACTGGTGTGCCAGATACCACACACAGACTTTAAGACCTCTAATGGCTTCATTACCATCCAGCATAAAAGATGGGGAGGGGGCATAGGAGCAAGTTCCTCAAGCGGCCACAGCCAGCTTGTTTGCTAATCTGTTTATGTTAAGTTCATTCATTTATCACTTGTTGGAAAAAAACCAAGCAGAAGATTTCCTCCTGCCTGGTCAGTGTACAGTCAGTCCTATCTTGGCACTTGGTGGTGTAGCAAAAGCCTGCCAGAGTCCCCATGAGTGCTAATGTAGGTGAGGAGGTGCCTAAGGAGGACTGGGCGTAAAAACATGCCAAGAGATTATCAGTTTATCTGAGGTACTTTACAGATTCATAGAGAGGTGAGAAAAATGGGTGGCACCTATCCATTTGGACAGAAATGGAGAACATACAACCTGCCTATACAGGCTGTAGCAGTGGTCTGGCTACTTCAGAATTCCGTTAAGTATATATATATATGTTCATTGACAAGCATGGTGTGTTTCAAATTCTGGAAATGTAACAGCTTTGCAGGAATTTTCATGGCACGCAGACACAGCAGTGATTTTCCTTGTATTTTGAGACAAAGAGAAGAAGGCTTTGGCAACGTCACATCAAGTAGCCGCGTTGTTGAAGCTGCTGAAAAACTGATCTCTACACTTGAAAAATGAAACAGTGAAGTTAAAAAAAAAAACTAGTGAAAGCTCTTAGCAGTTAACTTACTGGAAGAGAGAGCGAGAAATTGAAGAGGATATCCATAACATAGGTCTCTGTGTTGAAATGTCTGTGTTAAGTCTTTAAATATATTTTCTTTTATATATTCAGCCAAGGTTATCCCCCCAGGAGATAATGCATATTTAAATGTTCATGAAAAGTGCAGCCCCTTATGTTTTACTCTCTGAAGGAAATGTTTATTTAGTTTTATAAAATACTAGTTTGGATTTTGTTTTCATTTTTAAAAAAATCTATGCCTTCATCATTCAATTTTTCAGTCTGTACAGGTTTCTCACCCAAGGGCTTATGTTTTCTACTGTCCTTTCAGACACTACCAAAGCTTCTTTTAGTTTTGTGCTCTCATTGATTTCAAAAACCCATTTTGAATGAAAGTTTAAGCTTTTAGTGTTTAATCTTTTAATTCAAAAAATTTTTTACATTCAAGTCAGCATGATGTGACTTGAATGTCAATAGTACATTGATGGTACATTAATAATTTGTAAGTAACTCTCAACAAATGTTCATGATGAATTGAAGATAGCTTTCTTACCAGCAATTACTTACTGTTGGTGTAGATGTCACATTTTTCACTCAAAAACAAAAATTAATTTTCCAGCACTTTGCAAACTTCTGCAATGTCAAATTCAGCTCAAATTGAACTTTACAGATGAAGATGCTGTCTAAGATTACTGATAGACATCATTATTTAAACATGGCGCATAACAAAAGTGCAAAGTCAGACATTTTCACATCAGCAGATTACTAAGATAACATCAGAGTAGCAAAAAGAAAGTTTTTCAATGTTGAGAGAGCGGAGCATCCTGATCGCGGAGGAAAGCAAACTGGAAGAACATGAAAGAATTTGCAAATCCTTTGACTTTCAAATAAATGGGATATATCAAATATGTAGTCCTCTCTTATTTAAGACAGTGCCAGTGCTATGCTAAATAGTTCCCCTGCTATAAAGCCCAGGCCAGAAATATGATTTGCTCAAAACCCCTTTTCTCTACCCATTCTCTTCAAAAATATAATCCTGAATACTTAAATATGCTATCAATTTGTTGCGGGTTAGTTCCAGTGTGTGTTTTTGGCAAAGGGTTTCTGTGGGTGGCAGACAGACAAGTTAGAGGAAAAAAAGGGGGAAAAAATAGAGTATTTTGGTCTTGGACAGCAGAGCAGTAGTTAGGAAGCAGCTACAAGAAGCCGACTCTCCCTAAAGTAATGAACTGGGCCTTTTTTTTCTTTTGCTGGGGAGCTTTTGTTGCCAATTTGGTGGTGCCTGTGGGAGGCAGTTTTTCCCTCTTCTATTTTTCTTCTCTCCATCTCAAAGTAAAATCACCTGGGATGTAATTAATTAATTAGAATCAGTGCACCGAGCTGGGGGGTGGGGGTGCTGGGCACATGTGTTTTCGTGGTGCGCTGTGGTCGATGTGTTCCGGGTGATTGGGATTAATAACAGGGGGCCAATTTGAACTGGGAATCAGTGTGCTTAATAGACATCAGGGGGGATGTATGAGGGAAGTGGAGAAGGAAGGAGGGGGGTTCAGGGGTGGACAGACCCCCCAGCCGCTGGAACAAAGGGACCTTTGTAAGAGGTGCATGTTACAGTATGCACTTTACTTTAGGACATCAGATCTCAAGCGTGGGTGCAGTAATCATACAACTTAATCTATGGCAGCAGGTTTTATTTCGAATTTATCAATTCAAACCGTTTCTAGTGCTCAAATTATCCAATGTAAGGGAAGTCCACCATTTCTCTTGTGAAAATACGGGGTGCTTCCATACATCTGACTGTAAAAAGCCATCAGAGACTACCGAATACTCCATCGTCCTCCTTGTGTGTTAACTCACCCTGCAAGACCAAAGTGACAAGAGGTGGAGACTGCTCTGGGCTACAGCACATTATCAAAATGCTAATACACTTTATCACAGCTCTGCTGCAGCATGACCTGCAAGTCGGGATTGTCAAGTCTTTTCATAAGAGGAGGTTCCCCTCTGGAAGTGAGGGGACACACACCAAACATCTGTTTTAAGACCACTCAATCAATTGCTCTGAAATCCTGAAATTGCAACTCTTGGCTATGCAATCAGAGCTGTGGTCAGTGGGTTGATGGTACAGTGATGTAATAAGCTCTATGATTAAGATCGGGCTTTGACAACGTCATTCATGTGGATACAAAAAGAGAGAAACAAACACTGTTTTCACACGTGGGCCAAAGAGAGCTTCTTCCAGATCCAAATACTTTTATCCTTAAAGTTTATGAAAGCTGCTACTAGACTGTGGTCCAGAAAAGAGCTCTGTTATATACAGTGTAAATACTGCATATACTGTACTGTACTATATTGTATATGTATAGGCCCAGCTTTGTAAAGACGTGGTATGGTGAGACAGGCACGTTTTTGGGGTGTGAATGCATGTGCAGTTCTACACAAAAACAAAAAAAAGATGGCATACAGAGCTGCTCTGGATGCTTGTGGCAAACTTTACCAAGAGAAATGATTTTCCTGTGCACAAAGCGGCCCATGGTTATGACCACTTCTACTTAACAACTGAAGATGTGAATCTGGATCTGGACTTAAGATAATTGGGCCAGATGAAATAATTTATTTACCTTTCACAGGATAATTCATGTGCTCTTTTCATTAAAGTCTACGTTTGAACCATACCACACCCTTGTGTGTTACACATTGTGTTACTGTTCCTCTTATCTCTCTCAATATATGAAAAATGACCAAGAGTGGTGAATTTGGCACGGGTCAAGGAAGGAAATGGCACATTTAGTCTATGCTAGAAAAAGAAAACAATCCAAAGGCAAAAGGAAAAAGAATAACACAGCAACAGGAATGAGAAGAATGAGAGGTTCACCACTTTATGATGGCATAGCCCAAATCAGTCACAGGGGCACAGTGACAGCCTATATATAAACTTAATAGAAATGAAAACACTGAACCGTAGGAAACTTAGTTGTAACTTCCTTCCACCTGGCTGAGCACCGTACAGCCGTTGTCCTGAACCAGAGTCGTTAATACTGTGTGAAATAGAGGAGCTTTAAACTGCGGAGAATCTTAACCCAGATTAAATGAATGAGAAGGAATCTTCAACAACAGTTACTCTGTCCAATGATGGCTACATATCCTGATTCAGATAAAATGTCAGCATTGCATTTCCATAAATTTAACATTAGCAAGATTCACGCGCTCAGAGCTGATTGAATCCTCTAAAGCATGGTTTCACTGCAACACAAGCCCGACTGCACAACATAAATGGATAGCTCTAAGTAGACTGGAACATCACCATGACATCATCACCGTCCGTAGAGATGATTTCATCCTGCAATGCTGCTGAAAAAACACATTAAATGGACCAGCCTTTTTCATCCATTGTAAAAAAAAAAAAAAAATTTTTTTTTTCTGTGCGTACTTTAGAAATAGTCAGCAGCTATTCAAAAATGTACCACCTGTAAGAAAGAAAAATCAAACACATTTTGAAGCTTTCTTTACCTTTTTCAGAGTGTGCTGTTGTTACCAGCACCACGTATGGTGGTTAAAAGCCATGTAACTTTACAGAGCAGTTGCTGTAACATGAATACGCATAAACCAGTGTATTACCGCTGCAGCCTCCCGCTCACATTCAGCTCCCACACATAAACGTTGCTGCCTTAGTGGGAAAGTGAATTTGAAGGGCTCTTCATCTTTACTCTGTATATGCACATACGAGAGTCCTGCATGATTCACTGTGGATGGCACAGTGTGGCTGACATTACCAAAATTTAATGCGGTGTGCATGAGATTGCTTTACGGTTGTAAAAGAGATCAAAGCCCAGAAGCGGATATGAACTTGGGCTGCTGTGCATTGTTACTAGTCAAGTGTGGGAAGCATAGAGAGCAGGATAATAGATCCCCTTCAGACTGCGCTGTGATGGATGCACCTTAGAAAGTCCGCACAACTTTCATCAGCTTGTAAAAGTTCAGACTATTAGCAATTTACTATAATGTCCTATTCTTGCTCCTTGACATAATACACTTTTGATCTAAATGAAAACCCTGTTTATGATTTACTGTCATACTCAAAGACGGTACTCTCTGTCGAACACAGACACAACAGTTCATGAAATGAGTGCAACTCTGAAATAATGGATTAAATGTTGCAGAATAATACAGAAATTAATATGGATCTCTTCTTTCAACACAAAAGCATTGCGGGACAATGGAGGGTGATACATCATTTCTGCCTGAATTTAAAAAGTTTTTTAGGGGAGAGACATATTACCAGCACCTCTTTCTGCTCACAGGATCCAGGTGCTTGAGACCTCTGTATAAGATTCCTGGAGGCACGAGTGCTCTGTTTGTTATAATCTACATGTGAACCTTCAAAATTAATGTTGAAATTTGCGTCTTATCTCTCTTAATATGTGAAACTGGCCGTGTGTACAGAATTTTCCATGGTCGTCTTTAGTTAATAATGTTGTTAGAGTCCAATGCAAGGTTTCATTCAAAATTTCTTCATTCATCAGAATTGAAGGCAAATCTATTCATTGCCCTGACCATGATAGCCTTACCTTCCACATCACTATTTAAACCTCAAACTCTATCTTGTTTGCATATTTATTGCATGCAGTCATTTCTTTTTAATGTAACCCTATTTGTACTTTTAAGGATAACTCCAGGGTTTTTTTAACCTGGGCCATATTTTTTTTACATATTTTGTGTTCAAAGTGAGTGGTAGCTGCATTAAATGTGATATATTCTTTTGGGGCAATTGCACTCAATCAAAGTAGGTCCACTAAAACAGTTTTTTTTTTTTGCCACTGACTAACTGACTTAAGGAAAGAAAATTTACAGAGACAGACCTGTAAGACCCGTTTAACCGGGCTACTCAAACCCACCAGACTCCTTTGAAAAAATACTATAATTTTACCTCACAGAAGACGGGAGTAGCTGGTCTACTGCTGCCTTGATCTGTTGGTTTGTTTGTTATTGTGTGCTATACAAATACTGTGTAGTGGTAGACTAACTACTGGGTAAAATGATTGTTTTTGTCAATGGAGTCTGGTGGCTTTAAACCGAGTGATATAATGGCTATTTCCTGTTAAACAGAGAGGATCAAACAGGTCTCTGTCTGTATGGTTACATTACAGCCATTGCAGCCACTGGTTCTTGGCTGTAATTTACTGGACCAGTTCCAAAAGTTTTGTATTTGCCTGTTATTTACAAACCAAAATATGCAAAACTCTGGCCCAGGGTTAACTCTGGTAGAGTGATCCTTTAAGACAACTTGCTCATCATGAAGTTTCATGGCACCAAGCTGACACCCATTAAGGTGTGGCACAATCCATGCAATTACATGCTACTGTAAATGGCACTAATTACTTGATTATGACATAAACCTAAATATAACTTTGCTATAAATACTCAAAGGCACATACAGTATCATGGTGAAAAGTCATCCTGATGTTGCTGTGTGGTGGTTTACTTTCTAGTAGCATTATATTTCCAAACACAAAAACTGCACCTCTGCAGTGAAGGTGTTTTCTGTTTCCTTGCAGCAGAATCTCAAAGGAGGTGCTTTATTTGTAGAAGCTGCACCACTTGACAACCGCAACTGTGAAGAGAAGGAGATTAACCTTTTCATACCTCTTAATTCAACACTCTCTGTCTGCCTGTCTGTCCTTTCTCTTCTTCTACTCACTTCCCTTTCCTGTATCCTTCTTCCTTGCTTTGATTTCCACTGCTCCTTCTCTCGTTTTGTATTTAATTTCCAACTCCTGCTCTCATCCCGACGTACTTACTTCTCTCTCATCCTGTGCGCGTCCTCTCGTCGACTCCTCGGGTCTCACGCTGTCATACCTCACCACAAATGAGCAGTCTGGATATGCACACAGCCAACGAATCAGGAACCCACATGGGAACCCCTTCACACTGTACCACAAGACAGTCCTAATTAGCCTAGAAACTACCGGCTTCAGTCGAGAGACTGCACAGCCCGTCTACCCAATCCCCTGTCCAACACTGTTTGTCTGGATGAGTATAGGTTAATTACATCCAGTTCACCAATTGCTCTCTTAACTCCCCTTGTTTTTCAAAAAAAACTTTTGTTTTTGTCAGCTTTTCTCATGGTGTGAGACTGGTGTGCTTCTGCAGCAATATGTCTCCCCAGTACATTCACATTCCCATGAGCACAAACCCTGCCTCACCTAAGCTATGTCTCGCATACTTCAAAGATGAACTGAATTTGAAAGTCAGTAAGAAGCAGTTGGTGTTTGCTTTGACTTGTGTACCTGTTTGGGCAAATTTGTAATTGCTGGGAACATTTAAGATTTTTCTGTTTTGCTGTCCCCTGCATTAGTTTCCCTGTGGAGGATGTAATTTTGAACAACAGTGTGGAAACTACAATTTGTCTAGTCCGGTGTATGTGGGGTGGGCACTAAAATTATTCATTTTTAATGACCAAACAGCCAGTCAACCACCTGGGGATGTGATATTGTTAGTCTCCAAATCTCAGCCATGTGCGATTTGACTGTTCCCATTGTTACTCTGGCTACAGTCAGACTGCAGGCAAAAGTGGCCCAAATTTTTTTTCCCCTGCTCAGATGCTGTTCTTACAGAGCACTGTGAACAGCACAAATCCAGACATTTGGTCCTAAATCAAATACAAGTCTGATTTTTAGCAACGTGACCCAAGTCATCATATCATATAACTAATGCAACTTTTACATGACTCTCGCTCCTATTGCCAGCCAATACAATTCAGCTCCTATGTGCCAGTAGATGGGTTGCCTCACCTGAGTTTATGCTGAGTTAAGTCTTGTGGAGAGGTAGCAGATTTAGTTAAAAGCAGCTCTTGACATCCAACAATTTTGAATGAAATCATACTGTGAAGCCATTCACATCATGATCCCACTTCTTCTGGCTCTTGCTACGAATCCACACACACCTCTGTACAGTAGTAGCTGCCACCGTTCCACAGTAATTATGATAATATTGTTGTCATCTGTTCACGAATTTGCTGGCTTCCGGATTTTGTGTTACTCTTATTTTGAAATACAATGTCTTTATCCACTGTTTTTTCTGACCTACTTATGCCATGGCTGTGAAGTGCAGAAGAATAAAGCTGCTGTTCTTAAATCCCGCAGGAAACCTTTCACTGTTGTGTATGTAAACATTTGTTGTGCAACATAGAGCTGCTGTACCGTTGACCCAAGTCACCAGCTCATTGGGTCCACCTCGCTAAAACTAATGCAGTTATAACAGTCCTGCAATAAATCCTTCTTTCATTGATGTTAAAATGTTTAGCACTTTTGAGACTGTTTTAGAGAGGAGTTAATTCAACTTTATGGTCATTGTGGAAGATGGAGTATTGTATTGTGTAGTAATGAAGTAGATTTAGTTTACAGTCACTGATATAAAGCCTCAAATGATCATAAAGTTGAATCAACACCTCTCTAAAGCGGTCATGATTTATCTCCATTAGTGGACACTTTATTTCAAGACTGTTGTGGTAAACTGCATTGGTTTGAACATGCTCTATCTTCTTTATTCCTCTTGGAGAGTACAAGTTGCCTTTTGATGTGTTTGTGTTTTTGCCAGCACCTGTGAGGCTACATTTCTTTACACTTAGTGTGCAGTGGGCGGCTGTGGCTCAGAGGTAGAGTGGGTTGTTCCCTCAATCAGAAGGTCGATGGGTCAGCATGTCGAAGTGTCCTCGGACAAGACACTGAACCCCAACTTGCTCCTGAAGCATAGTTGTGTGAATGTGTGTGAAAGAATAGTCTCCTCCAACTTAGATTCCTCCTGTATGAATGATATGTGAATGGGTGAATGAGGATTTGATGTAAAAGGTCTTTGTGTAGTTGAAATGAGTAGTAGTAGTTGAGGTGAACTCATATCTGAGATCTGCTTTAAACTGCCTTTATTACCCGGTATTGTCAAGCTTGTACAATATTCTTTGCAAAAGAGGGCATTGACTATGACTTTGAAGCCAAGAATACAGAAGGCTATCCTTCCTTTCTCTGTCTATTTTTGTAATTCGTTGCAGCAGTTTTGTTTTCTTTTCATATTTGACATGACAGGTGACAATACGCTGCAGCAGCACATCTGCCATTCCATTGGGAGAAGGGAGAGGATGGCATAAGAGAAATACAGTACCCTTTTTCTCAAAGGCAAAACATTTTGGTGTTGCTCTAAACGATTAACTTGTTGAATTTTGTCACTATCTAGCAGAGTCAATATGTAGACTTATGAAGAATTTATGCAGAAAACAAAGTCCATCACTGTGGCGGGTGAGAAACAGTCAGGGGCACACAAAGGGAGAAGAGAAAAAAGTGTAACAATGGTTCGCAAACATAGAATGGATGATAAAAATGTTCATTCCCAATTCAAGCTAATATGGCAGAGTGTCTTTTAATTATCTATGTATGCAGTCAGGCCACATGGGAGGACCGCTACTGAGTTGAAAGCTTTTTGAATGAGGCATTTAGGATATGCCATAAAGAAGCTATTAACTGATTTGTTCTCTATAATATGGTTTTACATCGTCCCTAGGAAAACTTACAGACTTACGACTTGGAAGGTAGAGCACGTTAATAGCCACAAAGGTTGGCCTCTCTATAGTTTGATTGGATGTGGCTTTGTTGGACAGAATTTCTTGTCAACCTTTTCAAAACTCATTTTAAATGTCATCTGCAATTAAGGTAATCTTAACTGCACATATTGGAGAACTATTTGACAAGTGGTTTTGTGTAAGATTGTAGGTTTGACAGAATCCAAATCCAGAAGCCTGTGGGCACACGAACATGGACAGAAAGATCCGTCATCCTTTCTAACGTGAAATTCAAATGTCACGATTACATGCCAGATTCATGAAAACCTGCAATTTGAGAGCAGAAACTAACATACATTATGTGCACACAAATGCACATGGACATCTGTAAACATCCTTCAAAACACATGCACAAACACTCACTCCTGTCTACAACTAGCCTCTGTCCCATATTTGCTCAGCAGGGATTCAAGTGAAATTCTTCTTTTGGATCAGACAAGATTAACCGAGAAAGGTTTTAAGTGCTTAATGAAAAAAAGCCTGATGAGAGAGGGGGATGTATGTTGAAAACACAGAAATTACCTTTTATTTTGAATCCCACTTTTAGAAAGTGCCTCTGTCACAACACATTTGGTGAGAATTATACAAGGTCAGCAAACTCAAGGTCACCTTTCATTCACCGGTCTGTGGCTTTCAACGTGTTCGATTCAGCAAGGACCAGTGGAATTGTGAAACTCAATATTTCACAATGTTACAAGTGAAGACCTCTTGACATGCTTGAAATTTACCAGAAAATGGTATTAAAATGAAATGTGGAGAATTATGGGTCTCCCACCAACACGGCTCAACAAGGCATCTTTATATTTTTTTGCGTAGCCAGTCCCTCCATTAAGAAGTTATGAGTGTATGGAATTAAGGAGGGGGCGGTGAGCTAGAAGTGGGCTAACACTCTGGCGGTGTTGGCTGTGAGAAAGGCCAGATCACCTTGCCTGGTCATGTATGTATGTTTACGTGTGTTTGCAGGCATCCATGAAACAAAAGAAATGTAAAAATCTTCGTGAGACTGCCCATCACCTGCTGCGTGTGTGTGTTTAATGTGTATTTTAAAGCATATTAGCTATAGATATCATTAAACTGTGAAAGGCTGGAGGTCTGGTTTTATGGAACAGGCCGTCAGCTGTCAACATTGCTGCCTGACCACTGACACAGCTGCTTAAATGTATGGAACACAAAACAATCGACACACTGAAGTCCTCTATGCTGTGTTTAGACGGCATGTTTGTGTGCTGCTATGTGTACGAGTCAAATTAATAGCCTGTGCACTTATGAACATGCACGTGTGTATGTGAGAAGTCCTGATATTTCATTTTGGGTGGCAGGGTTGACGAGGGTTAAACCTTGCTTGTTTGAAACAGGATTAACCCCTCGGCTCTTGTGCAGATTCTGTGTGTGAGGGCGGCTCACATTTTGGCCTTCCCCTCACGTTCGCTCCACAGAGGGCTGCCGGTGGACAGCTGAAACCTGAGAGGGTTTCCTCGCTCCTCCAAATGTGCTCGTCCAGAACTGGTCTTTGCTTTTATTTGGTGAAGACATCCATCCAGACATGAGCCAATTTGAGTTTCTAACGCGTCAAGCTTCTCAGCTGCTTCTCCATCTGAGAAGCATGAATTTAAACATAGGTATGTAAAAGTCTGCAGAATGTTGTGTTGGAAGCCGCTGCTGCTCTCCCACCAGAACTCTAAGCCTTAGCCGGTCTGTGAATGGTATCAAACTAACAAGAAGCCTCACCAGGTTCAGACTTCTCCATGAGAACATCGCGCTGCCAAGCAAGCTGATGCACGAGGCTTGTCTCACGTCTGCAAGGTGCGTTAGGGCAGCGTTATGGTATACTTTGTAAGTTCTTTTGGGTCACACTGTGCATGCAGGATATTTCCATTCACTGCTGCAGAGTGTGTCTAGTCTAGCAGGTGTTGTTTGAGACAGCCAGGGAGTAATCCAGGCCATGACAGGTTCTGAATTATAGAGACTGGCAGCAGACGGTGCAAAGAGAAATGGGATATGGTGCTGTAGAATACAAAGACTGAGTATAGTAGCACTTAGTCTTGAGCACAGGTTAGTCCATTAGTTTTCTATTAGGTTCTAAAAGACCACATTGGGGAAAATTGCTAGAAACATTTAAACATTTTAGTTCACAATTTATGGGTAAATGTAGGGATTATGGGAAAAATGGGAAAATAGTATTTCATAACCAAATAATGATTAGAATTTGCTACCACGAAGATAGGATAAGACATGAGCCAGATATATTAAATCATTTTAAATCGCATTGGTTCCAAAGTGGCTACTCACAAAAAAGTGCACTAAGACTTCCAAAATTTTATTGCCATTGCCTTTTAGACATAACTCTGTTATCCAAACAATGTCGTATTCCAGCTATTGTATAGCTCAGTGGATTGAAATATACAGTAAGTTAAGACTGATTAGCAACGCTGAAGGTTTGCAGAATAGCAGGCAGAAAGCCCATACTGCATCCCAAAACTGCAGTTTTTCTTCGCATGACAGATAAACATGCTAATCTTTGTTTGTTCCCTTGTCTTTTCTCATTTCCTCTTGGGTTTGCCTGATACTATAATTTTCCATGTGGTGTTGACATAGAGAAATCCTGCTTTGCCCACATCCAAACAATAGTGTATTATTTTCTAAAAAGGACTGTTAACAACTTTTCATGCTTTCTGCTGTTTTTTGTTTACATCATTGTTTTTTTTCCCCCCATTCTGATCGTAATTGCTGTCCGCTTTCCTTGGTTTTCCTCTCTCTCTCTCCCGCCCTAATTTTGCTCCCACCCTGCTTCTGCTTGATGTGGCTGGAAAAGGAGGCTGGGGAGTTGAGGGGGGCTGGGGGTTCAGTTGGAGTAGAAAACACATAAATAAAGCGAGAAAAGGAGAAATAAATGAGAGCAAAGTGACCCCAAAAGGAAATTATGTGTTTACTGTGTTGACGTCTTTGCACGGTCCCATGCATATTTATGTGCCTACCTGTACTGTGTTTATCTGCCAGGAATGAACAATGAAATTTCCTCAAAAGCCTACTCACGTTTGACAGTGCGAATGGGAGAGCGATGTTGTTGAGAGTGTGGATTCCTGACACTGCTGGAGTAAGCGTCCTCTTGATGCTCCCTGACAAGTGAGCCTGGAAAAGTAACACAGCAAACGGTCAGGCGCTTTGGAGTAACTCCACAGATCTGCATGCAAGGCACAACTGCAAAGGGCCTCTCCTGCCACTTCTTCCTTCTGTTGTTTAGTTTAGACATACATTTCTTTAGAGTCAACGCTTCTAGCTTCCTCGGATAAAACTGAATAGACAGAAGTTTTATGCAGCCATTTCTGGAGCCGATTTAGACACTGCGCTGCACTGAGCACGCTCTGTGAGGTTTCATGACCCACTGGTCAGGCAAGTCTATTAAACATACAACATCATATCTTTCACAGTTAGTAAAACACGGTTTGAAATTTTCTGAAATGACTGGTTAAGACGCTGACCACGTATTCAACCTAAAGCCGTCAGCAAAGCAAAATTCCCTCCACGGGCTGTAAAATCATTCAGCCCCTGAATCATCTCCACCGTGTTGCTCTAGCTGGACTTGTCATCATATTGTAGAAACTCTGATTGATATTCTTGTGGAAAAGCAGCCAGACAGCTCGGCTGCATTCTACACAAGCTTACTGCCATAACGTGCATAATTCACCGTGCTCATTGTACGCCATCCTCTGCACTTCAGAATGATTAGCCATGAAAATGTGATGCACACATTCTCCAGAGTGTTGGATGTTCTGCATCCCACAGATTCTCATGTCAGTTTCCATGAATGCTCCTTTCCCAGGACTTCAGTACAGTTAAGGGGTCCTTCACTCAAGGGGAAACAAATAGACACAGCTGGAATGTAAAAGATGCTCTATGTGATGAGAGTAAAATGAGCCTGGAAACATTATTGACATGCACCTGGGAATACATAATGCCGTGGTACTATAACACAGTCAAGACAAGTAAACAATGCGATGAAGTCTGGTGTGATGCAGTCAGGGGTGAAATGATCAACGGTAAAAGCATCGCATTTGTTACAATAAAAGTACTTGAATTGTTTACATGAAAGGCAGCAAAAAAAAAAAAAAGATCTTCCACACCTGCTGCATAATGCTCTCATAAACACACACTTGGTTTATATATATGATTAAGGCCTCTCAGTAGCAGCCTTATAGCACAGAGGAGAAGAAGCCAAAGGGATGAAGTACAAGGATTTGTACTATATTATCTGTCAACTCGTTGCACATTATTGGCAATGTTGCACAGCAAGCACGCCAGCGCTAAGTTGTACTGCCAGGGAGCCTTTATTAAAGCCACTGATTTGACTTCAATCAATATTACAAGGTCCAAAGGCCAAAAAGAATGGGCTGGGCTGAAACAGACAGTATCTCCTCCAACAATTCAAGCTCGCACTCACAGACCACATCTTCTTTCTCAGGTGTGCTCCATGTTTTATTGAAACCGGAGGGAGCTGCTTAGTGTGGTCAGTCACAGGTGCAGGGGAATGGCACGGTGCTGGTCCGTGACAACTGTCAAAAGGCAAAATGAAGGCTCAGGCAGCATGGCAGCATGAGCCGTCGAGTCAGGCAGGAAATGTACATTTTTTTTCTCTCCGTTTTCAGATGAAAGATGGGCAGGAGAGCAGCGCAGTGGTCATGGCTAAAGGGGCAGCCCCTAGTCAACCCTACATCTCCAGCCAGTCACACTTAGTGGACCGTGGCTCCCGCACCCGATCTCTCAGAGTCCCAGAGGAGCTAGTTGACAGCTCCTCCACCGGGCCTCGCTGCTATCGAGCCTCAGCAACAGGTGCCACAGGATTTCTTTGAGTGTAGTTGACATGCATCACCCAAGGAACTCTAGCCTGGTGCGTTTTTCTATCCTTATAGAGAAACATGAATGTTTTGCAGGAGTTGGAGAGAGGAGATGTGAAATGGTTCCTAACAAGAAGCTGCGTCTCTGATAGGGTTGTCTTTGGATCCTTAGGATGACACAGAGCACATTTACTGATACAACAAATACACGACCATATAAGGACCCACATTTTAGTATAAATGGTACTTTTGCTAAAATTTTTGCCCAACCTGGTTAAGGGCTTAACATTAAAGCAACCAACATCACTTTATGGCAATTCAACAAACCATAAACACCTGTGCTTTTGATGTCAGAGTGGTACCCTTGTTATCATTCCTGCATGTGGATGTGTGTCCCGTCTGATCTGGCTGATCCTCCATGAGTAACACCACACATAAAGATGAAAAAGGCACAGTTACTACCACCATATGTTTCTTGAAAACTCCCCCTTCTGCTAATCTTTTCTGTCTCAGATAACCCCTAAAATATGTGATGGATCTGGACTGGGTAAGTGCAAGTGGCTATATAAAGTTCTTTTATAAAAGGTCTGAGTTAAATTTCAGGATAGGATGGGAAGGTTGTTTTTAACTATATATTATATATATATAATATATATATATTATATATGTTATATGTTATATTTGTTTAGGATTTCTAAAACTACATCTTAAAATATATTTTGAACCATTTTGTTGTTTGTTTTGTTATCTTCTATATGTGATGCAGGACCATCAATTCAAGGTCCTGCATTGTGCAATTAAAGGAATGAACCACCCATTTCAGACTAAGTGCAGGTAAATTTGATAAAATCCAAAACACCACACTATGCTGACAGTCCTGCCACTAAAGGTGGCAACAGTCTATGCTCCCGCATCGGTGTTGTAGAAGTAGTATAACAATGGATGATAATGTGCATTGTAATGGTACCTATGGGTGAAATGGGCATTCTCATTGAGAATGGGGTTTACAGTAGAGAAGCTCAGCAACTGGAATTCAAATGATGAATACGACAAATGCGGCTCACATGCCAGTCACGCTTGGAAAGCTGACATTGCTTTTAAAGAACCCGACAGCTCCTTGATTGAGCTACCAGTCATGTAGCTAAAAACATGTGCTGTGCAGTTACTGTGGGAAGGTGCCTTAGTGGCTGCAGACTCTGGCTATTGTATGTGTGTGTGTGTATGTGTATGTGTGTGTGTGTGTGTGTCCATGTCTAGCTAAGCTGTGGCCGTGGCCCACACACGCTGCAGACTTTGTAAACGCCTGTGTCAGGATCAAAAGCCTGGCTATCTGCAGACATACTTGATTAGTGAAGGGCAGCTCACAATTGCAGCTACGCCGAAGACTGTCGGACAGATGGACTTCTTTTTCTGTCCTAATGCTGTAAATACTGTGGGGGTTCAATGTGTTTTACTTGGCACTGTGTCAACAGTCATGTAGAATGAGCTAAGCACTGCTTTCGGTCATGAGCAGGTTTCTCTCTTCCAAGTCCTTGATTTATTTTATCAGCACTATCAGTATTATGTAGCGCATTTGATTATTACAGTTTTAATTTTCATTACACATTATCTCTCCAGTGTGGCAATTTTCTTTCAATCTTGTCTTTTTTTAATCACTTCTTCTCCACCCCTGCACTCAGAGTGACTGGACACACTTTCTTTTGTTATCGTAAGTCAATGGTTTTGTTTCTTAATGCTTCATTTGAAAACCAATTAGCTTCTCTCTTGGATTCAATTACCAAAGTGAAAGGCTAGTGCTATCTTGCCTCTGCAATAATAACACAATAATTGTATTCACACACAGCCTCACCCCTTACCCGCCTTTGGCACACTGCTCTTTCAACCAGTGTCTGATCCGCTCCTTTGGCCTTGGCTGCATGCTAGACGAGTTGATTCAAAGTTGGAGTGATTGTATCACTCACTGATAAACAAAATACAACCATTGGCTTGGCTCATCTTTCAAAATCAATGAGGTTGGGAAAATTTGAAATGGATTTCTCCTTGAGGACACGGTGAGCGCCTTGAAAATGTGCTCCATATTTCCACTGCTGTTGGCAGTTTGACATGGGCGCCTGGGTGTGTGCCTGTGTGGGCTGGAGAATGTGTGTAAAAATTAGTGTACATGTGTGACAGAAAAGAGGGTCTGAGTTTGTGGTTGTGTGATTATGTGTGAGTGTCTGTGTGTGTGTGTGTGTGTGTGTGTGTGTGTGTGTGTGTGTGTGTGTGTGTGTGTGTGTGTGTGTCAGCAGTCAGTCATAATCTGGAAAGCATCACTACTCACCACCACCGTTGACGATGTGTGCGCACAACACGGGCTCTGCCCTGAAATGGTCTCAGACAGCAGAGAATATGCTTGTAATGAGGTTGAAACTGAGGAAAAATTACATGTTCAGACATTATAACTGTATGCGCGCCTTGATAGCTTCACCACACTGACTCCATATGTTCAACTTGACCAACATTTGCTACAATATTATTTTTCTAGGAAAGGTGAGTGCTTATTTTTTAAGTAATATAATAAGAAGAATGTCACTCTGACCTCATTTATTACACTGATGCATATTAAATGCATATTAAAACATTTCATTGCTTTTCTGTCTGTACAATTTAAGAACTACAGTCACGTTTTTGTGAGGTTGGCCCAAAGGCTGTCCAAAAAGTTTTTGTGATCCTCTGAGTGTCTGCATATTTATGTTAAAACCTCTTTCTTTTTGAATATCCCACAAGTATTCTTTGACATAGGTGATGAAAATACACAGAATTTCCTTTGCTCACTTGCAAGGCCGAGGACCACCAGCTAAGCTCTGTAAAGTGTATTAGTGCTCACACCATCGTTAACTGCTGTTATTGAGGGTGTTGTGATTACATTTAATTGGCTCCCTTAGAAACACGCACACACACACACACACACACACACACACACACACACACACACACACACACACTTGACACCAGCCACTCACAAGGATTTCATAAGGTAAGTCTAGTAGGTGTCTCGTGGCTTGCTGACCTCAAAACAGTATTCCCTTCCTGCATGGGTTGAGGTCGTCCTGACCAGCGTAAATCACCCTTCTCCACGCTTCAATTACACGCTCCGCTTCTGTCACCAGTCCCCTCAAACAATTCCAAAGTTAATTGCTTCCGACATAAACATGCAGTTACTGTATTGATATGTGGTTTGGGGAGTTAAATTATGCGCATGCATCATTTAAAGCTGCACCTGAACCTGAGAAGAGGAGCTTTAACTGAAGGGACTGGGAAGGGGAAATACCTTAAATGCTTTTGAATGCGTGCAAGAACACAAAACATCAGCCTGCGTCTGCTTCAGCATAATTATTATGTTATCTGTGATCTGTAAGAATTAGGTCAACACCACGGCGGAAATTTAGCAGTGCTGGTTTTATGAATATGCAGATTTTCACGTCACATTTGCATAACTGAACAGCATTCAAAAAAGTTAATGCAAGCAACATCTGTTTACCATTGTGCAAAACACACCTTGAGTTTATTTGGAATTTGAAATGTCAACTTTAACCTTAGGAAATTGGTTGCTACATTCAGTATTTAGTGATACTGATTACATTTTAGATTCAAAATGAATGAGAATTGCAAATGTAGTCCATGGTGAATAATACATTTATTGTCTGGAGTATGATCCCTGTAGACTACCACAATGTTGACGAGGGACTGAAAATACAGAAGCTGCAGCAGTGGGATTACTACTACATATGAATGGAACCTCTTTCTAATGTGCCCAGTTCTTATACCCTGGTCCTGAAATAATGGCCCAACTCAGTACTAGCAGCACAAACTTTACATGCCACATCAGCCAGGGTGATGATTAAATAATGTAAACAGTTTGGAGTGGGTCAGTGCTTTCTCTTTGCCGTGCTGCAAGTGTTCATCTCAAAGATGTGCTGAAATATATGCTGTCTGTATTCCCAGGGGACGGGCAAAAATCAACAAGAAAAATCATCAGTGTTGAGGGATATAAAAGCAAGCATTCATCTTTATTAAAGTCCCTGGTTTATGTTAGAGGACCTCAATCCTCCTTGGACTGTAAACTGGTCCTGAAAATAAACAGCTGTTGGAAAGGAATAAAAAGAAAGTTTGAAATTAATCACTGGAACATCCATATCTCTCTCTCTCTCTCTCTCTCTCTCTCTCTCTCACACACACACACACACAGTGCATGCGCTTAAATGCTCACAATAAAAAAGCACGAGTATACTTAGACATATTGCATGGTGAGAAAAATCAGATGTGCACATTTCCTGTGGATTTGACCAAAACTACATTTATGTTCATTTTTTTAAACACAGTTTATCTGTCATATTATGACATAAATTAATTGTGTACATCTTAAGAAGCACTTGATATAATTGATTATAATTTTCTTATTGACTTTACGGTGATGGAAGTTATGGTGTGTCCACCATTTTATTTGGAACAACAAGGGTGCACACATGGTGCGCTTAAACTCATTAAATGACACACACAAAACAACGCACACATACTCATACAACCACACATGTGCAGGCACTCGATAAGTGTTTGATCCTTTGATAAAGAGAGTGAAAAAGATCCTGAAGCCCGTCGTCATTAAATCTGTGTTGGTTTATTTGTATAAGACACTGGAGCTCAGGAGTATAGGGGTGGTCCACAGTCCATTTGTTCACTGTTCACTAGCGGCTGGAATTCACTTTCTGCCAGCAACGGAAAGGTTGACGGTTGTAGAAAAGTGAAGTCTGTGAGCGTGACGAAGCGTACTTTGTGATATACGGTTGTGATAGCGTTGAGTTTGCGGTGTGTTTGTCTTCCCAAAAGGCGCAAAAGTGTCAAGGAGTCTGCTGCTGATATGTGTTATTGGAGAAATGAGTGTCTCTAAAGTATATAAACTAGTGAGGCAACTAGTTTCGGCATGTGTGGAAGGGTGGGTGGGGAGCTTGTCGGGGGTACATGGGGCATCGTCTCCAGGGCTTACTGTGGGGGAACATTTAGAGGCAGCTGTTTTTTGGCTGCACTAAATGGAGACGTTGTCCTGTGCCGAGCTGCGCTTTGCCCCCCCCCCTCCCTCCCTCGCCCTCCACGGCCCTTACCAATACTTCCTCAAACCCACTTTGCTTTCCCTCCCCACGCACAACACAGAGGAGGGGGAAGGGGAATGGTGAGGGCTGGATGGGGGGGGGCAACCGTCTAAACTGAAGCCATCATCAGCCACTCTCCCTCACCCCGACATGCCGACCTCCCCGCTCCCCTTTCCTGCCTGATGTGGCCCTAGACAGGATCTCATCTCACACAACTGGCCCGGGCTCCCTCTAAAGTGTCAAAGCGGGTCTTAATTTAAAAGCCCATGGGCCCATTGCAAACTATTCAGCTATGCTTACCACTCAATTATCTTCCTGTCCCTTTTTTCCGCTACTAAAGCCCCTTCTGAAAACACTGATGACGGTTTCAGTTTCCCAGTGCCCTTGTCCTCAAGAACAAATTCAACTCTTGTGAGAAAAACACAAGAATTTGAGATTTTGTAGAGAGTGTAGTCTATATGACAGATTAAGCAATGCTCTTGCTTTCTATGATGCTAAAGTGATGTCAGCGCTCTTTGACTCCATGTTTCTCACAGTATTTGACAGCCCCTCTGGTAGCTATTAGCTTGGTTAAGGATTGTCCCTTTCTCTCTTAGTGGTCAGTCAGAAACAAATAATGTGCTTGCCCTCCAGTGTTTGCCGAAAAACCCCTGCGAGACCTTGAGGCTTGGAAACGTTTAAGAACACTAAGAACCACAGGAAACATCCAGAGGAAAACGTTCCCTCTCTAGCCAGCTCTCCCCTCCCCTCCCCTCCTCAGCTCCTTACCGGCAATGGAGTTGGGACCAGAGAGCTTGAGAAAGGTCAAAGGTGAGTGAGAGAAAAGCACAGATGACTCTCAGATGGATTAGCACTAAGTGATCCAGACTCTCCCACACAATCACAACACCTAAGAGGTCATTTTTACCAGACATAGAAGACCAGGCTGTTTCAGCAATTTCAGCCACTAACTAGAAAGATGGTACAGTGGACTTTAAATTTATCTTATTCTTAACCATTATACTGCGTGAGAAAGAAAGCTGCTGAAACCAGTTTTACCGTGACATTTATATCTTAGTTATCTTTTGGAAAACACACAGTTTACATTATCATTCCCATAACTGGAAGAAGCAGGGTTGTAATATGAATGTTTGATTGCATGCAGCTGATTATTCAAACTGCCTGATGCTTTCAAACTGAAAAAAAACCAACAAAAACACTATCAGTAAATTAGTGGAGCGTAAACTCTTTGACAAATTATGAATCCTCACGCAGAGGTGGGCGAGCCATCATTAATCTTGAGTACATGTGAGAAAGGAGTCAGGTGGCTTAACACTCTTAAACTTAAATTAACTGTGATCCATCATCTCGAGTATATCTCACTCTTCCAGGAAAAAGGACATGATAAGAGAGAGACTGCTTATCAAAAACCAAACACTGTACTCATTTGTATCTTTCAAAAAAGACCAAGCAGAGGCTAAACTTCCAGATGCTGAGTTGGATTTCTCTCAAGGTGAATAAAACTCCCTCACTGGGGCCTGCTGTCTGATATCTATTATCTATTAGCATGAGAAATTATTACTGGGAATACTTATGTATACTTTTATGAACCTTAAAAAGCTGTACTTTCGAAAAGGAGTACATGAAAGCCTTATGAAAAGGCTCTTTGACATGGTATGTACTAAGAATGTACATGATGAACAATAAAAGCAGCAGTCTCCACTCATAAAGTCATTTCTAAATTGTTGATAATGTTTGACTTTTCTTTTTCCTTGACTGTTCTTGTCTGTTTTAAGCAATAACACATACCAGTATTAACCCCTTGAAGGTCCTCAGAAATAATCACGTTAAAGATCCTTACACACATAAATGTGTATGCATAAAAACAAGCCATAAAAATGTTAAAAATCTTTCTTTTTTTTAAATTTTTTTTAAATAGTTTTTTAGACCAGCATCAGCCCTAATCATACATATCAAATTTTAATTAGTTTTTTTAAAAATTAACCCTTAAATTGCCATGTTTTTGTCATGATGCGCATCATTTTATGGTCTAAAATACACAAAAAATACATGAAAAAAATTGAGAACTCTGAAAAATTCACCATCTTGCAAAATTATAAGCAATATGCATGAAAAAATGATAAAATATGCTAAAAATAAAAATCATAACACACTAGAAAGTGCTGAAGACCCTCAAAGGGTTAAATAGTTCTAAAGCATATTCAGAGTCAAAATTCGTAATAGACGTCATGTCTGTACATGAACTCCACCCCCACTAATTTGTCTTAAGCGATCAAATAGAAGTCATGCATAAACTCTATTCCATATGCCTATTTTTTCACCACAATCCATGCTGTAGGTTGAAAAAAAAAAAAAAAAAATGCTGTGTAATGTTCACACTGATTAGTGCTTACCTCTCACTCATAAAATGCAGTGGATTTTATGGAGACACTGGAGCATTTTACAGTTACATGGAACTTTGAAAGAAAAACAAGTTATCACCAGTCTTAAGGACACGCCGGTCTACGGTGAAGAAAGGGTAATTGAAACCACTCAGCTCAACTACGTTGCACAACCCTTTCTGAGTGCACGCAACTCTTCAGTCGCTGTTCTTAAAGCCTGCAGGCGACTTTCTGAGCACCCAAAACACAGTTTGCTTCAGTCTTTCACAACGTGTGAATTCAAGAGGTAATTTACACAGTCGAATATCATGTACTTATTTATCAAATGCTAGACGGTTGGCTGTAAAAAGTGGTGCATTCTTTTCCCAGAGGTAATTATAACTAAAAATTGCTCTGAACTGCACACAAGACGCATTCATTAAACTCTGTGACCGACAAAGTCAAGCCAAATATGTCACTGAGTTTCAATTGATGAGTACTACTGATGCATTATCCCAATATGGCGATGCTTAAAAGTTTATCTGGCAAGGGCTGCAACTAAAGATTTTTTTCATTACCTTTTCATCTGCTGATCATCTTCTTATTTAATATATTCACATCCTACATTACAGTATATTACTGTCATTGTACAATATATATTTGATGCAAAAAGTGTTTCACCTTTGCATATAACATTATTGTGTATAATTTAACCTTTAACCAACTGCACCTCATTTGTTGTCTTTTGTGTTTTATGCATGTATGTATGTTTTGAGTTAAGTAGTTGTAATACCGCAATTTTCCCTTTGGGATTAAAAAAGCACTTTGTCTCTCTCCATCTATCTATGATTGAAAAGTGACGGGAAAAATGTTATCCCAATTTCTTGGTACAAATAGTTTTCAACTGCATATTTCGCCAAAACCAAAGATTTTCAGTGTATGAGTATATATGACAAAGCAAAGCAACGAATCCAAGAATCTGGTACTGGCAAATATTTGGCATTTTATCTTGAAAAATATTGATCAAAATAAAATTTTGTCAACTGACTTCTTTTTTTTTTTAAATATATGCATCAAATCATCTCACACTTTCCTATAAAATGGACTCTTTTCTTCATTGCTGTCCGAGGAAGGGTACTGACTTGAGACTTGTGGCACCGTATGCATTAAGAGTGTTCCACAGCTCTCTAATGTTGTTTTTGCATTTTTTTTTAATCATGAATGAATGTCTTTGTGCATCAGGGGTGGTTTTCTCTCTCTCACACTACTAAAAAGAAAACATCAGATATGTCTCAGACACGACAGAGGAGAGATTAGAACTAGGACACTTTGAGCTGCAGTGCCAACGTTGCCTCAGTCATAGTCCTCCAGCTCCCCCTCTCTCCTGTCAAGCACTTTCCCTCTCTCTCTCCTTTTTTCGACTCCCTCATTCCTCTCAGACCTCCCCTCTTACACGCCCACTTTTCTCCCTCTTGCCTCCTATACTTTTCTTCCCCCCCTTCCCAAATCTTTCCCCCTTTCACACTCCACCCACTTATCTAATGAGACACACTCACACACCAGCATCTCTCTAAAACCAATCTCCCCTTATCTCTTTATCAGGCACTCTTCCCTTTCCCCATTGTTCTCCATCCTGTGTTTTTCTATCCTCTTTACCTCTTTCAAAGCTCTCACATGTGGATTTCATTATTGCAGCAAACGCAGCACATGCAGCTAAAGGCTGGAGGGTGGGGTGTGGGGGCATGTTTGATATAAATCCCTTGCGCCAACTCATTTTCTCAGCATGATTTGGTAAACAAGGCCAACTCTGCTACCATCTCTGTTTTCCTCTTACAACATTTGTTTGTATTTTGGGTCTTCATTAAGGATGTAATTTAATAAATTAGATGGAATAGTTTGATCAGAATCAGGCTTGATCAAAACACCCCGAGGCTGAGCTCATCAGTGTGTGCTTTCATTTTTATGTTTGCTGTCTAATAGTGATATGATGCTAATGTGAGACACACTACTGAAATATTCAAAAAAAAAAAATTTTTCATGTCAGAGCATGAATAAATTGCACTTTAGCAACATTTATGTGAATGGAAGTCTGGTCAGGTAGTTATGCTATGCTAATGTGTGTACAAAGTAACTATAGTTGTTAAATAAATGTAGTGCGATAAA
Organism: Pempheris klunzingeri; assembly: GCF_042242105.1. Lineage (NCBI taxonomy): Eukaryota > Metazoa > Chordata > Actinopteri > Acropomatiformes > Pempheridae > Pempheris > Pempheris klunzingeri. The sequence continues at coordinate 17,540,477 of NC_092017.1, read as the reverse complement.
AAGTATAACATCTCTCTGAGATGTAGGAAAATGTAGTGCAAGTAAAAGTACCTCAAAATTTTACTAGTACAGTATTTGAGTATTTGTACTTTGGTACTTTCCAACACTGCAGTTGTTCCCTTTGTAGGGCTGAGAATCTGTGGACATAGATGTCTCGTCTTATCAATATTTCGATTTACTTAACTTTTATGTAGACTTTATTTATTCATGTAAAAAAAAGAAAAAATGTAATTCAAAATATTGAAAATACACAGTAAGAAAGAGTTTCAACAACTCAATATCCATCCATCTATCCACTGTCTCCAGGGATTTCAAATTATGAATGCATGGGGAGAAGGAAAGCTTGTTATTTTACCCTTTTCCATCTTGTATGCATCCACAGAAGAAATTCGGCAGCCTAGAGCAATGTGGCTATAAAACTGTGCTGGTCATTTAATGAGTAAACCATTTTGGGAAAAATTGATAATTATGAGAGAATCATTCGCTCTACTAACCTTAAGAGAGGGATCCCAGTGGTATCTCTAAAGGGACTTGGATTGGGCAACCAAGTGTGTTTTAACAGATCACTCAGGATTCAGTTAGGTTTGAAATTGCGGTTTGACGTAATATAAGTCCACTTCACAGAAATTATACTTAATTTATTTATTAATAAAGCACACATCAGCTCATAAAGCAATTAAAACTTGCTTTCAGCTGTTTCATCAGGCAGAGGAATTCAGAAATATCTTCCACAGACAGATTCTCTGGTTACATATTTTCGCAGGTTCAAAATCCGGAGAGTTAAATAAAAGAGAAGAAAGACTGAAGAAGTCTGTACAATGAAAGTTCAGAGTTGATCAGAGGTGAAGCATTTGCAGCAGCAGATAAATGAGAAACAGCAAATTGAGCGTGCACCGTGGGAGCCGTTCTCTTTTCTGATTCGCTTATTACACTTTAACCCATTCCTTTCGCTGCTTTGTATAGCTACTGTTTATTTATCTCCTTTCTTTTTCTATTTATTTATTGATCCATCTAATTTTTTGATCCTTTTTATCTGTACACATGATAATAAAACGATTGAATCCTTTTGTTCCTCAGTGGAATTTTTCTGAAGGGGAGAGAGACTAATCATTCGGTTTGGGTCATGAGCAGAATTGTTTGCATGGAGTTTTTCCACACCACAAAATACTGCAAGATGTTTTACACTGTCATCACCTTAGGATGGCACTCTCAAACCCCAAGGACTGAGTTTCTCTTCCATGTGATATTAATTAGCACTGGTACTTGTGCTAATCTCACTTCAAGTAACTGGAATGATTTAAGCCAAAGATGTTGCCCGCTTTGACCAAATTCCCCAGAAGTCATGCCAGGAAAGACTGGCTCACATCTACAGCTATATGAGGGCGCCTTCACATCCACAGCCGTGTCTCTCTAACGCTTCCCCCCAGATGAGAGCGCTCGCTCACGTACAAGGTGCTTCGCTTTTCTTCTCCCCATTTCTGCAAACGCAGTTATTTTTATAGGGTATTTCGCTTTGCTTTTCTTCACTGAAAGGCCCGTTTAGGACACAAGACTGACGGGGAACCTTTGGGTCCTCTTAGCAGGATGCGGTTTGCTGTTAGCTGGCTCAGGTACGCCATTTATTCCCATTAGTGCTGATGGTGGAATAGTGCTTTATTCTTCTTTTACCTGTCATGGTTGCCAGATGTAAGTCTGTAGCACTCTGCAACTACAACTCTGACAGCAGAGTCAAAGGCATAGCCACCTAGTCTGGAAAACAGATGCTAAGTGGCTGAGCTCGCTAGCATGTTTCGGGTGCACTTCTCATGTCTTAAGGGAGGCAGAAGCGATTTATCTCGTGAAAAACATGACTTTGTCAGCCTTTGTGTATTTCAAATGCTGACATGGTGAATCTCCTGAATGAGGACAACAATCCCGGGAGCTTTTGCTTATGCAGCACAGAGACCTGCATCACTTCCTTTTAAACCAGTGAACATGTGTGGGTTTTCAATTAGTGAACATGTATTGTGAAAACAACATAAATATGAATGAACATACACATCAATTATGCAAGGTACGAAATCTACAGTAACAAGACCAGTTAGCCACATAAAGATTTATTAGGGAATGAGTTAAACTAAAAAACTTTCTCAGAGGCAGTTTGGGGTTGTTATTGTTTGTTTCTCTCACTGGAAACTTGCAAAGTGACAGTTTTAAGGCCAGACACTTAAGCTTCCCTCTTAGATTTTAATTAATTTTGTGTTTATCTGGCTGTTTACACCAGCTCTGAGTCACTGCAGCTACACTAAATCTTGTGGATGTATTCATGTAGGTGGCTGGGGTGGTTTTCCAATCGTGTCTGGCTCCAAAATTCTCTCAACATGTGCCTCACATATTTTACTTTTTGAATCCAAATGCTGTTGTGTCCTGCACACTATAACTGTATCAATAGCAATTAGCTCATCTCCACGAGGGAAATAACAGAACTGGCACGACTTAAGAGCACCCTGGTGTTATGCGAAGCCCTTAAATGCATCACGTCCTATCGATGAAAAAAAAAAAGGAGGAAATAATCACCTAAAGATGTGTGGCGAACTAGCAAAACCTTAAAGGCTGTCTTCTATTACTGTGGTGAGGAAAAATAGAATTAAGATTAGGATGAAAAGAAGGAATATAATGGTGGTTCTTTATGATTGCACAGTCCTTCAGTTTAGTGTGTGCCTGGACGTAACTGGGGCCGGACATTCAGAGATAGCAGATCCATGTGTCAAGTAGGGGACAGAGAGGGGATGAATGGGATTGATTACACCATAACAACAGATATAACAAACCGCTAATCTGATGGTCTGTCTGCAGTCGTACATCTTCATCTATCATCCACTCTCCTGTCCGTCACCACCGTGGCTCAGGGGCAGCCCTGGAGCCAGACAGGGTAAACTCCTTTCTGCACGCGCATGACTCAGCACCTGCGCATCCATCAACTTGTCTATCTCTGTTTGCTGCCCTGCAAACGTGACATTCTGCTCCCTGAATAAAATCTTGCAGTTGTGAGTTCATTTGACGAGGCCCTGGATGTCTGGGATAGTACATTTAATTTAACCTTCAAAACATGAGATAAGGCAGAAAGAAGCGTTCTGTTTCCTGAGCTGGATCAAATTCAGCTCCCTGTGAACATGTGTTTCCTTCTTTGTGGATGTTTTTTGGGCTTTTTGCTACTCTGCCTGCATATGCTTTGTATCAGAATGTATGTGATCCAATTCATAAGCCTGTATTATGTCCCATTATCTGGTTTGCTAATTACCTCAATCTTGTCACTTAAATGTAATTATGGACATCACGTTATGTTTTCGATGGAAATGCATTTGGTACAGACGGCTGGGAGGGATCCTTCGGCTTGGCAAAGCTTCCATCGACGGAAAACAAAAACATGTTCCAAAAATGGATGGCAGAGTTTCTTATGTTTTTGATCACAACAAAAAGGACAAGGATTTGACATCTGTATTAAACAGAAATGGGTATATAACAGACCACATACAGTAACTATGCACCATAAGTGCTGCTAAAAGGTGCATGATGGAAAGCTCAAAGTTATCCCCCAAGTGGAAATGAAAACCAGAGTTTTGTAGGGCTGAGTAACAGAGACTTTATTTCCTTAGCAGATGGTTACTTCCTTTACCACCAATATCAACGTGTCTTGAAAAGGGGTTTTGTGGTGGTCAGAGAGGAGGAGGCCTTCTAGCTGTTATCACAAGCTGCAGTGAGACATCATCTGCTTCAGAGACACTGGTCCATCAAACTTTGAGGCAATTACACTGAGAGCACAAAGGTCAGAGAGTAGGGGAGGCAGGAATGAGCCTGCTGGATCAGCTTATCGGATGGCCAGAAACCCAGGAACAGCTGAGGAAACTAGTGGCACTTTTCTCAGGAGTCAAGAGAGTTCAGTGCAGAGAGGGAGACCAAAGGTCACGAATTGGAGTTTTATTTCACAAATCTCTTTATCTGGGATATTTAAAATTGTTCAAGCCAGAGGAGTCAAGAGGGTATGAGCGAATTAGAATAGTTTTAAGACGCAGTGATGTAATGTGAAATTGTGCTGTTCCTGCTGCATTAAGATTAATCAGAAGGGACTTCTTCAAGGGCACATTTTGCAATATGTACATTTTTTGTCCTTTTTTTGGTTAGATAGATAATTTAGTGATCTGAAAAGGTCAGAGAAGCACAAACGAGGCTATTTGATGGCATCTCAGTTCTGTGGCAATGTGGGTAAGCAAACAGTGAGACAAGAATATCAAGTTTCAGCTTGCTGACAAATGTCCCCACTCAGTTCAATAATACATGAGTAATGGCCTATAGCAAGAGAAACCCTTCTAAAAATGCAGTACTATAAAGTAAATATTTTATGAATGTCAAAGCTCAACTCTGCTTTTGTAGTTATTCACATGCACACAGACCTCATACGCTGAATAACACATATTAAAAATAACTCTGATGTCTGGAGGCTTAGAAGTTACACTCCTGGTCACTGGAGGCTTTGATTCATCCCTCTCCGGGTTTATCATCGTTGCCACATGGTCTGTTCTCGAGACGTCAGCCCATCAGCAAATTTGGGTTCATTGGCAACTGCAGATTTTTGCAGGAACAGGTATGGGTCTACAAGAAAGGTTCAGGAGTTTAACGAGAGGGGCCGACAGAATGCCCCGGCTAATAAACCAGCAGCTGGTCACCTTACGATGGCTGACAAAGACAAAGTCCAAATGGCCTAAAGGGGTCCTGAGTTTCATTGGGACACTGTACGGCACAGTGGAAAGGCAGCCAGTGAAACGCTCAGAGCCACCACACCACCTGACTAGCAAGACCCATGAAATGTTTCTCCGCAGCATGGCTCATATCTCCTTCATTCATCTCCCATCCATTTTTTATGTTCATTTTTACAGCACTAGATTCTTTTGCTCTTGTTACGTGGAGGATGATTTGAAACACGCCATTCTCGTAAAAAGTGCTCTGCATCAAACCAAAACTGTATTTCTGTCCCTTTGAAGATATGATCCTCTCCATCTGTAACCAAGTAATTCTTTAAGTCTGTCTTCACCCATTCACTTTGTCTGCAGTTGATAATGCCAGAGGAGAGCTCGAGACTAAGAGTCTAAACAAGCTTTGTTCGTATCTTGCCAGCATGTAATGCATGACATGATCTCCATCTACTAAGTGTGCACATTTATCCTGCTGAAATAGCCAAAAATGCAGCGCCCTGTAGTCATTAACAGAAATAAGAGCAAATGCTAAAGGGAAAGAGACTGTGTTTATTTTGACTCAAGCAAAACAATCTCCATCTCCATTCCATTCTCCCGCCAGATTAATTGGGGTAATTGACTTGAGTTTGCAACTCAAAGTAGAGGGCAAACTCCTTGACACCGCCAGCCTGGCAGCCAGGACCAATTGGAAGCGCCACATAGCAGTTACTGTGACGAGACAACGAGGCGAGCACTCGGGGTAATTTAACACAGTTTAGAGGGTTCACATGTCTGATCAAATCAGTAGTAGCAGCGTTAGATTTTGGCCTTTTGTGCATATAGATTTGACGAACTTGGCATAAAGCACACCAGAGGTTGCTAGAAACACATCTCTCACATGCTTGCCTTCATCGGTCAGCTGGGGACGCTTTCTTTGAGAAGATATGTCAGCTATGTGGCGGGGTCTCCATCAACGACTCAGCACTTCCTTTAAAACAATTCCTCTGCTAGAGTGACGATATATCAGCAAAAGTGTTGGGTTTACAGGACCCCTGATGACATATATGGGACACCCAAGAGATCCTCTAGCCATTTTTTATGTATGACCTCATCCTTCTGAGACCTGTCATTGACTCAGACCAGCCCTAACCCCAGCTGCATGGACATACTGGCATTCACTATGAGGAAGTAGAAAGTACCTCTTAGTATCGTCAATGCTTCAACACTTTCACAAAGCGCTGTGATGAAGAACACCCTCACCTTCATTACTCTGCATATTAAGAAGACAAAGGAGGTTGAAAAGGTTTTACCTCACCCAATGGGGCACTTTAGAACTGAAAGTATGCAATGTATTAGAATATTAGCACATTTAGCTGCAGAACAATGGTGTTAACTCACTGATGGAGACGTTATGATTCAAAGGACATTATTGATCTGACTTTAAAAGACCATAAGCTTGTGTATGTGCCATATTCTGCTATTTCTTTCAACGAATCACTTTGCTTGATGTCACTCTTCACTGCTCTTATACACCCACTTTAGTATATGTTATAAAGGAATACAGCCTTTGTGGTATTAGGGATGTAACAGCTTCAGTAAAATTAAGAGAAAATGCTTAGAGGTAATCAAGTTCCCTCACTACATTTTCCCTCCGCCATCTGGTAGCTATTGAATGCTGTTTTGGATACTCTGAAAAAGAGCCCATAGCTTACTCATTATACAACAGTCACATTCCCTCGCTCTCGACCCTCTGCTCCTGTTTCTTTCTGATTGTCTCTTATTCTCTCTCTTTTTCTGCCTGTCTCACTCTCACTATACCAATCGGTTAAGGAGACACATGACTTAACGAGGTAATTGGTTTAATGTCTCTGGGGTACAATGAAAAACGCCACAGTACAGCATGCTATTGTGGTTAAGTCCCAACCCAAAGTCACATTATGCTACAAAGCATTGTTGGATGTCATGAATTTTGGGTTTGTCGTACGCAGTGCTTTCAGCTTCCTGGTTTTTTTGTAATATGTATAAAATGCCTGGCAAAGATGAGTTTATGGCACTATGAATGTCGACGGGGGCGTTTGCCAGTGGGAACCACTGAAGCATTTTTAACTGGCCAATTTCCATGATTATGGCAACGCTGATGGTACTAAAATGTGCTGCCGTCGAAACAAAATGCTCGTTCCACTGTGGGGGATCCTGATTTCTGGAATGCGACCTTGTGGTTGACATGGAACCACAAAAGTAGTGATCCCTTTCCATCCCTCTACAATTTTCCATCCAGCTCCATTTGTTTTTCATTTGGAGAAACAAAACTGTTCACCCTTTTCCTTCTGTAAAAACATGGCATCCCAGAAGGCTTTGTGGGAAGTATCAATCACTGTAATAGTTGCTTTGTGATTACCTCAACACACCGTATCAGACCTGCGTTTTAAAAAGAAAACACCGGACACTAGAGTTATGGCACTAGAGATAACAATGCTCAAACTAAAAACCTTATCTGTGACAGGATAGAGAGTACACATATTTGGGCAGCTACAGTATATCCAACATAGCAAGTACACGGTTGTGGATAGATGAGGACAATGTCGGCAGATACAGTACCTCTGAATGAAACATGAGCCTTTTTGTCTGAGGAAACACACAGTGGAAACACTGTCACTGTGTGAATCAGCCAGTGAGTGTGGGAGAATGAAATCATTGGTTTGGAGAAAGGAGTCTTATTGTTCTAGTAGAGACAATGTTTCTACACTTAATGACCTCTTTCTTTTTTCTCATTAGCAATGAGGAAAAAACCCTTTACAGGGTAGGAGAGATTGCTGAAACAATTGTGAAAAATACTGCAAATGCCTCAGGTAATCATATATTTCTCAAAGCGACTTTAATATTGTAAGATTTAAGAATCTGGACTGTCAAAAAAGGGCTTTTTGCAAATCATACCATTAATTTCATGTTGCATTTTCAGTCTGCTGAAGTGCTCAACATGAACAAGACGTTTTGATGACAGATGTTAAATAATTGGATTTCTTCCTGATTATGGTGACTCTGGTAACTCCATCGGACTGCTTCCATTAAACTGATGACAGAAAAGAAAGTCTCCCTACTCTCCGAGACTGGTCTGCCAATGGCATGTATGTACAATGTATTAAAGTAAATTGCAGGAAAGTATGTAATCATTCCAGCCATCATGGGATGCCGCGAACTCTCCATTGCTTAAGTTGATAACTTATTGCTTTCCTCTGTTTCAGTCGTTTAAGCAGCAGACTTATTAAGACTAAACCTAGAGGTCTTTTTCAGGTCAGCCTGATTAGATTTCAGAGAGAGAGAGAGGAATAAAAACACAAGACTCTGAAATTGTGTAAAAAAAAGTTGTTATTGTGTCCACCACCAAAGTCTGACCTCTGACCCTCAGATCAAAGGATTAAAAGTAGATAATAATCACATCAGTTATTTTTGTGTGTCTATTGTTGTAGTTCATGCCTATGGACAAGAGAAAACTTTTCTTGAATTTCTCTTCACAAATAAATGGCACCATGGAATAAAATGGATTAATTTCATTTTTTTATCTACAGGAATTCATGAAAAAATATACAACATAGTAATTGTGAGGAAAGTATAGGCTTAGGAAATGCTAAATCCCACTGAACAAATGTGGTAACTCACCGGCCAGGGCGCCATAGGGAAACAGTTAGATATGACAAATTAACTGTTCATAAAGTATTATTTTCCTACTGTATGTTCCCATGATGTAGACTCCCTCCGGAGCCTGTATAACTCCATTTGTTTCTCAAAGATATAATTGAAGGTGTTTCAAACCATTGTTCATTTTCATTTTAAATGACGGGCTGACATGTTCTGTTTGATAAAGCTGGAATTTTTTTAATGAACACGGCAGTTTCATGTATAAGGACAATAATACAACTGCCAACGACAAAGCTATTATGCAGTTTAAATATTATCTCTAAGACTGTCATGGAGCTAACCACAAAAACAAAGTCAGATAGGTGTACAAAATGCTGTTTCTGTCCTTCAGTGTAGGCAAGCATGAATTGGCTAATGAGCTGACTAGCGCCTTCGAAACCCCACCAACTATGGCCTCATCCTGTCTTACACAACATTAATGGAGTGCTTGTTGAAATATGAACCAATTCAGAGTTACTTCATTTGCAAATAAGAAAAATATAATGATTGGTTTACTGCCTGTGTCTGTATCATGATGATTATTAGTCAGATGGTGACCGTGGATAGCAGCAAGGAAAGGTTGACTATGTTAGACATGATTGACAATGTAAGTAAGCTACGAACGTGGAAAAAAATGGCAGAACAGGGGAGCAGTAAAGTGAAAGGCTAAAAAAGAAAAGGATAGAGACATAGTACTTTGGAAAAAGATTTTGATTATTTCGACAATTTTCAAGTCAGCTTGCTAGAAAAGACCCTATCAGGGAAAGTGATAGAGAAGAGGAGGATAGTAATCCAGAAGGCACTACTAGTTCAGTCACTTCTACAGTCACCTTGACTTAAACTAGACCAATCAATTAATCAATCTTCATTTATATGCCTCCAGTTCATAACAGTGTTATCTCAAGACACTTTCCATAAAGAGCAGGTCTAGACCAAACTCTTTAATTAAGAATCCCCACATGAGCAAGCATCAGATATCAGGCAGCAGTGGCAGGAAAAACTCCCCTTTAACGCTAAGAAACTCAAACAGAACCAGGCTCAGAGGTGGGTGGCTTTCTGTCGGGGTCCGTGTTGGGACCAGCATCCAAGACAACCTGAGAATAAGCATGACGCAGGGGCAGAGAAACACAGCCCTGCGACAGTAACCTCTTCATCTGGCCCGCCCTCATCTCCACTTGAGCGCTATACTGACACAAAGGCTCAGCCCGACATTGAAGCAAATGGCAAAGACCCAGATGTGGGTAGAAATACTCTACTCATCAATTACTTCATAAGCTATCTATTAACTAACCATAACCACACTTGTTGCTAACTGTTTCAACCATTCAACCCAGGCGCCACGATGAAGTGGCTGAGGAGGGTGTTCAAAATTGCGAGGGGGTCATTTAATAATTAATAATTTATTAATCATTGATTTAACGATGCAATAGCCTCAGAGAGGCTAAATAACAACAACATAAAAGCCCATGTGCCCATGTAGTTTTTCTCTAGCAGAAAAATGCTGAGCAGCACTGGGACAATCATTTTCTGGCTGGTCGAGGAAAGTATTGCTGCAATCATGTGGTGTAAATCCTGTAAGACAGAAGATATACAGGTGTTGATTTTGTCCTTCAAGTTGTGATCATAGGCTGTGGCTTCTCAGTGTAAATCCTGTATAAGCTACAGGTGATCCAACAGATAGTAGCTTCCTCTAAAAACCTATGATTCAAAACCTGGATTGAAAACCTGGCAAGTGTGTGGCGCAGGGGTGGTGGGGCCTTCAAGATTTTGTTCCCCAGGGCCTCTGCATTCTTAATCTGTGCTTGAGAGTGGATGGATCTTTCCATTCGAGCCCTGGGTCAAGTGGTATTTCAGTGTTTGTTTCAATCTGCCTGGAGTACCAGCTGGATGGAGTTTATGCATCAGGACAGCTTGCTGTGCCATTTGAGGCAAACATCTGGCACACTACACTGCCTGAATAAAATACAAATAATGTCTCTAAGTAGCCTACAGTTTTTCTAGGATTTTCTTTTACGGTCAATCAAACACAATCGTTTGCATTGTGCGTGTGTTTGTGACATAATTGGCTGTATTATGTAACATTTTTTGCAAGTTTATTTGTCTGTAGTGTGTAGTTCAATCACAATCTATTGCAGATCTACAAAGTCGGAATAAGATGTGCAAATAAAAGCTGAACATGTAAAGGGACTAGTTGTAGGCCAAATGCACCAAATCCTGTAACACTAAATTCTAGTAGAATTGAAAGGTTTATTCAGAGTATTATCCAGACTATTAACTAGATTATTGAGTCATTACCCCCAAGCTTAGAGATATGCCTTTATTTCGCAGTGATAATGCTGAAGCAATGTGAATAGGGACTCATCAAGTCACCGACACCAACCCCAGTCTCCCATTATATTCTTGTCTCTCCTCCAGCACTGTCACACATTCCTTCCAGACCTTTCAACACTTCGCTATCATCAACTTCCTTATTCTGTCAGAAGTTGCCGAGGAAGGGGAGAAGATGAACTGCAATGGTGAGAATTTCCTGTTGATGTCTCCAATATTTCCCTTTGTTTTCCTTTTGATGACATGTTTCATCCATTACCATAACAGTAGCAGACTGCCACAACAAACTAAATGACCTGTTTCAATCTTGCTCTAGGGTGGTACAAGGACAAAGTGGTGAGGTTTATTTAAACTGAACGAACTGAATCTTGTTGCTTTACTCGCAGAGGGCAGTTCACATTCATGTCACATTGTACAACAAGAAGTTAACAGCTGACCGGGTACATTTCCTCCTTAGTGGATAGCATTGTTATGGTTATACAAGTCTCTCCCATTTATACAGCTGTGGATTTACAAGAAAAGTACAGGCTACATTAACGCTGGAATAGCATAATGTAGCACCAAGGAATTCAATCACAATCCCCTGTTTCTCTGTAAATGTCAAATCACTAACTAGTGAAACTTCTCAGAATTTTAATGCACTTTAAATTTCTGAAAAGTGCACAGTCTCCTGTAGATACAGCACATTTTTTGCCTCTTGCACTTTTCTTCCTGTGAGTGTGAGGTCCGGTTTAGGCTTACATCAGAAATGCGCCATCAAAAGGGTGCCATTGGCCCTTAATATCATTAACCTATATGTTTTAAGGAGTAACAATAGATCAGTAGATCAATAGATCAAACTAGCTGTTACCAGAGCTGTCCAGGAACTTAAGTTTGAAAGGGCTTTAAAAAAGTATCTTTAAGATTGTTCATACTAAAATAAGACAACATATGCTAAGAAGGTAGCTAACAAAAAGCAGTAGCCTATAGTTGCACCATAAGATTAATCAAACCAAAGACAATTAATCTTCTGACACCTTGGCAGCTAAATTAAGCTATTAGCTAATGATACTGTACTGTCTGATAGATATGGGTTATGATAAATATCAATGCATAATGCACTATTGCAGTATGATGCATTCATTAGTCAACGGCCTGTCTGGCCTGTCTGCTGGACTCTAACTCAACTAAATAATTTGTTGCAACACAGCTCTCATTTGCATGGCTATTTGGATGATAGTAGTTGGTTATATGCGTAGAGACTTTCAACACACCGAGTTTGTTGTCCTTTCCTGACACTGGACAATCAGTCTGTTACATTAAGATACAAACATAAAGTCGTTAAAGATTGTTGAATTAGCTGAATCTAACATTACGGTGTCATCTTCACTCTGCATCCTTTTCATTAAGCCAGTATTTCTCAAGAAACAGTACAGGACAAAGTGGTAAAGCAACCACAGTGCAAACGAAGGGAGAAAAAAAGAAGCTCATATTACTTGAAATTCTACTTTTTTTAGTTTGTGTCGCACTGTTCATTTAAGTTTTTATTCAGTTTTCATGTATTTTAAAATGTTTTTATTTTTATTTCAGTAAACAAAATAATTTTGTTACTACTAATTTTAGTTTTAGTCTTTTCGTTAACTTATATCCCAGGTAGTTTAGACTTACAGATTTTCAACAGACATCAGACTTAAAAGTGGTAGATATCAGTTCAAACGTATATGTACATGTAAGATCCGAAATTCAGTGGTCAATTTTAGCAACATTTTGCATGTTCTTGTTTTTCCTTGGCTCTTGCTACCATTCTGTCTCTGTGTCTCTCTGTTTATCTGTCTCTGTCTCCCTCACATGCCAACAGAATATCACTGACTGAGGTGACACCTGCAGTAGCTGAGATACAGCACAGCTAATGGATTTGTCCCAGGCATCTGAGAAACAACAGAGCCCAGCCTCGGAGGCGATGAAACACAAAGGCAAAGAGTTTAAACGCCTCTCTCTTTCATCTTCATTTGGCCTCAAAAGAGACAAAAAAGTGAGTGAGTAGCATCTCACATCTCACCTCATCTACACACCAGCTTCCATCCATCATCCGTGGCAGCCTAAATCCCCATCCTTTCATTTCCCTAAAGGAGGGGAGTTTGTAATGAGGAGGGTTTGCTAAAGAAAAGTTATTTTTAATATCATCTCCGAGGAAAAACTTTCAGGCGACTTTCTACAATTCCATTTGAATGACATAATTTATCTGATTTTCTATGAAACCTCAAACAGCCTTTGTGACACATAACCATGTGTTCCATTTCACATACATGTGCCAAACTGCTGTTTCAAGCACAGATCTAGCTCGGTGTTGGGATTTATAAAAAGATGGGGGCCAACACATGAACTCAAACCTCGGATTCAAGTCTGGTTTCAGAACCGCGGTCACTCACGAGAAGGTAGAGAATAAAATGTTGCGAGGCAGGGGGAGCTCACGAAATTGCCTCTTTTTTTTTTAACTTCTATGTGATATTGCTATTATTGCTTAAAACAAACTAAATGGTCTCAAGTCAATAAACACAGACACAAACTGAACTCAAGAGCGCACTCTGCTTCAATTACAGTTGTGCCTCATGATTAAAGACATGAGACTCGCCACGTTGGGGGAGGTGTCTCGTTGGCCTTATGCCCAGCAAAGGATTTCTCGTTCTCTTACATTTGAGTTCATTAAAACAGGACAGCATGAGGGTTTAAAGCATACCAATGGCTAAACCAGCTCTTTGTCCTTGAACACGCATTGTGCTGAGTGCATTGGGGTTCAAGTGTGTGTTGTGCAGTTGCCAAAACTACAACAACGATGACTAATGAATCCAACTGTGCCAAGGGATACAGTATACTGTAATTTGGTATAGCTATGAACACTAACACTTGTTCCGAGGTACCAAGACTCTGTACTTACAAGATCACAGTTGAGATTGCCACATTGGAAATCCTTAACATGTAATTGTATCCTTTCCTCTGTGGTGCGATATTGAACAATACGTGACCTTTTCATTTCAAAATCAAAGTGGGGCAGGGTGGTTAACAATGTTCTAACACATAAATATAGGGGATTAGGGCGCCGTTATTGCTTATTGAATAATGAGTTGCACAAGTGCGATGCATTCCTGAGCAGGCATTATTGATTTGCTGTTAGTCTAAAATCCATCCATAATTCATATTTAAGCTGCAGGCTCTTCCTTGATAGCTGAGAAAATCCCTTTAAGGCACAAGCAGGGAGGCGTCAGGAGACTTGTGAGGCAGTAAGTGAAAACTGAAGTGACAGGAAATGAAAAGGGGAGCGAAGTAGCCAATCACCCAACATTCCTACCAAACATGTACCAGGGGGTCACGAGGTGAAAGGTGAGGGGTTTCTAGATGGCGAGCACAGCTGTGTGCCATGAGGAGTGTGCAAAGCCGCCCCAGCGTGACCCGCAAAGTCACCACTTCCACTGGGAGTTACCCATAACACATCTGGGCCTGATTCCCCCTAGCAGGCAGGTATCATGGCAGAACAGAGGGCCTCCTTCTCTCTTGTTTGTTTGTCATTTATTAACCTCATTCCAACCTCGCCGTGCCCCCTCTCATTAGAGCTGTGATTGACAACTCAAAATACCAAATGCACCCTGAGATCCTGCACCAAATCACTATGCCAATATAAGCTTTGTTTTCAAAATGAAAAAAGTGAATTTTAACAAGCATTATAGTGATCAGATGTTAAATATGATGAATTATATGAATCTCTACTGGGTGCCTGGATATTGTTTGTTGGGTTGTTAAAGTCAAATATAATTGACCTACACTTTACCAGTAAGTAGACTACAAAGTAAATGTCATCTGGCAGGATTTGGTTTTGCACTGTCCATTCAACTGTGTTACATACAAGATCTTGCTGGTACTGTACCACAAAATTAGGCTGTTATTCATCATCATGTTGTGACAAATCTGCAAAACTGCCATTACAAGAGAATCAGTATTGTATTTCTGACTCTTGTTCATGATGTGAAACCATTACCAATTTGATAAACTCATCAAAGTCCGTTCAGTTCTACGAGATGCGACACAGAAGACTGATGATGTCTGACAAGAGAGCAGACACATGATAAACTGCAAGGGTCATTTTTCCGATGAGATGCCCTCCAGTCTAACACCTTTTGACCCCAGGTCATCACTTAGATTGTGTGCGTTTGCATGCGTGTGCATTTTAGAGAAATGTAGAAGCAGAATTTGCAGAATTTGCTGTGCTGCATCCGCTTGTTTGTTTGTTTGTTCGTTCTCTCGCAAGCATCTAAATGTGTGTCCCTGTGCGTGTCTGCATACCTGCATGTGTAACAGATTTGAAGAGTTTGGTTTAATCTACCCCCCGCCATTCTCCCCTCTCCTTCCTCATTAAATGCGCATTCTTCATTTGGCTTGATGGTAGAGTGCCTGTCCAGAACAAGGCTTGGGGTTTGAAAAAGGTAATGGGATATGCCCAGAGAAGACGTTATAGACCATCTGCCAGCACCAGTCAAACCACTACCGATGGTTTTCCTGCCAGTCCATCAACATTTCAATTCATTTGCATTAATTTTCACAAATAAGCATGTTTGAATATGTATTCTAACATGTATGCAAATGTACTGTAGGAGCATAAGCACATGCACATATTTATATGAGGGTATGTTTCACAGTATTTATGTTTTTAGTGCCTGTGCCATTAAGTTTGAGGGTTTAATATCTCCAACGTCCACCTCCTCAAACTTCGTCCTCTCGCCAATTTAGCAATAGTCACCTCTCTCCCTTCTCCCTCTCCCCCTCTCCCTCTCTCTCCCTCCCTCCCCCCAGTGGCATTACCATAATATATTTTATTTATCAAACGGCCTGCCATGCATGTTCTCTACCACCACCTGTTAGCGATGCACTCTCCATGCCACTGAATGCAAACGAGACCTTGGCCCCCGCACGTAATTGAGCAATGCGATGCATCTTCAAAGTACGCGCAGCAGATGTCTCTCATCTCCCGAGACCTTATCTGAGAGGAATGGATAAATAAGACATAGGCATAGAAATGGAGATGGAGGTGGTAGTGAGGAGAGGAAGAAGGGGAAGAAGGGCTGAGGAAGAAAGGGATGATGCTGATCCTTTCCTGTCAGGCTGGGATAAGAAAAGGGCAAGAGGAAATGGTGTTACCTCGGGGCACGGTGTGTGAGTGTGAGTGTGAGTGTGCATGTGCGCATGTTTGTTCTTTGAGTGTATGAAAGTGAGATACAGAAAGATCATTATTGTGTGGTTGGAAGTATATTCAACACCACCGAATTGCACTGGACTAAACTATCCACATGTAGGAATTGGTTTTAAAGGTTATCTAAAGAATATTGAGAGCATTAATGGAGCATTAAACTATTTGCTATGTAAAGATACAATGGAATAGTGGTGACCTGAGCAGAGAAAGAAGTCACACGCATCTAAGTGCACGAGTCGGTGAATCGTTCACTGAGTGATCCCGTAGCACAAAGAAACAAGTAGTAACACAGTAGCATGAAAGCTATGAGAGGTTGTCAATCAGCAGTTGTGTACAGAACAAACTGGAACAAACAACAGACCCAGTTGTGGAGCCGCTGCAGCATATTTATTTTGGCACCTTATGTTTGACCAAATTTTACAGAACATTCGTAATAATAAAATGTAAAAAAAAAAATCCAGAAACATGACCACAATCTCTCCATCTGTTTTGGCAGACTTTGAGCACTTGAAAATGAAAGCGTGC
Organism: Pempheris klunzingeri; assembly: GCF_042242105.1. Classification (NCBI taxonomy): domain Eukaryota; kingdom Metazoa; phylum Chordata; class Actinopteri; order Acropomatiformes; family Pempheridae; genus Pempheris; species Pempheris klunzingeri. The sequence continues at coordinate 17,524,022 of NC_092017.1, read as the reverse complement.
CCTCAAAACAAACACCCAAATCTAGTTTTTAGTCAATCTATTGTATCCAAACGTCCACACTCAGTGAAAAGGTGCTACGAAAGCCAACCGTTATAGAGAGAAGCGAGGCGCAATATTGTATTAATATGGGGATAACACTGTATATTTTCACACAGGTCTTCTAGACTGCAGATAGAGCTGGTGAGAGAAGTTCAAACCCTGCTTGCTTTCTCACTGACGCACAGCCTGATCAGCTCTTGTGAACTTTGCTCTGCACGTTCTGTGATCTGGACTCACTGGTGACTTCTTTTGTGCTCACAAAATGGTTTAACCTGGAATGACATTGCATGATTTAGAAGATTGATCCAACCTGCAAACAGCCAAATCTACTGTTATAGTCTTTTTTCAGAGTAGCCTAAATTATAAATTTTAATTGCACTGTTGTCCATAAAACATTGCATTTTTAATGTCTTACAAATCCTTTAATTCTGAAGTAAGACATTTGCTTCTACTTTTTACTCAGCTGTTGTGGCAAATGTGACAGAGTAAAGGAGTATTTGATAAAGACAAAATAAACAATCTGTACTTTCTGCTCGGTTTTGGGAGTTATGTCTGCGATATTTACTTTGTTTGATCTAACTTGTGGATCTTAATTTTTTTTCATAAGTAAATGTCATCTTCCCCCCCTAGGCTTCTCTCTGTTGCTTTGAAGAGATATTAAGGGCATGGTTATTCCTAGTGGTGTGTCTCGACAGCATCTTGGAGGCTTGCTGGGTGTGTGGAAGGGTAAATTAGCAATTATAAGGCTGGTTCACATCTTCTAAGCACGGATGGAGTAAGTAAAAATCCTGCCACCTTCCACCGTCTCATTAACGTCCAGCCAGGGAGATGGAAACAAACAGAGAGTAAGGGGGTTACCCAGGGTGAGAAACTATCAATGACATGTTCTCTCTCTGGATGATGACGAGGTATTAACGAGCTCCCAACGCCAATGAGAGCTAATTATCAGCCTTCTGGAGGGAGACGAGTGAAAAACAAATGGAGGGGACACTGAAAAAGCAGATACAATGAGGGATGCATTTGCATAGGTATGCAAAGATCAAACAATGTCATTGCCGCCAGACTATTTTCACAAGCACAAGCAGCAGAGTGGAAAGAGCAGCCGTCGGGAGCCAAACCATCATCAATTAAGTGTCAGCAAATGTGTAGACGATCATTAAGATACACTCAAACTCATGTGCAGACTCATGAAAGCATTATAAATACGCACTTTTCCATTTTAAACATACTCACGAGATGTTGAAAAGTCTTCCTCATCCTCCTACACAACCTGCTGCTCTTAGTGCATTAATCAATAGTGAAGTTTAAAAAAAAGAAAGAAAAAAAACAGGACATGCACCCAGTTGTTGTAGCTCAAACACTGTCCGTGTTTAAATTGACTTTATTCAAACTTTGAATGCAGTAGATTTGATTTCACTTTATTATCAGAGTATTCCTCTGAAATGTGTCTTGCTTCCCAAAACATTCACTATCTCACATAAAACTACATAAATCTTCTCTTTTCTCAGCAAAAGCTGATATTCCTCATATAAAATATGACAGGGGTTAAATGGTAGCTTGAAAACTTGACTCAAGTGTTTGACCCACAATCTTTGAGCAGACACGTCGCAGTCTGGCCACTCACGCTTTATGCTGAACTAGACAACTGAACCATTCACTGGGTTCCATACTGCTTAACACTCCGTATTATAGGTTGGATTCTTCTGAGAAATGAAATGCGTTGTACTTTGCTACAAATCTTATCAATATGTGCACTGCAAGATATATTAGCATCCACATAGATGCCCAAATATTTACATTGGGAAATTTGTTTAATGTGTGTGTTCTGGACAGTAACTTTTAGTGGACTGAAAATGATGCCTTGTGTCTTCTTTGGCTTCATAGTGGATAAAAGTGAAATCTTTTCACACTACTCCATTAATCTATCCGTACAATACCGACGAACACTAGGATCATGATCAGTGCCTCACAAAGACAACAATGGTGTATCATCTGAAAATGTCATTATGAATGTTTTCTGTCTGTGTAAAGTGTGAAAGGTGGACGTGAGTTCACGCAACCTGGGGTGCCCCTAAGATGGTAACCATGGAAGTTGAGTATGTCTGAATAACTTCAACTATCTGTATTACACTTGTAAGAAATGAATCGTATTACAGGATAAAGTCAGGATTAACCTCCATGTGAATCATCTTTCCCAGCATGAGCTCTGGCTGAATTGTATTGAATACGGATGCAGAATCTAAGAAGAGAGCCCTGTCTGTAGCTTTTGGCTCGTCTAAATGCTTCGACATTATTATGGTTGTGACATTACCACCATAACACCATTTGACATGATAACTTAGATGTTAAAAATGTTACCTTTTATGGCGATGAGCTAAATGTTGTTCTGTTTCGATGGTGTTGTATATATTAATACTGAAGAAGTCCTGTTTTTTTTTAAGAGCAATTAAAAAGGTAGCTAGACTTTCTCACCTCTAAGCCTTTCTGCATTCCCTTTGGTCGGGAGAACAGAGCACACAGGTGTGCAGATAAATCTTCAATGGCAAACAACTGGGCTGGTGGAAATTGCTTTCAGTACGGTCATGAAATTGAGGAGAGGTGCTCGGCTTTGAATGCTGAGTTTGGGTTAAAAACATTTGAATGTAAGCAAGAGGAAAAGTTTGGAGCTGCTCTGTGAGAGGATTAAAGCAATCATTAGCCCATAGTTTTTTTTCCTAAGCTCTCAGTTAGGTTGGCTATCACACTCCACTAATAAATCAGCCAATTACACAGTGGTAAGAAGGGTGTGGGGGATTACTGTTCATCAGTAAGCAGTGCAAGCGTTTACTGATGCTGAGACAATAGACAAGCTAAGCTCCACCCAAGAGCATGTCACTCTAAACAAAGGCACAAGATAATGACTTAACGGACTGATAGTAGGCCAAGCTGAGGCCTCTGTGGCTTCTGACAGCCTCTCTTCTCTTCATTTATTATAAAACCACAAGGGTCATTTAGAGCAAGAGAGAATGCACTTGATGGCGTTACATTGGTAATAATGCCTGGCCACATGAAAGCATGTCATTGTGGCTGTGACTGCAGCAACCACACTTATGGATGTTGGAGGTGGAATCTAGACGCACAAGAATGCTCCAGATGTGCCTGAAAATGTCCCAACAACCACAGCGATAATACCAAGGGCACCATCGGTCTTTGTCCTTTCATTCTTTAGCACTTGTGTCTTCAAACATTATCTAATTTCAAGCCACAGAACTGGTTCCATCTGCACGCTAACGGAGTAGGGAGTTTTGGGAAATCCTGTGATATACAGCGGGAAGCTCAGCAGCTACACTATTTGTTTGGCAATTCTGACTTAAAGACAGTTATTTATGGAATGTATTGTCAGTGGTTGCGCTTAGCCTGAGACTCTGAGTCATGAAACAATGTCAGAAGCAGGTTACATCAGACAAGGTTTGTGCAGCAGGAAAGGGGCTTTTTCAAATGCATCTCAGATAATAAGAGGATTCCTCAAATCATAACAAACATGGGGATGGAGCTTGAGAATGTGACAGAAAGAAACAAACCAGCAGATGGTTGATAAGAGATGAATTGAAGTGTCGAGCTGAAGCCTCAATGCACTCCAAGTTCCTCTTTCCATTCATTATAGAGGTTTTGTCTGTGTATTTTTCCTATTTGAGCTGAGTTTTTTTTTTTATAGTAAATATAGGAAGAGTTTACTATAAGCATGTGGGCTGTTTTCAGCAGTGCTCTGATTCCAATACCTCAGTGAAAATGGCTTTGTCCAACAAAGCTACAGAAAAGATACATCAGGTGCATTTTAAATATTCAGTCATTTTCAAACCAGGGAGACAAATATGTATTTATTAGATGGTGGGAAAAAAACAACTCATCCAAAGTTATTTACAAAACATTTTCACAACAGAATTCCCCTTCCCCTAGCATCCCGCAAGTTAAAAAGAAAAGTGCCTGCACAGTATTTATCAATTTACAAGTCAAATTGCTTGGATTGAAACACTTAATTAGACTTGTAGATGCAGTAGCATGATAGCACCTCATTTTTCTTTGTAACTCAAACATTAGCAGATGCTTTTATCCGAGGGGCCTTACGAGGAACATGAGTGCATATATTCGCCTGAAACCTTGCTCACCTTACTTAAATTACACCCCCACTGTTTTACAGGTGCACTTACCTGCATGCTGACAGGCCAAGAGGCCTTTATCGTCCCTTTTACAGAGCCTTATACCCAGGAAAGGGTCTTTTCTGAAGGTGAAGACGCTTAATGGTTGTGCGTCTCTATTTCCCCCCATGGAGCCAACCTACTACACTTGCGGGTGGGGTCATATTCTTCACAGACACTACAAGATGTCACTTAATACTGCAAGGCCACACAACATCACTGGCTCTAAGAAAAGGGTGGATAAATCCAGGACATCCCAGAACACATTAGGAGAGGCCAAAACATGAAGATGTTAATTATTGGTGGAGGTAGAATTTCAAGCATCACTTTTCAAGATACTCTAAAAGCCACTTCTCCTTCAGAATAAAAGTGAAATGACAGATGGAAAAAAAGGTCATGAAAGTGATCCATGACTCTTGAAAGACATCATTATGCTGAACCAGTAGATTTGTTTAGTTATAAATCACACAGAGGCTCAAAGATGAAAGCACGCATAGATCTTGGTTGCAGACATTTGGGCAAAGCATTTGGACTAAGTAAAGCAGCCGTGTCAGAGGTGATGAGTACGTTATGGTTCCCAGTGGACTACAGGCCCCACGTGTCCATGTCACAGCAGACAAATAGTCCAAAACCGGACCAGGCCACTTTCCTTTCTGCTTGACGTTTTCTATAATATGGTATGTGACTTGTATATTGTTGCTTTTAGATCTTAGTTTACTGCTTTCCTCAAGCAACTCATCGCAGTTCTGCTTCTATTTTACTTTGTTTAGGCGAGATGTCAGACTGACATTGGTTACAGGCAAAACACAAGGATCCACTCAGTGCACACATCAACTCTTTGGCATGGCACATAGATGACTCTGGCTGATCATTTGGAAGACGTTAACTCAATCATGTTACGGTATATAGTAAAAAAAAAAAAAAAAAGTCAAACGTTCATTTTTCCTTTACTATCACTATTTAAGTGTAAGACTCTCCCAACTCTGAAATGTTCAACTTTAACCCTGCAGACTTCAGCGTATCTTTAAAATGTCAGTATTCAGTGTGAAGACTCCAGCAAAATGGACAGCGGCAAAGCTTCCAGGCACCATCGCGGCCTCCTATAGCAGGCCATTTGGAGAAACTTCCATCATCTTTTCAGTCTAGGTGCAGGGGTGTTACCTGCTTGAATACTGTTGTATGCATTTCAGTAGCTGCTGCAGCCATTTATCTTTGTATTCTTCTCACTTGTCAGTGGCATAAATGCACATTACTTGACAGTTGACCAGGAAGATGCACTGAGCATCTGTGAATATACAGTAGGTATACAAATGGAAGTGAAAGAGACTGATTTTGAGAAGGAGCAATTACAAAAAAAAAATATCCCAGATAGGAAATATGCTGTTAAATTTCATCTTCCAGGCAAATTGAGAAGCAAAAAACAAACAGTAGCTCTGTTATAGCCTTTGTCAGGCTAGATTATTCAGCACAATATATTAACGCTGCCATTCTTTAAGCACCTAGTGTCTGTTTACCAAGAGAGAACTGCTGATTAGTGTGACATCTGGGCTTTTGGTTTAGCTGTCATTTCATCAGACGGTGTGAAATATTAGAAAGCCCACGCTGTCTATGCTGAAAAACCCCCCAAAAAGTGTGCACGTGCAATATATAAGAACAAAATCATCTGAACTTTATCTCTCCTGTGTCGCATTTGTGACCACATATTGTGGCTCTGTTTAGTTCTATCTTGCATGGACTCGTTCTGCTCATGCACTGGATCAGTTCATCAGAGATGTAATTAAGATTCACAGCTTTAAAAAAAAAAGCATCCTCAAATCCAGGGTAGAAAGTATAAGAACTTTAGTGAAGGAAAAGAAAACTCGTGATAAGTTGTACTTAGGGAGTCAAATGTTGCTTGAATACACTTGATATCTGAAATGTACCTTATATCTTCTTTGGGGAAGTGGGTAAATTGTGTGATATAACAATACAGGAACATGATATGAGATCATATAATGAAAGGCTAAAGTAAAACTACTTTTGACATAGCAAACACAGAAAAAGTACCAAAATTTATTGCACGTATAGTGTGATAAAGGTTGAAATATATCTGGAGACGTTTTTAATATGCTTCCCGTGGTAAAATTATACTTTCAGTGTCTAAACATTCTATTATTTTTTCACTTGGCAGTCTTCTCCCTCAGTATTAACTTATGATACAGTATTATCTTTCCTGTTATGCTTCCACTCAGTGGACTAAACCATTCTTTTCCTGTGAGGTTTAATAAAGTAATACTTTAGCCAAAAAGGTAAGCCTATCCTCTTACCTCCCAAATGCAAACCAGACAATATAAATTTCAATGTGAAAATCTATAAATCCCTTTGAATTGGGCCAATTATGAGGCCTTGTGCCTCTGGCCTGCAGGCCGGAGTCCATTCTCCCAGCTGGAAAAAGCTTTTCCTGGGCACTTAATGTTAGTGCCCCCTCATTCCCTGCTTTGGCCCCACTGAACCTATGCCCACAGTGAATTATAAATCCAGCTCTGGATGAATTGAATTAGCATGGGTTTTCCTCTTAAAAAGCCTAAAATACCTCAAACGACATGGTTCAAAGGCTTGAAATATGATCATTTGGCAACAAGCGCGTTCATAAACTGAGGGTGGGTAGCGGGGTTATATTAAAACATCTATATTTCCCTCTTGTTTCCACATCTGCAGCCTACTAATGACATTAGCATTTGTTTTTTATATTGCATGCCTGATTTGTTTATCAGTCTTCACATTCGAAACTCACCTAAGAGAGACAGTGTAAAGCTTCTTTAGTGCTCATTTAAAACCAGTAATTGTTTAGTTACTCTCAGCACGCTGTTCTCTCCTTTATCTGTGGAAAGCAAACATCCCTTCAACCTTCAGAACAACAGTTTTCTAAATGATGTAATGACTTTGCTGGCCTTGTCTTGAAAGGCCAATCACACAGACCTCCGCCACCCCATAATGCCGTGCTACAAACTTAAAGAATCCATATCGATGGGTTCATTAAAAGTCTTTGCATTGCAACTCACATGAACAATTTGTGTTCTGCTTTTCTGCACCATCCTCTCTTCATGTGGGATGTGGCCAGTGAATTACTTGTCAACAACTGCTCCTGTTTAGGCCAGTGGGTGCTCTGAGAAGGAAGCTAGTTATTGGCTTGGCATTTGTATGTAGGTTTCTATGGGGTTCAAAGGTCAGGGTCAGCATCTCTTGCTGCATTTTTGTTTAACCACCTCAGTCATATAAATGCACGGGATGGGGAAAGCTGATAGGGGCATTTGACATGACAGAGTAACGAATAAAAGTCTAAATGTGACCTTTGGAACATGGGGTCATAAACACTTTATGCTTTCTGTGCATGTAAGAGAGAGCTGCAGAAAGGATTGGTGGTAATAGTGAAGCATATGCCTGCCACATGAGAGATTTTTTTTGTGCTCTTGGGAATAAGCCCAGTCAAGGCCACCTCAAGTCTACCGCGTTGAAATGTGCAACTCTTGAGTGCTTGACTGCCGAGCCGAATCAGAGATCATGAGATCTTAACCCACTCTGTGAGCGACCAAGTGCAACACTGTGCAATATTTCTTTTTTTCACTGACAATGTGGGCTCATAGCATCTTGGAGGTAAAAAGGTAAAAATGAAAATAACAGCATTTGTTCGAGTTGATGAATTTTCAGTGCAGTTGGCGATGATGTCTCCTTAAAACACAGATCTCGGATTTTCGAGAAAAAGTGAAGTTGAGAAATGAGTCTAACCCTCACGTAATGAGAAATAACATTACTCAGGCATATGGGTATGAAACACAGCCTGCCACGTAACCCTCTGCAGCCTTGTACTGTAAGCACTGTCCATGTATAACTGTATAAGTGTGAGCTTAGATAACACAAAGCTCAACACTGGGAAAGCAAGATAAGAGCAGCTGTAGTCACACAGCTCAAAAAGAATGTGATTAACAAAGTTCTGAAGTCAAAAAGTACAGCACAAACTAACCAGAGAACAGCTCTGAAACTCCTGGTGTTGCTAACCAAAGAGGAAAAGTAGTTCATTATCTAAAATCAAAAAGATGGCCATACGGTAAATTACTCTGGTGCAAAGGCACAACATGACCAGAGGATTTGTTCAAGCCAGTCTCTTTTAGCAATTTGCAAAGAAATCCCCAAAAATTAATCCACCAAGGAAAAAGGTCAAAATTCAAATCAGGAACCAAATAGGAGTAAATACTGAAAGTATAACACATCTCCAGTTAAGCACAAAGCAACAACTTAAGATGCTCTCCCATGTATTAAATTGCCAACCACAACTTCAAAATAAAGTTGGCCACAGCTTGTTTAAGAAAAGCTCCACATAGCCTGAAAAAATGTATGTAAAATTTTGCTCATTTAAATATTGTTTTTAACTTTAAAGCAACAGAAGTCATGTTCTTGCTCTCTCTAAAACACGCAAATGACAGATGCTGAATGCACCTGTATGTTAAGTGTGTATCATCAGAGATGTGGATACAATCATGTAAGTGTGTTGTACGTGACGATTAAAATTATTATGATTCGAATTCCTGCAGTCGCCCTGAGAGCAACAATGCACACTGCAACAATGGAAAACTCGAATGCAAAAGCAAACAATACTTGAACAAAAGCCACAACACGAAGGCAAAAAGCCACAACACAACATAAGTGAGCAGCGGCGGATGCTGACAATCAAACCAACTATTATTGCTATTTTCCTCCACATGTGGAGGAGGAAAGTTTTGTGTTGTAGCTTTTGCATTCATATTGTGGCTTTTGCAATCATGTTTTCTGTTGTTGCCTTGAGCTCTCAGGGCCACCATAGATTCAGGCTGCTAAGACATCTAGTTCTCCCGAATGTTTTACCCTTGAGAGGGTTTTTATTCATGATTTATGGGATAATGTTTTTATTTTCACTCTGCCATTAAAAGTGACAAATGATTAGTTTGATGCTAGTGAAAAAAATTAAAAGGAAAATACCATCTTAATCATTCTGTCTTCTGTTTCTAAGTAGTTTCATAAGAGTAAAGGAAAATGTTCCTTCTGACTGTGCAGACCTGTAACATTAGAGCTTTATTCCAATAAGTTCCAGCCACAAGGTTCAGTGCTAGGACCAATACTCATACATATATATATATATATCTTATATATGCTTCCTCTGGGTAATATTATCAGGAAGCACGCCATTAATTTTCACTGTTATGCAGATGATACACAATTATATTTATCAATAAAGCCAGATGAACACAATCAGTTGGCTTAACTTCAAATCTGCCTTAAGGACATAAAGTCCTGGATGAGCAGCTACTTTCTGCTGCTAAATTCAGATAAAACTGAAGTTATTTTGCTTGGCCCCAGACACCTCAGAGACAGCTTTTCTACTACCATAACTGCTCTGGACAGCATTAATCTGGTCTCCAGCTCCACTGTGAGGAATCTGGGAGTCTTATTTGATCAAGATTTGTCCTTTAACTCCCACATTAAACAGATTTCTAGAACTGCCTTTTTCCATCTAGGTAATATTGCCAAAATCAGGCCCATCATATCCACTGATGATGCAGAAAAATTGGTCCATGCATTTGTCACTTCTAGGTTGGACTATTGTAACTCATTATTATCAGGCTGCCCCAATAAGTCGTTAAAGACTCTCCAGCCGGTCCAGAACGCTGCTGCTCGTGTTCTGACGAGAACTAAAAGAAGAGAGCACATTTCTCCTGTACTGGCTTCTCTTCATTGGCTTCCAGTAAAATCTAGAATAGAGTTTAAAATCCTTCTCCTCACCTACAAGGCTCTTAAGGGTCAGGCTCCATCATATCTTAAAGAGCTCATAGTACCGTACTACCCCACTAGAGCACTGCGCTCCCAGAATGCAGGTCTACTGGTGGTTCCCAAAGTCTCCAAAAGTAGTGCAGGAGGCAGAGCCTTCAGCTATCAGGCTCCTCTCCTGTGGAACCTCCTTCCAGTTTGGGTTCGGGGGGCAGACACCCTCTCTACATTTAAGAGTAGACTAAAAACCTTCCTTTTTGATAAGGCTTATATTTAAGGGCTGGCTCAGGCCTTAGACCAGCCCCTAGTTATGCTGCTATAGGCTCAGACTGCCGGGGGACTCCTATGGTGCACTGAGCTCCTCTATTCTCTATCCTCCTCTTCCTCTCCATCGTTATGTCTCATGTCAGCCAAATGTCTGCCTCTAACTTGCTATCTTCCCCGGAGCCTTTCTGTGCTTTCTCATCTCTCAGGTTCCTGTTGATCCTGTGGATCCTGGTCCTGGCCCTGCTGATGTGGTTCTCTGGTTCCTGTGGATCCTGGTCCTGGTTCTGCTGATGTGGTTCCCTGGTTCCTATGGATCCTGGTCCTGGTCCCGCTGATGTGGTTCTCCATCAGCCAATGGATGTGCGTCTGTCCAAGGCATCAGCCTGTCCGTCCTTGGGAGCTGGATCTCTCCTTCATTGAGGTGCTCCCGGAGGTTTCTCTTTTCCCACTGGGTTTTTTGAGTTTTTTTGTCCTGCCTGCTGTCGTTACTTCTTCCCTGTTCTCTGGATCTGTCGCTGCCTGAACCTGCTCCTCTTCACTACCCTGCTCTGTCTCTGTCCCCGTCTGTTCATGGGTTTGCTCGGCGGTGTTATCTTGGCCTGCATCATCACACGTATGGAAGAGATGTCCGTAGACTTTCTCTTCATTATCTGAAAATTGCCGTAGCATCACGGCACAGGTAGTGGTGATCCGACGCTAGCGGCCCTTAACACAAGCTAATGAGATGCTCAGTAACGTAGAGCAGCCAGCATGTGGTTCAGCACAGACACAGTTTACCAACACACATACTATTTGTTCTAAAAGTAAGTACTGTTTGACTGACTTACCTGTTTGTAGTCTGGTTGTCTCAACAGCTGCCGTTGATGACTTCCACTGTCCGTCTCTGAGTTTGGGCAGCAGCTGCTGCAGTGCTGCCTTCACTTGCACTCGGACAACATAGTTACAATTTCCGAAATTTTCAAATGTGAACTTGACCTATCAGAACTGGGGGGGCCACTGGGGGGGCCAAGCTGTTTTCAGGGGTGGCCGCGGCCCCCCCTGGCCCCCCCTTGACGGCGCCTCTGATAAGAATGCAGGCAGTCCATTTCAATATGACTAATGCACTGGTTTAGTTTGGTTTGATATAGTTTACTTTAGTTTCACATATTTACTGGAGTGAGAGGAAGATTATGACACCACCCTTAAGTAATTTCATATAAAACAATTGGCCCCTTGAATTAAATCTATTGTCCTAATCTACTGTCTAATGTATTATCCGTAACAATCTCATCTCGTCTCAAGTTTGCTCTTATTGTTGATCAAATGTCAGCAAACCAATAATTTAATCAGAAAAAAAATGTACTTGACCAGTCACCTGTTTGATAAAATCTCATCACAACTTATAACTAACAAACATTTGCTGACTATTTTTAGCTAAGGTCAGCTAGGAGGCAAGACACCGTACGTTAAGATCAGAGATGGCTAATTGGGCTGTCATACAGTAGCCTAAACATAAATTTCAGGGTGCTAGCTAGCCAACTTTTTTGGTCGCACAACTCTTTTTAATCCTGTTATTGGCAAGTGTCCATTAGTGTCCATCAGGCATTTTATCTTACCTCAATGAGTTTTCAGGATGTCTGCAGGTCAAAAAAGTCTTAAAATGTCTACTATTAGTCAAGAACTGATGTGTGAATGTTAAACAAAAACTCCCCGTCCTGCATTTCTTCAGAAATACAACGGAACAAGAAAAAAAAAGTAGATGACCAACTGAGAACTGTTAAGGCAACAATATGAACCAGCCTTCATAACTCTGTACCAACTAAAATCCATTTTTCATGATGCACAGAATGGGCTCTGGGACAACGTCAGATCCTCAGAGCTGAAACCGTCCTTATCCTATTACCTGTCAATCATGTCCCCTCTCGACTCGATTACCCACTATACCTGTGACTTGAATTACCTGCATTGGGACAGCAAGGTGTCAAAATATTGATTCCATTAATGTCGCACTCAAAATAATGACACTCGGCTGAAGAGTTATGGCCCTCTGGATAAAGGACTAATAAGGAAGCAGTAATCAAAATTTGGCAGTGATGAAGTGGGTGACATTTGAGAGTTGTAAAGAAGAAGGCTGCAGGTGGAAGTCTACAAGTTTGAAAGGATCCAAACAAAAGGAAAGTCCCAAGTGTCTGGATCAGCGGTGTCATCCATCTCACTGTATTGATTGACTTCAGTTACAGCTGGCCTTTTAACTGGAAGATGCCACATGTCATTTCCTGCTTCTGGGATAATAAGTGTTGTATAGACAAAAGGAAAGGCAAGCCAAATGATGAGCAAAAGCTTCAGCTCTATATGATAGTGGATGATTTTGTTGACTACATGGGTTATTGTTATGTTAAAAGACCAGAGGATGTCCCCATGTCTAGATTATACTAATTTTACTTTGATGGTATTTCAATCTCTGGTCGGATTTGAGAGTGGTCACATCTAGATACAGTTTGTGTACCCAGCTGTGGATCCTCTGCATCAGTATCACTATCAGTGATGGCCTTGGAACAGCTGATTATCCAAGGTCAAGTGGTCAAAAAGTGGATTAAGTTACTAAGATTAAACTATGCCCTCCCCTGTCCCCAGAATAGCACCCAATTAATCATCAGATCCAATGCATTGTGGAGGGTTAAAGTGGATCTCTTGAAAGAAAACAGCTTTCAAGTGCGCTCCCAGTGACTCTCCACGTCTTCGTCGCCGTGATACAAAGCTGCATTCTTTTACTACCGACTGGTTCAACCACAAAACTGCAGCAAAGTTTGCCAGTAAAAGCCTAAGTAAAAGGTGTGCTCTTATCTTGAAGGCATCTGCTGGCTAGCCATGTGCGGTGACACGCTCCTTCAAACAAAACTGCAACATATTTAAACATTTACTGGCAGTGGAGGAAAAGGAGGGATTGGAAGCTAAATGCTGCAATAGCTGTTTCATGCCAGGATAGTTTTAGGGCGCCAGCAGCTAAATTGGTTTACAAGTTGATGCATTAGAAAAACACTGATGAAAACATAATCAAAAACACAGGGCTAACTCGGCATGCCAGTGAGGCAACATATAAATCAGGAAAGAGCAGATAAGAGTGAAAAGGAGGCCAGGAGTGCGAGTTGCAGACAAATGAACGGGACACTTTTGAGAGACACTGAATAATCTGGGCCAGACTGCACAATTATGTAGCAAGTGTGATAAAAGACCGAGCTCTTACAGGTCAGGACTGTTCTATTGTGATTTTGCTGTCATGGTGTTAGGCTCGTCTGGCTGCGGACCGTCTTAAACTGAGCCTCCAGGCAGGTGTTTTGTGAAGTAAGTCTGTGTTTTGGTGTGTGTGTGTGTCTATGTCCAACAATATAAGCTCATGAACTTTTTTTGCACCATGAGAGGGTGGGAAAATGAAAGATAACTAAATCATTGTTCAGCTCTTTAACATTATGCATTTTCACACACATTGTTGGCGGAGTTTTGAGCAGCGACACGCTGTGCAGTTCAAACCAGTGTTTACTCTGGCAGAACAGACATTTCAGTCCAAAGAAGAATTCAAATTTTCACACAAATAAGGACAGAGTTATTAGACTTCTGGTATCAAGCAGAGACGAAGACAGACTGTAGCATCTTTCAAGATATGACAAGAAAATGTGGAGCTTGTGTAGACCGGAATTACAGGACAAACTTCAACTCAAGTAGTTTTTCCATTACAGGAATGCGTATTCAGCCTTCTGACCCCTGCTCAAAATAGCCTGCTGCGTCCAAAAATTATTTACTCCTTTTAAATATAGCCGGAGACCTCAATTAAGTCTGCTCGCCACCTTTCTGTTGGGGCTAAATGGATTTACTTCTTCCAACAAATTGCTTCTCCTGCAGTGCACTAGAGGACAGTCATTGTGAATAGTTGTAAGCTTACCCCATTTCTGGTGTTTCTGGGAAAAGGCAGATTCTGGGGAACAAGCAATCCAGATACTTCTTCTGGAGATTGAATTTGAATACTTTCAACCCTAACTGTTTGGTGGGCATTTTTACAAGAAGTGGCTATCACACCATGAGAATCCCCCCCCCCCCCCCCCCCCCCCCCCAAAAAAAAAAATCCAACCACCTTTTTCCTTCATTTTTATTTCATTTGTCTGACTCATAATGCCTTATTTCAGTCATTACAGGCGAATGATTACTTAACCGACTGTCAATGCATATCCATGTTCGAACTAGTTACTCCCCATAACTAACAACATATGTCATTTATGAGGGCATGAATACATATAATTGAGCTCACATTTCAAATTGTCTCTGTGCCAAGCCTGTAAGCCTCTGCTATACTGCTGCGTTTGCGGCTGTTACAAGCAGATCCAAGACTACACCAAAAGCATTCTTTTCTCTAACAAAGTCAACTATTTTCTTTGCAGCACAGCTACAGATAAATTATTTATGGCACTTTATAGGAAAAACATACACATGTGACACAGTATGTGGCTTATTTCAAAGTCAACAGTGTCTGAAAATGAAATGGGAAAGTTTACAAGCTCAGGGAATCAGGACCACATATTTCACATGCTGCAAAATCTCCCAGCAGTATAGAGAAAGGAATTACATTCTTGCTTGGTATATTTCAAATAGGGATAGACACCAAAACATGGTATTAAGTGAGCCTCCAAGCTAAATTATTAAAGGCCGTAGTATTGATAAGCTAAGATTAAACCGGTGCAGCTCTTGTTATTGGAGAAGTTAAGAAAATAGATTTTCATCATCTCTCGTTAGCCCACCCATCTCAGGTATATTATGTGTGCTAGCAGCCTATAGTCCACGCAGATTAACTAAATCATACAAAGATGGGTTAATCATTAAAGTACATATGAGAAAATAAAGCAATTTTAACTCTGTTCCTACTAAAAGGAGTACTGTGACAGTACAGGATCAATAAGCAGTGTCTGTAAAAGTAGTAGTACTGTTAAAATCCCTAAGTGCGATGTGCAGAGTATTTATGAGTAAATTATTACTCGAGGCAATAGTTTTCAGTCAAAACCAAAGTCATTTTTATCACTCCACAATGTTTTAGAGTTAAATATAAAGTCTATATGCACAAAATAGGCTATCGAACATGATTCTATGGATCTTCAGAATCAAGAGGAGAAAATGATGGTGTGATACTAACAGATTCAAAACAAAAATCATTAGAATAGCCAAAAATGTTTTTTTCATAAGTGTAGCAAATCCTAAAATGCTGCGCATATACACATTTCTGCAAATTCTGCGGATAAACCACTGAGTAGTCAGACGCTGAATATATGGATCCAATTATAGGATCTGAGTCAAAAATAGCCAGAGCTCTAATCTGTTTTAAATTAATACATGAAAAAAATGTTCAGGCCAAGTGGTGAATTAAAGTCATTTACTGTCATATGCTGTGATTTTTAAAATCATTGCTCAAAAATCCTATTGAAGTGACAAGTGTAACTGTATCTTGGTGTTGGTGCCAAAACCAGAGAAATACAGGCCATCTCTCTGTGGCTTTATACTGTAGATCCACATCGATTGGTTCTATTCTCCTTCTCCCTTCTCCTTCCCCATCTGCAATTCTGATTCCACTTATGTGCAGCCAAGTGTGTCTATTCCAATACCTGACAGGCCCACTGGACGTGCACAGGTAGCCTCACCGAGCTGCAGAGAGTGACGGATGGCCAACATACCACACCGGTTGGGTTGCTCATGTTTAATTCTGATTGCAACCTTTTTCCCAGCCAGTCATCCAGCTGCTTAGCCCAGGTCCCAGTATGTAGCACCCAGGGGAGCCAGAGAGAGCTGTGGTTCTGTGCAGGGGCCCTCTCTGTCCATCACCTTCAACATTTGCCTCAGCGGAACATTCAATTTATTTTATAGCACCACTCCACTTGATAGCACTGACCTCCCAGATCCCTCGGAGAGTAATGAGATGGCTACGCTGATGTCAGTCTCAGTGTTGACTGGGAAGACCAACCACCCAGTGGGGATCTTCAGGAGAGGGGCCTTGTAATAAAAAAAAAAATGGGGAGCAGAGAGGAAAGGGGATTAATTTCAGTCTAGTCGTGTTCTGATTTCAAAGGAAGCTCCTCTCAGACCCTGCTGTGCCCGATTGTAGCACTGTCCCTTCACTGATGGGCATGTGTGATTGGTTTGTCACGGGTGGGACTCATCATTAAATCTAAATACAAGGAAGGGGTTGCAGTCAGACGGTGAGTGTCTCACATGATGCCCCAGAACTGACTCAAAATGTCACAGCAGAGAGCAGAGCTGTCAGGAAAGAGGTCACATTTCAATTTGAAGAGTGCCATGCTGTGGCCAGAGTAAGGAAATACATCTTAAATTTGGCTAAGAAGTGGTAAGAAAGCATCCTTTGTCTGTGGGGGTTTAACAGTGATCGGCATACATTATCATCCAGTGACCCCACAGGCTACAGTTCCTGTGCCAAAACTGTTAAAACCACATTAAAACCTCCTAACATTTGGAACTTGGAAGCTCCTTTCATATCTAACTCATGCTGGCAGTCACATCTGCAAGCATCATTTCTGTCTCCCATGCTCATATCATGGTCTTCATTATGACTGTCCATTATCCTAAGAGATGAAGAAATTACTGAACAACTGAGGACCTACACAAGAAGATGGCGATATCACATTCTGAAAAAAAAAAAAGAAGCAAAACATCATCTCAACTGCAAACTATATCAACTTATAAAAGTAAAATGAAACTGAATGATACAATTCAGCAAATAATATTTTTTCCACAAGGACACACAACATTTTCTCATTACAGTCCTGGGTTCTCTTTAATTCCACCTACAAGGCCCAGACTACAGATGTAAAAGTAATCATAGCAATCATGATGAAACCTAATCAGCTCGACGCTAATTTTTGTTTAGTGTTTCCACTCCAGATGTGGAATAAAAGAAACAGAAAAGAAGTGTTGCCTCAAAAGCTTTTCCACCTTTCAAAATGAGAAAGTAAAGGACATTTGGGGTTTTCTGAAGTAACTGAAGGCAGCCTCCATCTTGAACTCAATGGTGTAAACTGAATAAATGGTAATCCAGGTATATTTTTGTTTATATCTTTGAGCCTAAGCATACGTGTACATCTCATGGCAGGAGACAGATACTTTTTGTGTAGCAAGGCCAGTGTTCGAACAATTCTGCTGTTGCCATTAGCTATAAATTAAAAGAGAAACGCTTTTTTTCTTCAGTGCTCCCAAGTTTGTTGCTGGCAGGACTTCATCAGATAACTCAGCTCTCTGCTTCAAGGACAGCGAGCGGGAATCAGGCCGGTATAATGACATCACCCGAAACTGTCACTGTGGTCATAAATCGAAAATAAATAAAATAAAATTCTAGTTAAGAATGATTCAAACAGACTTGTATTAGTTAACATTTTTGACATAAGGCAAAAAAACTCAAATCCATTTAATTGCAAGTCTTACATACGCCCACTCGCGTCACCGCAGAAAGATATAAACTCTGTCGTTTAATATGTTGAGATACATATTACTAGTCTTGCTCTTTCCACTCCTCTTTCATTCGCACAACTAAACGCCTTCCTGCTGCACTGATTAACTCAAACATTAATCAGACCTTCAGGTGATTACTATAAACAGTATTGGCAGTCCATGTGGCCTTGGTGTCAGCGCCTCTCCCTGTGTTTATGTGGAAGGATGCCCATGTGTCTCTCTACACCACCTGCTAATTAGCATCTCACCAGCTCACTACAGCGCGACCGAATATCCACCAGGAGGAAGGCGAGAAGGAAAGGTTTGGAGGCAGAAGAGGTGGTTTAGTGGGAGAGAAGCTTGGAGCCTGAAAGAGAGGAAGCGAAAAAAAGGAAATTGGAGAGAGGAAATTAAGGCAGTGAGAGAGAAAGTAAAAGAGTTTTGCAAGAGGAAGTGGCCAAGAGCATGGAAGATGGAGAGGAAGAGAAATTTGGCAGAGCCAGGAGTCCTTGAAGATGAGAAACAGAGAGTATGACAGCTGGGGAGGGTGAGGACAGCTGTGTCTTTCTGATGGCACAGGCTAACGTTTGGGTCCTGTCTATCTTGAATGAATACTGCGCTCTTTCCTCCTGTGAATTTCTAAATAACGCTTTCCACCCGTTTCGACAGCCTCTAGAGAGAAAGGTAGTCTTCCCCAGGGCTGGTATAAGAGAGTGACAGTTGAGTGTTTTTTTGGAAGAAAGAAAAAAAAAAAATTAAATGACAAACTCTGTTCGGCTGTTGAATCTCAATGATTCTCTTTGGCTCTCTCAAATGTAACTTCTTGACAGCACTGAGCCCTCAGCCCAGTCCCAGGCAGTCCTTCAGGCTTACTGCACAGGAATGCAGAGTGGAAGGACTGATGCAGTTATAAATAACTCATCCTCTCCTATACTTGTGGCAATTAAACGCCATTTGAAGTCTATGCACTAAGAGCCAGCAGAATTACCTTCTTTTATCAACGTGATATAGTTTGGGTTCAAAGCCCTCTGCTCACAGTTTCCACAGCTGTAGCCTCTGATGCAGCATTTCTCCTGATTGTGTGCAGCACGGGCCAGAGCCCGCATGATAAGGATCATGCTCATTGAGACAATTTAATGCTATTTCTTGCGAATTTCTCTCCTCAGATTGATCCCTTTGAACTGGTTAAATTAGCACGGAAACAGTATTTTCCACTCCATTCCCCAAAATAAATGAATAAATACATACAACCTGCTCTGTCTGTTGATAGATAAAAGCACCATATGGAGGTCTGGAAAAATATCCCAAGGAAAGACTGAGAGAAAACGCCAAATAAGGACTTGGAGAAAATTAAGAAAAGGGGGGGGGGGCAGTGTTTTCATTATTCTCAATTTGATGACTGATAAACACTTATCACCATGATCTGCACTTGTGTTGTTTCCCTGTTAACATACAGTGTAATCGTATGGTTTTAACAAGAAGAAAAAACAATGTAGTCTGTGTTTTCACACCCAGTAATTCCCCCTAAACAGAGGTGGTCTGGGCGTTTTAACAAAATGTCTGCTGGACTGCTGGGAGGGCTCTGATTTACGAAGATGTGCTAATATTATTCCCTACCTTCCAGGCTTCTCCTGTGCTGCCCACCCTTATTATTAGATTAGTTCCTGTCTTTTCCCCCAAAACGCATTGGAGGCAGCATCTGGAAGCCATAGCTGTGGCTACCAAGGGTTTTAAAAACCAGGGCAGGGACCGGCAGCAGGGTTATCGTACCGTAAGGGCAGTTATGTGGCTGGTAGCACAGGAAGCTGCCACTGTGGCAAACCTGTAAACTCAGCGTCTTTTTTGGAAAATGAGTCTTGGCAATTTGCTCACCAGGTGTGTTGAATCTCATTTTAAAAGATTGGAGACGTTATCAGACTGCACTGCGCTTACACTGTATCTGGTTCTGGCTTTATATTGATGTTAAGGACAGGGAGGCGGGAGTTAAATTTGGCCTAAGAAGCTTGAAGAAGCTGGTCAGTAGTTTGAAACTCTGGATCTTAAGCTCCCTTTATTCCAGGAAAGCTTTTCAGCGGCCAGCAGCAGAAGACTGCTGAGTGCTGGGCAGCTATCCGGCACTTTGAGTTAAACGTGATTTAATCCCCCCCCTTTTTCCTTTTAATTATTCACTTCCTGTCACTGCTGTGAATCTCTTTGTTAGCTTGTGAGGTTAAAAAAAAAAAAAAATAAATTAACATCGGAGGGCAAATCATCATCCAGTCCCTGTGGTCCCACTCTCTTTGCTAATGTTGGTTTGAAAAGCAGCCAGTGTATGAGCAGCAACAGATAAATACTTGTCAGACACACACTTTCCCTAAACGAGCTCTTAAAGCCACAGTGTAAACACGCCATGAACTCCATCCCATGAGTTATGCTAATTACAGATGAGGCTGAGTGGCTCATAGTTAAAACTAGGTGGATCAGATAGTTGAGACAGAGATAAATCCAGTGAATTTTCTTGGTCTTTACACAACTTCAATAGCAGTTACGAAGATGACAAAAGAGGACTGAAGTTGGCCAAAATTGATGAGGTGGAAAGTGGAAAATATGTCCCCCCGCAGCCATGAAGTTTATTAACTAGCCTTCTGGGTTATGTAATACTATTTAAGCTGTTTATTTGCTCAGCATTGCTTCAATAAACTTAACTGTCACTAGTTCTTGAAAAGAGGCAACTGCAAAAACATGGCTGTAATGAGGCTGAGAGGAGGAGAGCCAAAAAGTAAAGTTTTTTTTTTAAGCCCTTTAAAGTTTGAAAAGAACTTGAATCCAGACTGTAAGAAAAGTGCTCCACCTCGATCAAAGTGGCTTGATAAGCGGGGCAGATTAATACTTAAGGGAGCAGAACTTAATACATTACAACCATGAACAAGTCGATCTCCCACGGACAACAAGCTCTCCAGTATTTTGCTCACTAATGGAGTGCTTTCAGTGAGTGCAGAAAAAGAGCTGAGTTTCACTTAGTGTGTGAAATTACCCGCACACTTCTTTTGTTTCGCCTCAGAACCAACTGCATCAAAGATGTCTGAGACCAAGTGCCAGAAAAGCGCCTCTGGATCGTACATTGTAGGCAAGATCTGTTCAAAAGTTGCAACTAGAGCAAAAAGGATGCATAAGGGAAAGTTAGCAGGCTGCGAACGCCCAACAGTCACTCAAATGTAAATTGATTTTGATCAGCTGTTGAAATGCATCCCGTTACTTAAAGATTACAGCAAGGCAGTAAACCTTTGAAACACTATTTTCAGACCATGCCCAGGTCTCTAAATTCTCTATACAGCTCATCAGACCAGAGCAGTGTGTGTCTATTCCTATAAAAAGAATAAAAAATAGTAAAATACATATAATTTTCCCATCCAGAATACAGTAATAAAATCTAAAGCTTTTAAAAGCTTTTAAAAGACCAATATGCAGGCTACAGAAACACATCAAAACGATGGCAGAAAGACGTTTGTGAAAGACTCTAATGACACGGAATGTCAATTTCGTGAAATGGTTTCAGTTCATCCTCTCACACAAGTCAAGGTCAGTGCTCCTGGACAGTTTGGAGTGATAATAAAGACCCTGTAACTGGGCGATGGTGCTGGAAATTGCGATCGCTGACATCGTTTGAAAATCACCCTTAAATGCTCTGTTGGGATCAAAGCATCTGGCTAATTGACAATGCCTCGGCATATGGTTGACATCGGTTTTATCCCCACGACACCACAGGGTCATCACATACGTGCTGCGGGGATGGGGACACTATCAGACTGGAAGATATAGCTCACTACGGGAATGGAATGCACATGCACAAACACGTGTAAAGGGACCTCCAGCTCTTCTTTCCATCTTGTTTGCATCTGTTTAATACAGCAAGCCCAAGTCCTGACGTCACCGCCAGCCACTGTTCTCCTCAGTTGTGTAACTCAAAGAAATCTCTCATTGAGAATCACCTTCTGACAAGGTTGTTGAGAATTTAGCATTTTGTTAGCAAGCAAAGTTTACTACCTTGGTTTCTTCCAAACATCCATCCATTATCTATACTGCTTATCCTTCTGGGTTGCGAAGGGGTTGGAGCCAGTCCCAGCTGACTTTGGGCGAGAGGCGGGTTACAACCTGGACTGGTCGCCATCCAATCACAGGGCCAACACATTCACCCTCACACCTACGGGAAATTTAGAGTCACCAATTAACCTAACTGCATGTCTTTGGACTGTGGGAGGAAGCTGGAGTGCCCGGAGAAAACCCACGCAAACATGGGGAGAATGTGAAAACTCCACATAGAAAGGCCCCAGGTTGGAACCTTCTTGCTGTGAGGCGTGTGAGGTGCTAACCACAGCACCACCGTGCTGCCATCTTCCAAACATAATACACAAAAATATGAATTCATCAACATTGTTTTTCCAAAAAGAAAAGCCAGTATCTATTGCTACTAATATAGCTGCTATACTGCCAGGGCTGAGTCATTATATGTACTGCATGGCCATTCCCTAATTCTTCATGACCCATACGATTGTATTTCTCAGTTTATTCTGTTATACAGCTTCTAATAGAGGAAATTAACAGAGGAGTTGTGCAGTGAGCCTTCTTCAGGAAGTTAGTCATGTCAAAACATGGATGGTGAGTCAGTCACAAAAACAATCTCTCAACTTCCTCTGAGATAAGAACCCTTCTTTTGCCTCCTCCTTTCTCTGTTCTCCCGTGTTGTCCCATTAATTCAGACCGCAAGAACGGCAAATGAACGTGTAAAATGAGAAAATAAGCGTTTATTGATGTGCTGATCCTGTTGCATTCTCCCCAGACAATAAATCTGAACACTGGAGATGTTTCACGAATGGGCGGATTGGTTGAAGGTGCGTCATTTAATGGCTTGTTTGTTGATATCATGTGCATTCTTCTTGGTTTTTATAGAAAAAAAACCCAGACAAACTCATAGAAGTCCTAATAATTAAATTCATTTGCATAAAAATTGGATGGTGTTGCAGCTGCCTAAAACCAAACACTTCAAAAGGCAATTCTTTTTTAGAGATTAAGCATACTGCCCTTGCCATGTATGAACACAATGAAAGCTGAGCATGACATGAAATAGTAATAAAAAGTATTACTTAATATTAATTAAAATTTCGATCCATCCACAATTGTTCTGGTATTTTCAACAATAGCAACAAAGTGGCTGGCAAGTGTTGTTTTTGGTTTGCTTAATTGATTGCAGTGTTTGAAGTCATCACTGAAAACAGGCAAAATGTAATTGCACAAGTTCTCATTTAAACAACATAAGACTAAATACACGTTTGATACACTTGCAAGGAAGAACAATTCCCAGTGTGTTTGTGGAATTAGTAATAACATGACAGCTAATCATTGGCTTTTCTTTCTAATTCCCTCTTGAATGGTAATTGGGTTATAAAAAAAAGAGGATACTGGATTTCCTGCAATTGCATGGTTAGCATCACCAGTGTGTGCTGAGCCAAATGGACTGTGGGATTGATGGTCAGGAAATGAACACACATGCTGAAATCAACCGGCCATTCACCACTCTCCCACGATTAAAGCTATTCAGTTTCTCTTTTGGAGCGGCGCCGAACAAGTGCCGAGGACTGCCTGCCCGTGTATGTTGAGCTACTGCAGACTGCATGTATGTTTGCGTGTAAGGTGTGTGAGTAACTACACGTGCGCACGGGTTTACATAAGAACGTGAGTGAGCTTGTTAGTGCCGTGCGCGGCCATACCTGGTCTGTGCGGGAGAGCAGCCCTCGTGCTCCACTGTGGTGCCCCTGAGTGTTAACGGTGTGCTGCTAGCTGCTGGCTGCTGGGCATCCTGTGATTAGCTCTGCACACAGGATGATGAGGTGTGACTGCTAATCTAGTGACACAGACAGCTGCAGCCCAGCTGATAGTCCAGCTGGGCCACCCCTTTCCTTCAACGTCGTGTGTGTGTAAAATATTTGTGTGAGGATCTGTGCACGTATGCTGCTTATTTGACTGCAGACTGTGTCCACAAAGCGAGAGGCGATTTGCAACTTCTCTGCCTTCGTTGCATACGGCAGCGAGACAGTCCCCCAAAGTGTCGGACACAGGAGATGGCTGTTTCCTGCCTATTTCCAGTGGTCATTGTTGGTTTGACCACGATGGCTCCCTAATTCTAGAAAGGAAAATCAGAAAGGAAAAATGGGGCATTTTATGGGCAATAACACTGAAAGTATTTTGTTGTTTGATTAGAGGTACTTTCTGACATTACCTGATAGGAATTATATTTACAAAAACAAACCAACGCAGCTCCTCTGGGTGATAACTACTCAGTGAAGCTGAAAGGGAAGGACAAAATATATGCAAGGAGCTAATTATTATGAAGCCCAAGCACTTTGTTCTCTGATTTAAAAATGGTGTTTAATCATAAGTCATTAGTCTGGTTATCTAGTTAATTGTGCTAGTCACACTAGCGTGTGTTTACGGATCTTCCAAGACCAAAGAAGCCATTGTTGTGAGTTAAATCTATTTCTATTTTTTCCCCCAGTGTTTTGTTCATAAGTCGCCACTTATGAACTGTGAGTTTATATACAAACTAACAGACAAAGTGCTTTACAATGTTGCTTCTCATTCACACACACCGACACACTCATACAAGGCAACGGCCTGCCCATCTGGAGAGCCCCACTCTTTGTCTTGTTCAAGGATACTTCGATACACTGACTGCAAGAAACCATGGATGGAACCACACATCCTGGGATTAATGGACGGGGGATTAATGTTCAGTTGAGGCTTAACTCAGGTCTGCCTCCAACAAATAACTACAGAATTTGGCACAACAGACCAAAGTTTTTAAAGAAGTTCACTTTTTTTTTTTTTTTGGAAAGGTTTGCTTCTCCCAGCCAATCCCCAGCTTTATATTCAAATGCAGTGTGCATGTACGACTGGGAACTGCCCAGTACAACCATAGCCCCTTACTTGCTCTGCCAAATCATACTGATTTCAATCCCAAGTTTATTTGGAAGTAACACAGCCACAAACCCACGATAAGAAAAACCCATTCGAAAGAAATAAATTAGTCTGCGGGACTGAAATCTCTCACTCCCACAACATGTTATCTCATTCGACATTAGCATATCGACATTCTGCTTAAACAAGGGGTTTGGAGCAGATCTGAGAAGTGAATGTTACATGTACCGGAAAACAGTGACAGAGCTCTGAAGTCTTGAATTACCCACAGTCCAGCTGTAAGGTTTCTGCGCGCCTGGGAGGCATTGTTGTTTTATTTTAGTTGGAACGGTGGCGATAGCCGGAGCTTTAATGACATTAACCACAGTTGGAGTAGCGCATCATTACAGGGATAGAAGACTGGGAAGGGGGGAGTGAAGAAAGAGAGGGAAAAAAAGGAGAAGAAAATAAGAGGAAAGGATGGGATACATGAGGTTTATTTTTATTGGTATTTTTAATTTGCTGCATTAGGTCTCAAACCTGCCTCAGGAAACACGCTCTGACCTAAACGACTATCTGACCCTCTGTTCAGACGTTTTAAGTCGACTCCAACTGTACGCTGACTTCATCTCATCCCCTCCCTTCACATCTCTCTCTTTTCCTTCCTTTCCCCGCATCTTCCCTCCTTCCTTTCAGTTTCCTCTTTCACTCACCCATGAGACCGAGTGGTGATTTTAAGACGGAGCCGCGGCCTTCAGGTCTGTTTACAAGCAAGATCTCAGGAAGCCAACATCAGATAAGCAGATTCCTTGGATACACAAGACGAGCAGATACATTTCCAGTAAAAACGGCCCAAATAATATTACCTAGGGAAGGGATGTGAGTTGGAAGTTCAAGGGTAATGAATGTACATGAGTGTGAGTGTGTGTCTGTGTGTGTGCTATCTGGAATTCAGCACTGTTTCCAAGATGACAACATCTTTGGAAATTGTCTTCATCTCCCTTCTAGCGAGAAACCCAAAGTCAAGTTGCCATCAACAAAAACTTAACCTTCTTGCCTCACTGCATTACATTTTTTTCCTCCTTTCCAAATTACCTAATTGTCCCTTTACGCTCTTGATCATGACACCAGTTTTTTGGCCAGATTATCAACTGGCTCTCTTCTCCCCACCTCCTCTTTTGTGCTGCATTGCACAAACACAATAGAATGTACTCTAAATGGATACCAGGTGTTTCCTCACTGTGCAATTCTCATCCTTTTAATCTTTGAAAAGAAAAGTGAAGTAAAGAAAGTGAGGGAGGAGCCTGGCACAAATGTGTGCACGGTGTCTCATCACAAGCTGTGTTTACCTTCACGCTGCCTCCCTAACTGAAAGGAATAGTTCAGAAATTTGATTCCACGCTCATGTCTGTATGGTAAATATGAAGATGGTTAGCTTAGCTTAGCGTGAAGACCTCAAACATGGTGAAACTGCGACAAAAATTATAAAAACTGAGGTATTTCTTGGCTCTGAGCAGTTGCCAGGCAACCAGTGGAAACTCCAGGAAGTTAATGGTTCCAGCCAAGAAACAGTCTGCCACATAATCAGCCGTTAAATGGAAAATTGTCATTTTTAAACTTCAGTTTTTGTACAAATCAAACCGACAAGACGTGTTAATTAGTGATAGTTAGAGGTGCTGGTAGGCTATGGTTGTACAGAGCCAGGCCAAAAGCTTACCCGTCTCCAGTCTTTATGCTAAGCTACGCTAGCCTGCTGCTGGCTGTCTTATTCAAACAAACAAGACATGAGAGCGGTATGAATCTTAATATATCCGTCACCAGAACGCTAATGTGAGAATTTCACAGAATGTTATTTAATCTTTCATTAATCAAGGTAGTGAATGCTTTTTTTTTTTTTTGCATACAGGTTTTGCAGCAAGTTCAAACAGTACACTTGTGGTTTTCATAGTATTAAGAACAAATGTTCTGTCTGTGTGTACACTGCTCTGGCTCTCAGTTTTTCTCCCAATCACACAAGCTGTCACTTATGTTGAAATCCTGGCCAACGCAGAAGATACAGAGGGGCCAAGCTTCTGTCCCAAATGAAAGTTTGGACGGGTGGAGCTTAGCAGCAATGGCAGATGCTGTGGACCTTTAAAAAAAAAAAAAAAAAAAGCGACGGTTATTAAAAACAGAACAGAAGAAAGGAATGTGCTGAGATCCCTGTTGATTTTCCGACACCACTGATACCTGCTTATCTAAGACAAAGTGGGCTAAACAGAGGGGGAATCACTGGCTCAGTGCGAGGCTGATTGCATTGTTTAGTCTCACATCTCATGAGCGCTGGGCAGTGAAGAGCGGGAGCAAAAAGGACCGTGCACATCTGTCATGATTTCCAAGTTGGTAGCAAGTGGCGAAGAGCTGCTATAATGAGGTGTCTCATACCTGCCACTTCATGTAACACTGTATGCTTCATTTTATGAGCACTGTTGGGTTTTTTTTTTTCATCTAATTTGTGGTTATATTAGATTCATCTCATTAAAAAAAATCTGAATAATTTAATCAAACAGGACATCACAAACTGCTGATGATGACAGAAAGGATTTGTACAGAAATAACCACCAACACATCTGGAAATTGTTATTGATTTGTTATGCTGTTCTGCATTTCATTTTGTAATCCAAATGTCCATTTGAAAGTCATCCTACTCTGTTGGAAAGGAAACATATAATCCATTTAGAGCAATTTCATGAACTCACTTTCTGGCCTTTTTTACTTCAGTAGACTTTTACATACATAGTCCTGCCCACTGTTGTGAATGATAATTATTGCTTTCACTAAGAGATCTGTAGAAGTAGACCAGGATTGTTTTTGACTCTTTGAGACACCAGAGTTGATGCAGTGGATTCTTCCGCATTGGACCGTTTTGATTAAACTAAGGATGATTTTCATGGTGGTCTGGTCCAAACAGCTGTGGGAGATACATCTGTGGTTCTTGAAGAAATTACTCCTTAACTACAAGATGAATTACATTCAAGTATGTGTTTGGTCCACCAAAATCAACACAATGCACCCCTCCACCTGCCAGTTAAAACCTGCAACCAAAAGACTTTCAGCATGAGACAAATGTAAGCCTGGCCCAATAGTCCACATCACACCTCATAAATGTATTGATTGTTTGACATCATTTTGCAGTAAAGCACAATACATTATGGTCCCGTTTTTGTTCAGCCAACCTCCTGCCGTTCCGAACCTGCTCTTAATCCCAGCTCAATGTTCTGCTTCAACCTGAAATATGATGAACTGGTTTTCTCTTGCGACCATGATTGCTCAGTCTCTGCACAGTGAAGGAGTGATGAGGCGCAGAGTAATCCCTCTCCAGGGGACCGCAGTTTCATTCAGACTTATCAACACTTTGTTAGCTACTACGTGGGGGAGATTTGTGCGGTGAGACAACCAGCCATTTCCTGCTGTGTTGTCCCTTATCTCCATCTTCAACTCCAAACATAACTCCCCTCTCATGCAAACTGCTGTTCTTCTTCTTGTACTCCCTGATTTTGTATCTTGCACCTTATCAATGTTTGC
The DNA here is from genome assembly GCF_042242105.1 of Pempheris klunzingeri. Taxonomy (NCBI): domain Eukaryota; kingdom Metazoa; phylum Chordata; class Actinopteri; order Acropomatiformes; family Pempheridae; genus Pempheris; species Pempheris klunzingeri. The sequence goes on along the minus strand of NC_092017.1, from coordinate 17,495,814 downwards.
CTGAGAGAGTCTGCACGTAATGTGGGTCTTTTTCTGATTCAACTGAACATTTTTCTCCTCAGAGTTTAACAAAAAAACCAGCTTTGAAACAGAAAGGAGCAGTTATCAAGCGTAGTGTACCTTACTTCCCCCATGTTTTTTTTCCTCCTGTGGAATTATAAAGGCTTCCAGCTAAATAAATACAAGCTAATTAATGTGCACCTTTTCCTTCATATGAGGGGAAAAATGGCCTGCCACACTTGATTTGTGAGCTGTTCCATTTTAGGTAATGAAGAGGAAAGCTTTGCAGTTGAAGGGAGGACTCCATCAAACGGTTAGCGTGCATGATTAAACTTAAAAAATAGTTAAGATTGCTCCTTTAACCTTTCAAGTCATACTACATTATCAGACTGCTGGCAGAGCTAGACCTACACAATAACACACACACACACACGACCTGCACTATGAAACCTATGGCACAGTCAGCAATACACATTTAGGTTTTGATATTACACCGACAGGCATGAAGTAAACAGAAAATCAACATGGAACATGAGTATAATGTTAAATAAGCATGTCAGTGGCTTCCCAGATATGTTTTTCACCGGGAGGAGTCTTTATCCATAAGGCAGCACCATTACACAACATCTAAGTGACTCAGGCTATTTGGTACGGTATCAACCAACAAACAAATATTTCTAATGTCAGGGATTCTCTTTCCTGATTTCTACTGCATTAGCATTGCATGGAAAGCCAGAAGAGAACATTTGCATTACTGTTAAAACCATGCCGTCTTTCCTGGTGAGAAGCCTTGTTCAAAATGTTGACATTGGAGGGCAAAGACACACACAGCATGGCTGAATCCCAGGGAGTGTGAGCGGTGTTAACCCATAGACTGTGTTTATCTGCAGACAGCAGGCGCAAAGCCTGCAGTATGTCTATCCTTGCTAAGCTCTTGCTATGTGTGTACCTTTGAGAAGCTGTCTGTGTGTGTTTCTTATACACTGAGGTTTTTGAGGTGAGATCGGAGCGCCGATAAATGGCTTCTCTAAATCCAAAGGCCTTGCAGGACTGGCTGAGAGATGCCTGTTAGCCATTTCCTGAATAACAAGTTTTATTTCAAAATATTATTCCGAAAGTAGGACTGCAGATTGATTAGTATCAGGAAAACAGACATTTTCTCATGTCCCAATAGAATTTTTTTTTTTCTGACAAGTTGATGCTGGACTATCACGAGCAGCTCTTTTACAGCTTTAGGTTGCATTGCATGTCAGACTTCCCAGTAAGATCCTAATAAATCAAACAAATAAGCTTTACAAAAGGATTGTAACAACCTTGAGGGACAACAAAACATTTTTTTTTTTTAGGTACTGATTACACAATATGATAGATTTAACCATAGTCTTCCTATTAGAGGAAAAAGTTTGCCTTTGGATTCAGGTAGGGTTTTCTGACTAGCACAATGCATCATTTAGTCATACAATGCTCAGAATAGCTAACTCAGGTTTGGCTGACCTTTCTATTCCACAACATTTAACATATGTGCCTGAGACTCTCCCACCATTTGAAACCTTCCACAACTCAGTAAAAACTCAAAATGTGGTCCTGAGGCAGTTATCAGAGTTCCCAGAGCAGATATACAGTTCTTGCAGAGAAACCCAACTCAAGTTCCCCTCTCTCGAGGGCAGTGTCTCAAAATGTGTATACAGACACTTTTCCCCTGATGGCCAACGTGCTAACTTTTACGCCAAGCAACAGGGTCCTGGTCTCCATCAAAACTGAGCCAGTCCAGAGACAGGCTTGGATCAAGCTCTGTCTTTTTCAGAATTTGAGGGCAGCCAAGGATAAAAAAAGGCCTAAGGTGGTATGGTGTGGAAATATATGGATACGTGTACACAGAGCCCCTGCAGAGGGAAGGAGCTAAACGATACCTTGCGTGTCTTGGTATGATATGCTGTGGAAAAGGTGGTTGGATGACGTCTCTAAGCCAAAGTGAAGACCACAGACAGACTGAATGTCCTGTTAGTGGGGTGGGAGCTGGTGGTGGTGGTGGTGGAGGCGGGGGGCTAGTGTGGATGAGTGTGTCAGGATTAGATGGACCCCTAAGTCTCCTTAGGAGGCTGAACGAGGCCCAAACCAAATAAAGACATGAACATTAGTTATGTGTTAGGGCTTCTGGATTTCCTGCTCTAAGTTCCACAGCGATAGTTACGCCAAAGAGTGAACAAGTAGCAGAGAAGCTTCCTCAAGGACACTGGCAGGTCATATGGTTGATGGTGCTGCTAAACTTTAATTTCCAGGGTGGTCATGACAACAATCCCGAAATATGAGCATAAATGCAATTAAAGTAAAGTAGTTCTGACATAGTATTGTAGAGCAGTTATTTGATCATATATGATAGGAATATATGCATGACCGTCACATATAGTTTTCATTCTTTCATTCAAAGTTGAATTACAATTTAATTAAAATCATACTTATCCACTGATTTCTCAGGCATGCTTAGATACGCTACACCTCCCTCAGACTGTCTCTGTTCTTGCCTCTTGTTTTTCTTCCTTTGTGGTCATCAAAGAGGTTAGCTAATCTCTAGTCTGTTTCAAGTATGCATTGTGTTCTTATATCCGCCTTCCCATCGAACCTGTATATTCTCTCCAAGAAACTCGGAAAGACATGAGTGCACCAGGGAGAACGCCTTTGAAATGTATGCTTTGGTTGTGTCTTCTATGAGAAAGCTTGCATAAATAACCACACACAGATCCTCATGAATGCATGAGACACCAGATACCTCTGCTGAGCCACTAATGGGACTCATAGCATATTCTTGCCCTCCACATTTTAACTGGTTTCTGTCCTGTGATTCTCTCACAGTAATAGTGAAATATGTACTCTTGTTCTAAAGGATGACACCCAGCCTTTCGTTATTTTTACAACCTTCGTTTAGATTTTCGACCGTTGCTCTGGAAAGTAACACTGCTGTCATATTTAAACCCTCCCTGAATTTGTCAAGCCCTTGTGGGGGCAAGATCCTGGAAGGATTGCATTTAGATTTTATGAGTAAAGCTAAGGCTCATATAGTGAACCTGAGTTCAAGTTCCACTCTTTGACCTACTTTTAAGAAACCTAACCTTGGACTTTTAGTAGAAAACCATGAGGTTAAGTGAATGCTTTATTGTTTGTTCCTCTGGAATACTTTAATAGATATTCCCGATGCCCTTTTCCCTAAAACTATACACCACAGCATCATATATAAACATGACAACGAAATGGTTAGTGTGTATCTAATGTTGTTTTCCAGAGGCATTGTGTGATTTAGCCTTGCGTAACTGTGTAAGATTTAATGTAGATTGAGGCCAGTGCATATATTTTTGCCTCCATTCGAGAATGGCTCCGTCTGTCTAAGTTTCCTTGTTTTCCTTCAACAACAAGTCACCTCGGTTAACTGCAGGGTGCCACTTGGCTCATGTTACTCAGCCCCCACAATGCAATGATGGCTTTTCATGAGTGGGTATGATGCACGGCTGCTACCAACCAAACACATTGAGAAGCGTCTAAAGGGTAGTTATGTCTTTTTCTACCTAATTTATAGCGACTTCTATAATTTGCCCCGTAAGCACAAAGCAAATGCTGCAATGCATTATTCTCTCCAAGATATGTTTCAGAGTTCACTATACTCTACGGCCCACAGGACACTATGATTTTACCTATGTAGTCAGTTGCTTCTTTCTCCCTCTCTACGGTTGTGACAGGACAATTCACATCGTTAGAGTTACTACCCCTTTTCTATTTGTCTCTGTTTCCATTTCCTTGGTGTTTTTCAGAGTGGCTGGCACTGCGGGGTGTCACTTTAGTGTCCTTTGTGATAATTTCCTTTAAAGGAAATACCAGTGTTGTGTGACGTTTTAATTGGCCACTAGTCCAGGGTCACCCTGCAGGCATCTGAATGCTTACGCACTGTAGGACCTCTGTGTATGGGAAAACAAATTAGGATAGAAGGGCTCTGCATAGCCTGATGACCTAAACGAAGACAAGTGAGATGAGGTCATACTTGCTTGATTTCCAAATAAAACAGACGACAACAGCTGAGAGAGCAATGATCCATTAGGTCTCACTTAACCACCCACCAGTGTGTCTGATGCACATGAGGACACGCATATGCTCACACAGGCCAGTATATGCTGTGATGGTCGGTTAACTTCCTCAGGAGTGATGAAAGGGTCTAAGATTGAGAGTCTCGTTAAGTGACGAACAAGTGACCAGTGATCAGAGGAGAATTTTCATCACTCAACAGTTTTACAAATGGCTGGTCTCATCTCAAAGACCCAAAAACCCCTTTTCATTTCATGAGGTTTTACAGTATGCTTCTAAATTCAGCTTTTCTGGAAAGTTAAACTGGAGCATACAAAAGGCAGGCGATGTAGCTTACAAACCACGGACATCAACCAAACCCCAATCTCACAGACACCATGAAAAAAGAAAATTGAGATGACAATGTTGTTATTTTTCAGAGGAGAAAAGGGAAGGATTTAGAAAAAATGCAACATGACTGACTTCTGTGTTTTGTCAAAGTTCTCAATTTGTAATAGCACGTGGCAAGCATCGAACAATTCCCAGGAATACCACAAAAATGAGATGTCTCTTGAAAGTAAGGCTCCTTTCCATGTAAAACATCTCCAAATAAAGGAGCACTGCCCTGCACCTGCCCATCAGAGGGAAGCTACATGTGTTTCTATTACAGAAATGCTCCCCAAGACTGTCATTTGTGAAGCAGCGCGTGTGCCTTACTCCAATACAAACCCCTACCATATGGGAGCAGTTAGTCAGTTCCATCCCCAAGCATTGATTACTACTGTTGGAGTATCAATAAACAAAAGCTGATCCCGCTCTCTTGTGACATCCACTTGTTAAGTTTTTTTTTTAATTTAGCCTTCTATGAGGACCCTTAAGCTTAAATTTAACACTGCCAAACCATCAAAAACAAAGGAAGTGTGCATAATGAAGCAAAAACTTGTGTTTCTTCTCTATCATATGTTTGCCTCCAATCAAAACGAACCAGTTCAACCAGTGCTTTTCAAGGGTCTTATCATGAGATTACCTGCTGTTGCTGGCTGAAGAGAAGAGGACAAGGGGACATAAAGTGGAAAGTCCTCAGGAATGGTGATTACTGGCCACTGAATTGAAACCAGCCAAGGAGAAACCAGATCTGAGCCTGCGAGAAGTATTATGGTAGTTAAACCGAATAAAAGCCTCAGTTCACCCCATCACTCCTGTTTTCTCCCTGTCTCCCCCACCAACACCGAACATTAAAGAGGAGATGAATCAGGAGTCAGTAAAACAGAGACATAACCCTTTGAACCTTTAGCAGTGGACAGATTAAGAGGAAGGAATAGATATAGAAAAGCAGATCGAGCTCAGGTAGGAGGGGGGGTGAACACTGTTTATCACAGCTATCACCTAGAGCTGCATTAGAGATGCAGGCACATGCTGCTACAGAGAAAACAGTACCCAAGGACTCCCTGCTGTGACCCCCTTCCCCCTGACTAGTCGAAGTTCAGGTGCCTCACCCCTTTGAGCTCACATTATTAAATTAAAAGCCAAGATTTATACCTCAGTGCCAGAGCAATGGCTTTAGTCAGATTTGGAATCATTTATCCCATCAGAGGGTTGGCCAGTCTGAGGGTTGATTGATAGAGCTGAAGCTGTGGGGGGAATATACAGTTACATACTGCTGCCTCGCAGGCCAGAGCTCCTAAATCTTTAATTCAGCACTGAACAGCCTTATACAGTCCAGACATAGCAACACTGTGGTGCAGGTAAACAATTCCCTTGACGACAATGAACAGAGATAGAAATTGGGATGGTGGCATCGACATGTACGCCAGTTAAAGACCAGATTGTCATTTAATGCACTTATGGAGTTTCATCGATAAAGGACAGCAGTTTGGTTATAGATCCTCACTTTCCTCTTCAACAGACCTCACCTCTGCCCTGTCTGGTGGTAAGATAAATGCACCCATGTACCCATGTACAAATACTAACATCAACAGTACTACTGCTGCTGCTATTAACAATACTTGTGTTACAATAATACTTGTTTTAATGCTGATAATCAATGAGGAGCCATGCAGTTATCAAAAATAACGCACAAAGTGGAAGCTAATTTTGATTTAGAGTGGTCAAAGTGGATTCTCCAGCTTATACCACTTGACAAATATTGAGCATGTACAGAGCTGGGAAGTGAGAGGAGCCACTGCTTCCCTAAGTTAAATTTCTCCAGCATTAAAGCACAGAAAAAGGATAACAGACTGCATTTATATCACGCTTTTATCCAAAGCGCTTAATTTCCTCATCCACCCATTCACACACTCACTACCACTTTGCAGCTTAACACACTCATTTATATGATGCAATTTAAGCATTGGCTGGTGGGAGACTAGTGAGGGATCATGTCTTTCTCACTGCACTAGTGACTCCTCATCAGCTGAGGTTTCTCTCCTAGAAATTTGCAAGACACAGATGTGTGTTTAGCAGAATTAGGATTATATGGTTCTGTGTAGCTGCATTTGAATCAAAAACAGCAACCTGAAACTCAGAAATAAGATCTTAGCACGATGGAGGCAGAAAAACAGGATGCTGTCTGTCTTAAGCGATGCTCCTACTTTCTGAGTTCCTGTAGGGATGCAGCAATAGCTGTGAAAAATCATCAAAGGACCAAGGCAACACGCGCATGTGAAGGCGGAGGTTGAAATTCACCCCCAGGCCCCATTGCTCTATTTCAAAATTTTGAACACTTGACGGCCCATTATTTTCATAAATAGAGGAACCAAGATCCTCAGTGAAAGGTGCAGGCACAATTAGATGATTGAAATGGGAGCTGTCTGAATTCGAAACATATGATCTCAAGGAATTTAACTTAATACTGTTAAGAAACACTAAAGGATCATATTGAGCCATGTTGACTAGCTGTAAAGTGTGCGTTGAATTACAGTGGGCCTCTCTGATGCACTCAGTGGCCTCTGCACCTGGTTTCAACGTCGTGACATCACCAGTGGAAACGGGACTGTTTGGATTCTGACAACTGCATCAGAGGGGTCAATCAATCTTCATCCTCCACGGATATCCACTATCACAACAGCACCTAATCAAGAGATTAAAGGAGACTCCTAATTTGTCCAAATCTGTGGTAAATAGGAGCATGCAGACGGGGCTGTGAGAGAAGAAAATTGCAGATATTATAAACGTGGAAAGGTTCCATCTAAAATATGGAAAAATATTTTGAGGTTTGCTGCAGCGTCCAGATGGGTGTAATGGTTACGGTGACACAGATTTTCAAAGTGCTGATGGCAATGAGATCAAACACAGTTCTGGTGATTGGATTTAAGAGAAGAGAGGTTGCTATATTTTTGAAGGATTAAACTAAATAAATCCATCCCTCTTGAAGTCAAACACATAATTGTGGATGATCTATATTATTTACATTATGATGTTTAGAAATTATAGGATAAATACGTCTAAATAATTTGTATGTCTAAAGTATGTACATTGGGCAGTATACATGGCATGCATTTAAGAGAAGAAGATGACAAGTTGCTACACTATAATGATTGATAGGTCAATATCTGGGCACCAGGCGATCACGTCTCCACCTGCTCTGTATCAGCCGTAAGAGGAAGCAGCTGTGGTGACAGCATGGGGTCGAGCCGACACAGGATACGCAGCATTTCAAGCCATCTTTATAACATACTGGTTGATAAAAATGACAAAGTTACAGCTTATTTTTTTAGTCTGACAGAGTGTTTTGCATAACAACATATAAAGCACAAAAACCAGAGAAGTTTGAAAGAAGAAAATACATGTTAGAAACACATTGAGCTTGAAAGTTTAAAACTTGAAACTTTATTATTTGCAACATTAACATTATTTCTTACATGCCAATGCATTCATGAGACTGGGGTCTGTTAACGTGAGTTTTAAATGATACAGTACAAATTGTATTTGTTAATATTACTTTTATTCACTTATTTTACTTGGCCTCTGCAATATATGTTTAGTTTCTATGCTGATTTTTTTTTTTTTTTTATTCATCCATGTTGTCAATTTTCAATACAAATGATCAGTTTCCTCTTGCCATGTGTCACTTTTTGCAATTATTTTCATTTGACTTTTTTTTTGGACAGGATTATTCCTTACTCAAGTTTTTCATGTGCTGTTTTGTGATCGCTTCCAGAAAATCTGTAAATATATCAAAGGATCAGGAAAACATCTGGCAGACACTTGGTGAGCAGCAGTGACCATTTAACCAGGGTGAAGGGCTGGAGGAGGATTTTTTCCCCCTTCAGATCTCCTGCTGTAATATTTTTTGGGTTCTGACACTGTCTCGTGCTTTCAGGGTGGTTGTAAAAGCAGCGGGTCTGTGTTGGGCGATATGTCGAGCTGCTGGTGCTGACACAGTGACAAAAGAAGCTGGTTGGAGCCCCTGTTGGTTTCCTGAAATTATTTTTTTGGCTTTGCAGATGCCTGTTGAAACGACTACAGGTGCAAGCGATGACGGCGGTATGAAACGTCACATCAGCATCCACGCGACTGCTGTGAGTGCAAAGATTTAGGATATCAAAAAAAAAAAAAAAAATTGTATGTGTGGAGCCACATTGTTATGGTTCCTAGTCAAACCTCTGGACTAAACTGAGACAAAGAGAAAAAAAAAAAGAATTATATACACACCACGTCATTTCTGTCCACAAGCTTTCATCAACCATTTCTTCATTCTATCTTACTAAACAATTTCTGGTAAAAAAAAAAAATAAATAAATCCCAGTTCTCATGTCAGTCATGGCTCAGGCATTTCGCAACAGTCCCATGATGCTCTCAAGGCAGTTTTGGTTCTTTTGAGAGCATTTCACCTCTGAAGGTAGTTTGTTCCAGAGAATATGTTTGGATCTGAGGGCTGTTTGAAGGCAGATGTAGTTCCTGGCTGTATCCTTTCAACAAACTGCCTCCTGGTAATTGGCCATTATTCTAGAACTGAGAGGCGTGCTGTCCAGAGGGCAACTACACTTGTCTGGAAACTATCATGGAGTTAGCAGGCTGGCAGACAGCCGTGTCACTGGTATACGCCTCTCCTGCTGAGTGTGTCTTCTCTTGGGAGGATGAACTCTGACAAAAGAAAATGTCTGACACCCAAAATATAATTACACAGCTTCATCACAATCAATGCATGAAACCATACCTACAAAAACATTGTAGTAATTTGTCATTAACGTCCTTTATGGATGGAAGTTTGTTTGGTGGAATAGTAACTCAATTTCCCTTTCACTGCCTAAAAACTCCATACAATCAAATAAATTATTTAAGAAAAAGACAGAATTTAGATAAAAGGATACAGAAAGCAGAATTTATATACACACTATGTTACAAACAAACATATTCACAAAATATTAATTGTGTTTGGGCAAAAACACTGTTCAATATTCAAAATTCACTGTCCTTGTAGTTCAGCTTTTTTGGCCTGTGGTGGGGATAGTTGATTTTTTTTGGTTGTGAAATATTTACTCAGCCTATTGATGTGTTGCCTTGTGAAGTCATATTGGGTGACCTTCAACAAGTGACTCCATAATTACAGGAGAGCACGCAAGGTATGCCCAGCGACCTTCCTTCATCTGCGACCAGACCTAAACATCACAGGGGGAAAATAATAATAACAACTGACACGTCTACCTCTGGCGCAGACTGGCAACTGGATCCAGATGGAGGGAGCATATCATTACTGTTTTATTGGGAGATATCAAAACAGAAAGGCACATTCCAGGAACCCTTCACTCTCCAGCAGATTGCTGCTTTTCGAATGGAAAAAAAAAAAAGTTGACATTGTTTGTCTGCTGTTTCTCTTTGTTCTCAGTGAGTGCTCGAGATGGACGCAGTGCATTGCGGTTAATTCACCGAAGACGTTGAGAGAAGCAGAAAAGAGCAAAGACCAGGGCCAGGCTTGCTGAGATAGGAGCTTTACGATAAGAGAGAAACTCGAACTCGCTCAAAGACACGCTCCCTTAACGCTCTGTACCACACTGTGGCCTGCAGGAATACACGGCCATGGCAAGACCTAAAGCGTGCTTGCCCAGCTTTTTTAATTAAAACACATGAGTGAAGGCCCCCCCCACCCTTGCTTTGAATTTTGCTGCAAACATCATGCTGACTCATTTCTCAGACTCGAGGCAGTGTGTGAATACCTGAGAACCTTCAGCCTCGCCACCCTTTCATCCTTGAAAGGCAAGTCTCCTTCTTTTCAGGTCAAGCTCTCGCTGTGTGCAACCAGGGAGGCTTTCAGAAACCCTCACAGCCCTCCTCCTCCTCCCCCTTTCCTTTCACCCCCTCTGACATCCTGGAACCACTCTTTGATGGTCCCGGCCTGTATTTGAATTTTGCTTATTTCTCTGTGTACCTGAGGATGTTTAGTTATGTATATTTCTACCAGTCTGCTGCCGCCACCCGGACAAATATGCACTCAGACACACATACTTTTGTTTTCTCCCTCAAAGAAAGCATCACAGGGTGCAGACATCCCGTGTCCTCTCTCAGAGTGTGTCGCAGCCAGTGTTGGGTTGCAGTTTTCATCAGGGAACAATGTACAGTACGTGTTGGCAGTATAACCTGACGGTGCACCCCAGAGTCAGCATTAGCCTGATTAAATCACTGCCGGGGGAGGAAGGTGGTGTTGTGGCTCCAAAAACAAGCGTACAGTGCCCAGGCTCTGGGAGAAAGGAGAAGGTTCGGTGTATCCCACTTTGATCTGATGTCAGGAAGTACTGCGCTGCAGCTCCTGAAGGAAGCTTGAAGACAAGGAAAGAGCGATGAGAGGAAAGGTGACCTGGCCACGATCAGGGCCCAGGGGCCACAGTGGAGCCTCAGTACCCGTAAAGTTTCTCACATAAGTAATATGACTGGGCCAGTATGACTGGTAAAGTTGTGGACAGAGGGAAGTATTCCTGATACAAATCAAGGAATGCTGCAGACCTTTAAGTTTCAGACTAAAGCATTTTAGCAAGGTATGTCCTTGGGTATAAGGCTCTGATATTTTGTGTGATAGCAGAAGCCACATTGGACTCCACATGCCTCTTTGTCCTCTGTGGCTTTTATGTAAACGGAGCACTCTGAATCTGCACAGTTATGCTGGTGTGTGTTTTTGCCTTCACTACAAGTATGAATGAAATTAAAACAAAGATGATTAATAGTGTGTATTAATAGAAACCTCAACTGGGCAGCTGTGACTAAGACGGACCAGCAGGCTCCCAACAGATTCCCAATGCCTTCAAAACACATTCTGGGAATATAAAAAGATAATAAGGATTATTACTGGTATTATGGAGTCATATCCTCTCAAAATGTCTATGTGATTGCTGAGATCTTATCAGTGCAGGCCATTCATCTCTCTCTCCAGTCACAGTTGTCACTTCCAGATGACAACAGTGTTAAACTCATGCAGGAGGTATTGTGATGGCGTTTTGGTTCTGCTATAGACAAGAAAGGACTAATCAAAAGTGTACCTGGATAGCAATTATTTTTAAATCACTTATTCTAAGATGCTGTCTAAAAACTAACTTCCTATTTGTAAAAGGACACTTCAAGCCAGAATTCCAAGTAAAAACTAACTTGTCTGCAGTGCATATGTCTATCACCAAAGCAATATGGCAGGATGCAGGATATGCAATACTTCCTAGAATAAAGGAAGTAGAATACAGTCCTTAGAGAGGAAATTATTTTTGCAGCAAGGCAAAACACAAACAAAAAAACTCTAAAAGGCTCTGTATAGCTGTGGAAGACTGCACAGTTGCCTTTGCTGCTATGAGAGCTGTGACGGTGAACCAAAACAGTAAAGCGTCAGTTTGTAAAAACACACTAAAAAGCTCCATAAATACTGGATAGGAAATAATTTTTCTCCATGAGCAACCCCTTTCACAATAAACATCGTTTTAGCTATTGTTTGCATAAGAATGCTAATTAGAGCAGTTTTAAAACATGCTCAAGCAATCACCCATCCATCATCACACGTCTAAGACCCATCAAACTTGAACAATAACATATATAATACATATGTTAAGGAACAATGCACAGACATTTTCTGCCAGCATTACAGCACCTGTTTGTCTGAACTTGAGCGTCCTTCATGCAGTGCTCACTGAGGATTTCCCACTGCTCCTCATTGATGGCAGGTTCTGTCCACAGGGTGACATCACCCTGCGGTTCATCTATTTTGCAAAAGGAAACAACGTACCTCAGCCCCTGGGACCTGTTGAGGAAAGAGACAAGGGTGTCCTGAGAAGCCGACAGCATTCTGGCACTGAGCCCGTGTCAACATTCAAACTGGGAGCCCTGGACCCAGAATACTGTGATATCACTGGACTAGAGATTTTTACAGCCCAGCAGGCCCAAACACTATCAATCATATCTTCAGACACATGCAACGTTTGTGACCAATGGATTGACATACCAATTCTGAAAAGAATGGTATTTCTTGACAGCATTACAAAACATGTTAGCATTTCTGAAACCATTTCTAAATTATCTAGTTATGTTATTTGAGGATCTCACAGCCAACCATCTGCTTCATATGTGGCCTTGATTCAGTATAGCCTTTGAAATCTTTTTTTCATGCACGTTTCTGTGAATTTGCTGAACCCTGCAAGCTCCATGTTAGGATGTAAAAACTCTTTGGAACTGCAGTGTGTGCACACAAGTGAATATGGTGGACCACAATGGTTCATGTAAGCACTCAAAAGTGACAGTGCACAGACAAACCATGGAAATCAAGAAATTATGTGGTGGAAAGAATCCAACAGCTATAAACAGGTTAGACCACACCATACTGTGCGTGGGCTACAAGTACATCTCCATCCTTGCATTCCTCTTTCTCTCTGGCCTGTGGAAATGTGGGGCAAAATCCTTATGGTGATATTTTTACCTGTTTTAATAAGACCTGCCCTGATGAGTTGTACTCCCTGTAGAAACTGTCAAACCTTTCTCGTTCTGTTTACAAAACCCACTTTTAACTGGGAGGAAAAAATGCGACAATGGGTTTCAGGTCCAAGAAAAATACTGGAGGTTCGGGTCATTCACGTGCTTTCTGTCCAAAGTGAAGATCAGTGTGTTTTCAGAGCGCCGTTGCCAACGTTGCAGCGGGCCTATTAACTTTACAGTAACACACCAAGTGAGAAAAGTAAAACCTGTGAAATTGAAGTACGGGGCGGTGCAAAGTGTGGAGCGATTCATGCTGTTACGAGTCCCCACTTGGGATGTGGCTTTGATTGACAACAAGGACAAAATAGAGGCAGTCAAGATTTATAGCTGCATGGGATTCTGCGCTGTAGCAGACATCTGGTTTGACAATTGTTTATGTGACTTTGCGGACCAGTCGAGAACTTTCTGTGAGGCCAGAGATGAAAGTCAGAAGAGGGCAAAAAGAGTTATGTTGTAGGCTTATCATGTCTGTGTTGGATGTTAACAGTAGTAAAACTTTTGTTGATGTTAGCTACATTCTATATCAATGCTAGAGAAACACTCTTCAACTCGGTCATTAAAATCCCTCTTGACTCAATAACATGTTTTGTTCGGACTCGCTTTACTTGTTCAGAATCACGTATGTGCAGTTTGTTTTCACATCCGTCTGCTAAGGGAGAAATATTTCTCTGGGCTCACCTTAAATCTGAGATGAAGGTGAGGATCTACGAGTATGATTTGTGACATCACAACTACTCAGCCAATCATAGTCCAATGTAACTTACACAAGTGATGTGGAAATTTAAGACCTGCACATACATTGAGAATTTAAAGCACTTCATTAATTAACATGTTATATCTAATTTGTTTGAAAGTAGCCAAAGTCCATCCAGTGTTATGCTAAGCTAATTGACTGCTGTATGCAGCCTTATATCTAAAAGGACAGCTATGGCAGTAGCATTAATCTTCCCACTTAACACTCTGCTAGAAAGTGAACGTTTCCAGTACTATTCCTTTAAAAAATGATGAAAAACCAAACTGACCTTTAAAAAATGAACAAAATTCTGTTCATGGACAGCAAAGCCATAATGGTTTCTTTCAGTAAAGTTTTCTCTCTTCAGTGCTTCCTCGGAGCAGTTGAACAGCATGAAATCAGAGGTAAAAACGGATTGTTGGTTACCTTCCGAAAAAGTGTGAGTTGCAAAAGAACAAAAGATGTGGAGAGAAATCGGCAGAGATTAACATTTAGTGGAAAGTGGAAACGTTTCAGCTGTGAGTTGAAGGCTGATGACAAGTCCGATTACTGGTGCACATCTGAAGTGATTAATGCATACTGTGTGTCCCTGTGTTACAACATGTTGAGTTTTTAACTCCACGTTTGATCCTCCAATAATTACATAAACACTATCCAGATGACCACATAATACCGCAACACCAACCCCTGATTTACTGAAATTCAATATGCTTTTTTCCTGCCTACTTTTTCTGTCTTGAGGGAATTTATCTGCTTTAATATACAGTCTTGCCCGCTCTTTTCAATGCCCTGCTAGGCCCCAGACAGTCTGTGCACAAACACAAGGGCAAACACATAAAGGTTCGGTGACACAGTCCAGTGAGTAGCTGCTCTGCCAAATTGTGATCAGCCGCTACAGGATACACTTTAGCACCCCATGTGTGTTTCCAGGCAACTGATAGGGCCAAGCCTTTGTCTTCATTTGAGCTCTGGCTGTTAAATATGCCTCGGGGATGGCCACTTGACCCAAGGGCCTCTGTTATGCAGCCACAGAAAATACCACTTCCTTTTCTCATTTATTGCGACTCTAATGGACAGGCCAATGAGGGTGAGTGAATTGGTTGCCAAAAGTGGAGCAGAAGGGGTGACCATCTGAAATTTTTATTAGAAATACTTTATCTGTGGTTCAGATGGACAGATGGGTTCCTGTGTACGTGTGTTTGTAGTTGTGGACCAGACTTTGTATTTGTTTGCATATGTTTGTGTGTGTGTGTGTGTGTGTTTGTGCGTGTTTGTGATGACTCTTGATACAGGTTAACAAGCCATGTGTGTTCTGTTTAGAGGGGAGGGAGTGGTGTTAGATACTGTACACATGGTATGTGACATCTGAGGCTGCCTCAGGGAGGAGAGACCACAAGGCTGCCCAATATCAGGTCACCCATCATATTACAGACTTCAAACCACCCAGTGCGATGTGTACACACACACAAACCCACATAAATAGAAAAAAATATCACACACACACACCTAAACATCATGCATTCACATCCTTACATGTTTACATTGACTCACACAAAGTTAGCAGAGAGACCCAGCATTGACACCCACCTCAGGGGATCCACCGTAACCCCGCCTCACCCCCATGTCGCCCCACAGGCCCATGGGCGTCTCCCAGCCATGGCCCCCACTGGCCTGGCCCTCTGCAATCTGTCAGGAGGCCCAGAGATGTCTCACTTATCAATAGGCGAGGCTTATTGTTTCAGGGAGCTTCCTCTTTCCTGTACAGGACAGTCCTGCTCGGGGGGCCACCATGGGGCTGTCAAACCGCCTGGGGCCACTTGGACCATGAAAGGTGTATATGGTTGAATGAAAGAGCCGGACTTTCCCTGCCTGTTAGCGTGTCATTTGACAAGGTGGCTGCCTCACCGGGAGTGTGTTTTTCCACTTTGCTGCTGAAAGTGCTGTGTTGGCCTTATCAGATTTTGATTCATTTCTGCATTTGTTTGCTTTTGTCGAAGAGAAGCTGTTTCCTTTCTATGTCTACAGTGGAAATAAGGGTGAATGTGCGGCCACATTGTGTTCTCCAAGTTAAGTTTTAAAGCTGCTGTATTAAAACAGGCAACTTAAAATCATACTTAATCTAAACATGTTGAGTTTGAGGTAATTAGGGAGTTATCCTGAGTCAAGATTATGATTAAAGTAATTAGGCATGAAGGGAAAGTCAGCAACTTTAACGTAGATAATACCTTCACTGTCCTGCCAAATTCTGTCATAAAATAATTAACATTTGTTAATGTTTTTGAGAAATATAAATCCATTTAGTGTCAGGGAGGCTGTTCGAACTGTGCCAGAGTTACAAAAATGGATAATTATGGAGGAGGAACACGAACTCAAAAAAAATGCCCAGTTCATTCTCTTTCAATCTGTGAAGCTGAACATAGGAAGGGATATTTTTCTTTTTTTTTTTTTTTTTACTGTTGGCACAGACTTGGATTGAGACAACCACTGGGCAAGCAATGGGTGTTTGCTCAAGTGGAGCCAATTACTCAAAATAAATTGGGTCTTCCTCTCCATTCCGTCCTTTGCTCTTCCTCCCTCTCTGCCCCCCATCCCCTCATCTCTCTGGTATGGGTTGTCATTTGAAAACCGGGTCAGATCCACAGTGAGCCCCTCCTTCCAAATAAACAGGCTAGTAATGGCTGTTTACCCAGAGTACAAGAGCCATTATGCGCAAGGAAGTTAAACATCTCTGACAGGCAAAATGGCCGCAGACAAATCACTGTTGCCCTTTCTTGAGGGATTGATTGGAAGAATGCTGATGTTTCCTTAACTGTTACCAGCAGTCATACACGCTTGTGACGGCTTTTTAAAAGGCATACCAACTGCATTGTGTAAGGATTCAAATCCAAAAACCTTTTTGTTTGTCTGCAATTACCCTACAGAGCGAGCAGATGACCTCGTCTGCAATGGATTTCATCACATTGGTTGCCTGGGAGCCACAGGCCTCACAATCAGAAAGTACCCCAGTACTTCAGGACAACGTCACAGCCCACCTTTTCAATCACCTCACAAGGTCTGGATAGCGTAATGTGGCAATATGGGAGGAAGTGGAAAATGAAAGTGCACTCATATTGTACAGTAAGGCGAATTGTAATGAGCTTAACATCATTCTGTGAAGTCGTTACAAGATCAAAAATGAAGTCAGGAAATAATTTGAAGTGAAAGGCACTGTTCTGGGACTTAGCGTTTAATTGGAAATGAAATGGTAGAGTAAACAGAACAATGTATTTGTGGTCATACATGTGTGGAGAATGGACTGCATTAAATCACTGCCTGCTAACTAGGCCATAATGGAACTTCGCATAATGGGTACCAACTGAGTAATTTACCGTCAAGCTTTTGAATTTAGTCTGTGAAGGTCATGAGTAAATTAAGCAACTTTGGTTCCAGAGTTTTACAAGTTAAAGTACACGGAAAGCATATATGAAATATACATAGAGAACTGCATACATACACTTCTAAATACTACTGAGAAAAAGTTATTTTACCTTTAATCTAGATTATTGGTTCCAACAGTGGTGGGGAATCTAAGGTCTTTCCCATTACTGTGTTTTATTGTTAAATACTGCACAGTTTTACATCTTCAGGCTATTAAGAATCATTCAAATGAAACTATTGAAGTGTTCTAAACTTATACACATGCAGCCTGGACAAGGGGGCATATCTTAAATGTAAATATTAAAAAAATAAATCAAAAAATTTAATTTGGTATAGAAAGGTGTAAACCAAACTATAATCCTAATTTAATCCCAGAAAACTATGAATACCAGAGTTTGACGTTATAAAATGGCCACAACTTTAAAACACCAACGTGGTGTGAAGCTGGTTGCAGTTACAGCCACAGTCATATTCTTTACAGATGGGCCCAGAGGCGAAGCTAGCTCTAGGCCTAAGAGTTATTCCTCACAGATTTGAGCTGTGAGAGAATGTACAATGGGCCGAGGCACGTTGTTGTAATTGGCTCACAACAGAACCGTCTGCTGTTCCCAAGATGTGAGGCTAACTTCAAATGGGTGTTGCCTGAGCTTTGATTCAGCCCATCATCATGGCTCAAATCACAGACACAGAGGACAGTTGTACAGTGTCGAGCCATAAACCCTGGCAAAACACCCAACAGGAATTTCTGTCTCATGCATTTCCAAATGAATGGTTGGCAGGATAATGCAGCAAGCATCCGGTGGAAACAATATAGCACAACACCGCCTGTGTGTGTTCGCTGGAATCATGCATGTGTGTTTTCCTGTAGGCTACGCATGTGCTCGAATCCGTACAATATCTCTGTGTGCATCAAAGCGTATACTCTGTCTTTCCCTTCAGCTGTCAGAGTGCCAGGCAGCATTCAACACCTGGATCAGCAGGTCTCCCCCTCATGCACATCTACTCTTACACACTCCACTGATCTCCATCCCCCTGCAGAGGGAGAGGCTATACAGCTGCTAACTTTCCCAAGACTTTGCATGCAGTCTCATACAGTGCCTAGCTACTGTAACGGAGTCCCGGCAACGTTTCACCAAGTCCAACAATCCACTGATTCTGTGCTTAAGTCTACAGTTGCGTTATATCCGCCTTGTATTGTTTTACTTTACTTTTCATGTTGTATAACGTGCAGTGACAGTTTAGACTTTATTCTAGGGGGTTAGATTTCCCCACATAGGTTGTTGACAGATGCTTGGTGTCCTGCTGTTGCTGGGTCAGTAGTAACGTAACCCCCTTAGGGCTGGCTTTGTTAATTGTGCCAGTAATCTGTTTAAAATATACTGCACGGAAGATGGGGGGATTATCATTGAGGTATTTGTATTCCTTTCCACAGGCCTTTGTTCAATAATGTAATCCTGATGTTGGCGTTACAGTAAACTGTGCTAAAATGTGGCCACAGAATTCGGCAAGGTGTGTGTTTCAGTTAAGCCCCAGGGTCCCTTGGAGAGACAGGCATAAATAATCATAACATCACACTATTTTTACTTGTTTCATAGCATGTTCGGTTTTGTTCAACCTGAGCTCAAAGTCATGATGGACAATCACAAGGACCCCCACAATCCTCTCCCAACAACTTCTCAGGTGGCTTATTACAATTCTTGATTCAAACATGCAGTCTTGTTGGCAGCCAATCAAAAGGCAGCTTTCCACCCACATCCCTCGGCACATACCCTCTGGGTTAATTTGCAGGGGTCTCTTACCACAATACAGCTGTCATAAAAAGAGACACATGGAATTCTATCCTTGGTAGAAACTGGCAAGCCCCGCTGTGCAGTTCTGGAAGGATGGGCATTGCCTTGACTTACGTCACTCTGTCTGGCTTCCTGAGTACTGGGTGCTGAGTTCATTATGAATGCCAGGTGCCATAGTATGTTGAAGACCATGTGGTAGGCTGACATATCAAATATTTCCTGTGGTAGCCCCATGAGAGGATATACAAGACTGGCATACTGCCTATAATCTCATTCTGACGCTCACACCCAGAGAGACAGAGACGGTTTCTCAGGAAATTGCTCAAACTTTTAATGAATGTAGTCATCATTCTGCAGCTGAACCTCCCTTAGAGACCTTGACTGCTCTGATCTGATCTGGTTCCTCACCAACTGAGACAGACACCAGTTTTTAGGAGTCATGTGGTGCAAAGGGCAATGAGAGGCTGGTGAAGTATTGCAGACAAAGGACTTCATTAAAAGCAATACAGTAGATCTGTGCAGATGAGACACTCTGATTGACCTGAAACTACTACCTCTAGCCAAGGCGTTCTTTACTAGTCTTCAAAAATTTCCCTTTAAAGTTAATTATTTTAAGGCAGTCCACATATGTGATATGTGATATTATCCATGGCTGTAAAATCACGTCCTGCAGATCATATTGAATTAAATCAAACCATATAATATCAGAATAGTAGGATAATGTAATGTGATGAGAACAGAATAAAGGCAGATAGGCTGTGTAAAATTTACCAAAGTTGCTATGCTTCTTTTCTTATTTAATGAAAGTTTTCTTTAGTCTTTCAAAGCAGGCAGCAATAAAAAACTCGAGACTTGCACTGAGAACACATTCTGACCAAGTCACTAATTTTGGTTCTAAGCCCACACTCGTACTGAAGCGCTTGTTCATTAGAGAGCACAAGGTCTGCACTATCAACCGAGCCCCTAAAAATAGCCTCTTTGCCATCCTCCAGCCCTTTGAGGATCAGAGTTGAGCGAAGCAGCTGAACGGTGCCGGAGTAAAGCCTCGGCCTGTGGACAGATGTTTCTGAGAACAGGTGGCTGGGGTTGTCCCCTGGATTTGCATGGCTATGACAGACACAGCAGACCTCACAGACTTCAAAGGCCAGGAGCATGACTGTTAATGATCTGTGGAGAGAGGAAAGAGGAGTGGCTAGCGAGCGAGCTAGCTTCACAGGCGCCATGAAGACAAGGACTTCCAGCACAAAGTCCATGGAAAAGTTTTTTTCTGCTACGGATCGTTTGCCATAATAAGGTCATGACTTCTACTACTGTTGAAGATTCATTTGATTTTTTACACCACATCATTGAGTGCTGCTGCAATAAATGCAAAAAGTTTGAATTGAATCTAAACAAACAAGTGTAAAATTTCAAAAATAAATAATTGTGTTAAGTAGGATTATTATAGAGCCATTGTGCAAATTGTTCATAATACAGTATCTATGCAGATTTTTTATCAATACCCATGACTCAGTGATTACAGTATATGACCCTAGTTAACACCATTTTGTTGTTCAAGTATTCAAGTAAATATAATTTTTCAAGTACTATCATGATTTCATGTCATACCGGCCTACTTAATGTCACTGCGATGAAGGTTTGTGAATACTTAACCTAAAAACAAGACTGAAGAACCTTGAATAGAGTCTTGCATAAAACAATATCACTCAAAGCTAAATGTAAGAGGAAAGACAATTTTATTTTAAGATCATTAAAATTACTGAGCTTGAAACCATGCATGAACTCTCGATGAGACTCCTTCTTGCAAGGCAGCAATTAAGTCAGACATGCCAAATCTCTGCATCTACCCCCTCCTCTTCATCTGTCATATTTTCAGCTTTGATCTCCTCTAACCCCATTCATTAAGCTAATACAACACACTGCCACTTAAAGTTCGCAATGGAGCCCTTAACATCTGATAAATAATGCATTCAACCTGGGATCAAAACATGAGATGAGCACCAGGCAAAAGGGTGAACTCTCGGTTGGCTCAGACAGAGCAAAATGTATGCTGAATGAAACAGGAAACATAGCAGTGCGCAAATGAAGCGCAAAGACAGCAGTCTGGCACTGGATTAATAGGCGTGATTATGAATGCAGTTGTTTCCACCTATCAATCTGAGGCACAGGGTGGTGAGGGTGAAAAGTAATACTGGATACCAATATTAACAATGCATTTTAAGTAGTATGCTGTCCTGAGAGAGATGAATGAAATATGGGAGAAGAATGCACTTTACTGGAACTGGTTAGAATGAGAGTCAGCACAACAGCATTATAACAAGGCCCCTATGTCACATCATCAATCATAGTACTGGTCTGTATTAGGAGAGATTGTTTCCAAAATTGTATTTCTATTTTTTGGGGGGTGGGAAGAAGATGGTAAGTAGAGTACCTGCCTATCCTTTATGTAACTAAGAGTCTACATCCATGTTAGTAGCCCTGTGAGACTGTACTTAGAGATAAACACAGCTGAGGCTGATGGGAACAGGTTTTGCAGATATTTGGTCATAAACCAGAGTACTGGACAAATTCAAATTGTGACCAGATGACGGCACTAAATGAGAACTCACCAATAACTTAGGGTCACCAAAGTTACGACTATTCCTCCAGTCTGTCCCAAATTTCATGGCAATCCATTTAATAATAATAATAATTCTTCACATAAAACCGCTAATGTGAACCTTATGACAGCTACAGGAAAAGGTACAGGATCACTGATGCTATTAAAGAGGACCTATTGTGCTATTTTTCAGGTTGATACTTATATTTGGGGGTCCACCTAGAATATGATTACATGGTTTAATGTTAAAGAAAAACACACACACACGTGTATAAACCATAAAGAAATTCAAAGACTCTAAATTGTTTAAATGCAATGTTCTTGTTATCTTATATTTTCTGCATTTTGCATTTGCTAATAGAACAGCTCATGTATTGATAATGAATAATTAATACTCATTGTTATCAATACATGTGTGTTTTATTTAGTTTAGCTGTGTGTTATTTTGAGTTGCATAATAAGTAATCTAATGTGCCGTGTGCAGCCGTATTGGCTAAGTGTAGATGTCACACTATAACATTTAGAGGATTTGTTTACAACTTTATTTTAGGTGGAAGACTTAATAAGCAGTCATTTGTGTGTTTATAGTTTTTACAATGAAGTGATGCCAAGTGCTGCTACGTTGTTTATCTTTCAAAGACCGCGCATTATTTGCTTCAGTTGCAGCAAGACGCACTCCCAAGAACTGTCTGACAACCCAAAACAGTCAAAAATATTTAAGTTCTTTGAAAGAAGCAGCCAAGAGGCTGCTCTTAGAGGCTTAGAGGATCACTGAAGTCTTTAGGATTAATCTTCAGGGGAAGATGAATGTCTTTTCATGGCAATGCATCCGACACTTGTTGAGATATTTCAGTCAGAATCAAAATGTTGTTTCTCTTTCTAAAATCAATCCCTGATATACAACCGACCTCTCAGTTACTTTCTATTATTACAATAAGGTATCTCATCAATTAAAACTACTCCACATGAAACCCCACATGATAATGTATTGTGGCAGGCCAGCTTTCTCCCATGTGTGAGAATAGACAAATAGTGTCCTCCTATTTCAGTTCTGGAGGCCTTACTGAGGTAAAGTGACCTGAATCAGCAGGGGGGCCTTTGACTACATCTTGACTTTATTACTCCAACCCTGAAATCCCACAGTGACCTCCTTCTCTTCTGTGCCATGTTCAAATAAACAACCAGAAAAAACTTTTATTCCTCCCTCTGTCTACTAATGTTCTCTGGGTTAGCTCCTCATCTTTCTCTCTTTCTGTTTGTTTTCCCTCCCTTCATCCTCTGATGGGAGACATGCCACGACCTGATGGGAGCCATGCCGTGACCTTTGCCAACCAAAGCCAACCCTACCACACACACACACATGTACAGAAACCACACTGGTTCGGTTTGGCAGTGGGATTCAGGTCTGTGTTGACTTTGTGTCCACTGGGATCTGACCGTGCTGCTGTATATTCATGATCCCCTTCAATGGAGACACTCATCTAATGCCTTTGAATGGGGCTTAAAAGGAGATTTTGTTTGTACCACTCCTTAAAAGCAGAGGTCCTGGGCTTATTCCTTGTTCACATAGAATAAAGAATAACTTTGCAAAGAGCAGGAAAGGGCTCTATCAAATAGCTATACACACTGAGATCTATAGTAACACCTCAGCAGGGTTTCAATCTCAACGCGACACCATGCTGCGCCAAGAACGCCAACACAAAATGTGCCTCTCTACAGGCCCTTAGAAAATCCTGTAAATGTTATACTATCAGTACCGCCCCACCACTAACGCATGACCTATGAGGGATTACATTTAGTCGCAAGATGGACTTAATAATGTGGGCCTTTGTAAATGGTCATATTTTTGTCCCAGCTCCGTTTCCTCCTGTGTGTTTTCTGTAATTGGTATATTGTCTCTAGGCTTTCAGTTAAAAAGGAACCTCCGAGGTAATCTCCACCATCTTGGCAAAATGCAAACATAGCCAAGTCTCTCAAGAGAAGCCGCCAACTCAGAGAAGTTTTTCCCCTTTAATAACATATTTTATTGAAGCAGGGTGAAAACAATTAGGGGTGTGTGAGTTCTGTGTCTTTAATACAGGCTTTATTGAATAAGCGTCATCCCATCCGCTGAGGGAGGGCCCCTGAATGTGACACAAGTAGTGTTGCCTAATGGGGGGCCGCCTAAAGGGATTGGAGGAGTAATTCAATTAGAAGTAATGTGCACCAAACCTCCGCCGAATTTGCTGTCTAATTCTCTTTCAGTGATAGGAAGAATAACAAATACCCCTGAAGTCCATCCTGAAACTGTGCAACTGGAAGAAAAATGGATCCACGAGGATAAAATGTTTGAAAGATTAGTGAAAGGATTACCTTGTGGGAGATCAGCTGATTCATGACAAAGTTCAGCTTCTTCTTTATGCGTTGCATGTTAATTTGTTGTCAAGTTCCAAAAAAGGCCTTTATGAAGTCGCACAGATTCATCTCTTTTAAAAAAGAAAAAACGTTTAAATTACCACTTAATCGGTACAGATGAATTAACTGGTAGTAGGACACAGACCCAGACTCAGGAATGGAATCACTTTATGTTCAATGTAATCAAAGTTCTTGTATTTCAAAAACAATTAAACTTTGTTTATTGTTTTCCTTTAACCTCCTTCCTTTGTGTGGCACAGATGCCTTCCCTCTCAGTGGGTGTTGGAGCCGATTCCCTGTAGCTTCACCACCTCACCACGGGGTGCAGCTACACCGAGACATCAAAAAGCATCTCAATCTGCTTATGAAAATCCCAAGACCACAGACTCACAGCCAAAGAGTAGTTCATCCACCCTTACTTAAAGCACTTCCACCACAGGGATGCACTACACCAGCAACTTCATCCTGTGTGAGGCTGCTGCAGCCACACTGGCTTTTACAGAGAACTTGGGTAGACCGATCAGATATTCTGTTTGTTTTGCTGCAGGGGATTTAAATGAGACTTCTGGAATTATTTTAAGATAGATGTAATGCTATTAAACTGAAGCACATACATATTATATGCCTCTCGAAAAGAACATGTTGTAGGTATGTAGATAAAATCATAATTTGTCGCCACAACCAATTTATTTACCGTTCAGTTCTCTCCGCAATCCGTCAAAACCGAGGAGAAAACAAATACAATTTTGGCTCAGGCAAAGATTTTTCTATCAACTGATTCATTTGCATTCTGCTAGCTCATACATTTCACAAACTCAATTCCATCTTCACTTTACACCAGACTTGGAATGTTTTTCCAAGCACTGTGCAATTTGAATAACTATTGACACACTAAAAATATCTACTTTTTGCACTGAAGCCAAATGTGGGCTTTTTAAATGCATGAAGAATGAGTGGGAACAATGGGCAAGAGAATGAGACGTATTTTCATGCAAAAATCTCAGTGGGCAATACTGTGCTCAAGGTTATAATGACTGGGTGGTGGGCCTGCTCGGACTTTCCAAACATTATAGCTATTGTCTGACTAGGTTAGTGGGGGAAATGAAATCCAATAAAAATTAATTGATATTAAGAATTAAAGCTGCGAGGGGCCTGTTTTACATCAAATCTCGTTTACAACAACTGTAATTGGTCATAATCAGACACAGTATGTCATGAAGATGTTATAATAAAGAACACCCCTGTCTCACATTCAGGCTTTGACATTGCTGCAGTGCTCTGCATTGAGGTTCACTGAACGACTGCGTCTTTTGAACAGTGCGATCAGACAATAGAGAACAAAACGAAACGACCAGCGAGGATGAAAGCGATACTTTTGAAGTGCAAGGCCAGTCACAACACATCTGAGCATGGAAACATTATCAAATTTGTCAAACTTTGAGGTGATTAGGGCTTGTCTAATTCAAATGGACAGACAGATGGTTGGGTGAAGCAGTCTGTGAAATCCAAGCCCTATTTAAAAGCAGGCTGGTTCTGAGCAAGTGGGAATAAATATGTAAACCCAACCTGCTCTGTAAAGCGAACATGCCTCCTCTCATTCCCAGTCCTGCACCGTCCCACATGTCATGCATTCGAGGTCCATTAGTTATAATGAAGTGTAAAATAACCTTCAATACACCTTTTGGAAAGTTGTGGCGGTACCGGAAGAAAAAAAAAAAAGGGCAGAAATTCCTGCTGGTGGAGATCATTTCAGGATGGAGTTCTCTGAAAAGGGAACACAACTGAGAGAATGAGAGAAACCCTCCTTTGTCTCTGGTTTGAATCAAAGGCTTACGGAAATATGTCTCGATGGAAGTAAACTGTTCTCAATGGGAAACATG
Organism: Pempheris klunzingeri; assembly: GCF_042242105.1. NCBI lineage: Eukaryota > Metazoa > Chordata > Actinopteri > Acropomatiformes > Pempheridae > Pempheris > Pempheris klunzingeri. Next base: position 17,470,014 of record NC_092017.1, on the reverse strand, counting down.
TGACCTCCGAAGTGGCGAAGGTGCTTTGAAAGGAGTCGAGAGCCACCCTCTTTACTCGTGAGAGGTGCGTTGTGAAGCGCCACAAAATCTGCAGGGTGCCTCCTTTTGTTTGTATTACAAATGGCCCCGCGTAGGGTGAGAGGTCAAAGCGATAATCACATGTGTAAACACACCTCTCCTCCTGAGCAGCGCTCTGGAGGGCCTCCTGCTTGACCCTGCTGTTTCTGGCAGGTAAATGTTTGCAATGCATCAACATACAGGAGCAGATGCGTGAGTAGAGCTCTGCATAATGCAGAAAGCTTATTGGGTCCCGTCTTTCAAACAAAGACGAGCTGAGGCTAAATAATGGTACGTGGTACATTCTCACAGATCCACATGTGCAAGCAGGCACACACTCTTACACACACACACACACACACACACACACACACACACACACACACACACACACACACAACAGCTCTCTAATTAATAGCTCCTCTGCCTCCTGAGTCTGTGAGGCAAGTCCACCCTAATCCCTTGGCACTTAGTTGAGAGTAATCAGCACACGGCAAAGGCTGCCTTTGGAACACTAATTAGCATCATTGATTTTCTCCTCAAACCCTGACATGCAAATAACCCCAAAACAAGTCACTTTTCTAAGAGGCCCTACCAGTCAAAAAAAACATACTGTCGTTCATTGTTTTAGCTGCACTGGTTCAGTAGTTTAGATAGAGACTGGCTTAAAATGGGAGGTTAAAAACTGAGAAGGAGAACATTTCATTGACTGTGACAGGACATAATTAGAGCTTGTGTTTACTAAAAAATTTGCATTTGGTGTTGATTGATAATCATAAAATCCAAGTATTATGAAAAAAAAGACCACCATTTGCAGTGTTTATGGTGCGGCGATATTGGCTAATGTAGCAAAAGAATCTCAAAGCATAACTGGCTTAAAGTGTTTACACTGATACACTAATTAAGGTATCTCTCTGGTGATTACTTAGCCAGTCAGTTTAACAACTTCTCTTTCTGCAGCCTGCAGCCTGAGACAAGCAGGCATGTGAGGTAACTTCAATAAGAATTGCCAGTGTCCACATGCCGGGGGGAGAAGTAAATTGCAAGTAATGGACTCTGAGAATGCCGAGATGTTTATCAGACTAAATGAACAGGCTCACACTAGAGGGATGCGGGGAGCTGCATGTGTGACAACATGCCAGAAAGAGTCCCGATTAGGAATGATGGCTGCCATGAATTTATGTATTAAAAGTTGGAATGAAACTATGGCTGATCATTTGGGGCAATCATTTTCATTACACTCCAAATGTATGTCAGTCGAGCATGCTTCTCTCATTCTTCTACTGCTATCGCTGTGAAAACAGATCCTCATAAAAACACAATACATATGGCATGCACTACTAAGTTATTGTTTCCAATCATTTTAAACAAGGATGGGATTGTGCTATTTTTGTGCTAATTAGCTACTGGCCATGTCCAGAAAGTGGAATCAAAGTGACCGCAATCATCCCTCGCCTTCTTAACATGAGTGGGTGAGGAAACCATCACAGCTTGACTTAACCAAAACCCTCCACTGGCAAATCCATAAAGGGAAGGAAGAACAAGGAATTAGGGAGATTTTCTGTCTTCCAAATACAAGAGCCAGATGCCAATTTATCTCTCTTTCCTTATTCTCTCTCTCTCTTTCTGCATTTCTCCGTTTCCCTCTCTCTTTCCTCCTATTTGTGCTCTTATAATTTTTCTCTCTCCCTCTCTCACTCTGCGTGATTGCATCCATATGCTCTCCAGGGATAGATGGGGTCAACACCCTACTTACTCACGCCACAGTGAGGCACTGACACTTGTGAGAAAGCCCTTGCGGAGGCTGGTGCACACGCACACATACACACACAAAAATATGCATTACCCAGTGTGATTGTCTCCATGCAGCAGACCCAGACTGTGTAGCCTCAGTGCTTAGCGGAGAGGATGGGCTGTGGGATTTTCATGCCAATGCTTAATTCTGCATCATGAACGTATGGAGTATGTTACTCTGCAGTGATCCACCTCCTCCTCCTGATACATTTAGGATTGGCCCCTGAGAAGATCTGGCATCAATTAACTGGTGCTCAGAAGAACTGGGCTTGACGGGGCCCACTGGATCCTCCTGTCTTCAATCCCCTCTTTTGTTCAACAAAGCCAGGAGAGGTCGTAAATTTGAACATGAAGACAGCGCGCAAATTGCAGTCACACTTGCGAGCGAAGGGAATCAAGGCCAGGAGAGGGAGAAGGAATTAGGCTGCCCTCCGCCAGTGGTCCAAATCCTTTCCTCTTTCAGTCCTGGGAAAACACGGCACAGAGACAGACACAGATATGTGCAAGCAGCACATGTTGTTAACCACACGACTGTGGCCGTCTGCCCTGTACGCAGAGCAAGAAAGCAGATGAACACACCTACAACTAAACACGCAAAGGCACACAGACAAGCACGCATATTTTGGAAACATCATAACAGTTGCTGTAAACACCAGCAGCTCATACTGTGGTATTTTCATCCTTATTCCTGTGTCCTTCCTTCTGAACTCAACCACTGCCTCTGCTCTCATGTACCACACACACACACACACACACACACACACACATATGATTGAAGAACATCGATAAAATCTGCTATAATGAACCCCTCCCCTAGACCTTGCCAGTGACCTCTTGGAATCCGATTTACTCTGCCACATCTCTTATCATATCTCTGCTGTCACTCATATATTATGGCAATATGACAATGGTGATGCATCTACCCAGACCTCCACCGACACCCAATCCTCATCCATCCGTCCGTATGTGGGAGAAAGATGAGAACTATTGTATGAATACAGCATTAACACACTGCTGTGTTAATGTAACGCACGCTGTTTCATTGCCTTTAAAGGCTAAACACAACTGTGCTGTAGCTTAGGAACAAGCTCCAGCTCTGACAAGCTTTCATACACAGGTGTTACGGATGAAAAAGGGGACTGAGTGTGTTTTAAGCCCATGTTTGACCATTTTATACAAGACTACAGCCTTTCCCTACAATAGACATTTTTTTCATTCATGATGGCTGCATTCCATTTACAGTTGTACGCCCTGATAATTTTCAAGTTGGCTCGCTGACGTGGCTCACTAGCAGACCTAAATGGAGCAGAGCCATCACTGAGAGGTGCACAGGTGGCTTACAGGTTGAATTCTCACTGACTAGTAGAGGCCCGGGGTTCAATTCCTGCTACCTTTTGCTTGGTCATGCATGTTTGCAGGTGGGACACCTCCAAGGGATCGCTACGCTAGTGACTCCTGCTGATTAAATGGGGTATTTTCAGAGTTAAGATCTGGGGGGAACAGAGTGAGCCTCTGCTGCGTTACACCCTCCCAGTGAAGTGCTTTGCTGGCAGGGAAATGGAAGCGGCCTGCAACACCATGTGTTATGGAGGTAGCACATGTCTGTCTACACCCGCTGCAGGCCAACTGTGGAGTTAGCAGAGGCATGAACCAAAGTGCAGGGGAGAGTAGTCATCTCAAATTAGGATAACATGAGCAAAAACCAAATGTGCAAAAGAAGACGAAGGGTTATTGGTTGCACCTGTGGTTTTTCTGCTTTCACAAGTTAATTTTCTTCTATTTGAAAAAGACCCATTGATCACAAGTAAATATACTAAATATGCTTGTTATTGAAGTTTCAACATAGGTGACAGTGAGGACTTGCTTTTCTTTTCTATCACATTATGGAAGCTTACATTCAGCAATCATGTTTGCACTTGAGAAGAGCTCCAGGTTAAACCGTCAATAACTACCAATTTATTTATCACAAGTTTAGCATATTGTCATCTTATACGTCCTATAAAAATCTTAAAAATTATATATAAAAAAAATCATTTTTTGAAAGGGAAAGAAGGAAAGGAAAGGGTTTTGAAAAGTAGCAGGAGCGCTGTTGCACTGAAAACAGACCAGCACTTGACACAATATCCATCTTTCAAAATCAAATCACTGTACTGTAGAGCTGTGACAAGATGCATTCATACCTCACTTCATGTTACCGCATATCAGGGATGAGCTCAGCTTGTGTAAATGGTTTCTCGAAAGACGAGTTGTCAACAATTTTTATGATTTATCAATTTTGTATTACTTGCAGTAGACACTATACTGTTGTCTTCACTCATGTAACCGTTTCAGAGAAAGAATTTATTATTATTTTACTTATCCAAGGAGTTATCTTGCCTCATTGTATCACTGCATTCCCTAGAATAAATCAAAATCATTGCAATATTATTGCTGCTGTTCAGTAGCTATAGATAAAGTTAGATGCAGTACAGCTGTTGCTCCAGTACTTCTGAAGAGCTAGGTGCTCTGTACACAACAGGGCAATACTTTTCATCTGGGAAAGTGGTTGTTTGCTCCAAAGGTCGAGGGGTTAAACTTATTTTAACTAGGAAAGATTCAGTGGCCCGCTACCTCGACCCCAAAACTGTGGTCACAAGATCATAGAGGGAGCTCTCAGATTAGCACGCCATCCGTTTTGAAAAATAAGGAGGGTGTTCTGCCATCTTAATCCTATGAGAGAAAAACCTCAGTCAAACCCTTGACCTTGCCAACCGCCGACTTAACAGAGAACTTTGATTTGTCAACGATGACCACAACAAAGCTGGCCACAGTGGTTGTCAGGGCCGAGGCTGCTGCTGTCTTACACATGTCATGTGGGTCATGTGACATTGAGGTCACAGGGGATTTAAGATGTTTTCATGTGCTACAAGTGCTATAGTAACAACAGTAACGCATTACTAGCTTAACCCCAGGTTCAAATATAACGACAATAATGATAATGTTGCTAAATGTAGCAGCTACTTGTCAGACTAATGGGAGTTTTTTGCAAATAAATCAGTCAGAATGCGTCAAAGAATTGATCATTTATAGGATATGTGTAGGAAAGGCTTTGCTGTTTGAGGGAAAGAAGAATCAGAGGAGCGATAAAAATTCTGCTGAGGGAGCCAGTTCCCCATAATGCATAAAAATATCAAATGAAAAACCTTAACAGTAAAAACAGTACCAAAATACCACCACACCCTAATAATCCATCAGGAGGAAGTTAGGGTGGAGGGAGCTGCAGCAGGAACAACAGTAACATGAGCCCAAGTGTCGGGTCATAATGTCTGCAGCGTACACCTGCATGATTGATGATTGGACGTTACTAGTCACACTGCCGTGAATGAGCCAATAATTGCGCAGCATATTGCCGACAGCCAATACAAGTGGGGCTGCGGTGCTCTTCCTGAACAAGCAATCGCTTCATTTCAGTCGGAGACACGTCAAGAAAATCTGCTGAGAGCCCTAATCCCCCAAAACAAAATAATTGCTCCCTGCTTAATAAGCATTAACATTAGAACCCCCAAAACAACAGAGACACTGTGAGCCGCCATCCTGAGTCTTTGCAACAACCATGTTGCAATTTCCCTTGAAAGCTAGCAAAGCCCCTCTCATCTGAGATAAAGCTCAGACAGCATCCTTGCTGTCCACTAATGAACATGTGGCAGGATACTAACAGCACAAGGAAAATACTCTTAACTAAATCAGAATCAGCTTTACTGGCCAAGTATGTGTAAAAATACATGGAATCTGACTCCAGCTACAGAGACACACACACAGCTGAAAACAAGGGCAATAAAGCTGAACTCAGGTGAACAATCATTCAACTGCTATGTATAAATATAAATATATATTTTAAAAGTATATATGTTAAAAATCACACCTAACCTAATACAAGTTTCCCTGCCTCGAGACAATGTGGAGAAACACATTGATTTTATGAATGCCAGGTCTCCTCTCCTCTCTAAACACTAATCGAATGAACAATAAGTTAAGTTGAGCTATATATTCTAATATGACATACACAACCATAAACCAAGTTTGAGTAAAGTATTGTCTAGTGATAGCATGCATGAGCTAACATAAACCCCCAAAAAAACTTCAAACCACCAGGGGTAAATCACCAGTTCAGCCCAAAGTGTACAGTAGTAATCAAATTATAATTTTTTTTTAAGTTGTACTGCCAAACAAGGCAAGCAGATTTGTGATTATACCACTACAAATGAATACACAAAGATCCAGCTGCATAACAACAAACTGAGCAGCCAGCAGCACATCACCTGCTCACTTGCAGAAGGCGTACATGCCAATAATTCAAGCTAATCTCAAACTAAATCTGAACAGCAACAGCACAGCAGTGTAGCCATACAAGAATACTGGCACTGCCAAGCAAACAAAGCCTGTACTGGCCGTAACACGCCATAAAACGCCATGTCACAAGCAATGAATGAAAGCAAAAGTTGCAGTTACTTGGCTCTGACGCTGGGATTAATGGCAAGTAGAAATCCCCTGAACTGGTTCCTGCCTGAGTGGTTGTGGTCCGACAGCAAAGTTAGAAATTGTCAAAATACAGGTGTGTCCTGAATGTGAAATCACAGAAAAACCATTCACCAACGTGCAGATTGATATTAACATGAATCGTTGCATTTTTTTTTTTTTACTTGTCAGTTTTCTAGTACAACCACACCCCAGTGATTACAACCTCTCGAATTGGTCACTGGAACTTCACAAATGTGCTCTCTGCGCACCACCCGGTGAAAATTTAAACAGGAGTTCAGATTTTTGTTCTACACGCTCTCACATAAAGTCTGCAAGCTCTCGAATTTTGCAAAACATTCACTGTCGCACAGCTGTGGAAGCAGACAGCTTTGTGTAATAAGTGTCAGGTTATAATGTCTGTGCTGTGCATCAGCGTGATCATCATTGGATGATGCTTGCAACGCAGCGGTGAATGAGCCAATCATCGAGAAGCATTAATGTTATCATTAGCAGAAGTAGTAACACTAGTAGTAGAAGCACTTTTTCATGCTGCATATATTATCACATGGTTTTATCACTTGCCTTTTTACATTTTACAAATACAGGAGTGGAAACATGCCCACTCACTGCTCAGCAGGCTGTGAAGACATGCTCAACTTTGCTGTAAATGACCTGAGACATCTTAAAAGGATTTTATCCACTCCTCAGTCACAGTCGTAATGCTGCAATACAATGCATGTTTGTGACCTGAAAATATCCATAAATGGCATATTTTACACATAATTCACTCCGTGACCCCGTCTACGTGCTTAAATCTCTCTGTCTGAAACTGTTTTTTCAATAACATTGAGGATGTTCTGGAGCATAAACCATTAGTCAGTGATAAGCTGAGTTGTGGCTATTAAGCTCCAGGAAGTTGCTGCTATAACAGCAACAGCAGAACAAAAGTACACTGAACCTGAAAAACCTGGAAATAATTGGCATTTTATTGTGGATTTCCTGCATTTGCTGTCTGCTCTTTCAGTGCCTGTGGAGATGTTTGTTACTCTCAGCCTCAGGCTAAATGTTGTTTCAAGGTAGTTGGTTCATCAACATGAGTGGCAGGTGCTTGGGTGGGAGCCTGTCCAAGTGGAGTAGAACAGTAAGAACACTTCAAGGACAATCGAATGTTGCATATCATACTTGGGGCCTCACTGGAGGTCATGTGCTTTAAGTGAAACTTTTGCGATCTTTATATAAGAATATAGAGGGTTAGCCAGAAAGTGAAACTGGAAGCACCCTCACCGGTCCCTCTGCTCTTTTAAAACTCCACGATAAACAAAGGGAGAAGTAGTCATTTTCCCACATGTGCGAGGCCCACCACACCTTTCGTCCTGCGGCATGTTGAAAAGCACAGGCCAGAGTGCAGTTGTGTTTGTTGTTTCATCACCTACTCATGTTTTATTGGTGGTGACTTAAAAGCTCCAACATCCACTGTGTGACACTGATGGTGAGAGGTTGAGATCAGTGGTGAATAGCATGCCTTTCATAATGTCTGTATGAAATATTAGGCGGCAGACCGTACGGTATGCTTCGCACACACTTTCACTTAACAAAATCCAGAGACGTTATTACTGTATATGCAATGTAAAAAAGGTTGAGGGAAAATGTTAGAGGTCAGGAAAAAGTGTAGTAGACTAAGAAATGAATGAGGTCATGTGTTGATGTGAGGTAGCATGGATATAAACTGTAACAGTGTTTATATCAGCCCATCCTCCGTCTCACACTATTACTGTAAAACTACTGAATCATCGCGGTTAAGGAATAACGGGCCCTTGACTGGTAGTGTTTGAACTTCCACTCTGAATGACACACACACACACATGCACGCACGCACGCACGCACGCACGCACGCACACACACTTTCCAGCTATGCACAAGACTGATGGAAACCATAACATGGAGCTGTGGTCCTCTGGGGGATTGAGGAACGCCACACACTAACACGGCTCCGGTTACCCTGTAACCCAAGACACAGAACCGGAGAGACAGAGAGACCCACACAGAGCGAAAGAGACAGAGAGAGAGAGTGCATATGTGTGTGTGTGTGTGTCCGGAGGTAGTCACAGTGACACCACACACAAGCATGCAGAGCTGGATCAAATAGTTAATTTGCAACATTTACTTCAACCACCGTATGGTACCAGATGGACAGCATTTTGACCATCAGGACAAGTCCCACAGTATCATTATGAAAACAGGGAAGTCTGTGAAATGTATTTATATGTAATTTATCACCATTATTGACATCTACAGGCTTAAGTGGGAACTAAAGTTATATAACAAAGTCCCGCTCCATTAATCCTTGCAACACGCACACCTGATGCATTATGTAGCTCTGGAGAGTTGGCTCCCACCAACACTGGAAAATAGGACGGTGGTGTATCCTGAGGTATCACGTGCCATCCCGGGGGTCACGCTTCCAGGCGCCACTGGTGTGTGGGCTTAGATAGAGCGCGATGCATACAGGTGATGCAACTGTTTCATACAGTGCCGGCATGTGTTGCCCTTTACGACAGCATATGATTAGTAGGCAACATCTTCATGTTAAAGATGAATAGATACTGTGAATCTCTAAATCCCAGTCTTGATATATATGAGTAAATGGCACTATCAATAATGTATAACATCTTAATATTCTAGTGGTTCATTGTGTGTCTAACTTGCGACAAGAAATCTTATGCTTGTGTTGTTAGTAGAAAGTAGAAAACTATCAGACTACTTAAAGTATAAGTATTCATGCTTATCTAGTGCTTTCATGTCTACTTAATTCTGATTCTTTAAACTAGCGAGCTGAAGTAAGACAACAGCACTTCAGACAATGTGATCTCATCAATGGCATCCTACACGGGCACGCTTCTGTCTAAACATGTCTAAAACATTGAGGTCATTTCTCATAATAGATCTGCATGTTTGTTTTTTCATCTACTTCTGTGCACCAATCTGGGTTGAGAAATGTTTGAACCACAATCTGTTGTGGGGTTGTTTGCTTATGTTGCCAGGTCAGGTCAAATCTGATCAAACCCCCGCCTACACAGATCTGATGAAGCGGATACATTTTTGTTAACTGCTAGATATTACCAGAGGATGTTTTTTTTTTCCCAAACTTGTAAGAGTAATAAATGTCAAATTAAGACTTGACACCAAGTTTAATAATACTGCGTACTGCTTGCATGAAAAAAAAAAATGTGTTGCTTCTAGTAGCTTACAATAGATCAGACAATTTTCTTGTAAATAACTTGATCCAACTGTGTGTGCCAGAAAAAGGGAAATGTGAATGGCGGTGTGAGACAAACACGGTGGGTCTTTAATGGGAAAAATGTGCCTGTCGGAGATTGGGTTTGGTTAAGAAACATGCATCATCAAGGGAGCTATTTAGAGAGAGATGAGAAGACAGGGCTGAAAATAAAGATTTGAGGCACATCTTTATTAGGTGAGGTAAGACTCTGGAACTGTGTGAGAGAAAGATGGAGAGGGAGCAAAGTGTCAAGGAGGCAGAGAAGTTAATAACAAAGTAGATAAAATCTGCTTCACCCATTAATCAGCATGCAAGCCAAGAGCAAGAGAAAGTATCATCCTGATTCTCTCCAAGTACTGAATAAATCCCCTTTATTATTGCAACTTGTATTTAGTTACATTATCTCATTGTGTTTCTTAATAGGTGGTCAAGAAGGAGGGAGACAAACACCAGAGGGAGTAGCAAAGAGCAAATGAAGCCGACACTGGGCAATGGTGATTGACTAAGCCTGTGGAGCGCAAACAACACAGCAAAATAAAGCACTCTGCCCGTGAACCCGGGGCTTTTTTATCTTTCTAATGAAGTGACCCCTTTTAACCTCCTCGTAACATTTGGAAAGGTTGGGTAAAAGCTGGCTAATGAAGAGGTATGTAATACATACACCCAAGGACAAAAAATAAAATCCACACTCTCAGTTAGACAATGATGCACCACTTCTCTAACAAAACATGTGTATGTGATACGGTTCCTTTCTACTGAGGCCAATCAAATTCCTGTAAATGTTATTGTGGTCAACATCCGCACACAGTATCCTTGAGCAAGACATCAAGGCCCTAAAGGTGGTTATTGGTATGATAAATCTCCTCCACATGTTCTTTCTCTCAGCATCATAAACATGTAAACACCTAAAACTCACAGCAAAACTAATCTCAGACTGCCCACCTCCGATCCCTCCCTGTTTTCACCGGGGACCGCAGCTCCCTGGTGACACCGCCATGCTCCTGCTTCTGCTCGCCTCTGAGTGAGCTTCATCGATGTGACATTCTTATGACGGGGTCCAACACCGTCAAGGAAGCTGAGGAAATGCAGAACCAATGAGACCCAAGTTTCCTTCTGGGAGCATACTTGGAGTCTGGGGCCTGTTTGAACTCCATGCCCCCAGCTTTTGGAGCCCTCCAAAATGTTAGCATTCAGGGATAAAGGGCAAATTCCCACAGGTATTCACAGACCTGGGCGGTGAGGGTAAGTTTGCATGATGGACTGGAAGAGCAAACCCCTAAAATCTTAAAAACTTATCATTTTTGCATTTTAGTAAAGCTGAAAGGGATTTATACAAATTCATGACATCAAACTTTTATTTAAAAAATACACTATATAAAATAACCTGTCAATAAATGGATTTTGTCACATGTATACTGTTGTATGTTAAGCACACATGCACATTGTTTTGTACACGTTTTATATTACAGTCAACACAGTGATTATACATTGAACGCATGGCTTCATCTTTGCGTACAGCCTTTGCAGTGATGCCAGAAGCAGACGAGCTTTGGCACCGACTGTGTATTCCAGGATTAGCTCCTCAGACTTCCATCTATATGAACAGAGGAATCAATTTGAACCATCTGCCTGGCGCCTTCACCTATTTTCCTACAATGCAAATTGTGCAGGCAGATTAAAGTAAAAGCACATTCCCAACTAATATGCCAGTATGAGCCCCTTCCACTGGGAGCTTTTTATTTTTGGTATGGGTTGCTAAGAGATACTTGCTCTCTCATTTTAGGGGTCACAAATGTAATGCTCCTCATTTGGGTGGGAGAGTGCATCCATGTAATTACAATAATCTTGTGCTTTCCAGAGTTGAATGGGGATGTTGCGTCATAAACTTGTCATGCAGAAAGGCAGCAGGGAGGGGAATTATGATGGCAGAGAGAGAATGGGGGATATGTACATTCAGCAATTTAGATTAAAAAAAAAAGTTGGGAGGCTATCTACCAAACTAATTGTGTTGCACACGTGTATCGCTGCTGTGTATTTGCAGTTAATTTCTGCTAAGGACTATAACTATTATCAGCTGTGCATCATTGCAGATGCGCATCCACGTGTGCCTCATTTAACTTTCAGCACCGAGTGTTTACAGTATGGCAAAAGCTATTCACAAACACAACTGCAGGCCTCATCAAGCAGATTGCCAGTCAATACATTCCTGAGGTCTACAAAGACCTGCTCATCTTCCTCAAACATTTCTGATTGAACTCCACATCCCCGACATATTTTCACACTTCCAAACCAAATACAAAAACTAGCTCAGCTGCTCTCTCTACCCTGAGCCACTGTGAATATGATTTACATTTTGAGCATCAGCTCATGCTCTTATCCAGAGCAGCAATCAGTAAGAGGGCCAGCAGAGGTTCACAGAGAGCTTCAACGTGCAGTGCAGTCTACCAAAATTTTGTAACATCAGCATGGTCTTAAAATGCAAATATCATGCTTTGTGTACAAAAGGGAAAGATCTACAGTACATGTTTATTCAGCATTAAGGGACTACGTGGACTAGAAGCGTAGTTTTCTGGGTTGGGGTCTTGTGTATATATTCACTTGCCCTGATCTCCATCAACTCTGCTCACGTTAAAACTTTTTTTCTTTCTTGAGATTTAACTTTGTAAGTCATTAAAAATGTTCATTAAAAATGAAACATGTAGGTAAACTTCAAATTACAGCAAACGTCCCCATTCGTTACGTGTCTCAGGCCTTAATAATACTGTGATACTTTAAATTCTGAAAACAATGACAATTCCTCAGCAGGTCAACTAAATTTCAAACTCTACTCAAAATTGTCTGCATGCACACAGGGCATCACAGAGCCTACATTAAATGAAATGACATCCACCTAAATCTTAGATCTTCAATTAGGAAAAAGTCCCCAAAAGTCACAATTTGAAGGCAAAAAAGGAAGAAAAGTTGGGCAGAGAGGGATCAGATGCCAAGAGTTGGCTGGTGGCTGCTTGTTACATTAATTGTTGCCTCTGTGTCTTATGAAAAAGCATGATTTAGTGTACATAACATGGACCAGAGTTGCCAAATGTGCAATGATTCACTTCACTTCACTTCTCAAGATTTAACAACCCATTGACAAAGTACATCTAATTCATTTGGCTGGTTTGTTTTGAGTAGTTCTGAAAACCATTTGATGTGCCAGCTGTCAAAAGGTCATTTTTTGTGTGTCGTGTTTTGTAAAATTACACATCTGCATCTATTTGTTGTCATGGTTATGACTTGTTTACAATATGTTTCCTCGAAACATGACTATTTTGTGCCTGTGGTACAGTAGTTTAACATTTCCCATCTGGCAATGCTGGCATGGACACAGATAGGTGAGGTGTTACGTAACTGTCATTGTCAGTCATCATCACTGGGGTCAGCCAACTACTCTCAGCGCTTGAACTGTTTGCTGCGTCTCTCATTTTCATTATCCTCCTCTCTTGCCCTCTTCCTCCAGTAACCAGTTCTTCTTCCTCAGGCTGACTGACCTCTCCATCAACCCCATCCACGGCACCAGCATTTTCATCTAAATTATCATCAGTATCGATGTCGGTATCAGCATCCCTAAGAGAGTCCGTGGCAGTAAACTCATCCCACCCTCGGAATCGTTGGCTGCTGCTCTCCTCCTCTTCATCACTGTCTTCTCTTGATCTTTTCCTGGATTATCCGGCCTGTGGGTCTTCTTCCTCCACATGCTCGTTCACTTCCATATCAAGCCCAACAGAAGCGACTTCACTGAGGTCTTCTTCATTTGTCGCTGTTCACGCTGTCATTGTCATTTTCGTCATCGTCGTCGTCAGCATCATCTGGCCGCTCCACTTCATCAAAAGCTTCCCTCAAGAGAGAGAGTCTGAAGTCATCTATTCCATGATGTGTTATATTTTGCAGCGAGGAAAGTAATTCAGCATTAATTTGCCCATCTCGCGTCATATAGTGCAAGCAACTTATTTGCCCCACAGGAAGTGCTAAAAAAAACTAACACTTCCTGCTGCTGCTTTTACTCGTCACAAACTTCAGACTAACCTTACAGTGCACATCAAACCTAACCCCATCCAGGTGACTGAGGAGAAAGTCCCATTTTGGGAACAAACTACTCACTTTTGTTGATATTTCACTTGTGTCTGAAGACACATGAGTAACTCTCTGTATGAACTACAGGAGCTCAGGGAAGCAGTGGTTGTTCTGTACCATAATTATTCACTTTTATTTTCTTGTGTTTGTTTGTGGGGCAGATAACTGGATCGCACTCCGAATGTTTTGTTGAAAGATCAGCTGCTATTAAATAATTTGAATAGGACAAGTAAGATTTGAACAAGTGCATTTTTGATTTTTTTTCCCACTTGCCCGTTCAGGCAAACTTTCAAATGCAGAATCAAAATGTAGTCCTATCAGTTGGTTGAAACTCCGTCTGTTATGCAAGAGTCATCCATTTAGATATATGCTAATTAGAAAAATAGACCTCACTGGTGCATGTTTGAAAAGAGCTGGAGCTCAATATTAAAAAAGGAGCTGATGCAAAAAGCAGACTTTTTAAAATAATTGCATTTCATTTCCAAAACTACACAGCTGAGTACAGTCTAGTGGAAATACTTTGGGTTAAATAGGTTATCCTGAAGAGCAGGAACCATGTTAAGCATCTCTTTCCTCCATTTTAATAAGCCCACTTCCTAAAGTTAACTGAGGAAGTGTCACAATCAAATAACTGAGAAATCTTTCCACCATCTTCTTAGCTCATTAGTAGTTGATATCGAGTATTTGGAATCAGTAACCACTCGACAGCTGAACAACACTGATAAAACACTGTATACAGTTTCTCCAATACATGCAAGCTAATCAATGCTCTTTTATTACAGTGCAGGAGTTAACTGCTCGCTGGTTCCTGTTGCCAAAGTGGTTTCTGAATGACCAGCAGTCAGAGACACCTGTAGCCTGGTGCCTTGTGATGATGATGATGATGACGATGCTACTATTAAATCAGAGAATACCTTTAGGCTCCAAAATATATTGCATTAAATATGAAATATCAACGTTGACACATCAAGTCACAGAGAAAAAAAAACAAAACCAAACAAACTTTTGGATGGCAGCCTGTGCATCCAACTGATGATCACTAGCCTCATTGGAATTAACCAGACTAGAGAGCAAACCCAGACAACAATGACCAGCAATAACTCAAAAGTCTACGGTCACTATTTGGCAACACGGACAATAAATAAATGACTGTTTAAAAGCAGGATCATCAAAAGCTCACATGTGCATGCAGCCACTAGCACGCGCATTAAAGTAAGGACACACCTGCGCGCGTGCACAGCATTACGTTGCTAGGCAACGCAGTTGTCGGTAATGTCGCCCTCGGTAAAATGAAGTGTCCTACTCACCTGTCCCGGACGACAGTTTGTGAGTCTTGTCCACCGACAAACTCTCCACAGTTGGCTCCAGGCTCAACATCTCTGCTCGTCCATTTTCGAAGCAGCTCCTTCAGCCATTAGTCAGTAACCCTCTCCGTCTCTCCTCGCAGTTTTCAGACATTTTCTCTGCAGTCTCAACGTGACAGACTTGGTCCAAATCTGCAGGAAGGCCTCACACAAGCTCAATGGAGGTTCAAGTTTCTCGCTGACCGCAGGAATCACCGCTGGACGATCCACCGTGAGCGTTTCTGCAGGTAGCTAAGCACGTTAGTCTGACCCAGCATGCACCTGCCTGTCACATTTTGGGTGTGTTTGATTTGGATCACTTTGCGTGCTCGCCGGGTGGTGCAGTAATTACGAAAGGTGGATGTGGCCTTTTTTAACCATGGCGTGGTACCATAAGGCAAACCATATCCTATTGTATTGTTGTGCTGTTCACAAACGGCGTTAATAATGATGATAATGTTGATGTTGTCTGATGTCCCCTCTCTGCCTTCCTGCAGCCCCAGATACACCTGTAGCTACTTTCCTGCAGCAGCTGCGGATTTAACATCTTACTTCCGGATTTTTAACATCTTACTTCCGGATTTAACATCTCGCTTCTGCTTCATTCTCACACAGTTTGTCATAGATTCAGCATAGATTTATATTTTGCCAATGTAGCTAAAATCTAGCTAGATACTAAAATACCTACGTACGAATACATTTGTATAAATCTGATGCAAAAAGGACTTTGTTACAGAAGTGTGAGTAAATTTAATTTACTTCAGCCCTGAACATGCATACCAATAATCACTAGTTCATATATCTTGTTTACTACATACTTTAATAGTCAGGGTATTGAAAATGTGGTAGTACTATAATAGCAAATTCTTCCTTTGTTTTGTTATGATGTACTTAAGTTGAAAGTTGTGCACACTATATCACTCCAGTCTCTTGAGGACGGGGTGGTGCAGGTCGTGCTGTCCGTGTCCTACTGTTTAATGTGTGATGAGTGAACATAGCTCGTGGAGACCGGGTATGGTCTGGTTGATGTCAAGTAGACATTCCTCATCTGTCAGATCCCTGAGCTGATCTGCTCCTGCTAACTATACCATGTTGCTAGCTCACTTCACCTACATCGGCCATGTTACGATACACAAACGTACTGGTTTATATAAAAAGTTGCATGGACAATGTGTCCGTGTCAACAAGCCATGGATGACACGAGAGGTCTGACTCCTGTTAAAGGCCCAGAACAAGGCCTTTCTCCAGATAAAAAGTTTTTGGAAAATTCAGTCTTCACATAATACCTACAAGTTTCTCCCATAGTTTGTGCTAATTCCATGAATTGTATAGGGCTCCCAATGGAGACTCCACCTGGGGAAGAAAATGACATTATTTTATAGGATAGTGTCTGTATTCAGCAGGTGAACCTACAACACAATGCCCCCTCCTAAAACTGTGAAACAGGACAGTGATAAATGTCCCAGTCTACGTGTATTTCTGGCTGTCGGTGAAGCGCCATGCATCCCTGTCCTCTGATGACTACTGATGTCACAGCAGGGTGCCACAGGACCCAAAGATCTGGCCAGAGCTTTGCCTGTGAGTAATTACTCTCCTCTATCTAGGGAACCTCACAGAAGACATGCATCACTCATTTACTGAAGAGGTAAAAAAAAATCTCATTGGCTCTCAATGGCACCCAGGAGCAGTGTGCAATTAATTGATAAACGCCAGGACGTGATGTCCCGTCAGATAGTAGGAAGTGCTGCAAAAGAGCGCACTGGGGCGTGAATCAAAGACTGAAAAATGCATTAAGAGAAAGTTAGTGAAATGCCATTAACCTACCAAAGCCCTCAACTGATAGTGGAGGGCAATAGCGTGAGTTTTAAATTGCACCAAGCCCTCGAGATTATGGCGAAGTCTGTAAGTCTTCCATGAAAGGCTGCAAACCCACTTTGATTGCTTCTGACACAGGCTCATGAAGTTCCATGAGCAAGACTTTGAATCTGAAAACCATCATTAGGGATGCGGTAAATGTGTTTTGACTGAGTGATTATTGTATATACACATGTGCTGATTTATAATCAGATTGAAATTTTAGGGAAAAATATCATACTTTTCTTCGGTTGGCTGTATTGTAAATACTGTGCGCATGCCAGCATGACTGCATGTTTCCCATAATAACGTTAGTATTAGTCTCTTCCCAAAGGGCACCATCAATAAAGCTAAGGGTTGAATTCCTTTTCTAGGCAGTAGACGACAAATCAACAGACTTGGCAAAGACAAGAGGCTCTCCCTTTATTCAGGAATTTGGTAGTCTTGCACACACAAAGACATGTTTAAAAAAGTACTCACACTCCCACAAATAAACACACGCAAAGAGACACACACACACACACACACACATCCTCCCTCCTCATCTTGCTGTAGAGATTCCCCTGGCTTTGATTAATCTCTGCCGTCAGGGGGAAGTTCCTGTGTTTGGGTCCCGACAGGCAGGTTGCCCACTCCACATCTGGAAGCTCTAGCCCTGCCATCTCCAGACACACACACACACACACACACACACACACGCACACACACACACACACACTCACTGACACACACTTGCACTAAAAGGCTACTGCTGCCAACACACAAATCGCCCAAAAGCTCTCTTCCATCATACACCTTCCCCACATTTGCTACCTTTGTTTTCTCCTCTGTAACCAATTATTCCTGGGATTCAAACTGTCTTTAGATGTTGATTTAAGTCTCCCTTCTTTTTCCATTATCTATTGGAATTCTTACGAGGCAGATTGTGCGTCCATTATATTGCAGAGCCTAAGGATGATAATTGATAATTCTTGTAAGGGTGAGGCTAGGTATAAATATATTGAAAAAAGTAGGCTGCAGGGATAATTTATTTTGAAAATCTTCTGAGGAAAAATTCATCCTGAAGCACTACTAGGTAAACCCCACAGTTCTTGGTTAACCTTAGATTTCTTTTGTTGTTGCTGTAGGGTTGTTTCCAGTAGACAAGTGACCACAATGTGACCATGTGATGTTCCAGTGAGGTAGTTTAAACTTTTATGGCAGAAAATTGTGATCCATGTGCAACATCAACAAGAAATGCTGGGAGTCTTGCGTGAACGGAGCTTCTGTGTGGCACAAACTAAGATACTAAAGATAAACTGACATACTACAGTGACAAAGCCATGATTACTTGACTTCCAAATTCCGTCCTTTGACTGCACCTTTGCACCAGTTTTCCAGGAGTTGTGAAAGTCATTCTGAGAAATAAGACAATTGATAATTCTGAAAGCATAAGGTACAATGACTGTCCATCATTCATGGTTGTGTGGCCAATGCAATTACTAGCAGTGCCAAACTAATACTGCATCATTTGTCTGTAATTGACCTATGCATAAAAGCAAGTGTTTTGCTGAAATCATTGAACCATACTGTATTTTTACAAGTGTAAGTGTAATAATGAGAAACTCCAACATTTGCTTAATATGTGTACAAACTTAAATAACAACCATAACAACTATGAGGAAAAGACATATGGACATGTAATCAGGATGGTTTGGTTTTGGATGTTGAAAAAGTGTCATCGTCCATTGTGTTCAGTACAAAGCAAACTACACACAGCTTTGCTTTAATGTTGTGCAACCCTGTAAAAGCCATATACTAAATACATACTCTAAACACATGCAACATTCATGCCCTGCTTCCAAGCCTTGTGAGTCCTTGTATCCTAAGCTTAGACAATAACTTCCACTGAAAGCAATGTCCTTAATGCAATAAATCAGCGTAAACGCAGCCAGTAGCCTCATAGCAGTGTTTCAACACCACATTGTATTTACGGATTGGACCTTTAAGGAGTTAACAGGATTCTGTCTGAAGTGAATGTATACAGTATGTGGTGTGTTGGTGTGCCAGGAACAGGCTTACTCCACCATTCTTCATGAGTGAAAGCCAAGTGAGAGTCAGATATACTGTAGGGGATGAGTGTGTGCAGAATGAAATCAGAGCATGCAGTGAAATAAAGCAGCAGTGGACAGTGTTATTGTGGAGCACTTGTTTTTAAAACATTCTCACTACCCCACTCCTGCAAGTGTTTTCTTGCAGACTGAGACGTTCTTCTCATGATATGAAAAGAAATCAGTTGCCATAGCTTTTGATGTATGGACTGGCAGCTCCATATATGTGAGACTCTTCTGGTCGGCGTGGAGGTAACATGGGGTTGGCTCACGTTTGAAGTTTACATCTGGAAGGTAGTGAACATCTAAAACAAACATCATATAGGCATTAGGGGTTGGGTGAGGTTATAAAATCAACAATCATACGACAGATCAAACATTTTCCAAGTGAACAAATCCATTATGAAATGAAAATGATGTGGGGGCTGATTGTTAAAAGACAGGAATGGCATGATGCATTCATCCGAGTTGGACAGAGAAAGATTAAGTATTAAAGAAAACAAGACATGTTGTAATGGGCTCAGGACTTAAACAAAAAAAAATTATTACATGCGGGACATGTCTTTTGTTCAAATAGTCTGCTTCATTTTGAATTGGCACTCTTTAAGTGTTCACATGACATCTCAGAATGAGCGAGCGAGTGTGTGACACACTGGTTCGATGGACTGGCTGCTCCACTTTGACCTTTTTTTGTGAGTGAGTGAGACAGGCCACCTTTTATTCCCAGACACTTCGTTAAGTCAACTTCCTCTCTCCCCTCAGACCAGAGTGTTATTGTAAAGTGTCACTTGCTGCTGTCAGAGACAGAGGAGATTGTTCTGTCTCTGTGCATGCCTGCTTGTGTGTGTGTGTGTGTCCCATATTCTGTCCATATATCTCTCCAACTGGTTTGTAAGAAGTTGTGGAAGTGTGGGAGTGTGTATGAGTGTGTTTGTGTTGCTGCAGAAGGTGCCTATGTGAGTGTTAGCTGTGACATGACACTGCCTCTCAGTGGACTGATGCCAGAATGCAACATGAATAGGTGGAAGAGTTCGGCGTTCTCCAGTGAGACACCATTAAATACTTAGAAACAGCTGTTACATATATGTACTGCATTTTAAGGAACGACAAGAACAGGGAAATGTAAGTGGCACATCTTACAGTGGCCTGCAGCTGAAAGATACATTTAAAAGAATACTTTACTAGATACTAATATTGATGCTCATATTGATGCTCATTAGAAACAGTTTTCTGCACAGTAAGGGATTAACCTCAAAATTGAAAATAGCTTCAACTGCTTGTTTTGACAGTAATTAATTCAACCTTTTACACTCTGTTTTGAGGAATTGGCCTATTCATTAGTTCAACTCATCTCATTTTAATTAGCTCAGCTTAGGTTTGAAGATCAATAACACACTCGGGTCTGTACAGTAAATATGAAGCTACCCGCTGTATATTGATAGCTCATTTTAGCATAAAGTCTAGAACACCACAACAATTTCCTGGCCGGGGCACAGAGACGTGCAGTCATGCCATCGCCCTGAAGTTGCTAGGCAACCATAAAGAGCCTTACCAAGGTGTTTCCCAGCTTTCAGTCTTTATGCTAAGCTAAGCTAACAAGCTGCTAAGGGTAGTTTCACATTTAATGTTAAGACTTGAGCTATATCTTCTCATCTCTGCACTCTCAGCAAAAGAAGCGAATAGGTTACCCAAAATGTCAAACTAATCCTTTGATTTAACTATTGCTTTCATCTTCTTTAAAGAATTACCTACTATACTTTGAATTATCGTGAAAATACCCCTTTTTCCCCGCTTGCATTAACAGGACACTTTTAAGACATAGGATATCTGGTTTCGTTACCTCAGTGGAATTTTGATAACGCCCTCAATTACCGCGTTCATAAATCATCAGAGCGTGACACCACTGGGGCAATTTTTAGAAGATAATAGTTGTCTTAATTTAAATTGCCACTGCCGAGCAAACTTTGCTTTGAACTTTGAACATGCTTTTCACCATGAAGTCACCCCAGATTGGTCCCCGGGGTACGTTGGGCGGAGAGGGTTATGAGAGCGGACGGATTTGTGGACAAATGAAGGTGATGACACAGACCGGCCGAGCGAGCGCGAGACACAGAGGGAGAGAAAGGAAACAATGTAGTAAAAGAGATGACAATGTCGATAAAGTGAAATTGGAGATCAAGCCAACAGATGGAGGAGCAAAAAAATGTGACCTGTGATAGACGGATACGTACAATCGGGAGATAAAAAGGAAGGGAGAGTGGGAATGACAGATGCACGGCGGGGAAGAGCCAGGGAGGGGGAAGGAAGAGACGGAGAGATGAGAGGGAGGAAGCGAGACTAGCACAAAGGGGAAACGAACAGGAGATGAGTGGGCAAGCGAAAGGGGGAGATCTGTGAAATCAAAATATTAAAGTACACGGAGAAAGAGGAAGATAGTGCAACCGAGCAAGGAATTAAGAGAGGGAGTTCAGGAGAAGCTGGGGGTAAAGTGAAAAGAGGGAAGCAAGAGAGCAGGGGAGAGGCCACAGCTTGCCTTCCTCCGATTCAGATGTGGAACAATAGCTGCCTATCAGTCTGTCAGCACCTAAAGGCGCAGAGGGAGTGAGAAGGTAGGAGTGACACGGCGCTAACATCAATGAGCCATTGTCTGTGTTTGAGTCTCCGCCGAGCCAAATCTCATTCGGTTTCCTATTAAAAAGTTCTAACACTATGACTAATGGCTGAAACTCTGGACGCTGTTCTCTCTTAAAGCCTGTAAACAGAAAGATTGTGCAGACCACATGTAAACTGTGGCGCATGCATGTGTCTCAGCGGGACTGAGGTCCACACATGCATAACAGTCTAATACTTGCATAAGAGTTGTTGAAGGTACACACTTATACACACACACACACGTGCACATGCAGACACACTTATACACACACACACACACACGTAAATGTTGAACAATGATGTCTTCTAATGATTTCCATTACCTTCCTCTGAGCAGAGCCCCTGTTTCGATTTAAACTTTTATTGTTTTTTGACAACATGCATTAAAACGACAGAGAGAGGAGACGGGTTGGAATACGCATTCAAGATAGGCGCTGTGTGTACACAATTGGACTTGACAAAAAGATCAGTCTTCCTGCTGGTAGCCACCGCTCGCCGCACCAGTCACAGATGGAAAACCACCGTTCAAAAGCTGCATACTCCACATAAACATTCCACACAGAAACCAGTATATATTATATTGGTAAAGCATTAAATGCCCACTGCGTGTCGGCCATTGTTGGTCCAACTTTTGACCTCTATGAAGGAGGAAACGACGTCTGACTACACAATGAAATCCAAATCCCAAAAGGAACATGTAATGCGAACAGCGACTGACCCTCTAACAAAGTCAGTTCAGCCATGAGGACTCGAGTATCTCCCCAGAATATCAATAATATCGAAAATATTCACTTCTTTTACTTTGGAAAAGATCAGATTGTTCTACTTACCGTACCACTTAAATCTACCTTACTGACTTTAGTACCAGATGTTTCAACACGACCAGAGCTGTGATCTTACAAGCTAATTTGCTTGTGTTTTAACATTCTGTGATGAATATGCTGCTACTTCTCATGTTTTACAATTATTATTAATTTAAGAACCAAGATTTTTTATGTCTCGTGTCTGAGCTTTCTTGCAATGCCAGCTACATAGTTGATGAAAATTGAAAATGCCAGTAAGTGCTGACTTTCTCAGGGGAGTTTTCCACATTTCTTCCTTTTAGAATCCACTTTTTATTTTATTTTTTTTACCATATTTGCTGAAAACATAAAACACAAAAAATGCTATTTTGAATTGTAATTTAAGTATGTACTCTTTCTGTTTGTGTTTTTAGGCAAATAATGGTGCCAACTAAACTTAGACAATGTGAAAATGAAATGCTAATTAGGGACAACTATACATAAATATATCAGCAACATTATTACATTTTTGAATAGCCAAGGTATGCATTGGACATTCAGCAATATAGGATATCAATTTATATCATATGTGCATAATGTTCAGTGTAAATTAAATAATGTAAAAGCATTTTCTTCATGTAGCACAGTGTACTGTAATTTTAAAATGTTTTGACAGCAACAAAGTCTCATCATCTGGTGATATAATGGTTAAATCAGTGAAATTGATTAACAACCCAATCAAACCCCCACAAATATGGTAGTCATTTTGTTCTGTGAGGCCTACATAAATCTTACTTATTGCCATTTTAAACTCTTCTTATTGCATTATCCTGGTTTCAAACATTTCCCCTATCTCACTAGCACAGAAGATTGTATACGGATTTTTGAATTAGAAACATTTCTGGTCCATCAAATTAAGTAGAAACATTCAGGTAATTAAAATAAACTTACAACATGCTGACAATGAGCGGCGCAAACCTCAATGCAGCCCCCCCTCATAGCTTCATCAGCAGCCGAACGAATACACTTCCCAAGTAATTTTGACAGGGTAATCATTCAGGACACCAGGCAAAGCTTCTGGCACACCATCAGTTTATTTGACTTCAGCCCACTACATGTAAAAACATGGCTTTCCTGTGACCTGTTAATATGGTACAGTTATTAGCCTGGCTTTAGCCCAGCTCTTTATGCACCCGCTCAGTTCATTTCTACACATAGATCTGCTCTTGGTGTGCTGTGTTCAAAGACTGGGTCAATGTGGTTCTGGTTAGGAAGGGAAATGGGCAGACAAAGAAGCGGGAGAAGAGAGAGCGGTCTATGTAAATGTTCTCTTAAATCAACATGTTGGAGCACACTTTCCCCAATGATTTTGACATACAGAACTATAAACAGTGTAAAATAAATATCTGCAAACGATAAAGGAGCACTTTGGGCTTTATCAGTCCCGTGTGTGAGTGTGAAGAGTTGAGTGAGGAGAGCGGTTGCTGAGTATGTTTATGTGTATGTTAATGTACATATGTGTGTCGTAATGGGAATTTTAGGTGGAAGACTATAGGCATATGTTTGTCTGCCATGCAACCATGCGTCTGCTAGGGGCGTGGCAGTGGGTGTAGGGAGGCAAGTGACGGCGGTTTCTTGGGCGTCTTTTTGGGACTTGTATGTATAAATATCTTTGAAAAGCCACATTTAGAGAGCCAGCCAACCAGCTAACCAACCAGCCATCCAGTCAGACATAGTGCCAGACATTCCACAACGCTCATTTCCCCCCCACATTTCCTCTTTTTTTTTTTCTCCCTTACCAGCAACATGCTTTGATTTCATAATCAGCTTCTTATCTATCCAGTTTTACAAGCGAGTCGGAAATATTACAAGCTCTCTTTGCTGGCCCTCCATTACTTATGCTCTTAGAAATGCAGGTTTTCTCAAAGAAAAACATCATTCTCATAAAAACATTTAGTCATGAGTCATAAAATCTTTTCACGCGATAAATTAATTCTCATGCAGATTAACACATTTCAATAATATTCTTACAATATTCATACACATAACCACAAAGTTGCTTTCCTGTTTTTCCATGCGGATTTGAGAGTTACCATCTTTTTAGTTGATTCAATACAGCACAATATTTTCTTATTGAAAATATATATTGGACATGATATGGATGTATACAGTATGTACAGTGCATTTAGACTTGTACTTGTGTCAGTAACATGTTTTCTAGACTATAAAAACAACTCTACAATAA
This sequence comes from Pempheris klunzingeri, assembly GCF_042242105.1. NCBI lineage: Eukaryota > Metazoa > Chordata > Actinopteri > Acropomatiformes > Pempheridae > Pempheris > Pempheris klunzingeri. The sequence goes on along the minus strand of NC_092017.1, from coordinate 17,445,310 downwards.
GTAGGTACAGTGTAACAGGTGTAATATTAGTTACAGTCTGTGTTGGGAAAGCTATTTTCAAACTTTAGCTTGTGATGCTACATGCTATTGTTGGTACTCAAAGTCCCCTTCCGCTCAAAAATGTTTTTTTAAAAAAAAAGTTATTTCACTTTGATGAGTGAGTCACCGTGTAGAATGATGTATTTGCAAGTAGGGATTCAGTTGAATTAGGAAAGCTCACCTTGAATCTCTTTAAGATAACACACCAGCAGGACTTACATCACAACTAATCATGGTCCATGTATGTAACTGACATGGGTGTGATGTGGAAACTTAAAAACATCCAGTGCTTCTACACCAATAATGAGTTTTCAGTGAGTGGCCAATGAATCTTATCGTCAGTTAAGCTTTTGAAGTGAAAATTTACATATTCATAGACTCTTTAATGAACGAGAAGTAGCAGATGTAAGTCAAGGACTAAGTGTAATTAAACTTTAAAAAAAACATATAAGACAGCAGTGTAACTGGAGTGTTTTGGACCCAAATGCAGCACATAGTAAGTTAGTGAAAAGTCACTTATTACGCCTGGCTAGCAGGTGAATGCAGATGAGAACAACAACCTCGATCAGAGTCTCTTTGTGTTTGGAGGGAGCCCCAGGACTCCAGCTGGTGAAGCTGGATCAGGGAGCCGGTCAGTGGAACGAGGAAGCAGAGCTCACTCTCACAGAGGACAGTTCAACAGGAGCTGGTGGTACCGTGAGGTGAAGCAGCAGGTCTGGAACCAGGTGCACTGGGCGAGACAGACAAACCAGGAGGGAGCAGACAGAGGGAGAGTGGAGCCAGGCGGAGGATCAGGAGACCAGCCCGGGGAAATCAAAGCAGCCGAAAAGCCAGGCAGCCACGAGCAAACAGGATCCAGAAAGGACAGGCACAAAACTCGTGGTCAGAGACAGGAGGCTGAGGTGATTACCGGGACAGAGAGAAGGCAGGTTGGTCAGAGACATGCGATCAGTCAAGGAATGAGTGCTGGCGAGTCTTGCATCAAGGAGCAAAGAACAATCCAGCATTGAGTGAGCGGTGAAGGCTTAAATACGTCTTAATGAGTGTTCGGGAGCAGGTGATTGGAACAGGTGGTGGGAGTGGCTGGCAGGTGAATGGAAAACTACAGAGAGGAGGGTCAACCAGAAGGACTGTGACTAACGGACTAAAAGCAACACATATACTGGTCATTTCTGAAAAAATGGTTACATTAGAATATTTTGGAAAAAACTGAACATTTGAACTACTCAATAGTAGCTTTAAACGTCACAATTCATTTACAATAATCATTATGGATTTAGAAAGTAGTGTGATTGTGTTACTTTGCAACTGGATGTTTCGTAAAAAATATCATATATTGTGAGGGGACACTGCATATCTGTTGAACAGAATAGAAAAGAATAGACTATAGCATAGGAGGACACAACAGAAGCCGAAAAATTTGCATATATGTTTCCGTAGGTCACTGGTGTGAAATCAGCTCGCAGCCCACATTTCCATATTTTGAGTTAGAGCAGACCAAGCACACAAGTCAGTCAACCGTTCTGCTCTGCCCTGCGGACTTTCCATCCTCACATTCTCCACTATCTGACTGACATGCTGTGGAGCAGGAAGGGTGGGATGTGCGTTCAAGAGCAACGATGGTTTTCACGGTCACAGACCACTGCACAGGACCCTATAAATGTCATTCTGCCTGGTGGGAGGAGGGGACGAAGATGGGGAGCTAAAAGCAGGATCACCCCAGCGATAATGTGTTCCACAGCCGCAGCACTGTAACCACCTGCAGGTTTAAATCAAATCCCACCATCCCTCACCCCAACAGTGGTGTCAGAGACAGAGATTGAACTGCGAAAGTCTGGCACTCAAACCCAACATGCCCTCACACTTAGAGGAGTGTTCCTGTAATTTGGGGATATATGGAAGAGGGGAAAGGAAGGACTGGTGGTGGGGTTACTTCCCAGGCAAGGCTTCTCAGGAGGAGTACAGTTCCAAACCGCGTCGGTGTCGCACAGCCATTTTGTGGACAGCCTGATCCTGGTTAGTGTTGGTCATAATTACAGCTAGCAGTGATCACACGGAGCAGGGAACCTCAGTAAAATAATCCAGCATAGCTCTGGTATTGGAGGAATTGGGGTTTTCCTTTTGGAAACTTGAAGGGTAGATCATGTTTCTGTTTGTGGAGACGTCTCGTTAGTGAGCAACACAGTGGGCACAGGGAAGTCAGAACTCATATTTCTGTGTGATTTATGGCCACTTTGAATCAGTTCTGTTGGTCAAACAGTTGGGGGTTAACTGAAGTAGTTGAGAAAGGTCAAAGTATTTTTAGCTGCTATATCAAAGGAAATATGCTTTGAGATCAAAAGAGCTATTGGACTTTATGATGAATTTTCCAAGGGTTTCAGTGTGCAGTGTGACATTGTGCAGTGACATAGTGGTTGAAATTGGCTGGTATTGTCAAAAAAAAAAAAAAACATCAGCCTGGCCTGTCGCCAAGTTTTTCCAAGAAGGCTTCACTCATCCATGTGCTGCTATCAGTGTCCTTAGGTTTATTTATCTACATCTCAGCCTGCCGCTGAGCATTAAACCGCAGCGATAATAATCAGAGGTGCTAATGGTTACTGATGGTGCACAGTTCTTTTAGCAGCCTGCTCCTACACACACAAAAACAAACATAACGAGAAACATATACACACACATGCAGAAACACACATATACACACCATGTCTGACGGGGCTAATCCAAACAGCAAGGCTTCTCACTAGGCTTCCTCAGGTGATGCTGGTGTCGGTGGCCCGGTGCCCTGAGGGCACCAGCCTATCACTCTGCCTGCAGGGCCTGACCAAATCTCTGAGCCCCCAGGGCAGATGCCTCTCTCCTCCATAACCCGCCATCGGCTCCTCTGCTGCATTATTGATGAGCTCCCCTGCCCTGCGGAGCTCTCTAACAGCCTCTGCAGTACAGATGGATTCTACAGCGAGAAGAAGTTGGATTGGAGTTTGGGAATTATAGCAGAGGATGTATGTATGTGCAGAGTGTATGGATGTGTGTATGGATGGACAATCAAGCAAGTCTGAATAAAAATGCATGAGTGCTTTTTGGTTCCCGCACTCTGCCCAGTAGGCGTGTTTAGTAAAACAGAGCGTGGTGTGAAATCACAATGTGGGGCACAGATGGAAAATGCTGATATGCCTCCTTTTCTAACACCACTCATGAGGACACAGGAGGACTTGAGGAAAACCTCAGCTCCATATCACTGCCATATCTAGAGGGAAAGGGGAAACCTTCCGATGGGATTTCAAAGGAAACTTTCTACACAAGTCTGCATCCTGTGTTGGATGGAAAATGACAGAAAAGTGAATCCAGGAGCAAACAGGTACTTGAGGTTGGTCTGAGAAAGTGAACTTGCGAGTATGCTGCACTGTGTGGAAAGATGACGAGTAATGGTCTTGTCTGAGAGAAAGTAAGCTTCCAGCCAAAAAAACTGCAACCCTGGGAGCCTTTAACTGGCAGGGATACCATAAACCCTCCTTTTTAAAAGCCATAAATCAACGAGAGTAGACTGTACTTTTCAAATAAATACCGGACTCAGGAGAAGGGGGGGGGGGATAAGGGGTCGGATTTTGGACAGGCAGGCGTTGGCAGAGGATTGTGGCTGTGCTGACATCATTATAGGGAGTTAAAATATCACCCAGACTGTGATAGTTATTTGTTAGCCCCATCATTTGACCTTCTGAAACATTTAGTGTTCAAAGTAACAACAACTAATTGCATTCTCTAGTATACAGTATATATTTGTATAAAAGGTAATAAATGGCAACATTTGAAAGACTCCATAGACCACAAATTTATTTTAAGGTTAGAGTTAAGATTTTTTTTCCCAGTGATCTCAGTTTTAGGGTTATTTGGTCCTTGTTTGGGAGCAGCTTTATACATAATCAGTACTACAAAATGTGTATAATACCAATAATATGTGCAATATGAAAACAACATAACACATTGATTGAAATTGCTTTAGAGCCCACGACTATATAATGTTATATAAGTAGCAGCGATATATATTGCAGAGGGGCTTCCCTGTTGAAATGAGTGATAGCTCATCAGTGGGGGATCAGTTAAGATCAGAGGTAAATGGGCAGCAAGCTGGGGGTGCGAGTGCATGCAAATGGTAGACACTTGAAAAAACACAAGCTAATCTGATATAGTGAGAGAAAAGAGGAGAGGTATAGAGGAGGAGGGCGGAGGGGAGAACGTGTGCAAAGAAGCTGGTTTAAAAAGTGTAAGAAAGAAGAAAGAAATGAGAGAATGCAAGAGAAAAACAGAAGAAGTAGCAGGGAGGAGGAGGAAGTAACCGGAGGAGAAAAACTAAAAGTAAGAAGACAAGAGAGAAGCTCACTGGAATATGTTCCTCCTTTGTTTGCTTCTTACAGTCTGTGAGATTATGGTCAAATGACGACAGCAGCCGAGCTTGTGCACTGTAATACATGAACATCTTTAACCTGATTTGTAGAGAGGGGAGAGGATTGCTTCTGGGCAGCAAGCACAAGTTTTCATACTGCAGCCAAGCTCAGCTAATGCTGCCTGTCTCTCTGATTCCCGGTGCCGTTTGTGGGCAGAGAGCCTGGAGACTGGAGCTGTCAGGGCCTTGCCTGAGACGCCAGGCACTCTCCCCTTCTCTCGCCCACCCACAATTTCCCTGGCTCCCTCCGTTCCCTCCGCCTCTACCTCCACCAACCCTGCCACTGCCTTAACGCTCCCCAGCCAGCAGGCCAGCGCGGCTCCTCCAACCGCTGTTTTGACAAGTGCTTTAGACATAATGTCACAGGGAGCCCCCCGGCCTGCCAAAAATGCTAACTAACCATAACACTAATTAGTCAGCGGGAGAATGGGGTTGGAAATGGTAGCTTGAACAGTGAGCGGTGCTAGTGGCAGCCATTGTGGGGAGACTTGGACTCCATCCTGATTGACTGAGGGAAAAGAGACCAAGAAACCAGAGAAAGAGAGGGGAGGGGAGCTAGATGGAGGGCCAGAGTGGAATTTCAGAGACTCCATTCCCCTGATTCGTGGATGTCAGGGTGAACAGCGGGGCTTTCAGGGGGTGGGTTGAGTTTCGCATATTTCGTCCCTGGTGTGTTCCCCGCCCACTTATCTCTGATACCATCAGTGTCAGCGGGGTTACGTCTCCCATAGCCGTTTAATGGTTTCATCGCCCGTGTCCCCAAGACATTTTATAAGACAAATAAAGTCCTTTCTCTTGTTACTCAGAGGTTTCTTTTTTCCTGTGGATGTTGACTCAGTAGGAGCTTTTGGCTAAAATGAAAACTGCCAAAGAAGATGAATACAGTATTAGAGTTATTGAATTATAAGCAAATTGTTTACATTTATTCGTGCCAGTTGAATGACTTTTACTTTTGCAGATGGTAAAAGCATAATTGTGAAATTTATGAAGAGAGAAATTAGTTTGTATGCAGAGAAATAAGCAAATAGTTGTACTTTCCAAGACATGTGCAACATTCAGTAAAGTTGTCCAGCTCTTAAATAACTTCAAAATAAGTTCACTCAAAAAGAGCAATTGTATTTTACTTGCTTATCTAAAACACGTGGGGAGAAGAGGAGTCAAGGAGAGTGCCCTGCAGCTGCTTTCAGAACAGCAAACACATGCTGTCAGCAGAGTAATGGCAGTCTGATTGGTCCCTCTCACCCACATGAGGAGGACAGTGGAGCGACTGACCCCACTCTAAGCGGTTAAATGATGTCTTCAAGCTTTCAAAAAGTCATGTGGCTTACCAAGAGAATTTTCCCCTCCAAAGTCATCTAAATGGGCACACTGAGTTATTTGCTTAGATTGGCTTAGTGCTGTGAGTAAGGGAACGGACACAGGAGACAATGCAGTCAATGAACTCTGTAATATTTGTCTCATGACGTGCCAAAAATAAACCAGAATTTGAAAATACATTTTGCATAAAAATGTCTTGTGAAAATATACACAGGTCGATGAATTCCAACAGCGTCTTTTAAAATTGTTGTATCCAACAATTCCCAAACCTCAGAGGTAGTCCTGAAAGCAAGAATACAGATGTGCGGTTTCTTGTAGCATTTTATTCATCAGAATTTTACTTTATAGAGAAAATGTGATCAAGCCAGGAATGTGATGTGATTAATGTTTAAAGCTGTGGGAGGTTTGTGCTCGTGGTTTGGTTAAATATCATACAACCACTACCGGAGTTTGTTGTTAATGGCACCAGCCTGGTTTCCAAAATGAGCCACAGCGCCATCCTGTTACTCATCCGATGGGCTCATCAGGGTCTCGTCCTGACTGTGAATCTGAATATCAGAACCTTAACATAAACTGTCGCAATCAAAGATGTGAGAAAGGCGCCTAAGTCATTTGTGAGTGGTGGAGCAACAGATAATGTTGATTTTGGTTTGAAAATAAAAGCTGTGAGCTGTATTGAACTGAATGACAATAAAGTAAGACGGGATCATTAATCAAACATGAATACCTCCATATAAAGACAGGAACACACTAACACACACACTATCACACATCTAAAGCTCATGTTACATGTGCACAGACATTCCCACTTTCTCTGCAAATCATGCTGGAGGCAATCTAAGTTTCTTAAGTTAAACAATGAGAATTTTCATAGTATAAAAAATGCCTAAACAATTAGGTGACTAGATTGTTGTGCACTGATGTAGAACATTAAATCAAAAACATTCCCTTGTCTCGGTTTTCCCATTACCACAAATCCCCAGGATGGATTCAACAGGATTTAATTCAATAACTATGTTCTTCGCTGTAGAAAAGCAAAGATATTGTGATTTGGAAATGATGGACTTTCACAGAAATAACAATTTCAAAATAGGGATGTGCTTTTTATTACTAGCTTTGGAAGGTAGAGACAGAATATTTTTGACAGGGTTGTGTGAAACACTGAAACGCCCATAAACACCTACCAGCATGCAATTCACAAAGCACATAGCAAATGTATAGTATTAAGGAAGTGGTTTCGAACATATAAGTGTTGTCCTTCACAACCTATACTGAATGTATTATGAGTCAGTGTTATTCGTGCGCTTGTCAAGGGCTTCAGCCGAGAGGTAGAATACAGTCATCGCTCTCTGGTTCACTAAGAATCTGATGAATATGATGTGATGTAAAGTCAAAAACCAAGTGTCATTACATTGATGCTCAGTGAACTTTGAACTTAGAGCAGATGGCACTGTTGTTTCAAAATGAGTGTCATTGTCAGACATGAAACTGTGCTTTAGTACAAGTAGCATGCAAAGAATTTATATTAAAGCAACGCAGACATATCACATTTGCCATCACGGACTAGGATGAAGCAAAATGAGATAAAAGCAGTGTGGAGCATCTATAATAAAACCCATCTCTCCAGTACCAGCAGAGAGTAAAGCGGTTGTGACTTTTCTGCGTGACATGTCGCTGTTGCAAATTGATTATTTAAAAGTAGATGGATGCAAAGAAGCTGAGGCACACAAGCATAACAGAGATATCTCAAATTAGTGCTGAACAAAAATGACTCACAGATCATTTGGACTGAATCATTTGGTCTGGATCTGCACTTGGGCTGAAACGGTACCACTGCTTCCAGTAAGTACAGCCTCCCAACTCTCACATTCCCTCGCCTACATTTGGCCCCTGTTCATTGCCAAGCAAACTACAGTGGCCTATAAACTGCAAGAGATCATGGTGAGTGTCAAGTGTGTGTGTCAGAGACTGTCCTCTCAAGGAGAATATTCAGCAACTGCTCCAAAACTACATACAGTATGTTTATGTTCGAGCGACAAAGCCAAGCAGCCGTCACAGGAGTTGTGATGGAAGGGAAGAAGCAAACCAGGTCCACACAGGGAGGAGGTAGGGGTGGATGGATGGGTCAACAAAATTATTTAAACATGGGAAACTGCTGTCTATTTGTCTTTTACCATGACCAAAATCATTCCCTTACACCTTATTTAAGTGTTTATTATTGGAAGCATGACGGCGAAGGTCACCTAATCTTAACAAAGAACTTATTTTAACCCAATTCATGATGTTATGTCGTACAAACCTAACCGAACTTTAACCATAGTGTTCCCACATCATTGAACAACACATAAAGTAAAGCTACTTACTGAAACTCCACTGCCATGCTGGAGGGAACAGGACTCCTATTACTCTCCTAATAACTGACCCTGCTTCAAATACTACAGATGAATGTAAATGAACAAATAAAAAAGTATTGTCTCTTCCTAGTTTGCCATATTTGTTGTGACCACACCCTCACATTGGTGATGGTACACTGGAGAAGAGTGCTTTCCACTCTGGACATACTGTGCCTACAGGGCTTTTATGGCTTTGTGGCCAAATAAGTGCTTATTTTGCATATAGGAAGGAAGAAAGGCAGCGCCATAATCAAATGATACTTATCATTAGGTTGCAAAAGATTTGTCTCGCATGCTAGCAATGTCTCTGACAATTTCAGAATAAGAATCAGGAAAACTTAATTATCCAACACGGGGAAATTCATTTGTTCCAGTGCTCCAGACATCACAAGCACCATAAAATCCACATTCAGAAAACAATAGAGCAGCCTCCGCTGTGGACTACTACATGAACACATGTAATCACGTCTGTGTGTCTTATATGTGCTGTAGTGATTCACATCTAAGAAGCAATAAAGGAAAAGGTTTAACATGCCAATGTTAGAAAAAGCTTGAATTTATCAATTATCCTGCATCAAACCAAAGCTCTTAATCACGTTTAAAAAAGCTCTTCTACAGACAGTGCTGTTCTAATTACATTAGCATGTGCTAGAACATGTGATCCATCACTGTAGCTCCATACACATCACATCTACACCTCAGAAAGTACAAAAAGTCAAAAGCAAATTCTACATCATTAGAATAAAAGTTGATCTAAAAGTGCTCCAGTGCAAGTGACCAGCTAAGAGACCTGCATATAAAACAGGCTGATAGCTTGAGGGATAAAAGAGCTGTTGCTTGTTTTTAGGTTTGTTTGTTTTTTTTAGTAGTTTCTTTCCCCAGGTCCGGTTGCTACTGTCTGTGAATTTGGGGTGAGAGAATAACTGGCAAATAATTGAGTACTTGTTAAACATAGTCTGTGGGTGAGTTGTGTGGGTCAAAATATGAATATGTGTCCTCTCAGGCTTTAGTCACAAAGAAAAAGTGAGTCAGCCTCTCAGGAGGTTTGCTGCTCCTCAGAAGTCACTGCAGTGGTATAAACTGACAGATTGTCTCTGGCGTACCGCTTGTCTAATTTTAAGCTACCACAGGTCAGCCCATCGCTTGTTGTGAGGTCATGTATTCAGCCGCGGTCTTCCAGGACATGACTGCAGGCATCGTGGCATCACTTCCTTTGAGCTGAGAAACAACCCGTCGTGTTGTTTTCTCTGTAATTTGAACCATATGAGAATGAAACTGAGGAGTCAAACCTTTGGCTAAGGGTCATCCCCACAGTGCCTTATTAGTGGAAAAAGGTCATTAGCAGAACAAAGAAAATCTTCGGTGTCAGCAAAGAAACTTGAAATAAGGCACTGAGAGTAGAGCAAAGTTACATCACTGGACAGGCTTAAAGTATTAGACTGGATTCTTTCTCAAGGAGTGCAAGATGCCTTTGAATCCATCATCTGGCTCCAGTGTGGTCCGTTACTTACAGCAAAGCAAAAGTAAATTGACATGTCACATGTCTGTGAAATCAAACTTACACATCGTGGACACACCTCTATGTTATTGTGCTTAATGATTTGCATATATTTCAAAAGCTTGTTCGAAGGACATTTCTGTTCTTCTATCTGAATCAGTAAAAAGTCACTGTGCTCCAGGATTTAACAAAGCATAAGATTATGATCAAGGCAGCTTATCCTTCAAAGAACGCCCCAGATCAAAAGCTGTTTATTTGTCAGCTGTTTCAAGTCAAAGAATTTGGGAAAAAAAAATTGGAAATCTTTAAAAAAAAATGTTCAGCCTCACTGCACTTATTGATCAGGAATTCAACAAATGTGTCACCGTGTTTAGTTCAAGACGCCATGTGCTATTTATTGACTTGACTTATATTTTTCTATTCAGCACAGTAAACATACATCTTAGTCCATCTACAAATCAGATCCAGAGTTTAACTGATCATTCTCTGGGAAAAACAAACCAGTCACAGTCATAAATCATCTCTAGTTTGTTGCTGCTCGCCCATAACAGTTCAAAGATTTGAAATGTGTAGCACCTCTTCAGCTCACGCTCCAGCCTCTAACACGCACTACTAATAGCTAATTATGCTTTTTTTTTTTTTAATCTTGCTAATTTGCTCAACTGTAAATAAATATAGGCAAAAAAAAAGGAACTCTACTCGTAGCTCACAGCTGATGGTGTCAGTTGGAAAATTATACTTATATCTGCCAAAGCATCATGGAAACTGTAGTTCCAAAACATGAAGAATGGTTATCCCTCAAATCAAAGTAATATTTGTAAGAGTGGCAAATATTTTTATGACATTAGAGTAGACGGAGGGTTTGGAGGAGGGTGCAGTTGTCTCAGTTTTGTCGGGGAAAATGGGGGTGGAGGGAGGGCGTGGTGTCAGACTTTGAGAACCCTGCCTTAGATCATCCAGACGTGGCATTATAAACAGATTCACATAAATACACACACACATTACAAATGCACGCTTGCATGCTTATTAGCAAACACAGACACATGGCATACACATTAGATATTGCCAAGCTGAGATTTAATGATCCCTGTGGGGAAATTAAGTATACATATGTACACATACAAGCATGTTTAAACATAAAAGCAAATACATAAACACACACGCACACAAGCAGCCACACACATAAACAGAGTACTTGTTTCTGTTTGCCTGCTTCTGATCCAGCAGGCCAACAGACGCCTCTATGTCCTTCTACCAGCAGAGCCAGTTTATACAGCCTCTGATTTATGAGGCTGTTGCATGCAGCTAAAACAACGCCTTTGACCTCTTTTCCCACAGTTCTCTCCTCTTCTATCAGCAGACGCTGAGTAGAGAATATTTTAATAGCTGGTTAAATGGCAGCAGACCCTTGTCAAACAGTGTTTGCAACAACACTTTGGAGGAGGATCTCATGAATATCACCACACAAATTAAGCCACAAAGTTTCGATGAGTTCAAGACCATTAATATTGATTCTTTGTACTACCAAGTTATGAGACACAGTCTTAATTGCCCGGATGCAGTAAATTATATCTAGGTAAAGTGCTATGTTGAAAATGTTTTGTACAATGAGGCAGAGTGGAGGAGAATATCAGAAAAGACAAGCTCACGAGATAACAGTAAATGTGTCTATCAGGGAGACTTGATGGTACAAGCTTCAGCTGAGAAACAGAAACAGACCAACAGACAGAAAGGTTTAGAAGTAGCACATAAATAAATGAAAAGAAATAAATAGGGTAACAATAGGCAGGAAGATAGCTCGAGCAAACGAGTCCCAATATAAGTAGACAGGTATGATGTGAAAATTTACAGAGGGGATGAACTAATTTGACCACTGGATTAGGGCTTCTAAATCCCACTTGTTATTACTTTGGCTTTGATTCAGGAAGGAGCTGAAAAGATTGTCACTAACTATGATCAATCTGTGGGGCATTTTGGGGGGGAATGGGACAGTCTTTGACTAGTGCAGCTTTATAAAACCATTTTTATAACCAGATATGGGAAAAAAAACAAACATTTTGACTGTTTTCCACATGTTTCCTCTTCTTTTGTCTAGCTTAAATCAAATTGAACTGACTCTTGACATCAGTGATTTGCCTCCATGTGTTTTTACTTATTGTAAGAGAAAACTCTCAAAACACCAATACAATATTCAATCTTTTGCTATGATGGACATTATTTGTAGTTCAGAGGGTGGTGTGTAGCCAAGGCTGACTGGGCTACAGTTTGCAGGAGAGCCTCATGGGTACGCTGTATTTTCTGATGTTGGCGGAACAGAAAAGTGATGGAGGCCAACAACAGACCTCAGAGGGATTTTGCATCATGTAGAAGGGCGTGAAGGGTCATCAGAAGTCACGCTGACCCCTCACTCCTTCCCAATGATTCACAGTTTAGATGTCCACACTTCCCACTCACTCACTTCGTTTTCTCCTGATCTCCTGCCATCTTTTTTCCCAATGGAGGCGGGTTCTTTCCATCTCTGTCTCTAGTGCCATTTACTCTCAGACTATCTATCTGTAAACACATGCGCACATATGTGTCCACAATTGCCCTCGCACTCAGCCAAACTTCACAGAATCACATCAAGACTCTTATCGGAAACACATGTCCCGCGTGGAACTTCCTTAGATCCCCAAATTAATACAGAAAAGAATCAAAATATTATGTTCCTTATTATGGTCGCTGAAAAACTAATGAACAACAACAGCAAAAATGAAAAGCGTCTTAATTCTGTTTCCTCAATCTTGCCAACAGCTGGGAAACAAAAATCAACCCCGAGTCACCTCAATTTCTCCCCTCAAAGGGTGAGGAGATTTTGCAGAATTACTGGAAATTACATGTTGAATTAAAAGCCCATTTTATCTAAAAGCAGAGGGCCTGTGACAGAAGCAAAATATTATGGAGTGCTGGCAACAACTCTCTGTTGGCTTAACTATTCCAGCCACCCTGCACAATTTTACATTACTTTATTGTTTCAGTAAAATAGCTTTTTCCCCCTCAGCTTTTCTCTTAATTCATCAACTTTTCTTTTAATGGATGCCATTTGTCAAAAGGGAGAGAGATAAACACACTTTCAGCTATGGGATTTTAAAGGGGGAAGACGCTCTGGCTTTTTTTCTCCTGCAGAACTTTTTGGATTAGTGTTGTTACGCTTCCATTTTTTATATAGTGATTCTTAATTCCAGTTTCTCTGTTGCAAAACTCCCAGTGAAGCTCTTGGGCTGCCGTCCAGAATGACAGTCTGTTTGCATATCTAACTGTCCACCCTGCACTCATGCAGTAGTCACACACACAAATGCACTTACTCCATCATACTGTGCATGCTGACCCACCCACACAGCCACCTACTGGACCTACCCACACACACACACACACACACGCACACACACACACACCACTATGTTGAATGTGATGAACTGTGCTTGACTTCTGCAATCTGTTCCATTGGATGGCCCACACCTCATGTTACAGTCAATTATGAATCCACTGAATCACAAAGTGTGTTTACATTCACACTAATGGTGCAGTTACAACCTCAGTAAAGTGATACTCTGATTAATTGACATGTAAACACTTTAATAAGTTAGATAAAGAGCTGGATAAAGACTTAGGTTCTTTTGAATTACCTTGTTCCTGTTTGGTTACCATGTGGTGTTTTGATTCTGCGTACTCGCCGCTCACCTCATGACGTAAACCAGATGCAAAGCGACGTGTTTAATAAAAAAGCGGAATGGCTTGAGGTGGAGGAAAAATAAAACTTGCTTTCTTTGGGGCAACAGAGACACAGCTGTTACAACACTGCATTTTATAGAGCTTGAGTTAAGTCATGAATTACATAGGGCAACAAACACAAACACAGTCCCTCAGTTTTCTCATTACATTTACTGTACTATTAGCCTCTAGGCTTGTACACATTCTTAAACTTAAAGTGCCTCAAGATCCATTTAAAAATGTATTTTTTATTCAACTTAGCACCTCCCTTCACTCCACTACATTTATGTGACAGCTTACTAAACTGTCTAGACTTCATACAGGTATTCAGTAGTCTATGTAAACATAGTTGCAAAGTCAAAAACTGCTTCCTGCTCCTTTTCTGGACAAAAAAGTTTCACCTTGTAAATCAACTTCCCGTGACTTGCAGTACAACTCTGCAAATGCATGGACTGCTCGGCTTCTCCCCATTTACCACAGGATTTGGGAGTAAGCAGAAATGTAGCAAGATGTAGAGGCCTTTCTCCTCCTACGTTGTCTTGCTACAACCGCCTGAGACGAGCTGGTTGATGACCTGAAATTCTGAAGGGTGCAGGATGGTACATCCGTCTCTCACTCCCCCACTTTCTCTCTCTCTCCTGCCCTGCTTTTGCCCTTGTTTGTAGCGGAGGTATGTCTCCTCCAATCTCACATTTTCGTTGTATTTTGGATGCGATTTTGGGTTTTGGTTCACTGCCTGTGGCACTCAGAGTTGAACACGTCTCTCAACTTGAGCTGTGTTGTGCACAATGTCAGCATCAGACAGAGAGGAAAATTAGTAGTGCTTGGAGGATAATGTAAGCAGCGTCTTACAGGGTGTATTTGTCTTTAGCACAGTTCACTTACATTCAGCCACAAATCACCTACACTCTACACTCTACACGCTTCTCTCTCACCTTTAATGGTCTAAAACTAGCAACTGATGGTATTACAGGTAGAAATGTGGAGGACGAGGCAGGATTGTGGCTAATCCACAGCGTCACTCTACTCAACCTCCCATCCCCAACACCTAGCCAGCCCATGTCCAGCCTGTTGGCAACAAACTGAATGAACTGCACTGCCATATTAACTCCCAACTGGACAGGAGGGATTGCTGCGTGTTCTGTTTTACTGAGACCCGGCCAACCTCAAACATCCCGGATGGAGCCATACAACCTGACGGCTTCTCCGTGCACGAACTGTGCTGCTCATGTGCGCCAAATTGACCGGCTAGATGACCAACTACAACGGTAACGTAAAAGCTAGGGGGAGTATGTTAAAAGCTCATGGTGCACTTATGTGGGAGAAATCTCCCAGTCCTGTTTACCCATGTTGGAATAACTTAGGTGTCCTCAGGACTGAATTCCCCTCCGTCCTGCCAACTGCTGTTTACATTCCATCACAAGCCAACGCTTCAGTATCTCTGGAAGAGCTTTACGGCACAATCAGTGGCTATGAGAATCAGCATCCACAGGCTATTTCCACTGTGGCAGGGGACTTCAATCACTGCAGCCTCAAATCAGTGCTACCTAATACCACCAACACGTCAGCTGCCCAACCAGGGGCGACAAGATCACGGATCACTGCTACTCCACTACCAAAGGTCTGTTCCACATCCTCATTTTGGAAAATCTGACCATTTGTCTGTGCTCTTGCTACTTGTTTACAAGCAGAAAGTTAAGAGCAGAAAACCCGCCTCAAGGACAGCGCAGTGCTGGTCGGTGGAGAGTGAGCTCAAACTTGAGGGTTGTTTAGATTCAACAGATTGGTCAGTTTTCAGAAACCCTCTATTAGTATGTCAATACAGGCACCGACTCTGTGTGGACATCTGTATTCCCACTCACACCATCTGCTCCTATCCGAAGCAGAAACCTTATAACAGCAACATTCAGCTGAGATACACACATCTGTATTGCAGTTAAAAACTCCATTATTGTCTTCCATGTACTGTATAGTATATCTAATTATCATAATAAGAGACAGTGTCCAGCCCAATAAAGATGGACTCTGCATCATCACTTTCTTTGTACGTCTTTCATGCAGTCACCAGCGTTGCAGTGCTCACTGCGCACAAAGTTTAAACCTCTTTGTAGTCGACGCTGCCCATCTGTTTCCCCAAATAATCACAAAGTGCAGAGTTTCTTTTATTTTTGTCATCAGATCTTGGTTAATAAACATTTCTCTTCCTGCAACGTGTTTGGAGCACCACATGTTCAACTTACTGCTGCAGTGCTGCAGTAAGAATTGAATTTTTCGTGACATATGGAATTGACAAGAGTTCACTGGAGAGTTGTGTGTCCACCAAATGGCTGGGGGGCATGTGGGGGTGTTTGAAACTATCTTTAAGTTTCAGAGATCGTGAAGATTTTTATACTCGGAGTTCAGCCATACATTTGCTGTGTGGGTGGATCAGGACAGAACATCATCAAGTCAGACAAGGTCAAGAATGTGAATCACAGAGCAGAAAAAGTTGAGATGAGTACACACGTCTCACTTATGTAATCGGAGAGTAAGTGTATTGCATATTTTACTTTGCTGTTGATAGACGGGTGATGTTTACAACATCATTTTAGCTGTTGCTGAAAAGTTTTTCAAATTGTTTCATTTAAAAACTGTAAAACTAAAAGATGTAAAACTGCAAAAATTTAAGAAATATTTAAAATAACTAGTATATACCATTAAAATGCTGTTTCACACCTTCTTTTAAGATAAGTAATCTACACCAATGCTACAATTAAACTATAGTATTAAGGAAAGGACAAGATAAATTCCCTAACATTTTGTGTTATTTTTCCTCATTTTGTCATGTGAGGACAGTAGAGGCCAAAGAAATTGGGTTTTGGGAAGAAAACATTAATTGTTTTTAACTTGTGCAGTGCTAATATTCATCGGTGAACCAAATTAGTTCCAACAAACCTGTTTTCACAATTTTGTTTGTCCTGCCTGCTTTTGCAGTATTTAAACTCCCACAATATTTGTCATATTTTATCAGTTCATACCACAAAAAAACTGTGTTTTTACTTATTTGAGCACACACTGTACTTCAAAGTAGCTTGTTTTGATAATTCAGGTAATCAGTTTCTCAGTGGAATCAGGCACCTTCCTGCTACCCCCCCCCAACACACACACACACACACACACACTCAGATTTCCCGCTGTACCTCCGCAGTCACCCTGTGACTCAGTCATCTCAGTAAATCCAGTCTGTCCAATCGATTAGCCACCCCTCTGTGAGCACCTCCCTAATGTTGGAGCTCTGAGAGGCCGCTGTGCTTCCCACCTGTTTCGTGCAGATAGGCCACCATGACGCTTTTCACAGCGAATGTAAAGACGTCCACTCAAAAAAACAGCTTGCGATGATGTGCGAAAGTTTTAATGAATTCATGCTGATGGTTTTCTTTTGCTCTCCCATTGGTGAGTTCTGTGGGTCTGATTGGGAACGGTTTGTGATAGAAGACTGAGGCCAACATCCATCTGCAAAGCCAAGACGCCCTGAAACAAACTGATAAGGCGAGGAAAGTCACTGAGCTACCACAACAGCTTACTAATTGAGGCCAGTGTCTCCTCCTCAGCTTTACTCTCAATTGCGAGGAGCATCCCTTTTGTTTTTTTTATGATTTCAGTGGCTGGATGTTGTCATGATTATGCTTCTGTTAGAAAGTTGTCACACTTTAGACATGACTTTCGTTGTTCTTGAGGGATGTTCTGGTCGAATACCAATGATGTCATGAACTTTAAAGAAGAGAGCTTAGCATTTATCAATACTGAGAAGATGAAGAAAGCTGTAAGATTCAGTCTAGCTTGTTGGTGGTAATGGCATCGAAGTAGGCAAAGACATTCGATAAATGTTAGTTAACTGCATGTACACAGTACCACATAATTAAGTAATGGACACACATTTTTTTCTGTAAAACCTGTTAGTTCAGGACCTTGCCAAACTGCCAACTAACATAACAGATGAGAAACATCTTTGTTAGCATAGAGAGAGAGACTCATTAGCCTTGTATCAAACTCTGACATCTTGGCCACAATAGATGGTCCGGGCATAAAGCTAATATGCATTACACGAGAGTCTGTCAGGGATCCATGAAGTAAATTAGTCCTAACAGGTCGGCTTGGCAGCTGCATAGGCCTGGCAAGGCGGCCAAGAGCCGTGTGTCTGATGAATCCATTTAGTGGACAGACACTAACAGTTGTTTTCAATGAAATAAAGACAAACAACAGCAGACCGAGCTGTGGGGTTATGTGACTTGTTCTTGTTTATTCTTTATTCTTGGGTTACTATAAGGTAGGACCATATGTGTATATCTGGAATGTTTAAAAGTATGAAATGTATGGTTTAACGTATGCTAAAACTTCTATTTTTATTTTTCATCTGGATTCAAAATACAATGCCAGTATTTGTCAGAAACAGAAAAATGTGTGCAACTAAAGCTAAAGCTAAATTATGAATTCATCCGCATTAAAACAGTGTAGGTGATTACAGCTACAAAACAAAAAGAATGGCGGCTATAGGCCACCAGTGGACATTAGTCGTGAGGGCATAGGCATGGCCCCACCTAAAAAATGAGTAATAGTGTATAGCGCATAGTATATGCTGTATAATACACACAAAATATCTAAAAAAAACTCTGTCTGGTGAGGACTCCGGGAGTTGTTTTCACTCCAATAATGCTTGGGAGCATTCATGGTCGAAAACATCCAAAAACATCTGACAAATGACCCCGAGGAGCTGAACCGCAC
This sequence comes from Pempheris klunzingeri, assembly GCF_042242105.1. Taxonomy (NCBI): domain Eukaryota; kingdom Metazoa; phylum Chordata; class Actinopteri; order Acropomatiformes; family Pempheridae; genus Pempheris; species Pempheris klunzingeri. Next base: position 17,427,117 of record NC_092017.1, on the reverse strand, counting down.
TCAAAGAAATATACTTTAATGGAAATCAGTAACACAGAGCTCGAAGCTGGCTTATGATTGGCAAGTGGACAGACCAAACCCCCAACACTGTAGCAGAGAGGGAAGCAGAGCAGCTTTTTCCTTCCAGCAGCTTTTTCCCTTTTTTGTTTAGAGACATCGAATCCTCTGGAAAATTCTAAAAAAAAAAAAGTGATTTATATTGTGTGATTTTCATTTATATTGCATAATGTATGTACTGTAGGGTTGACTGAACAAACTATTTATAATTAATGATTTAACTGTTCAGTCAGTAATCCAATCATAATTAGAAATAATGAATATTATATCCATAATAATAGCACCAAGGCCTTTGCAATTAGTGGATTGAGAATTGTTGTCATTTTAAAAAACCGTCTCTATTCAAAATATATTTCAAACTGAAAGACTTTGATGTTTCAAATTCAGATGATATTCTCACCCAAAGTTAAGTGATAAATACTCAGGTTGAACGTTTTGGACAGTTATATCCTGCAGAGACTGTATTTCTCACTTTTATACATTCCTTTCTAGCTACAATGGCTGATCTCGCTTTCCAGTCATTATCTTTTTTCACTTTACTGCACCTTGTTGACTTTTTCTTGAAAAGAGCTGTAGGAGTATTTGCATATATCATACGTAAAATAAAGAAAAAGAAAAGTAATTCAAGAGGCGTTCAAGGGGTGCAGCACTTTTTTTTTTTTTTGAAGCAGTAAATTCTGACTTTAAAAGCCTGCAGATTGGTGGTCTTTGGAGTGTAAATTAAATTTCCCTGTCGTATTTTAAAAAAGGTGCAGTGTAGACCCAGAGCTCTGTTTTGAAATGCCAAGAGGATTAATGGCACTGATAAGTGGGGTTGGTGTATTAAGCTAAGTCCTTTGAGTGTTGCCATTTCTATTTCAGCTATAATTTGTGGAACATGGATTTGAAGTAATACAAAGACAAAAAGAGAAAATTCAGCAGAGAGAGAGAGATAGAGAAAGGAAGGAAGGACCGGGGCTTACAAGGGAAACAGTGCAAAGGTTCAGATATACTGTATGCTTCTCTGGGTTCGCTGTGCTCGCATGCCAGTGAATTACAGAGAAACAGACGGAGAACAAACATGAACACAGGCAGACATTCACAGACGCACACTGTGACTTTTTCTGCATGACTGGAGGTACATATCGCGAGCTGCAGTGGGGGCAGAGGGCAGATGGTGCCTTTGAGGTGGGAGGTTGAAATGTAGAAAGGTAGACGTGGTGTGTGCATGTGTGTGCGTGTGTGAAGTGTGATGGTGTTGGGAGTGTTAACATACGACTCCGGCTGAGGTGTTTGGAGCACAGCAGCGTTTGAAGGTGAAATACAGTGAAAGAAAAAACTTTGACAATTTCATCTGCAGTTGTGCATTTTTCTCCAACCTACATAATCCGATTTGGTAAAGAGGTTGATATTAAACGTAGCGCCAGATCGTGTCGTCTTGTCTCTCTTGCCTCGTCAGCCATTGTTTCTTCTATTTATTCCGTCTTGGTTGTGTAGAAGAAGCTCTCTAAGCATCTCCCAATCCCTCTACAATGTTAAAGTCCTTTTGTTTTGAAAACATTTTTTTTTTTTTTTTACACTTTTAAAGAGTGAATGAGGTCCCTCCATAACTCTCAGCACTGTCAGAGAAAATGATTGAAGTTGTCAAAAATTAGAACTGAAAGGTTTTTAAGCCTGAACGAGAGTCTGAATGACTGATTCACACAAGGGGTCAATTGTGTAGGGTGTGGGATAGGTGGGCTGATGTCTCCATCTAGTGTTCAGAGTTCTCTGCCTTAGAGTCACAGGTGTCTGAATGTCCAGAGCAAAGGAAATATTCTTAAACAAAAACAGAAGGACAGTCTTTGACATCAATTCACCACATTCGTACCTGAAAGATTTAAGTGTATAAATTTAAGGGAAAAAACAACTTTATGTACTCAACGTATTTATTAAATTTTTTTAATTTATGGAACTGGAGTGTTCTGTATGATGTACATTTTATAAGTGTTCAAAGGTGAACTAATGCTAATTGGTCAGTTTGTGTTAAAGTCTGTCTTCATTGGTTTCTAGGAACAGAAAGTCGGGTGGTTGGGTCCAGAAATACAGTCAAGATTACAATTAAATCGGTTACATTGGGAGCTGAATTCAAGGCAAAAGGTATCTAACGTGTCATTGTCCTTTTTAGTAGTAGTCTTAAGACATTTACTGCATAGTGTAATAGACTGAAAGTCTAAATCACCGTCTGAACACATATTTCCTTAATTCGTGTACATGGAGAGACTCCGTGCACGTGTTCTGCCTTCAAGTTGTCTCTGTCTACCAGCGATTTCCATCTGTCTTTGTATGAAATACTAAACACTCCCATCCCCAGAACAGTTCAGTTTCACCCCAAGCAAAGTTTTCTTTCTCATACTTAGTTCTGACTGATACACACATACACTAAGCTCTCACAGTGATAACAGTATCTGTTCTAATAGAAAGATAAAACAATTATAACAAGAACATAAGCTAAACCATCAGTTTATTCCCCTTAGAATAAACTTTTGGCACAGAGTGGCAACAACAATATGGGACAATGAATAACTTGGAGATAAAACCGAAGAGTAAAACTTAAAAATAACAATAATGATAAGAAATGATGGATAAACTGCAATCATGTCAACCAAAGGATTAAAAAGAGTCCAATCAAGTCCTCGCTGTGTCCATTTATTCGTTTTGCTTATATATTGCTATAAACTTATACTTATCAAAGACCCAAAAGTATTAGAAGTATAAGAATGATAAGAAAAGTGAAGGAATTTCTCTACTACCCTAACTGCAGCATACCAGATCTTTGTTGCATCTCGTCCCCGTCTCTCTATGAGCTCATTTCTCCCCATGTTTCCTGTTTTTACTGATTATTATCAAATGGGGTTAACATGTCAAAAAAGCCCCAGGTGTTTTTGGTAGGCTCTCAACTGTTCACGATTCTCTAAGAATGGACAAAAACTGTAAAAAAGTTACAATTCAGATAAACTTTGTAAGTTCACATCTTTATTTTCTTTCATGCTCATCATGTACATTTCTTTATTGTTATCTATTTATTTATTATTTCTTGATCCATACTGAGAATGTGCTGGCATCTGTGAACCATTTCCTCTCTACCTCTGTCTTGCCCAGCTTCCAGAGCTCAGAAAGAAGCCGAGTCCCATTTTCGGCTGTAATCAGGAGGTATTTCTTGTTGTCAAGATATTTTTTGACATTGTGCCGTCCATAAACCAGAGACTGGCACAACCGGCCGAGCACCAGCAGGAAGAGCGAGTCCCTCTCATCATCACTGAACCGCATAATGCTCTCCCAGCCAGCTAACAGCGCTCCACCTACATCCAAAGGTCTCGGGTTCTCCAGCATCAAGTATGCGATTGCTATCGCCAATTCAAACACGTAACATCCATTCATGAGCAGAGAAAAGTCCAAGATGGCTGACACCTCATGATGCCCGTTGTCAACAGGCGAAACAATGATGTTCTGGTCATTCAAGTCCCCATGTATTATTCCTGTCAAATACAACATAGAAAAATATTCTACCTTTATGTACTGTAGGGAAAATCTGGACATTTATTTGAGGTAATTCAAGCCAAATTCCTCCCCATGATTTATGATGATGCTGCTAGTATCATCATCATATGTTACCGCCATAGAGTAGAAGTTTTTAGCTCTGTTTAAAGGCACCACTACTTCCTGCATTGTCACTGAACATTGTCGTATATTCTGAGTCAAGGAATCACCCAGTATATAATAATAACTTTGAGATATGAGGCTGGATTACCAGAAAAGCAATAGAAAAAACCAAACTGAATCATAAATAGAGTATAATAGGTAACCAAAACGATACAGGAATAAGGAATATAAAACTTGTTATCTGTTTTACCTTTTTGGAAAGAGCTGATTTTGGGCTGCACGTGTGATTTATACTGTTCGATGACTGCTTTGATCACTCCCTGCAGGGGTTCTCCATCCATCACTGACAGGAAGTCCTCCAGGAGAGGAATGTTGGATAAACTCCACCGTTCGTCATCTCTTTGTAAAACATCAAGGTTCGGAGAAACCAGCTGAAAAAAATACATATAAAATATAAAACATTTTGATAACGTTGCATTTTACTTTGAAGCTTGTCAGTGTGGTTGTTTGGTGGCCAGCAGGTGGCTCAGAGTTGGTTTATTAGAGCTTTTTTGCTGAAAACAGCAGGTTATTGCTGGTGGAAACTGGACTGATGAGAGCGGTGACAGTGTGATCAGTAAACCAAGACAACAGGAGATCTGAAAGACTCTAAAATACTGTGCCATTAGCGCAGAACCTGTTTTTTGAGGTGAGGGTAGACCCCCTGTGTCAGCCATCAACTTTGGTCTTTGAACTTACTTGTTGCAACGTCTCATCCACGGTGGCAGCCAACTTGCCCACGTTATAAAGATCTTGCTTTGTGACTGGAGATGCTGCAACAGTTTTTCCAGGGATGTAGGTCATCAGCCTCACACAGTAGGTCTGAGAACCATGTCCGCAATCTAATAAGTTAAGATGGTCACAAAAAACAGCAACATTTAGTTGTAGTTATAGTGTGTTGTCTCTATGGGTCAGTCACATTGGGCAAAGCTAATGATGTTAGTTTGATGAAATTGTTATTATCATAACCTTTATTTAATCAGGTACTCTGACTGAGATCATGATCTCTTTTGTAAAACGGACATGACAACAACAGAGAGAAATAAATTCAATATAACTAGAATTGAATTGGCCTGACATCTGGTCTGGTGGGTAGCGGTTAAAAATGGAAAGAGGTGATTTTGTACTTAGTTCCTGTCTTCATCGATATCAAAATTACATGTTTTTTTCCCCCAGAGAAGTGTTACATATAGCAAAGTGCACACACTTGTGGTCTTGTCAAGCAGTAGCCTATATAGAAGAGGAGCAGCCAGTCATATCCCTGTCGCTGCCAAAGGTGTGCATATGATGCAGCCCTGAGGATCATGAATGACTTCTGCCGTAGGTGCAATAGCATTCCTGGTCTAACGGCATTTTTCTATGCCATTTCCCACGGCAGTTAGTTGCAGTGAGTTACAGCATCTCACATGTCCTCAAATCAATCAATCAATCAATCTTTATTTATATAGCGCCAATTCACAACAGCGTTATCTCAAGACGCTTTACATAAAGAGCAGGTCTAGACCAAACTCTTTAATAAGAGAGAGACCCAACGATTCAACGAATTCAAAATTAAGGATTCAAGAATCCCCACATGAGCAGCATCAGATATTATATTGAGCAACAGTGGCAGGAAAAACTCCCCTTTAACGAGAAGAAACCTCGAACAGAACCAGGCTCAGATGTGGGCGGCTTTCTGTCAGGGTCTGTGTTGGGTGGAGGTTGGACAGAGAGAGAGAGAGAGAGAGAGAGAGAGAGAGAGAGAGAGAGAGAGAGAGAGAGAGAGAGAGAGAGAGAGAGAGAGAGAGAGAGAGAGAGAGAAACAAACAGCAACCAACATACCAACAGCGACTATAGCACTAACAATAAGAGTGTTATTAATATGGTAAGATTGAAAAACATGACAAGTGGCCATCGATGACACCATGGTTGTTTGTTTGGAGAGAAAATAACTTGTTCTTTCATTCCCATGGTGTTTAGATTTGGCACTGTATCTAAATTTTGATAAGGTGTCACCAGCGGCATGAGAATATGTGGAGAAAAGCCAAGGTGTGGGAGGAGTCAGCGGTCAGGTCTTTCTGACAGCCCCTCATCAAACTGTAGCTCTGGCAGTTGCTGTTAAAAAACGCCCTAACACAGCCGAACAAGAAACTGTAATCTAACATCCAAACATAATCTTCCCTATAAAAGCTTCAACCTCAGTGCCTAAACTTCACCATCTTTAAACAAAAGAAATACCACAGCTACTTTAAAACAGGGTCAGCGCCATTTTAACCAGCCGACCTGACGTCCACGTGCCTAGCTCCTTTTCCTCAGGGGGTGCTGAGACAACCTCAAACACCCGCCTGTCACTTCTTCCCAGAATGCCAGTAAGCCTTGTGAAGTAACTGCACAAATATTCTTTCTGCTAGTTCACACATGGCAAGAATGCAGTGTGATTTTTAGGGTTCAGATTTTTGGGCTTGACAAATTGATTAAGGAAATAGTTTGACCATTTGAGAATTACGCTTTCTGGCAGAGAGTTGACAGCAGAGATATTTTGCTGTTACCTATTTCCTCCATACTCATGAGCTGCCCCGTCGTGGTGCGCAGGGCCGTTTGAGCAGGAACTCCATGCTGGCGCAGAAAGGACATGGCGAAGGTCTGCACCTCCAGCAGAGAGGCGTTCTTACTGTCCTCTGAGTTCATGATTTTCAGGACATACTTGTTTCGCTCCTCGTCCACCATAAGGAAGTTCTGGTCGATATAACTCGGCAGGCTGGAGATCTCGGATATGGTCACTCCATAAAGTTTCAGAGCCAGTTCAGCTGCTTGCTGCGGCGTGAGTGTTGGCCTTGGATTGACAGCTGTGGTATTATCTACACATGCGAGTAAAGCCACAACACAATTTTGTATCTTTGTAAGACATCACATAAATAATGAATTAATAATAAACTACAGACAAAAATTAAACAAATCCTCATGCTCTCTACAGGTGAGGTAGTATTCTATGCACAGCAGTAGCCAACTATATATATCATTACGATATATTTAAAGCATATATGACATATTAAGAAGGCTTTGGCGTTAATTAGACTACTAAATGAGTATATCTGAGCTTTCAATGACCTTTATTTTCCAGTTATATAAGAGATAATCAGTGCACTTACCCATTGTCTCAGACAGTGTAGAAGGGAGCGAGAGGCTGACCTTAGAGAATGTAAAAGTCCTAACTCACTCACTCACTCTTTATCTGAATTCTGCGTGGTCTGTGAAGACTCCTTCAAGGGTGATCTGGAAAATCTGGTCTTTCTGGTTTAAATTCTGGTCTTTCTGGTTTAAATTCTAACGTTGAAGTCCAATGAAAGGACATTTAACCGGAGCTTCGGATATACTGCTTTCAATGAGGAATGAGGAAAGCCACAAATCAGTTGATCTGTGAGAAAAGCTTGAAGCAACATAACATATTCCTGTTTCCAAGTGCTGTTAGGGCATACAGGGCTGGAATTACAGGGGAGACACAGGGGAGGAATCGACGACTGAGACACTGTATTCACAGATCTTTAGGTTAATTATCTGAAGTCTAATATCAATTTTAATGCAAATTGAACCACATCCGCTTTTGGCAAAAAAGCCATTTACAACAATTATAGTATGTGAGCCTGACGCACATTAACGGCCCATTTTTATATTTTTCCAAAAGCACTGCAGCCTCTGTTGGAAGCAGCAGCTTATGAGGACCACACGAGGGCAGCATTACACCAGATTTGGTCCGCAGCTGTACAGACAGAAGGACAAACGGTACCAAAACAATTTATCGGACAGGTTTCAAAGCACTTTACAAAACAACATAACTTGGAGCAAGAGCTACAACTACACTATGCTAGAGCATCAGTGCGGTACACCTCTTAGGCCACCAGCAAACAATGGAATGACGTTGAAAAATGAAGTTTTTCACAGGATTACAACATCACATCTTGTCAAACTGGCTCTTCCAGCCACCAGCGTCTGGTTTGTCATAGCAAAGTCTTCACTGGACCCCATGTCTGTATGTGCAGTTCAGTCTTTTTAAAATTCTGTGTTTGTTATCCCCTCACAGATCTGATCGGTATTATGTGAGAAAATGTCAGCTGTTTAGCCAAATCATGACTATAACCTGACTAATGAACAAGGGACTTTTTTTTTATCTATTTTGTAGTTGAAGTTAAATTTTAGCATTCAGCATATACACCTAATACATGGACTATGGGGTGAGATTGCTTTGTCAACTCCTATATTACTTTAAGATAAGTTACAAGATATATTAACAAATGCATCACTCTATTTGCTGGAGTATCTGATTCAGAAAGCAGTGAATGTTTTTAAGACATGAAAATCTAAGCACACATGTAATTGAATGCATCTACTGAATGTCATGGATTTCCAGTTTTCCTGTGGGGATGTTATGTTTTATGCTATACTGTTGCTTTTTTTTCCCCCTTTGCATGTACAGTGTGGCTGCAAAGTGGAACAACAAGAAGATAACCATGAGATCCTTTCCTCCACAGTTTTAAGTCAAGTGCTTCTAAAACACAACACAGAGAAGATGGACAGCTTCACCAGGACTGCAGCTAAATGTCATTAATTCTACTTAAATGTTCTTTTTGAAGTCAGCGCTTGTTTCACAAGAGACACGAGTTAAAAAACTACATGAACCGATTTCCTGTTGTGCAAGTGCAGTAATTCCAAAGACATGTTTTACAATGCATATGCAATGCAATGCATGCATGCAAAACCATACAAATGAATTATTTATCGTCCCACTACAGAGGAGCATTAGTAGAACAAATAAAGACAAAACAGGGACTGTACATTTTTAAAATGTATATAAAAAAATATGCTACTGATGTAATGTAAAGAGATACAGCAAGGGCCTCTAGGGCCTTATTCCTCTAAATATTTAATCTATCTATCTTATGAACTTTATTCTCATGTTCTCTTGCAGTGTTCCAATGACATACCATTATCATAGCATTAGCATGCTGATATGGCCGTGAAGACCTCATGTGACACTTGTTTGTTGGATGCATGTTTTGGACCTCGAATATCAACATGCAACACATTACAGTACATTTAAAAAAGCTACTTAAAAGATAAGCCATTAACCACTAATGTGTCTGCTTGTATTTTTTTCCAAGTGGAGTTTGGAGACTATTAAGTGTTGTATTTTATATCATTTAATTCGGACAGAACTAAACGTACCCGTCTACCTGCAAGAGCACCCATAGTGCACGTCCAGGGTCTTCCACAAAGCTAAAGCTTGTGAGACAGTCGCACAAGAACGGCAGAGGAAGTGTAGTGCAGTGTAGTGTGCATATTTTCGGTTGGAAACTTTAAAAATCGATCTACTCATTCTAGTTTCTCCAGCGTTGTTTCCATTTGGGAGAAATAGACCAGGGTCAAAAACTACTATTGCAGTTGTACTATAATTGCTTTTGACCACCGCATTCATTCCCACTTCAAGCATATATATATATTGAAACAATAGAACTGATCGTTTCAGGAGATGTTTATTGATGTAGTTGGAACAGTATAAAAGTATTAAACGGTGAACATTTGGACCCAGTTACAGCACTGACTATGAATACTGAATAAACAGGGACCTTAACCAGTGCACCAAACCGTAAAAAGGGATATACTGACTTAGGAATTGCTTTGGCGGTTTACGTTCCTCGTATTGTCTCAACCAAACTGTGTTTTTGTGAGTGTAAGGCACAGAGAAGATTGTGTGCTTTGTGTGCTTGGTTAAACATTATGCATAGTTATTAAAAAAAGTTTCCTTTCAGAGGAACACCGAGGTACACTGAAGCATTTTATTGCTAACTTCAGGCACTTATTAAACATGATTCAGTTTCTTAAATGTTACGACTGGTCAGTTGTGGCTGCCAGAAATTAGTCACTCTTCATGATGAATTACTTACGAAGTATGTTCAATATATCTGAATGCTCACTTACTCATAGTGTTTTTATTCAAAGTATTTTTCTTTACAGTACGTGATCCACTGTGCCGTAGTACTACAGTTATCAAGTATCTCCACTTCTTACATACATACATTTTTTGCTCCTGTATAATTCACACACTGCATTGCTGCTATTTGAATATGTCTGAATCTCAAGAGCAAAATTTGTATTTTTTACTGTGAAAACAATCTATTGCTTTTTCAACTGGTGCTCTTAAAATGACGCTTTGGACAAAAGGCTCAGTGGAATCAACCTTCTGAACACTAAAATTTGTGAATGGCTTTCCTCACATACAGTATTTCTCTCCTAATTGAGCAGCACTCTGAAACCACACCTTCTCCACGTGCTCCCTTCCGTGCTCCCAGATTTCGCGTAGAATTCGGACGCCGTTCTTTGATGAAATCATCAGATACTCTGCATTTTCTGGATGCAAGGTCACGGAGTAACGAGCTAGAACCAACGACTGGCAGAAGCGGGACAGCACCAGCACATAGAGACAATCTTTCTCTGCCTCGTTGAGGGGAAGGATACTTTCCCAGCCCGCGAGGATGGGCCCACCCACCTCTAAGGGTTTAGGGTGCTCCATCATCATATACATGATGGTGATGGCTAGGTCATGGACGTAATAGCCACTGTTCATGTCCCCAAAGTCAAGGATGCCAGATATCCTGTGGCCGTCAGTCTCATCAGGCTGCACAAGCACGTTGAGGTCATTGAAGTCACCATGGTTAATGCCTTAGAAAAGAAAGAAAGCAAGTGTTGTTGTTTATAGGAAAGAAAACATGATCACTCATGCATTTAGTGACACACACAGTCTCTGCTGTGGTGCCAATGAGAAGCTCCAGCTGTGTCAAGGGAGGACAGCAGAAGAGTGCTTGTACTGTCAAAAAAGACAATCTATAGTTAATCTAACAGGTAAAAATCCCACTCACACTTGCGGAGTTCGGAGCGTTTGGGGACCACTGAGGTCTTGTACAGACGCATGACAGACTTCACAATCTCCTGAAGAGGATCTCCATCTAACACATATATGTATGATTCCAAGAGGAGAACATGTGACAGACTCCATATGAACTTGTCTCTCTCCAGCGTACTGAGGTGAGGGTGCTCCATCTGGAGAAAAACGACGATGATAATGCTCAGGTGTTAGAAGGCAGAAGAAAAAGTAAAAATAGGAAGATAAAAATCAGCTGTCCACTGTCTTGTTTAGCAAAGTTTAGTAACCCCAGAGGTCCTGCTTCATGTTTTATGAGCAGTGAAGGGTACGTCCTTTATTTATATATCATCTGAATTCAATTCTAAAATAATTCAAACATGGCTGACAATGAAGTTGAAGAATTATATCAACGTCACAACTTTAGAACTCAAAGCAACACCCGTAGGTGTAGATATCATCACTTAAGACAATTTCATTGGTGCAATCTTTACGTTTTTTTTCTTGAGAAAAGAAAAGTTCACACAGCATCACAACAATTTCTAAAGAGGTTTGATGGTTTTTCAAAATAAAGTAAATGACAAAGTTTCACAGCAGTGCTATTGTTATACCTTTTGCAAGATTGTGTCCATTTTGGCCGCCGTCTTGCCGATTTCGTACAGTAACTGCTGCGATAAAGGAACCTTGGAAATAGTAGTTCCCGGCAAATAAGTCAACAGCCTCACAAGGTACTTCTGACAGCCATAGCCACAATCTGTCAAAGGTAAAGACAGAAATAGTATCACAGACATTTACCTCACTGTTAACCCTCATAAAATAGGACCTGTGTGTTGTGGCCTTGCTCAAGGGCACACTTATCGTTACTTGTAGGTGAAGGTAAATAATTTCCTCCGGGATGAATAAAGTTGATCCTATCTTATCTTAACATTAATATTACTGAGGACATGAACCTGCCACAGTCTGCTATATTACATAAGATAGAGGCTAAAAATGTATTTTTTTGCCCTGAGGCAGGACCAGAGGTGGGACGAGCCTACATGTGGAAGAGGGGATGGAGCCTTTAATTCACTGAATAACATCATCAGTAATGTTGTTCATAAACACAGCGTAGAAACAGAAATAATGCCTGCTGAAGCATTAAAAACTCTGAACACATTGTTTATGCCCTGTGCTATATATATATATATATATATATATATATATATATATATTATTTACTACTTCTTGTTGGCCTATTTAAAAAAAAAAAATCCCACCCAAGCCTCCAGCTGCTTCAAATGAGCAGTGTTTGCATATGTCAACATGACACCTCCCACATATCTAGACAGGTTCTGACGATGCAAACAGCGTGTTATGCAAAAAGTGACTAATGAGTGAATGTTGCCTATGTGGATGCAATTGTCAGAGAATGGCGTTTGACGTCTGCACTTATCTATCACAGGATATTTCTCTGTTAGATGACCTGATTCCTGCGTGAGTGGTCTCGTACCTAGTTCTTCCAGGCTCATGAGCTGTCCTGAGGTGGTTGGCACAGCTATCTGGGCAGGAAGTCCGTTCTTTTGCAGGAAGGACATGGCATACGTCTGCATCTCAACCAGGTTGGGGTTCTCACTGTCCTTTGCGTTCATTATCTTCAGGATGTATTCACCACCCTCGATGGGCGCCACATAGAAGTTCTGGTCATCGTAGCTCGGCAGCTGGCGAATTTCCGATGCCGTCAGCCTGAAAAGCCTCTTCACCATCTCAGCCACCTGAGACTGGTTGAAGTTTGGCTTGACATGCTTCGCTGACATTAGTGCTGGATGAAAACAGCATGCCATCAGGAGAAAGAAAACGTGTTTTACATAAAGAAACTTCCAAAAGAAAGTAGTAACCTTAACAACACTTTCATTTAAAATAGAAATTTAGAAAGTCAATTAAAGAAGATTAGAAATCAAATTAAATACTTTTGCTATTGTGTGATTATTTTTTTAGTTGTTCTATTGTTGTTGACACTGATTTTATAGTTGTTCCTTAAAAGGGTATTTTCAGGGTCACTTACATCAACTTCCTAATAGTGCTGAAACAGTTAGTAAATCAATAAAACATTCATCAGTTTATCAAATGGCAACAATTCTAATTTTCAACCATTTTGGAGCATTTCATCAACTTCTCCAAATGTGGGGATTTGCCCTTTTTCTGATTCCAAACTAAATATCTTTCTCTTCGTCTGTTAAACAGTAACCAAAAGATCTTAGGCCTTTATTTTCTGACGTGCTTAATGATGAACCATCCCAGTTACTACTACTGACCAACACACGCACTGACAAATATTCTGCATTTTTCATCTTCTCTTGCAAAGTGGACACGTTGGAGTCAAAATACTCTTTTCAACGTGCTGGTTTTCCAGTATTAGTGCCTGTGTATGTAACACAGTGTGCATTAAACTAGAGTCACCATACACTCGCCTCTCTCTCTCTACACACACAGCGGTGTGTATGTCCTAATCGATCATTTAGTAAAATGATAAACTAACTGAGTCTGAATAAATAGCAAGTCTTCTTTATTGCGAATGGATCCACGTCAGCAGTAGTTTGGTGAATAAAGGCTTGAGGGCTGTTGCAATATTACACCTGTTGTTAATAAACAAAGTGCATGGACAACCATCACCGCAGTTAATAACATACATTATGCATGTGTCAGCAGAGCAGACCTACCTCAGGCTTTGTAGAAACACACAGTGAAGGAATAACAGGCAAACATGTGCTGCGCTCCAGCCGACGCTCAATATCCTCCAATAAGACAGAAGCCGAAGAGGATCAAGCTGCGCTATCGATGGCCAATAGTGTCAGAGGGAAGTCACTTCCTGACTCCTAAGTGGGGGTGCTCGCTTTTCTGTTGTTTCCGATATCGTCTCTGTGTGAATTCATCTTCATGGACTATTGACGTTCATGGGCCATAGCGTGTCCTTCTTCCTGCTTCTTCTTCTTCACAGGTTATTGGCGCTGCACAAACCAGCTTAAAGGCTCATTACCGCCACAAACTCGACTAGCGTGCGGAATGAGAGATGCAGGTATTAAAACAAAAATGATACTCTATTTCCTACCATTAATTAATACATGTTCAGCTGGCTCTGGTTGGCTACACTGTCTGCTCTTCCCACTTGGGTGTTTCCTTGTGTGATGCACTGTTTGGTTAAGACCTGTGCCACCTGTTCTCAGACAGTTTACGACCTTCTCTTCCTTTCGTATAAAGCCCACCATCCTCCCTGCACCAACATGTCTCCATTCCTTATATAAATGTTACACCATCATCCCAGTATTCCTGCCATGCTGAATGTCCAAATCTTCATCTTTGTTTCATGGAACTTGTAGATCTACTTGTTTACTTCTGAGGGTTTGTTTGGCAAAAAACTATCCATCGTTTTAATTTCCCTCAGTAAATATGTGCAAGATTTCTCAGCTTAGTTTAGGCCCCGCTTGTGATGTCACACAAAGGTGTCTTGTGAACTGATGACCTTGATGGAAATATCAGCATGTTGCTTGGTTAATGTGTTGGTGGGCGGTGCCTGCTCAGGCCTGCTGGAGCTGACCAATCAAAGCAGACTGGGCTTTAAGGGGGCTTTGAGAAACAGGAGCTGGAACGGAGCATTCAGAAAGAGGGTGAAAAAATTATTATGGCAGGATGAGGAAAATAATGTGTTCTTTGGACATCACGGCATGTAAACATATTCTACTAGGACCCCCAAATACAAGTATGAACCTGAAAATCAGCATAATATGTCGCCTTTAATGTTGTCAAAGATCACTGGCATGGTGCACAACACAAAGGTCAGTTTGTAGAACACACACATATGAAAACCTGACCTCATGTCCTGTACCTTCAGACTGTCCTTCCTCTTGTCAGGGCTGCTTCTTTTCAGTAAATCCTCGTCTGATTGCTCTCATCAAAGTGCTTCAATTTGCTAGCCTTTCTGCACATTGTCAATCTTGGCCTTTCTTATATGTGTAATGCTTTTCAAGTGCTGTTACATTGCACCCTCATTCACCCATTCACATGTCGTTCATACAGAAAGTTGGAGGAGACTTTTTCTTTCACACACATTCACACACTGAAGCTACGCTTGCCCAAGGACACTGGACATGCAGACCCAGAGGAGCCGGGGATCGAACCGCCGAACAGCCGCCCACTACAGACGGTTAATAGCTAACAAAGTCATAGGTCACTTTCTTACAGTGATAAGAATTGAACAGATCAGTTCCGGTCACACAAAGTCTATAAATCCTTCTATGATACTGTAAACAATTCTCCTAATCAGTAACCAGGCTGAAGCTCTCTCAGTCAAAGGTTGTATGGAACTTGAGATTAAAACACGATTACATGTGCAGCAAGAATATTCAAATGCACTTTTAAGACATTCAATACAAAACAACTCACAACTGACAATAGATAATGTGGCATTTTAGACGTTGTACTTTTCTCATCAGATGTTCATTGACAAATTACTAGAAATATATTCCAATATTAAGACAAATAATTGCTACAACACCACACATGGGATATATTGGAATATAGAATTTCCCCGTGCATATTGCTGCTGTCTTTCAAACTGATATGAATACTGCACATTAACAGGCTTTGGCTCTCGAATTGGAGTTATCACAGCTAATTAGTGACACTGGCTGTCTTTGTGTGCACTAAATTTCTTCAGTGCCTTCATCCAGTTTTGAGAAAAGCTTAAAGCTTTTGATGCAAGCTTAGACTTTTGTGCTGCAAAGTATTTTGCACAGTAGAACCACAGGACCCCCGTCAATGATTGACTGTAACGGAGCCAAGAATAATCTCTAAACAAGTTCTCCTGAAAGTAGAGTGTCCTAATTGATAGAGTTTGACTCGGTCTGACATTCACATTTGGCTGATTTGGGTCCAAGCTCCTACCCTTCCTCTCCTGTACCTTCACCTTCTCCTCTGTCTCAAACTCATTTTCCCTGCTTGACCCTATTATCTGGAACATGAATGCAAAGCTATGCTTAGAGAAACAGTAGGATTACATATTTGGTCTAAACCATCAGCATTTGCTCCTTTTCTCGCTCACCTCCCTGTCAGCATCCACTCTGTCTCTTCCTCTCTCTCTTTACTCTGAATGCATCCGAGCGTGAAAGACATATTATCAGTAAACTAATGACAAGAATGAATGTTGCTGGTGCGGTTATATGACCATGCTACCATGTAATCGTGTTACCAAACTCAAAACAAAACAGCTGCAGACTAAGCTGTGACACATGGCCATGGCCACACCCAGTCCCACCCGACCCAGTTCCTCCCTCACCCAGCGTGTGACATGGCAGCCAAGCTTGTGCTCTGTGATCATATTCAAGCTGCTAGCGTTGATTTTTAACAGGAGAATGGACTTTTTGATTGCAAAATCACTTCAATAAACCTTCAGTATTTGCTGCTTTTCTCACTCACCTCCATGTTACTTGCTCTCTTCCTGTTGTGCTGTTGTATAGGATATGGAGGTGTTGGTTTCTGCGCATTTTGAAAAACAAAAACAAATGGGACATAGGTGACGCTAACATTAGGTCCTTTTTAATGCACAAAGCAAAGCTTGTTGTTGGATGTTAGGGGAGGAACATTTGTTTCTTCACATCTTATTTATCTTTTCAAATAACTACAACAATAACTAATAATCCAAATATTTGTTTATTATTTTAATGAGTGAGAAACTAGATAACAGAAGTCCAGCTACAGATATGTAGGCCTCTCGTGCTGACCTGGAATGTCAGTTTAAGTGGCGTTTTTTTCTCTCTTCTTCTAAAGGGCAAATTAACACGACAGAAGTAAGTATGACAGCTGCTTGTCATACTGTCACATTGCTTTATCAGTGACGCTGTGCAGTCCCGCTCTCCTTTGATCCTGATTGCAATGACTGCTGGGAGTATTCTCCAAATAAAACTGATTCTGCCTTTTTCACACTGGCAAAATGGCAGGTGATCAAAACAAAGAGCACCAGTTGGCTCAGAGTTTTGTGCAGGCAGGTTAGACAAACAGTAACATTTCCATTCATGTTTACATCTCAGGTCCAACTGTGCAACAGCATCATGAGATATTTTTTAACGCATTTTTCATGTATTTTGGGCTGCATATTTCTAGTTTCTGGTTTGTTTGTTTAAGTTAATTCATCTATTTATATATGCTCCTCTATCTGTTGGATCATTTAAAAAAGTCACAGTTCTGTAGTCAACCACAGTGTTACTACATTCATCATCTTTAGCTCCATCTGCTATTTGATGCTGGAGAGGTAGCGCACTGTCTTTTATCAGTGAGAATTTTTTTTGCTAAAACAGCGAAGTTGTGGGCTGTAAAACAAAACAATGAAGGAGTGGACGCACATAGTCGGGTCAGAGTTCTGTGAGTGAGTGTATCACTATGAAGGAATGAATGTTTTCATATTTGTTTTTTTTGCTTAGGCACCAAACATATGTGGTTTCAAATACTTTGCGGCTTACAAATGGAATGAGCTACAAAAGCTCATGAAAATGCATACTGTCATTTCATTTGAACATTTTAAAAGGTTAGATTTATGCAATCATTCACATTTGTTTTTCTTAATTTTGTAAATGTACATTGGGTATTTTATCTGTTTAATTTGTACATTATTTTTCATTGTACACAGGTCTCTGTTGAAAAAGAGATGCAAATCTCACTGAGACTACCTGTTTAAATAAAAGATGAATAATAACAAACACAGGTCATTTTAATTAATTTGAACAAACATCAGTCTGTTGTTTCTTTTTTTCTGGGTCTCCCTAGATTGAAGGCTATTGACAATGTATCAGCCGCTTAAGCCGTATTTGCATGTGACTATTTTACCAGGGAGCCTCATGTGATTTAGAAGTTACCCCCCTCATGTCTGTATTTTGTATGGCACATTCGCTTGGGATAAGCAATGAATACATGCATTATATTGTTTGTGTGTGGATGTGGATGTGTGTGTGTGTGGATGTGGATGTGGATGTGTTCATCTTATGAGCTGCACGGAGATGTCTTTCAACTTAGACATCTGTCCAAGAGTGTGAGTATGCATTTATGTCAAGAAGATTTCAGTAATCTTCATGTCCCACATGACGCTGACTGCCTGTGCAGCTGGAGTTTGAGGTTTAGTAGCCATGAAGCATCGGCAGTCCTCTTAGACCACCTGTCACAAAGAATTCCCACCACACCAATGGTACGCCGGCCTATCAAAGTACCCTCAGTTTGTCTTGCCTCCCTCCTCTTTACCAGCCTGAATGTGTCTTTAATTTGTGTGCACTGCACTGCAATTTACAGAACATTCCCCTTTCAAACTCTTTATGGATTGCAGCCTTGATTTAGCTACTTCTAGCTGTTTTTATTGAATGGAGAGCCTTCAAACAGAACCAAAAGCCACGTTTCTAGAAACATACGTGAGAAAGAATAAAAGGTTGTGGACCCCAAGTTACTGCATGCGACACAGCTCCTTACAAAGAGCCATAGGTATATTTACAAAGAATGAGTCACTGCTGTGTTATGAGCTGTTGCTTCTCCCACCTCAGCTCCACATCTATAGGGGAACTTAGTCACCAGAGCTAGAGAGTCAAGATGATAGGAATGAATCATGGCAATGTGCTGCTAATCATGTCCATGCAGCATCTGGACACTGAATTACCCAAAGCAGAAATCAATAAATGTGTCTTGCATTTTCATTTTTAGTATACATAAGGGATGGAGACATCAGTATGGGTGCCATAGTAACAAGGACAGAACCATGACGTTGTTAAAACTGTCAAGCGAAGCATCGATCTAACAGTTATAACATCATCAGACATTGTCTATCATCCTAGAACAGGTGTACAAATGTCACTGGATAATTGGTTGAATAAGGTTTTGAATCTATTGGATAATGGATCTGAGCTATTGCTATATATATAATATATATAATAAGTTACAAAGACAGATGCACAGAGAATGCATGTATAATATAAAGTATAAGTTAGAGGACACATCCAATGCACTTGATTAGGGCCAAAGGGAGAGAGAGTGTGAATCCAATATGCCTCTCTGCAGTGGGTGAGCTTGTTCTCTATTTCCCAGAACTTTACTGACGCTGCAGAGCCACGGTTAGCCTATGCATAATGCAGAACAATAGCATAATCCACGTTTTGTGTGCACGTTGCGGTTTTGCAGGTGTGCAGATCTTTAAAGCTCTTTTAGTTTGTTCAATGTAAACTATATCACAGGAACATTTCAGTCTGAAGATAACATGTGTGCTGCTGCAGTTTAGGAAGGATTTTATGGTGGGTTTTTTTTTACCAGCACGTGGATGAACATTGTGCACTGTGGCCACAGCAGAAAGAAAAAACATCACCAAGATGAGAGGAACCCAGATTCATACCTGTATTTTACTTTGGATTTGTTTTATGTTTATTGTCCCAAAGACATTATACTTTTAGAGTTGTGTTTGGTGAGATTTGAATAAAAAGCTTAATAATTTTTGGAGATTTAGAAATTATTAAGATACAAAGAGGAAGAATTCATATTGGCACGTTCCTATTTTATCTCACCTTTATTTAACCAGGTCAGATTTAAAACCAGAGATTTAAAATCTGTTTGCCAAAGTGAGACCTGGATGAGAGAACAGTACAACTAGACCTGATGGTGTACTACCACAAAGCTTGAGGTCTGAAATATTACACTTTAGGAAAGTGTAGCTGCATAGCAGGAATGTCACGAATCAAGGCTGAACTCAAAAAATTCAAGTCCTTTACAATAAAGAAGTGGCAGGATCGATGAGATGGTGGCTGGTGAGAAATCCAGGAGTAAGATCAGCAAAATGAATTCTGGGGCAATGAGCTGGCTGGAAAGCTTGGCAGATCAGTGGGTCGGGCAAGCAGGTAATCATGGAGGCAAGAAGCACGGCAGCAAGCTAACTGGCAGGCAAATAGGCCTGCGTAAGAGCTGGAACTGTGGCACATTGACAAATCATGAACGGCACAATGATGCAGCTGAGGCTGTGCAGGATCCTTGTAGGTAAAAGGAGACGGCATTGATGGCAGGCAGGTGTGCTGACTGCAGATCAAGGGCACAGAATGGGAGAGAAACACAGGGTAAGGGGGGGGGAGAACAAATGAACAGAAGGACAAACCCAAAACACACCAAGCACATCTCACTCACATTACATGCACAGAAAAACACACAACACGAAAGCGTCATGGAGGAGGGACTGTGACGAGGTGTCTCATTCTCACACAATTGCAAAACATCCATTTAGGTCGTGGTGTTCATCTGTGGCAATGTGCAGTAGTAGACAAACAACAGGTGGAACATCATGACTTGTTTTCGAAAACAGAAATAGTTTCTCTTCTCTGATCTAATTATCTTCATACGGGTTAAATATTTTGCATGCACTATGATACAGCACCAGACTCTAGCCACACCAGAGGAAACTACATGTTTATTCTCTGAAAGATACTCAGTTAAAATAAGGTTAGTTATTTATTATCAATATCAGTTAAGAATAAATGCCTTGTCCTTTAAAAAGTTAAGGCTGTGATGTCAGAGTGTTTAATCAGCTTTTCTGAGGCATGGTTCCTGTGGGTCATGGTCACAGTGCACCTGACTGCAGTTCCAATAATTGTTGAATTATTGAATTATTGGACCTCTGTAAATCTAAGTGTATGGCCTTTTGAAAGGAAAACATGGTATTATGAGCTGACGCTAGACAGTTTTTCAGTGCCATCTACTCTACTTGCTGTATTAAATTAAACAATGCTACAGTTTAAG
This sequence comes from Pempheris klunzingeri, assembly GCF_042242105.1. Taxonomy (NCBI): domain Eukaryota; kingdom Metazoa; phylum Chordata; class Actinopteri; order Acropomatiformes; family Pempheridae; genus Pempheris; species Pempheris klunzingeri. Next base: position 17,406,728 of record NC_092017.1, on the reverse strand, counting down.
CAGGATAAGCCTATTTAATTGAATTAAATTGAACTGAATTGAACCAAGGATTTCTGCAGAGTAGCAATGCAACTATGAAAATCAATATACTGTCAGGCTCATTCATGACATGTCATGTGAGGTATAGAAGTATTTTATGTCTAAGAGAGCCGGGTGACATTTGTTTCAAAGGTTTAGTGTTCTTTGTGTGTACATACATACATATAAATGTATGTATAAAAGTGTGTGTGTGTGTGTGTGTGTATACACACATATATATGTATATGTGTATATGTGTGTGTGTGTGTGTGTGTATATATGTATATATATACAGTGGGGCAAAAAAGTATTTAGTCAGCCACCAATTGTGCAAGTTCTCCCACTTAAAAAGATGAGAGAGGCCTGTAATTTTAATCATAGGTACACTTCAACTATGAGAGACAGAATGGGGGGAAAGAATCCAGGAAGTCACATTGTAGGATTTTTAATGAATTAATTGGTAAATTCCTCGGTAAAATAAGTATTTGGTCACCTACAAACAAGCAAGATTTCTGGCTCTCACAGACCTGTAACTTCTTCTTTAAGAGGCTCCTCTGTCCTCCACTCGTTACCTGTATTAATGGCACCTGTTTGAACTCGTTATCAGTATAAAAGACACCTGTCCACAACCTCAAACAGTTACACTCCAAACTCCACTATGGCCAAGACCAAAGAGCTGTCAAAGGACACCAGAAACAAAATTGTAGACCTGCACCAGGCTGGGAAGACTGAATCTGCAATAGGTAAGCAGCTTGGTGTGAAGAAATCAACTGTGGGAGCAATTATTAGAAGATGGAAGACATATAAGACCACTGATAATCTCCCTCGATCTGGGGCTCCACGCAAAATCTCACCCCGTGGGGTCAAAATGATCACAAGAACGGTGAGCAAAAATCCCAGAACCACATGGGGGGACCTAGTGAATGACCTGCAGAGAGCTGGGACCAAAGTAACAAAGGCTACCATCAGTAACACACTACGCCGCCAGGGACTCAAATCCTGCAGTGCCAGACGTGTCCCCCTGCTTAAGCCAGTACATGTCCAGGCCTGTCTGAAGTTTGCTAGAGAGCATTTGGATGATCCAGAAGAGGATTGGGAGAATGTCATATGGTCAGATGAAACCAAAATAGAACTTTTTGGTAAAAACTCAACTTGTCGTGTTTGGAGGAGAAAGAATTCTGAGTTGCATCCAAAGGGAGGGAGTTGAAAGTCCGTGTTGCCCAGCGACAGCCCCAAAACATCACTGCTCTAGAGGAGATCTGCATGGAGGAATGGGCCAAAATACCAGCAACAGTGTGTGAAAACCTTGTGAAGACTTACAGAAAACGTTTGACCTCTGTCATTGCCAACAAAGGGTATATAACAAAGTATTGAGATGAACTTTTGTTATTGACCAAATACTTATTTTCCACCATAATTTGCAAATAAATTCCTTAAAAATCAGACAGTGATTTTCTGGATTTTTTTTTTTTTCTCATTTTGTCTCTCATAGTTGAGGTATACCTATGATGAAAATTACAGGCCTCTCTCATCTTTTTAAGTGGGAGAACTTGCACAATTGGTGGCTGACTAAATATTTTTGCCCCACTGTAAGTAAATAGTGACTTCAAGTTTGAGAAATGCTTTAAAGCCCCAAAATGGTATTTAGGACAGCCCTACCTCATATCATTAAGATAACTTTATGTATTTCCACTTTTCTCCTTTGGACAATCAACCAAGTCTTCAAAAACACTTTTGAAAAACTTTCATTGTTGTTATTTTTTCAAGGTGCATTTTTTCTGTTGCAGGAATGTCCACCAGTACAAATCCCTCATTGTTCTGACATGCATTCATAAGATGAAGCATGGAGTAGATTCAAGACTAGAATCTATCATCTGTTGTATATAAATCTAAACAGCATAGCAGCTTACTAGCCCTGCCCCTCACTATACAAAATATAGTTGCTAATCCAGCTGTCTCGTTTAGCCTAAAAAATCAGCATTGATATTAATCAACTTTTTGCCATGATAATCAATCAAAGATATTGTAGTTGACCAATGCTGAGTTGGTCTTTCTACTTCTTTACATCAATGTACGCACAGTACATGATGTTTATCATATGGGTCAAGGACACTATAATGACTAGGTTTTTCCACATGCATAGGCGTTTGTTTTTCACTTGAAATGTGAAGACCTAGACTTTAAAGTAATTTCTCAGTCAACCTCACAATTCACATTTATTTCTTAATTCCTGATTTGAATTGATACTCCGGTGCCCGCTGGGCTTCTGCTGATGGTAATTAATATTTTCAGCCTGTGGCACTAATGAGCACTTAATATTGAGACATTTTGAAATGTTGAATAACTTTGCTTTGAGCCCTGATGATTTTTCTTTTTTTGGTGGTTGCAGTTAGAATATGACAGGAGGATGACATGGCAAAAGTCACATATACAGTGGGGCAAAAAAGTATTTAGTCAGCCACCAATTGTGCAAGTTCTCCCACTTAAAAAGATGAGAGAGGCCTGTAATTTTCATCATAGGTACACTTCAACTATGAGAGACAAAATGAGAAAAAAAAAAAAATCCAGAAAATCACTGTCTGATTTTTAAGGAATTTATTTGCAAATTATGGTGGAAAATAAGTATTTGGTCAATAACAAAAGTTCATCACAATACTTTGTTATATACCCTTTGTTGGCAATGACAGAGGTCAAACGTTTTCTGTAAGTCTTCACAAGGTTTTCACACACTGTTGCTGGTATTTTGGCCCATTCCTCCATGCAGATCTCCTCTAGAGCAGTGATGTGTTGGGGCTGTCGCTGGGCAACATGGACTTTCAACTCCCTCCAAAGATTTTCTATGGGGTTGAGATCGGGAGGCTGGCTAGGCCACTCCAGGACCTTGAAATGCTTCTTACGAAGCCACTCCTTCATTGCCCAGGCGGTGTGTTTGGGTTCATTGTCATGCTGAAAGACCCAGCCACGTTTCATCTTCAATGCCCTTGCTGATGGAAGGAGGTTTTCACTCAAAATCTCACGATACATGGCCCCATTCATTCTTTCCTTTACACGGATCAGTCGTCCTGGTCCCTTTGCAGAAAAACAGTCCCAAAGCATGATGTTTCCACCCCCATGCTTCACAGTAGGTATGGTGTTCTTTGGATGCAACTCAGAATTCTTTCTCCTCCAAACACGACAAGTTGAGTTTTTACCAAAAAGTTCTATTTTGGTTTCGTCTGACCATATGACATTCTCCCAATCCTCTTCTGGATCATCCAAATGCTCTCTAGCAAACTTCAGAAGGGCCTGGACATGTACTGGCTTAAGCAGGGGGACACGTCTGGTACTGCAGGATTTGAGTCCCTGGCGGCGTAGTGTGTTACTGATGGTAGCCTTTGTTACTTTGGTCCCAGCTCTCTGCAGGTCATTCACTAGGTCCCCCATGTGGTTCTGGGATTTTTGCTCACCGTTCTTGTGATCATTTTGACCCCACGGGGTGAGATCTTGCGTGGAGCCCCAGATCGAGGGAGATTATCAGTGGTCTTCTATGTCTTCCATTTCCTAATAATTGCTCCCACAGTTGATTTCTTCACACCAAGCTGCTTACCTATTGCAGATTCAGTCTTCCCAGCCTGGTACAGGTCTACAATTTTGTTTCTGGTGTCCTTTGACAGCTCTTTGGTCTTGGCCATAGTGGAGTTTGGAGTGTGACTGTTTGAGGTTGTGGACAGGTGTCTTTTATACTGATAACGAGTTCAAACAGGTACCATTAATACAGGTAAGGAGTGGAGGACAGAGGAGCCTCTTAAAGAAGAAGTTACAGGTCTGTGAGAGCCAGAAATCTTGCTTGTTTGTAGGTGACCAAATACTTATTTTACCAAGGAATTTACCAATTAATTCATTAAAAATCCTACAATGTGATTTCCTGGATTCTTTCCCCCATTCTGTCTCTCATAGTTGAAGTGTACCTATGATTAAAATTACAGGCTTTTTAAGTGGGAGAACTTGCACAATTGGTGGCTGACTAAATACTTTTTTGCCCCACTGTACATGCAGGTACCATGTTGCAGTTGTGACCTATGTTTTCACTTTCTATGTTAATACCATCATGACCTCATCACGTCGGCATGTGGCTCCACTCTGAGGGATTGGCAGCAGGAAAAATAAAGATTGAAACTGAAATCATCAAGTATTTTTCAAATATGAATTTGTTTATAAATGTTGTGGCGCTAACATTCTGCATGTATCAGTGCTTAGTATAGTTTTCACATGTGATGCATGCCAGGTCTGGTCTTTAAGGAACGGCAAAGCATGTCATATGCCATGCCACTCTGCACTGTTACTGCAGGGTAAGCACAAGCCTGTAGAAGGGGAGCCTGGTGGAGAGCCAGGGGAATTTTTGAACCCAACTGTGATAATATAGAAATGCGTCCAGACTGTCTTTGTTGGTTGTCAGTGGGTTTCCATTTGCGAGCACTGACAATTGCTATGAGCAACCATTTGACTGTGATGCATACATTTTTCTTTTATGAAGTACTCACAGACTGATGTGACAGAAATACAAATTATTGACACTGAGTGGAAGACACTGAGTGAAGACAGACAGTGTCCTGTATGTTTATGGCAACTATAACAATTACTCATTACTGTTGAAATTGAAACTGCTGTCACATTGGCATCATTTTCAGTCTTGCAAACATATCAGACATACTGGTTTCACATGAAATAATCTCTTCAATGAAAATTCCTTCCGTGTCAACAGTGTATTAAAAAAACAAGAAGATAGTGGCACCCTCCAAGAGCTCAAAGGCGGAGGAGATAAGTGAGAGGGGGTATTGGTTCTTCACAGTCTTTCAGGCCTCGGTAGGTGATGGAGATTCAAGATTCAAAGATTCAAAGACTTAATTGTCACATGCTCAGCAGTTACATGAAGCAATCACTGGCAGTGATAATCTTGTGTCTCTGGTCCCAGTAACACTGCTAACAATATCAAATAAAACACGCCAGCAAGTAAGTAAGTAAGAAATATAAGAAATATAAATATAAATAAGGTATATACAACTAAGAAAATAAAATAAAATAAAATGTACAGCTAAAGTGGCAGTGCAAATTGTTTGCAGATTATGTGCGGTTTAAGAGTCTTATGGCCTGGGGGATGAAACTGTCCCTGAGCCTGCTGGTGTGGGCTCGGATGCTGCGGTACCGACGGCCAGACGGCAGCAGGCAGAACAGTTTGTGGCTGGGGTGGTAAGAGTCCTTGATGATACTGGTGGCCTTCTTCCTACACCGCTGGGTGTAGAGGTCCTCCATGGATGGCAGCATTGACCTAGTGATGTGCTGTGCAGTCTTCACCACCCTCTGTAAAGCCTTACGGTTGAGGGCAGTGCAACTGCCGTACCAGGAGGTGATGCAGCCAGTCAGGATACTCTCAATGGTGCACCTGTAGAAGCTGCAGAGTATCCTGGAGTCCATGTTGAGCCTCCGCAGCCTGCAGAGGAAGAAGAGCCGCTGTCTTGCTGACTTGGTGATGAAGTCAGTGTGGTGAGACCAGGTCAAGTCCTCGCTGATGTGAACCCAGAGGAACTTGAAGCTGCTGACTCTCTCCACCGTAGTCCCGTTGATGAAGAGGGGGGCGTATTCCTCTCTCTGTCTCTTCCTGTAGTCCACGATCAGCTCCTTTGTTTTGCTGACATTGAGATGGAGGTTGTTGTCCTGGCACCAAGATGTCAGGGCTCTGACCTCCTCTCTGTAGGCCGTCTCATTGCTGCCAGTGATCAGGCCAATGATGGTCGTGTCGTCAGCAAATTTGATGATGGTGTTGGAGCTGTGGGTGGCCACGCAGTCATGTGTGAACAGGGAGTACAGGAGAGGGCTGAGCACACAGGAACACTGGTCAGAGACAGAAGGCTGAAGTGATTACTAAGACAGAGACGAGGTGGCTTGGTCAAACACAGGCTGGGTTGGCAAGAGGCGATCAGTCCGGGAATGAGTACCAGGAAGTTTGGAGGGACTGAAGAACAATTTGGCAGTGAGTGAGTGAGTGAGTGAGTGAGTGGTGAAGGCTTAAATACTGGCTTAATGCGTGGCCAGACTAAATGACCATGTATAATGTGACCGGGGTTGCTGATAGTGACGAGCCCACAGAGAATTGCTCAGCTCTCCAGCGCCCTTTGGCTAATGGTACATTTACTGTCGGCTCAGTGTTTTGATTTTGATATGTTGTGCCCTCCAAGTGGCAAAATAATCTATCAATGCAGCTTTAAATGTAAAATCTGATTATTTCTATAGAAAGGAAAACGTTAGCGCGGTGCAGTTCACCTCCACGTTGTACACAACAGAGCCTCTGAGGGGAAAAAGAGAAAAAAGGTCAAAATTAAAATGCATTATGTTTATAGCCTCCATCTGCCATCCTGTTCATGTTCATGATTTGGCCTTTAGCTCATTACCACTATCTGTCCCCCCTTGATTATGACTTGAGAAAATGAGCTGTGAAACTAACACTGTTGACAGTCAGCATTAGTACTGCATATGAATATTCTCCAGTCATCGTGGATCACTTTCCAGCGAATTTGAGTTAAAATTTACCCGTGCCTATCTAATATACCAACTGTTACATTAAACTATTCATCAAAGCATTTGTGGTTCTTAAACGCAACCTTTTTGGTGAAATGTGTGGTTGTTAATGGAGCCACACTAGGCCACTGATCAACACATAATTTAATATAGAATACTTACATAATCACCTTTGTAAATGTCTTAGGATGGAAATGCACTCGATACTTAAGTTAAACCATAAAGATACACACTCTGCGTTTTTGGTGAGCAACACTAAATCTGCACATAACTTGTGTTTGTTTGCAAGAAACCTCAACAGGGCCCGTTTAATAGAGCCATAAGATCCCTTCAGAGAGTCCTGATCCCCATAAGCTGTTTAGAAGTGTGTATGAGTGTGTGGTTGGTTTTATGTGTTGAGACTTGGATCAGCTCGATGCGATGGCCTGGGGAGTGAAACGTGTCTGTGTGTATATACTAATGGGGCCTGTCAGGCCGAGGTGATGATTGAGCCTGTGCCAGGCTATTTGAACATAGATCATAATGAGAACATACCCCAACAGCTTAATGTTGCCATGATAATAGTAACTGGTTAATCCTTCAAATTATTTATGGAGAATAATAAATAATATGCAATTAATGATCTGGGGTTTCACATGATGATTCATAAACATGCTGAAATTAATATTCATATATAAGTATTATTTGGTTAGTTAGCTCTAAACTTCTGTTATGGATTAGTCAAACTGGCAGTGGGTGACTAGGCTAACATTAGCAATATTAGCTAAGGCTAGCTCTAATATTAGCTTCGGGTAACTTTACAATGGCAAGGACATATCAAAAGGCTTTACTGTCGCACATATCTCAACATTTGTTAATTCACCGTTCACTTCGGTGTGACAGTCTGACAGGGGTAACACTGTCAAGCAGGACCATAGGCAGCCAATGACTAGAAGCGCCTTGTTGAAAGTTTAACACATACCTTCATTCCTTCATACCATCAGCCATCAGACTGCACAACACTGCAGCACCCAGCACCTCCTGACCGCAGAGACTGTTATCATGGTTCATTAAACCACCAATAGCTTTGCCATTTTGCACATATGGTACATTTGCACTACCTGTGGACACTTTGTACATTGCATCAGATTGCATATTTGCACCATATTTTATTTTGTACATTTCTATTTTGTATTTTTTGTACATTTGCATTATATTTTGTATATTTGTATTTGTATTTTTATTTTTCGATTTTTTTAATCTCCTTTTCGATTCTGATGTAGCTGTTGTGAAATGGGAATTTCCTCCTTGGGGGATGAATAAAGGTGCATCTTATCTTAAAACCATAAACTTCCTGCAGGGTAGACTGGTAGATTGCATCTGTTGATGGCTTGTGGGTAAAAACTGTCCTTCAGCCTGAACATCCTGGCCCTCACACTCCTGTACCTCATGTTCTGTAGAAAACACTTTTTTTTTTTTTTGCTGTTTTAACCATGGCCACTTTCGGTTACATGTAGAGCTCCCTGCTGTGCAAAACTATCTATCCATCTCTCTTGTCCAATGTGGTCCTAAATATTAACTAAAAGTCGAATTTCCACATATCCAAAAGCAATAGGTAACATTTTCATGGTGCTTTAGGCTCCACAAAAATTCGGACACACCCCATTATTAAAGGGAAAATATTATTAAGAGGAAATGAGAGGAAAATAAGTTATTGACTGAATTTATTGACTAATTTAATTTCAAAGGTTGTGATTACAGTCAAAATAGTTACCACCCTCAATGAATATAAATCAATGACACTGTGATAAAACATGACTTTATAAGGTATGACGCTACTTGATATGAAGGTTTGTTTAGAATTTAAAGTAATAAGTATGCTTGAAAACCTTGAACATACATAGTATAAGTAATCAGACATCTTGAGTATTTTAACTTTTAACTACTATAATTTTTGTGTAGACTGACAAAGTGCCAGTTGTCTGTATGCTGTCAGTATTTGTATAATTTTATGTGGAACATAAGGAGGACTAGCATTAGCGAAAGCTAATGTGGCGCTAAATAGAGAATAATGCTTCTATGTGGTCGAATATTGAGTAACAATGTATTTATCATGTGTGGATATGGGCACTTAAAAATCCTCATCCTACACACAGTGTTCAATCCTTATTTTAGAATAACAACTACATAAAGGTCAAAGTATGTCTTGTCCGCTGTAAAACAATGTGAGGAGATAAAGTAATAAGGGGCTTGTTTATTAACTGGCATGTTATGTCATTTCTGGGGTTTAAAGTCTAGATTTCTGATGCATAGTCAGTTAAAAGCCACCAATGTGTGACCCTGCTCCACGCAACTTTTTTCGACACTTGACAGACATTCCCGCTATGAAGACTGGCCTAACAGCCTCTAACCTGCAGGCTTCTCGGCCAGCTGATATGTGAAAGAACGTCAGAAATAATGGATTTCACTGAAAGGACAGGCTGTCATGCTGTCATGACCATAACTGAACCTGCACTGACACCATAGTACGCAGAACAAGAAATCTGACCAACCAAGCTATCCATGTCGCCCGTTTAGTTCTATTCTACTATAAAGGATTGAAATTTAAACATCCTGAAATTGCCAGAGCTTTGGTGGAGGATGAATGTGTACAATAGGATCCCTGGTATGCTTTTTTGGACTTACAAGAGCAAAATTGCATTCAACTGTTACTAATGGTCAGTGATTAGCAGTTAGCAGCAGCATTAGGAGGTATGTAGGTATTATTATAACTATCATAACTTTATACTTTATAACTTTATATAGCACACTACCAAAACAATGCTTACAAAGCCCTTGTCATGGTAAAAACAAAAAACTGGAATCATCAAAGTGCCATCAATAACAATACATAAAATATTAAGAAAGTCACACTGTATGTTTTCAGAGGAAGGCCCCATGTTGCTCAGTTAAATAACACACACGGACGTTGATGCTTAGGAGAAGAAAACCTCATCTTTATTCATAACAGTTTGCAAGTCCGTCCATCCATCCACCCTTCTATTGTCTATACTTCTTATCCTTTAGGGCAGTTTGCAAGTCATAAATCATTAATACCCACTAAGAACTTGTATGAAATAACTATGGAACAATGGACAACTATGGAAGCTATAGAAGAGCTATAGAACCAGTCACTAATTTTCTTTTTTCTTTTCAAACAACAACCTTATATCACCAGTGGCATCATCAGGGTTCCTTTTTTAGGATTGTTCACTGTGAATGACATCAGTGTGAAGTATGCAAAGCAACATGTTGTAATATGTTATTCATTACCAGTGAAATAATGATTGTTATATTGTTGCAGTTGCAGTCAAGACAGGAGCTGCAGAACAGGTTGGAAATGTTGTAGGTCAACCTTCTACGCTATCAGCTGTTCAGGCTCAAAACAGTAAAAGATGAAAATGGAAGACTTCTAGTACACGCTCTTCTCATAACTCATTATTCAGCTGGAATATGTGGGAATTAGCTACATTATGACTGCCTTGTCAAAATAAAGGTTCTCCATTTAGATTATTTCAAACGAATAATACTTTGCTGTATTCTACGTAGCTAAATTAATGTGTCAGTTGAGAAGCCATGGTTGCAGCAGTTTTCCTTTGAATTACAATGTCACATACCTGAGCACAGAAGATGCTCATAGAGGCGTTTAGCCAGCCAACCGGACAGCAGGCGCTGGGTAGCTGGTTACTAAAGATCGGACGTGCACGAGAAAGCACTACGGCAATTTGTGGAGCTGACACAAGACACTTAGATGACGTAATTTCCCAGAGCGACACTGTATCAAGCATAAAACTTGAAGCTTAAGGGGTGGAATGAAACGGCGTGAGATTTGTCCTGATGACATGAGAGCGTGAGCCTGGAAGCATGAGTCTCTCCTCAAAAGCACAAGAGTTGGGAGTTTGTCTCTTTTTACACTGGATCAAACAGATAATGTGTTGCTGATAAAAAATTAACACCTTTACATTATGGTTGAGCAAAAACAAGATAACCTGCTTTGCAGATTTCACATAAAGTAAAAAAGCAATGTACTTTAAGGGCAGGATATCACTTTCCTGTTGTGCAACCCACTGAAAATGACGTGAGTGCACACTGAATGTGTGCATATGTGTGAGTGAGTGAAAGGTCAGAATCTTAACATGCATCAGCCTTGTCAGGTCTAGGTCAACATCTGCTCAGAGATTTATCACTCATGAAAAACAGATATGCTATGTGATACCTGTGTGCTGATTATCATCTGCTTCTGCTTTACCTGAAATGAGAATTGTTTCATGATTATTTCATCGTACAATTACCCACCAATTTTAAAATGATCACTGAATATGCAATCAGGTACTCTGAGGCTGTTTGATTACTGGAATAGATTTCACGAAGTCCATCAGATACACAGTTCAGTAAACTGGGGAGCTTATTCATGAAAAATCATCTTGCCCCAGGCTTCTGTGGATTATTCAGAGACTGGAGGCAATTTGTTTTTCTGTCTTAATTAGCAGTACAGATTGGAAATGAGATCATTTTCCTGCCCAACTAACTTTGTAAATGATTGCAGTAATATTTTCAACAAAAAAAATCTTGACAAATTGTAGAAATTAATGCTTCAAGTACAATTAGCTGTCTTCTGAGGCTCTGAATACAGAGTTAATGATGCATCACAAGAGCATTTTAATACTCTGAACCATCAAAAAACAACATGAGATCAGATATAACTGATTGATTTTATGTTTTTTGAGTTAAACCCGAGTGTTGGTTTGGAAAATAACGGCTATAAGGAAGTAATATTGCATTTGCATAAGAGATATTTAAATGTATTCTAACATTGGGCAAATACATCGACCTTCTGCAGCCTCTCTGAAGACTCAAACTAATTATTTACCAAAATGTATTAAAATTTACAAAATTATTGTCATTCTAACGAAGGAAGACTGACTGACGGCACTAAAGCAGCAGATTCCACTTTGGCTCTGGAGGTTGAATACAATGTCACTGAGGTTTGCAGAATCACTTATCAAAATGTATTTTTTTCTCTGAAGTTTCTTGCTAATCCATGCTGTGTTTTATTCCAGTGTGCAGTACAGTGGGCACATACACTATTCAGGCACTTTCCCTGCCCAGGTTTTCCCCATAAGTCTCCAATGACTTCTGTCTTTAGTTACACTCCAGTTATACTAGTAAATGTTGATGTTAACAATGGAGGCTTCAAAATACTCAAAAACTCAGCTTTGCAAATGTTTTTTTACGAGGAAGGAAACACAATCTAACATGTTTGTTGGGCCTTAAGGACACAGAATGTGTTTTGGAGAGAATCACTGAATGTAAACATAATCTTTGTGTCTTTATAAAGAAACCATATAACACTGGAACTGTTGGAAATCCTCCATCCACTTAGTGCCCAAACCAACCCCACCCTTAACCTGGTCACCCTAGGACTGATTTGCAGAAATGCAACTGCAGCTTTTAATGGACCCATTTAAAGGGAAATTTCAGCCATTTCTGTGGATGTCCAATTAGTGCTGATGATATGGTATGATTCAGTTTCTGTTGGCATCAGACGACACCATTAGTTGCCATTTGTTCTGCTCTTTGTGCTTTCAGCAGGACAATGAGCACCTAACATTTCCTCTTGCACAACTAATGCAGCAGCAACATCAGCAGTGTACTCTGGCCCGAATAAATATGGCTCAATATCCATGTCAGCCAATTTTGGATACTTGTATCAACACTGATTGGACACTCACATAAAACATGGTGAAATTGACATCTTTAGACTTATTGTTATATCTAAATTTGAATTATGTGATAGCACACGAAATAACTTTATTCAAGAGAAGGGTGCTTGGAGAAAAACACAACCCCTAAAAAACCAAAAAGCAAAAGCACTATAATCTTTGTTCACTTAAACTGCAGTTGTCACACGTTAGCATTTGCATTTCATTTTCTAATTAGCACAATCTACTGTTGATGCCGATGAGAATGTCATTAGTTTCGCAGGTATTTAGTCACAAACTAAAGTATTGGAAAAAGTATAGAGTAAAATTTTGACCTGATGATGGCAGGTCAGTGGATCACCACCGCCACCACAAGTCAATAGGTGCCATTCTATGGGCACTATTAAAATTGCTGAGATTTGTTTTTGGACCAAAGTGATGCCAGAGCCAGTGGTTGCCAGCATAGCTAATAACCAAAGGCAATGCCAGTTTACATTATATCTTTTTCCAAAGCTTCTGAGGCCTCAAAGTCAGGATGAAAAAATGTGTCAAACTTGGTAAAATGGTACATTAACATCACATGAATATTTCTTAAACAGCACAATGTCAATGCAAGGCAGTACACTACAAAGTATTAGTCTAGTGTGTATCAGGAGTCTTATTGTATTTTTCATCACTAACTTAAGAAATCAAACTGAAGTCAACGGCTGAAATGAAACACTACAATGATCCACTAACACACTCAGAAGACAGCTAAACATCAGTAAAATACACTGATGGCACATTGCAGATTTCAGCACTAACAAACAAGTCAGCGACAGCAAGAGGTGTGAAATAGCAACACAAGAAAGAATGGATAAAGCAGAAAATTAATCTGCAGTGCATAATGCCTCAGCAGAGGTTTTAGAAAAGCATTGAGCTGAAGTAACTGGGGCATATCATGAGATTTTAGGAACATCTATTCATTGTCACTTTGAACATGGCTCCTTTATTTTGAGCTGTGCTCTCTCCAAGGTGAAGTAGGTGACGATGCTTTCAGTGTGTCCCGTCTTATGACAAAAAAACCAAATGTGATTAGGGTCAGATGAGGATAATCATTATATTTTTTTCTATCTGCTATGACTGAGATATTTCCTTCCTCTGTACATGCTGGCAAGAGGGGGAAATAAAATGACCAAGAATTGTTTGAGAGTCAGATTAAGGAGGATGCAAAGACAGACAGACAAATGCAAACTAAATATAAGGAATGTTAAAGAGAAAATTTAAAATGGACTCGGTGACCAAAGTTAAAACCACAACATAAAATATATTTAAAAGGTTTGTTACTATAAAATAAAAAGATGTAAAAGGAAAGAAAAAAATGTTTGCAAGACAGCTGGATTCATGGGAATATCATCACGTGAATATCCATCTTGCTCGGCCTCAAGTTACGTATTTGTTGCAGAACCACGGTGATTTGGACCAATCGGTGTAAGCTACAGGTGGGATTTAGGAGTGGCTACAGCGAGAAACTCTTCCAAAACAACAATGACAGTCCCTTAAAGGGGGTAACACACATTTTGCTAATACATCAGGTATATCTGAACTGGAGAGCATTTTCACATTAAAAGAAGAGCAAAGATGATTTTGCTCTTCTGCCGACTGGCTTAAGCAATAGTTTTAACTATGTTATACGGTTTGTTGGTTTGACTGGTTGAAGTTAGCCTGTGTTAGACGGTGATGAACAGATGGTTCATTCAACCACTTTTTTTGAATGTGCCTGCCCCTTTACAAACCAAATACCCAATAAATGATCTAAAACATTGAGCCAAAATCATTACAACGTGCATAAAACCCCATAACACTAATACATGACACATTGAAACATTGACAAGCCAGTCACGGAACATTTTAATTAGAGATGGTTATTGAATCAGATATTGGAACATCAGTAAAAGCTAATTTCCCATACTTATGTGATAAGGCAAATTCAAAATACTTTAATAATATACTTTAATAACCAATTTTTAACCTCCATTTTATTTGTATTTAGTGACAATATAACGTTTGGAGAAAAAGCATTTGTTTGCAATCCTAAACAGAGGCAGAAGAAGGTATAGAACTGTTTTTATGTAATCTCTGTGGGTTCAGTACAGAGTTACTTTATAGCAATATTCTAAAACCCGACCCTCAGTTGTACATTACTTATTCTAACATGTTGAATAAGGAAGATACAATGTGTAAATATAGCATTATTGGTCAGAAGACATATTCTTACACTGCTGAGCTAGGCTAGTTGCCATGGCATTTTTGACCACTCGGTTCTGGATGGCCAGAGATTAAATTGATATTGATTGCTCATCTGACTGTGAAAACAACCATATCTCCCAAAACGTTAGTTGTTGATTGCTCCTTAAAAGAAGAGCATTTAAAGTGTGGTTTCATGAGTGCACATGATTTCAATTTCTGGAGACAGTTCCCACATTTTGAGTGTAATTCGCTGTATGTGGATATTGTCTCAAAGCATGTTCGAAAGGGAACATACTACCGTCATCACAGTTAAAAAAAACCATAGAACCCAAAACTCCTAAGCAAAAACCCAGGCAGACAAACAAAGAGCAAAAAGGTCAGGCTGAGGCAGAATCTGGGGTTAAAAAAATTAAATCAGGATCAAAACTCATGGTCAGGCAGAGAACAGAGGTCTGAAAAGCTCAGGCGCAAAACACAAAAACAACCCAGATGAGGGCTAGTCTCTTTGGACCTGTATTTATACTAGAGAGCTAAAGAGGGAATGGGGAAAAGGTAATTAGGGAGAAGGAGCATTTGAGGTAGGAAGAGCAGATGGGAGTAGTCTGAAATGACACCAAAGTTAAAATATGAACGGCAAACTGAATAAATGAATATAAAAACCATGACAACCGGTGTGTGTGGTCAGACGGGGGAAAATGCTCCAGACTCTGCGGAGGAAAGAAACACTACATGGGCGCTAATTATCAGCTGACAGCAGCTGTAACTGCAACACTGCTGCCTTCCTCCCAAGAGCAAACTTCACCAGAGCTCAGTGAGTTCAATTAGGTTATTTGTCAATGCCGCAAAGTCAGGACCTTGGGCAAACGACAGGTCTCTTATTTCCAGGAGGAGTGCATGCCCTTTGCCACCTGCTCTCAGGTGTCAGTCACAGTAGTGCCATTGGCCCAATCCACGAAGCATTGCAGTGGGGCCTGAGCCATACATGTGTTAATCCACACAAAGAATCAGGCTTGTGCACAATTATGGGTCTGCCACCTCTACAGTTTTGCCCATAGCAAATATGCCATCAAATTAATCGCTGAGGTGGATAAACTGTCTTTAGAGCCTCCAACTCAAACTCATCTCTCTCCACTGCTCATGTTCTGAGACTGACACTATGGTAGTGAGTTCATTTTTACCTCCCTGTTTTGTTAAATCTCTTCAGCTGTCTGGGGATTATAAATAACAGTCTTGTTTTAACAGACGCCAAATAATCTGTACAATCTGTGCAATGTGGCGGACGTAATGAAGAACTTGCATTGGTTAAACGCAATTGGTGATTTCTCCATGGCAACTAGCCACCAATGTCATCAGTTTCACAGTCAAGACTCATATAGCCTATCTCTAGCCGGAAAACAAAGTGAAGGTGGATGACCGTTGTGCACCTGCTTACTATCAATGGCTGTATGTGTGGTGTAGTGGCATCAGACTGCTCTAATGGAAAATTAGGGAAAACTATCAATATCTGTGTGCTCTACCAAACACCTTCGCCCATTCCCTGTCCTTCACAAGAGCAGCTGTGTATCAACAGTGAGCACATCTACAGTTGCCCACCTGTTGAGACTGTGCCTCTTTATGGTCCACCGACGCCCAGAAGCCAATCAGTCAGCCCAAAATTATAGGGTGCATAATGTGGGAGCATGAGTTAGAGTGACAGTATGCCTGCAACATGTAGCACATGCATATTTTATGTGGTCACTGGTGTGTGGGTGTGTGTGTGTGTGTGTGCATATAACATACAAAAATGTCTCTGGCTGCACAGGACACAGATGGATCACTGATTGCATATAGCCAGAATGTGTCAGGGCCTAATAACTACACCCCAGAACTTTGCTGACATTCGTTTCTGATTAGGGTAACAGGCACCAGTCCTATCTCTAATATACACTCTTCCCCATAATGGCATATACACCACCATCAGTCCTAGATGCTGCAGTTGGAAAATGGAGGTGCAGAGGGAGAGATGGATGACACAGCCTAGGTGGTGTGGCTGAATGCTTTTTCTTCAAAGTTTGGATGTTGGCCGAGTGTTTAAAAGAAATGCTTGCAAGAAATGAGTGCTGGAGGAGGAAGACATCCCACACATGTTGTCATTCCATTCTCAAACACCTCCAGCAGCATCATTGAGCCACCTGTGTCTGTCACTTTCTTTCCAGTGATGTGGATGGTTGTTGGGCCAGTTTGGCCCAACGGCTCCTGAGCAACGGTCCAGTCTGCTTGGAAAGCTTCCTGTAAGGTTGTCAAGTCTTCTTCTCTCTATACCTGGGCCACATAGTGCAAGATATGGGCCTCCTGCAGCAAGATGCAACACTGAAGAGCTTATCTCAGAGAGTTCTAGGATTGTGATGGCTTCCAGCCCGTTTTCTATAGTTTCATCCACAAGCTACAGCTTTGACAAGGCTCCCCATCTTTCATGGGTTGCAGAAGCACACAGGACACAGCAAAAGAGAAGCATATGCCAGCAAAGTAATACAACTCCTCCAAAAAAAGAACTCTTCAGCCAGGAGATTTGTAAGCCTGCCTCATGTGGAACAGATGAACAGACATGAGCACCAAGTGTCACGCTGTGTTTTAAAGAAAACTCTACTTGTGGTACCAGTGGATTGCATGAAAAATAGCATAGAAGCAGAAAGAACCACAAGAAAATCAAACTGGGGGACTGGGAGTTCAGCACCTATGCACAAGCTGTTTTTTTCTCTGAGTTGTCTCAGAATGAACGGCACATATTATTATTATATCATTACCCTATTAACATTAAAGTAATTATACTGTAAGTGTGAGCAGAATTATAAATGTAGGTTTGGATGTTTGCATGTTCTTGTATGGTGTAGAGAGGGTGGAGGTGAGGGATAATGACAGGGAGGGAGGGAGAGAGAGAGAGAGAGAGAGAGAGAGAGAGAGAGAGCGTGTATGTGCGTGTACTCTATGTAAGTGTGTGATAGTGAGTGAGACTTAAGGAGAGAGCGACAGACCAGGAGGAGAGTGGACTGAGAGAGCAGCACATTGTTCACATGCCACTCAAGACCCTAATCTGTGTTTCACCAGGGAATAACAAGAAGGGAACACATTAGAGGTAAGACGATTTATGCTCTTTGGAAAGCTAACTATCACGAGTTTGGGGATAAATCACTATAATGTATATTCACCATCTATTAAAAAATTCACTTTACTAGTCAGTGACTGTAGTAAAATGTAGAGGATCCTAGTGGTCATCATCATTATCTTTTTCTTCCCAGTGCTATGGTGATTTTAATTATACCCCTTTTTAAAAAAATAAAAACATATATCATATTTTGATTTTAAAAAGCATGTACTCATATTATAATCAGAAGCAATTATAACAAAGCTAACAAGCAGTGGCTCACAAAACAGCTTTAATCTACTGTATGTGAATACTGATTATATTAACATTGTATTATAACATTTTGTTGATAAATAACTTGATAAAGTGATGTTTCATAGCAGGTATGACGCACATTATTGGGCATTTCTGTTACTGTGCTATTTGTATGCGAAACCAACAAAATAGGATATTCTTCGTCCACAACGCTTAGGCTATGATTTAATTTGCAACTGGCCTGTCACTTTCATTTACTTAAGCGACGTCTTTCTTTTAAGCCACTGCCAAGCTGAGCCTAACAGGATTAAAAAGTAATTGATCTAAAACCACTGAAATGTAATTAGATACTTTACTTTTGAAATCACTTACCCTGTGTAGCCATTCATCCAAATATCACACAGTGTTAAACAAGATATCCCAGTTTAATCACAAACAGGGCCTTTGTTGTTTGCCATAAATCTCTAAGATTCTTTTGCCTCCTTCTGCTTTTTAACTAAAAACTAAAAAAAAGAAAGAAAAAGAAGAAAATGATTGACCTGAAAACATAATTAGCAACATCAGTCATAATTGTGAGGAGGGAGTGTAAATATCCTGATGGTCTGTGTCATCTGCACATCAAGTGATTGATCAAAACGTCTGCGCTGTTATTAAAGCAATAACTTAAAATGATCTGTGGGCAGAGAGGCGTGCCTGACACATTCCACTGTTTTTTGGGGATTTTTTTGGTTTTGCACAATCCCTGCAGACAACAGCACACTACACCAAATGGAACAACACATGAGTAAAAGTAAGCAAAAGCAAGTATCAATGCAATTAAACTTATATTCCAGAAGTAAAAGGCCAATGCATGAAGTTATTTGATACAAAGAGGCTTTGTTGTAGCTGCTCAGTGGCCTGATATCATGACATCCAAAAGGGGTGAATTTCCTGCTGGAGATCAATAAAGTATAATCTACCACCTAACCTGGGAGATTTCCATCTGTGGCCAACAGGCGACCGAATACAGCAGTTTGAAGGCAAGTAATTTGAGAACAATGCATGTTGTGATGTTGTGACTTTGTTTCACTCATTTTGGGCGACAACAAGTCATGACTCTCAGTTGGACGTTGAAATTATCTAAATTTACAAGCATCGAAAAACATTGGTGGCGTAGCTGAGGGCATATCTACTTATTTAAAACACAGAACTTTGCTGTATAGATGGTATTTCAACGCACTGCAAGATATATTTACTGAAGCATAAAACTATTTCAAAACCCAAATAAATCAAAAACAATCTAGAGTTACTGCAACTTTTGAATTTGAATATTAGAGATGCATTACTTGGAGAATACTGATGAGGAAGACTTGATATGATGTGATGAATGCATCAAATCCACTGCAGATCTTCTATCCTACAGGACTGAAATATTCATTACAGTAGTAAATCTATTTTTCTAAAGCATGCTATGTTATTCTTCAAGGGGGTATTCACTGGACAGAATGCTAATATGCTTTGCATCCTGCACCCTAAGCTCGTCTTTGAGGTTTCCATCTATAGATGATGCCTATATGATAACACAACTTTTTTTTAAAGCTGACTGTGTACATGATCGGCAACTAAAAACTAGCTTTATGGACATCAGGATCTATATGTAAATCCTCCTGAAAAAATAAGTAATTTATGGCACAGTAGAGGCTGCATTCTAAATCCTAAGGGGGAGGGTTTATGATATGCAATTCATTGTAATGCAGTTGGTATAGTGCTATAGCTGCTACAGTGCACTAAAACACCTTACCACAGATTTTGTTTCAGAGTAATTTTCTGTCTAAATTGAAAGCCTCAGTCAACAGACACAAAATGTATTCTGATAAAATT
Organism: Pempheris klunzingeri; assembly: GCF_042242105.1. Classification (NCBI taxonomy): domain Eukaryota; kingdom Metazoa; phylum Chordata; class Actinopteri; order Acropomatiformes; family Pempheridae; genus Pempheris; species Pempheris klunzingeri. Next base: position 17,386,973 of record NC_092017.1, on the reverse strand, counting down.
TATAGTATAGTAGCCCTCTGCCACTGAAAAACATTGTGTTTTCCCTCCTTATCATCAACAGAATACTTCAGAATAAATCTTTTTTTTTTTCTTCCTTGGGCTAATATCGCTAAATCCAGCAGCATCCGTTTTTAAACCCTTCCCAGATGTTCCTCTGTAAAGTCTAATCACATTTCCTTCGTTATTAACTTACAAAACAATGATATATCAAAAAACCTTTAAAAATTTAATGATCAAAATGTTGATCTTAACTGTCATCTTGTTCAAGTTCTTGCAAAGCCCTTAACAGTGGAATATAATTATTACTAAAATATTTTACTTTTACCATAAGGAACTGAATATATTATTATGTTTTGAACAGCGGGTACAGTGCTTCTCATGGACATACTGATGGCAATGAGAATCTGCTGATTAGTAGATATAATGCACAAACAGTGTCCAAAATCTTAAAGAAAAGTAATCAGTTTAATTCCAATACTTGGGAGGATGAATGTGGTAATGCTAGCACTGCTCTCATTGCTGAGATGCCCTTAAACGGATGGTTTGGCACTTTGGGAAGTACGCTTTGTACACTTTGTGATAAGAGTTAGATGAGAGGATTTCTACCACTTTTATGTCTGTGCATGGCTACAGCCAGCAGCTTAGCTTAGCACAAATGCATAACTGCTCACCTGGTTCTGTCTAAAAGTAACAAAATCAACTTACCACTCATAAAATAACATCTCATTATATGTTTTTAATATGTACAAAACCAAAGTGTAAATACAATGATTCAACATTTTTTTTATGCCAGACCTAGCAAACGTAAGAAATAGCCTGGCGTGTAAACCAAAATGTAAAATTATCCTTTTTAAATTTAGTTTTTGTACAGATTTTGCCCTTCTCCCAAAATGTAAACTGTTCCTTTAAGCAGCTCACATAGTTGCCTATGTGCCAACAGCTCAGACTGGGTACTGGGCAACTTCAAGGTGTAAATGTATGAGATTAAATATGGACTGAAATATGAAAAATCTGCCGACTGATGGACGACAAGCAGCACCTTAGGGCCGCCCCCATTTTTATGGGGCAGCTGTAGTGCGGTTCGTCCATCAACCCGCAGATTGGTGATTCAATTCCCAGCTCCTCCAAGTCCAAGACAAGGGCACGTCACTAAACCCCAACTTGCTCCTGAAGCATAGCTTCAGTGTGTGAATGTGTATGAAAGAATAGTCTCCTCTGTTGGGTATGAATGATGTGTGAATGGGTGAATAAGGTTGTAATGTAAAAGCACTTTGAGTAGTCAAAATGATGGTGAGTAATCAAAATGACTAGAAAGGCACTATACAAATACAGACCATTTGCCATAATACAATTACACTATCCTGGGCCACTAGTGGCACAGTGCTTTGAGTACATACAGTGTAGAAAGAATGGCTCTGAACAAAATCAGAATAGTGAGATTGCCATTTATTATGTACTAAGCCACTCTCCACCCTCTGATCCGCTGCAAAGGGACAAGTTAATGGAATAATGAGAATACCACCGAGGACCTTTTATTGCAGTCTTTTTTAGTGCCCCTCCCAAGTGTACTGACCCCATTTCATTGTGCTCCTGCCGTTGAAACATTTCATGGATGCATCTAGTGACTGTCAATAAATCCCATGAAAAGACCAATACTCTGCCAGAGACATCCATTGTTGTCCCAATCTAAAATGGAAAATAGTCCCCACAAAAATTCATTGCTGCTGTTTGCGTAACGTTTGCTAAAACATCACAGACTCTAGAAGTCTATATTTGTGATCTATTTTAAACTTGCATTAAGTGATTTATTTTTTCACTTGAGGCAGTGCCACAAACTGTAAATACAACACTGACATAGGGTACCAAGCAATGATTTGTATTCTTGATTCTGATGAACAGAAGTCCAATATTCACTTTTCTCTCTGCTTTGGTCTCCACCAACTCTTGAGAAAAATGTGTTGGTCTTAAGCTGCCAAATGCTCCACTGTGTTCATCAGCTATTTGCTTAATTTGTCTGACTACTGTTTGGTGCTCATCAGGCAGTGAACAGTGGGTTTTATGAGCCTCTAGTGAGAGCGGAGACAGAGAACCAAAACAGTGGGTAGTACCTAAAATGCTCTGTAAGGTTGTGCAGAACTTGAGCTGAGACCTGAGAAGGCCTTTTCCCCGAACAACCCCTTTCACCTAGTGATTTCATGCATCACTAATGTAAAAATATTATTCAGTAGAGTTTTAAAGATTCATGTTTTCAGTGGAGACAAATGGAACAAATCCATTGTCCAAATACACAATAAGACCAGCCACATACTTGATGCTCCACATGTGTGTTCATTGAAGCATGGAGACAAAGCTTCTAAGGATTTTGAGCTATACTACAAAAGCAGGAAACAGCAAATCAAGCTTATTCAATCACTCAGTCTTCTGTTTACTGTCAGACGTGAATTCAAAACCCATTGGTAGAAACAGCAGTCATAGCTAATCTAATTCAGCGTTTTCAGGAATCATGATGAATGAGAGACAAATGTCAAGATGTGAAGCAGCTCTTTCCTCATTTTGTGCCAACACTTTACACATTTGCAATTTCAACAAAACTTTTATTCTGGTTCAAGTATAATTACAAATCTATCCTGCATAAATGTCATTACCGACGGGTTGTCAAATCTTTCGCTCTAAAATCATATGTAATACTGATTTTCTGTTTCACCCTTTTATTCCCCAGATAGCGAGAGTGACTACTTCAACAGGATGGCAGCTTCTTACAACTGCTCTCTTGACCTAATAGCTGAGAAAGGCATTTGGCTTTGCCCCCCAGGGGAAAAATGCGCCAATCTGACCTCTGGCATGAACAGCAGCCACATGGAACTAGATGATGCATGTCTGACAGAGGAAGAGTATCTGGAAAAATATCTGGGGCCTCGTCGATCATCTGTGTTCCTTCCCGTCTGCCTGATCTACCTGGTCATCTTCATGGTAGGTGTGGTGGGGAATGCTCTGACGTGCACCGTCATCGCACGTAACAAAGTGATGTGGACGCCAACAAACTACTACTTGTTCAGCCTGGCGGTGTCAGACCTGCTGGTGCTGCTGCTGGGCATGCCATTAGAGCTGTATGAGCTGTGGCAGAACTACCCTTTCCTCCTGGGGAAGGGTGGATGCTACTTTAAAACGTTCCTATTTGAGACAGTCTGCTTTGCGTCCATCCTCAACGTGACAGCATTGAGCGTAGAGCGTTACATTGCTGTGGTGCACCCATTACGTGCAAAGTATGTTGTAACGCGAACCCATGCCAAGCGTGTCATCCTTACGGTGTGGGGTGTGTCTGTGTTGTGTGCTTTGCCCAACACAAGTCTGCATGGCATCGAAGTCCTTCACGATCGCTCTCCCAGCCTTGCAGGAAACATGGAGATCCCTGACTCAGCAATCTGTACGCTGGTGAAACCCCGCTGGATGTACAACCTGACCATCCAGGTGACCACCTTGCTCTTTTTCATTCTGCCCATGCTCACAATCAGTGCTCTCTACATGCTCATTGGGCTGCAGCTGAAGCGGGAGAAAATGCATCAGGCACTAGAGGCTAAGTCGGGCTTTGGACAGGACGGCTTCTGTAACATCCGAACGCAGCAGCAGAAGGCACGTCGCAGACAGGTCACTAAAATGCTGTGTGAGTATCAAACTCTGCAGATCGTCTTTTTTTTCCTTTCCTCGTCTTCCTTTAATCATACTTTAATCTTAGTTGTGGGCCTAAATCACCTGTAAACTACCCTGATCATGGTTGAGGATTAGAGTTCAATTGATATACTTTGTGGCCTAATATTTGAGAGCTTTGATGAGGTTTTGTTTTTGTTTGTAAAAATATATTCACTATTTTACAGCTGCTTGTTTTTTTTTAATTATGCATTAGGGAAAGTGCTATTTGGGGTTATTAGTGCATCACATGATACTGCACTACCAAGTGAGGCCACTACATCAAAATCACCTGACAGCCCAGCGCTGTGTTTGACTGCTTGCCTCCTACAGACAATAAAGGGGAGATGGCCCCACCATCTAACTTGCGAAACCAGGCAGAGTCCCTGGCTCTGATTTACTCCTGAAATAAAACTTTGATCAAATGATGAATGCGGTATTCATCTACATCAGTGGGAGTAAACTACGAAATAAGTTGAGTGAACATGTTGTAGACATTTTCTCTGGAAACACAGTCTGATACGACGATGAAATTATAATCCATAAGGAACTACATTTCCCCCAAGCATATCTTAGTGATGATGAACAGTTTCTTACGGGCACTAATAAATATTGATGATATGATAATGAGAGGCAGCACCAACCATGCAGATAATGTTAAACAGTTTCCTTCGTATGAAACAGACACATTCAGATTAATGATGGTTTGCCATTTAAGATACAAGCTTGAACTCACATGCGCTTATATATCACTCAGAGGTGAAGGTCAAAGCAAATGTAGAGGTGTCCGTCTTTCATGGAGCATATGAATGAGCCATGTGAAGGTTTTAATCTATACCTTATCATGATATAATGCTATGACACTGAGTTTCATGCTCTTAGATGCCTGGCTGCACAGGTGCAGATGCTGAGATTCCATTGAATCCTCCCCCTTATCAGCACAACAACAGAAATAACGAATAAAAACACATAACCTTGTGAGACTCATATGTTACTTGACACTCTCAAACCTCAGGAGACTTTACAGTATATTTGCCTCTTCAGTCGGGAGCGGCTCTCAGCTGCCAGCTAGGCAGCAAAAAGGTGGCTGCATCTGAATGTGTAGCAAATAGAGGGCATGATTAAGCAACAGCATGGCCAATTTCTTGTCTGAAATGTCAATGAAAACTGAGTTCAGTGAATAGCTTGATAGATTTTCCAAGTGTTCAAAACAGCTGACATGATTCTCCTGTTTTATAAATGGAGGAAAAGACCAATGGCACCCCAGTGTGTGGTACATTTGTCCAGACAGGTATAGGGCAGGGATCATATGAAATGGAGATATATACAGATAAGTAATTTATTTGTAGCATAATTTTTTATAACTCATCTTTTAATTGAAAAAATGTATTCAATTTAAACCAGTTCTCACATTGCTTGTGCTTTTTTAGAGTTTTCCCATGTACTCGAAACATTACCACAAACAATGGTCAGGTTCTAAAGAAACAGAACTTTGAGCTTGGAAATGTAAATGCATAACATCTGATTGTGTGGGACAATTGCTTGAAATTGATATTCAGCCCTAACAAGCTGCAACAATTGATAATGTACAATGATCCATTTATAACCTTACAGCCAATCTGAAACCAAATCTCTAATGAACAGTAAAACTTTGAAAGAGCTTGAGGGGAGCAGTTTGGGCATGACTGCATTCATAAAAATAATCATGGCAGTCTTTTATAACAGCTATTGCGAATTGAGTCATTTTGGGCCACAATAGTCCAATTCAAAAACTCTGTGAGAATTTCGCCCTCAAGCATAGTGCACAATTAACTTTCGAATCACATTGCTAGAGGTGAAAATGTGGGCTGACTTGGTGAGTGCTCTCCTTAGTTCCTTTACAGGTTTTACCCTGTGTGGTCTGTGATGTGTTCAAGTCATGACTGGTATTTAATCTTATAGTCGGACTTTTATGAGCTGCCATTTCAAAACTAAGGGAGGTTTAATTTTAATTCATCCATTTCAACCAGCTTTGTATCATTACAAAGCAGTAATAATGTTATTGCAAATCAGTTATTCAGTTAAATAATAGCCAAATAGCAGGCAAATATCTCCCAGGTAGTGCGTTTTGTTAACTACCACTACCAATAGCCTACTAACTAACTAATACTACCAATACTGTAATGATACAAAGAATTTTTAAGGACAAGTATTGGGACCCATAGTAATTAAAACAAAAAACACAGATTTCAGAGAAGGATTTTGTAATCATAAATCTATTTATTTATTCAATACTTATTGACAGAACTAAATCAAAGGATGTGTGCTCAAGACAGAATATGTCTGCATCATTGACACACAGCCCCAAGAGGGCCAATTTAATTGAGAGCATGTGGAAGAGACAGCATGTTGGCAGCATCAATCAATGAACTGCTATTGAAATTCCCTCAACCCATGTCTCCTGTTGTGTCTTTTCTCTCTTGATGTTTGTCCAGTCGTTTTAGTGGTGGTATTTGGGATCTGCTGGGCCCCATTTCACACTGACCGCCTCATGTGGAGTTTCATCAGTGACTGGACCGACAACCACCTGGAAATCTTCCAGTATGTGCACATCATCTCCGGAGTGTTTTTCTACCTCAGCTCAGCTGTCAACCCGATCCTGTACAACCTCATGTCCACACGCTTTAGAGAAATGTTCAAGGAGGTCATGTGCCATCGGCCACATCACATCACGCCCAGGAAACACTCGCTCAGTGTCACACGGGTGACGCTCCGCAGCACCCTCAGTGATGCGCCGTTCAGCAATGGGGCTGCTGCAGTTGAAGCCGAGGCAGAAGATGGAGAAGTGAGGATGAAAGATGAGACCAGTTTTTCATGTTAAAAGAAACTTAAAGGTTATGTCAAAGGGGACATATTGTTGGTATGTCGTCATGGTGTTTAGCCGTTATATCCATCAACTATCATCATCGTCCACTTTGAACGGGTGCATCAGCTAAATACCTAAAATAGTCTGAGTGGGAAGACTGCGAAAAAAACAGGCACACCGTTCTGCTGATGCTGCCAGACTGCAGCGTTACTTTATTCGTAGCTCAGCAAATCACGTCCTGAAGTTGACCTCTAAACTTTTTCAGACACACTTCAGCAGGCTTAGATAAATAAATGATGCAGGAATGTAAGACTACAATGTCATTTTCAGTTCACCAGCAAAAACAGCCTCCAATGTTGAGTGTGGAAAAGCCATTTAAATGAGGACAATACAGTTTATAAATCCATGGTAGAACCAGGTGGATCAATGAATACTGAAGTTGGTCCAACCCAGAAAGAGGCTGAAAACTTTTACATGTTTGATCATGTACAGTAAGGACGGTGTCAAATATCAATAAATGGACATTTCTGCGTTAACTAGAGAGTATTTTAAAAAGGATCAACATGTAAAAAACTAACAAAAAAAGAGGACGTATGACTATAAAATTAAGAAAAAAAAAAAAATGTTTTGTTGTATTCATGATACGGTTACTGTGAATGTCAACAATGTATGGGTGAAACCCCACTGTACGTACAGTAAGTATTTATATCTAACAATTTACATAAATTACATATGTTCTTATCGCTTGCATTGTTCTGAAAGGATGTATACTGTATTAGAAATTTGCCATGTCCAGAAAAGAGTAATGCTGGATACTGCTTTCAGTAGTGTTCATTTCTGCTAAATGTCTTATGCTAAATACTTTTTATTGTTCAAAGTGTAACTTGTGTTGAGGTGTTATCTGTCACTATGGAAAAAACATGAGTTGAGCAGAATGTTGAATGAAATAAATTGCCAAATGCTTTTAAATGATGGACTTGTAATGATATGATATCATAGGATATGATCTGACAGCTATGTATGCTAAAACTAATGGCCACAAAGTCTGTCCTGCTATATAATAACTGTTTAGATCTTGTATAACCCAAAATCTAACAACTTAAGTCCGTTAATATATGCTGATTTTGTTCTTCGTATTGAGTTTTGGTGGAACTAGCAGGGGAGGTTCATGGAGTTCATGAAGTGCGTACCACTAGATGTTGCTATAGGTATTTTTTGTGTAAAAGTGGGAAACTGGACTGACGGTATTGTAAACAAAGAGGAACAGGTCACCCAAACAACAGTGAGCTTCACAAACACTTCACTTTAACAGATAGTTTTTACTTTGTTGGTCTGGAATCTGATTTATCAACATGAATTAAAACACATCGTAAACCAACTATGTAATATTATTGATGACATAATTTGGATTAACATATTATTGAGCACATTTCAATGAAAACAGTGCTGCATGTAACCCAAAGAAGCTTTTGGTTTTGAAACGCTACACTGGTCAAATGATTAATAAAGATACAGGCACAAAGTGATCACAAGAAGCAGCAGCCAACTGCCTGCTGATGTTATTTAACACAACAATATAGCCAAGTACCATGACATTATACCATCATGGACAAACATCCTCCATACCTGGCAGTGCTATTTAAAGCCCTCTATGCGGCCATGTCTTTTGATGGAAGAATCACAATGGGAAGGGCTTTTAGAAGCAAAACCTTTCAGAACTGACAACATCAGCAGTCCTGAAGGAAATGCAGGCCCGGTTTTAGCTGCTGTTAATCCTTCATCTGTACCTCAGGCAGAATGCAAAGGATGCAGCATTCGTCGTCTGTAGCGCTCTGTTAGACCAGAAGGATTTATCACATTTATCACCGGTATGTACCACAAGTTGCGCTGGAACAACACTAGTTTTCGCACGTACACTGTTGACACCATTTGAAAAGAGAAAGGTTAATTGACTTGGCTCATACAGATTTACTCTTCCACTGTGGGGGAATTCATGGCTGTCTCAGTTTTGTTGCAAATGTAATGCTGTGTGCAAGGTCGTCTCATGTACTAAATCATGTGTGATAAATCAATTTTTCAATCTCTGCCTTTATTTTCATTCCATTTCAAAATCACAAAAAATGATTTCCTACATTTGAATGCCTAATAATAGTGCAACTAATAGAAAATCTATAGAAGAAATAATTGACAGCAAATTGCAATACCTTCAGCGAGACTACTTACCAAGTTATTATGTATTTGACAAGCATTCAGGACCAGCTAGGTCAAAATGCAAACAAACAGCATGTCCATGTTTGTGAAAGATAACTCCTCTAGTTCTGTTGCCACATGAAAGATGATTTCATGTTTCTATGATAGTTAATCAGAGCGAAGAAGTTGATGATGATAGGCTCCTGTTCTGAGGAAGGCATGGGTGTCGAGTTCTCCCCTCTACACAGTGTTAACCCAGGTAAAGCACACCGAACCAGAAAATAAGTGCAGCAGTGCCTTGGCTCTTTTAATACTGTGGCAGAGGCTGGACTGCAAACACTCTCTGGAAGTGCAGACTACTCAAATCCCATTTCATGCCATATCTAATGCCAGTGCTAAGGGGATTACCAAGAGTATGAACCTACGTGACAATATTCAGTAAGGAGGAGGAATTTTTAGGAGTCTAGTCTACTTAAATAGAATGCCTGGTACCTAAAATAAGTTATATGATTGGTAACTCATGGTTAACAGTCAGCGTGTTCATATACTGCAGTCACACTGGAGTTAGTCCTAGTCTGGCCTTTCCCCAAATTGAATAAAATAAGTGTGGGAATATGAATGTGAATTCTACACAGAAAAAATGTGAAAATGTGTGAGTAATATTCAAAATCAAATATATATACTGTGACTGATAAAAACCAAAAACCATCCCAGAGTAAGGTGGCACAGTTAAACACAACCAACCACCTGCTGTATCCAAACAAGAAATTGATTTGCAGACTAACTTGAGAATGCCAAGATCTTGAACTAGCAATTTATCACACCGAGTACTTTTTCTACAGTAACTGCATTCAGGATCATCCACATAGAGTTCGTACAAACACAAGTGTGGGGAACTTCACATGTTTGGATTCAGCCATTGTCAAGTTAAAAATCCAGCTTTTGATGTTTCTTTAGTATAAATTATAGTCACTACCCAATTAATTCTCTGGTTCTTGCCTAGCCTAACACACCTAGCAATTACTGCCACATAGAACAGGTAGGAGGTACAGTGAGCTTGTTATGTTGTGGTGAAAAGTGAGGATTGGAGGTCAGGATGGGGGATGGTCGTGTAACACGTCTGATTTTCATGCAGGAGTAACTTCCTGACACACGAAATCAACCTTATTATTCATCTTTCATTAACCTTGACAGTGTGTTTCTTAACCTGCCCCCTACTCTATCTTCAACCGTCTCCGCTGAGGCTTCGTGTACTGTTTTTTAAGCAAGTTAAGCTTTTTAATTATCAGCACCAGCTATGCAGGTACATAGTTGAGCAATCAAATGAGAAGAAGAAAAGGAGGTGAGTGAGAGAAGCTCATCAGAAATAAACTGGCCTGAAGCGCCTCAGAAGCTGAGAGGTTACACAATGCTGCATGTTGCAACCATTGCCGGTCTTAGTTGCATGTCCTACCCCTATCTCTCTCTATGAGAATTACTGACCTGTGTTCTCTGCAAACATGTGGGCCTATAAAGCCTTCTGAGGTTATTTACTGTGTTTTTAAAGACTCTAACGCAGTGGTTGTCAACTTTTTTTGGGCCAGCACTCCTCTACCCACTATTACAGACCCTCATGAAAAATATTGTAGGCTAATCGTGTACCCTGAAATTAATGTTCATTATCACTGTGCGTTATATCATTAAAAAGCATGTGATTGAATGCCTAATAACAGATTTGTTTTTTAAATGCGCTGGTTGGAAATTTGATGTTCAGACTTTGATTAGGTCTTGTTATTGATCACAGCAGCAGCAAATCAGAAATACCAAACAAAAAGCATTCTTATAAATAGTTCCAAATTGTTCTGATGGAAAATGGGAGCAGCCTACCAAATAAAGGTGTGAGGCTACTGGGAAAAAAGCAGGAGCAGGTCGAAATCCAGTTTGACTTGATGGGGGACCAATTGTGTCTGTGTGTGAGAGCTGAGAGCTGAGGGTGAGCATAATATATCCTGTTGTGTACGGATAATCAGTCACTATAATATTTGGAAATACTCTTTATCGGAAACTGAATACCAAATGTTGACATTTAATCTCTACTGAATATTTGATGCTGAAGTTTATATATCACAGAATTTAATTTACTTTGTGAAATTCTCAATAGTGACTTTTAATTGCATTTACTTTTCTTATTTACTTTTATTTTATTTCAAGGATCATTTGGGGGGGGTTCAAATTCAGGTAGAGAATTCACATGCCATCCATCCCTTCAGTTCAGACATGATGTAGTATCTGAATTTATTCCAGCATATTTGAGTTTTTGACTTGATTTTAATATTTTGATCTGATTTGAGGTAACTGAGCACCTTGAATGTATCTATCTGAATGTGAGAACCCTAAAATATATAGTGGGAGTAAGTTTTAATAATTGAGCATGTAAACGGTGACTATTGAAGTGAAATTCAGAGCAGTTTTCAGTCAAATATTTCAGCACCAGTGTGCACAGGGACCTCAGGACAGTAGCTAGCCATATGGAGCTTGACTGCTTGCCCTTGACAGACTCTGAAATAATAAATTTCAATACGCTGCCAACAATATCAGCGTCTTGGTGCTCACCTTGAATCTGCACCTTTCTGTCTGCCTCTTTGCCTCCATTGTCTCTTTTTAGCAAGATGTGTGCATATAGGCTCACACAACTATACAAAGTACATGCAGAGTATCTTTGTAATGTTAGAATGTTCCCCTCTTTTGTACAATAGGCCATAATATAGATATATATTATGGCCTATTGTACAAAAGAGGGGAAAAATTCATTTATCTTAAATTCTGACGGAAATAAGATTAATTGCTTTGAAAGTTAGTTTGAGTTGGAATGGTGTAAACTTCATCTCAGCTGGAAACAGAGTGGCTGATGGCCGTGCTATGACTCAGCGTGTCATGTGGTGACAGGTATCTGGGAAGTGCGTGTCTGGGTGATACGCGAGGTTGCTTTCACAGGAAGACCGATGTTCAGATGTACATGTTTAGATGTTACAGGAAAATGAAGTTGGCTGCTTCAATCAAATCGTATTTGTGATTGCAATTGCATTTATTCTCAGTCTCTCCTTTAGACTAAGATAAATCTGTGTTCCTTTGTTTATGTTGCTGCTGGGATCGGCTGCAGCCCCCCTGCGACCCTTAAGGCGAAGCTGTATAGACGGTGGATGGATGGATGGATGTTTGTGTTGCTTCGTAGTTGTTGTTGTTGTCAGTGCTGGAACAGTGACTATTTCAGCTGGACTTTCCACCAGTGAATCAGGCTTTCACTGACATCTGAAGAGATCTGCACACAATCTGCATTTATAGACCAGCCAATAGGAACACTCTGTCGCTGAGATGACCTGTGATTGGCAAAAGTCAGCCGTCACAGCCTAGATTTCGAAAAGCCTGGAAACAGAGCCAAGAGGAGGTGCGGAAGTCTACTTTCCTCTCAGACCATATGAATTACAATATGCTGAAAGGTTATTAAGGAATTTTTGCCCAACAATGTCTAAAACAAACTGCCTACTCCAGCTTTAAGTACATGGCATTCAATAACAAAATGTACAATCACGGTCACAAAATAAAAATATTGCCCCATGCACTAGTCACTGTGTACACAAATTGCCTTCAGTTCTGCACTCAACATAGACGAATCCATGAATTAATTTCAGTGCACTTGAGGCTCTCCTCTAATTATTGTCATGACACTCATCTAAACCTCTCACTCTGCATTTAATGTACCTTGTATTCATTTTTTGATGAATTCTGAAAAGCATTCAGTAATGAGTATGTGGGCTCCAGCAAACAGTTTAAGATAAGCAATTTTTTTTTTTTTCATTGGTGGAAAGGCTGTTTTACATCTCAGAGGAGATCTCATGTTTAACAAAGTGGACATTCAATGAAGGGATGTTGTCTGACTTCTGAATTTGCCTAAACCATTTATTAAAATGCTATACATTTTGAATTAACTATTTAAGTCGTCTTGTCTTACCGAGGAAATTTATGAGGGCATTAGAAGTTTCAGTATACACAATAATTACAGAATGAGCAATGATGCTAATGAATTTATACTGACAGACCGTGACCCATCTCATCAATCTGAACATCTGATTATTTCACATTCTAACTGCACACCGCTGATTTATCTACTTTTACCAGAAGCTCAAAAAGACAAAGCATATCCTTAAAGTATACTCAACACTTAACACTTATTCTAGTGCACATATTCTTCTTATAAATATTTTGATATTATATATTTGATGGCACATGTAGGACATTCGCATGGTGCAAATATCCATCTCGAAGGCACCGTACGTTATCTTCTTGGCCCCGGTCAAATCAATAATGAGGGTACTTCACTGGAGGCTGTGGCTTGGTGTGATTGCCTCGTCAAGGCTTCAAATTGCGCCTTTCGGCTAAGTGAGAAGTTTGGCTTCTTCTCAATCAGAATCCAGAGAATATGAAATCCCAGAGCGGCTGTGAAGTACATGAATTAGGCATTTACAATGTGCTTCTCGATCAAATGAAATCAAATGAAGGTCTTAATCTTCTCTTCTAGTCTCTTTTATTCACCTTTCACAATGCACTTGATGTGAGTATTGTGTGGCTGGCTCTCAGCTTCTATCTATCTATCTATCTATCTATCTATCTATCTATCTATCTATCTATCTATCTATCTATCTATCTATCTATCTATCTATCTATAAATGCTATTCTAAATCTTTACAGACAGTTATTTTTATTAAACAGTCCACTGCATCTTCTGAGGTTTTGTGACTCAATAATGAGTCTTCAGATGCTGTTCTTTAGATATTACTGCATGTCTGTCATTCTGTGTTTTAGATCTCCAAAGGAGTAGCCCACCACCTCCCCATCAGCACCTTCTCCCTTGGGACGATCTGGGTGATCATCCTCTACAGATATTGGATCTATATGCTGGCTTTATTCCACCACCACCAGCATTTTGACCACCTATGTCAAATCTTCATGGGCCTATGCTTTATGAAGATAAACCACATCTCTCTAATCACCTTCTATGTTGTTAACCTAAATAAACGTGGTTATATGTAGTTTCAATTTAAAAAAAAAAAATCATTTATTACTGTACAAGACTAATGCCATACTATAGAAATTGAACAACTAGAAAAACTGAGGGGCTCAAATGTGACTAGGTTTTCATATTGCAGAGTGAAAATAAAGGTAAAATCCACTCTGTTTTAATCAGCAAATTCTACACTTCATTTTAAGGGAACAGTTTGACATTTAAGGAAACACTGTATGTGGATTTGCTTTCTGGTGGAGAGATGGACAAGAAGATCAATACCACTTTCATTTGTGTCTGTTAAATACACGGCTATGGTCACTTTGTGAAAGTCAGCCACTGCGTCAAACTTCACGCCCCCTACAAGTGTCTGTCAGCTACTGTCTGAATGGCAACTTGTGGCAACTCATAAGTGCTGACATTCTGTCATCAGTGCTAGTGTTGCTAGTTGGTTATATATGAAATCTTTACATCTTTATTCTATCCATCCATTGATCCATTGTCTATACATCTTATCCTTCAAGGTCGCAGGAGGGCTGGAGCCAATCCCAGCTGACTTTGGGGCGAGAGGCGGGGTACACCCAGGACTGGTCACCAGTCAATCACAGGGCTGACACACAGAGACAGACAACCATTGTAAATGTGACTACCCAAAACACAAAACAAGTGTTACCATGTTACAGGAGGTTAAATGCTGGACTAGTAAATGCCTGCACAAAAACTACCAGGAGTCTCCGACAGTTGACTGGCAACTACTCATATACAAGAAAAAGTCTGGTTCATAGTCATAAAACTTTTGCTTTAACACATTTTGTGAGCAATAATTTGAGGTGTGGAGATGAATAACACCACATCATCACAAATACCCCAAATATCATAAGAATGCAACAAACCAAACCTAATGGCTATGTTAGGTTCATTGTGCTGTACACAAAAATGTTGCATCTGCACTAACAAAATCATTGCCAGAATGAGACATCAAACTTGCGGATTAGTAGTAAAGGCCTTTTAAAGGTAATAAGAATGAAACAGGGTTTGTTTGTTTTTTTACATCATCAGTACATAGAGCATAGATACACACAATTTGAGACATTTTTTCTCTCAAATGCCTTCAAAGTGTTGAAATGAACCTCTAGCCATAAATTACTTGAATAATCTAGATGCTCGAAAACCTTATATCAGTGGCCAAGACAGACATTACTAAACCACATGGGAGCAATATTGGGTACCAATATTGGGTACATACTCCTCCTGTAAATAACAGATCAGCTTATAGCCAGCTCTCCTCAGAGGGGGAGATGAGAAAATAAGAAGAGAAAATAAGGCCTCATGAATGCATGGGCACAACTCTCAACAGAGTCTATCAGTAGACTGTGAATGCAGACACACAGCCTTCACGTGGACCCATCTGGAAGAGTGCAAACACAAGCTTAGCTCTGCGGTGAAATGGTTTTGGCACTTGTCTGAAAATAAAAGAAGAACAACGTCTACATTTCTGATTTTGTCATCATTGTCAACAGATTTTTCAACTAGATATGAAAAATTATAGAACTCAATCAGTGGAAGTTACTGGAGGCAGAAAGACAGGCAAGAGAGGGGCAGAGTGAAGCTGAGGTACAATACTGTCTGGTGCATGGAGCCACAAAACAGTGTAGAGAGCAGCTTGGGTCACAAAATGAATCAATTTATCCCAGCCTACTTACAACATTTCAGTGTCGAGGTTGAGTTCTGTCCTTCAACACAGTCTGTGTGTCTTCATGTCAACTTGGCCACATAGATGCAGAAACAGTTTGGATTTCTCTTAATTGTTATTTCTCTTGATCTCTGTACTTTTTCAGAATTACTGTAAATTGTGATCTATCATTTTATAGCTGAAACTCAACTGTAGCTTAGTGAGTAATCGGCAGAAATAACAAAAAAAAAAAAAACAACCACGCAACAACTAGATGGATCTGAGATTGCAAGGTACTACATGATCACCAGAAGCTGTTTTTACGTTTTTGTATCCAGTTTTCTTTCATTATCATTTTAGTAGTTGTCCTGTAAGTTAAAAGCACACATATAAAGATGAGCTCTCCAAATATAGAGATTTTCACTACGTGGCCTCTGTGTCTGAGTATTGACAGTCATCAGGTGATTGAGGTTGCTATAGAAACTGGATAATGTCTTGAATGAACTTGAAGGTGACGACAAGCATGTGCTGTCCCCTGTGTCTTCCACAGGTCGATCTATGAGATGTTGCTCCCTCCTCACACTGTGCTCCGATGGAACGTGAATTGGCAATTCATGGAATGAGTTCACTGGACTTTTCAGCCCGAAAAAACTCATTCAGCGTTGCCTACCGAGTTGCCTTTTGTGGGGAAAATCTTTGAATTCACATGCTGATATCCATTAGGAGACATTAGCATGAGTATGAAAAATACATTCAGTTTCAGTCAATATATACCTGACTTGTTCAAAGATGTGTCTAATTAATTTTGTAGCAGTTAATTACATGCATTCACCAAATGGGACTAATATTTCATATCTAATGTCAGCGAGCATAAATGAAAGCCTTTACTGAGGCCACCTGCGATCTCCCCCTGAGAGACAGGAGACATATATTATCAGATATTTAAAAAATGTATTTTTTCAAAGAAAACGAGAAGAATGTCATTAAGAATAAATATGCAGGAAAGTTTTATTGTTGACAAGAAGCTGTTGTTCTTTATTTGAACTGATTTGGTGCTCCCCTACATAGTCTTGAATACGTCCGCCCTTTATCTGCTGTCATTAACACAATCTCCTCTTAGTGTAATATTAATATTTATACTATATATTATAATAATTATTCATGGTCTCAGTTTTCCTTGCGGGACTCACCCCATATATTGCATGAACATCTAACAGCCGACGGAATCAATCACAATGCATAATTTGTACAATTCTCTCTTCTATGCATATGCAAAAAGGAAAGAGGTTTTTGATCTTCATTTATTACATGCAAGGTGCGCTGCAGATGACAGAAAACATCTCCTGACCTCTGTTTAAAGGATAGCATTCATGTTCCAAGGAGAAAGAGACGGAGACAGAGAAGCTCAGATTACAACACACACAGAGGTGGTGGGACTTCATTCTTTGCTCAGGGTGTCATTACTCCACTGTATCTTTACATAGCAATTAGTTCTTTGCTGCTGTATTAGTGTCTTGAACTCCCTTTAAATACACAGAATTTTCAAAAGAAATTCCTTCTACTGAATTCACTTAGAAGGTGCCAACATTGATAAGCCCCATGAAATTAAACTCAGTCAAGCTTTGACCGTGTGTGTGAGATAACCCCACCTCAGAGTCACTGGGTGTTTCTTCAGGGCAACTGTAAGTCTGGAAAGTTAAACATGATAGTAAACACGATGCAGAGGAGAAGGAACACACAGAGGCATAGCAGAAACTTCTGTGCCAGCTTGACAAAAAAAACAAAAACTAAATGGCACTCTCTCATAGCTGTGATTCACCAGTTTTCTAAACAAACTCAGACAAACTGCTGTTAAGAAGAGGGGACAATATGGAGAGATACACTCCCCTCCAAAAGTATTGGAACAGTGAGGCCAGTTCCTTTATTTTTGCTGTAGACTGAAAACATTTGGGTTTGACATCAAAAGATGAATATGAGACAAGAGATCAACATTTCAGCTTTTATTTTCAGGTATTTACATCTGGATCTGATACACAACTTAGAAGATAGCATTATTTGTAACGGAACACCAAATTTTTAGGCGAGCAAAAGTATTGGAACAGATAGACATAAAACACATTAACGTGAAAAGACTTAATATTTAGTTGCAAATCCTTTGCTTGCAATAACTGCATCAAGCCTGTGACCCATTGACATCACCAAACTTTTGCATTCTGCTTTTGTGATGCTTTTCCAGGCTTTTACTGCAGCCTCTTTCAGTTGTGGTTTGTTTTGGGGGGTTTCTCCCTTCAGTCTGCTCTCTAGCAGGTAAAATGCTCTACAGGGTTGAAGTCTGGAGATTGACTTGGCCAGTCTAAAAACCTTCCACTTCTTGCCCCTGATGAACTCCTTTGAACTCCTTTGTGTTTTGAATCATTATCTTGCTGCACCATGAAGGATCTCCCAATCAGTTTGGTTGCATCTTTCTTTGAATTGGCAGACAAATTGTCTCTGTAGACTTCTGAGTTCATTTTGCTGCTGCCATCATGTGTTACATCATCAATGAAGATGAATGAGCCCATCCCAGAAGAAGCCATGCAAGCCCAAGCCATGACATTACCTCCACTGTGTTTCACAGATGAGCTTGTATGTTTGGGATCATGAGCAAATCCTCTCTTTCTCCAAACTTTAGCCTTTCCATCACTTTGGTAAAGGTTCATCTTTGTCTCATCAGTCCATAAAACTTTGTCCCAGAATTTTTAGGCTTGTCTCTGGAGTTTTTGGCAAATCCCAGCCTGGCCTTCCTATTCTTCTTGCTAATGAGTGGTTTGCATCTTCTGGTGTGGCCTCTGTACTTTTGTTCATGAAGTCTTCTGCGAACAGTAGACTGTGACACCTTCTCTCCTGCTCTCTGGAGGTTGATGCTGATGTCAACAGTTGTTTTAGGGTCTTTCTTTACAGCTCTCACAATGTTTCTGTCATCAACTGCTGCTGTTTTCCTCGGTCTACCCGTTCGATGTCTGTTACTTAGTACACCAGTGGTTTCTTTCTTCTTCAGGACATTCCAAATGGTTGTACTGGTTGTACTATGGCCAATGATTGTGAAAGATTTTCCATCTTCTCTCAGCTTCACAATTTCTTGTTTTTCACCTATGGACAGCTCTCTGGTTTTCTTGTTGGTTACGCCTGGTTGGTTAACTATAAATGCAGTCTGCACAGGCAAAACCCAAATCTGAAACTGAACGTAGACATTCAGCGCTATTTATTGTTTGAATAATCAATGTAATAGGACACACCGGGGCAACAAAACACACCTGTCAGTCACATGTTCCAATACTTTTGCTCACATGAAAAATGGGTGGGTTCAAACAAAAGGTGCTAACTTCTAAGTTATGTATCAGATCCAGATGTAAATACCTGGAAATAAAAGCTGAAATGTTGATCTCTTGTCTCATATTCATCTTTTGATGTCAAACCCAAATGTTTTCAGTCTACAGCAAAAATAAAGGAATTGGCCTCACTGTTCCAATACTTTTGGAGGGGAGTGTATGTGACGATTGCAAAAGAACTGTGATGTGGTTGATTGCTTGGGTTTTGTTCATTTTCCATAGCCTGAAGAAATACTCAGTAATCTTCTTTTCACTGACGTACACAAAGCCATTTCCACCGCAAGCCTTCTCACCACGATTTCCATTATCTGACACAAAATGAACAGATGTAAACATATTTACTTCTGCAGTGAATGACTGCAAAGCAATATTCTCCTATTAAGCAGCAAGAAAACTGTCCCTTTGTCACTCTGGTGAATAACAGGATGTAAACACAGTTCCTTTGCAGTATGTAATTAAAGCATGACATCCATAAAGTGTTGTAGTGGTGCTTTCCACATATATAACTATAGATTATACCTTTAACTATAAATTTAACATTTAGGGTCTGAGTGAGCGACAAATAAAAACTGCCAAAAAAGTGGGATTATCCTTTTTTTTTTATTGCTGGCAAAGAAGAGTTAATCATAAAGACTAAAAGGAGAGCACCCAAACTACAACCAATTATTATTTTTCAGCTATTAGGCATCCCCCATTATACTAACCACCAGTTCTGAACAGCCAGTCTGGAAATGATGCTAATCACTGCATTGACTACATTCGTGCAAATCCTGCAGTGCGGTCATTAGAGCCGATTTAAAAATGCATCTACTGAGAGCGAGTCCAATTATCATGGCACTGTTCTGAGCAAAGAAAAAGGAATCAGCCATAGACATCGTTATGTTAATTACATGTTGTCTGTTGAAATTATACTTCTGACAAGACATGTCAGATTAAGAAAAGAAGTCATTCATCTCAGTGGCAGTGATCAGTAATGTAAGATTTCCCCTACTGACAGGTTGACTACCCCTCACTTTTAATAATCCTGGTTTTGTTGCCTCCACTTTGTTTCATTCACTCACTAAAATCTCTCTAAATTGTGTCCTCTTATTGTCCAGCAAAATCCAGACAGGACAAGCTAAGAGTTGATTAAAATGTCGACAGGTTTAATTGTTATGATTCACTCAGTAATAAGCTTTGTGGCCAGCAGTGACTCATTTTGGACTTTTAGGCCCCTGGTTTCTGCCTCTAAGGTTGCATAGAAGCTGCCTCTGATTCATGGAGCTGATTGGCCTGAATCCAAATGTCCATCCTTTGGACTCAGCTCTCATGGACTTCAGCATACGTACTGTGACGTGTTCACTGCTATCTCATGAAGACTGCAAGGCCATATAAACCAATGACAGACAGGCCTCAAGACAGCAATACTAGAATATATTTTGATGTATCATGATGTGGTTGAATATTATTTCTGGCCTACATGATTCATATAAAGTTTTAATAAATTAATTGTTTTACACATTCATAATACGTTTTTGGGTTTTATTTAGCCAGCAATTGGAAAAACTACATGTCCATATTGCAATGAATTGTGGGTAATTAAATCTCAGACTTGAGGCCCCCATGTGGTCTAGAGTTGTGGGTTTGGACAGCCCTCAGCACTCTCACACTTCCTGGAATGTGTCCACAAAGTCCACAAGCCTGTAAGAGTGGTGTGATGGGAAAATAATTGTTTTTCACCGCTCTCTCACCTTGTCCTCGTCCTCTTTGTGTTACTCTCTGCAGAATGCTTTGCACTCTGCCTGATTGTCTGACCTTCTTTGCAAAGAATAAAACTTAAAGAACTTAAAGACATCCTGTTAAGAAATTCCATAACAAGCGGTGAAGTCTAGTCATTTGGATTCAGCCTTGGTGTTGTTCACAACCTGAGATGACACCTGCAGAGAGCACTCTGAGCTGAAAAACCACTTATACCTGCTCTGCCACCTCTTGGAAGGGAGAAAAATCACTAATTTATATTTTGATAAACAGGTGACAGTGTGTAGTTATAATCAGTGGTGGTCAAAGTACACAACTCCAGTACTTGAGTCAAAGTAAAGATACTTCTGGTGAAATATTTCTGCAATACGTGTGAAAACAAGTGAAGGTTATTCAGTTGAACTTTTACTTACGTTTAGGTAGCTGCTTTTGTAAATACTTGACATACATAAGTATTCTTTGTATATGTCAATGCCTTGTTGTGTTGATGTCACAATACATTCACAGAACACAGACTGAAACAACCTTCTGAGAAAACATCCTGTAGAATAAAAGGTGCAGAATATGCTATAACATGGCCATAGAAATGCCTATAGAAACTCAACTGAATTGCCAAATGACATCCATTGCAGTGCTTTGGCAAGCTTTAACAATGTATGTGTGTGTGTACGTGTATATGTGTGTGTGTGTGAACATATATTCATTCATTCATTCATCCATTACAACTTATCCTTAAGGATTGCGGGAGGCTGGAGCCAGGCCCAGCTGACACTGGCCGAGAGGCAGGGTACACCCTGGACTGATCGCCAGTCAATCACAGGGCTGCAAATACACATGAAAAACCAGGACATACTGACACCTGGGATACTAATGGGTATAAAAACACACTAATTATCAGGCCAGATTAGGAATAAGGTCAGAAGTAATTTTAAATGCTCTTAGAACTTCAATAATACAGAAAAAGCATCTGTATTTCTGTTGTTAGACTACCAATATCATAGAATGCATAATAACTAATTTAATCATAATGTGTTATTTGCCGGGATGAAAAAATGTATAGTGAAGGAAATAACATTCACATTAAAATTGCTAATCAATGCCAGTTGAGTCAGGCAGAGTCAGGCCAGCTCTGTTTATGAAATATTGTTGTTGATGCAATATGGAAAACACCAACTCACCAAAAGCATCACATTTGCAAAGATCCAAAGGTCAGAAGCATAATTTCACCCATGGACAAATTATACACCACTGAATGAAGGTTTCATCTGGTTTACATTTTTAATAATAAGACCAAAGCTAGCAACGAAGCGGGTGACATTTTCCTTCCGCTGCTGCTGCCTTTGATGAATAATCTCTGAAATATGCAAATCCTCAAAAGGTGTGGCAACTGTGAAAAAAAGCCACGACATGAAACCTGTGCAGCTGACCGAAAGATCCACGTTCATGAATTGAAACCAGCCTATTAATCTTAATAACTCTTTAAAATCAAAATGGCGTATAAAACACATCAACCTTGAGGAGGGAATGAGTGGGGCTGTCCTGCATGTACACGACACAAAATCGCCTCTACAATCCTATGTTACGAACAAAGGCCATGAAAACAGCTCTTAACTGGAAAACACAAACATGACACCAAACCTGCAGATGACTTTAGCAGGCTAAGTGAACAGTCACTGCAGTGCCATACATCCAGAAGAAAGACCCTTTAAATGTTGTTCAATGGAATGACCGTCTTCTATAACACATGTTCAGTCTCAGTGGGAGTCAATCAGGAAAGGTAGCTGCAGGCAGCCAAGAGGGTCCTGTGTAAGCAACGTGACACTGGTACAGATGATTTTTAAGTGATGGATGTGAAAACACACATTAAATAAGACCTTGAAAGTCACCATGTCTCTTCATTTTTTAAGCAGCTCATCCATTAAATTAATTTAGTCATGGTGGGCTGAAGTGAATATTCCCAACTTCACATTTACTCACACATTTAGACTGTAAAGGGAATCGCCCTGAGAACTCTTCTGCGTTTGGTGTTAAGCATCTCCAACCGGAGCAGTTGTGGATTACGTCCTAAAGGGCGAGTATTTACCTACGTCTGTTGGCTTTAAGCCGGAAAAGCAATTAAGACACAAGTTTACTCAGAAAAATCAATAGGCCTGTTTAATGACTACACGGGCTCATGGGAATAACCAACGGAGAACTGTAGACTGAAGATGGAAGGTTTAAATAACACAAGGTGATATAAATGGTGGAAAGCTTGACATGTTAATATGCTTTTCAAATGTTGGGAACACATCAATGAGTCAGACAGAATCAACTACATGAGTCTATATGCTTAACATGCGTTTTTGTGCTTGTTAGGGTCCCATATTCAATGTTTTTTTGTTTCTTTGCTTGTTGCTTGTTTTAATGCAGCCCAGATTTACAACTAAAGACATGATATTCTACAAGTATATTTTAATCAATAACTATTTCTTTGTGATACATGCCAGCATTTTCCACCTACAAGGTTGCATTCTCTGAGTATATTTCTCAGCTTTGCTGGCTGTCAGAGAGCTTGAGTAAGTGGTAAGAAAGTCTAGTAGGTGGGCATGTCCATAATAAGCAAGCAGCACAATGCAATTTTAGTCTAAGGATGTCTCTGAGTTTCAGTTGAGCTGCCAGCTGGTTCAGACCTGCTCAGAGGTATGGGTGAATTATGTGATGTTGCTTTGAAGAAGCTGGAAGTCATGACCAGAGGAAGCTTATCAACCTATGTTGTTGACATACAGTGTATAGTCAGAACAGGATATGAAAAGATGCCGTTCCTTTCATAAAGGATAAGGCAGGGGATTTCTATATTTCTTTAATCATCACCAAATTCCATGAAAACACAACACTGTGCAAGTCTTTCTTTCACTACTTTCAAACTTCCCAAACCAATCTGCGGCTCCCAGCCTATTCATACGGTGGCCCTAAGAAGTTAAGGCACCGCAACTTACTCTAGAAACTCTAGAAAATGAAGAAAACATCTTCATCAACTTGACAACACATGCGCAGCATTTAGCAAATTCAGACAACATCACACATATATCAGCAGTGATCTGCATTTTTTCAAAATGCTATACGTGTTGTCAAGTTGATGAAGACGTTTTCTTCATTTGCTTGTATTTTGTGCTGTTTTCTTAAGCATTGAGCTCTCAGGGCCACCATACATTAGTTCCAACTAAAGATGTAAATCTTTCAAAAGAAATATATAGCTATTATTATTATTTTTTTTTTTTTCATAAAGCTAAATGTTTTTTCATGTTGCTTGAACTACTGAGTATTTATGGCAGCAGGACATGTATTTTGGATGGAATCAAATTAGACTACAGTGGCCGTGTTTATTGTAGTGCTGATGTAACCTTTTCATGCATATTTAACAATTTTGGACAATGCCTATTGGCACAGAGGAATAAGATAAAACATGCTTTGGGGTTTGGTTACACAGAATAATATTGGTTTATTCATGGAAACACACGTTTTAAAGGGGGCAGACTGAAGAAGAAAGATGGAAAGAGATTTAATTGCTGTACAAGAAGCTACTAGGGCAGGGGTGATATATCCAAAGTTTGAACATTTTGCAAAAATCAGATTGAACCAGCATCAGTTGAGCAGTTTGACAGATTTTTTCATCAGACAGCTGGATCCTCTTTTGGAGTTAGTCTGTTAAGTTTAGTGGCTTGTGTCACAGGGTAATACTGCTTTCCTGTATCTCTCTCTATTCCGGCATCTCTCATATGCACTTTTCTGATTTCAGAATGGATCAGACAGTACAAGGAGGGGGACAGGAGTGCTGGAAATTGCACGGTAGTTAGCTGATTTGGTGTGTAGTAAACACCTCTAACCCTAACCCTAACCCTGACTCATCAATCTCTGGCTCAGTGCTTCGTTCTTCAGAGTTTTCAACATTTATCTCTTCTGTTGTCTGTGTGTGTGTGTGTGTGTGCGGGCATGTGTGTGTTGATTGGCAGTGTGACTGAACAAAGGTTGTGTGTGAGCCGTCTTCTGTCGTGCTTCCAGCCTGCCTGTCAGATTAGTTTCTGTCTGAAAAACTCACTGTTTTTCCAAGTGGGCTATTTTGTATCTGACCTTTGAAAACTCCTTTGTAAACGAATTGATTTCACTGAGTGTATAAATATTTGGTGTGAATGCTGAAAGCATTTTGGGCCATTTACTGGAGTTCATACTGGGAGTGGATTGCATTTATCCATCTGCTGCTTTAGATTCCCACACAATCTGAAAATGATTGGTTTAGAACGGGTCCTTGCTGACATGTAGTGACAAAGTTAAACTTAGCTATTTCTTTAGTGCATTTCTCTATGAAGAGAAGATATCTAGCCAGTCACCTTTGGCGCCATCTTGATTCCAGCCAATTTTTGTTCAGGTCCATTTTGGACACAGGCCAGGAATTTGGTTTTTGTCAATCTGAAGCTCTTTGTAATTTATTCCTCCACCGATGAACCTCAACTCTATAGTGGTACTTTTAATCTGAAGGACATTTGCAAGCAGAGGAAGAGTTTCAGCACAAACATTGGCATTTATTTTCTCTGTTTCTGAGCACAAAGCTTTTGTCTTTCCCTTGTGACCATGAATGGAGGACCAGGAGGTGGCATACACCTAGTCTTACAATACATGCAGATGCAATACATGCACTCTTGGTCTCCTTGGTTCCTGAAAATGTGCGACTAATAATATTACAATAAATTACCAAACTATAAAATAGATAACTGTGGCAAACTGTTGACTCCTCACTGCTCACAACATTTGTAGTGCCTAAACAGTCTTAACAAAGGGTAAGACAAAAGGAAATCCTCTGTTGCTTATGTGAATGTATTTTATTAGGTTCTGGTCGCCACACACAATGCACAAAATACTGTATGGTGAAAACGTGACAACCCCCTCTCCACCAGCCTAGAAGAACCTCCCAAGCTGTTGCAGTATGAGAAAAGGTCTCGCTTCCTCACTATCTTGTCAACAGAACCAGACAGATCCAGTTTCCCACAGGCACATCTCAAGAAACTGAGACACCCCAAGGTCTTGTAACCTTTATGAATAGACAGTCTGAACCTTTTTTTCTCATCAAAGAGCGCATCAAAAGCCCCTACACAGCATGGACCACAGAGAGAAGAAGTGGCTGTTGTCAGGCTGGATTAAAAGACAGCACAGAAGCACTAATCATGGCAGCACAAGAGCAGGCACTTAGTACAAGATCAATAGAGGCGGACGTCTACCACACCAGGCTGGACCCCAGGCGCAGGCTGTACA
This sequence comes from Pempheris klunzingeri, assembly GCF_042242105.1. Taxonomy (NCBI): domain Eukaryota; kingdom Metazoa; phylum Chordata; class Actinopteri; order Acropomatiformes; family Pempheridae; genus Pempheris; species Pempheris klunzingeri. Next base: position 17,361,156 of record NC_092017.1, on the reverse strand, counting down.
AAGATGCTCCTTAAACAGTCCAGCACATAATAGCAGGGTGTAATAACCAAATGCCATAACCAAGTGGCCGGCATAGTGTACAGGAACATCTGCACTGCGCTGGAAGTCCAATTGTCAGACTCCCAAAGTGGTTAAGATCCTGTGGAACGTCAGGCCAGACTGATCCAGACTGACAAACTGGTGATGGCTAACCAACCAGACATCGTGCTGATTGACAAACAACAGAGGAAGGTGGTGTTAGATGTGTGAATCCCAAGTGACACCAACATCAGGAAGAAAGAACAGCCTGAAACAGCAGAAAGAGGAACTAGAAAAGATGTGGGGAGTAAAGGGATCATTTTAATTTCATATACTTGACAGATTTGTGGACAGCAACAAAAATCTAGAATATCACCAAGCTTAGAACAGCAGATCCTCTAATTAAAGTATTCAAATGAGGTAAATGTGCTGAGCGGAGACAAATTGGCCTGATTTGAAGAATTCCAACAAATGTTCATTCAGTGGTGCCAATGATGCCCCATTATGCTGCATTTAGTGGAGTCTGAATCTAATTTTAAAAAAGAGAGAAGAAGAAGGGTTTTGTAAAAGCATTAACTTCAGCCAATAAAAACAAAAATCCACTTTGAATGAAGCATCTATTTAAGTCAGTGACAACATTCTCCTGTACATATAGTCTCAAACGCCGCAGCATCGCTTCCAAAACAACAGACAGTGATCAAATATACATACATTTATTCACAGCCAGAAGATGTCCTGAATGTGACCAATTATTACCTGAAATTTACACTGCAGGTTAGCTGGAGTCCCTCAGTAGTACAGTTTAATATATAGGATATAGTAGCTAGCTGCATTTCATTTATTTGCACCTTGACCCCCGCAAATTGGCATTCTCTGAATGCTCAGTTTTCAAAATTCCTCAAAGATTTCAAATTAAAAAGACTGACATGAGATTAAAGATACTGAACATTAAAAAAAACATACATTTTAGTTGGAGTTATTAAAGTGAAATATGAGGCGAATGGCATAAAGGCCTGCACTATCATCTCTGATTTAAATTGAATGAAGTTTTAACATTACACTTGAATAATCAGGAGAGCTTTTATGACTAATTTGGGGAAACAGTTGGATGTGGTTTTTAGCAGCAATTGATAATATTTAGCTATATGTATGGCACACTAACACTGACTATTACTATAATTTACTGTAACATTATTATGGTATTTGAGTAGGAATGAAGATGGCTGAAGCATACTTGAGCTTCCAGAAGTTCAATCACAACTCAGTTGGAGTTTGCAACCAGAAATAGAAGGGCAAAACCTACTTCAGCATGTATATGTAATCAGAGTATGAGTCATTTGACTAATTGACTCGGCTAAGCTCGATCACTTCATCTGCTCAATTCTGTCTCATTAGTCTTTATATTTAGTCTGAAAAGCATCCAGTTTTCCAGCTGGGATCTGGTTTGCTGAAATTAATGGAGGAGACCCAAGAGTAATTGCAAAAACTCAAAAATATCTGAAAATGACCTCCTGTCTTATCACAGGCATCACAAGTTCCCCAGCAAATTACAGGGAAGAGGAGCTGGCAGAGTTTTCACTGTTGCACTTGAGTATTTTTGTTAGGAAAACAACTGTTGTGTGACGATATTTCTGTAAAAGGAGCAAAAGCAGGCAAAAAGCAATAGACTGAGACACTTTTTAATGAGGCAAACATGCCATCAAAACAACTATTAAAATCATCAGTATCTTCCTGTTGGAACAAACATTCTCAGTGCCATCCTGGAAACACACAAAAACTAAAGCAAAGTTAACTTTTAATGATGCGAACTGCACATCTCAGTCAAAAGAACATTTCACACAAAACCTTGTATTTCAAAATAGTTTTGAAGCAACATACAAACATGAAGAAAAGCTAAAACTTGAGCTTTATTAATTATTTCAAATGATCAAAAATGTGCTTCCACGTCACTCGCTTTGTTGTGAAATATTCAATCCGGTCCTTATGGTCAAACTCCGTCTTTTACTATTTTGGTGCTTTGCGATGACTAGTTTTATGCGCTGCGTTACTGGTTCCAGTGATTTTAATCGATCTACAGTATATGAATATGAATGTTCGTACAGTGCAATCTGATGGAATACATTGATGGTAATTATGAAAAACAAGCAGGATAAAGTAGGATGTAATGGTACTCATTCTGGTGAAAAACTCAAGGTTAAAGAATCAATTTTAATCGTATATATATTTACATTGAGAGCACTAGCGTTGCCAGTCTGGCCATGCTTTGACAGCTCTCATTTCAGTCTGTACAAACAGTTGTAAATGCAATTAAACCTTCCTATCATATCTACTCTTTGTTTTAGACTGAGCATCTGATTTCAGGTTAGCTTGGCTACACACTGCTGTAGCCATAATTTTCAGCAAAGTGTTTTAGACACGTCTCCTGTCAAATGGGTATTTCATTTAATCTTATAAAACATGTACTGCCACATCAGGTAACAGCTTATGCTGCCGCTGTCTCAATGACGCTTTCATCACACGTGTCTGTTGCTAAGCAGACCATGAGTGTATCTGCATCCACCAGCTTTTATGTTGAAGCAAGAGGTAGCGAGTTGAAAGACTTCAACACCAACAACAACAATAACTTAAGAAGGAAAGAAGTCCTCCTGGAACAGACGGGCTGCCCTCAAACCTGAGACTTTGTGTTCATTAACCTGCCCCCTGTGGCACTCGCAGATCAGAGGACTGTGCTAGCGGGCCCTTAGCCCTCGAGGAAAACAATTCGGCCCCTACGCGGCCACACTCACTGGCCTCGTCCTCGACCTCAGGCACCTTTGAGCACTGAGGCCTACGAACGCGGGAAGGGCGGAGAAATAAGGCCTTCCTATTTGAACTACCCATTGGACAGTCCACCCTCAGTTAACCGCTGCGACCTGCAGACGTGCCAACGCTAATGTCAAAAAACCCTTCAAAGGATTTCCCTAAGCCTAACAGAACCTAACAGCTATAAGATTTTAACACAGAGGCTGACCTCCCAGGGAGGGATACCAACAGGATTTCCTACCCTTGGATGTGGTGCGTTTCCCTAGTATCAGTAGTGCCGCCGTGGTGTGGAAGCACTGAAGCTCACCCCTGGGGGCAAGGCGGTGTCCCTCTAGTAGAAAACTCTACCTGTGTGCTTGTGTGTTACCTTCTCAGAGCGAATTCAAACACCAACCAAGCAAGAGCCACTGAAAATTTAAATGATTCTTTATTCGTGTATAACTAAATGCTCAACGAAGAAGAATTAACAAGTACAAAAAATATCAAAACTTTAAAAGATCTTGAAGTCATCTGTAAATCCCCGAGGGTATTCCCCTGATAGGGCAACCTTAGGTTGGTACAACTTTACCACCAACCAAAGGAGAGTGTAAATGTAAATGGCTCTGTCTTCGTTAGAGATTATATGTTCAACAATTAAAGAAAGAGATAACAAAATATAGAAATTAGCATCAGAGTCAAGTCAAAAAGCATCAAAGTGTGATGAAAACAGACATAGCACATAAATTATGACGCATATGAGGCATGTGACCTAAACATAAATTATGACGCATATGAGGCATGTGACCTAAACATCATCAAAGCTCCCCTGAAAAGAGAAGAAACTGAATTAGACGGAGACATTACATCTGTGTAAACTGATGAGGAGACTGTAACCTTCCTCAAATCAATGCATGAAACATACATATGACATAATCCCCCCAACTTCTTTTCCACATGGTTTTCCATAATTTGAAGGGCACTCATTTAATTATGTCATCTTGTTATACGCTCTTCTTCTGCTATGATTTAATGGCCTCTGATTTGGAGGATAAGTTTACCTGTTTACCTACAATTTCTAATAATTAAACAATAGTAGTAGATAGAAACATGCATTAAATGACATTTTCTTCTGACAAATTTCACGAAATTTTGTTAAAATCTGCCCTTTCTTTGGATTAAAATTTGACTTCTGTGTTTGTTGGGTTTTGACTTAATTACCTTTTGACTTGTTTGTTATTGACACCCCCAGAGTCCTGGGCAGAGATCCTCTCACTCATTGGCAATAGGCCATGAAGTGGGGAGGGTAGACCTGGGGCTGAGGGGTGAACGAAGGCCTGTGCGAGTGATAGGCCATATCACCCCCAGGGTCCTAGGTGAAAATCTTCTCACTAGATTGGTGGTCGCTAACTTACATTTTTAAGTTTCTTACTTTTTTACAAATTTTTACTTTTCATTTTTTAAAGGAGGCTTCAACAGACAGGCGTTAAACTTAAATTTTAGAATAATTTAGACTTTTAGAAAATCCTTCGGTTGGTTTTATCTCTCTCACAGAGTTTTTCTTAAGAGAGGACACCGCTATGCCCCCAGAGGTAAGCTTCAGCGCATCCACACCATGGCTACATTACTGAGGACACACACACACCACATTATCTAAGGTAGGAAATTCTGTAGGGACCTTCCCCGGGCATCTGTGTAAAAGTGTTAGCCACTTGGCAAGACGTTATAGCTGTTAGGTCCTCATAGGCTTAAAGGAATCCTTTACGGAGTTTTGGAGATGGATATTTTGTCTGGGACAGCCGCAAGTCAAACAGGACCGAAGTCTCACCCAGTCTCTGGGTGCCTGGGGGTCCTGGAAGGCCCGTAAATGCCAGTGGGTAGATCACATAAGAGAGCCTTACGCCGCCCCTTCCACCTCCCTGCATACGCACGCCTCAGTGTGCCTAAGGCCGAGGATGAGGCCAGTGAGCAAAAGGCGGTTGCCTAAGAGTTCAAGGTGTTAACCAAGCAGGAGAAACAAACTAGCGTGCGTTTTCCTTGAGGTTTCCTCGGGCCTGCTAGTATAGTCTAGTGACCCGTGAATGCAACAGGCGGCAGATTAATGAACGTGCCGTCACATCTCAGGTCTGACACCCCTGACGGCAGCCCGTCCGTTAACATTTTTAACATTAACTGTTAACATTAAGCGCTTTAGGAGATTTGCTATTTTGAGGATTTTTCATGTAAAATCAAATAAAATGTGGTTAAATTGACATTTACATTGATGATGTTGAGTTCAGCTGCCTTCTCTAGTAAACATGGCATTTCATGAATGAACTGAAGATCCAGTCCTTACCTTGACATCAAACTTTTCAATACCTTTGAGGACTTGATTGGTGACATTTAAAGAACTCAAAATTGCCATTTCTTGAAGTAGGACATGATACTAGTCAAAGTATCATTTTATTAGCCAAACAAAGAGTCCTCCGTCTTTAAAAATAATTTTGTTAAGTCAGGAAATCCCAGTGAAATCCTTCATTTTACTACAGAATCCGCACAGATTTTCAACACATCTGTGTTGATCTCAAGATACAGCAATTACATACACAGTTTCTTCCGATCAACGCACTGGCCCATAATGCTGACAGCGAGCAGTCTCATTTGGATGTTCACCGCACATCTTTTCATCTGAAAAAAGAACCCTCTGTCATCGATCCTCTTGTCCTCAATAGTAATAGCTTCCAAAAACTGCCACCAGACAGAACAAGCTGTCCTAAGGAGGGAAAATACAGTAAATTGTAAAAAAAAAAGAAACATTTTCTTTGAGAAGTCTGTTTTCCCCTATCACATCTAAGTGAACAGATCAAAGGCACCTACATTCATGAAAACATCTTCTGCATAGTTGTCTGTGTCAGCATCCCACAAACACCTTGAAGACATTCTGGTAAAACACAAGAGAAGACAGAGCAGAGGCAGTCACAGAGGTAACTGATTCATTTTGACAAGGATATTCGCAATGTTTGCTGACAGAGGGAAGTCTCAACTCTGTTGCAAGATATTGCTGAGATATTTTTTTCGTGGTGGAAAGAATATAAGAAGCACCTCTCAATAAAAAAATCAATCTAATAAAATACTAACACCAACTAATTGAGTCAATATCAGCTATTAACTACTACTACTGAAATCATGCTATTTTGAAAGAGTGATGAGGTAGCAGGACAGACGGATACAAATCAGAAATATTAGTTAAGTAATGCGTTCGGCTCAGTGTCAGTCACTGAATAAAATTTTTTCCTGGATTTGAAAATATCTTCTTAATAGGTTTACATACATTGGAGTAAATGTACTTGTGTCACTCAGCTGACAAGATTTCTGCTAAATACAACCACAGGACAGCAGTGAGGTAGGAAAAAAAGAGAAGGAAATATGAAAAAAAAAAAAAAGTGCTAATTCTGTGAAATATAGTGCTGTTATTATATACCGCTGGTCTTTTGGCTTGTATTGCAGCTTGAGCATCCATTAAGTGCACTACAGAAACACGCAAATGCTAATTTGATTCAATTTTAAGACTTATTAATGGAAGGTAGAAGGCAAAAAGATCCCGAAGCAAACAAATTTGACACCTGCTTTCCACAGACAATAGAGCGTCCTGCACAAATATAGCAGTTTTACAAAGAGCTATTTTTTCTTCCCCAGTACCAAATAATCACTCACTTGACTCCTTGTCCTCGTTGTTCTCCAATGACCACCTGCACCACAAGTTTATATCTGTCAAATCCTGCATCTGTTGAGGAAGAGAAGCAAGCTGTAGTAGTGTGCATCAGTAACTGTGCAAACACTGTGCAGGGGCAATACGGGGGTGGGTACTAATACTGGTAGGATTTGTCTTAATGGGACATGTTTTACCCTTGATTACACTTGTAATGACAAAAAAGGAATTTTTACATAACAGTCGGCGTCGTTCTTCTGGCTACATTCGTTAATCAGTTCACAATGTACTTGTTTCCTTCTCCAAGGGATTCAGCCTGGTTCTATTTGCCAACCACATCAATCAAAAGCAGCTGTTTGTTTCATAAGTGTCAGGTTATCTTTAGTCTGTTGCCAATCACACAGACAGTGTATGTATCACACTTTCAGTGCAACATTTCCAATGTAATCTGGGTTAAGCCAAGAGGAGTGTTTGAGTTTCATTTTGTTCATTTCACTTGCTGTGTATTCAGCCAACATCACACTTCAGTTCTGTGGTATTTATATACGGGTATTAAAAATATTTAATCAGACTATGGAACACTTCCTCTGTTTTCTTTCAGTATTTCAAATAGGTACTCGAATGATCATTTCCACTTATATTTGAATAATGATTTTGCACAATATTTTAAATTACTTTTGGTATTTTGATGGCCTGCCCCCCTGTGTTATAGCGCATGAGAGGGAGAAAGCGTCACTCACTCTTCACTTTGTCTTTAATGCTGTCTGCCAGTGATCTGGACAGCTCTGGGACTTCCTCTGGGTCATACCGCATCCCAGACAGTCGCTCCCTCACAATTTCACGAATACACTCCTTCACGATGGCTGGTTTAAACCTGGAAGATTCAACAGTGAGCGGCAAGGCAGGAAATAAATTTAACAATGAGTCTCCACAGGTGACCCCAACTCATCAGCCTCTCTCATGGCATGGCTCCCCGAGTTATAAAACTCCTTCAATAAATGATACTTATACATACATTAGTTTTAGGGGTGCCTTGGTATACTTTCATTGTATAAATACCCACGGTAGACTAAAACACCAGTCGTAAAGGTTAACCTTAAAATGTCACTACGCTAGTTAACGCTAATTCAGTTACAACAGAAAACACTTTGCGCTAATGCTAGTGGCTAACTTAGCCCCAAAACATATCGTTAGCAATGAACTCGCTGGCTAAAAGCTAACTTCAGGTACTAGAAATGACATTTAACCACTTTGACCCACTCACTTGTGCTGATGATTAGGTCTTATGAGGTAAGTATCTGTCCCCTCCATCGCATGTCGATAATAAAACGCTAACTAGCTGCAACAAGAAAGAGGACGTGAGGCTAAAGTGGACAGCCGGTTGCTAACAAGCTAATCTTAGCAGAGTTGTACCCGTTACCATAGCGACGTCTTTGTCCTAGTTTCCTGTTTCAAAATAAAAGTACTGTAATCATCCTTCCTGGGGTTTTATTTTATTTTATTTTATATATGTCATTTTATATATTTCATTTTATATATTTTATTTTATATATTTTATTCTAGATCTATCAGTGTCTTGAAAAAGGTCTTGTGTCAAAAGACTTTGCTTTTAGAGGAGACTGGAGCCAGCTTGCGAGTTAAAACAAAGTTTAATCTTGCATGCAACAGGAGCGTTCAACAGTGCAACAACATCATAGAGGTTACAGAGTAAAAGGCTCAACCAGTGAGCATGTACAGTTGGTTTTTATAATGGGAGTTGTGGGTGTAGCTCTCACACATCGTGTGATCATCTACTGGCGTGAGGCGAAAGGCATTTGGGCTATTCAGGTCTTCTTGTCCTTGTAGATATGAGGCTACACACCGTTGCAGAGCACGCCCTCGAGTGCCATTCTGTCTGACAATTCACGAGCATGTCCTCGAATGAGAATTCTTATAACATCTTGTATAAGCATTTTATTTTCAGATTGCTTGTTAATTGTGTGTTGTTTCTCCATTTGTGGGTAAAAAAAACTATGAGATTCACTTAAAAGTCAGTAAATGGACCCAAAGTTCAGAATTTAGGGTCAAACTACAGTTTCTAAGGTCAGAAATACACTTTCATGTTTGTTGCTTTTATTTTTATCTATTATTTAATTCTTTTTAATCTAGTCCACTTCTCTAGTCTACATCAAAATGCTTCTGGCTAATCTTTTTGCAGATTTTTGCCTCACGAAAATAGCTTTTCTGAGGAAGGGACAGAATCCTATTAGTTTTTTCTAAAATATCACCACCAAATACCACCTACCATTTCTTTCATTTTACCCCCTTCCCTTCACTCCCATGTGGACTGGTGTTAGTCCAGGGATGCTATCCAAAGATCCATTCATTGCAGTTTTCATCATGATTTCTGCACTCCCCAGCTTTTAAGGCCTCTTCAGCTGCAGCCAAATCAGAACATATCTCAGTTTGCACCCACCTGAGTAAAGGAACACAAAAGTTCTCTGATTTTAAGAGCAAATTAGGAATACTTTCTGTGTTTAAAGATCAGTCTCTAGGTTTGCAGGGACAGCAGGATCCTGGCACCTTCTCACCATGCAAATCTCACATTTTTGCTCGTGTGGTCCAGGATAGGAAGGTTGGATTTGAATCACATTTTCCACATTACAATGTCCTAATTGTGTTTTTTTTTATCTAATCCACAAGTATTTTAATCAGGTATCAGTGCCGAACTACAGCAGCTAGTCAAACAACAAATCTACATGAAGATGTATTAGAATGATTAAAGTTATTCATTTTGAATTCCAAATCAATTGTCAAAAAGCCAGAGGGGTAAACACTGGGTGCTCAGTTTAATTGCTCACCATTCAGAGCACTGCAGGCCAAAAGGAGGGGAGGGGAACGCCTTTACATGCCTGACAATACTTGAACAGGTTGAACACAGTGTGATTCAATACATTCATCATTATCTACGGGCCCTGAATGGGGTACAAATTACAACTTACAGCAGTATGTGAATTTCTGTTGTTTCTAACATTACCTACTAATGAAGCACATCATAATTAGACCTTAATGGTTTTTTGGGGGGGGGTCTTACTTGGGGGGCATAATTCTCCTGGAAGAAATTAGAAATGTGTGGGTTCATTGTTTAATGTTAATGAGTTAATGAATAAATAGCGATGATATTGGCACCGCACATGAAAGATTAATCGCACAATCAAGCCTAATGAGCACAATTTGTTTCAAATGATAACTTTACTGAACGGAAATTAAAATTTGGCCCAAAGTTGAAGTGGATCATGCTCACGAGAAGGGGGCATACATTTTTTAGGAGCTACTGTATAGCTATTACTCAATATGAAAATGAGGTAATGACAGATCAGTTAAGATAAAATGAAATTAGGCCCAAAGTTATCGTATGAAAGTGTCTTCTATTCAAATAGAATATAGTAAATATTAGTACATGTTTTCATTTGTTGGAGTACAGACGACATATAAGACCAAGCAGCATGACACCAGCAGATGGCAGTGCTGTATGAAGGAAAAAAACAAGAAAAAGTCTTAGTTTCATTTCTCTTGCACTTCCTCATCAGTGAGTCCTCTGATACGAAACTTTGACAGTCTACGAATGAAACACATAATGGCATCTTATTCCAGTTAGAACATCGCTATGGCATGAAGCAGCTGTTTGCCATGTAAAGATACAGTGGAGTAATGGTCATGTTGTGACTTCAGTTTTCAGTCTTCAGTCTTTGATTTGGTCATCGTGCAAGTTTGTGCGTTTGAGGCCCGTAACACAGAGAAACTAAGACAAAGAACGAGACAGAGCCACTGCAAAGACAGCCGGGTGTAAGGTAAGGTTGATCCAGCACAGTAGAGGTCAAGAGCCCTCAGCAAACTGTACTGAGAGATGCAGACTTCACTTTATGTTTCTTAATCCCTAACCAATTTCAATGACATTTCTTTTGTTATAAAAGTGAGACAAGATCAAATTAGTGCATTACTGGGGGCGCTAGTGAGCAAGCAATGGCGTAGGTTGTGTTTTTGACGAGCTCTGCAGAAATTCGATTTAAACGTTTGTCGTGTTGACAGGCAACTTCTCTCATTTGAGGTGTTTTAATGTTTGTAAGAATAAAACATAATTCAATTCAATTCAATTCAATTCAATTCACCTTTATTGATCCCCCAAGGGGGGAAAGTGGGGAGGAAAACAGGAGGAGAGAGAGAGGAGGAGAAAAAACATGCATAAACATGGCCATGGACCCTTCTCGGAAAACCACAGTCAGCAAGCTGCTACTCTGTAGCCAACAGATAGCAGAGTGATCCCCGGGCTCTGTATAATGCATCAATTTGTAACATTCAGATATTGTGGATAGAATTGTGATTGGTTTAGATTAGGTGGGGGGAGACCATGGTTTAGACTTGGCTCTCCCTTGTTGGTGCACAGGCTGGTCCCAGCCTCTTGGCATCACGACCTCCAATCCAGTAAAGTCGAACCTGGAAAAGGTACCCTCCCTATTCTAGTCTCATGCGTGATCATCCTTCAGTGCAACCTATCCCTATTTATGTCTATCTTGTCAATCCTCTACAATAGCGGCATTCAGAGAGAGCATCTCTTGTCCTTGGAGCTCCCTTATATGGAGTTGTTAGTGTGGTGCATGTAAGCTGTGTGCACTCTTGCCAGACTTCTCTTTGCTCACATGTGTCTAACCCTTCAGAACCTGGGGTCAGTGCTTGTATCCTGTCATTAGCATTATGAAGTTGGCCAACTCTATAGCAATACATTTAAGCAATATGTGTCTGTCCCTGTAAATACAAAGCAGTGAATAAGGTACAAAATAAGGCTCTATGAATAATAACAATATGATCTCCACACATCATAAGGCACTTGGAATAGTAACACTATATTTGTCACAAATACTATATTCCCCACAAATCCCTCCTTTCACACCCTTTGGGTGTGAATCAGTCAATCAGACTACAGAGAAAAATCAGTCCCTCCTTTCACACCTCATAACGAGAATTCAGTAGATCAAACTGCTCAATGTGATCAATGTGGTTTTCTAGCATGGAAACTCTCACCAGCCTGTGTAGGCGGGAGTACATGATTGGTTACTAAATGGTCCTTGCTTTTGATAGATTCAGCCAAATTGCTCCTAACCTCTCGTGAAGTCCGAGAGGGTGGGTCAGCTGGTGCGCAATGTGTGAGGTGGTGCCAATTTGCTCCTGCTTTACCTTTTACTTGGACTGCATGTGAGGTGGGTTCAGTTACCTCCCATGCTCCAGTCCACCTGGGTTCCGATCACTTTCTCTTGTGGACCTTCACCCGTACCCAGTTGCCCACTAATACCTGTGCAGGAGGCGGTTCATCAGCTGCTGCTGGTCTCTGCTCGACCTGTTGGACCTGAGTAGACAAAGCTCAGATATGGTCAGTCAAAGATTTCATGTAGTTGTAGGAAAGTATACCAGCCTCACAGGAGGGCACCAGAATATGTAGGAAAGTATAGGTGCTTCACAACGCGGGCACCAAAATAATGTAGGAGATATAGGCCTCTCACTGGGGCACCTGCATGGTATACAGAATCAAGATATTTCATTTCCAATTCATATATTCATATTATTCATATTCATTAAGTCTTTACCAAATAACTTCCTAAATGGCATGACACACAATGACCTAATCTTTAACATTCTCAAGTTTGCATTAACTTCCATTACTCTAATTATCACATGACACAGATTAAACAGACCTGGACTGAATATACTGTTGGTTAGTTTCTAACTTATTAGACACAGATTATTAATTATATGGACTTCCTGAGTCTTTTCACTCATTGGTGAATTGCAGTGTTACCACAGGATTTGAAGCAGCATCCTCAAAAGTTGTAATTGGTTAGTTGGTCGTCCTTGGATATTCATGAACATGTGGGTTACACCATTAGACAAAAGAACACATTAATTAGCATTAATTGATCTGTGGGCACTTTGGACAGTTTCTTTAACCACATTTAAACTTATAGCAGAAATGGAAGAATGTTCATACAGACTTCCCTCATTCCTCTCCCTGATCAGTCTGGCCTGGGCCTCAGGGGTCCACGAGTGAAGAGAGAGACCACGGGGTCGCTCGGGTCATAGAGAGTTCAGAACGTATATGTCGATAGAAGCTCTTTTGTTAATTTTATGCCAGTCACTGTGAGGCCTTTTACACAACACCTACCCAGAGGCAAGCTTTGGGTTCCATCACTTTATCATTGTCACTTCATCAGTCTTTTTAGCGTTCATCACGTTATCACCCGGAACTCTCATACAATGGCTTCCTGTTTTGGATAAGTCAGTTCAGAGTTAATTCACAGCCAGTACACTGTTAAAGCATGGGTTTGTGGCAACCCCCCCCCCCTTTTCCTCTGTCACAGGACAGTCCGGGAAGTCATAGGGCAAGTGAGGCAGCCACACTACTGGTTCGACGGGCTACATAGTCGTCACAGTCAATTTGCCACACATCCAACAGAGGCGTATGTCCTGCCTCTCTAGGAGGTCCAGGCATAGGCCGACCTGTCAACAGCTCATGTGGACTCAAGTGTGTTTTACTGCTTTGGGGACTTCTCATGGACATTAATGCTAATGGAGGAGCATCTAACCATGTAAGTTTGGTGTCATGACACACTTTTGCAATTTTTCGTTTCAGAGTCTGATTAGCTCCTTCCACCAACCCTTGTGATGCTGGGTGGTACACTGAGCCAAACCTGTGCGTGATACCTAGGGCTGCCTCAACCTTAGCCAGCTCTTTGTTGTTGAAATGTGAGCCATTGTCAGATTGGGTTAGAGTTAGGGTTAGTCCTCCCTGCTCTTACATGTTTTTGATGTCTGTTTCAATGAGTTCTGGAAGAGGTTCCACATGGAGTGCCAGCATCTGTCCTGCGTAACCATCAGCTTTCTTTGCTGCGGCATCTGCCGCCACATTTCCTTGAATTATGTCTGTGTCTCCTCTTTGGTGTCCTCGACACTTCATTACAGCAAGTTTTTCTGGCAGTAGGACTGCTCCATCACTTCTCTTATTATTATCGTCTTATTACTTTTTTAAAAATGCAACAAGAGGAACTTGAGAAATAAGGGTGTAAAAAGAACCAAAGGTAACTTAATTAAAAGTAAAGAACAGGATAAAGTTAGAAGTTAATGGTGTCAAATGAATAGAGCATAGGATAAAAAAAGTAGGACATGTGTGGACATAACTCAGTTGTCCTGGAGATGGGGGGGGGGTTGCAGAGGGCAGAGTGATGGTTTTGTCCATATGGTCCCTTCCATACATGGAGCGTGGAGCACTACAACATATTGGTGTAATGTTAATGATTAACAAGTGGATGTATGGAACAGTGAAACATATTGGTGTAATGTTTAATGAGTGCAGAAATAGACAACCAATGAGAATGCTTAGTGGATGGGCGGAGAACAGATGGAGCATTAGGGGCTCCAGGGAATATAAACAGGTAGACTGTCCAGTGGAGCTCAGAGCTCTCTGGCTGTATGTAATGTACACGAGAGAAGTCTCTCTCTTTACTGCCGGCATTAAAGACCTCATTGCCCTTGTACTCTTGACTCCTGGTGATTTTTGACCACCTCTGAGCAGTTATTAACTGACTCCTGCTATTCAGTTTTTGACTCTATTGACTCTACTCCATTTGAAACAATTGGACACGGCTAAACTGCTTAGAGAGTGGCCCAGTGGCCTGAAACTCCGGTTCCAGGATTCCTTCATCATTAGCTAAGTTTACGCCTAGTATCGATCCTATGTGTGACCGGTGTGGGCAAACACCAGCCACCCTTTCACATATGTTTTGGTTCTGTCCAAAACTAGATAATTTCTGGCAATTAATATTTAAAACCTTTTCAGGTGTTTTGGGAGTGCCTATAAAACCTTCTGCTGTCATTGCAATATTTGGAGTAGCTCCACAAGATATGAATATCAGTCACCATACCTTTAAAATATGGATCAAAGACCTTTTGTATCATTTGACACTGGAGAAAATTCGCTACACTACAAAAGGGTGTGCTCAGAAATTTTATGTAACATGGCAACCTTTTATAACTCGTGTAGAAAAAATAGACACTACTGAAATTGCAGTTTAGAGATACTGACCCCATATCATTGTCTACATATTTATTATTTGTAATAAATGTAAGGGGTGGGGCTCTGTTGGAGCGTGGGGGGGCTTATTGTATTCATCTAATCCGTTTGTAAACACTGTATTTTGTATATTTCCCAATACTAATAAAAAATATATATATATATTGCATTACTAAATTTCTATGTCTGTGGCTGCAGGGGGACACATTTGTTTTGGTCTGAGATGCTCCAAAATCAAATAGAGAACCTTTAACATCTTCAACAAACGTCTCATTACCCAGTCCACTTGTAGAACAAAACCAGGCCTGAAACGAAAGGAAAATAGAAGAAGTAAATGCTGACGCTGATTTCCCCCCAAAATTCATCCATAGTAGTGTCATCTGAACTCAGGGGGTGAGGAGTCATTGTGACAAGTTGTTTGTATATTGTACTAAGCAGCTGTCGGTGTGTGTCTCTTCTGGCTCAGACACCAGCACCATGCACACTGACAGGATCGCATTACCACTGTGGACAGGTGTCTTCCAGAGTAAAATATGGGTTTTGGATGACTTTTGGAGTCTGGAGTTTGATCAAACGCTTGTGCCTGGCAGACCGAACTGGGGATGGAAGCAGTACATCAGAAACACAACTGCAAGGTCAGTGTGCTGCACTACTGTCGATCACTGTAGTGAGTGCGTATAAACACTATATGTTATTTATAATGTAAATTATAGTATAGTGGATGCATTTGTTTTATTAAGGTTTGTGCTTATGTATATGCATGTGTTTTACTCAACAAGGTAGAACCATTAAGTTTTAAGGTAAAAACTTTTTTTGTTAATTTGAAGATCAGTTTAGGCTTAAGGGAATGAATGAAAGTTAATGCCGTGTCCAGTGTGACAGAAGCTGGATCTCATTGGTAGACTTGAGAGAATTCTGGTTTCATTATTTGAGCAGTAGAGATGGGCAGATGATGCCGAAGGTTGTTGTGAAGCTCACTGTATGAATACATTGTGTTGGAGTAGATAATAATTGAGAAATACATAATAATAAGTGTGAGAATATTTCCACCTGATACCAAGTAATAATGGAATAAAAGTAATGTCTAATTCAATGAATGTCATTCTCCAATCAATTTACAATGCATTTATTCATTAGTATACTTTAACATATTGCACAATAAGATCTGCATTTGATGTAACTCATCTGAACAAGAATATTCCAGATTTGATGGTAATATGCAGGACTTAAATTGCACACTCATGAGACAATTAAATCAGTAAGGTGTTGGAGAGCTTTGGCCCCAGTTATTTATTGCGAAAGAAAGCGCCAAAGCTTCATCCTCTCATCACTAGAAAGCAGGAAGAAGGTGACGTCAAATGGCTCTTTGTCCTCCCATTTACCTTTTGCACTGGCTTTTGTTCAACAACATAATTTGACCAACTGACTTTTAATCTCAGTTATATAATATTGTCTTTCAGATGTGTTGTCATTTTGTTAAAAGGCCAGTTCAGACTAACTTGGATCTTGTGTTATTTTCAAGATTCAGATGCACAGAATGTGGAAGAACCTGGCCCTCCAACCGGGTGATGGTGGTCTTCCACATGCGCCTGATGTACAGGCAGGGCGTTGTCAAGGTGAGACGTTTCCGTCAGAGCTGCAAGATCTGCGAGTCAGCTCCAATGGAGATGCCCAAGATCTGCTACGAGAACGTTGACATCCTCCTGGAGAATCTGGTGGAGAAGATAAGAATAAAATGTTACTATGAACAGCTTCAGACGTGGGACAGGCCTAGTAGAAATGTTTATGTGAGAAGTCCCCATGAGCCTGCTAATTGTGAGGGCTGTATTGAAGACATCTGCCAAAGGAATTTTCCAGGTTTTTATTAAGATAAAGGAAAATATGATTTGTCTCATGTTTGTTGTGCTTGTTGTTGAAGGTTTTAGAGTTTGAAGAGTTGTGATCATGTTTTCTGCCTGAGCAAAGCAACAGTTGTAGAGACTTTGGATGGATGGACGTGAGCAGAGGGATACACACAGTTCATGAACTGAGACACACAGAGACTACAGAGAGCGCAGGTGAAGAGCAGATGTTTCGGCAGGGACTCTCCCATCACAGGCCCCCCCTGTTTCCAGTCCACAGTGGACAAAACGCCTTCTTTGTTACCTTACGTTTTTAATCTCACGCTTTGATTTTACAATGTAGATGTTTTCACCTCCACATTTTCTAAGTGATTCTGTTTGGATTGAAAAAGGGAGCCCTTGGAGGACACACACGCCTACAAACACATGTGTATATGAACCAAAATGTATACCTGTCAAAGACTTTCTATATTGAGAGAGCGGCTGTGGCTGAGTGGTAGAGTGGGTCATCCCTCAATCAGAAGGTCGGGGGTGTGATCCCCAGCTCCTATGGGTCAACATGTCGAAGTGTCCTTGAGCAAGACACTGAACCCCAACTTGCTCCTGAAGCATGGCTTAAGTGTGTGAATGAGTATGAAACAATAGTCTCCTCCAAATTACATTCCTCCTGTATGAATGATGTGTGAATGGGTGAATGAGGATGTCATGTAAAGCGCTTTGAGTAGTTGAAATAACTAGAAATGTACCATTTACTTTTTAAAGACATTCTGTATATTCTGCATTCATATAATCAGTCACATAATAGATAAATAAAGCTTATACAATCTAAATGTATTTGGGTGGCGTTGGTCTAATCATTTATTGTTTAATGTGTAAATATTTTTGACACTTAAAGCATGTATAAAGGCGTCACTATGGTACCTGATCTTGTTGCAGGAGGGTACTGAAATATCAAATACAATATCTGGACATGTGCATGTGGGAATTTCAGAAACTGTGATATTGTGCATACAGTAGGTTTAGGCTTTTTATGCATGGTGTCAGCCAGGTGGTAAAGAGTAGATACATACAGGGTGGCGTGCAGGTTTGGGGATTAAAGCGTTCTATAGTAGCTGTGCAATTTGTTAAATTTTGATGGATAACATTAAATGAGAAAAGGTTGGCTGGCAGGAGATTTGGGTTGACACCATAGGACGCATGTTTCTCTCAGGCTATCCACTGTTCATTTGCATGCGACCAGCAGGTGTGACGCTGACGCCGTGGTGGTCATTCTGCACCATCTACAAGTCACACACCGCGGTGCGATACATCAGCTGTGGTTTTTCTCTGTTTTGTATGAAACCACTTACAGGGAAAGTAGCTGCCTTGCAGAGTTTTCCATTTCCCACATCATTTGCCAGGGGTTTGCTCACATCATGCTTGGTTCACGGTGGCACTATGTATAACTTGGCCACTAAAGCTGAATTTAGTCTTGCAAGAGTTGGTTGGCCAGGTGAGTGGTGAGCATGCCTTTGTTGTCTGGCAGTGGTTATTTAAGGATAGCTTAGATGCCTATTTAGATAGCTCTTCTGTTTATACAATGAACAACTAAAACCAAATGTTTTGTGTGTCATTGCAACAACTGAAGACACTGCTTTCATCCCACAACTGCACAAGATTTAACTCTTGGCGTTATGGCTTCCAAGGATACTACACTGAAGGTAAAGTATCTTGTCCTGCTGCATATTGTATATGTCATTTTGAAAGTGTCATTTTGAAGCTAAATACAGAATCACTTACAATAAATGTAACTAACTGCTTTTCTTAAATAATTAAGAAACTAAACGATTTTATTGGTTTAGTTTCTGAAATTGAAACACTTGCTGTAATTGTTTTATTCTAGTGTCTTGCTCCGTCAGTCAGGCCCACTCTGGTCATATTTCTCATTCTTGCACCAGGTAAGCTTTTTGTTAAGCACAATATCGAGGCCTGAGATCTCTTCTTTCTCTGACGTGAAAGGTTTTCTCAAAAAACACAAACCACAAGGTAGCATTTGTTACAAACTAAAAAGTGCAGAAGAATGTATACTACATGTATAATTATGCGATGTGTAATGTACGTGAAACATTTTAAGACAAATCCTGGAAGATCTAATTCCTGTCTATTGTGCATTTTGCCAAGTTCATCAAAATCCCAGTGGCTGCTGGAAATAAAGCTGAGGCAATCCCCATATTTTTTCATGCACTTTGTTAGTTGCAGGTCTGCTGTTTCACTGCAAACCACATTCGCCAAAGCATGTTTCGGGCTGCACTTCTCATTTTTGTATCCTCTCATCAGTTCTCTGCAGTGCCTTTGAGGTAAACTGCACTCAGCCAAACCAACCCGCACTGCTGAATGCTCTGACTCCACTCTTCAACCTGAGCGCCATACGACCCGTCATGAACATGACTACCCAGACCAACGTCAGCACCTCTTTCATCATGTATGGGATACTGGGAGTGGTATGTTCAGCTCTGAGTATACAACCACCTGAAATCAGAAAGCAACAGCTCTGATCACTCTACTGCTGTCCTCAACCAAATGTAACCTGAATTAAGACACAAGTCTCCACTGAGTGCTCCACTGAGATTTCCTTAAGGATTGTTTTTGTCCCCAAAAAAACACACTAGGTCAGTACTGTCTCTGCTTTTGTGCCCTCAAGTAGCTCTCCTTGTCTTCCAGGATGAAAAGGCTCAACTCTTGACCACTTACATTTGGCTAAATTATGTGAGTACTGCAATCATCCATCTTAATTTCTCAGGCTGTGGTGTAAGGATAACTGTGGGATTATTTTTTGAGGTTGATGTGATTATAACATGAGTTCTGTTGTTTCAGTGGTGGATGAATGAGTTTGTCAGTTGGGACCCAGTCCAGTGCGGCACCACCAACATTTCTCTTCCCAGAAACAAGTTTTGGGTACCAGATATAGTAATCAATGAATTGTGAGTTCCAGTGTACTTGTCCGTTGATATAGTTAGGCACATAAATGTATATATAGATGTAGATCTAGATCTATAGATTATAGATATACATTAAACCATGCACTATGTGTACTTTACAATAGAGTACCATGCTTTTCTTTTTGTTAAGGCCTAAGGCTGGTATTAAGCTATATCTTTTATTGTCAACAAAGCCCATGAAAAAAACTTCCCCATTTTGTCTGCTCCCCTTAGTTCCAGGTCATTAACATGTTACAAAGTTTCTTAAAAAAAAAAAAAAGAAAGATATTAAGAATTTCCCAAAACAGCCGCTCACAGTAGCTTTTAAACATTCGAATATTATTCAAATAGGGGGAAATAGTACTTTTCTTCATATTTATATACATATTTGGTGCTTCTGTGAGTATCTCTGGCAGCAGAATGGTGTATGTGGGATTGATTCAAAATAAACTACAATGCCCATGTATGTTGAAATGAAAGCATTGGAAGCATTGTAATGAAATGCACTGTTTGCTCACATTTTGCCAACATTTCACTCATAACACCTCTTCTTGTTCTTGTCTTCCAGTATGGATCAAAACACAGCCCCTACTGTCCCTTACATTTACCTGTACAGCGATGGTAGGGTTCACGACTCCCTGCCAGTTAAAGTTGTCAGCTCCTGTAACCTCGATATCTACACCTTCCCCTTCGACATACAGAACTGCACAATGACTTTCAACTCCTACCTCCACTATGGTAAGGCACTTCACCAAATGTCTCTTTTTCTTTCTTGAAAGACTTTTGTACGCCAATCTGACAAATTAAGAAATGTAAATGTTAAAAAGCAGTAATAAATAATGCATGATGAACAGTCCTGATATGAATCTATGTTTTGGAGCACCCGAAATGACCATGGCCACTTGTAATAAGGAAAGAAACAGTCTGAATAATCATATGTTTAGTTAACATTTTTGCTTGCTGTGAAATAACCTAAATTCAACCTGTAACAAGTGTACTGTGTGACGTGTGATATCTTAGATTCATTGTGTTTCTGGACGATATGTTATTGTTGATGCACCGTGACAGACTCTGCAGAATTATGAGTCCTTTTCAGATCAGAGTTATTAAAAACTTGTAATGTATGCACATCATATAAATTTTGTTAGTCAGAGTTGAGATGATTCATGAATATGAGTTCGGTAGGATCTATTGCACTTCTCATTAGTTTACAATGATCAGCTGGTGACAGATAACAAACAGGAATGAAATATAATAATGTGGTTATGTGCTTTTATTGGCCTTGAATTTATGGGATTCATGGGAGCTTTGCTCTTCTCTCCCCAGCGACGGACATAAAGATTCTCCTGGGAAGGTCAGCAGAAAGCATCACAAAGCTCTCCAAAGCGGTGATTACCACAATGGGAGAGTGGGAGCTGCTGGATATCACCTCCCATAAATACGACACGGGACGTCTTGATGGTCAACACATTGATGAGCTTGCTTTTCATGTAGGTTGATTGTTATGTCTTTAAATTGGGGTGAATTGACAGAAAAATGCATTTCAGGCTATTATCAGGGTGTATATATGAATATGAACAGCTACAATAAAGATACTGTACGTGAACAGAGCCATGAGCAAGCAACATTTAACAACATCAAATTTTAAAAAGCTTATAACTGTTTTAACAGACTGGTATTTCCGCCCATTTTAACTATGACTGAAGATTTTTCTAATTTGAAAATAACATTGGATGTTTAATCATCATTAAGCTTGACACCTTTAACTCTTCTATGAACATGCAGAGTTTTTGTGTGGTGATCAATACCTTTATGTCATGCTGAAGTAAGTAAGTAATAGCTGGCTGACAACATCTGTGTCCTTCTTAAAGAGGAATTGGCAAAATTTTAATCAAAAATGTACATGTGCACAGAAAATGTATCTGACAAAGTGCTTGTTTGTCTCTTCCCTGTGCAGATCAGAGTGAGGCGCCGGGCCACCCTGTATGTGGTGAACCTGCTGATCCCCAGCTGCTTCCTCATCACGGTGGACCTCTTCAGCTTCCTGCTGCCTCCTCAGAGTGTGGACCGATCCTCCTTCAAGATGACCCTCATCCTGGGATACACAGTCTTCCTGCTCATCATGAACGACCTGCTGCCCATCACTGGAAACACCATACCTCTCATAAGTCAGTGTTTTTCACACAAAGGTTATCTGTATTCACTGAAACCTGTTACATATGTCTCACTTGTCTTGTGTTTTATTTATTTTTGTTGCTTAAGTTGTTCCTAAGAAGCATCATACATCTTTTGACTGATGTGCATGAGCTGTTGTGTGAGGAGTATACTGCCAACTATCTTATGGTCAAACATTTAAAGAATGATGTAATGATGGTGACACTATTATTCCTTGAAATGGTGAATGTGGGTCTAAGCTAATTCATTTCAGTCTGCAAGGAAGATGTATGTTAAATCTGCTCACCGGGCATATTGCCATCATAAGTACATATATCATATATACATGGAGGTGCAGATAGAATATAACACTTTCTGACAGTGGAAACCTTCGTTGACTCTGGTCTCACTTCCCCCCCCTCCCTTGCCTCTGTGCCAGATGTGTTCTTCTCTCTCTGCCTGGCTCTGATGGTGGCCAGTCTACTAGAGACGATCCTCATCACAAACCTGCTGTATGGCTCTGCTGACTTCTCTCCCGTCCCTAAATGGATCCAAGTGCTTGTTCTGCAAATTCTGGGCTGTCTCGTTTGCATGCCTCGAAAGACTACAGAACCTAAAGATTCAGGTATGCAGTTTATTTAGGTACTCTTATGGTGGTTAAATATACGTAAGAAATGAAGAAATGCAAGATTACAGACAATGACTGAATACACAGAGTAGACTGGATAGATCAACATGATTGTGTATATAAATACAGCACATTGCAAGGGAGGTTTTAATGAAAGTATTTTCCTTAAAAACTAGACATGAAACCCAGCACTGCGGTGGCACAGCGAAAAGCCGATGAGGGGCCTCAGGACGACAGCAGGCCAGAGGTGGAGGGCAAGGCCCTTCAGGAGCTGAGGAGCCTGGGCAGGGACCTCCAGGCCGTCCGCCTGCAGGTGGAACAGCAGCAGGGTGGAAGCCAGAGCTCGGAGGAGTGGATCCAGGTGGGTTTCATCATAGACCGCCTGCTGTTTGGCCTCTACATCTTCTTTGTATCAGTCAGCTTCATTACCATCCTGATTATCTGGATGAACTCATACAGTCAATAGACAACGTTTAAGGGGCTCCATTTATGTAGCTAATTGTTTGTTGAAGTTTGATTGATTCATGATCTATGTTATTTTTTTTAGATGATTCGCTCTGGAGCCAAGATATTTATACATACTCTCAAGTTATTGTACCATTGTTAAAAATAGAAAATAGAGATATTATTGGTATTGGACATGAAATTAGCTCTGCTACATTAACTAGGTGCTGTCTCAAGCCATTTGTGTAATATGTGTCATTTTAAAATGGAGGAATCCACTGTATACAAAATAAAATAACTTGAAAAATTTCACTCAGTTTTTGATTGAATTTCATTTCAAGCATAATAATCATGCTCCAATTGTTTTGTTATTCATTTAAATGTCAGCTTTTAATCTTAACATCCACACTCAATAGGCAATATAATTAGAAAATGTAGTTTTCTCCTGCTAATGGCTCCCTGAGAACAACATACAACAATTAAATAAATCCACAGAAATTAGTGAATGTATCCATTCTTTTATTTGAATTTTGAGAGTGTAAATATTTGTAGATTCAAATGACCAAACAAACCAAAGCTAAAATTATTAAATAAGTAGCCAAAGACCAGTTTTAAAAATCAAATCATCAAAGAGTCACACACAGAGTGAGCAAATCATCTGGTACATTAACAATGGTACATGACATGGCCAAAAGTATGTGGAAACCCAATCACAAGATGTTGAATCCTGGCTGCAGGGATCAGTGGGGTCAGAGTCTGATGTTGAATTCATCCTAAATGTTTTGGAGGTGCCTTCATGTCCAAAATATCATTGAGTGTATTAAGATGTCCCTTAAAAGTAAAAGTAAAGTAAAGTAAGTAGACCAACATACATCGTCATACAATTTAATGTATTTTGTACCCAAACTCTATAAGATATACTGTATATTACACACACTTAGAATGACAACTTTTTATTTTGAAGAGTATAAGTACATTTAGATTTCTAGATTAGTTTTAAGGTGAATGTACAGCATTTAACTTTAAAATGTAATTTAAAATTGCATTCAATGTATTTGAATATGCAGAACATGTCGGAATGTAAGCAGGAGGGTAAAATAATTTACATAAACAGCATCTTTGTCAGCTTTTGGATCATATTTACGTGTTTTGTTTTACAAAAGGAAAAACAGATCATAATGTATATGGCAGCGCAACGTAAAACAAAAATCAACAAATTCACACTAACCAAAATTGCTTCAAGTAATCCCATTAATATTGGAAACCTTAAACACTAACACGTTCTCTTTTGGGTCTTAAATGAAAAATACTACTTTTATATCTGGATATTATTTGATGGTTTCCTACTGTTGTCTGTATTTAGCATCTAAACTGTGTGAAGACACGTTTACAGGACAGACCTGACCACCCGCACATCATTCAAAATTAACAACAGCTTTTGACCCAATGTTGATGTTTTCAGTGCTGCCCGCTGAAAGTCAAGTCTTCTAAGGTTCTGTTCATCTTCATCTCTGTGCTCATGTACGGTAAGTAGAGCTCCTGTGGTGCAGTAATTTATGACGTATTTAGGCACTGTAATGTAATTTAGCAAGCTGAGGCCTCCGGGTGCAATCAGGTAAAGAGATGAATTTAGATATCTACTGAGCAATATTACTCATTTTATCATTAGATGTATCTCTGATTTAAATCCAGAGATTTTTATGAAAAATACACCAGTTTTATTAATGTTTTGTATCAAGGCCCTATTGTTTCAGATTCTTAGTGGAAAAGTCCTCACAGATTTTAACATCTGTTAAAAGGGTAAAAGATTATGTGGACATCAGTTGTCCCACTGTAATACAGGTGCTGGTCATATAATTAGAATATCATGAAAAAGTTGATTTATTTCAGTAATTCCATTCAAAAAGTGAAATTTGTATATTATATTCATTCATTACACACAGACTGATATATTTCAAGTGTTTATTTCTTTTACTTTTGATGATTATAACTGACAACTAATGAAAAACCCAAATTCAGTATCTCAGAAAATGAAACCCGTCTTGCATATGTCTGTGCGTGGTGGTTCTTGAAGCTGACTCCAGCTGCAGTCCACTCTTTGTGAATCTCCCCCACATTTTTGAATGGATTTTGTTTCACAATCCTCTCCAGGTTGCGGTTATCGCTATTGCTTGTACTCTTTTTTCTACCACATCTTTTCCTTCCCTTCGCCTCTCTATTAATGTGCTTGGACACAGAGCTCTGTGAACAGCCAGCCTCTTTAGCAATGACCTTTTGTGTCTTGCCCTCCTTGTGCAAGGTGTCAATGGTCATCTTTTGGACAACTGTCAGGTCAGCAGTCTTCCCCATGATTGTGTAGCCTACAGAATTAGACTGAGAGACCATTTAAAGGCCTTTGCAGGTGTTTTGAGTTAATTAGCTGATTAGAGTGTGAGTGGCACCAGGTGTCTTCAATATTGAACCTTTCCACAATATTCTAATTTTCTGAGATACTGAATTTGGGTTTTTCATTAGTTGTCAGTTATAATCATCAAAATTAAAAGAAATAAACACTTGAAATATATCAGTCTGTGTGTAATGAATGAATATAATATACAAATTTCACTTTTTGAATGGAATTACTGAAATAAATCAACTTTTTCATGATATTCTAATTATATGACCAGCACCTGTATATAGCAAGTGCTTTAGGGCTTTGCCACAGATTTCTTTGGGCCCTTTGCACACTCTTCTCAGTCTGCAGTCCCTCTGATTTGTCTGGGGGAATAACCCACACTTAACTGAACTTAGTTTTAACTTATAACTTATTCATTCTTCAGCATAAAGGGAATTTGGGGCTTTTGGAAAAACCCTTCCAAAAGCCCCAAATTCATTGGCAAAAATAAATCTCCATCCACAAAAATAAATGGTAGAAAAGTCGTTATTTTCAAACCATGCTGACTCACCCTCATTACACAACTTTGGTCAGTCTCGTTCTGTTTTAAAAAAAAGCATACTTTGAGTTACATGAGATAGTATGGTCTTTGAATACCTTTGCCTGCTGCTAGTTGGTGAGTCAGACTGTGTGAGGCCTACTTTCATAATCATAATGACACATTTCTTATTTCTCCACAGCTCCATCCAGCTCCGTCATGCTGAACTGCTCTCGACCTGACCCACCTTCTTTGCTAGAGGCTCTCAGGCCGGTCTTCAGCCTGAGCTCCATTCGACCTGTCATGAATATGTCAACCCCCACCAACGTCAGCATTGATTTCATCCTGGTTGGCATTTTGGGGGTGGTAAGGGACGCAACATTAACCAAAAACCAGTCCACAACTGCTGCCAAATACAGTTAACTGCTTCAAAGCATAAAGAGTGGCATCTGCATACAACTTTAATGTGGTTAAGTTAGCCAACAGAAACATTTCACTGGGTCTAAAATGGTCTTTTTTAGTTTCTACATGGTTAAAACAACTTTCCATAAGATAAAATGTTTGTAAAGAAGGAACATAGACGACCAAATGTTGGTTCTTTTTCAGGATGAAAAGGCTCAAGTTCTGAAGACGTTTATCTGGCAATCTTTAGTAAGTATTTCCTTTACAATCCACTTAATCCAGTTTACAGCAATTATAAAGTTGTTCAAGGCTTGAGAATCAGAAAAACAAAGAAGTTGTGAGTGGATTATAGCAAGTTTTTGGACAGACAGATTCTACTGTATACATTCAACAGGCTAGAAGATACTATATTATATAATCTACCGAACTTACTATTGGCCAAATAAAAAGTTTTCAGTCAAAAATAAGATAATACAGCTGTTGTTCAATTCTCTGACAATGGCGCCATTTGACATTTAAAAATGTAACCGTCTGTTCACACCTGTGACCACTTGAGCTAAAGAACTGATTCTGTATGTCCACCAGACATCACCTGAAAACCTTTTCCACTCAACATACTAAAATAACAGAATAGGTAAATTTCTAATAACTCCCAAAACATGAGAGTGCCCTCTATAGGGCAGAAGGGGACCAGTCGCAAACAAGCTAATAACTTCAGTGACTTTATGTATGTGACATAGTTGTGAAATGGTCACAGTTTAGCTAGGTTTAAAAACTAATCAGGTTTAGGAAAAGATCATGGTTCGGGTTAAGATAAGTAGATTCCTTACAGAGGTGAAAGTATGTTGTGTTATGTAAGTTATGTTAAAAGTTACTTTATGTACGTGAAATTACATAAATTTATGTAACCTGTACTACTGTACTATGTAGTACAGAAGGCCAAAATTCAATGAGTCAGCAGTATATCCCAAATGCACTGTACTTTTAGAGCCTCTGCAGTACAAACTAAATCGAAATAGGAAAATTATGTGATTTGGAAAGTGGCGTTGATTTCATACAGGACAGTTTCAAACAGTGACCTCCTGGGTGAAAATCCTGTGTTTGACCCGACCTTCCTCCATTACTCCCACCATAATCACTATGGCCACTAGAGATCGGCTACATAAACATTGGCTTGAAAAAATGACCACTGCAGTCTGTCTGTGATTCATGTTGCAGGAATGGAGAAATGAGTTTGTCAGGTGGGACCCAGAACAGTGTGGCTCTTCATGGATTACAATTCCAAGAAAACTGCTCTGGGTACCAGATATAGTCATCAATGAGTTGTAAGTACCGTTTATTCTGTAGAGCCGTGCAGCCTTAGCTGCAGGATGACTATGACCTGACATACATAAAAGACACAGATTCATTAAAAAGTTAATGAATAAACAGAAACACGTAATGACATCTTAAGATCATGACTTAAATGTTATCAATGTATGTATATTTTGAAAATTATATTTGTTTCCTTACAGAGAAAGGATAGTACCAATCCTTTTTACTGGGTGTTATGTCTTTTCTTGTCCCTCAGTATGGAGAGGAACTCAGCTCCATTCGTCCCATACAGTTATCTGTATTCTGATGGCATCGTGGTCGATGAACAGCCTGTAAAAGTGGTCAGCTCCTGCAACCTTGACATCTACACTTTTCCTTTTGACATCCAGAACTGCACTTTAAGCTTCAATTCCTATATACACCGAAGTAAGCAGAAACTCGTCCAAATCTAATTTTCAATGAGATATGCCAACTAATATGATTGTCGCACCTTTTAAAATACAAATTATGTAAATTAAATGGCACAGATGGACATTAATGTATTTATAAATGGATTAAATCTCACAAAAGCTTTGACTGTCTCATATTTTCCTTTCAGTGCCTGCTATGCACATTAGCCAAGCATTAACTGTAGAGGAAATATTAGCGTACTCTAGAAAGATGATGGCAACTATGGGCGAGTGGGAACTGGTTGGAATCACAGCGAAGACATACCTGCTACCATCTGGGGACGGAGAAATGCACAAAGAGATTCACTTCTTTGTAAGGAAATACTTTGCACTGTAACCTTTTATAGTCCCACGTTGTGCTGTGGGAGGATGACCAAACATGTATTTGAAATTATTTTACACCATAATTTGTATTTAACGTACTTTAGGGTTAAGATTAAATAAAACAATGAACTGTGAATCCATCACAGTGCATAATAATTAACTATTACAATAGTTTTGTACAACAATAAGACATAGAAACATGAATACTGTCTGTACAACCATTATACTGTTGGAATTAGTACAGTCTTGTATACTGTGTTAAAAGTCTATGTTTTATGGTGTATTATGAAGGCTAAAGTGATGTTGAACTTTTAGATACTAGATGTTCTTAATTGTGTTGCAGCTTTTTGTAAAACTTGAGTCAAATCCTGAAGCTAATGATATTTTTCCAAGCATTTTGAATGTAACAAAACAGTCCTTTAATCTGGTGGTGTAGGAGAAAAACAACTTGATACACACAGAAACCATGTTAGCTTAGCCAGTTAATAAGAGCTGTACTAAACAAATCGAGCTGGGTGATTGTAAAACAAGCACCAGAGAAATGAGAGGTTGAGGTTTACCAGCTGCTGTATATGTTATCTGTTACAGGTCTCAGTGAGGCGCCGGGCCACCCTGTATGTGGTGAACCTGCTGATCCCCAGCTGCTTCCTCATCACCGTGGACCTCTTCAGCTTCCTGCTGCCTCCTCAGAGTGTGGACCGATCCTCCTTCAAGATGACCCTCATCCTGGGATACACAGTCTTCCTGCTCATCATGAACGACCTGCTGCCCGTCACTGGAAACACCATACCTCTCATAAGTCAGTTGACAAGTTGACAGTCACTCGTAGCCATTGGGACTCTATAAATACAATTAGTTTGAAATTTGTCCAACACAATAGTCACAATAGTAAATGCAGAAAAAAGACAGTCAAGAATGTTGTCTCGTCTTTTCCATCATTCCACCGTAGTGTGAAATACAAAATAAAAAGTGAATTAATTAAGTTTTTAAAGCTAAGCTTTGCTCCTTATTATGTTAATTTCTCTAAATACCTCCCTTTTTATAAATGTTTGGGATTATGTTCAGCAGTGGTTAACCTTTTAGCTCTCATGTTCTTTAAAGATGCTATAATTATTATGTTATCAATGTTTAAAGTGACTGTGTATGTGAAAGAGTTGTAACAAAATTCTGCAGTCCCCCTACCGCTATGGTGTTTTTTAGCATCATTCTTGGTTGTGATTTTACTGCCCCCAACTTTACTGTTTTGGTTTACTCTCATAGTGTCAGCTGTTTTCAGTGAAAAGGCTCTAAAAATCCTCTCTGTTCACCACCTGCCCAACGTCAAAGAGCAGATCGACAAAGTTAGCAACTTGTTGGTGAACATAGAGGAGCAGTTAGCAGCTAAAGAGCCAAATATTTTACTGAAGTTCAAAACAGAGTTAAAGCATGAGGGACTATTGACTTACATTCATCACATGGACAGAAACACAACATTATTATTATTATTATTATTATTCCAGATGTGTTCCTGTCTCTGTGTCTGGCTATGATGGTGGCTAGTCTAATGGAGACTATCATTGTCACCAACCTGCTGCATGGCTCAGCTCTCTACTCCCCAGTCCCTCGCTTGGTCCGAGTGTTTGTTATTAACATCCTTGGGCACCTGGTGCGACTTCCTCCAAAGCCTAGAGATCCAGAGGAAACAGTCAGCCAAAGTCTTGGCGCACAAGGTAAAACTATTCATGCAGTCAAAAAGCATTATGAGCTGCAGGAAATCTTTTCATAAGTCCTCAGAAACAGTCAGAGCTTTCATCACCTCCTCCCTCATCTCCTCTGCCGCAGAGATGAAAGAGTCCTCTCTGGTGGTAGAGGACAGCGAGGCTCCAGTACAGAAGGGACAGCTGGATGAGGACAAGGCCCTGCAGGAGCTGAAGAGCCTGGGCAGCATCCTCCACACCCTCCACCTTCAGCTGAAGCAGCAGCTGGGCAGAAACCAGGGCTCGGAGGAGTGGATCCAGGTGGGTCTCATCATTGACCGTCTGCTGTTCGGCCTCTACGTCATCTTCATCTCAGTCAGCTTCATTACCATCATCATTATCTGGGTGCAGTCATATGGCACAGCTTGATTTTGCTTTTTTGTTTGCATGCTTTGTCATATTCCTCGTCAATTACTGCTAAACATAGAGGAAACTTGGGGGTTGGTTGAATTTCTGTATTTGAAAGTGTTACATCACACCTCTCTGCTGAACTGTTCCCTCTCACCATTTATCTTCATGTGTTTTCATGTGTAATTTATTTTCCTTTATTCAAAATGACCTTCTTTACAGTTATGTTTTAGGACAAGTAGCTTCTGAGACCAATGATTGACACATTTTGAAATTCCAGCTGGCTCTTCTCTAAGCAACAAATATTTGCATGATACAACCGGACTCACGGTGATCGCTCTAATGTTTTAATCCAATCTGTTCTTGCACAGCTCAGCACAACGTTGTTCATATGTTTTACAAGGCCCTTTATTTGCTTTTTTTCCCTGAGTCTAGCAGGTTCTTGTTTGTTCTTGACTGAGATAATTTAACAAAAGCTTAAGGGCTCTTAAGGATCTTAACTGAAGACACTAGACATGATGGTGGATTAACAAGTGCCTCCTACACTCTCTTGAGGGCATGCACGTGTACTCTCTCTGAAGTCTTTGTGTGCATACAAACACTCTTAGAAATCACTCAACTATCTTCTCTGATCGATTGTTCTTGTTATAGTTATAGTTTACAAAGATGTAAACTATCTTGGTTCCTCCTTTACATTTAATATTTAGGTTAATATGTGTTAATACAGTTAAATTGCATCTGCTGTTGTAGAAATACTTTCATTTCAAGAGTGATAAAAAAATATGCCATGCTCTATATGACACAATCACTTCTTGCGTGTCAGATTTTTTTCCCTGTTAACATGTTTGAATATCGATCACATGAAGCTGAGGGAGCCGAAAAATTTTATAAATTGACATATTTCCCTGTAGGACCCCATCTCAGTGTGATTTTCTGTCATTGGGTTTCTGTTTGTTTGTCCGTATATTTTCTTTTTTGTTTACAGTCACGTTTTAGAGCACTGGCTCTTTCGCACCGTCAATTAAGAAATGAATATTTGCATGATTCAACAAACCATGCATGCTTTGTCGCAGGCTTATGGTAATCACTCTGCCCCAGCAGGTCTAATAAAACACTGTTCATATGCATTTAAAGTTTTAATATTTTCTTTTTTTCTAAGCTTATGAGCAAATTAAGTCCAGGTTTGTACTAGCTTGATGTTTAAGTATAGATTCAGGCTCATTGCTGACATGTGTGTGTTTACAATATTTGCAAACTCCCAAAACAGACACGAATGAAACGAACTCCTGAGATGAGGTTTAACAGCAGCATCATGAACATCTTAATGACATGCAAAGTAAACAATGCAAATCCCCCCAAAAATCAGAGGGAAAACGTGTGTGTTGAAACTGAATTTAGCCAATCAGATACAAGACACACCATTTGTTCAGACTGTTGATGGGTTGAGTCATGAAAGTGAGCTGAGACAGAAAAGATGAGAGAGAATGAATTTAGATTTCTTCCTTCTTTGTTAAACTCAGGTCAGGTTTTTTTGGTACGGCTGTTTCATGGATCGAATTTGATCATTTAGCCCAAGGAGGGTGTTCTTGATGTTGAGTTTTGACATAATCAGAAGAAGCTGAGCAGAGATCTCAGGACCATCAGCCTCCAGGTGGACAAACACTTCCTGGGGACCAAAACCTTGAATGGCGAATGATCGGCATCGACTAGGTCCAAGACACAATAGAATTCATAAACTGTTCCTCCAAGTTCCTCCTTTGCATTTAATATTCGTGTTACATTAAAAAAACATTTTAAAAAATATCTCTTGTATCTCATTACATATTTATATTCAATAATCTAATAATCATGTTTGATGTTTATAAGTACAGATTCAGGCTCGTTGCATGCTGAGGTGTGTGTGTGTTAACAATATTTCTAAACTGCCAAAATGAACAGAAGTGAACATAATCGTAAACAGCAGACAACCTTGTTTGACTAGTTTTACTTCAATCGCACAACTCTTGTTTAGACAAACAGGACATGCAAATAATTCAGAAGGAAAATGTGTGCGTTGAGACTGAATTTAGCCAATCAGACACAAGATATACCATTTGTTCAGACGATCGACATTTGGCTTTGAAAATGATGGATCGAGTTGTGAAAGTGAGCTGAGACAGACAAGATGAGAGAGGTAAAGACAGCCGGGCTCATCTTCATCTGTTTTTCACTGCTTCAAGGTAAGGAAGACAACATTTTTCACAATCTACTAAATAAACAAAATAAAAGAAGGAAATCTATTATACGCTGACAGATGACTAGCTGGATGAAACCTGTTCACACGGTGACACTCTTTCAAGTCTCTGTAAGGAAGACAAACTTTTGACAATCTAGTAAAATCAAACAAAGCTGAACGATGGTCAGCTGAAGAAAATACAAAGTTAAACTGAAAACTAAAACTTGAATATGTGTTTTTTGCTCACTTTATATTAATACACAAATAAGCAACAGAAACCTCAAACCAAAATTTTACCAAAAAGACCAAACTCTTGTGGGACACTTTCCACAACCTAAAGATCTGAGAGAAGTGTAACATATGTCAAGACTAAGAGTCCATGTTTGAGCCTGCAGCTGTGTGATTGTTTCTGCCCCTGACATGACTGCCCCACCCATCTCCTCACCTGTTTCCACTTTGCAAATACTTGCAATTTCTACCTGCAAATACGTTTCCTGTCCATCTCACCCCTTCTCAGTTGGTCCTAGTTGCAATTTTGGTTGTGTTGGTCTCTCGCTTTGTGTCTTTTGCTCTCTTCCCTAACATGAACCTGAACTTTGACCTGGAACTGCAGCTGCCTGTAAGCTCTCCTTATCAATAAATCACTGAAATCATCCCGTCTGTCTCGACTGTCTACATCTGGATCCTATTCCTCTTACTCCTGTCCCAGCAGCAATGACAATTATTTTCAGAGTATAACAGAAGTATATGACAGAAGGCCTCAGATTTGAATGGATTCATACTTAAAATAACAATTATGTAACACAAAAAACCCCATTAAAGTGGCAATATGGATATATATTGTGTATGATATGAAACATTTTGTTGAATAGTTCATCAATTGTTATCCCACTGCGTACAGCATACAAAGACAGATCTGCCAAACCTTTTGAGAAAATATGAATAAAAGAACACAGATGCTACTTGCACCTGGGTGTCAGTTGTCAACACCATTTGTACCCAGGCCAATATGGCTACTTACACCTGTGTGTATGTTGGAAAGAAGATATTTTGTGTGTCTTGTCTCTTATATTGGTATTTAACTTATCATTTTAACCCAAGCATCATCTTTCCCTAAACCTAACCAGTAGTTTTGGTGCCTAAGTTTGACCAAACTGAACTAAACCTAACTTAACCAATACAAATAAACAATTGTACGTGTTTGTTTATGCAAATAAATTCACACAGGACTTCCTTAATGATAGTCTCCTAAAATCTTTCAGCCACCACACCCACACCAGTCTGAACAATAATTCATCTTTCTTTATACTGCATAACCGGACCGGCTGTGAATAGCTGAATAGCAGCTACCTGGCTATTTGCACCTGGGTGCAAATAGGCACTCTGATAAAAGATTCATATGTTCATTTGGACTGTCTCATGAATTTAGATTCCTTCTTTCTCCTTTTGAATTCAGGTTTTGCTGCAGCGCTGAACTGCAGCAGCCCGACCCCTGAATCCTTGTTTGAGGCACTTGAGAGGGAGTTATTTCAGAAAAAACTACTGCGACCTGTAAAAAGCTTTTCAGATACAATGATCATATCCATGCATGCCACTGTGGTGGGAGTTTTAGGAGTGGTGAGTCCCTGACCTACACAACAATCTATTCATGCCTGCACACACACACGCACGTTTACCTTTATCAATTTGGTCTGCTGTGACTTATTTTATTCATCATTAATAATCAGAAATATGTCTCACTCCTAGAATGAAAAAGCCCAGTCCTTGACAATATTCATATGGCAAGTCCTGGTAAGTTTTCAGAGCACCAACTAAACTTACTAAAATTATTTTAAATCAAATGTGAGAAGTTTCATTGGAAAAATGAAGAATGCTGAGACACACAATAAGAAGCTAAATCAAAGCGGGAAATTCTCCTTGTCCCACATGCCAGAAATGTAAATAGTCCAAACTACAAATTGATGGTAAAATACCATGATCTCGACAATGTTAAATGTTAAAATGGCTTATTTTGATTATGTATTGTAGGTTTTTCAACATCAGGTGACTTTATGTCTTACAAAGATGACAAATGGTATTTTGAATGCAACTCAGTGCAACTATTGGTTACTAGTGAAGACATCAATTTTAAAAAATGAGTCATAAATACATTCATTATAGGCTCAGTATCCATTAAAAATACCTGTATGGTCCAGAGGAGGTAGAAAGTCTCCCATCTATGAATGGGAAGAGCAGAACCACTTTAGGAGCTCTGATATGGTCACTTCCTCTGACCTCTCACTGTCCCTCTGGAAAGGCCACTCCACAGGACGCTGTGGAGAGGGCACAAAAAACACACTAAGCTGAGCCAGTCGACTTTCCTAACTTACACCATTCAGGTCTTGATATACTCCATTAAAGCCGTCAGCCTGGGCCTGTCTGGGGCCAGCATTTTGGTTCTCCCCTTCCTCTGATTTTACTTTGGCTCCCCATGGTTACACAGAAAATATCTGTTAGTAGGATCCATAAATTGATGGTTGTGGTCTTTTCATGGGATTTGTTGAGAATAAGAAAATGCAGAATATCATGATATATCCTTTCAGTTTAAGTATGTTGTGACAGTTAATAAGGACGTCATTTTCTAAGATGTGCATCACACTGTTATTGTTTTCTTTAATGTAGGAGTGGGATATACAGGGATTCAGCTGGGAT
Organism: Pempheris klunzingeri; assembly: GCF_042242105.1. Taxonomy (NCBI): domain Eukaryota; kingdom Metazoa; phylum Chordata; class Actinopteri; order Acropomatiformes; family Pempheridae; genus Pempheris; species Pempheris klunzingeri. Next base: position 17,326,159 of record NC_092017.1, on the reverse strand, counting down.
GAGAAGGAATGTGGAACCAAAAGGGTCTCTGTCCCTCGGGAAAACCTTTGGGTCCCCGACATCCTCATCTCGGAGTTGTAAGTTAAGACAATGTTCACGAGTCTGTAAACTAGTTCAACCTTCATTGGAAACCAAAAGGAATCATAACACCAATCGACTTTGTCTCCTTCAACACATTCTTTATATTTTGTGCTCCGCCATTTTAGAAATATTGCAAACAGCACAGACAAGAACTGTGTCCACTTTTAAATATATGTGCAATGAAAACGTTTTTTCTACCTTATTCTTTTCCAGCATGGACGAGGACAAATCTCCCAACGCTCCCTACGTCTATTTGTACAACACAGGTCACGTATATGATGATAAGCCGATCAGGGTCATCAGCACCTGCCGATTAGGAATTTACACTTTCCCCTTCGATATCCAAAACTGCTCGCTGACCTTTGGATCATATCTCCACGTTGGTAAGCCAGAAAAACAGTAACAATGTCATAACTGCAAGTTTGTATTTGGAGTAAACAAAATGTTCACCTTTAATTTACTTTTAATTTAATCAAAAATGAAAACTAAATACTTTACACAAAGGGATTAAATAATCTGAATATCTTCAAAATTGAACTTCCATTAATTTATCTTTCATTCAACAGCATGCAGAAGACCACACACAACACAGTCTGGGAAATTAACATGAACAAACTTTTGTTAAACTGTCTTCCAGCTGAAGACATATTGTTGGTTCAAAGCGCCACAGCTGCGGAGGTCATCGAGGAATCCAGAGAAGTGATGCAAACCAAAGGGGAGTGGGAGCTCTTAAATATCGAAATAACTACAACCATCCTGAACATAGTTCATGGAAACTACAGTGACATCACATACTATGTGAGCAGTCTTGGCTTTTTCATTCTGTATTTTCTAATAACATGATACCTATATACCTATATTCATCTGCTTAACATCATTAAGCCAGCTGTGATACCTGACAGAAACCATGTATAGTGTTTCTATGTCAATTTTAAGTCTAAAATTAACTAATTATGTATACTGTGGTATCCCTCAGTAAGGCGGCTATGAGACGTTAACTGGTTTTGCTGACAGTCACACACAGTCTATTGTAGGCTATAGCAAACGCCGACACAATAAAACTCACTGTACCAGCACCCTTCTTGGCTAAAACATCTCTCTCAACCCCCCAAACTAACAAGAACACATCAATGTCGTACGCTAACCTTAACCTTAAACTGCCCACTGACCAGCTGCCACTGGTGATGTACAGTAGGTGGTTTTGGGTCTGGTTTCAGGAGCAAAGACGACCTGCCAGTATCCACTGTGCAGGTCCAGAGAGGAGAAATACTGCCACTGTGTCAAGGTCTCGTCAAGGCCTTGGTCATTTTGTTTGAGGAGCCTGAAGCTCGTACAGAACAGTCAGTCAGCCTTCAGCTTTTTGGGGGCGATCACGATCTGGTAGGCCAAGGACCTAGTGGAAGGTTCAGCATGTTCAGCCTGTTGCATATCTCACAGTGCTTCATCTGCAGCTGCCTGTTGCCTACGGTACCGATGCTGCAGATGTATTCCGATACTAAAAAAAAGATAAAAGACAACAGTGACAAATGTCATAGTTGACAAGAGTAAAACAATGCAATGGCAAAGACAAGGCAATAAAACGAACCAGATACTTACATTTTTTGCTTTTAATTAATTACAAACAAAAAGATGAAAATGATAGGATACGTGGAGCAGTGTGACAAAAGGTGGAATGTTTTTTTTCGTGTTCAAAATCAAGTTTTACGAAATGACTGTAGTTGTTGTCTTTGTGGATAATTTGTCATAGTGGAATCATGTAAACACAGACAGGTCTGAGGGGCCATTAAATAACCATCAGAAACTACAACAGAGGACAATGGTCTCATTTATTGACAGTAATTACAGCAGTATTGTAAAGTCTGACTAAAACTTGGGGACCTTGTACCTGTGTCTCTTCCCAAGATCATTCTAAGACGTAGGCCAGTCCTCTACGTGGTGAACCTGCTGATCCCCAGCTGCTTCCTCATCACGCTGGACCTCTTCAGCTTCCTGCTGCCTCCTCAGAGTGTGGACCGATCCTCCTTCAAGATGACCCTCATCCTGGGATACACAGTCTTCCTGCTCATCATGAACGACCTGCTGCCCGTCACTGGAAACACAACACCTCTCATCAGTGAGTGACACCTGTGATATCAGGAGATTTAAAATTACAGCCGTCATCCATCAAGATTAAGGCCGTGGTATCACTTTAATATCTATACTAGTGCTTCTTCTTGACCAAATGCAATCGTTGGCTAATTAATAGTATGTCCTCTGAAAAGCTGATTCTCCTGCTCTACCCATTGAATTTTAACTTGCTGAGATTACCTCCACCCTCGTTGCAGCGTGACACTTTAAAAGTCAATCTTTCACCTACCTTTGGAGAGTAAAGTTTGAATGAAAAATATCTCTTTACCTCCTAACCGCTGCTTCTTTTTCTTTACAACAGATGTTTTCTTCTCTCTAAGTCTTGCTCTGATGGTGGCCAGCCTGTTGGAGACAGTGTTCATCACTAATATCCAGTTCAGCTCCAGCCACTACAGTGCAGTGCCGAACTGGCTCAGCATCCTCGTGTTGCGATATCTGGCTATTGTCGTTTGTCTCCCTCCAAAAAAGAAGAGCAACCGCATCACAGTCTCCCTTCCATCTGCTAGAGGTATAATGGCATTATCATTTTTAATTATCAACATTAACTATATAAGAGTAAATTAAACGTGAATGTTCATCCTTCTTTCCTGGTCTTGGAAACAGTGGTTTTCACAAAACAATTTCAGCTCCACTTCTTAGCTTTTCTAGAGCTTCTAACTGCACTTAACTCAGCGTTTATTAACATAAACAATGCAAACATTACCATTTCCAGCTGACATACTCCCTACAGTAAAATTTCAGTCTCAAAGCATATTATAACCAGTTGGCTCAGCCTCAGTTGAACGTCAGGGCGCTAAACGTGATGCATGCAATCTGAGGGACCCAAACTGCTTTCATTTATATTATTTATTATGTATTTTTATTGTATTGTTGTACTGATGGCAAACTGCTAGGCCCAGCCCATGTGCACCTCTCACACCCTCTGGCACTTGTCTAGTGACTGAACATACTCATTCAACATCTAACTTTTCCAGAGTGTCAGCTGAGTACAGAGTAATGGCAGATCCAGATTAGTTTTTTTCAGTAACAGTTGAATAATTGCATGTTTACAACAATTAAACTGCCAGATGCTGGATAAATAATAATCGATATAAAAAAATGGCAAACAGTGAGGAACACATCTAAAACAGAGGATTTAAATGAGAAATTGATTTACCTGATGCTAACAATGTTAATAGTTTGAAATGGGTGAGGGAAAGATTCTTGTTAAAGGTGGGTCTCTATCTTCCCAATCAAATGAAGAGCAATATTCTGTCCACTCAGGTCTGAGGTTGGAAATCTGCACATGATGGCCTGCCTCAAATAATAATTTGAGGTTATGATCACTTTTGGATATTGTGTCTGAATAACAGGCTACTCTTGCCTCTTACTGATCTCTGGTTTGATTTTTGGCATACTCAGCAATGAATGCCAGCATTGTCTCAGATCTTCATAGCATCCCTGATCACACACCTCCAATGAAACCCCCTCCGGAGCCGGCCCTGGATGAACTGAGGAAGCTGAGCAGAGATCTCGTGGCCATCCGCCTCCAGGTGGACAAACACTTCCTGGGAAGCAAAACCTCGCAGGAATGGCAGATGATCGGGACAGTCATCGACCGTCTGCTGTTTGGCTTGTACATCGTCTTCATCTCTGTCAGCTTTGTCTCCATCGTATGCCTGTGGACCTTAAGTAACTCTTATGAAAGTTGATTCAGTAGGAAGGTTAAATCACAGTGTAACACAATTATAGTGATCATCAGCAAATGTTTGACTGGTTTGCAGCTTACAGTTACAGTACAGAATCGTAAAAAGAAAAATAATGATTACGTGATGTAGTATTTCAAATAGTGTAATCACATCTATTAGGATGGGCAGCACGGTGGCGCTCACAGCAAGACGGTTCCAGGTTCGAATCCACTATGTCGAGTTCAAGGAGTATAGGGTCATCATGAGAACATAAGGAAACATCGTCCACACTGGGAGGGTTCAAGGAGTCAGAATGAAGAAAAGAGAAAAGAGAAATCCAATGACAGAAAAACATATGGAAGTGGTATTTAAATGAGTCTCACAGGGACTGATTTTTTTTTAATTTGCAAGCAATACGTTATATAGCCCACTTTCCCCGCTCATTTTAATGTGTTATATATTTTAAATTAGATTTAAATTTGAAATGATCACGTTTATGATTATGTTTTAGGGCACTCAGGCTCTGAAACAAGCCCTTTTTTTGTATCTTTGGGTTCCTGCAAACTTCTTACTTGCATTGGCAATTGTTCAAGAAATATTTTTATGTTTCAACAAACCATTTGGCTTTAAGGTAATTGCTCTGCCCAAGAGGTCTAATACAACACTATTCACATGTCCTTTAAGTTCTAATATGTTCTTCTTTTCCTTAGATAATGAGCAAATTAAATTCAGGACTGTACTTCTCTGAAATATGAAGCATGAAGACACAAGAGAAGAAACTGTTCCTCCAAGTTCCTCCTTTGCATTTAACATTCATGTGAGTGATTACATTTTAAAAAAATTATCTCCTGTCTTTTTATATTCACATCTGATTAATGTCAGATTGAGTTATTTCATATTGCTGACAACATTCCCTGGTACTTTTTTTTTTAAACTTTTGAGCTTCTTCCTATTTCAATGTCTGTGAGAGATGGTGACCTTGTTGATTATCCTGACTCCTCTGAAGGGACTCAGCCTAGAATAACCCACACATATTGTCTGCTTCCTGTCTGGTGGTATTTCTATACAACATTCTACATAAAGCTGAGTGAATCTAATGTTACTCTAAGTTTTTTGGTGTAAACTGTGTCTATTCATACATTCTGTACAAAGATCCTCATGTCTCTAATGTCAGAATTATGTTGTAATAAACATACATATTCAACTAAGCACAACTCAAGTATTTTTTGACCAAAAGTACAAGGTTTTCCACATTAAACATTTTACGCTGAAAAGTTTAGTCAGGTCAGAGTCATGCCCCTTTTGTATGATGTTTGATGTTTAAGTACAGATTCAGGCTCGTTGCATGCTGAGGTGTGTGTGTTAACAATATTTCTAAACTGCCAAAATAAACAGAAGTGAACCTAAACATAAGTTCAGAACATTATCATAAACCGCAGACAACCTTGTTTGACTAGTTTTACTTCAATCTCACAACTCTTGTTTAGACAAACAGGACATGCAAAACATTTCAGAAGGAAAACGTGTGCGTTGAGACTGAATTTAGCCAATCAGACACAAGACACACTACTCCTTCAAACGATTGACATTTTGCTTTGAAAATGATGGATTGAACCGTGAAAGTGAGCTGAGACAGACAAGATGAGAGAGGTAAAGACAGCTGGGCTCATCCTCATCTGTTTTACACTGCTTCAAGGTAAGGAAGACAACATTTTGACAATCTACTACATTAGCAAAATCAAACAAAGAAGATGATCTGCTAAAAGCTGAATGATGGTCAGCTGAAGAAACCTATTCACATGGTAATGTAATGCTTATAGGAACTTCAACATTCAAGATTATTTGTAAGAAAATACAAGTTAAACTGAAAACTAAATAAACTAGAATGCATGTTTTTTTTCTCTTTATATTCATACACCAATAAGCAACAGAAACCTTATAACAAAATCTTACCAAAAATTAAAAACCTGTGAGATGTGTCCTTTTACAGGATAAACAGCTTTTTCACAACCCAAATTATACTGCAACAAATAAAGCTGTGAAGTACAACATACGTTAAGACTAAAAGCCTACAGCCAGCAAGCAGCTGTGTGATGAACGATTAAGTCTGCCAATTCCAGCAGACTGTTCACACTAAAGTATGATGCGTGCAGTTATATCCACAGACCAGCGAGGTAGGGTCATAAAGATTAACATTCTGACCAATGGCTGATGGGTTGCAGTGTTTGAAAAAAACTCATCAATAATGGGGAAGATAAATATAATACAAATAATAAGTGCGTCTCCAGCTTAAGAGAGCTGCTGTGCGCATTTACGTACGAAGCACAGCAGCTTAACTTTATCATGTCCCTCAGCGGTCATACTCTGGTGCTAGAACCGTCTCCCTCATGGTCTGCCATTGGACAGTCTGAAGACACGCAATGCATTTTGGGGCAATTGAGTATGACAAGTGAGTTCATGGCGCTAATCTAGTATACATCCGGAAATTTCTCGCATACACAAAATACACATACTATGCAGTTAAAACACTCCATACTCAATTTGACGTAATACTTAATATGAATAGTATGTTAGAATGCCATTCCGAACACAGCCAGTGTCTGCAACGTGTCTTAGAAGCATTTTTTGTTATGTTAGTTGAAGTTGAACAGCTCAACAGCTCAGTAACCAATAAATGAAAACAGTCTGGTGTCTGTGGTTGTGACAACACTGCAATAAACTGGAATGTAAATGGCCGACCTGTTTGTCTACCTACCTATCTGACTACTTGTGAACACACTGGAAGTGCACCTACTGAAATGACGGCAGACTAAAGTCAATGAGCTAGTAGCACAAGAATGATAACGAAAGTGCTGCCAAAATTCAACAGATTGTCATGAGTTACCAGCATGAAGCACACACCTACTTTCTTTGGCGCAAAGAATGAGCAAGAGCCGCTGCTGACCATGACAGAGTATCATTCAGTAAGCTAAAAGCTCAAAACACAGCCTCTGCACCCAGTGAGCAGGCCCTATAAGCTGGAGATAATGTGTTTGTACAGCATACAAACACAGATCTGCCAAATCTTTTGAGTAAATATAAATAAAAGATTCATATGTTCATCTGGACTGTCACGTGAATTTAGATTCCTTCTTTCTCCTTTTGAATTCAGGTTTTGCTGCAGCGCTGAACTGCAGCAGCCCGACTCCTGAATCCTTGTTTGAGGCACTTGAGAGGGAGTTATTTCAGAAAAAACTACTGCAACCTGTAAAAAGCTTTTCAGATACAATGATCGTATCCATGCATGCCACTGTGGTGGAAATTTTAGGAGTGGTGAGTCCCTGACCTACACAAAAATCTATTCATGCCTGCACACACACACACACACACACATTTACCTTTATCAATTTAGTCTGCAGTGACTTATTTTATTCATCATTAATAATCAGAAATATTTCTCACTCCTAGAATGAAAAAGCCCAGTCCTTGACAATATTCATATGGCAAGTCCTGGTAAGTTGACAAAACTTGAAATGATTCAGAAATTTGTCTAAAATCTCTATAAAACAAATGTAAAGAGTTTCATCAGGAAAATGAGAGGCTGAATCAAAAAGATTTCGATGCTCTTCCTGGGGGATACCGATGCATTCCTAAGATATATAGGCCCTCCAGTGACTTATGGGTCTGCCCCAGGGTCTCCTTCGGGTTGGATGTACCCGTAAGTCCTCCAAAGGGAGGCATCTGTTTAGGATGATCAGAGAGGAACGACCCATTTCAGATTTATCCTTTCAATTAAAGTATGCAGTGCATTTGTCATTCTTTAAGATGCACATCACACTGCTATTGTTTCCTTTAATGTAGGAGTGGGATATACAGGGACTCAGCTGGGATGAGAAGGAATGTGGAACCAAAAGGGTCTCTGTCCCTCGGGAAAAGCTTTGGGTCCCCGACATCCTCATCTCGGAGTTGTAAGTTAAGACAATGTTCACGAGTCTAAACTTGTTCAGCCTTCATTAGAAAAGGACAAAGAAAAGGAATCATAACACAAATAGACTTTGTCTCCTTCAATCCATGTTAATACATCATACATATCTTTTGTGCTCCATTTTAGAAATATTGTCAACAGCACAGACGAGAACTGTGCACATTTTTAAATATTTGGTTAAATCACTTATTGGTTACAGAAACCAAGGAAAAGAGTCAGCTTTATGGAACATAATCCCTGTCAATCTTAAAGAATTTATGTGCAGTGAAAATGTTTTTTTCTACCCTATTCTTTTCCAGCCTGGACGAAGACAAATCTCCAAAAACTTCCTACGTCTACTTGTACAACACAGGTCATGTATATGACGATAAGCCGATCAGGGTCGTCAGCACCTGCCGATTAGGAATCTACACTTTCCCCTTCGATATCCAAAACTGCTCGCTGACCTTTGAACCATATTTACACTTTGGTAAGCCAGAAAAACAGCAACAATCAGTAATTATGCATGTTCAAAAATGCTAAAACAGCTTAGCACTAATCCTTAGCAGAAGACTACAAGCAACATTTCACACAGACTGGGCATCTAATATGAACAAACTTTTGTTAAACTTTATTCCAGCTGAAGACATAACGTTGATTCAAAGCGCCACAGCTGCGGAGGTCATCGAGGAAACCAGAGAAGTGATGCAGACCAAAGGGGAGTGGGAGCTCTTAAATATCGAAATAGCTTCAAATACACTGGGCTTAGCTGATGGAAACTACTCTGGGATCAAATACTTTGTAAGAACTATTTTTTAATTATCATTATTAATTATTCTTATTTCCTATTCATATGATGACTACCAGTATTTACCCATTTAATTAGTTGCGATACCTTAAAGACACCACATGTAGTTGTAGTTGAAAGTATTGATGTTAATACTTTAGTATAAAAATGAGGCAGTCCCAGTGAAAACGCGTGCAGTCCATATGTTTTTTCAACCCATTAATCTCAGTATGCGAGGTCAGAGCAGTGGGCAGTGTACAACAGTGTCACTGTTTTCATACAACCACTGGGGGGCAACAAAGTCAGAAATTTGGAAATTATTTCTATATACAAAAGAATAATGCAATACTGCCTGTGTTAAAATAAGATAGGAGACAATAGTGACAAATGTCATAGTTCCTAAGAAGCATCATGGAGCAAGAGACAAGACAAAGAAATTAAAAGCACAAAGGATAAAAATGATAGGAAATATTCAAAAACAGTAAAAATAAGTGACTGTAGTTGTTGTTGTCTTTGTGGATAATTTGTCATAGTGGAAGCATGTAAACACAGACAGGTCTGAGGGGCCATTAAATAACCATCAGAAACTACAACAGAGGACAATGGTCTCATTTATTGACAGTAATTACAGCAGTATTCTAAAGTCTGACTAAAACTTGGGGACCTTGTACCTGTGTCTCTTCCCAAGATCATTCTAAGACGTAGGCCACTCCTCTACGTGGTGAACCTGCTGATCCCCAGCTGCTTCCTCATCACGCTGGACCTCTTCAGCTTCCTGCTGCCTCCTCAGAGTGTGGACCGATCCTCCTTCAAGATGACCCTCATCCTGGGATACACAGTCTTCCTGCTCATCATGAACGACCTGCTGCCCGTCACTGGAGATACAACACCTCTCATCAGTGAGTGACACCTGTGATATCAGGAGATTTAAAATTTGCCAAACTCTCATCCATCAAGATTAAGGCCATGGTATCACTTTTATATTCATACTAGTGCTTCTTCTTGACCAAATGCAATCGTTGGCTAATCAATACCTTGTCCTCTGAAAAGCTGGTTCTTCTGCTCTACCCACTGAATTTTAACCCACTGAGATTACCTCCACCCTCGTTTTCAGTGGGTGGGATCAGTCGGCCTGCTGAAGGGCTGACAACAACTACAGATCCCCATATGACATCATAAAGGAAGCTAAATCTAAACAGCACGTTTTCTAAAACATTTACTGACAGATGAAGCAGGAGAAAAACACACAGGACAGTTTTTTCTCATTGTTTGGTGATCTCTAGGCACACATGGGACACTTAAGATGCAAAGACATTAAAAAGCAAAAACATCCCATATTATGCAAAATTCTGTTTATAATATCTCAACATAAACAAGAAATAACATGAATATGTGTCCCTGGTGAGCTTATAGGCCTCCAAACTCTGAGTAAAGACTGTCCTCTCTCCTTTTCACCTGCTCCATCTTTCAGCAAATGTGTGTGAAAACATGCTGTGCGAACTGTCCCCGCACACTTTTTCTTTTCTGCAGACATTTTATTTTCACTCAGTCTCACTTTGATGGTGGCCAGCCTGTTGGAGACAGTGTTCATCTCTAATATCCAGTTCAGCTCCAGCCGGTACGGTGCGGTGCCTCACTGGCTCAGCGTCCTCGTGCTGAGATATCTGGCCTTTGTTGTTTGTCTTCCTCAAAAGAAAATGGGCAATCGCATCACAGTCTCCCTTCCATCTACTAGAGGTATGATAACATTAATAGCATTATCATTAATTATTTTTATTATCATTTATATGATATATGATATACACACAGTATATATACATATACATATTTACTTTTTTCATATAAGACTAAGTCAAAAGAGTTTTTCATTTTTTAATTATTCATATTTTGATTATCAGACAAAGTATTTGTACCTGGCTTTTTAAAAATGACAATATCACTTACCCAGCAATGAAAACCAGCATCATCTCCTTGAGAGACCTTCAGAACATCTCTAGTAATACATCTCAGGAGCCGACCGTGGATGAACTGAGGAAGCTGAGCAGAGATCTCGTGGCCATCCGCCTCCAGGTGGACAAACACTTCCTGGGAAGCAAAACCTCGCAGGAATGGCAGATGATCGGGACAGTCATCGACCGTCTGCTGTTTGGCTTGTACATTGTCTTCATCTCTGTCAGCTTTGTCACCATCGTATCGCTCTGGGGCTTGAGTAGCGTGTACAAAGGTTGACCTGACAGGAGACACAATTTTATTCATCAGCAGCAAAAGTTTCACAGCTTAAAGTTAGTCAAATGAAATTACAAACATGTTATGATGTTTCTTGGATTTCTCAGTAGATTCAAAGTCTAACTTGAGCTACATCTTGTGCTGCTGCCAGTCAGTATGGCCTTATTTTTATTTTTTTTAAGATGACCCACTCTCCCTTTGAGTTACCGCCTCTCAGAGGTACAGTGGGTCAGACTAGAGAAATTGTGAACCTATGCTGTGCCTATACTTCCATCTATTTTCGGCAGCTTATTAGGGCCGGCTTATGGTGGCTCCTGGGGCTGTGCTGAGGCTTCTTATGCCAGATGAGATATTTAATCACTCTAGCGTGCCCCCGGTGACCTGTTGAGTTAAAGTTTTGCACTCTACACGGGAACAGATCGTTCTCCTCTAGAATAAGGTAACGTACAAATAACATACAAATGAACGAAATACACATAAGACATTAAAAATGTCCCAAATAATCCTTGCTAAAAATAGTCAAAATACTAGTTCACTGTGTCAGTCTTTCATGTTGCCGTGATAAAGACATAAAATGTATATTTCCGGCCCCTGATTATAATTGGCCAGCATGGATATCCAGATAAAACAAGCATAAAGCCTGCTTTCCACTGCGTCTGTTTGTTGCCTAGCAACCAAAAATGAACGCTAGATGTCGCTGAAGAACTACATTGTTTGGTGGAAGAATTATTATTTATCAGTAAATGATTGTAATTTTTGTTGCTGTTTGTTTTAGTTAATGAGACCTTGCCGAGCTTCCTCTTCACTACAGCAGCGAAGTACAACATCTGACTGTCGATCTCACCCTCAGTTTCGGTCTCACTTGTGGACAAAACCCCAAACTCTATCCTTTAACCACCATTTATTACCTTGAGGTTCAAGTATTTGAGCCCTAATTGAAGTTTCAGTACGATTCCTTTGAGTGATTTTGAAATGCTTAAAATGAACCCTGTATTTTAAAATGCCATGCATTCACTTTTAAACTCATTCGAGGGTCTTTTTGCCAATACATCGCCCAGTTTAATACTACCCAGTAAATGCTGTATGCTGACCACTGAGTCATGGGTTTCTAAAAGAGAATAAAATCAAAAATGATCACATGGTGTCACAGCACCACACACACACCGTACTGGAGAATGGAATAGATGATAACTCCCATAGGTGGAGGTGTTGAAAAATAAAACGGATGAGTGGTTACCGGAGGTGCGCAACAACAAGTCCTATTTGTCCTGTGTGTGTTTATGATCCTCCTGCATGTGTTTTTTTTTTTTTACTTATTCATATATATTTGTGAGGTTTGAAATATCCTGTCTGTGCACTTGTTAACACAATAAAAGTTTGGAAACCGACTTTTTTACTTGGTTTATACTGATAGTAAAGAATTTTAACAGTTATAGCTATTTGTACGTTGTACTTGTTTATTTGTAGAGGTTTAAAATGCAATTGATTGTTATGCACATTATGGAGACTCATTTAGGGATTAGGTACAAAAAGTAGATTTCTACGAGATAAACCACCAGATTTAAGTGATTTACTTTGGTGCTTTTTGTATTTGTTAAGGGTTCAGGTTATGCGCTGGTTTGGGGTTAAGCATGTGGTGATTGTGGTTAAGGTTATTAGGGGTAAGACTCCAGAGAATTAATGTTAGTTATATCAGTGCCCTGCTAAGTGGCAAAAACAAGTGTGTATGTGTGTATGTGTGTGTGTGTGCAGCATTTACATGGCCAGTAGGAGCTACTTTTGCTTTACACATGATAATATCTGTGATTGTGAAGGATATTTGGTCAGAGACATCCAGCATGGGTCCGTCTCAGCAGAGAATCAGCTTCATCTCTGGTTTAATCCTGATGTCAGGTAATGATATTTGTCACTCTTTAATTATTTGTTATACGTTTTACTTTCTGCTTTTTTATTTTCAGCTCTGCAACTGAAACACTCCTCTTTGTCGTCCTGTGAGAAATAAGCAGAGTTATTATTCATTTAATATTTTATAATAATTGTTGTAGTCGTTCACTCTGCTCCAGGTTTAATTTATCTGTAAATGTGGTAATACTGATGCCATCTTTCCTGTTCTTTTCCAGGCATATTTGAAGTGACTTTAATGTGTAAATTGTTAACCTGAGTTATATAATATCAATATCGTAACATTAACCAATGTATCTGGCTGTTTGGTTTCCAGTTTAATGATACATTGATTATTCAAAACTCATTTTCTGTTACATAATCAAATAATTCTGACTTTCAGTTTTTTCCTTTCTTGATATTTAAGTCTGCAACATATACTAATACTCTATCTAATAACTTTGCAGTTAACAGTCATTTTACCGGCAAACCCATGAATGCAAAGTACAATATTTTGTTTTACATGGTTCATCATTATCATATTTCTAAAAAATCAGTGGTAATGGGGGAGTTTAACAGAAATAAATGCAACAGTCGAGTGCTTTACAAACGTTCTCTCTCGGCAGTGTCACTGTGTTATACTAAGCTGTCCTGTAAAGAAGGCCACAGCGGTCCAACCTACGAGTCCATGCAGGCTGTGTTTGACCTGAAGCCCTTCAGGCCAGCAGTGAACCTCAGCAGTCCCACCATAGCCAACATCTCCTTCACCCTATACGCCGTCCTCGGGGTGGTGAGTTTGTCAATTAGCTAAAACCTAAAAAAAAAACCTGAGCCTCCACTCCAGCAGGCAACTTCAAGGCAGATCGACAAACCTTTGCTGTAATTAAATTGAAATTACATGATTTATATATGTGTAAACATCCATCACTACAATACATATTAATGATCATCATATGTCTTGCTTTAAAATATTGTATTTTTGACTCACCGTAACCTGCTTCAAGAGGTATCAATAAGATTCACATGAGTTTTACTTGCTGTTCACTGTATTTCAGAACGAGAAAACCCAGATACTGACCACTTTCTTGTGGCTGAGACTGGTAGGTAGCATGGAAAGACATAATACTACTCTGTCGTTAAATATAATTTGATCCAAATGTATCATGGGCCTGTAACCACGGCAGTAGTAAATACAGAGTAGCTAAATTTGACATGCAAGCAGACATTTTGATTTCATGTTGTAAGTTAAAAGTGCGTCATTCCTGATTTATTTCGCTGTAGTTTTGGCACCACGAGTTCCTGGTTTGGGATCCTGATGAGTGTGACAGCGTCACCAGGATCTCCCTCCCCGTGAAGGAGCTCTGGTCTCCAGACATCATCGTGTACGAGTTGTAAGTTCGGAAGCTGTAAAAGCTTGGAGTTTTTTTTTCCCCTTTTCATGGATCCCTCAGGGTCTTGTACTGTGGGCACAAACTAAATGGCTCATTAGAGTCGTTAGTGTGCTGAGGCAGATGGGTGCGCTTAACGCCCATTCATATCATATCATATCATATCATATCACCTCATGACCTGCTGTGTTCAGATCTTGTGAACTACCTGCAATTACTGCTTGAAATGGCAAGGACTGCAGCAGAGCTGCCACAGGCTGAGGTCCTCCTCTGGACAATATGTCCACCCCTCAATTGAAGAAACAAAATGAGCCAGGGTGTAAGGGAGCGACTATGATGTCTATCAGATCTCGGATGGACATATTAATATGACCGTTCAGAGTATAGAGTTCCAGGATCACACAGAATGAGAAAGTAGGTGAGGGGAGTTAGTTTATCCACGATTATTCCATAATAAAACACATCTGACAATCCAGCCCGACTGCTGACTGTGCAGAAAAATCGTATGAATTTTGATTTTACCTCATGTTTGTTTCCCCAGAGCATTTTTTGCTGTATTTATTTCTTCTCCTTCATCCTCACTCCTCCATTCCCAACCCCCCCCCAGTGTGGATGACGACGTTTCCCAAGCGTGTCCTTACGTCTACGTGAACCACACAGGCCACATCCGCTGGGACAGGATGCTTCGGCTCGTCTCAGCCTGCAACCTGGAGATCTTCAGTTTTCCCTTTGATGTGCAAAATTGCACATTTACATTTGGCTCCTATATGCACACCAGTAAGAAACAGCCTCTTCATCATCACATCAACATCATAAATTCATCCAGTTTTCATCATAAACTAATGCACTCAGTGAAGCAGAGCCTAAGGCTGGCTCAATAGTGTGTCAGAAAAAGCAACCACAGTCTGCTGCACTGTTCGGATGTTAAAAACAAAAGAATGCATGATTATGTCATAAATCAATTACATTCAGCTAAACTATCTGTTTAGGGAAGCTGTACTGCAGGACTGTCTGGCTAATTTTCCCTCTCTCACTTTTTTTCTCTTTCGCAGTAAAGGATGTGAGGATCAGTCCTGCCCTGACATTTGAGGAGATGTCGAGAAACTCAAAGCGTTACCTGGAAGCCAGTGGAGAGTGGGAGCTGGTGGACATACTGGGGGAGACTTCCATCCTCCAGTTTGGGATCGATGAGTGGGACATCATCACCTTCTGGGTGAGGAGTTACTACTACTACTAAACTACTATTCTTACGTCTGCAAATATAATCATAAATAAAACGTCTGACTTTTAGATGTAGTGAAGCAAAAGCTCACCAAATTATCTGTTATGTTTGTTTAACCTGTACAGACACCAGTAAGCTCACCAGCTACTTTCTGCAGACTTATATTTAATGTAGATACGAGGTACAAGGATGGTATCGAGTTTCTCATCTAACTCTTGTCAAGAACGTGAATGGGCGTGTTTCCCCAAATGTGGAATTATTCTTTCAAAGCAGCTAATATATTTAATATTTTTATAATAACAATGTATCAAATGATAAAGTGAAAACAATGTGACACAGTGAGAGGGTTTATTCACACTTATTAACGTATAGAGAATTATCACCCCAATCTAAAGCTCCCCTTAGCTTTACAGCGAGTTACAGCTCATTGTTTAGCTGTCAGCTCCATGACTTCATTATTTCGGTTCACCCTCGCCGCTTTGATGGTGTTGCTGCCGCAGCAGATGGACAAAGTTAGCTGGTTAACATAGTGGAGCATTTAGCAGCTAAAGAGCAATACATTTCCCTCAGGAGTTGGTAGGGACCCAAATCAGATAAAAGAGGGTGAATATTGGACATTTATTCAGAAACCCTCCAAAAATATTATGATGTTTACAACTGTTTGACAGTTTCACCATATCAACTTAAAAGGTGATGATGTAAATGTTATATTCACAAAGTGCTTCTGCTGCCCCCGAGTGGCTAAAAGCTGAGTTACTGCAGGTCCACATAGAATTAATGATACATAAATATAAATGTTCCTTCAAGAATAATTCCTTCTCCTCCTATTTCCCTCTTTTGATAGTAAAGTTAGTCTGATATATTTTATGACATGTAGTCTACCATGACTTTTTTGTACATAAAGGTAACTGATGGTCTACAGTGTGATGGTGGTGACTCTTCAAACTGGCTCTTCTTCACTAGGTGGTCATAAAGCGGCGGCCAGTGCTCTACGTGGTCAACCTGCTGATCCCCAGCTCCTTCCTCATGCTCATCGACATCCTGTCCTTCTACCTGCCCCCCCACAGCGTCGACCGCGCCTCCTTCAAGATGACCCTCATCCTGGGCTACACCGTCTTTCTGCTCATCATGAACGACCTGCTGCCCAGCACAGCAAACGGCACGCCCATCATAGGTCAGAGGGGGTGACACGAGGCGGCGACATAACCGGTGTACTAACATATCCTGGGTTACCGGTTCCACCATCACTAACAATGACCCCCCACCACAAGAAGTTTACTCCAAGCTTTACTGATCACTTTTCATTTTTCATTTCAGTTTTCATTTTAACAATTCACTCATGTCTGTAAATGTGTAAAAAGTCTGTCTTTTTGTGAACACGTTCCTAATTACAACTCTACTGGGTGCTGAGTGGTGCATATTTAGCTTGTTTTGCTGCCCACAAGTGGCCAAAAAGATCAATTACTTACAAATTACACAACTATCCAACAGCCAATCAACAAATCAATAATATGAACAATAGCTGGGATTAATCCAAATGATCAGAGAAAAAAAAAAACATTTCTAAAAATATTTCTTTTGATAAAATGTTAATTTGGGCATATTTTTGTACTCTGTTTTCAAGATGATGGGATGAATTAATGATATAGAACAGAATGTCATACATTTGAAACCTGTTTGATTTAGTTGCATCAATACATGAAACATCAATTTTAAGAATTATGCAATCAAGCAACCCTACATTAGCTCTTTCACTCTAGTTTTTCTTCAGTAGATTATTTAGATTATGTCAAAAAAATAAGTAATCTCTGTACAGGTCTTAATGTCACACTGCTCCTGAGATGTACCCATTTTATTGTGCTTGTACCACTATTCTTTTTTCATCTTTGGGACTACAGGAATAGAGAAGTGACCAATAACTCAAATTTGTGCAGATATGTTTTGGCTGTCTTCTGCTGCTAAGAGGGGAGGTTTCATATGTATCGTTTCCTGTCTCAATCTATCCTCCAATCCAGGTATCTATTTCTCCGTGTGCCTAGCCCTCATGGTCATCAGTCTACTGGAGACGGTCATCATTACCAATGTCCTCCACCACAGCTCCATGAAATATCAAGAGGTTCCAAACTGGGTCAGGGTGGTTGTCCTCAAATACATCGCAAACCTCATCTGCTACCGATGGCCAGAGGACGTCCAGCCCCCGTCTATCCCACAGGAGGATAAACCCAACAGCTCAACTAGTAGTTCAGGGCCGTGGGTCATCCAACCGGCCAGTCAGACACCTGCCGAGCACCCAGCCAACAACAGAGGTAATCAAGCAGACTCAGTAAATAACAAACACAACTTAAGATCATCTCTTAAAACAAAACGAAAAAAAAAGAAGAAATATGAATCTGTGTAGTTGTCAGGAAAGGAAATACATGAAAATGATCAGAATTTGGCTTCACAAATCTAATTTAAAACAGCAATCTTCAAGTTTGTGTATGAATTCCTTCCAAAGTTCAGAGTAATTACTAGTTGGTTTAAAAGAATTTTAGAAAGGTGGGAATTGGTTGTTAGGAAACATCCGTCCAATCAAAAGCAATGAAACTATGTCCAGGCAGCTGCACAGCTTTTACAGCCGACCGTCACTGGACGTAAACTGTGATTCCCTCTGCTCACTAATCTCCTGCCAGGTGCAGCTGCTTTGCCTGAACTGCAACAGATCTGTCAATACCTGGGCGACCTTCGCGCCCACCTCACCTCACTGCAGAGGGAGAGTCAGCTGCAGGACCAGTGGTGCCACGTAGGATACGTCCTCGACTTCCTGCTCTTCCGCATCTATCTGCTGCTCATCTCCTGCTACGCCCTGGTCATCATCTCCATGTGGTGCATCTGGATCTCCCAGTCCTAACTGGACGTGGGTTGGATGTGTAAATAACAAGTTCAAGTGCAGTTAGTGCAACTAGAAGGCAACAAAGCCTCCAGTCATGTTTGTCTAAATTTTGCTTCCTGTCTTTGAGTTGGTAAAGAAATACGAGGTACATGGAGTACTGCTAGTTTTGTTTCCTGGAGGATGGATAAATAAGTAATAACAGTATAATGGTTTAGGGATAATCACTGTATAACCATCATCATCATCATTAACAGAGAAGGCTCTCTGCTGTTAAGCTCACTGATCCCCCAGAACAGTTAGCCTCTTATCTGTTCTCTGTCAGTAAATGTAATTACTTACTAAGACTTTATTTATTTATCCCACACCGGGGAAATTCACATGTTACAGCAACAGAGGAGACAGAAAATGTGCAGAAACAAAGTGTCAGTAACAGAAGGGGTGTAAAAACAAGGGCTATAACAAATATAAAAATAAATACAAATATAAAAGAATGAGAAAAAATATACAAATGTGTGTATCACACTGTAAGATATCACACTGTAAGAAAAAGCACTAGTTACTTAGCTGCTTTTTTGGGGGAAAGAAATGAAAATATCACCCTAAATTTCAACAATCATCCGACTCAACGGTGTCACAGCACAGCATCATGTGAATGTGTCAGAATTAGCTTGTATGGCTAAATCTGACACATTCACATGACTTTGTCAATCAATGTGCATTGTCCTTTCTTTGATTAATAGACAAACAAACACTGAACTAACAAAAATATTGAATAACACATCTGAATCCTGGTTCAGGCAAAAATGAGTTCTGGTGCTGCTGAATATTAATGCAGCCTTTGGTTCTTCTGTCTAGAAATACCTCTGAGGTACAATTATCTTCCACTACTATTACCACACAATCATGATTTTATTTTGACATATGATAATATGACATACTTTCTGTTATTGCCGTTGTCCTGCCTGATAGCAGACAGCCTGATATTTAGAATAAATTGCTATTTCGTGTCTATCATGCCGTTATGGAGTTGGTGGAGGAGATTCATATTTTACAGCGTCATTGAATGGCGATGTCAACCTGACGGTCAGCAGCTCCATCACTTAGGTCCAAACTTAAATATGTCAACAACTATTAGATTGATTGCCGGGGACGTCTGCACAGACATTCATAGTTCCCAGACAAACGGGGAAACAAAGCGAGACAACTTTCAAAAATTATGATCAGATGGATTGCCGTGAAAGTTTGTCTTTTGACTAACTTACAACACTTTCGTTAACGACTAAACACCAGCAAAACTAGACAGTTACATCCCCATCAGCCGCGCTTTATGTTTACAGCCAATTAGCAAATATAAGCATTCTAAACACCGAGAACAAACATGGCGAACAGAATAAACATCACACCTGCTAATCATTATAGCCATTGTGAGCATGATGTTAGTCTTTAGTTCACAGAACTGCTAGCGTGTCTGTAGACTGTTAGCCGTGTTTAGCTTTTGTGGCCTCTGCAGGCTTGAACTGACTTATTCTGTGTGGGCTTTGATTTTTTTTTTAAAAATGAATAAAGACTCTACGGCATACAGGACACCCACCGGCAGTAATATTTTCAACCAATAACAATAACACAGAATTGAGTTGGTGCTATTCGTTTCACCATTACTAATAAAAAAAAGGGGGCAAAGCATAATTTTCGTACAGTCCCCTAGGAGGCAAACTGAAACAGCAAACAGCCAAGCTCCTTGTGTGTGTTTGCTTCGGCCGCAGCTATCACAAATAGTGAAAAAAGTGAAGATGTTGACACAGACGATCAAAACCTGTTGTACAATCCAAGATCGCATTGTGTCAACACAGTCGTCGGATGAGCTGAGCTCTGCATGCAGTTCCTGTAAGCTCAAAGGCTTACAGGAAGCCATGCAACAGTTTAACATTGAGTCAATATTAGCATCTCAAGTCACACACTTCAGTAAATTGCTCATATATTCTTGTCGCTCGGGCAGAACATCTCAATCTGATGGAGCGGGCTGTTGACTTTTTACGCAAACGGGGAACAACGGCTTAACTGAGACTGACAATGACCGAGTTAAAGCCCGCCGAGCTCGTCTTCATCTGTTTCATGCTGCTCCACGGTAAGACAGGCAGATATTTGGAGCCAGTCCCAGCTGGCACTGGGCGGTAGGCAGGGTTCATCCTGGACTGGTCGCCTGTCAATCACAGGGCTCGCAAAATGGAAATTTCTATGAAAAGCTGAACGACTGCAAGTTGGTAGTTAAAGAGAAACTTCAGTTACTTCTGGTCCTGCATGCTGTCCCGTACACCTTAAATCGATTAGTTGTCAGCTGTTTAATTGCTGTAACTATTTTGAAAATTCCAGCCTATAAAATATAAATAATTCCTGGTTTCTTCACTCCTCTTTGGCTGTAAACTGTATATCTTTGGGTCGTGGACAAAGTAAGACATTTGAGGCCGTCATCTTGGGCTTTGGGAAACATTAATGGACATTTTCTGACATTTTATAGACCAAAAACTAATGGACCAATTGAGAAAATAATCAACAGATTAACTGACAATGAAAGTACTCATTATTTGCAGCCCTAGTTTGAACCCCAAAGACAATAACCAGATACAAAATAATGGTCAACTTTTTTTTACAATTTGCTTTCAGGTATGTTGTCTGAAAATACTAAACTAGAATCTATATTTATTCTATTGTATTGAATGGGTTTCCTTAAATCATATAATACATGTTTGAGTAAATGAGTTTTATAACTTACTACATGGCACATTTATAAATACTGTTTCAGTTCTTGGTTCTATGAGGTTCATTCAGCTTCCCAGATTTTATTTTCCAAGAGAACATTTTTATTTTGGTTATTAAAACAGTTTAGAAGTTGTAACTAATGACAGCATAAACATTCGTTCAAGATCTGCAACGCTTCTGTGCCCACAGCAATGGAGGGCCTGGGACTGAATCCTTCCATGGGCATGTATAAAGACCAGCTCACAAATTCTGTCCTCTAATTTATCTTTTTAAACTCAGGTTTTGCAGCAGCGATAAACTGCACCAGCCCAACACCTAGAGCCTTGTATCATGCCCTCGAGGAAAATTTATTCCCTGAAAAACTGGTGCGTCCTGTAAGGAGCTTTTCAGAGCCTATGAACATAACCATCGGTATCACTGTGGTGGGAATTTTAGGAGTGGTGAGTCTAAACACCTTTTCACACCTGCATATGAGCATGCATCACATTTTCAGTTACATTTTGAACTGACTCTAACTTTAAAATATGTCTCATCCATAGGATGAAAAATCCCAAACCCTGACAACAGTCTTATGGCAAGTTCTGGTAGGTTTTTAGTGCACTGACATCAATAAATTCATTCGTCTTTGTCTAACAAGACATCGAGGATTGGAATTGTGCTCCTCCTGGTCCCCGGTGCAAAAACAACAAAAGAATAAATTATGCAACATTCAGACATGAGATGTACAAACCAGATATAAACAATGCGAGGCACAAAAACAAGGTACAAACATGTCGTGCAATAACAGGATAAGTGTACAAGAGTTTAAAACAAGTGTAAATGCAAATAAGTAGTGTTGTAACACCAGTAAAAGCAGTTTATGGGTCCCTGAGGATACTATTGTGTACAGGCTATATATATATACACACATATACATACATATGTATAGTAGATATGTATATATGTAGTAGAGTGCAAATTTAGCATTATTCATACTATTCTGATTGGGTTTTTGTTTGTAGCAAAACAAGCCAACCCAAGTGTCTTCGATATCTCCACTAGGTCAGCGTTTCCAATAACTCTAATGACTCATTGCAAAATGATTCGTACATGTCTACGTGTTCGAAATAAATAAACTAGAATACTCTGAAATTACAGTTCACTTGTTTTGGTTGCCAACATCAGGTTTTTTCCCCTGAAAATTAATAAATAGCATTTTGGATGAAACGTCCTATTTGTCTATTTGTTCATTTGTTGCTGTTGTTGTGTTTAACGTAGGAGTGGCATATAGACGGACTGAGCTGGGATGAGAAGGAATGTGGAACCACAAGAGTCTCTGTCCTTCGGGAAAATCTTTGGGTCCCAGACATCCACATCTTTGAGTTGTAAGTTAGAAAGATGCCGAGTCGTCTGTGAGCTCTTTCAAATTAACTGTCCTAAAAAAAAAAAACTGAAATAGCAGTACTTGAAAAGTAATCACAGACCCTGTGAATCTGAGAGAAGAGTATTATGGTTGGTGGTACTATGGAGCTGTTTTTTTGCTCCTTTTAATCAACTAATTTTAGGTAAAAAAAAAATATAATAAAGAGTGAGCTGTGTGAGAGGGATATGAGGGAGGGATATATCTTTTCTCCCTCTCTCTCTACCTTTTTCATAGCTTCTCAGCCTTTTGGCCAAATCTAGTGAAGTCTCTGTTCTTATTAGTCTAATTTCTGACACGTGCACTATGAAAGGACAACGTATTAAAAGGATTTTTAGCATCAAGAGCTGAAAAAGTGGCTCGATCCGTTCACTCCATGCACGGACTCAGGATCAGTGAACTCTTGGGGGGCGGCTGTGGCTCAGTGGTAGAGCGGGTCGTCAATTCCCTTATGCTGAATTTTCTCTGGGCTGGATACTGAAGCCCTAGTCGCTCCCCGAAACTATGCTTCTGCGTGTGAATGTCTGCGTGAATGGTTAATATCCAACCAATGATCATTAATGGGTGAATGTGTAGCGAACTCTGGGTGGTTATGAAGACTAGAAAGGTGCTACACAAGAACAGATCATTTACTCGCTCCTTTTAAAACAAATTGAATAAATAATTAAAATGTTTCTTCTTCTTATGTTCTATTTTTCCAGCATGGATGAGGACAAATCTCCCAAAACTCCTTATGTATACTTAAAAAACACGGGTCACATATTTGATGATAAACCAGTCAGAGTCATCAGCTCCTGCCAATTAGAAATCTACAGCTTTCCCTTTGATATCCAACGCTGCTCGCTGACCTTTGGATCCTATCTACACTTTGGTAAGCCTGCTTGACTACAAAAAGTCAGATCTTTGCACAACTTAAAAAAAAAATCTGAAAATCATTACAGGATGTAATCCAGCTTTGTATACTACAACATCTCTGAGGGGTGTCTTTTCCTTTGTGCTGTTAAATGTTATTCCAGCCACAGACATAAGGATGATTCAAGGCAGCACGGCTGAAGAGATCCTGAAGGAGTCCCAAGAAGTGTTGGCGACCAATGGGGAGTGGGACCTCGCCAATATCAGCATAGGTTCTACTACACTGGCGTTGGATGAGGGAAGCTACTCTGAGATCAAATTCTATGTAAGCACTTTTAATTGTATTTATTATCCTATGATCACAGAGATAATTAAAAAAAAATGTGTACAGATTTCATCGATTGTCGCAGGGCAGTAGCTACCATTTAAGACACTGAGGTCACGGCTTAAGGGTTTGTACCTTTGTCTCTTCCCAAGATCATTCTAAAACGTAGGCCAGTCCTCTACGTGGTGAACCTGCTGATCCCCAGCTGCTTCCTCATCACCGTGGACCTCTTCAGCTTCCTGCTGCCTCCTCAGAGTGTGGACCGATCCTCCTTCAAGATGACCCTCATCCTGGGATACACAGTCTTCCTGCTCATCATGAACGACCTGCTGCCCGTCACTGGAAACACAACACCCCTCATCAGTGAGTGACACCTGTGTGCCGTTACTTCTTTTACTCCAGAGAAAGCCTGGACAAAACCTGGAGAAATTAAATCAGATCCATCTGCAATATTTAAAGCAGAGATTTTTAAATTGTGAGTCACTCCTTCTGGGGGAGATTTAGTGCCAGAGGTGAACAACAGAGGCAACAGCAGGAAGTGCAGTAGTGGCTGTGACATGCACCTGGAGGCAATTAGGCCTTAGCGCCAATTACTGCATTCATACTCCTTTTCTGAGTTCTACCTGTGTCCAGTTTTAACACAGAGACATGATACTTGTACTTCGAAATTTAGCATGACTCACACTTAGTGTGGACATCATTATCCCCGATACCCATTGCGAAAAAACGTCCAAAAATCCACGTGGAAAACATAGAACCCAGAACTTGCCTGAAAACCATCGCATTTTTAAATTTTCTTCAGTATCAAAGTACTTTAGTGACAGCTGTCTGTAAATCCTGGAGTATATTGCAAAAAGGTGCCAGTAATAGCTAATTCGGCATATATTTTGTCATGCCAAAATGTAAACAAATATAGGCTAAAAGTAAAAAGGAGGGACTCACGTTGTACGGCAACACACTGTCTCCATAGCGCCACTACTTCCGGTTAATCTCCCTCCAAAAAACCCCCCAAAAATGATGGGAGCTGTAGTTCCAAAACCTCAAACTTTCAGATTATTATTCCCAAAGCAAAATAAAACAAAGAATAATAACAGCAGTGGCAAACATTAATTAGAATAAACTTTTTTTCATGTTTAACTATGAATATATTTTTCTACATTATGTGTTCCTTATGGGAACACATATCCTTACATTCCTGGAACAATGACACCCGCCTCTATCCATTCAAATATTTACCATGTGTTAAAAGTTAACTAGCGTAAATCATTTAAATTAGAGTATGCGCCCAGGGGGTGATGGGGAATGTTTGTGGGAGAGATGTGGGGGTGAGTGGAGGGTGGAGGAGAAACTGGTTTTTCCATAGTAGCATCACAGCATCAACGCCAACCTGCCACTGGGCTCCACCCTGTATAAAAGCACGTCTGTGAGTGTGTTGACTTTGGATATCAGTATCCTGGTTATCGTCTGCTGCTTACAGTATCACTGACAGACACGTATTCAGGAAAACTGATGAATTATGTACACAAGGATATGAATAACAGGTTTCTCATGTGTAATGTAAACATCTTTTCCCAGCACAAGATCATAATGACTGGAAGCTGAAAATACAGGAAGTGATAAGAGGTGTGCTGAATCATCCCTTGTTGCTGTTGTTGTTTCCTGCAGATGTTTTCTTCTCACTCAGTCTCGCTCTGATGGTGACCAGCCTGTTGGAGACAGTGTTCATCACTAACATCCAGTTCAGCTCCAGCCAGTACGGCGCGGTGCCGCACTGGATCAGCGTCCTCGTGCTGAGATATCTGGCTTTTGTCGTTTGTCTCCCTCAAAAGAAAAAGACCGACCGAATCACCCTCTTCCTCCACCCGTCTGGAGGTATATCATCAAACAACCACAATTTAGCTTAAGTTTGAACTCCAGTTTGTACGGAGTTGACATTTGAGGAACTAAATATATATGACAGGACCACATGTTAAGTTGCAGAAAGCTAAAATTGCTTTGTTTACAGACATTTCCTTTGTTGAAGAAAATTTAAGAATTATGACATTTTGGAAAATAAATCTCCCTTGGAAATAAGTAATTCATCAACTGCAAAAACGGCTTATGAAGTAGCAGTATTCCACCTGTACTTGACAGGTTATGAATTGCTGTGACAGGAGATAGATCCTATTTGTGTACTTGTTTTCCTCCACAACACAAATATACGGATATATACATATTTTACATTTAAATCACAATTCTCCATAATCCTTCGAGGTACCCCTTAAGTATCGTTGCAGTAGTGACCCACAGTTTATGCGTACATTATGCAGTAATTTTAAACAGTAGGAAAAGAGTTAGGCTGTGATCTTCAAGGTGTCCTGAGGATAATTTCAATGCACAACTGTCAGCCAATGAGACATAACTTGTTTTTTCATGGCTAATGGATCTTAATTCTTTGTTTCTGGCAGAATCAACAATGAATTCCAGCATCAGCAGCATCTCACCGAGTCATCTTGAGAGCGTCTCCAATCACACACCTCCAATGAAACCCCCTCCGGAGCCGGCCCTTGACGAATTGAAGAAGCTGAGCAGAGATCTCGTGGCCATCCGCCTCCAGGTGGACAAACACTTCCAGGGGAGCAAGACCTCGCAGGAATGGCAGATGATCGGGACAGTCATCGACCGTCTGCTGTTTGGCTTGTACCTTGTCTTCATATCTGTCAGCTTTGTGTCCATCATATGTCTGTGGACCACAAGGAGCTTGTACTAAGGTAAGGCTCTGGAGGAGAGTTAAATCACACAGTCACACAATTCTAGTGATCACCAGCAAAAGTTTGACCAGTTTAAAGCTAGAACAGTAGAATGAAAAATAGCCAGTGTGGCTATTTACACCCGGGTGCAAATAGCATCTACTAAAATCAATGTGGACCGGGGGTGTAAAGCGGGGGGCGATCTGTACTATACACCATTAAAGCCTCATAACTGCTGGATGAATTAAATGGTGGTGCTAGAGGAAAAGTCAGGGAACCTTGAAAATCTGCCCTAAATTACATGGCAGTCCATCAGATAGTTCATATATTTCAGTCTGTAACAAAATGCAAACAAAAAAGCAGCAACTGTAATAAAGAGGAACGTTCATCAGCATTAATTGTTTTAAATTCTGATGATACGATCACCCCACTTACTTATTTCCAATGTCATATGAACGCATACAGTAGAATCCAAAACAGAGCAGGATCTATTATCTCAGCATCTATTTGGCCATATGCAGCCCTGTTTTATACCTACCGAGCATTAAATGTGTCCTTCAGGGGGGAAGTAAAAACCTCAGCCATGGACTGTAACTTGTGATAGTTTCAGCATAAAACCAAAAGTAAGCACATGGTTCGACAGTTCAGCACACAGAGCAGCTCCGACAGGTGGAGGTGTGAGGTGGATACTGTGCTGTCCCAGGTGTGTTATGATCCAGCGACAACTGCATGGTTTCATGTGTTTCAAGTATTTTTTTTATTCATTCAAAGTATTGATGAGGATAATAAGGTCATGATGGGTAAAAATATTGACTGTTACATTATATCCACTAGATGGTGCCATTGATTCATTGTTGGATTGAAGTGTGAACTGTCTGATTTAGGCATGTGAGCTGCTCTGTAGTTATATCATCTTTATATTTCAGTATAAGTATAAATCACATAACTTTGTAATACAAGTGTGCAAGAGTAGATTTTACAGCATTTCTTTTTTTCTGGCACTTGTACTTCACCTCATTATTTCCATTTTCTGATACAATACAGAGGCAAATATTATACTTTATCACCACTAAGTAGTAATTTAGGAGTAATAATACAAAATATAGATTAAAACAATACTTTATTGATCCCAGAGGGAGAATTCAAAAGCTAGTCAGTAACTAAAATTGAACATGAAAGTGATGAATGTATTATTACATCCATAATTATATTACAGTAATATAGTACACATTACTCTGAAATGGGTCATTCTGCCTAATGAGTACATTATAATTTAGCACTTTTTGGTACATTTGGATGATTACATTTGTGTAATAAAGTTTTTTTGTGAAAAGTAACATTTCGGGTGCATGACTTTTACGTTTACGGTCGTTTCTTTGAAATATTTCTCCTCTGTGGTATCTCAGTGCTGCCTCGCCGCATTCTTACTGTAGCACACGTTGCAGATGTGGTAGTTTTGTGGTAGATCCGTCTTCATTTAGTGTAGATACTAAAATAAATCATTAATTGCAGCCTTTGTTTTCACTTCAGTTTAGAATTAATCGGCTAAACTCTTATCAGCACACAAAAACTCTAACCCTCATTAACAGTCTGGCCAGTCTTTTATTGTCAACTTAATTACAGAACAAAGGCAAATTAACACAAATAATCATCATCATATTAAGAATAATTAACATTTTTAATAATAGACACTTTAGTCTGTAGTGCACTTCCATGTTAAAGGCAGTCCATGGACAGACGGTCTGCTGAGTTGAGGAGGTTTTTCAGTGAAGCGGAGCGGTCACTTCGTTCAGGAGATGTGATCTGAACAGTTCGGTACTTTGTTTAAAAGCAGCCTGGATAAAACTAAAGACGTGGGTGCAGTTTATCTCTTCAATACTCATCTGTGAGGGCTTGGAGACATGAATATCACATTTATTGCTTTAAGTAGTGTCTCATGAGAGCGTGTTCAGCTCATGAGGGAGAGTACACATAAAGCAGAGCCTGTTGAGGATGGCATGTACTCTACAGCCTAATCCATTAATAGGTTGCTATGTTTTTCCCTACATGCTCTGGTAGTTAATCTAACTCTCTGCACAGCCACTAATTAGACGAGTGAGATTTAGCACAGAAGCAAAATCAGCCTCAAGACATTAAAAAAATAAATAAAAAGTCCAGATATGTAGTAGGTGGAGAAAAGTGTCTCTAGACCAGTGGTTCTTTACCTTAAAGGTCCCAAGATTGTTGTAATGAAAAATGGTCTCATTTCTGACGTATTCATCATTTCTGCTTTTTGCTGCGAAATAGTGGATGTTTTTATCTATTGGTGGATCTCTGGAAATTCTTCAACTGAAATAATAAAAGAAAGAAAATTTACTTTTTGGTTCAACTGCTCAGAACTCACATGCACAGTGAGACAAGTGGACGCTGCTTCATTTCAAGGGAATAACTCGAAGAAATCAATACCAGAAGCCTGTTAGCTTAACTTAGCAACCAACCAACAGAGTATCCAGGAAGTTACTGGTCCGCGCCAAGAAACAGACGGTGCATAACTCCCAAGTTGCCGTTTTTACAAGTTAGTTTTTGTATTAATTAAACAAAATGATATACCTTGATATACCATGTAAATTAGTGAGCTTTAGCAGTATACAGAACCAGGCTAGCTGTTTCCACCTGTTTCCAGTCTTTGTGCTAAGCTAAGCTAACCAGCTGCTGGGCCTAGCCACATATTTAGTGTACATATTTTCCAAAATGTCTAAATAGTCTGTTAAGGGTCAAAAGCCAAGAGGGTTAAAAACCACTGCACTAGAGTGATAAGATCTGTTGGAGGAGAAAACCCACTTAAATATGAAGAATTTCAGTCCAAGAGGTGCTTAATGCATTTTGATAATGATGTTGCTACACGTTCAGAGTATGGCTATTATCTATTTTAACTGTAGCTCTTATCTTATAGCTTCATGGTAGAAACAGTAACATTTCAGGGTGAAGGCTCGTGTTCTTAAAATCGAACAAGAGAAAACAAAACCTGTGAGTGACAACCCAGCTCGCCCCTCCAACAGCAACAGACAGGATCAGTGCAATTTACTGGACTCTCTCATTTATACCAAAACCTACAACGTTAGAAAACAGGCAAGTGCTGATCAGGCTGGTGCAAACCATTTGTGCATGGCTGCATGTACAGCAGGTAGACATGTGCATGCACACACACACGCACGCACACACGCACACTCTTAATCGCATCACTTTTTCTAGTAACCACACACACACACACACACACACACACACACACAAAGCAGCACAACAATGGAGCATTTGCAGTTTAAAATATTTGCAACACTGACTGAACTCCTTTCTGAGGTCCAGTCCTTCTATAAGTTTCCAAAGTGACTCCACGAGCTCCACCAGTCTAAGTTCATTGGTCCCGGACGCACATTCGTGTGGCTAAAATAGCTAAAAACAGGACAGTAAGGAGCGGGGAAAATAATTAATTAGTTAAATATCTTCAATATGTTCAAATTAAAATTAAAATCTCACCATGAAGGGCAGCACTGCCCAAATACAATATCTACACTGAAAATCAGTCAAATCATAACAGAGAAACTTTTAATTGCCATTTGATTTTTTTTTAAAATAGATCCTTTGTTATTTTAATTCACTAAAGAAAAAAAAAAATCAGCTAAGCCAGTAGCCAATAAAATCACCAGTTGAAGCACTTGTCAGAAGCTGCAATTGTGGGAAAGGACGAATATCAAACCTGGGCACAACAGTCTGAACAAATACTTATGTTCTGATCTACTTTAATCTTAAATATATTAGTTTTACCACAGACGAACAAAGTGCCAAGAGGTTTAGTGAATCTCAGGCCCTCTCACACATGTGGTTAACGTCAAATATCACTGTAAGGCAGAGGGCTTCGTCATTCAGACCATCTCACATAAAGAACAATTCTGTGCTGATACTTTTCTGGGTCGTGTCACATGAGTGCAGCGGGGAAGAAAAGGGAAAATAATGTCACAAAGGAGGACAAGTGGGACGCTGTCTGCCACAGGAACTTTTCCAAACTGGTTATTTGAAAAGAAATTGAGTTAAACAACTATTTTAGGAATGAAATAGAGAGGGTGAACTAATGTTTGGTTAAAGATGGAATGTCACTATTCATAAATACATATCCTTAAAGCTATATTTCCTGCCTGAGACATTTTTCTGTAAAAGTTGCTGAATTTTCATTGTTATTCAACTGCGTCTTCAATTCATAACATGATGCCGACACAAAAAGCTACCTCTGTTGATGGAGTAAAGTGCATGTGTGACAGGGGCGTAGCTTACTCTAAATGCAACTGAAAACCAACAGGAGCCACGTTCCTGTTGACCACTCATGTGACACTAACACACAAAATCTGCACATCTGGAAATCTGTAAAGATCAAAGCATTTGTTCGCAGCAAGTGTTGTGACCCAGGTCTGAAGGGACTGGAACGGAAAGAGAGGTGGCCAGCCACTACAATCATGGTCGTATTGTGCTCATCTTCTTCTGTCTCCGAGTTTCTTCCGTTTCCATCACTAGGTCCCACCTCCCTCATCTTCTTGTTCCTCCATGTTTTTGCGCGCCATCCTCTCTCTCCGCTCCGCCAGCCGCTGACATCGAGGGCAGTCTTTGCCCGTCCGGAAGCAGTTGCGATGGTAACACGCATGGCACTCTGAAAAGGGACAAACATCACAAAAACAAGGGTCACTGGCTTGAAAGCATTCACAGGACAGGAGGAAGATAACAGTATTCACAGAGAGCAGCTCCCTTCCGCTAAACAGAACAATGCTGCAGCTCACAAACGATAACCAGTTAAACCGCTTTGCTGAAGGTGTGATGCCTCAACAAGAGCAGCCAATCACAACGAGACCTGGGGGAGGCAGGGTGGGGAGGTGAGTATAAAAGGCAGAGAGGTTAAAGGCAGCAAGGCAGAAGGCAGGAAGAGGGAAGCAGGTATATGGGAGAAAGCTGATATCCTGGGAAACACACACCACACCCTAAACCTGTTCAGACACATCTCATTCTTCCAAACGAGGCCACCAGAGTGCTTTAAACCTCTCCTTGTTTTAACTAATCTGCTCCAACGGATAGTTATGACTGCAGTCCCTGTCTAAATTTTGGTTCTATGTTTCCAAAAAAGACAAGAAAAAAGAAAAAAAAAAAAAAAAAAGTGATGAAAGACAGATAAAATGGCAGGCAACTCAAATTCAAAACGTGTTTATTTGATGTTCACATGAAGATGAAGCTTAAATAATACCAGGCAGGTGTAAAAGTAACTAAAAACATAAATTACACATTCATAGTTAACAAAAACCTAAATATAAACAAAAAGGCTTAAAAACCATCACAGACGAGGCAGCGCAGCAACAGGCAATGTTTCCTCAAGGTTGGGGGGGGGGGAGTCTACAAACGAAACTGATTTCACACAGACGGATGAAATAATGAGCAAAAATCTGCTAAAGTTGTGCTGAAAACAGACTCCTCCACTGGCTCAGGGGGAACATGGCAAACAGACCACTCTTACAATTGTCCAGAAAGAGTTCATGACCAAAGCAAACGTGAAATGTAAACATAAACGAAACATTCATGACCAATACACCATTTTGGTATCATCTACCATCCGTGTGGCCAAGAAGAAGGAGGCTGCGGATCAGAACTCAAAGACGGGAAAACTAAACCACTAAAGACAGCTTGAAGTATGAGTCATCAAGCTTTACA
Source organism: Pempheris klunzingeri (assembly GCF_042242105.1). NCBI lineage: Eukaryota > Metazoa > Chordata > Actinopteri > Acropomatiformes > Pempheridae > Pempheris > Pempheris klunzingeri. The sequence continues at coordinate 17,294,182 of NC_092017.1, read as the reverse complement.
GACCTGTGCCTCCGGGAATCAAAGCCAAAGGCGCCCACCACCAAACAGCTGCCAAATATCTACCCTCATCCACAGATGTGCAACTGTGCAAATATCAGAACCAAAGCCAGGAAACACCAACACCACTGTAGTGCAAGGAAGTGAGAACAAAGTGACAACAGTCGAAGGACCAGTGCAGAAAATGCTTCAATCCACCAGACGTTTGAAAAGTTGTGAGAAGTTAGATTGAAGGTGAAGGCAGAAATATGGAGGTAGCTCAGCGTTTTAGAAAGCCATTTAGAAAACATGCAGATTTGCTTTCTTGCTGACAGTAAGATGAGAAGATGGATTCCACTCTCATATCTGTCTGGGAATTAGGACACTTGAACCGTGAGGACGTCGCCGCACCCAGCCAAGAAACAGTGCGGCACAGAACCCCCATAAAAACAACATCATAACATTTTAATACTTTAAAAAGGATTAAACAAATGAGATATGAGGTGTTAATTAGTGAGCTTTAGGTGTGCTGGTAGGTATGGCTGTATGATATTTTTCCTTGAGACATGAGAGTTTCATCTTTTCACCTAACCGCCTGCTAGAAAGTAAACAACAAAAATGCTGAACTATTCCTTTTACGTTACTTAATAAGATTTCTTCACCAGTTAAACTGACAGAAAGAGGCAAAAAAAAATATTCAGCGTCGACAATGTAGTTACAGCCGTGAATCCCGACGAGAAACTATTTGAAATCTACAGACTATAAACACTGCTAAAACATGTGCAACACGAGTGATAAAATAAACCTTATGTAAGCCTGAAACTTTGTAGACTTTTGCTTGATAAGATCAGGGAAGGTTAATCAATCCTGAAGCTCTCAGTTAAGTGTTGACAACCAATTTGTTACAAGACGCTGTTCACATATCAAACTTTGAGATGTTAAGTGGACTGTAACTTGGCTATTCACTAACTCTTTGCGATTGGATGAGACAGCATTCCTAACGCTTTGCAGCATGACATTGTGCACATCTTAGCTTTCTATTGCTCTTACTCTTCTCCTCCACCTTTCTTGGCACTATAATCTACACCCTGCATCTCTGCACTCTCCGTTTTGCCCTCTTTTTCCGCCCCTTCCCTAATCTTCCTGCCTCTGCTCACTCTCCTGGCTTTGCGATTTTTACGACCTCTCCAGTTGGTCTTAGTCTCTTGGGCTGACTCTGCTTGGCCCTCCTCCCCAGTATCCAGCTCTCTTTTTCCATCAATCTCCCCGCTTCTGTCCTCCTCCCCCCTGCTCCTCCCTCTGGAGAAAACAGCCGACAGTTGCGGACGTTTTAACAACTTTGCAAGTGTAAATTTCTCCAGGTTTTCTGCACCAGATTTGTCTGTTCCAGCCGCCACCGTTTGGCCTTTGTCTAAAGTTTCCTCATTCTCCTCTGCCTCCCTCCTGTCTTTTCCTTCCTTCTCAGTTACTGTTACTTTCTCTAAATACCCTTTTTCATACACTTCCTCTTTCATTTCCATTTTCCCTTCATCCTTCACCTCTCTTTTTGAAAAACTCTTGGTAAGGCCTGCAAACCCTGACACTTTCCAACGTCCTTTCCTCTCTTGACCTATCTCTTCTAGACTTTCCACACTGCTGCATGTTTCACTGTCACTTCTGTCTCCTTTCGAGATGCGCTTCTTTAATCTTTCAATGTGAAGAACCTTTAATAAGTTGACTTTTTCCCATGGTAAATGTCCTTCTCCTCTTTCCTTACTCTTTGCCCTCTCTTTGCTGTATACCTCCCCATGCTGACCAGCTCCTCCCTCTTCTCCTCCTTTATCACACTTAGTCTCTTCCTCCCGCTCTGACTCTGTCCCTCCTGTCATCTCCTGATCTTCCTCACTGCCTTTACTCCTGAAGAAAGTTTTCACCAGTTTTCCAGGAGTGAAAGCTTGAAACATTCCCCCTCTTCCTTGTCTCTCTTCTAATGTGCCACCCCTTACGTCTCCACTCTTCACCTGATCCACATCTAGCTCCAAATCCTCCTCTCCTCCCTCGCCCTCTCTCCTGTCTCGGGAGAGGGCCCTCGCCAGCCTACGAGGTTTAGAGATCTTCCAGTCCCTCCAGGTAAGTGGAATGGAGGGGCGGGGAGAGGGGGCTCTTGAGGCCCCCAGGCCTCCCACCAGCAGAGAGGGCTCACCTTCGCAGCGCTGGCACTTGTTGAGTTGGAAGGGGAAGATGATGTCTTTCTCGTTGCCGCAGAACTCACACACAAAGCCCTTTGCCTGGCACAGCTGGAAGAGATCGAAGCAAAAGTGACAGAAAAAACAGACATTTGATTAAGATCTTCATATTTCACTTGTGTGTTTTATAACTGCAATAATTTAACTGCATAAAGTCTCTGTGTTAAAAGAGAAGGCGCATGGTCATCTTACCACACAGCCAGCTACGTGCAGGGTACCAAGTTTATGCAGTTCTTTCATTCTGGGAGCCAGATCCCCGTTGCGTACAGCACTGAGGTCATTGAGGGAGAAGAGGTGAAGGTCCTCAGTCAGGTGACCTGACATGGTGTCGAACTGGTCCAGCACCCTGAAGGACACACAGGCAGACACATGGAGATGTCTGTCTTTGCAAGAAATGTACTCCTGTGCACAAAGATTTTGAAATTATTGTGAAACTAAAAAAAAAAAAAAAAAACATGCACAAGCAGACATCTTACTCTTTAGCAAAGCGACAGGTCTTGAAGAGATTTTTCATGTGAAACAGCTGCACCCTCAAAACCTAAACAACAAAACAGAGAAAACATTATCTTGCCACTTCAACATGCACTGACAGAAACACACAGACAAACCGTTTAATATGTTGTGGAAGTGACAGGAAGTCCAGGTTCAATTCCCAATTACAGCACCTGTGCTGTTTAAGTGTTCAATATTCAAAGTCCGTCTGTTTTGACACACTTTTGAAAACAATTCTGCACTGAAAAGGTTTTAGCTCTTTTAGCACAATCCTGTCTAATCACGTAACTTAATCACCCTGTTGCCCACATAAGAACATTACATGCTCAGAATTCAAAATAAATCTAATTTAGAGCGCACCAAAAGAAATTAGGTCAACTGATTTATGAATACTAGATAGTAGTTATATATCAACCAGAAGCACAGAGAATGTATTCCTCCTGTCACTACTATACTGTGTATCATAGTGTATACATCCAGTGAACAGCACAGTATGTGTTACACAGGCTACTGTACTACTGCTGGTAACGGCCCAACAGCCCAAGGCAAAGGTTAATAAGGTTAAGTGCCTTCAGCATCACACTTTACTGTTTGTTGTCAATGGTGTAAATGAAGCTATTCATTCTGGATTCCCACCCAGATCATTTGAGTATTTAAGGCAGCAAATTCAGTCACAAGTTTGCCATTTTACAATTAGGATACTTCATGTGTTAAAATCGTAACAGCTAAAATTTACAACCATCTCGTTAATGCCTCATTGCCCCGTCCTGCCGCTGCCTCTGTGCTCACCCTGACATTCTCCAGAGCTTTGATCTTCTTGTACAGGCCACTGTTGATGTCATTGGGGTTGAACAGCGGGTCTCCGGCAATCTTGCTCAGCAAGTCCCGGGCAAAGTTGCTGACATAGTACTTGCTGAAGTCCCACTTCCTCAGCACTCTGCCGGGAACCACCGCCTGGGCGTTCTCATGGCAGCACTGGCAGAAGTAACGGCCGAGGTATTCACAGTAACGCAGTCGCTTGATATAATCTGAAATGTGGCAGCAGAAACACAAGTGGGGTAAGAATCCAGAATAATATAAAAAGTACAAATATTTCTGTTTATACATAAAGTGAATTTCCATAAGAAAACATCCACCGGTTTGAAAAAAAGTCTTACAGTTGCACAGAAAACAAGAACTGAAGCTGTAAAAGTAAATAGAAATTCAGTGTTTTGATATTGTTTAATTAATGGAAACCTGTTCAATACCTGGGTCGATGCGGGTGCCACAGCCAGCGCAGCGGTAGTTCTGTTTAGCCACAACTATCTTCCTCCTGACAGGAAAAGAAAATGCACAGGCAACATACACTTAGTTAGACAAAGAGCAAGAACAAAGCTATATAAACTTTGTTCAGGGGAGCATGACATAATGCTTGCTGCAAAAGAATAAGTATAAATACATATTTCCAAAAAGCAAGATATTGTTTCTCTTTTTGAAAGCCTTAAGCTATATGTGACATGGATAGAACACCTGAAAACAAAGCACAAAGACTTGAATTTTTGCTTGTTGCCTGTTATCACAACACTGACAGGTGTTACATAATTAGATCAAGCCTGCAGTCTTGTATCACTTCTGAAATTGAATAGTACCACTAAATCATTTGAAATCAAGTAGGCGCACCCTACCAATTTCGTTGTAAGTTGCATTTTATTAGCAAACGCTTATCATGCAGTGTTCTGTTGCATGTGTCAAGAGAAAGACGACATTATCAAGTAAAGGGCTGATTAAAAGGGAACAAAAAGGACTCACTTGGGGGCGGGATGAATGTTGAAGATGATCTGCGGTCGGGGCGGCGCCCACTCCAGGTTGCCTCGGACCCGAATCCTCAGCTTGTAGATGTCTGCGTGTTCGCCATCATCAGGCGAGATGGGCAGGGAGTCAGGGATGGGCAGCAGCTGCAAGTTAAGCAAGTTCAAGTTCAGTTTCGTTGTGTGAATCACAGGGAATTTATTTGGAAGAGCTTCTTACTGTAGAGACGCAAGTCTTTCAGTGATAGTAATTTTTGCAGGTTGAGAGCCGTGTGTGGAGACGAGCTATTTCGTTAAGTGCTATGCGTGACCAAGATGCTGTACCTTCTGTGGAGCGTCTTGTTCTGGGACCAGCCAGTCGAGCTCCGAGGCCGCAGGAAGCTGCATGCCCTCAAACTGCCTGAGTAAACCCATGGCAACTGACTCAGCTGAGTTAGACTGGAGGAAGGATGGAGAGCTGAAAGCACACACAGACGGACAGGATATATTTTTACAATATGACATTGTTCAAGTCATTCATCAAGTTTTTCTGTTGTGTAATCCACAGAGCAGACTGAAAATCCCAAATGTGGTCCACATTATTAAAACTGAGACATTTTAGATGAAAGACACCGGTGAAGTCCTTCCTTAATCACCGTTATTTTTTCTGTCAGGACTTCAAGTGATTGTCCAACTGTCACTCCAGACAGACCAGAGTAATTTAGCTTTTATTTATTACAATTCTGCAACATGTCAATCTTTAATTTATCACTAGAGGATTAAGGGAAATGATGACAGTAGCCGTGTTACTTACATGGACTCTGAGCTGAGAAATGACCTGCCACTGGAGCTTACACTGCGCTTAATGTCTGCATCTGAAAGACACAGCAGGAGTAAAATAAAAGAATCAATCCCCTCTAAGCAGTGCATCAGTCACGCATAGATCCACCTGCCTTAGATACTGAAAAGATTCTTAATATTTGACTACAAAAATTTATGATTTGGAGAATTGGAAATATCAGATGATGCACTGGGGAAAAAAAATCCAAAGTAAAATGTAGCAGGCGGCTGGTGGAAGGCACCATTTCCTACAGCTACCTGTAAGCAGCGTTCAATGTTTTAAGAACTGATATGAGAGAGATGTGATCAGACATAAACATAAGAGGAATATAAGAAGACAGTATCTCCTTCAATATACTGAAGTGAAGGTCCCTAAAACCACATTACATCTTTGATTGAATTCAAGCAGTTTTAAATGCAATTTAGCAGAAAGCATGCAGGACACCAAAGAGATTCAAAGGGAAGAGCACTGCAGCAGATTGTTCTTGTAACGCTCCACAAACAGCTTATAAGCAAAGACATTAAGCAGTACAGGTTTGGTAGAACAGGAGGCCGCATGCATGAGTTCTTGTACGACTGCAACAGCTTCTTTCTATCAGAAGATCCTCATTCTTGTTTATTTAGACAAAACACTGGTTAGATTCAGAGCTCCTCTGTTTTACAGCCAGTCAAAGTCAAAGCATTAAAGAGCTGGGTGAGCAAGTTAGTCAGCTGCAGGCTTAAACAAATGCCCTTTGTTGCTTGTGTGCAAAAATAGTTTAGAGTGGAGTGATTGTCGTAAAAAAAAAACACATCAACACGAATCAGATTGGCCTGAATAGTGTGTGAAGATCACCTGACATCATCTGTTTAGGCAGTTTGACTCCAGGTGACACTACAGGCACAGGACAATTTTGATCAGTGACACACAGCAAAAAGCACTTTTGAGAGGACAGGGCGGAACGATCAACATTTGGTATTTTATGTTTGCACCACAGTTAGTGCTGAGTGGTATTTCAGTGTGGTTACTTATTTCTCTTCTTTATCTCTACAGCGTAAACATTCAGTAATCAATTTAATTTCAGAAGGCCCACTTTTGCTATAAAACACTTTGGGAAATCCTACCGTGGCATCTGAGAGAAGTTTGCTTAAGAGCTTAAATGCACTGCGGTTCATGATTACTAGCACACCAAACCAAATATAATGATATTTTTGACCACTTTCCTTGATGCCATATTGTGACTCCACTGGTGCTTTCAGAGGACTTTTACACACAAGAACGTTTTGAAGAACAATCATTTGTGGTTATGATAGTCAAACTAGCATTGTGGATTTTAAATCGATTCAGACATACAGTTTCAGTTTTAGTTCAGTTCTTTTGGACTATGATTGGGTTTCAAGATTTTGTTTAAATTGAGGTTAATTTGGTTAAGAGATGCAATTAAGTTTAAATCATTTGGGATTATTAAAATAGAAAAATGCATTTAATCTTCATCTCATTAAAATGAAACAGTAAAGTAATATATCAGGAAAATGTGTCATTAATGTAGACCAGGAAAACATAGCATTTTTTATCAATACCACAGTATCACCATAGTCAAAATCCAAAGCAAAATCAGAGCTTATTCTGTAGCACAGTGTAATATTAAACTGATAACTGGGATTAGGTGAAGTCATGTGCACTATGAGTCTCAAAGCAGCCTGTGTGCCCCTGATAAAATCATCACTTTGCCAGTGCTATGTGCTGCCATAAGCCGTCAACAAAAACAATTTTTTTTTCCAAAGAGAGACAGCAAGTACTGGGTTGACTTAAAAATTTAAAAAGAACCAGTTGAAAGGACGTGTATGTGACAGCAATCACACCTCATTCTCACAGTAATCACATTGGAGGTGATGAATGATGAGCTGGATGGATAAATGAATGAATGAATAAGTGAATAATCCCTGTTGCCACAGAAAGCCAACTGTTAACTGGCTCATCTCCTCCCATGAGCCTCCCTATAATCTAACAGGTAGAGGCTCATTGGTCCAACCGCACCACCAAAACCCAGGAGCACTCAGCAACAAGCACCAACACAAACAGCCAAGCGTATAATTCAGCCGAGGCGAGGAGTCGGCTGGTTTGACTCCAAACTGAAAACTCCCAGTACTCCCCTCCCTGCTTAGAAAGACAGTTTAGTAGGATACTGGATACCGCAGGGCCATACTAAAATAATAATCCTTTTTATCTAAATAACACGAACCACAACAGCTGTTTTGACTTTTTACAACAGCTGAATATCATTAGTTCAAAGGGAAATAAAGGGATGGTGTTTATTTCCAGCTTTCAGAAGTTTACAGAAGAGGAACTGAACACTGCTATTGTTCAATGTGATTGTAGGTGTTTGGATAGTTCCACATAAGTACAGAACCAGTATGAGCCTGGTTCCTGTTGCTCTTGTGTTTGTTAATCACACTGATAACTTCTGTCTAAAATTATGTATATTTATATCATTCAAGACACTCCTTTTGGGTCAGCTGGCATTAGAAATTAAGTAGTAAAAACGAAAACAAAAATCATTTCCTTTCTTCAGGTTAGTACTGCATGATATCAAGTATCTATAGTAAAGCAGAGTAAAAGTCAGTCAACTAAAACAATAAAAAGTATGAGTATTTTTGAGGTTAACGTCTAACCATCAGCATGATAAAACAAAGACAAAAACTGTAAACGGCAAAAGTTATGGTTAAAGTGCCACCAATTAGCAGGAAGGATTACAGGCAGAAATTTTCAGTTTGGAGTGAAGCCATCAGCTTCCTCTCAGAGGAGCACCGCCACAGTAAACAGTCTGTGTGTAGCTGTGGAGCCCCGCCCACTGGTCCAGCCTGCAGATACCTGAGAAGAGGGAGGCGAGTGACAGGGAGAGGCCGTTCTGAGACACCGCCAGCAGGGACTGACCCTCACAGCCATCTGAGAGACAGAAACTAACACTCAGCACAACCGTCACCACAGGCACAAACATCTTCGACACTCCACAGAGCTGTGTGTCGGCGTCTCGGGGCAAACATCACACAGTGTACTGCGCTGATGCAGTACATGTGGAGGTCATGCAGTTATACAGATGCGACAAACTTTGTACGCTCACTCTGCAGTCCTGAGAAGTGCAGTTACACACAAACATAGTCAAACACAACCCATTCATAAAGTACGTGCACATGTGAAATCCTACAACCCATCCCAATAGTATCAAAGATATACATCTTCGGAAATGTATATGATATTTACATTTGTCAACGCAATTGTTTTAAAATGGCTTAATGAGAACTGCTGGTGCTTTTTCCAGAACAAACACAGCCTGTCAAATTATCATGACCATTAGATATGCCAACTCACACATCTGTAAGGTCAGTATAAACAGTAAAACTGTGACATACAATACAGATGCCTATTCTGTGACTTTTGTACTCAGACTTCCGGGTTTATGGTTCGCAGTAAAAAATGACATATTTGGTGAGTATCATGAAGCAAGTGTGGTGATGAGGTTATGACCTATGACTGGAACAGAAACAAAATCATTCACACATACACATCACTCTGCAGCCTGTTAACCATTGCGTAAAAAGTTGCTGACATACACACAAAGTGTGCAGCGTCATATGTCTGGATTTAAGAGGTTTGGTCACACTGATTAGCAGTTGTGACAATCAAAACCAAAAGCCTTTTGTGTTCACTTCCCCCTGTGTTAATCTTTCCTGGTGTTCCCTCATTCCCTCTCTCTACCTTGTAGCTCGCACTCCTCCACCTCCTCAGCTGAGCCGGAGTCGGACAGGCCCTGGCACGAGTCCTGAGAGCTCCTCCTGGAGCCTCCGCTGTCGGTGGAATGGAAAACTGCAGAGAGGAAGACAACGAGAAAAAACCAAAAATGAGACAGAAATAAAAGACAGAAATCAACAGTAGGAAAGGACACTGTGACGCTGTGACACTGATCTACTGAGCAAGGCGAAAAGCTTTAGCGTTGGCAGCGACAGCAAGCTGTCATTCAAATTTGCATGTTTTGGCAAGAACATTGCACATCCCAGGTTGTCCTAGATGAAGAGAAATGTATGGAAATATGAAACCACCTCAAGTTTATTCATGTTATGGATTGTCTTAAGTAAAGCACTGTAAATGGATTAATGGACACAGCTAGCAGCACAGGTATGCCAAACTGAAATCAAAGCACACCTGGCACCATTAGGTCCACATTGGGAAGTAGTTAGTTGGCAAAGAGGATGTAAGTTCTGTTTGTAAGTAGTCTGACATTTGTGGTTCATTAATAGTTAAGGAGTATTTTGACTAATCAATTTCAGTAGGTAGCTCTTCTACTGCAGTGCTTATTACAGAGGAGAATATATTTAATTAAGCTACCGAGATGCAAAGATTGTGTCACTGTCATGTCCATCTACTGAAAGCACATTCACAAGGAACTATCTTTCCATTTAGCAGCCCTCCACTGCTCATGCTGCCTTACTGTGCTGGGAGGTTGCGCAGGGCGGCAGGCGGCTGCGTCGGATCTGCTGCCTCCGCAGACGGATTTTCTGCTTGAGCTGCTGAATCTCACAGTCGCTGTCTCCCTCCTCCTCGCCCTCCTCCTCCTGACGCCGTAGGTTATACTTCATCAGCTCGATGGCAGCAATAAGGGACTCTGAAATGCTGAAATGAGCGTTCTCCTACAGAACAGAGAAAAGCATTAATCAATCAGAGGAGGAGGCATATTGACTTAAATGTAATTCCTAATTTAGCACATATCTGCTGAATTTTAGTACAAGGTTCTTAAATATAATCAGCACCTGTAAAGTGCTCTGAACTAGACTAACTTGTATGAAAACTGTATATAATCACAATACAAACTAAACTGATCAACTGATTGAAAGAGCAATCAGCACCAACACTAGTCAGAATGAGTCAAGAGTTAAATTGGACCAAACCCCGACCTTCTCAAGGTCAGCACAGCTGCCAAAGTCCTGCTCTGACAGGTAGCTGATGAGGCTCTGACCCTCCGATGGCTTCCTGAACATCCCATCGGAAACGCTGCTGTACTGGGACCCATCTGAAGAGACCAAAGCATGTACACAGAGAAAACATGACACCAATATACAAAACAGAAACAGGACAGAGAAAATGTATTTTCTGAACCTAAGTGTGTTTCTATTAGATTTTTAATGTAATCTCTTTTACCTTTCAAAATGAGTTTTTGGTTTTAAAACAAAATAAAAAGCTCTACGCTCTTAGATAAGCTGCCTAATAAAACTTCAACCCTTCTATGACCTTCCTACTTGGGTCCACAGTGTCACGTTTATGGATCAGGTGACTCACTCGCTGCATTCATATTCAGGAACTCAAAGCTCATTTTTCTTGAAGGAACATTTCATGTCAGCTTTCCTGTCCAACTTCCTCCCATTTTTAAGTTTGCTTAGACTTTCTTTGCATCACTCCAAAATCTCTAAATCACTGGATAAGAGCGGAGTTTTTTTCTACAACATAAAACGTCTAAAAGTAATTTTTTAGAAAATCAGAAAACTCACGAGACTCCATGTAGAGGGAACTGGGGGAGCTGACATCGCTGCACTGAGTAGAGAAAGGGCTGTAGTCCTTCATACGGCCATCTGCTGCTGATTCTAGGAGAAAAATAGTCAATGTTAACGGCCTCTAATCACCTAAATGCTAGAGTCACTTCAGTAAACACATTCTTTAAAATTGATGTGAACATGCAGCAATAAAACAATCAATAAAATCTATGGAGATGGTTCATTTTATTGCACACAGAAACAAAAATGTGACTGCTGACCTTTGCCAGTGTAACGGCTTCACTGTACTTTATTTACAGTCAGTCCACACCCTGTACATTTAACAATGCACAGAAATGCGCTTTGCTTCATCTTTGACATTCACACTTTGATTGTTATGGAAAATTCTAAATTTCAATGGCAGTACTCCTATCAGGGCATCACTAGCATCACTGTAATGAAATGAACGCATTCACACACAGTTTTTATATGACTTCTGTGATAAAACAATAATAGGTCATGAAAAATGGCTTCACCACGTCAATTTGACCTGAGTAACACAAACCAAAGGTACATGTTATGAGCTGAAGGCAGGACTTGAAATGAGAGGGATGGAGAGAGCTCTTTAGCATGCAGAGGAAAAAAGAAAACAGGGGTGGGGGGGTGTCAAGTGATGGAGCACAGTGGAACTGCACTGCCAACCTGCTACCGGATCTTCTATGATTATGGTGATTTTTCGGTGGGCCCCTCCTTTGCACAAACAGTAAAAAGAGAGGAGAGAGAGATAGAGCAGAAAGAGAGAAAGTTACCTCAAGCCAAGAAGGGGAACAGTGAGCAAAGAGAACAGAGATGTTAATTCTGAAATTTTTAAAAGCCTCAGACAGGAAGTGCACACTTTCCAAGAAAGAAGATGGCCAAGCCACATCTTACAGAGCAACAAATAAACACTGTGCTGGTACTCCACCATTTACACGTCACCTTCAGTTTATGCAAACATTGTACAGAAAAACAAATTGCTAACAGGTATGTTTCCATCACCTCCAGAACGCTGAAGCCTCTCTCTAAGGAAATGTAATCCTGGTAATTATATTATCAGCAGATTTCAGCTGATTGTTCTAAGTAGAACAAACAATGATATGTTTGAGTACTTTGTGCTGCATGTTGACAGATTACAGTCATTGCATTAAAGAAGAAATTAGTCAACTATTTACTTTTCTAAAGTTGAAGTACTTCATTACAGTTAATACTGCATCAACTTTTCTGTAAATAAACAAACAAGTCAAACTGGACTAAATGCTCATATCTGCTGCAGTTTGAAAAATGTAATGCACAAATTCTTTAGTACTCAAAGATATTAAAATGGCAGACCTTTTGAGGACTGTCTGACATTGCTACAGAACACAATAAGAAATACTAAGTCTTCAGTTAACTCATTGTCACCCAATTTGGCCACTCTAATTCAATACAACATAACTAAGATACAATTAGGTGGAGGTAGCCCACATGGATTAAAGCAGGAAAATAATTGCGGCTCTGAAAAGTTTTCCTGGGGAAAATGTGTACAATGTATTGAATTAAGTATTAAATGAATTAAAAACTGCTCAGTGCCTGAAATCAGTCGTGGTGTCTGAGAACTTTGAGAAATGATCCCAGCCATTCTCACATCAGTTAACGTTCAAGCTTACTTACCGTTCCTGAGTTTCTGATTGATTCCTGTGTCAGAAAATGAGCGTGCGTGTCCTCGGGACCCCTGGCCCGGCCCCCTCTGACCCTCTGAGAAAGAGGAGCGTCTGGGTGGGGGCTGAGCTAGCGAACCCCGTTGCAGGGACTGGTCCTGGGTCTCGCCCTGCTCGCTGCTTAGGGTGGAGCTTCTGGAATCACGGCGACTGCGCTGCCCCAGGTTACCAATAGCCAGGTACTCCGGGCCGTCGTCATAGTCCCCATCACCAGAGTCCCCGACCTCAGGCTGAAGGGAGGTGGGGGTGGGGGACTCTGTGAGAGAGATGCATGGGACAGGGTCAGGAGGTGATGTCACACCCCGCTCACTCTCCCCCGGCCTGGACACACACACCCAGGGAACTTCCAGGCTGCTGGCTGAAGAGGTAGTGTCTGCAGCAGAACAGGTTGATAAGGTGAAATGGATTGAGACACAAGCTTTACAAAAGCAGAAAAACATACAGTGATGAGGCTGCTTCTCTGTCACTTCCCTTTCATTTGCTCTAGTTGAGCTCATGTGGAATGGACAAGAGTTACAGATCGTTTTAACCCAAAAAAGTAACAAATATGTTCAAATATGTTACAGAAAAAGCACTCCAAACCAGTTATCTATTTTAGGGAGCACAGCCAGTTTGGGACATTGAGTTTGCGGCTGTCTCAAGACATTCTTCAATAACTCATCTTGTCCACAAACAATCAGGCCTGTGTATGGTTAAGCCAGTCAGTCTATTCACATACAAACTGTAGAGCATTCATAGTGCCATCCCCCAACCTCACCCTTATGTCCCTGTATGTACTGATTAGTGAATAACGACCATTTTCTATTCATTTGATTCACTCAATGTTCGGCCTCAAAATACTTCACTTAGACACAAACACATGAAGTCTGGTCCAACACTATACTGTTTGCTGAAATATGAAATCATTCTGTGGAATAACCTTGCTAAATTTCTGATCCTAAAATGACCACAAACCTATTTAAACCTCAATGACCTAAAGTGTCCTCCACGTGATTCTACCATTAATGACCTTCTGACCTTCCTGTTGTTGTTACAGGGCAAGCAAACTAATTTTCCAAATCAGAATAAATGACAAGTGAAACGAAGACAGATCAACTGCTATCTGTCTACCTACCTAGAGAGTAATTATTAGGGCACATTTAGTTGAACCTCATAAAAACTATATATATGATAGAGAAAAGCATTCAGCAAAAGAAACTACACATTAAAAGCATCATGTTCCAAATCAAAAAACCCATTTAAAAACTATACTTGTCATCCTTTTCCTCACTTGTGTTGTTGCCGTTTTGGGATCCGACTCCCGTAGTGTTCCCAGAGTTGTGGCTGGTGGCGACTGCTTCCCTGAGGGAACAGTTGGAGGTGGTGAGCCTGCGATTTAAAGGTTCTCCTCTGGGAGCCGTGTCGGCACTCCTCCAAGCCCCTCCAGCCCCTGGCAGCACACACAGGCTCTGGCTCTTCAACAGGCCCAGACATGGTGGGCCCTTCAGAGGGGACAGCTGTGGGGTGAAAAGGGAGAAATAATAAAATTTAAGGTGAAATCCAATACACTTCTGAAATTCTCCTTTGTCTTGCCTTAGTTTTGAGTGGCCTTCTAAACAGGAAGCTACGACAGATGGGGAAAACATAACACTGCTCATTAAAGAGTGATAATAACGGTGTGAAGCACCATAAGACTGCCATAAGAAATCCCAAATCTATTTATATCCATTTTAAAATCAGATTCCAGCATAATTACAGTGATAACAGTATGGTATAGTACTTCTTTGTTTTATTGGTTTGTGGTCTATTGATTGGTTAGTTTTCCTGCTAATTTCTTATCATTATCTGGATTTTATGCAGTCTATGTGTGTACAAATACAAAATAAAACATAACATAAACCCAACAAAATATCCATAAATAGACAATGCACAAAAAATTAAAAACAGAATGATAATGGACGAGATATAAAAGCGACAAAGTGGACAGACTTCATTGAAGTCAATTCACAAGACCCACCCCGACAGTGTCTATTTGGGCGAGGAGTTTAGGATTATTCTGCTCCACAGCTTCCAGACACTGGAACATGGCGGTCACATGGGGCTCGCTCAGCAAAAAGGCGTCATCTGACAGAGACAAGGGGAGAAAGGCAAAGAGAGGTTAGGAGATAAGATAATGAGAGCGATAATTAATTAGTGGGACAAGACTGAAGACACAAGAGAAAAGTGAAAGAGGTGAGAAAGCTGGGCACCAAGGGAACTGAGTAACAGAGAGTCATTTTAGCTGCTTCTTACTTAACCAACGTCTTCTATATTGAACTAAATAATTAATGTGAAACTCACCGTTATAGTATTTACGTGTATGTCCCAGATGCCGGAGCAGAGGTCTGAGTTGAGCCGAGAGCTTGTGAACCTGTAAGCTGTGAAGCAGCCAGCGCTCTGCCTTGTAGCTTTCACCCGCGCTCTTCATCCCGCTGCTCACTACTGGCTCCAGGTGACTGAACTGAAGACGGGGAGAGAGAACGAGCAAAGGGCAGAAAGATGTGTGAAATAAAAGCATATTGGGAGGGGGGAGGTAGATAGGAAATAGGTTGGCAGGGGTGCAAACAGCAGAGTGACAGATGCTATTCATATGAATAAAAAGAACAACACGTGGTTCTTCTTTTGTTCTTTTTTGTCACACGCCGGCCAGCATCATGAGCTCTTGCTCCTGTAAACATACTGCTGTTTGAGTGCAGCCCAATGAAGTTGACAGTTTGTTTGATACTCCAACTACTTGGTTGAAAAAGCAATGTAGAAATGGTGAAGAGACAAGTCTAACATGGTGTGATGCAAATGAAAGGCTTGACAGGCTAAACAGAGTGAACAATGAGTGGACAGAGGAGTGAGAAAAACATATCAGCACTAAAGTAAAAGAGGGCAGACAAGATATTCACAACCAATCGTCACATGTTGATCACATCATGGCTGAAAGCTCTGTAAGGCCTGCTGGTCACAAAGAGGAAGTAATGAAGATACTAAGTACTCCAAATCCCTTTATTGTTGCACAATCATGTTTACACTTGAAAGAGCAGAAAGGGGTTGAAGGCTGACTGTTCTCCAAAAACACAAAAAGTCAGGTAATCAACAGGTAATCTAGGAGGTGTAGCAACTCAAACCAACTCACCAAACTCTAGTTCCAACTTGCAACAAGGAGGAGTCATGGCAGAGAGGAACAAACGGTTTCATTTCACAATGAAAACTTACGACATCGCTCGCTTTGATGTCTGTAAGATTATAACTAAGGGTGGAAACACTGGCAGTATGCTGACACATCTCTCTATACTACATTGGCTTAAATTCCAGGAATGCCAGAGTCACAGCCATGTCTTTTCTCTACTCTGTGACTAAACTGTGTTCAGACTTAGAGATAATAAAAACACTTGTGTGGACGCTAAAAACCTGTGTAGGCCTACTTTTCCACCCCCACAAAGGAAACTGATGACAAATCAATAAGGGAATCAATTTGTGTTTCCCAGTCCTGGTCCTGGAGGCCCACTGCCCTGCATGTTTTACATGTTTCCCTGCTCCAACACATGTTATTCAAATGAGTGGGTCATTATCCAGGTTCTGAAGAGCTTGACGATTCCCAGGACCAGGATTTGTCCTGAGAACAGTGTCATATAGAAACAAAATAATGGCATTGGTATAAATAAAATCTTAGCAATTTCCATTGCTAAGCAACTCTGCTATGGGCATCTGAACTATGTCAGGTATTTACTGACTTTGCACATCACAAATTTACAAAAGAAGGAACTATTGTTTTTGTCTGGCAGACAGACAGGCTCTCAAATTCACAACCTATTATCACTGTCCAACAAGCAAAGTGAAACACAATTTATCAGGTAATGAGGATTAGTTTCTCACTGGAGCAAACGCATCTATAGTTATTTGCTAACTCTGCAGCCCAGCTACTGTGCTTTCACAAGTAAACCAGTTTATTCTCTCCGAAAAGTGATAACTCAGAGTTCTAGGTTGTGGAAATAGGAGAGGCGCATTGGTTGTTGTGTGTGAAATGAATTAGAGAACTGAAACACACCAGCAGTAGTTAACGGTAAATGTGGAACCTGAACATCTCTCAAAAAAAAAAGTGACATTACATTTCTCCAGTTGAAGGGAACCTGCATGTGATTATAGGTGGTGCCACACACCATATTTTATATTACCGTGTAACCCAATTCTTGGGGCATAATGAAACTGCAGCACAAAGTAAGTTCACAATATGAAAGCTCAAAGTCTGTCCATCATAAACTAAACAGCTAATAACGGAAATCTCTGTGAGAAATAACAGCCCAAAGACAGGTAGCAATGTTTACGTATGTGTTCACATAAACTTGCCTCCCATTACAAATGGAGGAGATTTGTTTGCTGACTAAACATGACCACATTTACATACCACCCTGCGTGTGGCTGGCAGTGACCATACCTGTTCGACGTGCGAGGCGAGGTGGGGGCTGATGTAGCGAACACACCACACAAACGGCCAGTAGTCTCTCTGCTTGTAGTACACCTGCAACACCAAAGCAGCTGTTAGCATGACCCAGTTACAGAGAATACCAGCTTCAACAAACACAATAGGCCAGTATGGAAGCATTACCCTTTAGCATGTGATATAATGGGCCAAATCCATTCCTGTCAACCTATGGGTATGTGAGAAACTTTACTATTATCTAAAGTTATTACTTCTATATGTAGATTGTCAGTGATGTCTGTCTTAGCATCTGTGGCTGCAATCAGACTGACTTCAGTTCAACACTACTCTCATACACTTCCCACCAAACCAGAATGTGATATCACAGGTACAACACAGGTGGTCTGGAGATACTGAGCAGACCGATACTGCAGTTTGCTGCCTGAGAGTGTGGTATTGTGGGGTTATGGGACACACCTTCAGTGACTCCTCCATGTTCAAATAACAGTTGTTTCTATTGACAAGATAACAGATAAACTAATGCTAACTTTGGCCTGCTAATCTGCCACAGCTAGCTGGAGGTCACACAGAAAGTGATCAGTAATGTGTTTACAGATTGCATGACAAACAAATCAATTCAAAAGGCAGAGTGGTATCACTATCAGTCCCGTCTGCTGAGCTCTGACCTGCTCATTCTTCAGTCCATGGCTCAGGATGTTGTTCATGTCCTTGTGGAGCCGCTGCAGGCCACCGTAGCGTGACCACACGTTGGGGTTGTTGGTGGACACAAGACCCTCCACCGTGGTCTTCAGGCTGGACAGTAACTTCCAGTGCTCCCTCCTGTGAGGAAAACAGGGCAGCGGGACAGAGGGAGGAAGTTTAGGAATGAGGAAGGAGGTAAAGAAGTGCTAGTGTTAGCAGAGTTGTGGCTTAAATCATTACTCACATGAACAAAAATACTTTTCCCAAAATTTTAAATCGTGTCTTCAGCATTTTAGTCACAATAACCCAGTTTTAAACTGCACTCAGTGCAGACCATCAATAAATGTGCTGGCAGCGTCACTGCATCCTGGCCCAAATAGACAGATGCATAAAGAAACACTGCCCCACTTCCTCCAAATAAACAAAATGTTAACAAGAGTCCAGAAGCTGTTGGTGAAGCACAAGCTGAAACTTTTCTGACCCATTAGTGGCATTTATGATACATAACCATTACCCTACATTATCCATACAAATTCTGCCTTAAGAAGAACTCTGAGTGTGAGGGTAAGTTTTTTTCATGCAAGCAGAAAGTCTCAATGTTGATATAATTTATTACAAGCCACAAATAATACCATTGATATGCAGCTCAGGGAGTCAAACCTTATCTTTAGATAAGATAAGATAAAGCTATGGAAAGCTGACAATGTCTAAAAGTGTTGAACACAAAACAAAACTATTTTAGGGCACATTCCCCCAAAGCCGTAAAATGCTGGCTCATATCCAGGATTTCCTCTTTTTTCCCTTAAGTCAGCAGCCAAACTTAATGCTATTGAGAACATGTCAAAGAACTGCAGTGGGACGAAAAAAAATCTGTCATCAGATGGTACACTGAGGGACAGACTTGAGGGAGTACTCTTTGAATATAGAATAACTGAACTGGTCATCTGCTACTTAAATAATATATTATACTATGTGGATGCTTTAGAAAACTATAAGAATACGCCCCAGAACATAATTCATTGTATTGAAATATATCAATTAAAATGAACGTCCAAAAGTAAATCCAGCACAGGAAAAGGCCCACTCTGTTTTATACTAGATCAATTTAGACAATGTAGTCATATAGCCGAACTGAATAACACACAACTGCTCATTATTTTATTCATCGTCTCAGAGAAAGCCGAGTGTCTGGTGGAGGGGTAGGAGAAGGCCATGAAACCTATGAATAACACATTTATGAACACAAAAAGTATTTTTTTTAAATATATATATATATATATATATATATATATATATATATATAGTGCTGAGCAGCAGCATCACGAGTTCAGCTATCAAGCAAACAAATCAAATCACATCATGCAACAAGGTATGGCTGAACGTTAAGAGAACATTCTCCACATACTGCCGAGCATGAGGCATTTATGCAACAAAAGAGGTGTGTGTGACATGCGTTATGTGTATAGTGTGTGTGTGTGTGTGGGGGGGGGGGGGGGGGGGGTTCTACTAGAAAAGCATCAGCACAGATCTGTTTGTATAATCTGTACTCTCCAATCTTAAACAAGCAAAGAGGATATCAGAGTTGTCATGGTGTACCCAGTTCATCAAACCACAAAGTGTAAATAGACTGGGTCCAACTCTCCTCATCATCTGTTTACCCATAACGGAATTTCTACAGCGCTGATACAGAGATGAACAGTTTTTACTGATACATGTTTATATAAAACGTATTTAAAATATGCATGTGAAACACAAAACATTTTGTAATCTTTATTTGATGGGCTTAATAAAAATGGTTTCATATTTTCTATAAAATACTTAATATAATATAAAATACTTTTGTGTTGTGTGTATTTTTGTATTTTGTTGAAAATGCTCTGTGTAGTGGCATCCCATGTTTATTTTAGTTTATTAGTTAAAATATCTTCTGAATATTTTAGGAATTGATCTTCAGGTACTCCGCCTCAAATCAGGGAACTTATTGGACTTTCCACTTTCTTGTTTTTAACTTGAGAAGAACATATCACATGATCTACACAACTTCATAGAAAACAAAAGGAGGCATTTTTAGTGGAATTTATTAGTGGAGTCTATTTTTTTTAGTCTATTTATATTCTAACCTTATATGGGCTTGTAAAATGTGAAGCATGTCCAGACTTTTGAGAGGTACTATATCATTTATCTAAGTAAATGTACTATTCATGTGGAAAAAAAGCTAAATATGTAGCCAAGCCTGGTGATTTCATGTTGCCTTGGATGTATATTTTTGTATTTTTAAAATACATTTCACATACTTACATGTACATCATTTTTATTTTTTATATCTGTTACAATGCTTGGTTGCTTTAATTTGTAGTTTAATTTGATACACTTACAATATGTGTATTTTTTTTTGCCAATCTGAACATAAAACACTCAAACTTCTGATGTTGCATTAATGACTTGAGTGTCTGTCCACTGCTCAGACTACAGTGTGAGTCACGTTATTTCCCCTTAAACTCTTCCCGTTATGTGTAACACTAATGTGTTACTTTAGAGGTCTACTGACAGCTTGTGTAAGAATAAAATAAGCACTTTAGCTTGCTGAATCGCCCAAAACTTTACACCCAGTAAGGAAAGTTTAGTTTCCATTAAAAGAGGGAAAATATCCTGTAATGAAACAATAACCTTACAACGAGCAGATGACAGTTTGACAGCTAACGTTAGCTGTTAGCTAGGAGCTAATTTAACTAAAAGTTAGCACTAATAACGCTATCTAGGTGGATAATTAACAAATGTGCGAATTACTTTATTGCTACAAAGCTTTCAGTAATTGGTCACTCAGTTGACATTTGTTGTTAAACAGGTTGACAAGTCTGGTTAATGTTGTTTCCTCCCAGTTGTCAAAGCTTGACATGCCAGGTTAGCCTAGCATAGCTTCGCTGCTAGCACAGCAGCTAGCTAGCACATAACAAGATTAAAAAAGGCTCCGTTTAAATTAGTTGCCGCTGCGCTAATCATTTCTCTGCTTTTGTTAAACTATCGATCATGTTCTGGGTGGTACAGGGTCTGGTTCTGTTGTTTGTATAACGTTAACCACAGCCACTCTCAGCTAGCCCTCAGCTAGCCGGGCACCCAGCTCAGCCCTGCCCGTCTCTCACCTGCGCTCCTCCGCCTCTTCCTCCGCCGACATCTCCATGTCCTCGGGGCGGAATCGAGTACCGTACAAAGCTGCCAGCTTCGCCGATAACTCCCTTGGTCTTATTCAACGCGACGTGGTTTTACCCCAGTAGCAGGGCAGCTTGAAATAGTTACCCGGACTTCCAGCCTTCCGCCATCTCTGCCCTGCCTGTCCGAGCTGTGGATCAAAACAGTGGAGGCCGCCACATGACCTGCTACCGTCAGCCGGTGGGCGGAGGTGTTGTTCTCTTCTTCCTGTAGCTTTATCTGCAGCTGGTGTCCTGAATGGTGCATTACTGCCCCCTTCTGGAGTCACTTCACTCCTGCACTTACACCACTCACTCACCTCCACACTGACATGCAGCTGTGCACGAATACACCCAAAGCACTTCATACACTTCAACTCGTGCACCCAAATACTACAGCATGTCACAACACTTTATCATTCATCATGTAATGACTATAAAAAACACTAAGAACAAGGTATGGCAAGGCACATTCATTTGTATAGCACCCTTAAGACACAAAGCAATTCAAAGTGCTTTGCAGGGACGTAAAATGCAATAAAAACAAGGCACGGACACATTAAATTGCATGTAAAAGATAATAAAAGCGCAAGAAAATAAACAGTTAAAGCTTAAGAGAAGATGCATTAAAAGACAATAAATGCATGTGTAGGAATAGTTAAAGATTGAAAGAAGTTATGTAGCTCTATAATTGGAAAGCCACAGTAAACAGTAATGCTTTAAGGCCTGATTTAAATGCACTGGCAACAGCTTGTATTTTGTCACTATTCTGGCCTATGTGTGTGTAAAACTGAGTCTTCTTCTTCTTCTTCTTCTTCAGCTATTGTCTTTGTAAAAGTATCTTGTATTCGTGTATCTATTTATCAATATGTACGTGACAGAGATTCATACATCAACTAAAATCAAATCGCAGTAAAAGAGAAATTAATGGCTTTATCAGTGAAAACAACTGAATAAAAAACTGTAAGAACAATATGAATATGAGTGATTAAAAACGTGAAGACGGTGGCAATTGATAAAATAAGCACTTAAAGCTTGGGATTGTCTCTGTACGAATGTTTGGCGCCTGCAGGGTGACTATGAGATGAATCAGAAATGCTGCAATATTCATTTTTTGCAGAGAGTAATTCCAAATACTAACAAAATGAAACTAAAGCAATTCCAGTAATGCAATGCAAAGATATACAGACTCATTCTACATACTTGTGTAGGAGAGCTACAGATACATCAGTGCCAGGCAGCCCAGTCTTCTGCATTTGGCCTCAAAATCTCATCCACTTCCCACCGTCTGGTGTCTCTTGAAATCCACGGGGGAAATAATCTTTCTGAGGCCTGATTCGTCCCCGGCTGTCTTCTGCAGGTAGGTCCAAACATCCACTGCGTCCAAGACATCTGATCATGTGGCTGCTGCTCATAAAGCTGCCACTTCAATGAGGAGGAGAATCCCTCTGTGGCGTTGAGGCCTGAAGACCTTTTATGTAGACGTACATCAAGAAAACAGGCGCTCAGTGTCCCAATAAGGAGTTTATGCATTTTTCTTCTTCTATTTCTCTTCTTGGGTTCTCAATGTAAACTGAACAATTTTGACAATAGCATATAAATGTAAAAAATTGAGTGAAAATACAGTTTTGGACCGAGAAAACAGTTCATGAAATTTGAAAGATGTGGTCACTTAATGTTTTTACTTACTTTTACTTCCCCCATGCACACTGTGAACAAGTGAACTCCTACAGAGGAATGTGACTTGTCAAAAACCTGTAAGAAATTTAAACTTTAATTCCATATTTCAGCTCTGTGTTTAGGAGCTGCAGCTGCAGAACCTCCATTATCTGTTCCTGGATCTGTTGATCCATCAGTAGAAACCTGCACAGACTGAATATTTACATTCCTTATAAAACCCACTCCTTAAATCTGTACTTTTATATTCTGCTTTAAATTAAAGTAAATCCAAATCTACAAACACAGTTTCTATGAACCACACGGGGATTATGTCACAATATCTGCTCCCCAGTTCAACTCTATAAAGCATCTGGTCACATTTAAAACTAATTCACACTTACCCGCAACACTTCTCATGTGTTCTGTCCACGATAACTTGGAGTCAGAATAGACTCTTGAGAACCAAAATGTCTTCATTGAATTATTTCCACAGTTTCAAATGACTCTATTTATTTCATTGCTTGTGATAATACATCCCCATTTCTTAATTTTCAACTTGATTTGTTCCATCTTGCAACCTTTTCACAACATAACCCAAATATCTCCATCTTTTCCTCAAAGCCCCGTCATCTGCAAATAATCATCTTCCTGTACTGGTGTCAATGTAAATCAAAAAATATCATTTATCATGAAGGAAATTTTGGATCCTACTTGGGCTCTCAGAACTAAAATCTTGTCCTCCGGCTCCCATTAAATGTAATTTAATGAGAAGTCCCTCCTGACATAGAACATCATGTGCTTTTTCTACATCAAAGAACTCTGTAGCTCCTGTTTCTGGATTAACTTTCCTGGATCTGAAGCAGCCATTTTCTTCCTAAATCAACTTTCCCTGCAGTTATTTCATTCGTCTATAAATAACACATCCATCTTTCATCACTTAATCCATAATTTGTACATAGTTTGTTTGTCAGCTTGTTTTTCTCATGGGGGTCATTTTGACCTGCACTGATGTAACCAACAGCATTAATGAAACATCTGTTACACTGAGGTGGCAGTGAGTCATCATGTCATCTCCTCCTCCTCTGTTTCATATAATTATGCCTCGGTGATGTTCATCTGAGAAAATTATTACTTAAACACACGTAATCTCAAAAATAATCCACTGTGGGAAATGTAAACCCTCAGTTTCTGTTCATTCACTGTTCATTTCTGCAGAAATCCTTAATTCCTCCACAATGTGTTTGACCTTTTTGATGCCATAAATAAAGAAGCTCAGTCTGCTCACTCCGCCTCTCCAACCACTTTCATATGACACCCACAGGGTGGCGCCGCAGTCCTGAGCTTAATGTTAACTCCATGCCTTCAAATTTACATGAATGTGATTTACCAGCTTGGTCACAGGGGCGAGTCAGGACAGTGAGGAGCGTCACCCTCTGCAGCAGTAGATCTCATATTGCTAGGTGTGGTTGCAGATGACTGAATGGTGAGTAACTGTCCCCAGCTCACACACAAACACACACACACACACACAGATTACATGATTACAAAACTTCCTTCTCCTGTAATGGGTGGCATTATCTAACACTGAAATTCCTTGTAACTGTTGGGTTTAGGTTTCCTCTGAAATTATGTTAAAATACAGAGGCCCCTGTGAGTGTAGCGATTAAATTCCCTGAAAAAAATGTTTAGTTCAGGCTGTCCAATTGTCCAAAATGAAATGTGACAAAAAATAAATGCAAATCACATGATTGTTGAATCATTAATTTTGAATTCCTGAACCGTTTGGTCTCTCTCTTAATTAAAGAATGTGGTCTAGACCTGCTCTTTATGGATAGCGTCTTGCATAAGGTTGTCATGAATTGGCGATTGATTGGACTGACACTTATCTGTCTGTCTGCCAAATGATAAAACACACAACACATCCTGGTTAATGTTCTTATGTAACAAACAATGTGACCGTTGCTTTAATGTGAGTCAGGACAAGTTGCAGTTACAGCGAGCAGAAACCGTGATTGAGGCTTTGATTCATCATTCATGCTTCAAATCCAGTAGTCCAAAATAAAATGTGATGAAAAAATAAATGTAAATCACATTCTCTTCAATTGAATGAATGATGGAGTTTGGAAAGGTCAGTACTGGTTTTTAATGGATTTATCTGCATGGTTCTGCTAATACTAATCTCATAATAGCGGTGATGGGAGTAAAATGATGGAAGAATACTCCCAAAGATAAAATACCTGTATTGTTGACAAAATAGAAATACTGATTGTGTTGTACTGATTTGTTTCTTTGGTGGCTTACTCTGCCCATTAATACTAACTGTATTGATATGTATATGTATTGTTATTGAAATGCAGTTGAGAAGAAGTAAAAAGTGGCATAAAATGGAAATATTCATGTAGAAGCACTTCAAAGTTGCAAATGTTAGTCATGCTATTACTATTCAATGTTACCATATTGCTAATTATCAGTCATATTCCTATTATCAGTACTATAGTTGTTGTTGTTTTGTTTGAGATTCCTTTCTGTTAATGAGGAGTTTTTCCTTGCCGCTGTTACCTAATATAATTACTGATGCCACTCATGTGGGATTGTTGAATCATTCATTTTGAATTCCTGAACCGTTCGGTCTCTCTCTTAAATGTGGTCTAGACCTGCTCTTTATGGATAGCGTCTTGCATAAGGTTGTCATGATTTGGCGATTGATTGACTGACACTTATCTGTCTGTCTGCCAAAAAATAAAACACACAACACATCCTGGCTAATGTTCTTATGTAACAAACAATGTGACCGTTGCTTTAATGTGAGTCAGGACAAGTTGATAAGTTACAGAGAGCAGAAACCGTCATAGAGGTTTTGATTCATCATTCACGCTTCAAATCCAGTAGTCCAAAATAAAATGTGATAAAAAAATAAATGTAAATGTAACACTTCACCTCACACACTGTGACACTTTTCACAAATTTGTTCTTTTCAATCTGTACTTTTTGTTTTAAAAAGGGACAGACTATTTAATTTAATTGTATTTTATTGTGTTTTCTGTTCAATTTTGTATTTCAATATTTTGTATTGTTGTGACTTGACCTCTGTACCGCACTCTGGCACAACAATTTCCTCCGGGATAAATAAAGTCATTCTTATTCTTATTCTTATTCTTAAATCGCATTCTCTTCAATTGAATGAATGATGGAGTTTGTAAAGGTCGATACTGGTTTTTAATGGATTTATCTGCATGGTTCTGCTAATACTAATCTCATAATAGCGGTGGTGGGAGTAAAATGATAATGGAAGAATACTCCCAAGGATAAAATACCTGTATTGTTGTCAAAATAGAAATACTGATTGTGCAGAATGTAATTATTTCATTATTGTTATTGCAATATTGTTTTATTTGTTATCCATCAGCATGAAAATAGTGTTTTGATTTTGTTTTTTTGGTGACTTGCTTCGCCCATTAATATTAACTGTATTGATATTATTGTATATTTTGTATTAATTCTGGAAAAATAAGTGGTAACTGGATCTGTCATATAAATATAGTGGAGTCAAAAGTACAGCATTTCCCTCTGAAATGCAGTGGAGTAGAAGTAAAAAAAAATTGGAAATATTCATAATTGCAGTCCTTGAATAAATGTAGTTATCTGTCTGTCTACCTCTGGATAAAACACACAACACATCCTGGTGAATGCTCCTACATAACAAACAGCGTGACAGTTGATTTAATGTGAGTCAGGACACGTCAGGACAAGTTGATAATCAAGTTACGGCGAGCAGAAACCTTGATAGAGGCTTTGATTCATCATTCATGCTTTTCCATTTATCGGATTGTGTTTGCTCTCGGTGATGTAGGATACGCACCCAGTATGAACCACAGCTGTGGATGAGCCGCTGTCATTGCACACACCGCCGGGGGAAAGCAGGTGAAGAGGAAGAGGTGTCACCGTCACGCAAAGCCTGGTTGACACACCTTTTTCTTTAGTTTCCAACACTGCTCCAGTTGGAGAATGTCTTGTTAGCTGTTTAATGTTATAAGTTCACGGAGGACTCAGAAAGTTAATGATGTGGTTTTGTCCCATGCAGCAAGAAAGTCAAAACTGCATTCGGAGCAAAAAGGATCCACCGCAGAGAAAGAAGTGTGGTGCAGGATACAGTGAAAAAAAGCCTTTATTTAACCCTAAGGATGAATTTGGTCTGAATTCTCTTTTGTTCATGTTATGCAACACAAGGCTTCATCATTTTCAGGCAGGGAGGAAAAAACGGACAAAATTCTCGACCCAATAAAACGAAAAATTAGATCAAACAAAAATGTGAGGACATCCAAGAGTCAAACCAGATACCAGTGTAAGGACGAGCCAGGAGGGCCGCTCCGCCTTTGTTTGGACCCAAATGATGCTTGATTAGATTACATGTAACTTTGTAAAACTCTAAAAGGGAAATTGGACTCTCATGGTGCCACCTGTGAACACAGAAACCAGCGTCCCATGGAGGGATGGTGTTCCCTTCTGCAAAACACCCCGCTGATCAAACTCTGGGACTTTTTGTTCCCCTTTTTCTTCCCATTTTGTCTCCTTACGGCAAACAGTGACTTTAAGGTTACAGGTAAAATGTTCAGGGCATTCCTGTGGAGTATAAAACTGATGCAGGTCATGAGGATAGAGGCCGCTAGAGATCAGAAAAGCATATTTTAATGAGTTGGTAGGTTAGGCTTTGCTCGCCAGATGGTGACAGAACTGCAACTCAATTACTTGAGATGTTGCTGATATGTTTTTCTCTTGAAATCTCGTGTTTTAGCGCGCTCTCTCTGAATGTGTTATTCCAGGAATGAATGAGGGCGGCCACGTTGTTGCACTTTCTGGTCACTGGTAAAAATCATTAAAGATCAGACGCTATGTAATACTTTCCGCTTGAAGACAAAACATTGTTTTATTGGTTTCACTGGCTTTTATTACCTGTAGCTGTGGTTTACACGCCTTTATCTTCATCGCTGCAGACGTGCTCAGAGAGACACCGAATGAGTCAACTCGCACAGTCGACTGCGAATGCAGAACACGCAGTCAACCTCCTGTCACTGATGACATAGAGGAGTTTTTACAGAGCAAGAATCATCTCTTTGTTTAAAAGCAAGAGTGACACTGATGGTTTGGTTTGGGATGTGACGATGACTCTTTGCCAAACACAGCAGTTAATGAGTCAGTATCTAGAAAGAGAAAAGAACAGGAACATGAAACGGTGACGGGTTATGACGGGTTATGACGGGCACACAGTGTGAAAGATTTGAGCAGCAAAGAGCAGAGATGCGTTTTATAAAGAACGCTCACAATAGCGGGACTGAACTGTTCTATAAAACCAACTTAGAGAAAGTGATTCATCTTATTTGAGTTTCACTGCAAGTTTTAGTGTACACACATTTCAAGAAGAAATGCTGACTGTTTCGAAATGAGGCCTCTCAGCTGTCAGTGCACGTCAGCTCGGAGGTGACGGAAGACACGTTCGGTGCCAGAGTCACTTGAAAAATCACCACTTTTCCCAAACAAGTATGAAGCGCTAATTCACGCCTGTAATGACAGGAAGGATTTAGGATTTCATACGTGCCTCTACGCAGGTGTCAGTTTTCCTGCCTCTGCCTCTGCAAAAGCTGATTGGTTTTTGTTTTATGTGTCCTTCAGGCGAGCACACACACACAAACACACTCAGCTAGGGAGTAGTAGCCAGTTGTATAGATGAGTGTGAGTGGGACATTATTGGTGAGCATTAGCAGGACGCCGCATTACTGATAAAAATAGTTAATCTGGAGGAATAGAACTAAAGATGTTCACGTAATAGACATGTTGTATGTTACGCCCTTTGGTTTAGGTTGCCATTTTGAACATTATAGACACAATTTAAGACTTTTTGTAAAACATGGCACACAAAGTCTTGAAAAATAAAGACCACAAAATAGATTTAATTGCAAATGCTGTGATTTCAAATGCATTTTTTTTTTTACAGATAAAGAAAAGGAGTACACACACAATTAAGTTATAAATATATATGTATATATATATATATATATATATATATATATATATCATTCTCTATATTTCTTCTCCTTTACTGTTCATTTTGTTCTTTCATAGGATTTGATTGTACTTCCAGGACAGTGAAACCTTATACAATGAATCCCAAATTGCTCTAAATTTGAGACTGCAGATGGGACATGATAAGCACTGAACTGTATATCTTTATTCTGGTCAGGTGTTGTCCAGGAAATGAATAAAATACTTGGAATAACTCGGCCCAGTCTGCCTGTATCCTGGGGATTTTCCCCACCACTTTCTCCTAATTCGACAAAAGGCTCAGGCTCAGTTATTCTCCAATACACAGTGTGTACTTCTACACTGGATATCCAAACACCCTCCTGGTCACGTTTTTTGTGTGGAATTCACGCACATGGAGACCTTAAGCTTCATTTTGAAGAGCAAGCCACTTCAGTTCTAAAAAAAAAAAAAAAGGGGGAACCTTTTCCTTGCCCAGAGTGGGAGTGAGTGATTGGAGCTCTTTCATATAGAACATTTTGACATGGCTCAGTAGGAGATAACAAAAATGTGTAAATAATTATAAAAAAATAAAAGATGGCTGAATTCCATTTAGTTGCTAAAGTTTCAGGGTCCTGGTATTATGCATCCTGGTTCACTGGGACACTTAAATGGAACAGAGCCATTGTTAATATTAGTAATACAGCCTGTGCTTTTCCTGCTATAACAAGTATGTTCAAATATTCTGAGTTAAAATCATACATTCGTGTTCGAAATTCGAAATTATCTGTGACTACATGAAAATGTTCAGCATTTTATAGATTCATGTCTGTTTAGAAAATGTAACAAAAATATTAGGAGCACAAAAAGGTTAATGGGGGTAAAAAGATGACATGAGGGCATTCTCTTAATAAAACAGTAATTTATTTTTGACTGAAAACTAAAATTGTCTGAACAGCACATTACAAGGGCATCGTTAAGATATTTTCTCCAAGGCTCAGTGATCACTTTCATACAGTACACTTGGCATGTACGCGGCATCTCCTTCAAACGAAAGGAAAAAAAAAAAAAATACTCTAAAGAGAAAAGAAATAAGCCCATTTGCAAAAAAACAAAGAAAAAAAAAAAGGAAATCAAAGAGTCCATCCTGCAGAAAGATGACTGATTGTACAATTACCAAGCGTTTTGGTTTGGTTCTAAGCCACAGAGAAAGAAACCGGATCGCCTGACGACAGCAGACGACGGCACAGGAGGCACAAAAGACGTGACACAGACAGGACATCCCATAATATGCTCACACACACAATCGACTGGGTTCCAGCTTTAAAGTGTGAAATGTTTAATAATAGTTTCCATTGTTTTGTTTCTCATTTGCGGATAATCTAGTTGTTACTTTTTTTCCTCGTAAGCAAAATGTGGGTAGGCTACAATCAAAATCTAAATGCTGCATTCATTAAATACATTAAAATCTGCGATGTAACAAAACCTTTTCTCTGCATACGAAATTTAACACAGCGTTTACATGGAGAAAAGAAAAAAGATGGCTCCTTATCTGACTAATGTTTGTGCACAAGGCCATTCCCCTCCAACCAACAAACACCTTTCTACTTGTATTTTTTTTTTTTTTTTTAAACTTTTGACCGTCGACTACTTGCTCCACCCTCTCCGCCCATTGTTCCCTTTCTCTTTCATAAATCCTTTCACAATCATTCACAGACTGACAACTTGACAGAAAAATAAAGAGTGCTGGATAAAAACATGAGGTAAGAAAGTGGTTTGATTATAGATCATGCAGAACATGCAAAACAGCGTCCAAAAGAAAAAAAAAATATAGGGAAGGAGAGAGTAGAAAAAAAAAAGTGTGCATTTAAAATGAAAAAAAAAAAAAAAAAAGACTTACACAGCTTTGCGTCTTTGGTTATAAAGTAGGTCAAACAATTTTCACAGCTTTTCATCCCCCTAACCAAAACCCCCAAATTCATGTTTTTTTTTTATTTTGACAAAGAAAGCCTAGAAAAATTAATAGTTTTCTTTGAAACATCCCATCACATCTTAACAACAGGTGTTCTCCTGTACAAAGCCTCCTTTCTCTTAATACTTTACACTTTACAAAATATACATTCAACCTGGATTTCACCTAATGTAAGCTCTGCTTTAGTGTTAGCACTAGTTCATGAGAAGAAAAATGTCTATTATGGAACTTATTGCCTACTTACTGAGATCTACTTGTTGCAAGAGACTACCAAATTTAATACCTGACAGATTCTAAGATACCAAAAGACCAAAGAGAAAGGTTTATTTTTTGTTTTTAATAAGTATCTCCATGACATTGTTCATTTACATTATGAAAATAGCAGCCCTGAAATAAATAAATGCAAATACTAAAACTGAACTAATGAAAAAAAACAAAAAAAAAAAGTATTATGATTCATGTCAACGTACGGTGGCTCTGAGGAAACACAAGCTTTTGTTGCAGCATATAACAAGCCGAGGCTCTCGACTCGCTCCGCTCCAGCCGGGGCACCCGCTGGCGGCGTGCCCCGCTCAGGGAGGCCGAATCCTCACCCCCGCCGCCCTCCCACCCTCCTCGGTTCTCTGGACTTTTCTGGGCCAGAGAGTGACGAGGGGCGGGGGTACTGGCGGGGACAGTCCCTGCTGGATGTTTCGGGACCCTCGCCGCCACACTGGCCCCCTCGCAGGGGTTGCACCGCCCTCTTCAACAACTTGTTGCTCCAACAAATCGAGCTCTCCGTGCCCTTTGACCCAGTCTCCTGCACAAGAACGACATGCAGTTTCATGATGTGCACCAGCTCCCCTTGTCCCTCCTCTTCTCTCAGCTTTCTTGCAGCCAACCACGGGGACAGAATAAGACATTTCAAGGGGTGGTAGATGTCTTAAAAACGTGAAGGCCCGGTGACGGCAACGTGCACACACTGAAGCATGGCTCTTGGTGGCAAACAAAGATGTCGCTGTAGTTGATTTTTCCTCAAATGGGCACATTGAACGCAGAGCCGAGCCTTTTTGCTTTATGGAGCTAAGGGGACGGTAGCAGTTGTTTTCTTTACTAAACAGGATCTTCCACTCCTGTCCGTGGGAGGTGTGTGTTTGAGCGTGTGTATTGGGGGAAGGGGGATCACGCCGAGGTGATGTTGGGCTGATGAGGGACACTCTGACTCCCCTCGTGGTGAGGCAAGGGGGCGTTGTTGTTTGTGACGAGCGCGTGCTGCTGTTGCTGCTGCAGCGGCGGCGACGTGCTGCTGCTGCCCTGGCTGAGCTGATTGGACAGCTGGCCAAGCTGCTCCGTGTTGGCCAGAGACTTCAGCACGGCGTTCTCGCGCTCCAACACCGAGTTCCTCTCGTACAGCTCCTTGATGTGCTCCTTCAACACCTCCACCTCCTCACGAACGGCGTACATCAGGTGGCTCTTCACCAAGTCCTGAAAGAGAGAGAGAGGACACAGGAAAAGATTAGTGAAAATTAATACAAAAAATAACCCTTAAGAAGAAGAAAAAAAAAAAGGTTTTAAAACATCCTCAGAAAGCCTAAGAGGAGCTGTAAGTAGTAACCTGATCTTTTTTCTGTCACCTGTCACACTGCAAGACTGTTTGACTTTCCAGTTTTTTTGTTTTATTGTTTTAAGAAAGACCAACTGAGAGTTGGTTGTTCAGAACAGGAAAGCAGAGGCTGCCATGAACTGATTCCTGGGGAATTTATCGTGGTTTATTACATTAAATGTTCCTCCAAGTAAGTGTCACTTACCGTCAGCAGAGAAATAAAACTTCACCACTCACTACGCAGACATGCAGAGAACGTACGTCACCTGACCACATTTGACACTGTTACATGTGTGGAAAACTCACCATTGCCTGTTCAATCTTGTTATCGATGGCAACGACGCTGGCACCAGACGCACTGTGGAGATAAAGAGCAAGAGTCACCACAAGATACACATCTCATATCTATCACGCGCTTCAGATTAATATCAGCGCTTTCTCATTCACAAACTGCCAAATCTGATCCTGTAAGTGCCAAACACAACCTCAGGGTCACTGATGAACAAATCTCTGACACAGCAAGATTCCTTTCCAGGGAATGAGATGAAGAGATCTGAGATTCATTTTTCAAAACGCACAGGATGCAAATAACAAAACAGACTTATTTCTAGAGAACCCGATAAAAAGAGTGAGTGATGAAAAACCTTCACCACCACAGGGAGCCACTGTGTGTTATTAAAAGTCAGTTACAAACATGGCCAGACTATGCTTACTGCTGTACCAGAGATTTACATGAAAAACCATCTGAGTGGGGAGGTTAGCTGGTAAAAGCTGATCTCCAACAACTGGAGCATAGTTCAGATTCAAAAACTATTCCAAACATTCCTCTATTCAAATGAAGTTAGGGACAATATAATCTAATGTAAGAATACAGAGACACCTTCACACAAAACACTGATACTGCTCTACTTTGGAGTGACTACTTTGTGGTGACGCGAGCCTACACAGAAACTTGTCCAAGCTTCAAGTTCCTTTATGACAGCAGCAATTGAATTGAAGCACCTCAGATGACGTCTTTCATTAGTCAAACCAGGTGTCCAACTGGTGATTAAATACAGTACAGAAGGTGTCATGCTATGAATCACGCCATTGTTAAACGTTTAAACAAAGTAAGACACACAAAGTAGATCCAAAACATTTCTCTTAAATATATTAATGTAAAGCCAGCAGCAGAAGGAAGCTCCTGGAGGCTGTTAAAACACCGACATCTGCAGGACCTGCGGCTGAAGTCCTGGTTCTATTATCAGTAAAAAAAAAAATGTAAAAATCTCTTTGTCCACAGCTCTCTGTAAAAACACATTGACTTGTGTTCTGGCTCTCAGAGAAGTGCCACATTCAGTTCTCCACCTCCCCTCCCCCTCCGAGCAAAGAAAGGGAAAACACGCATCCCCTCTTCACGCATTAAAGGCGATCAAATTACGTTGCTACACACAAAATCCCCACATAGCAAGACGATGCCAAGCTGCAGGCATTACTTAGGGAAAAATAAAAAACACACACACACACACACACAATGATCTTTATCGGTTTCAACGAAACAACGCTGCCTTGCAACACCACCGCTCTGCTCGGACGTGGCTGCAAAACATAAATACAAACGGCGCGTTTTCGTGCCACTAGTCGGCGCTCTGGCGTGAATCTGAGACACGAGAGGGAACACAGTGTGCGGAGAACATCTAATAATATTTTGGAAGGAGCTGAAACTCTTCTGCAATACAACTCTAGAGAGGAAACGCGTGTCAAACGTGGAAAGGACGGGTTAAAGTACTCAAACATGGAGAACGCCTGGATCGACCCATTTTTAGGTGATGGGGTGTTACAAAAAAAAAAAAAAAAAGTCTTTCGATAAATTAAAAGTGGCAGACCAAACTAAAGTAACTCCTGCAACATTAGTTGAGCTCAGTGTAGTTAGACTTTAAATATTAAATGTAAAACTTATCAATGTGTGGATCAGAGCAGCATGTGGAGCCGCAGCGCTCCTGCCAGCATGTATGCCCTGCGTGCTGCAGCACACGTACCGCGGGGTGTGTGTGTGTGTGTGTGTAGCCCCACACGTACTACAGACAGACAGACACACAAATAAGTGTGGGGGGGGGGGGAGACCTCCATGGAGAGGAGAGCCAGACCAAACAGCTGATGGCTTCAACATAAGAGGCAGCAAATGGCCAGTGAGCGGACTGGACATGAAAACGCTTAACAGTCTTAAGTCCATGTAGAGGTGCATGGTCTGGTCTGGTGAGAGTAAGCTGCGGTGGTTAACCTTTAAGTTTAACAAAGCACACCTATGTAGGAGGCAGTGGAATCTACATATACGCAGAATATAAGGACAGCTGCAGATGGTACCTGACGCACAGTTCACAAACCCGACAATCAGACAGCGTGTAGAAAAGTCCTTTACCTGACGCATCTCGCCCTGTAAGCCATCAGTCGTCCTGAATATGTCGGCGAGGTTGCCGGCGACCACGGCAGGCTGTAGCTGATTTTGCAGCGCATGATGGTGGGTGTTTTTTTTGCCCCTTTCAAAGTGTTTCTGTGTTTAAAAAAAGTCCGCTCAGTGTTAAAGCACTGGTGCCTGTTGCTGGAGAGGGAGCGGAGCGCGTCTTAAAGCCACGCTGGGTCACATGGTGAGAAAACAAGGGGGCGGGCCTCTCCCTCTCCCTCCCCTCCCCTCCCCTCCCCTCTCAGCTCCATCCATTCCAGAAAAGCCACATTAGTTACCACCGCTGACTGCCAACAGTGATGCACGGCGACACCAGAGGCACAGTGAGACTTATTCAAAAGACTAGACCTTAATTAAAAGTGGAGACAGTGATTTGCATGCAGTGACAAAAACGCACCATGTCCTCGTTCTTGTGTGTGAGGGCTACATGTTGCAACTCTTGCCATAACAGTGTGTTTTTTTATGTCACTAAATGAAGTTGTTAAGTTGTGTCAAACTTCTCCTCCACAACAGTTTTCACGCACCAGGAGTTTTTCCGATCATGTTCCTCCACAGGTTGACTGTCCATTGCCCTTTTAATGGGATTATTCTGTGTCAAATGTCGAGCAAAAGCAACTTCGTGCTGTAAAATTGTCAAATCTGTGTAGATGGCATTGACAAATAGACAGCTCGTGATGAAATTAAACAGCTTCTCATCCTTCTTCAATGAAACTCAACATTCAAATGAGAATACCCCACGTGTCAATGGTCACACATTTGTGTTGTCGATATCACGTTGATATCACTAATGTTAGGGCAATGATTCACCATAGAGTCACATGTGCTCTCTGTGTGACTGAATTTACAATTTAGTGCTCCTTTTCATCTCTTTACTGGGGCAGTGCAAACAAGAAACCGCGAGATGAAGTAAGGCTTGAAAAGTGTCAGCTCATTTTTCTGCTCATTTGAATACTTAGCGGGCATCTAAAAATGGCTCAACTGCAGGACTGGTGTGATGTTTATCACGGCAGATCCACATCGACGTGTTGACAGAGAGGCAAATGATGTGCGCACCAAAACAAGAGGCGCGCTCGGTTATGACAGAGGCAGATAAGCAAAGCGAGGAGAAAACATGTCTGCCTTTGAACTGAGCATTTACACATCTGGGACAGCCAGCGAGGAGAACAGCCACGGACTTGGGCTGGAATGTTTTTTATCAATAACAAAAAACAAGGAGACATGCAGGTTGGATCAAATTAGCCTGTCAAATACGATCTGGCCTGAAGGAGTCACAAGAACCAAACTCATTTGTTGCCATTCGGCGTCCAAGGAAAACAAAGCAAAGTGTACATTTTAATCAAGGAGGAGGACATGTGGCGGTTTATATAAGGACCACTTGCTGCGTTCACCTCAACATGGGCCTTCCCTGCAGACTGCAGCAGCGCACACATGCACTCGCCGCCCCCCCAAACAAAGTCTCCAGGACCTCAAGGCGGCACATTCCACCTCCGGACACCTCCGGCCCCGAGGCCAGTGCCTCTAAACCGAGACATCTGTGTCAGAGCCGCCGTCATGCTGTGTCGCGCTCTCCACCGAGGACTAGTAATCTAAACAGTCCTGTAACCGCACACTTTTGGTTTGATACTAGCCAAAGTGACATTTAAAGCACGTCTCCTGACTGACACCGAGCTGCCCACACACTGACTCTGACTATGTGTGGCTCTGTATATTACACAAGACACTTCGGGGGGCAAAGTGTGGTCTCCCCTCCATCTCAGTGGGTTTATCACAGGATGTTTTATAGCATCGGATATCCAATGTGTTCTCCATTAGGGCACAGATGCACCGGCACACGTCCCCGTTGCAAAGCATACAAACACTCACTGTGGGGGGAGGCAGCTGAATAAATTAGACCTCAGCCTTTCAGTGATAAACCCCCTCCCCTCCTTTACCAAGTGTATTTCAAAACAATAGCTGGAGGGTGGGGGCTGTAACAACGGACGAGAGCGCTCGCTGACAACTCACTGCTGCTCTCTCAGACACAAACCCGCTTAAGTCCAGCTCTTGTCTGGTGTTCAGAGAGGTGCAGTTCAGCCGCTCAGCCAGATGAGGTCAGCAGAGGCTCCAATTAGTGGTGACACAAAACTTCAGTGAAAACGCTCAAAGCAGCTTCAGGCAACAGCAGTTCAGTCACGTCTATCCGAGCCGATCACAATGAATTCGCTGTCGTCGCAGAAATAAACTACATATTTCCATTTTACATGCTGGCTCTAACATGAGTATTCTGTTTCAAGATTTTATGTGAAATTATTTCTATTAATGGGGCAAAATAATCGGATGGTCGCAGGAATGCTGTCATGATAGCCCTGACCCCAGACGACTGAAAGCGGCTTCCCAGTGGGATTTACTGGAGAAAAAAAAAAAAGGTCAAAACAACTGCATGACAACGCCACCGAACGAGTCGGCCCCTCAACACTCAACTAACCATCACCCTCTCTGAAAACAAAGACACCAGTATTTTTACAAGAGGCCGTTCTCTGCAG
Source organism: Pempheris klunzingeri (assembly GCF_042242105.1). Classification (NCBI taxonomy): domain Eukaryota; kingdom Metazoa; phylum Chordata; class Actinopteri; order Acropomatiformes; family Pempheridae; genus Pempheris; species Pempheris klunzingeri. The sequence goes on along the minus strand of NC_092017.1, from coordinate 17,257,142 downwards.
AGGTCCTGTGTGCCCCAAATGTTTACTCATCTAGTTAGATAAATTAGATCACTCATATCCAGTTCGCCATAGAAACCTCCGCTGTAAAACAAACAAAATAAAACTTTGATGAAAACAGACATGATACCAGTTTTCTCTCTGTCCAGAGCCACTATTTTATCAGTAGGAGCGTATTTGGTTTCATTATTTATCTACAATGTGCTTAAAACAATTTCAAGGTGTCTATTATAATTTCCCTTATGGAATCAGATTTGTTTCAAAAGTTTCAAGCAAAACTTATTAAAAGTCAATCAAAATAAATGGATTTGAGAGAGAAAAAAATGAACTCAAGCAAAAAATTATAACCTTCAAAATAAATAGGATCGCGCCCTTGAAAGAGCCCGCCCACGTGATAGGCTTGTGTCAAAACTCAAACAAAGAATCTGGCAGCGCAAACGAAAAACCCAGAAGCATAACCAAAAGAGAGAGGGCGAGAGCAAAACTACATCCTTGAACAAAATAAAAGACAGAGTTATTTGTTTTCAAGAGACATTTTTTATTTTGAAGGTTAGAATTTTTTGCTTGAGTTCATTTTTTCTCTCTCTCAAATCCATTTATTTTGATTGACTTTTAATAAGTTTTGCTTGAAACTTTTGAAACAAATCTGATTCCATATTCCCAGAGCCCAACATTCAAATTGCTTATTCTATCTGGCCAACAGACATTTTGGATTGAAAAATGCATGAAACGATTAATTGATCATCAAAATAGTTGCAGATAAGTTTAAGGCGACCAAGCAAAGAATGAACTAAACATCTCTTAAACTTATCTTAAAAATACGGATCTTCAGGCCAGCAGAGAGAAACCCTTCAAGTTTTCAGACACAAAAGGAAATTTGAATTTAAGTACAATGACAACATGAAAACTGGGCAAAATAAGAAAGATTATGAAACAATCAAAAGCCCCAAACTGCTGCCAAGTCTATTTGACCCACTGTTTTTTCCTTTTTATTGATAACATTTTCTTTAAAGTGGAAACAAGATTAAAATGAGTACATTCTGGCAGTGTAATCTATTCATGTTAAGTTCCTCCACTGCTTTCTCACATCATACCTTTGAGTTCTGCTATGGTATCTGAGCATAGATGATAATTTGCATGGCAAGATGTGTGAACTTGTAGCCTAGATGTCATCAACATGCCTGTCATAGTGCACACCTGAATACTGAGCATCACTAGTGGGAGAAAAGTTATCCCATACAAAAAGGGATATTTGCTATTCTGTGAATCACACTTGAAATTTTGAATCAAATTAGAAAAGTATTAATACAACCTGATGTTTTACTCCTCTCTATCATAGCGCTGAGACACGATGATGATAATCTAAGCAAATAAAACTTTGTTTTCTTGTGGTGGCCCAAAAATGAGCGGTGGTTAAAGTTACAACACGAGCTGACAAGTGGTTAAATATTTAAAGATGCTATTTCAGTTAAAGTGATGCAATGACACCACTTGGAAAAGTTGTCTTCCTCCACTCTTAATTTGCATATTGAACTAAAAACAAAGAATCTTGACTGACTGCTTTAACGCAGTGAAGCTTCAAACAGTGGTGACAATTGCAGGATGCTGGAAGTATGTTAATATGTGCCTCAGAACATGGTGGATTTTTCAGATGCTGCATTGTTGGGATGTGTCGTCTACGTAAAGGGTGGTCCATACGGACACAATGGAGACTAAACAAAATAAGACAGACCTCTGGGACTCCTTGTCTGGGGATGGAGGCTTTATTTTTCCAGCACTAAATCAGAGTGCTAAGTAGGTGTGTCTGCTGCCACCAAGCTTCCGCGTAAACAGACCGAAGGAACTGTCCCACTCGCACCCTTGCCTGTTACATAACCCCCAGACTTGTTCACAAACATGTTGTCCTGTATGTGTCCCCATGTGACGTGCTCAGAGCCCACCAGCCCGTCCTCCTTTAAGACACGGACACCTCAAGCAGACGACTCGGCGTATGAACCGGACGACAGGGAGCATGAGAAGGAATCGAGGCCCTCGGGCTTAAAGCAGGCAACGATAAGATCTGAATTCTTGCGACAGCGGATCATAATCGTTAATTTAAACTGGTTATGGGAGGCCTCATTATTTTGGCCTGTCTAGAGGCAAAAATAACTTCCACTGGGGATGTTTATTAATGGTTGCACAGCCACCCCTGCGTCTCCTGAAGAAATGATAAAGAGCCACAGTGTAATGTGACCATTAAACTCCATATGCAAACACAGTGGGGGATCCAGGGCAGGGGTCCCCTCCATCTTAAATAATCACTGCCAAAATAGTGTTCAACTAAAACCAGATCTTCAGCACGTATCACATGCCTCGATATCATATTTCACTACTTTTTCCGTGAGTGATTTGGGCTGGTGCTACAGGTTTGGCTCGATGTGGACTAAGACCCCAGTGGAAGGTGTTAAAAGTAATAGTGTTACTCCCGAGGCTTTAATGGGAAAATCCTGGCACCCCACAGTTAACGAGCCTCTGTATTCACCAGAGCATTTACCGTGGGATCAAGGACTTAGCCTCATTTGGGCCTCCTCTCTGAAGTGGAGGGTTTGGGTCAGACTAATGTCATTAGGCAGAATGCTGCAAAAACACTGGGCCTGATTCACGTCTCTCAGTCCGGCTTCTGTCTGGCTTTCGCAAAGCTTTGAGCGTCGAACATGACTTGACATTACAGAGCGTAGATGCAGCTTAAAAGTTATCTTAAAGATTAGAAAAGGGGTTTGTGGCCTGAGGGTCAACGGTTTGAAATTGAGTTAGAGGTGAAATGCATGATGCGCTCCCCTTCTTCATCAGCAACTCAAGTGCCCATTAGGGTGGTGTTTGACCCTCTGCTGGTCCAGAGGGGATGTTTACTGGCGAACAGTAGACGCCTATGCTTATATTAGGTATCTCCCCAGTCTGAATGCCTTTAACTGACTGAGTGTGAAGCAAGAATGTGCTGAAAAAGAGGCATGTGTGCTCAGCAAACCTTTCATGGATAAATAAAGGTCAAATGTCAGCAAAGTTTCCAAAGATAAAGTTGACAGGATGAAAATGCTGCCCTCGTACAGTGCCTTCTTTGAGACGTGAGGTTAGCAGTAAAAATCTTTCATGGCTATGATCTCCATCAATCAATTTCTCCCTTCATCTAAAGACGCTTGTTAAGTTTAAGATCAGATCTCTGCACAGTGTCAAGTCATGACATGGCCATCAAGGCTCTGAAGAGAAGTGATTCCGCTCGAGGGGGGAGCCTCATGTATAACACTTTCTTAATGCATTCAAAATGATGTACTTACTGTTGTACTAAGTAAAGATGATTCAGGTGTAGGTCCCCTGAGGACATGACTCACATTCTAAATAAGTCTATGCCAACAAAAAGGCATATTTGATTAAATCCATCAACAGATGTTGCATACATCAGAGATATTTTCCATCATTTTAAAAACATTGTTGACAAATGATCAACTAAACTAATGAAGGAGTTCACTGATACAAGTCTTTCCCATTAGCATATCAAGAGGATAAATGCAGCTTTCCCACATTTGGCTTTCCTCCTCTTCTTCCTCCTGATAATGAAATGTTTGTTTCTGTGCCATAAACAGTGGCTGCCTACCTGGTCTGGATCAAATAACTCAGCGTGGCTGAGCGAGGGGCCACTGATCAGGTGTGCTCAGTCAGAATATAAATCTGCCTTTTCTTTATTGTCCTGAATCATAAAGTTGATCATTGTGGACTGAGGGCAGTAAAAGGGCCGCTGCTGCTTTGCTTGGGACCAATCACAGCCTCACAATGATTTCATTCAGCGGACCAACAAATCGCTTTCCTGGAATGTTTACTAATGCAGAGTTTAACTTGTAATTTAGTCAGGCAAAAATAAATTAATCTCTCCCTTGTTGCAGTTGAAAGGACAAGCTGTTAACAAAAGGAGATTTATGCGGAGCTGTACAGGATCAAATGAGGGTCAATAAGGTTCTGAGCTTGTGAAATGATGGTTGAAATGATTTTCAAGACCCATGGTTGTTTAACACCATTTAAACCTGTGATAAAAACTCTGCATGGGAAATGGGTGAAATTTTTTTTAATTTTTTTTTATCCGTTGACAGTTTTGAGAATGTCAAAAAAAAGGTCAACAAATTATAGCAACTTGGGCTGCAACGGTAATCCTAATTAACGTTTATTGTATAATTGCCAGAAAATTGTGAAAATTGCCCATCATAATTTCCTACAACTCAAGGCGAAGTCTTCAGATGTCTTATTCTGTGTCTAAAACCAAAAGATATTTTGTTTGCTATCATAAAAGACTAAGGAAAAGCAGAAGGAAAATGACAAAACAATACATCACTTATCAAAACAGATGAACAAATTGATTAATCAACTAATCATTGCACCTTTAATATCAAAACTGCCCACAAACTTTTCACTTTTTCAAACTTTGCTTGTACTTTCTGCTTTGAATCTGTACCCAGATCTTAAGATTTTTTTCCTCAGTATTCACGTAACCTCACTGTTCTTTGCACAAATGTTTTTCCACAACTATAAATCTTTTCTACATCTTCCCAAAGTCCTGCAGAGTCTTGCTCTAGTTTTGAAATTCATTTGAACGTTACTCCACAAACTTTAAATCTTTTCAATCCTTATTTGAGCCAACAGAGCTGCGGGAGATGTGTCATTGTGAAGATAAACAGGCAAAGCACGTTTTGATGCCCACAACGTAGCAGAAACTTGTGCAAAACTCCACGCCAAGTGTCTTGTGGGCACAGTGCCCTGCTGAGGTTTTACATTTTTCACTAAGCAATCATTTTCAGGAATGCTCCTTTATAGCCTCAACAGTTTATGTGCAGTCCCCCCCCTTCACTCCCAACAAGCCCGACCTTGCAGGAGAGAAGGCTCAGGACAAAAGGAGGTGAAATGAAGTGGCTCCCTCAGGTTTACCTGCGGTTAGTAGCAACGTTTGAATAAAGCCGTACTGTTAGTCACAGGGCCCACAGGCAAACATGAGCTGGATGAGGAACAAACACGGGAGCTCAATCTTTTGCCAGCCATGAACTGCTACTGTTTTTTTTTTTTTCCTAGAACAACCACAACTCTTCTGAGCCGATGTAGGTACAGGGTGTACTTGACCTGCCAGATCTGCTCTTACAGACATTACACATCATGATTGGCTGTGCGTCGAAAAGTGTACAGACGGCATTAAAATTCTGTATTTAATTCTGTACTGTGCATAAATGTCTTGCTGCAGCCTGGGATGATCTTTTTATAAAAAACAAACATCAGTGTTTACGCATAGACATCCTCCATCACTATCTCAGTGAAATGAACTATAAAAAAAAATCTTAAGATCTGATAAATGATCACACAATTACAGAACGCTGACACACTGTGAAAATGAATCATATTTTTAAACTGTCAATTTAGACAAACAGATGAATCACCACAGCAAGACATGCATGAACTCCAAGCAAACAGTTCTCATGGTGCAAAGCGTACATAATTTAAGTGCTTTAGCATTAATTTGAAATCGTTATGTTTACTCAGACGTCACCTGCACACTTTGAAGATGAATATAAGTCATGTTGACGAGTCGTGGGTACCTGTCATGCACGCACGCACGCACGCGCACACACACACACACACACACATACAAACGCACGCTGGATTCATTCACTGTCACATCTGTTCTAGTTGACTTCATGTCTCAGTCTACGTGCCAACAGCTCTCACAAGCGATGGCAGTAGATATACTAGGATATTCACATGCCATTTATCATGCAGGGATCTAAGTTAATTAAATCAAATAAAACTTATGAATAATCGCTTTGATAACAGCTGAAATGTAACAATTGGAAACAAAAGCATAAACCGTACTGCTAGCTATATAAACCATGACGACACAGTAAGAAGATTAACATATATTGGCACCAGGTCCCTAGGTGTGGCATTTCTGAGAAATATTTATTATGTATATATACATATAATATCAAATTAGGTCATGAGGTTCATTTAGGTGAGAGAAAGGTTTTGTTCCAGAGACAACTAAGGCCTGAAAAGGTCTGTGTTTATCATTGACACGTTTAAAAAAAATGGAGGACAAATGATCTTCTACCAGACGTCACACATTGTCCCAATGGTATCAAATTTTGCTCACTGGGTAAAAGTGAAAATTAAAATTACTTTAACTTTCCTGCAAACATACTCCCCAAAGAATACATGTGTCTATGGACCCAGGCTGGGAGTTGCTGCCTTTGAGTTCTTTGATCAGATTTCGTGACTTGACAAGCCTCATCTTCAAAGTTCGTTTCTAACTAATTTGATATCCATGGCAGATAGTCAAGACTGCCTCCATGAGACAGCGCTTGGGAACAAAACGTGGTCATGACTAATGAAAGCCACTCGTAATAAATAATACCATGGACATGTTTACTCCCAAGTAAACACCAACTGGTATTTATTTTACTGTTGTGTCGACACTACGCAGCAGGTACTTGCATGCATTCAAATGATTAATAATCCATCGATAATGCTGCCCAACCTCTGAGATTTAGACACGTTTAAGAAAACATTTCCTACGAAAGCATTTTACTATGAACTGCTCTGTATCATAAGCAAACCCCAGAAATCAAATATTTAGCTGTGCAAATGAAAATGTCGTAGTATTAGAGCCCTTCATTGCACGGCTTTGTTGAATACTCGATTGTGATTGGTCAATTTGCCTGCATCGCCCTGTCGGGGTTTGTGTCCAGCTCGCTCCAGTTATTCAAAACTCAAAATGACAGAGGGTTACCATGAATGCAACTGTGAAAAGTTTACAGAAATCCTTTATACCCACAGCGATCGATGTCACTTTGCTTAACTTACCAACTGTTCGCATTGACTTTGATTATATGTTTTGATCATGATTATTATCTAGTGTGAAATGCCAGGACACAACAGATAAATATGATGACAGGATCGATTATTTTCCAATGTTCCAATGGATCGTGTAGACGAGGCACCAGATTATGTTGAAAATCAAGCATTTTTAAAGAGTTTATTCAAATTCAAGCATATTTCTAACCTTGAAAAGATAACGGACTTTGTGCGAATGCTGTGGAAGTGACCAAGTGATTTCTTTATCACAGTTGGCAGATTTGCTCATGATCTGTCAACTGAGTCTGTAAAAATAGTAAAAATGCCCACAACAATTTCTGTATGTCATCTCTAAACGGTCCAAAAAATAACGTAATTCAACTTAGCACGATACAAAACGAAGGAAAATGCACGTAATTAAAGACGCTGGTACCAGTGAACTTGCATTTTAGCTTGAAAAATGAAAAAATCATAATTGCTGAACTAATCAGAAAGGGAAAGACTGTGTTGAATTGACATGTTGGGTTAACTTGATTTAGCTGATGGTGTTTAAAAAGAAAAAAACCAACAGTCATGACAGGTTAGTCACTAATGCAGCTCTTCTGTTCCATTTATTTCACTTCGTAAAAGATAAGGACTCATTTTCAGATACAACTCCTTCTCATCTGAGCATAGAAAACAGACTTCAGAGAATATTATGTCACCGTACACAGCCTCTGTCATGTTATCTCAGTGTGAGCTGCTATTTGCAGGGCAGAGACCCCCCTAGCACTGTGCTGCAAAACAGAAACCTGAGCATCGCACCCTTGTGACCGGCAGGGCGTAGACAGTCCAAGTGTCATAAAATGCACCCCGGATGCTCCCTACAGTGCCATGCTTTCTCCATGCCTCACACACTCGCAGCTGCTGTGATGTCCAGCTTGACAAGTCATTTCTTTCGGTAGTTGATCTCAAGATGCCATTTATCTTGCAAAATAATGATTAATTCATTTAAGTGACTGAATGCAACAATGAAGTTACTGATAACAGATGTTTTTTGCCAATGATGATCTTCATGTGATAGTTTTTTCACTACAAGCATTTTTTTCCCTTCCAGCGTTTCATCGTAGTAACAGTAGAAATTTCAAATACGCTTATTCTTTTGTTTTTGCTCCTGAGTTGCTTGCTATTAAATAATTTTTACTCACCAAATCTCTCTTCTTTAAGTCTAAAGAAAGTGTTTTATATTTAGTCGTTCTTTAATTGACTACAAGGAAATTATTAACTATAATTGTACAAAAAAATCAAATCACATTAAAAGGAAATATGAGAGTAAAAAATGCGTATTATGTACCTAAGACTTAATGCAGCCATGATCGGGTGGGAACCTTTACTTGGCAAATAAGGCAAGTTGAATGATGCTGTAATTTGTAAAAAACAAATCAGACTCTTGATGACACTGTCTCAACATGGACCTCAGCAGAGGCCGCCTACCTCTGATCCAGGTTCTGTCTCAGGTTTCCTCCCAATAAAGGGGAATTTTTCCATGCCTTGTTGGGATTCTTGAATCCTTAATATTGAATTCTTTAATAGTTGGGTCCCTCGTAATTAAGAGTTTAGTCTAGATCTGCTCTTAAATGGTCTTGAGATAACGTTTGTTATGAATTGCCGCTATATAAATGCAGATCGATTGATTGACTAACCTTGTTGACAATAGTCCAGAAATAGCTAAATAACTAGTCAAAATGGACATCTTCTTGCAAGATGCACAGGGTTTAAGGGGTGCAGGGTCTGATTTAGTCAGCGAATCCAGGCCACACACATACACACACACACACACACACACACACACACACACACGTAAACACACTCGAGCTCATACCTATCGTTGACAGGCTTTGACCCTCGTAATCTGCTAGGCCGGAAAGCCTGGTAGAAAGCAGTGGACGGGTTCCTGCATTTTAATGGGGGAGGAAACAGAGACGGGAGAAACATGAGTAAAGGAAGGGAAACATGTACGCAGGGAGAGAGAGAGAGAGAGATGTGAATGAATGAGAGTGATGTGAGGGAGAGCGAGGTGCCTTGAGAGGGAAAGAGAGAGACAGACTGTGAATGAGAGCAGAGGAAGATCCAGACCCAGAGAGGTCAGAGGAAATGATGATACAGTCCAGGTTTCCCAGCTCATTTCAGAAATGGCACAATGAAGCACGACCAAGCGAATTATGGGCATATTTTCCAGAGTCTCCTACTACATATATTACTGCCAATCACTCATTTTTCGATTAAAACGGGAAAAAAAGCAGAACAATTGTTTGTTTGTACATTTTTGATAATGAAATGTCACTCCTGTCCTGTAAAATGTCAAAGGTCTCCACCAATCACGGATGATCTGGACAGGAAGTTAACTCATCTCCCGCCAGTTATTAACGTTTATAAATGTACTGCTACTCTACAACCACTTGAGCAGACCGATTTGGATGATAGAAAGTGAACTTCAAATGGAGGCAGTTTTCCTAACACAGCGACTGAGGGGTGGATAAAATTACGAACCACATCAAATATTTATCAGCATTCAGGTAATTGCTATCAGAGGATGTTAATGATACACCAAGTTCATAATATAACCTGGTGACAAATCTCAGTCCTGGTTATCTGAATCTAAACTAAGCTTGATTACCAACATGCTGAGTGATTTATTTTCAAGCAAAAATGTTTGTGTCATGTTTCGCTGATGACATTTCTCTTCTTTTGGTTATTGCTTGCCTGTAGGGGCTTCACTTGGACAGACACTTCAGCTTCTTTCAGTAATAATAATGCTATGTCTACTACCTAAAAATACTAGTAATGTCTACTACCTAAAACCAACAAAAACTAATTCTTACTCATTTTTACTGTATTGTGTGTATTGATCTCATGTCTCTGGTCTTTCATTGTGAAGCACTGTGGGAAGTCCGATCTAGGAATGCTGTAAATGAACTTTACTTAAATTTGAATTTGGTGAACAATTGGCACATTTGCGCACCATGACTGCATACATTATCAGCTGTATGACAAAGTGCATTTTGAGGCCATAAAAGATTTTCCTGGTGATAAAGACAAATTAAACCCAACTGTAGGCAACATGTAATTAAATAAATTGCGACACTATGTTTCAATGTAAGAAATGCGATATTTAAAATCAAAACAACTTTCAGGTAAGAGCTCTGGTCATAGACAACCAACAAACAGGGAGACAAGGCAAGGTAAAAGTTTACAAACCGCACAAGTGTGCGCTCCTGCCGGGTTCAAGTTCATGTCAGTTAACCATGTGTCTGCACTCTAAATGTAACACCTTCTATAAGAGGCTTGTCTTACAATGAGAGAAGGGGTGGTCTAAAAAATCGTAAAGTGGATAGTTTCACTATATACGAGACCCTGGAGGACTGGAAAACAAAAGCAGGCGAGAGAGAGGAATTCATTTACGAAACTAGAAAAGCGGGGTTAACCATCCACCACTGTATTGGTATCTGTCAACAGTGATTTGCAGCGTTTCCATATCTGAGCCCGTGACAGATTTATCTCTGCCACACCCCGCAAACAGCAGCTCAGGACTTTCGAGTTTCCTCATGCACTGGTGAGGTATTCAGAGACTGTGAGTTTAAAGAGCTCACAAACAGCATACATCAGAGAGCTGAGGCTCAGAGCTGCTGTGTCGAACGAGCCAAAATACCTGGCTTTATTGGGACAGGGGGAGGATTTTGTTCATCGGGCAGAGAGGAGCCAAGACGGAGACATCTGAGGAGAAGCTGAGCGAAGGGCAGGAAGTTAAAAATCAAGGAAGTGGAGGCAGGGGATAGTCAGGAAAAATAGGGAGGTTGTGACGTGTTACCACACCCCCCTTCAGCAGGAATTGTAGGGTTGAAGTAGAGAAGTGAGTTTTTCAGTGCACAGTAGTAAACAGTACACGGCACTGTAAAGGCCACTTTAAAAATCCCACCACACGTGTTTATTTGACCTTTTGCTATTTAAGAGCCTGTGCAGTGAGCACGAAAAAGTGAACACATCAGTGACAAACCTAATACACAAAATGTATCACTCATTTCATTTCTGTAAAATAATTTCTTTGCAGTTGTTTTTTTCCTAATTTTTTTTAACCGTTTTATTTGTTTCTCTGACCTGCAAATTATGTTTTGTTCATGTGTTTCAAAGGTTTAAATAATGTTACCAATCATACACCAAGGCTAATTTTCAGTTTTCTCCAACCTTTTTTTCTTGTGAAATGAAGTAAGCTATTGTGTGGTTTGACTGGTCGGTCACTCACTCAGCATATGGACCCTATCAGTTAGTCATGAGCAGCCATCACTTCATTTTAAGAGATTACAAGACAAGCATCTTGTCTACATCGGAAACACAGTCAAAGCAAAATATCAGCATCACAACAGCAGGAGCTACAGGCCTTCTGGGTGGAAAAGTTTGACAACACAGATCCTGACCTGACCCAATAAATTAAGACACCTAGCATCTTTGCTGGAGGCTAATACTTAAATGACGTTTCAAAGTAGTACCTTAGTGTGCAAATGGTAAAACAGGTAAAATATAGGTGAAGTGCCTCCAGTTCAGGCCACTGCTTGTTAACGTGACTCCTGAGATATCATCTAAATTCTTTCAGGGAGCGTAGTGTTTTTATCCCTCCACTCAGCCCACACCCATGGCTGGAGGCATAAAAACATATGTTTTTGGCATGTCCATCCATCCACCTGTCGCTTTCACATGAACATGATGTCTGAGTAACGCCTTGAGGGAATTCCTTCAAATTTCAAAACTCCACTTGAACTCAAAGATTAACTGATTAGATTTTGGTAAGGTCAAACATGGTCTCACAAAACAGGTTTTTAGCCATAATTCAAGAATTCATGTGCGACAAAAGTTCACACAAATGTCTATTTGGATAAAATTATGACATTTGATATCCAAAAGGTCAAATGTCATAAATTCTGGACATATCTCTTTGCAATTAAAGACATTTTGAGTTCATGCAACAGCACAAACACGTGTAGTCTGTGTACCGTGAGGTATTTTGAATAAGAGCGCCACCAAACAATGTGCTATGTTAAAAGACAAACTGAGTCACCACCCTGCAAAAAGATGCAAAAAAAAAAAAAATGGGTTTCACAGTTGGGTAACTTGCCTGAAGCAAAGTCACACCGCACTGTCAGATCTGAGAGGCCGTTCCCTGCTCTCATTATATGTGCTTGACATAGGATTTAGCAGCCAAAGCCATGTTACTGTCACAAGCCTTTATCACACACAAAGAGCCTATTAAGTCAAATATGCCGAACTGTTTGCAGCAGTATGCAAGGTTTAGATCAGGGGTTCTGCAGCACTGAGAAAAAGCGAGAGATTTTCAATTTTAATGGTTTATTGGTTATGGTTGTTGTTAGTATTAGTATTGTTATTACCAGGAATAAGTCATAGTGATTATGAATTTGTTTCTACATCAGCAGAGCTTCTCTTGCTCGTGAGACTTGAGGTGCTGATTCCCTCTGGTCGCAACTGTTTTGTTGTCTGGCTGCATCCCCTCTCCAATGCTAACTTTAGCAAACAGCACTAGCATTGATGACAGAACGCAATTGCCACAACACTCCTGAGGTGCCACTAGTTGCCATCCGACCAGTAGCTTTCTACAAGTTGTCATTCCTACCCTGACAGACGTGTAGTGTATTATAATGCAGGCTGTTGGAAATTAAATGACTGAAATCCACTGCAGATGATGTATTGCATGCATTTCATGTCACGTTCAGGGGCCACACAAAATGTTTCTGAGGGCCACCATTGGCCCAGGGGGAGCACTTTGACAATCTGTGGTTTAGCATATTATACAATTTGATTAGTTTTTAAATGACTATTTTATGATCTGAAAACATTGTCATTAAAATGCCATGGATTACATGGGATATAACCACGATGGCATAACCATAGTCTGATGAGTTTCCAGCTCCATGTTGTTGAACAGGAACTTATGAAAACAAATATGCCCATAAAAATCCCTGCTAACAGACAGGTTAACAATCATGGCACAACATATTCAAGATGAAGAATAAAGTCTCAAGTGGGATTTTGTCTGTAAACCCCATTCAGTCCTTAAGCTGCCTAAGAAAAGGCTGCTGCATGGGCCTGGATGAACACATGCTCCCTCGTGTCACTTGAGGAAAGCTCCTGGTTTTAATGTAAGGCACACAAATTCAATTTCCTCCTTTTAAAATAACTCAAAAACAAGGGATCTTCACTCTATAGAGTCAAAGAACGTAAGGACAGGCAGCACGACACGTAAGACCAAACACATTGCAAACGCTGGGTTCTAAACTGCAGGTAGCTTTCCTGTAGTTGTTTTTCCTGCAGCGGACTCTTTGATGTTGCTGAATGCACAGAGAGGTTAACTCTGCAGAGGTTTTTGGGCTGATGCCTGCTACAGGGGGAGGCTGAATAAACTGGACAGAGAGATGAGATGTGACCCAGCAGTTGGAGAAGTTCTTCTCATAACGCAGTGATTAGGAGATGCCGTGGGAGAGAGAGAGGAAGAGGCTCAAACGCAAACAGGGACGTGACCCTCTGCATGGGGCCAAGCCTGCAGTCATGCCCGAGTCAGGCAAAGTCCCAGCTGTGCAGCTAACCACCGCTGACAACGCAACCCCGCCCACTCTCCTATGGGAGGCTACATCACGTAGGACAGAGAATAGGAGTTTGTTGGGGTGTTTGTGACTCAACTCAAAAAAACTTCAGTAAGTAAAATCACAGCTTAAGCTTCAGCTATGTTAAAGGCAGGCTTGAACACCTCAAGAAAGACTGGCAAACATGTAAAGTCGGTGAAAGATGGTGAAAATATGTCACACTGATATGAGCATTCTCGAAAGCAGTCGGTGTTAATTTCTGCTCGGGTTACACATAATTGTTACCATGAGTACTGATGAGTCAGTATAATTTAGGATCTGAGGTGGCTCGTTCAGCTGGGCGACAGCTGATACATCAGCCAGGAGCTACAAAGCCACCCTATCTGCTCAATTTCACTTAACAGGGCTCAAGTTCATTGACTCAGTCGGTTAAATAAAGTGTAGAATTGGTTCCTGAAGCGTGACGTCGGCCAAGTGAACTCTGCCACACTATCCCTCAGGACTGTTTCTGTATCTGCTTGTCAGCTGCTGTGTATCAACATTGGCCTGTGACTCTCCACTGACTTTGCCTTGGGTTGAGCAGGCATGCCAGGCAACTGTGGAGCACAGATTGACAAGAAGTACAAAGGGCGAGTAGAGCACAACACCAAGCATGACAAACTTGTTGTTTTTTTAAGATATGATACCTGTTATTACTATATTGACAAGATATATGGAAATAATGGAAAAGGTTGCACATACAATCATCAGTGTGACACTTAGTATACGCTCCTTCTGTTTATTATGTAAGGTCCCAGAAAGAGCCACACTTCCAAACATGGAGGTGTTACTGCAACTGTTCAATACCATACTCTGGCTTTGATCCAAGGGCTTCACGGCTGTTGTATTGCTGGTTGCCTTGGCATTCATATCTCTGTGCAGAAAATAAACTAGCAGATTCCTGTGACAAATCACAACCAACTCCTTTTACATGCCGTACACTGGGTGTGTCTTGTGGGCATTACAGTGAACACCCTATGGTAAACTTTCCTTGATCTAAAGCGTCCTTAGCGTACAGGCAGCATACAGTACCACGGTTCCTTTTAGGTCTTTGTATGGGAGAAATGAATGTCTGTACAGGTAGTGTTCTTTATGTAATAAGTGTTGCCTGGTTTCACTACCAGAGTAATCTGAACTATAGCAGCACATTATGTTTTATTATTTTATCATATACTGAGGAGTTTTTGGCCTCTGGTGACGCTGCAGAGCAAAGCGTTTACAAGAAGGTCCCCCGTATTGGTTGCATGTGTTCCTTCAAGACGTGCACAGTAGAGGGCTATCCCATCAAATATCACTTTTTCCACGAGACCTACATTTTACCACCTTTGGCATCCTCTTACATCCATGAAATGGACATTCCTGGGACTGTCAAACATGTCTGTTGCAACCCTAGCTCAGTGATAAAATGCCAACACACGGCCCTTCCTGGTTTCAGCTGCAGGTGCATTCATTGACAGCACAGGAAGCGGCAGCAGAATATTTTCCATTGTTTGGTATGGAGCTTTTTGGCTGACCTCATTCTGAGCCGGAGCCGGGGGTGGCAAATGGGCAAAGTGGCACATGAGAAGATAGCTAGAGAGCTAAATAGTAGAAATCAAAAAGATGGTGATAAATCTTCAGGACATTCGCAAGGTCTCTTGGTGACAGACCATAAATATTAAGAAAATTACTTTTTTTTTATTTCAAAAAATATATATTTAGGGTTTAATGTGATGTACTTCAGTTAAAATGTGCTGTTGCTTTTCACCTGTGGCCCTATTTCACAGTTGTAAGATATACAAGAATGCTGGTGAAAACTTTCAACATGTTAAACTCAAAGACTGACTCAGATGAAGAGGCATGAAAGTGCAAAAGTTCAGAATGAGCCAGTAGTCACACCTCACCATAGTGCTAACCAGGGGGTCAACATGGCTGATGATGGTTAGCTGCTTCTCATAAATGCTAAAAAGAAGACTGAATGTTACAAGAGCTGATTAAAGAGCTTCAAGAGGATGAAAGGCCCCCCGATTGGCACTATGACAGCTTGAGTTTTTACCGATCTCAGCATTGTTATTGAAGAAATCAAGTGTACAGAGTCTGAATCACGACGGCATGATGCAACAAGCCCAACAAAGAGTGACAAAAGGAAAGCTAGTTTTGTAAGTGGTAGTAGTTCTACACACATACCAACTTAATCACATAATAACAGGAAGCTATTAGTTGGCAGCTAGGAGATAAACGATATCTTTTGCATGGCCTCATTGGCTGAAAAACAGAATGAATACTTGCGACAAAATCCAACCTGATTCTGTGATAAAACAAGGTGCCATCTGTTCCGACACCTCTGTTTCAACTGAGTGAATAAACAGTTATCAGTCTACACAGCCACAATGACTCACGTCCGTTTCCTTGCAGGGGACTGCTCATAGTGAGACAGTGGAGGAGGTGGGGGGGCAGAGACTGGTTCGCTGCTGCTGAGAGGAGACACTCGAGACGAGGTTGACGAGGAAGAAGAGGAAGAGGACAACGGAGGAAGCGTTTGACAGAATATGAAAGCGGACATCAAAGCAGAGCAGGAAACTTCGGTTCTTACAAAACCTGCGCCTTTCTTAGCTGAAGACAGAAAAAAAAAAAAAGCACCCTGAAGAATTTGCATTGCCTGCATAGATGTTAGATTGAACTTGCAGAACAGATATGACCTTAGTTGGCCTTCAGAGCAGGTTGTGCTCGCATTCACTCACTAAGAATGAACCCACCACAGAAACATCACCTCCTGACTGAAGAACAATTGATTTAGTCAGAATACAAAATCTATAACAGTATAGATATCAATACCAAATGTATTAACAAGTCATTGTGTAAGTCAAGAGGCCTGATTCCAGCATTTCTTTGTGATTTGTTAGTAAGACAAAGAAATTAGTTTGGGACTTTTGGTTAATTGAAGACGTCATCTTTGGCTCGATGGAAATGTTTTGACATTTAGAAGAAACAAATAATTGATCAGTCGAAATGTTAATTGCAAGATTAATCAACAATGCCAATTATTGTTCATTGTAGTTAGTCAGTATATTGATCTAGGATGTAAAATGGGCAGACATTTCAATTAAAATAAGTATTTTCTGCTGCAAAAAGCATTTGCAGTCACATTAGATGCTTGAATATTTTGCCAATGTGTCAATATAATACATCTATTAGGTTTTAAGCTAATCTTTTTGGAAAAAAATTGCTGCGCTGCATGGTTCTCATTTGTCCCATGCTGTAACTTCTTAAAATCGATAAACATTAAGTTTAGAATCACTGACAGCTACACTTTTAAATTAGCCTGGCTGATACACATCATACTGGCATACATGTTGACCACTAAATAACAAGAAATATCAGCACAGAAATGCCAAAGCTATATTTGAGGTTGTTTAGAAATGGTATTACCATTACATATATATCCATAGAGAGAAATTAAATTCATGTTTTAACAGTGAATTGCCCAGTACAGTATATATCTTTTAGATAAATTTAGAGGATCCTTATATTGGTGAATTTGGTGAAATTAATATCAGCCAATGTTTTCCTATGCCTGGCTTTAGTATCACTTTCTTTCTTTGTTGGAGAAATGTGGAATCCACAAATTCAAAACAGTAAAAACTAAATTCAAGGGTTACCTTTAGTCATAACTGAGGAATTTTAACCCTTTTTATTTTCTATGCCAGAACAGGCCAGGCCAAATCTGCTTCAGGTATGCACTTTATCCTAGAAGTGCTTTGTCTCATTGTGCGTGGACTTACCCACAGACAACCCCGGAGGAAGAAGTTTGGAACAGATTATAAAAAAAGAAACAATGTAGGCAGTGATTGGTAAATGAAAAGAAACACTCCCTGACCGTGGAGACGCCAAGAAGAACCCAAACATGAGCACCCCCTAAAATTTCCAATTCACTCTCTCTTTAACTTGGAGGCTCTCTACAAGTCTTTCAGCCAATCCCACACTGTCATACCACACACACACACACACACACACACACACACAGGAATAGAGAACAGATGAACAGTCACAGGCACCAGTGGGCCTGATCAGTCCGCGACACCCATTGAAAGCAAGCGTGAGCCCAGAGAGAGGATGGATGACTCAAATGCAGCTGCCTGCCATGCTTTCCACACATCCTCATTACTCACTGTTCAGTCATCTCTGGCTCCGGGTGGCCCTAGGCACTGAAACCCCGTTGTTCAGCCCTTGCTTCCCACTCTGGGAGACTGAATGGCTGCAAGACATAGCTCTACATTTTCTACAGCAACTGGGCAGCTCATTTAGAGCTGAAGACATTTATATGCCACATCCCTCCTGTCAACACACTGAGGTCTGCTCAGTGGTCAGCTTTATTGATCGATTTATTATTGTTTATCATCAAAAATCAGAGACAACAGCGAAAAGAAACTTTGAGATGTGGCCAGTTCTGCTCAGTAGTTGTCAAGAAATTGCATCTGAGCTTGCAAAGTCGCATAAACAGTCTTTGAACTTTTCTCTCTTTCACTTCCTCGATTTTATTTCAGAATGTCAAGACTTTACTGTAAACCTATGGCAAGACAACAAAATCAGAAATGCGCGGAAACACGGAAGCACCATGATTATCATGAGGGGTTCTGTTTTCACTAAAAATATCTTACTGCAAGAGAGTTAAAACAGATTTAAGTCCTTTAACAGACCGCCTTCCATGGTGCTCTGCATGCTGCAGTTTTGGGCCAGCAGATACAGCAGTATCCATATAAGCCGATGCCACAAGACAGCACCACATTGGGGTGTTAGAGGAGGAGCTTAAGGCTACAGGTGGCTTCCGTTTGGGTGAACGTCACCATAATGAGTAGTTAACTCCTTTTTACCATGCTATTGTTGTGGTATGAAAACAGCCTGCATCACTGTTTTTTTTTTTCTTTGTGAGCACAAGAGCTGCAACCAGCAATTATTTCATTACTGATTCATCTGCCCATTATTTTCTTGTTTACTCGATCGGTAATGTCTTCAGATTGCTCCTTCCTTCTTATTACTCACTCCCCAACTTTGTTTGCAAACCACAAAGTACGAGCCATATTTTGCACTCATTTTTCATTTAGTGAAACTGGTCAGCACCCAGCAGGCATCACCGACTGTTAACATGGAAACTCTTGTTGGGTCTTAGTTCTGAGGTTAACGCGGTAACTTTTTAGGCTTAAAATAAGTCTTATTTTTGACAAACTGTATAACTTGCATTATACTAATAAACACTGGCTGACCACACGAATGACCAGTCTAAAATGTCTTTGTCAACTGGCGCCTGGTCCGTTATCCTTACTCTATGAACATTTAGCATTTTTCGAGCTCAGGAAAACACACATGGAACCAAGATGTAAAATAGACATGCTAATTTTGCATATTTCCGATTGAATTCTTAACTTGTTAACATCCCAAGCCAAAGTTATGACACATGCACTGGAGGATTACGCAATCCCCCAGCTCAATGCAGCCCTCCTTCTCCATGTGGAAAGTACAGACTGGTAACAAGGGCCTGTCAACAGGTTTACTCTTTGGTCAGAGGGCTTCCTTTGACATTAGTCAGTGCATACTTAACATGCTGTAACCTCTCTGAAGAGGGGGTCTAACCTGTTCTGTACTGAGACCATTTTGGGAAAGACAACAAACATCAACAGTTTGCACACACTGTCCTCATTCCTGGAACAGCCTGCAACATACTCTGCGGCTGATTCAATGGCCTTGCTTCCAGCACAAACTGAGTTAGTTATGGTAGGCCGCCAGGAGCGTGGTTGTTTACTTGCTTTGGCAGGTCCACTCTAATTGGAAGTGATCCCCTGACCACATCTTGCTGAGATAACAGGGTGGGTCCTGCTATGCTAACTCATTCAACCACTTTGCCTCACACCGCTGGCTTCTTTCAAAAAAATTCATAAAACTGGCAAAATATAACAAACCTGACATCTTTCAAAATTAAACAAAATTCACTTATACCATTGCAAAATGAGGAGCGCAAAACCATTATTCTTGTTCTGTTTCTGTGCAGGACAGAAGCGCCGTCTTTGAGAATAGGACCAAATTAGTTGAAAACCATTAATGAGCACTATGAGCTTAGTTCCAGGAGACATCATTAAAAGCCAACTCTGCTCAGTTATTATGCTTGTAAAAAAAAAAAAAAAAAAAAAAAAGCTGGTGATTGCTCAACACCAAAACTTTCACCCTAATTTAAAAGCAAAGACTGGAGAGGTTTGTGCATGAGCTGAAGCTTCTCTCTTGATTAATTAGACGAGAAAAAACAATGGCGTGAATGGGAAGTGAAAAATTGCATCAGCAGTTTAGAAGCAGAGAGGGAGAGCGTGTTAACAGGTCAGTTAGGGATAAACAAAGAACAAGAGCCGGAGAGACAGAGCAGCCACATTAGAGTGGGACAGACAGGAGGCATGGCCAGTGGTCCAGCCCAAAAACAGAGCTGGTGCAGACCCGTCTGCTCAGGCCGCAGCGTCCCACAATCACAGCCATTCAGGGCTCCTGGAATGTGTCCCCTGGAAGTTCAGGCAGGTCAGCTATCTGTGGAAAATAAGCTGCTCCCTTGTTTCCAGGCACTGCTGCAACCAAACTACAACCCCCAATACACACACACAAACACACCCCCCAAACCAAACCTGAGTCTCCATCCTACCCTGTCCTCGCTGCCTCCCCCTTTGTGTTAAACTGTCAAACTGCCAAGAGGTAAAATGGAAGCAGCACAAGTACTGAACATGCACACAGTCAGATAAACGATCAATGGAGGCTGGCTCAGACAGACCTTTTCCAATATTCATCTTAAAACTCTAATATATCTCTGTCCAAAAGATATTTTTAGACTAAATTATCTGACAATAAGAACAGACTTTTATAAAATGTGTCGTTGCAAGTCATGAGCAACAGTGAGGGCTAAAACTCTGCTCATTGACCCAACTGAAGCAATGAAACACTGAAACTGTCTCTTCAATGGTGTGACAGTATGCTTACGAGACCCAGGCAGAAAACTAAATTAAGATGATATCGTCAAACCTTTTTAAAGAGATTTGACAAAATACTGTCTAAAAGGCTATGTGTCTATATTGGCCTCAGATTTAGGGCTCAACATTTACAACAAAGGCATGTCACAATTACCTCAGTCTCAGATCCCAGTGTCAATGCACAACATGTCAGAACTGAACATATGTGTTGTAGAAAAGGAGGATTAATTGGACAAACAAAATCATTGTTAGATTCTTCTTTATACCTTGCAGCCATTCACCACTTCTTGACTGACAAGTAAAACACTGTTATTCTGACACAAAACAGTCATCTGAAAGCCATTAAAAGAGCTAACCATCTAGATACCTGCTAAGCTCCGACTAAGCTTCAAGTCAATCCAGTGTTAACGTATATTAGCAGGCGCCTGCTTCAAAAGACTGCCAACCTCAGCAAAGGTTGTCCTTTGTCACTATTACCCAACAACATTATTACTCTCTACCAGTGGCAGAGGTACCACTGTTTTCCCAGCTGCAGGTAAGACTGGACCAACCCCGTTTAGAGGTGGACAACTCACAGTTTTCACAAAGCTGAACTAGCTCACACTTTGCAGCTGACCTTTCATAAAGCTTCCGATCAGATTACAACTTTATGTGACATTCAGTGTGCGTAAGGAGAAATTAATCTTGTGTGTATTTGAGTTTCCACAATTGCATGGTGACATCATATGTCGGCTATCATTATATTTGTAAATTTAGCAGCTGGTTTACTTTCCTTTTGTTGGCCCGAGGTCATCGGCTTGTTTGCTGATAGAAGCGGAGTCTTTTAACTTGGCGGAAACAAACTTTAGTTTATAAAACCATGCTTATGACTTGATGACGGTAGGTTAAAATCCCCATACAGACTGGGAACAATAACCTTCACTCAGGCTTTTATATTTCATACTCTTCAGTAGCCAACAGCAGACTATGGCCAAACTGGGTCGCTCTCAAAAGTGAATGAGTATATATATATGCACAATAGGTGAGGCAGGGTCATTTTGAAAAGGCCTGCAGCTGCAGACCTACTTGTAGTCATTCAAACTACCTCCATGCTACTCATGCTTCAACATTACTAACTCACAAAAAACTGTAATCCTTCTGAGGAAGCTATCATTTCAGCCTTGGAAAAAAGTCAAACAGTTTTCCAGTAAGACTCGGACACTGAGACTGCCTCCAGGAAAAATGGAGCAATCACCGGTGTCAGGCTGTTGTGGAGAGTGACGGAGGGTGGAGGGCGAGCAGGCCTCTAGCACACACTTCAGGTAGCATAGGAAGAGTGAAATGGAAGCAAGAAAATGTAGTAAAAGGTGATTCTTGCCACCACACACTTTTTAAGTAAAAAGATAAATAACTATAATACTGCAGAGCACCAATTCACCCCATGTTGCTTGTAAAAGCCCCTTATTTCCCTGTGAATTAAATGGAAATTTAAATCTTATCGAGTGGCCTAAATTTGTGCATATCTTTTTTGTCATTTCAGTGATGAGCTGCGTTATATTTTCAGACCGAGTGGGTTCACTGTGCCTTCTGGTTAGGGCGGTAAACTGTGTCATGCCGGTGTGCTGAGTGTGGCTGGCAGTGCTTGTACCAGCAGCCTGCAGGTTACTGTCCACATGCCTAGTTACACATTGCTGCGGTCCAGTGGTTACATGCCAGTTTATTCTGACACAGGCTCCTCATGACCTTGTTTTCTTTTTCAATATCAAAATACTCCCAAAACATGCGGGCTTTTAAGACATTATCTTTGTGCCACTTCCACTTCCCCCACAAACGCGGGGAGGTGACGAGCGCTGGGGCTGCTGGTGTTGGGTAACAACTTACACACAACAATTAACTGGTGTTGTGCATTAAATAATAATTAACATTGAATAATGTCTTTAACTGAGTATTTCTGGTGAGGATGGCTATGTTTAATCCACTAGTGGACTAATCGCACACATCCCTATTGCCAGAGCTCATGACTGAACTTCACATTGTCGAAGGAGTTCGGCGTCAACTGCGCTGACATCATAAGAGCAGTATGACTCAACATATATCAACAACATATCATCAATCTTTCCTCCAGTGACACATGAAATGCAAGGAAACAGATTAATCGTTTGGGATATACACAATTTGTCAATATTTCTCATTCACCTTAATCAGATGAATCAGTTTTATTTCAGCTCAGTTGTTGAATAAAATGTGATGATGTACATTAAACTGTGTAGTAGAATTAACTTCAGACTGCATTTCCCTCCACTACACAATCAGACTACCATTGTTCCTCTGTTTGAGAAATCAATTATGGATTAATAATTAACATTCCTAATTGAGGGAGCTCTGTCCTGGGAGAAGTAATTGAGTTAAAGGCCAAGTGCTCCTATTGAGGGAAACCAATTTGTCCCAGGGGCAGCCTCATCACTTTATTTGGCAGAGAAGCAGCGTGCTGAGCAGATACGATAACCATTCCAAGCTGAGGGGAAATCATTTTAATCTCTCGACTCCACCCCCACAATGCTTTGTTCCACTTTGGTGATGCACTCTAATTCAAAACAGAACCAAACAATGAAACTTGGAGCGGATTCCTCGATGAGGCTGAGCTCGTGCACAGAACAATGCACCTCTGACGGAGGAAAGTTTGAAAATATGGGTCCCGTTATACTGGGGTGTGTTTCTTGAAATATGTTTGTTTAGTTTTTTTGATCCTCACGGAGATTTACAGGAACATTACGAGTTAACAAGGCATTTTAATTACAAGTGATGATAGTTTAAATTATGCCTATAAACCGCCAACTTGCCGTTGGGCCTCTCAACCTCGCTCAAAACTGCACAAGTTTTGAGGTTAACCAAAATATAACATATGTGTGTGTATACATGTGCACATATGCAGGATGCAGACTCAGTATAGAAGAATTTGTGAAAAGCAACAAAATGCTCTTCTCATTACTTATGCAAAGAGTACATGGTCTTATCCAGTCTTAATATTGTTTTCATTATAGATTAAACTACTGGTCAAAGTTTTATTAAAACTGACGTACTTGTCTTTGATTTCTCCAGTTCACTGGCCACAATGTTATTGTCCAGTATGGTTGGTTTATAGTTACCAAGCATGCTGATGCACTGTACAAAGTTTGGTGCAAAGTGATCAAAAAAAAACAAAAAAAAAAAAAACACCAAGAGCATTTTTAGCAGAAACTCTTTTCAAAAGAACTTTTTTTCTTTTTTTTTTTAAAGCTTGGACAGCTGTTCAATTGACATGAATGGTGTCAGATTAGGTCAATCGGGTTTTTCAAATGTCAATTTGGAATTCCATGCAATTCAGCACACATGAAATGCCTCTCTAGAGTCATTTCAGACTACCAAAAGCCGCTCATGTACAAGCCGTTACATGGTCATCTATCATAACAAAATGACAAAGTGCACCAACCCACATCCACAGGACAGGAAAGTACAGTTTTTGACCTGTGTGGTGTCCCCTATTGGCTGTGCTAAGTGAAAAGCAGCAATTTGGTAATCCTTCCCACGCAACCCAATGAGTTATGGTCCGCTTGAATTGAGGTCAGGTTTGTGTTATAACAGGCAGGTTGTTTCTCTGATGGCACCATTTTGCTGGAAAATGGTTACAAAATGTGACTGAAGCATTACTGGCTGTGCAGCAATTTTGTTACAAGTTGAAGAGAAAAAGTTTAAAAATTTGCTCCAAATATTTATGCAGATTAAGCGATTAGATTTAGGATGTGGGGATTCAATTTTATTACAAAGGCCTAACATACACATTTACACTGTAATTATATACGCCCTATGTGGCTGCTTCATAAAGTTTTTTTGGTGTGAATTTTATGGATGCTATGAGGAAGAGTGCATAGAACAAGGAGGAGAAGCTTTAATCTCTAACAGGTTAGCAACAAGTCAGCAATTCGTTAAGCTGATGTGTCAACATGGACATGGGCAGGCCTAACAAGGACTCAAGTCTGAGAGCAGAGCAGAAGGCAGACACTGTACTGCTGATTCAGTCTGGCCATGTCATCGCTGCCCCAGACACAGTGGCTTACGTGCCTGCTATCATTGTCACAGGTGTGTGTGTGTGTGTGTGTGTGTGTGTGTGTGTGTGTGTGTGTGTGTGTGTGTGTGTCCGTCTGTCGGTCCTCTCCACCTTCCCAACACGTCCTGTCCTGCTGCCAGCATCACCATAGCTACACAGACAGCCACTGATGTCACTCCCCTTTCTCTCACTCTATCTCTCTCTCAAACACACACACACACGACTAGGAAAAGGGCACTGGCTGTTCCTCTGATGAAATCAGGGACAACATGCAATGTTTCCTCCGCACATAATCAACGCATATGTGATGCTTGTATGATAAACTCTATTGGTTTACCAAGATACTTTATTTGAGTAGCTTCAGGAATATCTGCACTATGAGCAATAAAAATCAGGCCTCAACCTCCGAAAACAGACACACAAATACACACCTCCTCCTCTAGCTGTAACACTCATAATAAGCACTGAAGAACAGAACAGAGCACAATGATAAACACTGAGGCCTACATAAATACAGGACAGACTAGGTATGTGTGTGTGTGTGTGTGTGTGTGTGTGTGTGTGTGTGTGTGTGTGTGTGTGTGTGTGTGTGTGTGTGTGTGTGTGTGTGTGTGTGTGTGTGTGTGTGTGTGTATCCCTAGTCTCATCTGGGTCATTTTTGGCTCAAACATCACCCCCCCAACTCTCCTGTGCTTTCTTGGAATGGCAAAGAGTGGCAACACTTCAGCTCAAGCTCTCCGACAGACCCTAAAAATAGCTGCCGTCAGTGTGTACATTAGAGGAGAACTGTAGGCAAGTGAGGATTCTGTATTTACAAGGGTTTAAAGTTGGGAGGCTGGGATCACTGCGCAGGGCAAGTATGCTAACCATGGCTTCTCGGCAGACAGGAGAATAAAAAACGACTGCCTATGTTTGGGACGCTATTCCGCTCTCAGCTGTAAAACGCAGCTTCTGCGTATGTTGTAACTTATCCAAGTGCTTGTTAACGCCCCCTAAACCCAAACAGCCTGTATGGTTGAATGGAGGATTGAGGGAGGGGTCTGTGGGTGTCTAAAGAGGCGAGTTACTATCCAGTGTTGTGTGGGCTGCCTATTAATTACAAACTGAATATTGCTCCCGTCTCTGTCAGTTTTCATTGGCTCACTATCCCTCTAATCCCTCCTTCCTCACAACTTACAATTTTACACTTGAAAACAAAACTGACAAAAACATATGTAGTGCGATATTATTCTTTAAGTACAACCAAACACTTCTGGTTATGGCGTGCCTAATTTTGGCACTGGTGAAGGGAGAGACTTTCTCCATAGTGTGAAGTAAGACCACACCTCTGTAAAATGCAACAAGAATGTTTAATATGAAGGTAATATGAATGTTTAATATGAAGGTCCAGATACACACAATCTAATATTAGTGCTTCTTCTGCTAAAGACTGTAGCTTTTCCCCCCATAAACTAAGGCCAACCGATATCCATACTATAATAATAATCGTACTATTGATTGCACACAGCTGAACAAAAAAGCAGTAAGCGATATTACCAAAGTGGACTCATTTCACTTTTTTTTTTACATTATATCCTCTTACCTGTCCTCATCCACGTCCATGGTAATATGGATGCCAAACAGGCTGTTGACCGCAGGGGTGGGCAGGTTGAGGCCCTGGCCAATGAAAGGCTTAACACCATCTTTCCCTGGCACCATGCCGGCACTGGGTTGAGGTAGGGCGTCAGACTTCTGCCTACTATCTTCTGCCTGGTTACTGAAGCCGGAGGGAAGGCCTGTTGTGGCTCCTCCGTGGGCTCCCTGGGGCTGGACAAGTCCTCCTGGCGGGGTGTTGGTGGTACTGGGCACTGTGGCAGGTGCATTCTGGACACCGCTGTGGGAGGTGGTGGTGGTGGTGACGGAAGGGGCAATGCCTATCCCTCCTGAAGGCTGAGTCTGGTTGCCAAGCTGCTGTTGGCCACTTCCTGGAAGGATGGGGGCCATGGCTGGTGCACTGCCAACTTGTAGATGGAGGCTCTGGGCTGAGGCTGCCTCTCCGCCCAGCCCATGGGCTCCTGGACCAGCAGTGGAGATGAGAGGCGAGGCGACCTGGCTGGTTGGAGGGAGGGCCGACCCAGGAAGGTTCTGAGTGCTTGAGCCAAAGTGCTGCTGACGATAGTCGGCCTGGCCAGCTGAGAGGCCAGTGGGATGAATAGAATAGGCAAACTGCTGGGCCTGCGTGGCAGGAGGCATGATGGGAGACTTATGATGCATGGCACCGTGGTGCACACCATTGAGGCTATTAGAGAGGAAGTTTTGGGGAGCAACAGGCTGCATATTGACCTGAGCCTGTTGCGGTTGCTGTGATGCTGTAGTTGTATACCCTGTGGGCTGAAAGGCACTTGCTCCGCTCCCTATCTGAGGAGCCAAGCTGTAGCCTTGCTGCAGAGGCTCTGAAGGGTGAGGGTGGGCGGGGTGCCCGATGGAGTAGCCACTGTCAGCGGTGTTCTCCAAAGCCTGTGCAGAAAAAGCACTGCTAGTGACCACAGAGTTACTGGTGGTCCCTAGTCCACTGTCCCTGTCCACACTGTGATCGAGGGTTACAGCTGGCTTTATGTTATCCACAGTTCGATTGACATTTGAATCTGAATCTCTCTCATAGAAGTCAGTGCATGTCCACCTGCCCCGTCTGAAGGGCTCTCCGGTACCATGGTCAAGTTTGATGACCCTGAATCGGGAACTACAGCTGGTGCTCACAGGAGTTGTGTGAGCCACGTTGGTAGAGACAGTGGCAGCAGGGGCCGTGCTGATGGCTGTCGACTGATGGGTAGCTGGGGAGCTTGAGACAAAGGGCTGGGCTGTAGCTGCCACAGGCACATTTCCTAAATTATGTGGGGTGACACGACCAGTGCCTATACTTTTATAAGAGAGCCCCCCGTTGACAGGACCTGTGGTCGGCGGCTGGCCCTCCTGGGTCTCTCCTACGTTGTTTAAGGTTTCCTCGGATGAACTCCTCTCACAAACACCCTGGTCGGCCCGAGAGACGTCAAATATTTCCGACGACACGTCCTCTGTCCGGGACTCGTCCGGATCGTCCAGGCTCTCGGTGTCGTCGGTGATGCTGCTGGCTGCCACCTGAGCCTGCGTTACACTCGTGATCTGGAAGCAACTTTTCTTTTTGGCTGGCATTTTCGACATGTTGACTATCTGCGTCAAGCCTGTCTGCTCCCAGATAAAACGGAGTGCTGGACAAATGTCTTGCGAAGTAATTCACAGCTGAAGGATATGACACAGACACGTACCGTCACAGGACATTTCCATACTGTTCCTCTTCCTCTCTCGTGTCGGAGAAAAGTGTCACAACCAGGGCCAGACCCTGCCAAACTACCGAAACGTTCAGCGGTGTCCGGTCACAGCACACGGCCGACTGCTGCTCTCCCTCTTCGGCCTCTCTGACACCCGGTCGGCCTTCCTTCTGTCCCGGCAGCGGAGTTGCAAACAGGCCCTTGTCAAAGTTCTTGTTCAGCAGCTGCCGCCGGTACTTTAGTCTGAGGCGGGCCCGGTCTCGCAGCCCACTCTTCTCTCTCAGCTATATTATGTATTTCTCGCCGACTAGCAGAGTTAGCTGATGTTAGCTAGTTTTCCCTACCTCGGCACCAGCATGTGCGACATCATGATGTAAACAAATCCACGGGCTTTTCAAAAAGAGTATATAATCCAGCAGTAGGCAGAAAAGACGTCTCAAAGTCGGTGAAGTTTTGCCTCTCTCCGTGTGGACAGCTCACATTTGGCAGCTGCTACTAGCAGCTAGCTGACAGATAACCACTTTACCACAGCGGCAGTGAGCTAACAGGCAGCTAACTCCTGCCTGCCGCTCTTCTAACCCAACCGCTCCACAAGATGGCAAGAGCGAAGTGCATCCTGGGTACAGAGGTCAAACTTCTGTTATCGAAAATATAAACACATTAACTTTTGAATATTTTGTTTCTTTTAAGACCCGTTTCTGAAATTATTAAGCCTGTCGACAATTTTGAATTAAAAAGAAAAATAATAACTCGGTCAAAAACTATTTCTGCAGTCGTCACTTCCGGTTTACATCCCACCGCGTCCTCCAGCCGCAGGCAGATGTTAGTTTTCAGATGATGAATTGTTCATAATTTGGTGATTATGCATCGGATAATCTTACAAATTACAGATACATTTTAACGGGTATACATGAGTATTTACAGTTTCTCATAGGACTGTAATCGTGTGAAACTCAGTGTCCTTAAACTTCGCCAAACTTAAACAGCTGTCCGTGTTTTTTGAAGCATCTTATTAAATACTTGAATATCTACTCGGGATTTAAATCTGAAACATTCATTCTGTAAAAATGCAGTCAAAAGGCGCCACAGATCTAAATCAGTCACGGCAGGAGATGTTTTTGAATGAATCACTTATCTCCGGATAATATTAAAGCCTATTCAGACACAGCTCACTTGGCATAAGGTAATGTTGTGAATGTGATAGATAGATAGATAGATAGATAGATAGATAGATCTTTTCAGCTGAAAGTTATTCACCAGCACACTAACACATTCATTGTAAGTATAATACATGATTTGGCCAGTTGCCATGTCCAGGAAATGCCTCATACATATGGGCGATGACTATTGTGACCTCTAAGCGTGCAGCATAAAACAGACCACATTCGATCATTATGAAAATGACATATATGTTTTGATATTGCATTTCTCTCCAGTTTTAACTTTTAATTCTTGTGTTTGCTTTGTCATTAGAGGCCATTGTGTATGACAGAAATTTTATATACGCCAAAAAACAGATTTGATGTCCACTTTCCTCTCTGAGGTACATCTCCAGTGGTGTAGCCTGAAGCTAATTACTGCACCTTCCTTCAATTCAATTTGATACTTGACATTTGACCGCTACTTCTGCTTTGGAAGGATTAAAGATGACTTATCATTGCTTTAGACAGAAATGATAGGTGTGACACGGCTCTTATCAGGAGACTGTAATACTGCCCAGGTGATTTCACAATTCACGCCTAAATTCATATGACTAACATGACTCATGTGTAACTAAATATGATCCCCACCATCAGTTAAACCTTTTCGATAAGAGGAAATATTTCCAAACAGATATTACATCGGCATTTTAGACACTCAAAGTGACTTGTTTACCCACTTTCACCCATACTATGTTAATGACTTTATCCCCTGATGGTGACTCATTAGCAATGAACTTATGACTAGAAGTTATATCAAAGGCTTGGGCTCGGCCGCACGACAGTTTGTCACAAGATCAACACATGACACAAAGAAAAAGAAATAGACCATGATGTTGTCCTATGTTTAGTGACATCAGCTCTAATCATGATGAAGCATGAATCAAGAATTTAAAAAAGGTTCACTTTGGGACATGCTGGTGGTTTTGGGGTTAAAGGCCATGGAATCATTAAGTCCCCGGTTAAAGTTCAGCTGGGGACCTTTGTTGCACATCTCTCCCCTCATTTCCTGTCAGCCCTTGTCTGTCACACGTGGACAAAAATACCTCCAAAATAAAAAAATTGCACTACTTCATCATGAACTGCTGCTCAGATCTAGATGCAACACTGAGAACATACATGTCAGAAATTCCCTGACGGAAATTTCAACCTAATTTGGCCTCAGTAAAAGATCACTGGTTGTGAAAATCTAATGTAAAATCCAGATTGTAATACACACAGGAGAAGTTTGTGGAAGTTCTTGTTTCAATAAAAACTAGTACAAGTCCTGCATAAAATCATACTTAAGTATTCTCCTAAAGTATTATCAGGTATAGTATCAAGAGTAAGTACTCATTATTCAGTATGTCAGTTATTATATGACATTTTACAAATGATTCAATAGATTATTAAGCATTTAATTACTAGATACATAATTCCAATAGTGGCATTCTAATAACATAGCTGCTCAAGGCTGAGTTGCTTTTTAAAAATGTTATATAATGTTGGGTATATTAAGCTAAAAAAAAAGATCATATTTCATAAATATGGTATCTGTATAAAATGCCAATCTGCTAATGTTTAGTTATAGTTGTCAAATAATTGTGAAAAGTAAAATGTACAATATATTCTACTGAAATGTTGCGGAGTAAAGGCAAAAATATGGAAGTACATATACCTCAAACTCAGTTTCCACTGTTGTTCAAAACCAAATCTGTCCTTCTGTGCTCAAAGTAAAACTGAAGGCGTCCATTTGGTCGAATGTTAACCTAAAAGAGTAAAACATCTCATATTTATAATATGATTTTACACAGTGAAGCCAGTTTTTGAATGTAACGCACAGAAAAGTTAGTTCACTTTCTAATTACCCAGAATTGCAAATTTTACACAGGATTTATAGGTTTGCAATATGAACACCAAACAACACTTGCTGCCTTTAATGTAATAATACAAAACAGAGCTTTAGTTGTAGACAGTGGCAGTAACAATATGAACCCTGGAGGACGATGTGGTAATAACGGGGTTAGTGTAATGCTCAAAGACACTGAAAGACTCCAGGAATCAAACGTGTGACCTCTCTGCCTCATCTTTTAAAACAACAGGTCACTTTCCCATTCTGCCCTTGTTTTATTTTATCGCAGTTTTATTGCTCTTAAAAACTGCATATCTGTGTGAGAGAGCAATACAACCAACCATAATATTTCAATGAAGTTTTTTACATGGGTGATGAAGAGTTAGGTTGAAAATAGCTCCTCTGTATTACTCCCCTGACAAGACTGACTAATCATTGAATTACAAAGTTACATAATGTCCGGATGCAGACTCACAAGGTCTGTCTGACAAAAACAATTTCATACAGTCCTCAGATAAGGCAGAGGAGATGGAAAACAACTCAGTTCATATGCAGGTTGGCACACAGTAATGAAATCATTTTTTTATTCCACTTGCATATCATACAGGGTGGAAAGGAAAATGAAATGTAAAAATATTAGGACTCAATTTCAGTAAACACTATACAAGTAGATTTATTTCTCAGTTTGTGGAAATACTCAAAAAGATAGCAAAAAATTGTGAAAAAGCTTCTAAATTACTGTCATGAGTTCACATGTAATTTGATTTTGAGTGGTACACAGCCCACACAGCAGGGGCTTTCAAATTATTTCAAGATTAGATATGTTTTTATTAGCCAAACATTACTTCTTACTCCTCTCTAAATGGACCAGGAGACAACTCCCTCTAAAAACAATGTTGCGACATCAGCTCCAGCAGGCCCTCTATACTTAGACGCCCTCCTTTAGTAGCGGGCTGTGCGTGGGCTTTCCCAGCCCCAGCCAAAGTGTTTGTATAGCTGGCTGTGTTTATTTACTCTGGTCTGAGGGCGAAGACTACCAGGTTGTGCTGCGGCGCGTCACAGTCCAACATGCTGGGTCCACTTTCATTGGACCACCGCAGCAACAAGTCAGGTGTTGTAGTGCTGTATTTTGGGGCCTGGGGTCCTGGCCAGTGGTCACTTTCAGCAGCCCAACCTGGGAGACCTCTGGCCTTTAGCAAAGCACTGTGGGGCTCTGAGCACACGATCAACAAACAGACTGACCAAATATCACTCAACACTTGCTAAAAGAAGGGCTTCCCCAGAGGAAAGGGCACAAGGGGTTGGTTCAGGGCAACTTGACCAACCTGAAACTGAAATAATGAAATATGCACGTGAACCTTGTGCATGGTTTCAGGTTTATGGGGCAGCTTTTCCAAAGAAACACACTGGCTTGTTAGTTTTGACCTGAACCATTTATTTCCCTCTGTCTGACTGCTAATAAAAGTAAGTGTTAAATAAAGTGAATTTACCATCACGTGTGTGCTGCCCGTTCACAGAACAAGCTCTGAGTTAAAGTCTGGTGTATTTTTGTGGATCATTGGGTGTATTTTTCTGCTGAGGTATGTGTGTTCATCCTGATATTTCTCACTAGGGCCCTACCTCATGAATTCCTTCAGAGGCTGCCTATTGGGGGATTCATAGTTCAGTTATTACACAAGATTATATAATGCTGTAAGTGAGTTAAACATAGCTTAAATCCAAAGAATGTGCCTGGACATATGATTGAACAGGGTGGGAACAGCCTCCAAAGGCTGTCGCTACACAGAAACGAAAACATTTTGACGATTAGCAACCTCTTTTTACACCCTTAGTCCATATGATAATTAATCATTTTGATCATTTTGGCACGGGGGCAACAACTAACAGGGAACACTCCTACTTCAACAGGCCAGTAAAGCAGATGAAAATGTATGATTGTGCCATCAGATGTTTATCATCGCTAACTGACTTGTTTGTGTAAAATTTCTTCCACCTAACTGCTTTCACGGGCAAAAACACGTTCAGTATAACGCAATTACATTCCCTGGAATTAGTAAAACAAAAAAAACATCCACTTTTGAGCTTTTAACTGAACTGCAGTGTCACATCCAGAGACATCTGAGACTGTGACTCACAAACGCACATGAGAAGCACAGCACCTTACTTCATTTTCCATGCCTATTTATCCTTTTTATCTTATATTTGATATTTTTTATATATTTCAAGTTGTGTATTTGACCTTTATATTTCTCCAGTGTGTATTGGTACTGCACACTGAATCTCATAGTACATGTGCAATGACAATAAAGGCATTTATATTTGCATTACAGACATTTAATGACACGATGAACACAAAAAGGTTTGGACAAAGTTCTTTTAGACGTAGACCGTTCAAGTCCAGAAGTGGAGTCTTTTTAAGTGGTATTGGTGGTGGTGGTGTACTATAGTACATCATACTGTATGGG
The DNA here is from genome assembly GCF_042242105.1 of Pempheris klunzingeri. Taxonomy (NCBI): domain Eukaryota; kingdom Metazoa; phylum Chordata; class Actinopteri; order Acropomatiformes; family Pempheridae; genus Pempheris; species Pempheris klunzingeri. Next base: position 17,223,800 of record NC_092017.1, on the reverse strand, counting down.
TTTAGTAACTGTGCAAGCCATAACTTATTTTCATGTTAATCAAACCATAGAGTGACCCCTTGTGCCTTGTAGCATTGTATCCTCAGCAACACTAGAATATGTTTAAATTCCCTCATCACCAAAATCACAAGCTAACAAAAACAAGGAGTGCAAAGTTCAGGAGCTCGGCATCTTAAAATCCCAAACAATACAGGAAATAATGCCAATTACCCTGAAAACTGAGGAAAATAAACACAGAGAAGGTGAAACAACATTCCTGGTGAGGACAGATTTTTGAGCTGTAATCCTGAATGGGACATAGTTCTGAATCATTATGTAAAACAGCAGCAACGTCAGAAGAAAACAGAAATGTCCCTCATTCGAGCGCTTGACCCAAAGGACTTTATCTCTTCAGACAGTTTGGGTCCCATCAAGTGTGTGTTTGTATTTGTGTGTGTGTGAGAGAGAGAGACAGTGAATCATGGTTCTCGATACGTGATACAACGCACGGAAACAATCATGTATTTTTACACACCCACGCATTACTGAATGTGTATATTTTCAGAGGAGCATGTAATAAAAACAAGAGGGAAACAATAACAAAGCAAATATAAAATCCACTCTGAACTGAACTGTTTTCTCTTCAGATTACTCTCATTGTATTGAAGCCACTACATGACGTAAAGCAGGAGCCTGAACAGGGAGTAGGTATTCAGAGGCATTTGTGAGCTAAAGAATAATGTCGTCATTGGAAAATTTCTACTACTTCTTTATTTGTGGTCAGATGTTTATCTCGATAGTTCAACAGAATCATTCTCTTCCCAGAAAATGATATGCATCACCAAAAGAGATTCTTTAAACAAAACACCCACATGGGCACATTTTACCTGACTGCGTCTTTATTTGTGTGAGTCTTTGTGCCTGTACTTGCAGATCCACCACACCTCACACGTAGGCAAATGAATCACGAAATCTCCAGCAAACAGGTGAGTTAAGTGATTCCTTTGTGTTTAGTGCTTGGTACGTAATTTTAGCATGCTAACTATAATAAAAGTAAACTATAATGGTGAACATTATACAGTGGGGCAAAAAAGGATTTAGTCAGCCACCAATTGTGCAAGTTCTCCCACTTAAAAAGATGAGGCCTGTAATTTTCATCATAGGTACACTTCAACTATGAGAGACAAAATGAGAAAAGAAAAAAATCCAGAAAATCACATTGTCTGATTTTTAAAGAATTTATTTGCAAATTATGGTGGGAAATAAGTATTTGGTCAATAACAAAAGTTCATCTCAATACTTTGTTATATACCTTTTGTTGGCAATGACAGAGGTCAAACGTTTTCTGTAAGTCTTCACAAGGTTTTCACACACTGTTGCTGGTATTTTGGCCCATTCCTCCATGCAGATCTCCTCTAGAGCAGTGATGTTTTGGGGCTGTCGCTGGGCAACACGGACTTTCAACTCCCTCCAAAGATTTTCTATGGGGTTGAGATCTGGAGACTGGCTAGGCCACTCCAGGACCTTGAAATGCTTCTTACGAAGCCACTCCTTCGTTGCCCAGGTGGTGTGTTTGGGATCATGGTCATGCTGAAAGACCCAGCCACGTTTCATCTTCAATGCCCTTGCTGATGGAAGGAGGTTTTCACTCAAAATCTCACGATACATGGCCCCATTCATTCTTTCCTTTACACGGATCAGTCGTCTTGGTCCCTTTGCAGAAAAACAGCCCCAAAGCATGATGTTTCCACCCCCATGCTTCACAGTAGGTATGGTGTTCTTTGGATGCAACTCAGCTTTCTTTCTCCTCCAAACACGACAAGTTGAGTTTTTACCAAAAAGTTCTATTTTGGTTTCGCCTGACCATATGACATTCTCTCAATCCTCTTCTGGATCATCCAAATGCTCTCTAGCAAACTTCAGAAGGGCCTGGACATGTACTGGCTTAAGCAGGGGGACACGTCTGGTACTGCAGGATTTGAGTCCCTGGTGGCATAGTGTGTTACTGATGGTAGCCTTTGTTACTTTGGTCCCAGCTCTCTGCAGGTCATTCACTAGGTCCCCCCGTGTGGTTCTGGGATTTTTGCTCACCGTTCTTGTGATCATTTTGACCCCACGGGGTGAGATCTTGCGTGGAGCCCCAGATCGAGGGAGATTATCAGTGGTCTTATATGTCTTCCATTTTCTAATAATTGCTCCCACAGTTGATTTCTTCACACCAAGCTGCTTACCTATTGCAGATTCAGTCTTCCCAGCCTGGTGCAGGTCTACAATTTTGTTTCTGGTGTCCTTTGACAGCTCTTTGGTCTTGGCCATAGTGGAGTTTGGAGTGTGACTGTTTGAGGTTGTGGACCGGTGTCTTTTATACTGATAACGAGTTCAAACAGGTGCCATTAATACAGGTAACGAGTGGTGGACAGAGGAGCCTCTTAAAGAAGAAGTTACAAGTCTGTGAGAGCCAGAAATCTTGCTTGTTTGTAGGTGACCAAATACTTATTTTACAGAGGAATTTACCAATTAATTCATTAAAAATCCTACAATATGATTTCCTGGATTCTTTCCCCCCATTCTGTCTCTCATAGTTGAAGTGTACCTATGATGAAAATTACAGGCCTCTCTCATCTTTTTAAGTGGGAGAACTTGCACAATTGGTGGCTGACTAAATACTTTTTTGCCCCACTGTACATAATAACCATCAACGTGTTTGCATCATCACTGCAAGCATGTTGGCGTGCTGACGTTAGCGACAAAGCACTGAAATACAACCTCACAGAGCTGCAAGTGAGGCTGTAAATTCTCCATCTTGATGCTTGAGAACTTGATGAAAGTGTTACTTATGCAACCGGTTATCACAAATGATTTAGGGCACGTTAACTATTTGATCACTTGTCAAATTGTTTCAGCATGGAGGCACATCGAGTGTGAAAATCTTTTCCCAACAGTTTCTACAGACTTTTTTTTTTCTTTTATTTGATAAAAGCAGATTAGAAATAAAACAGAAATCTGCCAAAGGCCAATAAAGAGGAAAAATTTGAAGAAAAGGTGTGCTTTATTTCTCAAAATCAAATTAGTTAGAAATTGGTGGATTTTGATTACAGACATTTCAACAGGTGATTCAGTACATGAATTAAAAATTTAATTTAACAACTGCCAAATTAATTTTCAGGTCTATTGACTTTGGTTCCTTTATACAAAAGTAATTAGTGTGAATGCTCCAAAGCATTCACACTATTTAGTGTGAATGCTCCAGAGCTAGTTTGGTTTCATTACTCTCCTACACAACACACACACACATACAGTGACAGGGTGAATGAATGCAGGTTTTGTTGCTATAACTATTTGTCATTTGTGCAGCAGAAAACTGTTGCTTTGTTTCTTTCACTACTTTCGGGTGTGTTTGCCAGCAGCCATGGTGAGAGTGTTTGTGAAAATATTAGGGGAGACAGAGCAGTGTCCGTTCAAGCTCCTGTCAGTTGATCTTGAAGTGCAATTGATCATCACCGCCCATCTATCAAAGTTTTGCCTGCAGCACAATCCAGAGGCTCTTTGAAAGCTAGATTTCAAAATAAGATATACGTATGTATGTTAAGGTTACTACCGCACTGCTACATTTGAATAAACTTAAGCATTAAGCAATAATCATTAATCTTGCGGGCGGCTGTGGCTCAGTGGTAGAGTCAATCAGAAGGTCGGGGATTTGATCCCCAGCATGGGGGAGTGTCCTTGGGCAAGACACTGAACCCCAACCTGGTCCTGAAGCATGGCTTCAGTGTGTGAATGAGTATGAAAGAATAGTCTCCTCCAAATTAGATCCCTCCTGTATGAATGATGTGTGAATAGGTGAATGAGGATGTCATGTAAAGCACTTTGAGTAGTTGAAATAACTAGAAAGGTGCTATACAAATACAGACCATTTACCATTAAAGGAAATAGTAGTAAGGAGAGCTGAGGGAAAATACTTGAAAATTTCAAAAACTTACATTTCATGTTGTGTTTTATGTTTTACAATTAGCAAAATGAACATTCAACACATTACAGGTTACTGGTGATACTTTACTCAGCCATGTACAAATTTAAAGTAGCTGAGAGAAGGTTTTAAGTGGTAACAGTCTCAATTCAACGCTGATGCCCTACATCGCCTACATAAGCAAAAAAGCTAAAAGGGACAGTGAACGAACACAGGCGACAAAAACCTTGGTCGGTCCAAGGCTGGACCCAAATACAGACACTGGACAGGCAGGTAAGGTGAAAGTCTTTTATTATAGAGAGCTGCAGGAATGATGAGATAGTGGCTGGCTGGAGAATGGACAGAAGGAGAAAGGGAAATCCCAGGGCACTGAGCTGACAGTGAGTGAGTTGACTGGCGAGGCAGGCGGGCGGGCGGGCGGGCAGGCAGGCACACAGGCAGGCAGGTAATCCTGGAGACAAGGACAACAGGAGCGAGCAGACTGGCAGGCAGGCGAACAAACTACCTGTTAGCTAGATCAGATTGGCACAGGAGCTGGAAGCATGACACGCTGACAAACCGTGAATGACACAAAGATCCGTCCGGGCCTGGCTATCGGCGCAGGATGAGGTGATGAGAGCAGGTGATGGCTAAAACAAAAGCACACCAACACACCTCACTCATACCAAAAAGCTGAAAATACACACTTGCAACACACTGGCAGGAGTCACACAGGACAAAAAGTTCCTTGAAGTTGCTTGAGAGGCTGAGACAGGTTTAAATAATACAATAAAATCAATGTCAGAGATATATCCTCACATCTTGACTTTGTTATCTCTGTTGCCGCCCTCCCCTTCCAGTGTTATATGTTTAACTCCTTCCTATGACCTTTGACCTGACAGGCCATAATATCCCCTACTGTTTATAATAGCAGGTGTGCCCCTATCTCATAATCTTCTCATTGTACTCCAAATCCTGAGCGATTTATTTCCTTAATTGCCCAGCTTGAGGGGGATTATGATGTCTTATTGGAGTCTGAGAGGCCAGCAGGGCCATCAGGAGGCTTAGTGTGGGGTGAGAGGTGGGTGTCACAGTGTCCAATCAGCACTGGACGTGAACAAATGGGACAAGTGCAGGTCCATATAGTCAGTGTGCACACTGAATGTGAGGCCCAAAGACTTTCTATGTATTGTTTATAGCTAAATTGCTTTTACATTAAAGGGACATTCCACTGACTTTCAGTCAGTTCAGCTTATTCTTGTGTATTGTGCAGCCTGTGAAAACAGCTGTATAATGTCTTTTGGGGGATCAGTCAGGACTGTAAACACATCCAAGTAAACAGGGAAGCTGCGGTTAATATGATTTACATTTGTCAACTGATTTTAATTTTTAAAAAATCAAAACTTTTTTTTTCCTACTCCACGTAGATCATAAATCCTTAAGTATAAAAACAACTTATTGAAATCTGCAGCCAATGGGGTGTCTGTGTATATATGTTGATACTCTGGAGGTGCCAAGGAGACACTGTGGCATTATGGGAAATGTAGGATACCTTTCAATGAACAGTTGGCTTCCCTTGGGTGTCCTCTTGCAAAGAACAACCACTACTAGCACAGGTCTGACATTGTTAATGTTTAGCCTTTTAGCAAATATTGAAAAGCATCTTTCATCTACCACTCTTTTATCTACATAAAAATGCTCTTGGTGGAGCTTTATCTGCAGGTACCATTTGTATTAGAGCTGTGTTTAACTTGCTATATACACTATACATATGTTGCAGATGATAAGAGCTTGAGTCTTTCTAGAGAATAAAAATCCTCATATTTCAGCTTCTGCTTTTTAAATTCTTCTTTCTTTTTTCCTTTTTTAAAAAAAATCTGTCTCTTGTGAGTCCTCCAATTTGCAATATGCAATGCTACATCACTCAAGAGCGTTGTTAAGGAGAAAATGCATCCCATGGCATCAGTAAAAACACTGCGTTTGAAGCCATGTCCATGATTATAAGACAATTTTTATATATATTTTTTAATTTATTGTTATGAAGCTATAACTCAACTTTTTGAAAATCTGTCAAGTAAAAATGTTGGCCTTGTTTTGACATCTGAATAGATTGAGTGTAGTCTTCAAAAAATTGAATGACATGGAGTTGTCATGTGAGACTCCTTTATTGTTGCACACTTAATCTTTATACTTGCTCTGTAAATGACAGAAAGCTGCATGCGTAGGTGTCTTCCACTTAAAACAAAATAATCCAACATTCATTGTGTTACTATTTTAAAAAAAAAGATCTTTAAAATGCTAGTGTGAAAAGAAAAGTTTTAACATGTAAACAGCATATTCAAAATCATCTATAATGTTGTGAAGAAGCCAGAAACAGCTGAAAGAAAAACATGACATCTGACTGTTTGACAGTGAGCACGTAGATGTGATATTTTCCTGTATGAGTTCTTTGGTAATTTAATTGAGTCATATCTCTGTTCATGCAAGAATGCATGATCCTGAGAAAGAAGCACCTGCTAACTTGTTTTGGGTAGCTTGGTGAAATTTAAGATTATAAAGAATATCATCTTTTAATCTCCCTTAATAGACTTTGGATTCCAGTAATGAAACCCGAGCAGTAATCTTGTAGAAAACAATGTGTTCCCACATTGTGACTGCCACCAGTGTTATTCCACCAGTTTGTTGCCTCATAACACTGAGTGTCAAATGATGAGGATTATCAGTATATGTTCTAATGCAGCTACATGTCTGGAAAATTTGGTGTAACTGAGTTTTCCTTACAACTTTCCTTACAACTGTCCAATAAAACTGAATGTGCTGTGACACCCTTGGTAAAAGTCAATGCTGTGTCCTAATTTAGACAAATAAAAATTCTCTGCATTATGAAACTTTTATTTTTAGAGGTAAATCTACAGGAGAAAACGTGTAATGCCAGAGGCTGTGATGGTCGCACAGTCAAATTTCTTTACAAAGTTACCTCGAGCTGCACATACAGTACAGATCAAGTTAATTCATGTCTTTTTTAGACGCACAAGTCGCTTATAGGCAAATGAGGGGGAGTGGCAGCACGCGTGCCATTTGTTTGCTGCTCTTCATGCAAAATACTCAACAGTTAGTTGGAAACAATAAATACGTTTGAAATGAATTTCCTTCCCAATCTGTCTCACCCTGCCTGCCAGGTTCTTGGGCTTCTATGAAATTGTTTGATGTGTCCTGACATATACAAAAATCTGGCTTTGTGGCTTTCTGGCTGTCTGGGTTTTGTTTTCTTTCTTGCCTGAGGATGTTTTGTGTTGACCTGCCAAGTGTTTTCTAACCAGTGGCTCTAGTGCACCATCTGTGTCTAACTGTGCTCATGACTCCGCTCAGCCCATAAGTCTCCAGCACATAAATCAAAGCTTTAGCAGACAGTCACGGCCACAAGGTGTCGTCACTGAGCAGTGAAATACTACTGCAAATATACTCTATCTATCTATCTATCTATCTATCTATCTATCTATCTATCTATCTATCTATCTATCTATCTATCTATCTATCTGTCTATCTATCTAGAATACAGTGTATATGATGGGATGAAGCAGTTCAATATAATGATGGTCAGAATAGAAGAAAAGAGATAGATGCTGTGTCACATGTGATCATCTTGGTTCATGTTTGCATTACTATGGCATTGTAAAAAAAAACAAAAATATTATTAAAACAAACCACAGCAGAAAAATCAAACTTCATCTCTGTTCAAATTGCTTGACTAATGCAAATACACACACACACACACACACACACACAGTCAAAATGCGCTATATATTGCAGTGCTACTTCCATTTATCATTCATTTGGCTTGCAAATTACAGACGCAAGAAGACTTTCGTGGTGGCTGTGAGTCATCTGTGCGTGGGCGGTGGTTCGGTAGGTGGGTGTGTCTACACGTTTAACCGTAGGTGTTTTATATATGACTGTGAACATGTGTCCACATATCAGTAGGTGTGGTGGTCAAAGGACGAACCAGGTGCTGAACTGTTGACTCACACCTTCACTTACAGGGAGTTCTTCATTGAGGCAGCACTCTGCCCCGGGTCACAAGTGGTCGCCTTCAGAGTCATGAACACCTCTGGACATATGTTTTATTGCCTGGATAATCAAATGAGCAGTAAAATAAACAAAACTCACTTCAGTGTCACATTTGCATCTGAGGATTTTTTTTTTCTCCTGTAAATGAACCAGTTTTCTTTTCCATTTTGCAAAAAACCACCAAAGAGCTGCTCTAAAGTTCACTTTTTCATTGCACTTGATGTGTTTGACATTACTCTAAGTGCTTGAGTGCAAAACACCGTGACAGGGAATTCTGCTGCGATCCTTTACAATAAAGTGTGGGAAATTTAAGGAAATGTAAAAAGACTAATCACCATCCTCAGTGCATTCAAGGCACCAAAGTGGGAAAAACTGCTGCCATAAAGTGCCTTCTTGCTGCTTATCAGTAACTTTAAATGACACAGATTTGTCACAACAAATGTGACCAACCTCTTGACCAATAATTCAGAATATCCCTGTACCCCTTGGATCTAACCTGGGGAAACTGAGATGAATATGCTGAAAACAGTTCATAGACACTCAATCTTCAGTGGCACTGTCTCAACAAAAATGTAAGATAATTGAATAATTTCAAAGTTGCCATGACATAAAAATTGTGCATTGCACTTCTATACTCATAAAGACAGGAATCACAGGTTTTGGTGTGCAATCATTTTCCATTTTATCGCCGTAATATTCCAAAACTGAAGGCCCGTTTTCTTCTTCAACACTGAATAGACACAGACTACAACACAACAGTGATTCCACCTGTCGTTGCATGAAAGCCTTTAACTTCTGCTTTTGTCAAGCATCGGGTACAGTAAATCTTTTCTGGAGGCAAACACAAGGTCCACAGAATGTGATGTGGTTTTCCAAAACGTTCGAGGAAGCGGACAGTGAGCATGAAAGACAAAGAGAAGAGCGCCACCCACAGAAGCTCAACATTCATCCCAACAGAAAATTCAAGGAAAACATAATGCTGTTTGGCTGACTGACAGGTGATTTTTTCTGTCCCGCTGTGCAGAAAACATCAAAGCGGTGAGCTCTTTACCGCAGAGTGTTGGAGACAAAGCCGGAGGAATTCGGACCTCACAGATGACCACATGCATACCACTGTGAGCCCCATGGTTATATGGCATGTTTACATTTGGAGTTAAAGTAATACTGCTGGCATGAGTCTTTACATGTCAAGGAAAGCTGTACTAAACAAAAGGATAATGGTACTTTAGTCATGCTGTGTTCATGGATTTGGAAAAACCTCCATTCATTGTCATTAGGAGAATGACAATGAATAAAGGGGGCCTCGTTTCACACTTGTAAAACACACCATCTCTCCTTCACTATTTAACCGTTTACACCTAAATAACAGGAAAAGTTAAAGTCATGCTAAGAACCACCATAAAGTAGACAAAGTCAAATGAGACTTTCAGTAAAGCAGAGAAACTGATCAGACCATGAAAATGTCCATCCAGAGTAAAGCTCACTTCATCCTTCACTATGAATCATGACTATTCATCTGTGTAGAACAGTGGGGCTTTATATCCAGGCTGTACATTATCATACCACACTACCGGGGTAAGTAGGACTAGATGTACAGTAGCTCGCAGCCCTGCTGAACAACAACACTGTACTTCCTGACAGGCTCCAAACAGGGATTTCACTCCAGTAGATTATTCCTGTTAAAATGTATAAATATAATGTCTGATGATGAGTCTTCTTCCAGTTTGCTCTTGTGAATTAAATGGCATAAATACAGACAAATTATAGAAATTCCTTTGTCTTTTTGCTGTAACCGACTTTTCTGTAAGAAAAACAAAATGTGGGTGTTGGATAATCCACATTCCTCAAGAACTTTTATGGAGAGAGTCCATAAAAGAGGAGGACTACAAACCAAAAGGAGGAAGAGGAAACAACACGGCAGGCTGGTTCTCATGCAGCTGAGCTACTCAGGTAGTGCTTTTACTACTTTATAAATGTATTTAAGTATGATTACATCATTCATCAAAGTCAAAGAAAGAGATAATTAGTCTGTATTTCCTGAGTCTGTTTTATTTTTAGTTCATGTGTTTCCTTATTCCCCATTTGCAGGCGAGGGCATGTAGCCACATCATCGCTTGTCAAATCCGCACGAACCCACTGCCCTCAGCAGGCTGTGGGTTTACATCAGCTCACCTTGTGTTTCTGGCAACTACTGTATGTATCGTGTGCATTTGCATATGCACATTTTATGTAACTATTCATGTGTGAAAATGTATGCGTGTACTTTCCAGAGTTAATTTGCATGTGCGTGTGTGTGTGTGTGTGTGTGTGACATCCACGCGTTGCAGCCATGATCAATGGCAGTGTTGATCCATTCCTTGCAAGGGGGGGGGGTGCAGGCCTCTGAAAAGACTGCCTCATTGTACGTCCCGCTGTGTCTAACACATGCAGACTGACTCTGCTGGCCGTGCAGATGGACCACCTTTGATCTCCCATATTGACCTTTCTCAGAGGGCAAAGGTTACTGGAGCCAGGCAAGCTGATTGTCATATGTTTTATCCCGAGTTGCAATGAACAACAGATATGTTATCGAATGAATGATAATGGTGTTTTTCCAGCTCTGCCGTGACCTTGTTGAGTAAATGTCCTTCATAAACATTCTTGAAGGGACTCATCATATGAAACTGGCAACTTATCTGTCAAAGCTTATGGTTCCCACTGTCCTCCCCCTCCATCCTTGGCTATTATTGATTTCCTTTGTGTGTGACAGGCCCAGGACCTGGTGAGCAGAGAGGAGACATTTTCTAGGAACAGAGCAGCACCAGTGCTCCATCTTCCCTACCTGCTGCTGCTCAATATTTAATGCACTGCACCCGAGCTGCTCCAGGAAGGACTGACAATGGAAACCTTGGTTACTTTTAAATCATGGCAGTTATCTGGACATTCATTTTAGGAAAGGCATTCTGCAATGATGAAGGAATTCCTTTAATATTAGCTTTAACGCAAATTTACTGCAGCATCACTCACCTTGTTTAGTGATAGTAATATCAACAAATGAGAAAAGAAAAATATAGGCTCACGTTCAGGCTATTATGCATCACAAAATGAAAAAAAATTATTCATATATATATATATAAGTCCTATGGAGCATGTGGACCTTTGAGAGTGTTCATCTGTGTGATTGAAAACTAGGTCTACTTCTTCTACTGCACACTTCTACACAAGACAAAGAGTAAACTAGGGTCATGAATAAATCATTTTGTCCAATTGAGTTGAAGAAATGGCCTGAATTGTGCTCGGACTAAACCAGACAAAGCAGAGTCATAGTTAAACTAAGGACGGCAGGCTGATAACCTCAAACCCTGCAGGCAGATGTGGTTCTGACCTTTAACCTCTTTCCTGTTGGTTGCAATGATCACTTCAGACTTAAAAAGCATATTAACTAATCTTCAGCTTATTTCAGTGTGAACGGTTGTTGTCCAAAAATTATTAAAACACATTAATGAGCCACACCGTTGCACTGAGTTCCTTCATTTCGATAAATACAGTACCATAGTTTATTTTGAGTTAATCCCATATACAACGCCGTTCTGTCAGAAACATTTAGTAGAGTGTCAAATGTGTATTAATCCGCCACTGTAAATAGTCCCCAACAAAAGCACTATTTCCTCCTGTTTTAGTAATTCTTGATAAATGTTACAGTGCCCAGTTGTTATTATGACATTATTTCGTCCTATTAAAAACTGAAAAAAATATATTTGTGACCTGTTTCTAAAATAAAAATGTATATCTTAGGTAGGAACAATTGGGCTTCAAGCTCGTAGACACAAACAGAGTAGGGATGTTAGAAAGTATTGAGATAGACCAAAGCATTGTTTGGTCGTTTCATGGGATCTGTTGAAAATAACAACGTTTTCTTTCATTTCTTCCTTGAAAACAGAAAACATATTAATGCAGGATAAAATGTTTCTATCTTTGTAATCTATGATTTAAATTCTGCTTGGTGGTTTTCAACATGTGGGGGTCATACTCAACACTTGTGACAGGGACTCACAAGCATGCATTGCTTTGTTTTATAGGGTCACAGGCCGTAAAGGCACACAATGCTGGCTGTCAGTAGCTTCAGTGCTGAAGTTTTGGTATTGTTGCTGCTGTCTTTCAAAAATCTTTGCTTTTACCTCCTTGCAGTCCAAAGGCTTTCTACTTCATTAGAGAAATCTGTACTCAAAGGCAAGACGGAGACGGAAAAAAGGACAACGTGTCTCCAGGCAACATGCACCTCCAGTTGTAAATCAGTTGCAGGCACATGGTATATGCATTTGCCCGCTGAGCCAACAGGACACCACAAGCACCAGGTGTAAGCGTAAGAGTGCACACAATACTGACCTCTACTAACAACTACAGGGTTTTTTGTATCAGATTGCAGTATCTTGGAATCATTTACCCAAGTTTTTACCATGCAGGGAAAAATAAGAAAACCATGTCTAAAGATGAGAAAGAAAATCAGAAATAGCCTGCATGAAAACCAGGGAATAACTACTTGCTGTGATTATCTCTGTGTTATCCAGTTGTTGTGATGACAAACATTGATGCTAATGGCCTCACGCAAAACCAAGCCTTTTCTAAAGCAAACAAGTTAGCTCTTTTCTGTATCTCCATGACTCATGCGCAGCCTGAGTGGTTCGGCTGTGAGTGGTACTATTTTGACACAGCTGAAGTGCAAAACAGAGGTGGCCATGGAAACTGACGACATCCAATGGGAGAATGGGATATGGGTGTGGCTGGCTGATTGACAAGTGTTTCTTGACCCGCTCACTTCCTTCTGCCTGGTCAATTAATAACTTTTTCTGCACTCACTTCTCCGCAGGGAGGGAGGGAGAAAGAGAAAGAATTCACTGGAAGTTTCTCGATAAAGATAAAACTGTCACATGACGTAGGGTTTCGAGAAGATTAAAATGAAGAAAGCTGTGCATGTAAAACACAGATAACCCCCGCGGTATACGAACGGAGCTCAGTGACAATAAGTTATATCACTTGCACCTGTCTACTTTCCCACTTACATTTATTTTTACACTTGTCTGAGTGTAAATAATTCTCCCCTTGTTAGTGCATTGGACATTTGGTTGTACCTAAAGTCTGCAGATTGATTTAAGTTTGCTGTTTCCAACACTTAACCTGCATTTTTCTAACATCGTCCCACTATGAGGCTTTGAGCATGTCTGTTTTTCATATCCTGACAGTCAAGTAGATCTGAGTTGTGAAAGTCAGAGATAACACTTGACACCACTGAGGAAAGTACCTAACCTGTATACGCTCATGCATGAACCAGGGTGCAAGGTACTAATAAACAGCCAGCTTGCTCAGCAAGGCAAGGCTCCTCTGCGACAGACGTCACTGTCATAAATTCCCCAAAATAAGAGAATGGATGCCGCTTTTCAGGTGTGTGAGATAAACTATTAAACATATTTTTCTTTTTAGTTAAAAAAAAAATGTTTAGTGACAGTTTAGTCTGTCTTTGTGTCCTGCTAATTTTCCAGCTAGTCTACACTGATGAGAAAATAAGATCATAAAAGGTCATTATTAGTGGTTATCATGGAACAAACACAAACACAGATACATTCAGTATGTGGGAGCCTGGGATTTTGATGCAGTCCTGCAACAGACACAAGGTTCATGTATGAAAATGTTTTAGGGGAAGAATTGCTTAATTCTGCAACGTCACTTACTAAAAGGCCCAGATGTGCTCTTATTATTCTTCTCCAAAAACACTATAAGTCTATATAACAGTATATATCATAGTTTATGGTGCTGATAGCTTCTCCATGGAAATGTTAGTTTTATATGTTCATTGAGGTTTCATTGTTTTATGTTTTTACCACTTGTCTCATGTCTGAGTGTAGCTTCTGTATGCCCAAAGGTTTCTGTTTAGCTTCATGAGAGCTTACAAAGCCAAATGCCAACTAACTACACTGACATGGCAATTGCTTTTTGGATAAGTTTGACAACTAACGCTGTAAACAACATCAAATACATGTTCAGACAAGTACTTTTTTGCCCTATCTGCATTACATAATCCCACAATTACAATCCAATTTAACGACACTTGGTATAAAGTACACTAAGATTGTGAAGATGTGTCCCACAGACTATAATGAAGGGTAACTCGCAGAAAACTACTGCGTCTAAACCTCATAAGATCCCTGCTGCGTAATCACTGGACGACAGCCTGGAGTGTAAGCTGTGCTCAAGATGTAAACATACACTCATATATGGAAATACAGCTTCTCTCTCCAACATGATGCGAAGGACGGCAACCTCGGAGAGGCGCAGCCATGAGGACTGTTTTCTCTTTAAGGGAGATAACAAACCTGGTTATCCTTCCCAGAGAGTGGGCTTGGTTACTGCAAGATGACCTCCCATCATCCAAAGACATTCAGACAATGTGTATTGGAGATCCATTAAAATAATGACAATATGTGATTGCCAGTCATTGTTTTACCCTGTGATGATCTAGTGGCCTTTTGAGGGGTATATGCCTGCCTGTCAGTGTACGATGAATAACCCTATTGAATGCTGAAAAGAAAAACATTTAGTATAAATAATATGGACTTATGTAAGACTAGTGATTGTGTCCATTAAAGCTGGGTAGCTACCACGTGACTCTTGAACCAAGAACTAGATAAAAATGAAGTGTGACGTGAAAATATTGTAAATGACGAGCAATTTAATTAACAAAAAAAAACGAATGTAAATTGTTTATTTAAATCTATTTTACATACATTTTGATGAGATATCTTGCTTTTACATCAGCCTAAAACAATGACTAAATTCTTCTTTGCACGTTTAAAACTATCTCAGTGTGAATTTTGAGTGGTTTAACCACAAATAAGCTTTTTTGTCATAAAGACATAACACAAGAATGGCAAAGTCTTTGATCTTTGATCCAGAGAGGAGAAAAATAGGCTGTCTCGGTTATTGGCTCGATGTATTCATCCGCTGCGCAGTATATTATGCAATGAGGCAGCAGGGCGAACAACGACCCAGGCGGAGTGATACAGTGAGGACTACACCCTAGCGCCTGTGCGGGTGCAGCGGCTGCTCTTCGTTTGGTCGACCAGAAGAAAGACGGGACGTGACGGAGCCGGGGGGGTTCTGCTTGCTGGAGGCCCGTTTAGCCACCGATAAATACAGCTTCCTCACACTTTCTTCGTCGCTCAAGAATCGTTTGTGACCTAACTTGACCCTTCGTACTTTTTCCATCTTAGAACTAATTTCACAAACATGTCCTGGCAAACCTACGTGGACAACCTGATGGCTGATGGCAGCTGCCAGGACGCGGCCATTGTTGGGCACACGGACGCCAAATACGTCTGGGCATCTTTAGCCGGCGGTACCTTTGCCAACATATCGGTCAGTATGCTATGTGTGTCAGTATTTAGGTTTACACGGGGGGGAAATGTTCATTTTGCACGCCGGTGCGTTTGTCTGCAAAGCCAGGCCTTGTTGAATGAGGATCGGGGGAGCAGTGTGTGTGGTACACATGGTGCTCACACACAAGATGCAATGGCACGTATCGGCCGTTTCACTTCAGCCCACCACCAGATTTATTTTATCGCATTATCGGTAAACTTAACATACTTTTGTGGCCTGAATTTTCACGTTATTTTTGATTTTTAGAATTAGCCAGTGATGATCCAAGCCGGTGACCAAAGGTGCCGCGAACTCGAGCTAAAAGGGCTAACGCTAGCTAGCGTTGACTAGCCATGTTTGCTGGTGATACCGGTCAAGCTAAAACGAGCAAACCACAACAAATTTCACGATTTGTTCCAAACCAGTAACTTGTGAAATCTATTTTCTACTGTATTTTTGTAGCATAATGAAGCAGCAGTGTTGTGTGATGTTAGCGCTGATTAGCAAACTACAGCTGGCGGTTAGCTCAAATCAGGCCGGTCATCCCCGTTGGAAAATCATTACGAGCTAACGCTGTTAGCGTAAACTTAGCGGCGCTCTCTACGTGCTGTCGTGCTGCTGGCCTTTCTGTTTTTTCCTATCCGGCTTCTGTGAATCACGCCGCCGCTACCGCCCCTTATTTTCCAAGATGGCGGATACACTCCCAGTTTCTTATTCATTTTGTTCATGGAGGCTAACCGGGACGTCTGGTCTCGGTTAACGCGAGCAGCCGCGATCCTCACGTGTACTAATTCATTTTATCACGTTTTTTACTCGCCGCACGTAGACGTCCGAGAGTGCTGCATTTATGCAAATCTAACTTGGCTAAACGATCGTCTCGGGCGCTTCTTTGAGCCTCCATTTTGTCTGCTAAGTAAATTATTGGCCAATAATTTAAATATTTGTGTGCAGGTGAATGCATAATGAGCCGTAATGTGAATGTAACAAATCATGGATCTTTTTGATGGGCCTGTTGGCCATGAAACGATGAGCCCAGGCTACAGACAAGAGAGACACGGACGAGCATGCCGCTGTTGGTTGGGAGTGTCTGCCGGGGCAGGGTAGCGACATTTCTATAGTTTAACATGAAAGTATTTTCTCATCTGATTGGGGGGGAAACCCATGTGAAGCCAGAGCTAATTTCCTGCTGACCAGCGGTTAGCTAGCTTGTGTTTTTTTTTTTTTTTTTCCTCCCTTCAGACCCGGTGATTAAATTTGCTAAACAAAATCTGCTGCAGGAATGCAGGAAGCTAACCCACAGTGTGAGAAACAGCGGTGCAAGGTTTCATGCGGGTATTAAAAAAAAAAAAAAAACCTGGGTTCCCGATGGAGGAAGACGGTGAATGTAATTAACGGGCCTCTACGTGCAGCTAGCCGCCATGCTAATGTTATCTCAGCCAGTAGAAGTCCTTTTGAGTTTTCCGGTTTTTTTTTTTTCCCTCTTAAGGGTTTCATGTGTGCCATGACTGTGCATTTCTGGAGTTGAGGGGCGACGCCTTTTGTTCTGCGGACTGGTTCAAACAACAAAACCGGGTTTTAATAAACCTTCTCCTGTAACGACAATGAAGTCAAATACATTTTTGTACTTGTGGGCAGCAGTGGTTACTAAAAGTGGATTATTGGCTGTAGTCGGACCTTTTTTATGACGGATTTCTCAGCTTGATGTTTTTGTCAGCTGTAGTGGGCCTCTGAGATTTCAAAGTCTTTAAACAGATCCAAGACGACGCACTTTTTTTCATCTGGACATGCTTTTTCAATGCTTAAGTACAATCTGCTGTCCTGACCAACTTGGCACAGAGTATGGAATGATTCTCTTAATGTTTGCAACAAATCTTTGGTCAGACTCGAGAGGTGTTCTGTTAAATCATCAGTTTTATTTTCTTGTCATGCTTGTATTTAAAGTGATAGATGGCTCTCTCTCTTTTAGGCAACATGAAACATGCATTTGAGAAGCTTGCCTTTTTCTTTGACCAAAATAATCCATTTGAGAAAAATCCTCTGGCATCAACCAGTATCGAGATATTTAATGTTAACCTGAGCCCTTAATCATTAGCAGTGCAGCCCTGTGTTTAATTGAAATTCATCACACCTGTACTTAACCATCTAGGCCAGTTACAGAAGCAGTCCCTTGCTGTTTTTTTTTTTTTTACACTCAAATGTCCAAACTAAAATGTAGTTATCCACTCTTCTTGGATAATATTTGATGTGTGATTATGTAAATGAGAAGTATTAGTCTTTTGTGCATTTTTAATGAAGGATGATTCTTCATCTTCATTTAGATCTGTGCTCTGAATTTGATCACTGTTGGTGCCTATTAAGTCCTAGATTATACCAAAATTCCATGCAAATGGTATGAAGGGTGAAAGATTGAATCCTGTCAGGAGAGGGTGACTGAGGCACTGTTTACTTCATATTTGCACCATATTTATTCTGCTAGGATGTATGAATTCAGTAAAATCCGTAGATGATCCCCTGCCAGTATTTTGTATGTATTTTCAGATAAAGGGGAGCATAATATTTGTAGACCTGCACCCCAAAGCCATACGCTAGTGAACCTCATATTCCCTCTGTACAGGGCTTGCTTTTGTAGATTTTAATCCTCTGAAATGTGTCTTGAAGTGACAGTTTATAACCACCATAATGTGTCTTGAGAAGCCACACCGGAGGGCTGCAGCTGAGTTGTTTATGCTGTGTGGTGGTGTCCATAGTGAGATTAACTGAGGGAACTGGCTCTAGTTTCCCTTTAGTGCAACTGATTGCCCATTTTTTCCCACACTAATTTAGTTTTCAATACCAAAGGTTTAGTTCTACTTTTGATTATCAGTGTTCCAAACCTAGAATAACACAAATTAGTTCTCAGTAGCATAACACGTATTTAGACATTGTAAAAATGTTGAATTCTAAAAATCGTATTAAATTATGCAAAGAAATCATACATGTCCACTACTTAACAGCACTGTATGGTATCGCTCATAGAGGAAAAGAGGAATTGAAATTGTGTTTATATGGCACTTAATTGGTCTCAAAAGGCTTCACAGCGTGCCCCCCCCCCCCACATTATGGAACAATAAATGACAACTATGTTCAAGGAGAGCAATGGAAAAACGGCAACAAATCATCACTGAGGGAAAAGCAGAAGAGACTTGAGTCTCTACTCGAATCGCGAGACATTTTGCACTAAAAGGTTGACAGGTGTGCAGATCCCTCACCACTTCTTGATTTTGTGTTTCCCCTCTAGCCTGACGAAATCGATGTGCTAGTAGGAAAGGACCGGGAGGGATTCTTCACCTGTGGGATGACTTTAGGCAATAAAAAGTGCTCAGTAATCAGAGACAGCCTCCAAATTGACGGTGACTGGACAATGGACATCCGGACAAAGAGTCAAGGAGGAGAGCCAACATACAACATTTCTGTAGGCAGAGCTGGCAAAGGTGAGTCCCATGTTCGGTGCTGCTGCTATTAGTCGCATACATTTTTACTAGTGCCACAGTGACACCGTAGCCTGCTTTGATATAGTGCCATTAGTTTAGCTACATTTACAACTTTTGTGTTGTCCATGCATGTGGGATAGATCTTAAATGCACCTTTCCTCAATATATGATGTACACAGGTGTTAAAAAGTCTGTGAATCATGGGGCATTACCATCGACTGTTTGATTATGATGGGGGAACAAGTGCATCTCAGCTAAATGTAACCTGTAGGAATAAAATTGTCTTCCAATTCAGTAGCTTTGTCAATGTTAGCTGTATAGTAGTTTAACTTGGGTGATTTGCTTTGTTAGTATTTGTAAGGAAGACTTGGACATCTTGCAGATTAAGGAATCACAATCCTTGCAGTTTCCCCTCGATTTCGATCCAATATCTCTGTCTAGAGTGATTTTCAGGTTTCCTTTCTCCTGGTGTATTTATTACCTCTGATTCAATTCAGTAATTAGTAATTCAGAAACGATTGATTCTGATTTTTAATTTAACTTGTCCTGTTTCCTGATTATGTGATTCAGCTTTCCACTTTCATGTATAACAATGAGATTCATGCTAAAACTAAGAACATAATTGCGTATGCTTGCTCGGAAATTATATTGCATAATTTAAGTAGTTAAATCCATATTGGGGCACTGTTCAGCCCTAACAGCAGTAAGTCGTCCAGTCAAACTGAAGATGTTTTAGTGGGCTGTTGCTTCCACAAGCTGGATGCTTGTTAACCAGAACAACAATGAAGCTGGCATGTGATTTGTGCTCTGCATAGCTGAAACGCTTCACCAGAGGTCACAACTCACTCTATTCTGGTCTTTATTTGAAGGCAGATTTTTCTGAAGTGGAGTTCTTTAAAGCAAAAGTGTAAAATAGTAATATAATGTATGGGTATTTCATGTTTATGTGAGAACTCTGGTTTGAATCATGAGTTGTGTGAAATCCTCTGAGAATTAAAACCAGAAAGGTCTACAGTTTGACAGCAAAGTGTATTTAAAGATATTCGCTGTCAAACACGACTGCTTTTACATTAGCAGCCTCTGTGTATCATACAAAAATTAGTACCAGATAAGGAAATCAAAGTTAGGTCCTCGTGAAGGACTTGCCTGAGAGTTGTGCCGGTTTTCATGTTGCCTGTATGGGCCCCCGATGCCCCGTCCTCCCCACGTGTCCCAGACACCACTAAAACCTACAGGTGAGACTAACTGTTTCTATTCTCCACACACTGGCCTCACTCTTGGGGCCAGGATTTCCTAAAAACTTCCTCAACTGCATGCATCTTCCTCCTTCCTGGTTAACTCACCCCCTACCCTCAAAAGTATGAATCTCTTCCTCTGCTCACATGCCGCCACTGTTTCTGGCAAAATGCGTATTCAGGCACTTCAGGGCTCTTACATGTATTGAGGAGAGGTACCACAAGCATGCTCCCGTATATGCATGTGTGCTGCTTTAGTCATGGTTTAGTATTCCGTAGAAGCTTCACTCTTCTTTTCTTTGCTGCTGGTATGGTGTGTATTGATTACAGATGAAACAAAGACTAGTTTAGTGCTGTTACTACAGACGGGGAGATGAGCACCAAGCCACTTATCTTATGTTTCTTGACACCACCAGCCTCTTTATTAGTACCACATCCAAACAACACCTGGTAAATGGGTAGTTGGATGATTCAACCCAAATTTATTACCCATTAAGGGTGCAAATCTTGCAAGATATGTCAGACCAAATTCGTGACTGTAGACATAAGGTGGTTCTGTTACGGTCCTTGTTTGTGCTGTCAGAGGATTTGGACATAACGTTCTGAAACAATTATCAGTGCTGTGAATTGGACATCAGTTTTTCTTTTCAGCCAAAATTGTTATTGGAGATGTTTTCACTTAAGCTAACAGGTTTTTCAGACGAGTAAAGACGAGTCAATATTGGTCAGCTGTAAATTTTATATTTACTAAAGGGAAGAATACAATTCTGCACTCACGGCATGGTTGCTTTCAGTCAAGAGCAGCAAATTGGATTCAGATGTGTTTCAAAAGAACTGGGGAAACGGTATTACCCATCTAAACGTGACCTTTTTCTAAAATGGCCCTTTATGAAACTCAATTAGGCCTTGATTTTGTTAAATTGTGGCTTGGTTTGGTTACAGTTCAAAAGTGATCCGCAGTGCGGGGACTGGGCTGACATGGTTAAATGAGGCCATTTTAATCAAAAGTCAATGAAATGTCAAACTTTGCTGTCACATTAAAGTGGAGTGGACACACAAACCACACCTGCGAGCCTCTGCCTGGTAACGGCTTTGCATGAATCCTTCACTTTTATTGTCCTGCTGTACTCACTCTGTCTCTCTAACTGTAATGTGTGACGTCTTGTTTCACCACCAGCAGCACTGATAAGAAAATGAGAGTGTGGGCTTGGTACAGCCTTCAGACCAAAGTGCCACTGTGCTTTTTGTGTGTTGTCGTCCCCCTCTGTAGATGTCTTGTCTGCCTGCTGCTTTTGGCTCCGTGCTCTTCTCTTTTTCACTTGTGTGATCTCCTCACCTTCTCTAAATGTCCCTTCTGTCTCTTTTCTTTCAGTCTTGGTCTTGGTAATGGGCAAAGAAGGGGTCCATGGAGGCGGATTGAATAAGAAGGCATACTCGATGGCAAAATACTTGAGGGATTCAGGGTTTTAGTTTTAGTTTTGACGTAGCTTATGTGGTGTAGTTGAGGGGGGCGGGGGTGGGGTGGGGGGGACAAATGAAAAGGAAAACAAAACACACAAACTTAAAAAAAAAAACAGACCAAAAAAAACCAAATTACTGTCAAGCCCATGTTTCCTGTCCGAACAAATCCCAGGAGCGTTTCTAACAAGCGCAGGGTCCAGGCTCTGTCCTCAATGTAGCCCAACATTTAGCAAGGTGGCAATAAAGTACTTTATTTTCCAGCCCTGCTATCACCATGTCTGTTCATTTATTTTGTTTTTTTTTCCTTTGTGTACTCCAGCAATGGTTTTTGTCATGGGGAAGGAAGGTGTCCATGGAGGGCAGCTCAACAAGAAAGCATTTCAGATGGCTGAATACCTGAGGAAGTCCGGATACTAAAGCAGCCTGTACCCAGCCACCTAGCAGCTCACCCTTACCACCCTGTTGCATTTCACACTACTTCCAGTCCTAGTCGGTAGTTACTTTGTTTTTCTTTTTCTGCCTTCTCTCCTCTCATTTGTTATCCCACATTTTGTTCTCTTCCCCCAACCCCCCCACCCCACCCCACCCCACCCCACCCCAAACACACTTGGCTGTGTACTCTTACCCCTTTAAGCACTATAAATTGATCCATAGCAGAGATGAGCATGTTGCTAACAGGATGTCATGACAAATCTGTTCTTAACAAAGACCAGCAAAAGTGAAAATTCTGGCCTTACACTCAAAGGAAGCTCCGGTGTCAATTTGAAGTAGATATTTCTTTCTCCTCTCTCTCTCTCTCTCTCTCTGTCATGGTGCCCATCACTTAATCCCTCCTGAACCCGATCATACACAATCCCTCCCTGAGCAGCCGATGCCTTTTAGGGCACTTGAGCAGTAACCACGCTCATCATGTCTTCCTCTTCTACTTCCCCCATCATGCCTGGGAGGACAGACTGTGTGCATATCTTGGTCCATTGTCGTTTCCCTCCTGCAACCCCCCCCCTCCCTTCTCCACAGTCCCTCCTGCCAAAATGTTCAGTTCCTACCCTTTCCCTGTTTCCCCATCCTGTTTGCTCAGAGCAGGCAACACTACAAACCCTGCAGGGGACTCGTCATCATCAAACACTAGACACCACCCAGCCAGTCCCCCAACTCCCCTCCTTTCAGATTCACTA
The DNA here is from genome assembly GCF_042242105.1 of Pempheris klunzingeri. Lineage (NCBI taxonomy): Eukaryota > Metazoa > Chordata > Actinopteri > Acropomatiformes > Pempheridae > Pempheris > Pempheris klunzingeri. The sequence goes on along the minus strand of NC_092017.1, from coordinate 17,201,077 downwards.
CTCTTCTTCTGAATAATACATCTCATAAAAAGAATGGGGGGGGGGGGGTAGCACACGCGTGTGTTGGGATGTTTGGATCAGCTCAGTTAACGATCACGAGCCGGATTTGCAAGCGTTGGTGTTGTCCAGATGCTGGTAGCCTCTCCTCCAGTCGTCACAACCTTCCCGACCACACGAAAACCCATGGACATTCCACAGTAACAATGGCTCAGGCACTTAATACTGTTTTTGTTTGCCAGCTCCTGTAATATATCTTTTCTTTTTTTAATTTTATTTTTGAAAGGCTGCCATTTTTGGACAGTAGAAATCCCAGCATATAACCATCTGGAGTATGTCCAGTTTTTTTTTTTTTTTCCTTTTTATAGGACCAAGTGAAGTAAATCATGCGATGGATGACTTTTTTTTTTTTTTTTCTGCTAAAGGAAACTCTAACCAGACCATAATACTTACAATGGTTTAAAATAAGAAGCTACAGGGGAGGTAAGGGTGGGAGAATCTGAAGGAAGTTCTCATTGTTTCTTTTTTCTTCATCATTTAGAAAACAAACAACTGCATTTGTACAAACCCATGCTGTGTTGACAACTACAAAACTGTGGAATAAATTGCCTTTTACTCTAGTCAGCTGAGCTCTGGGGTATCACACGGTCTGTCCACGCTCAGTACTGCTAACTGTAACGTCCAACTGATAAAAACAAAAAAAAACACTTTCAAAAGTAGAAATGACACTCAATGGGATTGGTTGGAACAAAGACGCTTATGGTTGTCTTGTCGAAACTTAACTGCAGAACCTGTGTATCCTGTGCCATAATATAGAGAGATCTGTTGCTGTTGTAAGATGGATTTTACTCACTGTCCACTAAGGAGTCATTTCATTGGCACTTTTGTTTTCAGCTCCACTGTTTAGGCCTTGTGGGATATGTGTACTTAGAAAAAACAAAAACAAAAAAAAAAACCTGTTTCAAGTCCTGTTGGCTGATTTATGTTCATTTCCTTTTCCTCACCACTTTTTTTTTTTTTTTTTCTTACATCTGGGATACAGTCTCTTTAATGCATCTGATTTCATATGCATAAAACCAAGAAATGCCATAAATTGATTTATCACCTTGTTTACAGACAGATCAAATAAATTTATTCCAACCAGATGAATGTTTGCTGGCTCTTTTGTCACACTGACCGCTGCCCGTTCAGCATTGTGGGAAACATGCTTATTTGATTTCTTTCTAAGAATTTAAGAAGTTTGATGCCTCGCATGTCTGTCTGTTAGCAGCCTGTTAGCTTAGCACAAAGTCTGAAAATCTGGAAACTGGTAGCATGACTCAGTTTAAAAGGCAGACAGTATGTCTTCTGATGTGGGTTTAGACCTCAAAGCAAATGGGGGAAAAAAAATCTGGAACCTGCACTAAGATCAAAGTGTAGTTTTTCATCCTATTTGGTTGTCCAGCTTTACCAAACAGGCCCCTGGGGGAAAAAGTCACATTTCTTTAGCTTCACCATTTATTATAGACTAGACTAATAGTTGTTCACTTGCAGTGTCTCTTCATTTGGATATGAAGGTGTTGAAGTTGATTCTGGACTCACCCTGAGGTCCATTTAGTAGCTACGCTGAAACTTAAGATTACAGCAGATGGAGATTTGAAACTTAACATTCAAGCAAACACTGGGGGGTGGGGGACTTGAGTTCATGCTCCAAAATAATTTCCATGAAAACCAGGCAAAACTATCTGCTGGCTACGATCATGTGATATGAATGAAGCTCCGAGCAGAAGAGCTGTTAAGCAGACCTCGGGATGAGATGGTTTAGCGAACTAGAGGGCAGGGAAAACCCCATCTTTATTTTGAAATGTCAGTGCATATATGCATGTTGCAGCCAACAGGAAGTAGAGATGAGGAATCACATGGTCTGCAGTCAGACACCAACCAGAGAGGCTGTGGTTCCTGGTCGGCACTTTAAACCCACAGGCCACCCCGAGAAACCCTCATCCTGTGTTTGGAGGTAAAATTACACTCAAACAGTGAAATTAGTGATATTTGACAACAGTGTAGAGGTCCCATAATTTCCCCTAATGAGTCTAATGAGCCATTCCAGACTTAAACAGGCTGATTTGTATCAGATAATCAGGTCATTACACTGAACAAGGTCACTGGAAGCGACTTGTTTTCTGGTTACAACCCCAGATAAATGCACTGCTGCCGCACCCGTACAGTCAACAGGCGTCTGAAGCTAAAAAAAAAGGGGAGCTAGCTATCTGTTGGCTGAATTACATCAGGAAAATGGTAAATCATTGATCAAGAAGTGTTTCCTTGTCAAGTGTCATTTTATTGAAGTGACATAAGATCGAGTACATACATGACATACATGAGCAGGAAAAAACACTAATGAGACAAATGTATAAACTGAAAAAGGCAACAGGTTTCATGAACAGAAATCAAGCAACATTATGAAGAAAAGAATACTTAAACATATTTACTATAAACCATATTAAAATGAAATAAGGTCAGTTAATAAATGTGTATTACAAGGCTTATCAACAAATAACCTGTGTGTTAAATGAGATGATAGGTCTGGAGCAGCCAAAAGAAGATTCCCACAGGCAGCGTGGACATAGTTTTCACTCAAGTGTCTCTCCACACTTTGAACGAGTGTGTGCAACCCACAACGTGAATGTAACCTGGCGTGGAGAACGCATTCTTTACCTCGAACGTGTTTCCCAAACCGGTTTGGCTTCAGTTTCTCACCGCTTCAGATAAACCGTGGTACAAAACACAGACAGGAGCACCGCATTGGGCTCCTTTTATACATGAGAAATAAATTGGCAAAACCATATCGCTGTAGCTTGAAGTGCTTCTAAACTTGCTGAATGTTTGTTTCATTTTACAAAAAGGATGCTGCATAGCGCTTTGAGGTGTGTCAGAGTAGCGTGAACATGTATGTACAATAATGAAACTTCATCTGAAACATGTGGGACAGGAGATAATCAAAGGTAAAGATGCAACTTATTGTGACGTACTTTTTATATACACAGTACTTTTAATGAACTTTCGTGTCAAGTGTGATCTTGTGTGTCTGTAATTCTTGGACTGTTTCTCTCTGCATCATCTCCTAATGACTAAATAGAGTACAGTATGGCTGTCTACTGTACATCAGTGTCGCCCGTCCTGTCAAATCTGTCGAGCAGCCCCTCAGATGCGCTCGCCGTCTTCCTAGAAATCAGCACTTTCTCCATAATTATGTTAAAAATAAAACTTAGACGTATATTTGAAACTTGTAGGGAGGGTACATTACAATGTCTTGTAAGCAGTGACAGAAGAACTGGGAAGATGAATCTGTTTTGTGACTGCAGTGAAAGTCTCTGCAGGCTGTGAGGTTGGGGGGGTGGGTGGGAGGGGGGAGGGGCATTTAGCGGCCGATCCGGCCACCCAGCTATCAGTCAAGCTCGGGGCAGGTCATGCTCGTGGCCTTCAGAGCACGGCTGCTGCATCTGCACCACCACGGTCTCCACGGTGACCTCCTCCTCGCTGTCGCTGCTGTCCAGCTCGTCGTCCTCGTACTCGGACGACTCCTGGTCTTGCTCCGAGCGCGACGCTCCAGACATGGTGCCGAAGGAGTGGGCGCTGGTGGAGGCCAGAGAGCGCAGCAGAGGGGTGCTCTCCGACACCTCCTCGTTCTCGTCGGGGCCGCTCTCGCCCTCTGAATCGGAGTCGGAGTCACCCTGCGACGGGACCACTTTCTGCTTGCACACCGGACATGTTTTCTTAGTTTTGGTCAGCCAGGGGTCCACGCACTTGCTGTGGTAAGCTGAGGACGACAAAGACGCAATCGGCGGAAAAGGTTATTTATTCGACTTAAACAGCACAATTTAAATGAATGCTTTTACATACAGACCCTGTGCGACTTATTGTCAACAAATACCATGAAAGGTCACAGAGAACATACATGTAGGCGTTTCTCTTCATAGCTCTAGATGAGCCTCCAACACAGAGCAAAGGTTAAAGTACGAGAACAGAGTGACGTTTCAATATACTGACATTTACTAAACAGGAGACTTCAAATTTCCATATATGAGGAATACTGAGAATGGCATGTCCTGAGGGGAAATTTACCTTTTTTTGGGGGGATTTCTTCAGCCAGAGAAGTTTTAACAATTAGTGTTAAACGCCGAGCATTTCATCATTTGGCCTGTGCCAACGCCAGGTCTTGTGTCATGAGCGCATGAGAGGTCAGCAGGCGTGTTCAGACTCACCGTGAGAACACGGCAGGACTCTGAGTTTGTCCCCTTCTTCGTATTCGTCCAGGCAGATGGCGCATACATCGTAGTTGTCCCCTGGGCCAGAAACACAAGACATACTCGATAAGAAAATTATTTAATGCTCATTTCCTATTGGCTAGTGGAAGCACATTACTGTCAGATACCTGAACAGCAGATTATATTTTGATTTGCATCAAGTGCCCATTTATAAGCACTAAAGTCCACTAAGATCCACGCAGTTATGAAAAATAATGCTTATTTTTCAGTAATTAAAAGATCTGCACACTGTACTGAGAGCTCTCAGCAATTTAATTTAAGCAGCTTTTCCATCTAACAAAGCTCTTCATCAGACTTGGTCAAAACACCATCATAAAGCAAACAATGGGCGCTTTTCATCACGCTAACTGATGCTTCCTCGCCTCCTCTCTCCACACGTGACCCGCAGAAAGTTCTTCAGCGGACACTTCTGGAGAGGAGAGAAAAAAAAAAAAAGGAGGCGCGTCGTTCGGTTCCTCTGTCCCCCGCATCTCCCCCTCTCATCCTCCCTTGGAGGAGCTAAAGAGGTGAGGATGAGGATGACGAGCGATGGGAAGCGAGGGGACACGTTAGCATAATGGAAATCATTAATCGTTAATCGCTCAGGTGATTACGATCTGCTCGTCTGAAAGTCGATGTGCTCTCAGACTGAACCAATCGGGGCAGAGCTGGACAACGGTGTCTCATAGTCCCATATAGGGGACGAAGGAGCTCTGTCGAAAGTCCAAAAATAAATAAAAACGCCTGAATAAACACTTTCCGGCACATCTTAAATCCGGTGGATCTAACCTTCGATCAAATATATCACATAAATCACCCAAAAAGAAACAATTGTCATAGGAACTATTATATAGAAAAATACACAGAACAAAGGGAACAAAGTAGAAAACGATATATTACTTGGCCAAAAGGATTTAGGTGGTGATTTAGGTGGCAACTGGACAGGATTTGTATCGACTTTCAAACATGCAGCTCACAACCACCTGAATAACTTATGTGTTTGTGTCCACACGTTTGTTCTATCAGGTGAGTTGATTGTGGACGCCCGGCGGCCATCTTTGTTAGACAGAAACGTTGCGTTAAATTAAATTGCTGCGAGCTCTCAGTACAGTGTGCGGATCTTCGGTCGGATCTTGTCTTGGATTATACGTCACGCAATTGATTGGTCACATGACACAGGTTTTGGGAAATGAAGCGGAACTGGTTGTTTTTATGTTTTCCAGAAGGTCACTGACATCAGGTGGGCCCACGATGTGCCGGTCATTTAGGAACTCTAGTTTAGTGAAGTTAGAAATCTTATATTTAAATTCTTTGCGACGCGTTTCCACGATAAGTCCCAGCAGCCACCCGTCTAGTCCTCAGCCTGCAGGGAGATTCGCCGGCGTTGCGTTTTTTCCTGACGTTACAGGAGGTGCAAAGTCTCTCTATGCACTAAAAGCTCAGGAATTTATCAACGCACTCCCTTTCAAATTCCACAGCGTTCTTCTCCTTTTCCTTCCCTTCCTCTTCCCCGGGCTGGAGGGAGGGGGGAGGGAGCCGGGCTGTGGGCCGATGTGTTTATGTAAGCTCTAAATGAGCATGTTTTCCCCGACTGGGCTCTCTATGTCCATGCCAGGGCTGCATGTGACCGTATAAGGATGGGGAGTCACATCGGCCACGGCCCCCTCCTCCTCCTCCTCCTCCTCCTCCTCCTCTTCCTTTTCTCTCAGAGCGTCAGCAACTTCGACTCAAGGCAATGCTTTTCAACTCTGCTCCCCCCTCACTTTCAGTTCGTTTTTTTTCTTCTCCCAAACATCCCCCCTCACGTTCATCCCCATCCCCAACAGCTGTCTTTTTTTTTTTTCTTTTCTGACATTAGTCCGTCTTTCTCGCTCGTGCAGGCCGGTGCAGGACAGACGGGGTGAGGGAGAGGGAACATTTGTGCAGGCATGAGTCCAGTATACACTCAGGAAATGCTGAACTGTGGCACTAACCGAGCTATTCTGAGTGAACCGGAGAGAAAAGGTTCAGCGGCTTCCTGAAGACCGCTCTGAGGCGATAAGGAACAGGGCCGCAGTCGTACGAAAAGTTTTAAAAACAGATGTTATTGTAACACCTTAAAGGATAATTCAGTTTTTTTTTTTTATAAACTACTTTGGGTCTTACTGTTGTAGTTTGGTCCATCATTATAAATGACTCAGAGTTAACGCAGCTACATGTGACATATCTACGCTCGGGTCTCAGCTTCAGTTAGGTCGGACCTTACAGACATGGCACGCTCTGGGTCCACTAACTTATAGTTTTAACTGTTTGCTTGTTTACAAACTAGTTTGATCACCTGACCGATGACAGACGAGTTTTTTTTTTTTAGTTTAATTAGCCTTTGTGGTAGCGACGCTATCATTTGCACATATTTCAGAAATGACTTTGGTGAGTACAACTGAGGGAAATCACGGCCAGAGGGACCACAGTTGTAATAAGCTGGAATTGAGCATAAACATGTTGTTGTTTAACACGTTACATAAAAAAACAGCGTCATGTCACACAGTGGGTCATATTGTTTAGTCAGTCTGTATTATGACGCCATGCAAGTAGTCAATCCTCTGCGCCAACGTCACCAAAGATAAATGTGAACTATCACTGAAACTGCCCCATAGTGTGTCCCCTTGACTGCAAAGATGTCTCAGACAGGCCCAGGAGCTCCGTCCAGTGTCCAGTGAGACACCAGTGTTCTGCAGCAGAGCATAATTCAGTCTGCTCCTTGTCACGGAGCAAATTACACCACTCCCGCTGATCAAAGAGCCTGCTGTGGACGTTACCTACTCCTGCTCCTGCCAGGGATCAGCTTTAGTAATGTCTTTACTGTGACCTGCACATGTGAGCTGAGCTTCACTGGTACACTGCATGTGTGTGTAGAGCAGCGAGAGGAGTTTACAGCAACTGTCGGGTAAGTGCAGTTACGATAAAATATAACCAGAATGTTTAAAGTCAAGCGAATATTAAAACGTGTCAAATGTACACACGTGCTCAGCAACAGCAAGAAACAAGACAAAAAGCAAGAAAAAACAACTGATCAAACCATTTCTACCAATGTGTTAGGTGTTAGGCTCTCTAGATGCCCGATGAAGACTCTTACTCCTCTCCGATTAAATCCTAATATACTGTGTTTTTCTTTCGTTGAATCAGCTTTGGAGTTTGTTGTAAAATGTATTTTTTAACATCACTTGAAAACATCTAGTTCATGTTTTGGAGACTTTTCAGATACTGGGAATCCCTTACACTTACGTTTTGGGGCCAGTAGCACATCTTAAAAAGGATTTGCGAGCCAGTGGAGCTCTTCTCCCCTCCATTTTTCATTAATCAGCCGGTCTGCCAGCATTCCTGGCTCTCAGAGGAACCGCGCTGTCCTACTGAACTTCAGATGAGCAGCGAATGTGCGTAGCAGAGCGAGAGTGAGCGGGCGGATTTAAAGAGAGGGTGACAGAAAAACTGAGGAAAAGGGAGAGGAAATGATTCGGCACAGCTCAGCGCCGGTTGAGCCAACCAGACGAGGGCAACTGGCAGCGAGGCCGGAGAACCCAGAGACAGAGAGAGCTCCTCTGTACTGACATCAACATGCCTCACACACCAGCGGCTGAGACACTGCAGCTGCTCTGTCCAGTGTGTGCGTGCTCAGCTCCCCGCCTATGGTTTTAGAGGCGGAAAGCTGAGTTGAAGGGCGGGAGTGACTCATCGCACGCAGGGAGGGATCAGACTGGAGGTCAGGGGTCGCGGGGAGACTCCAGCCTCTCTCGGGTCTTAAACGAAGACTTGAAAACAACCCCCTTTCATTTCCTCAGCCAGTTCACTGCGTGTTTGTTCACAGTTCCTGGCTTTCGCGTCTGCTAGGCGTCGGTTGCTGGCGGAACCCGTCGCCCAGAGGGCCAGAGCTCACCGTCATACGTCAGGCTTACAGCCTAAGTGGGGATGACGCAAGGCTCTGCAATAAAACCAGAGCATAAGTCAAGAGCTGCACTGTACACTGACAGCCGTGGCAGCTGATATTACATAATCCTGTACACTGACACAGATCTTATGTTGCATGCTGCTGCTCAGACTGGTATTGTGCACCAATTACATGGGCACCGTGCTTTTCATTAAGGCATTGTTCACCGTCCACACAGACTCCTTTTGTGTTGGCTACTATTCATTTCAGCCCGCGTTCTCCCATTTCCATACATGCAAGTCTGACATTATCCAGTGTCTGCCATCAACCTGTGCCTCAAATCTATACGGGAATGTGACGTGGCTAATTGCAATAACAATGTAACATCACCAGCAAATATAAAAGGTATAAATCAAATACAGCAGCAGCAAGAAATAAGTGAGAAGGATGTGAAAAAAAACAAAACAGCTCAATAAGAGCATCTCCAACGACGTGTTTGCAGAGTTGATAGATAGATGTCTGATTTTGTCACTCTAAGCTCGTCTGCCAAAGAAGGTAGATGGTGGGCAGATACACTCATCAGCAGAAAGGCATCCTGCCAGCACAGCAGCAGCTGACGCTGTGGCCGATCAGCTGGCTAACGTCTTCCTGAAATGACTTCACGTACCCAGAAAAGACATCACATAGTGCTGCACATATAAATCTCAGAGTCACACTGTTACAGTACAGAAGTATTAAAACCATACACTGTAGAAACATGAGAACCACTATCGGTATCATGTGTTATAATCAAGAGCTGTTAATTGACAAAAAAAAAACACATGTAGCATCTATAACACCACCTGTCAAGTTACTGATGAGTTTCTGATGCCTGGATTTTGGGTTTTCACTTTTGGTAGTTAGTGCTGCTGGAATTCAGATGTGCAGCAGAGGTGCTGATGGTCACTACAGCTGAGAGAAGCAAACATGTTGATTGAATCGTGAAAATCTTTGCAGCAGGCTGTCGACATTTTCAACTGCATTTTCCAGAAAGAGATGAGAGACGAGTATGCGACAACATATAAAGACAAGAGCCACACTACATGCTCTGTGATCCTTTCTGTAGACTTTGGACATGTGGCAAGTTACAGACTGCAGCTTTAAAAGCAACACTAACACAGCATCACAGTGTTCCCGCTCACTGTGGCTGCATCTGTTCAAAGCCCCCAAGCTCAGCATTATCTGCTGCAGCAGAGGCCAAGGGCGCCATTAGGCACCCTTCCCACTCTGTGCTGCATACACACACGCACACGCACACACACAAAAGCGCTTTGAACCCCGAGTTCAAGCACGCTGCCCAAAAACTTCAGGATGGGAATTGGAACAGCAGCGAGGCTTGAGCGTCACAAAGGCTTGTGTAGCACTGAGCTGTCCCAAACAAATGCCACAGCTACAAATTCCTCCTGTGTCACATAAAAAAAACACTATCAGCATGCTGTAAACAATGACCACTGGTGGTCCAAGCTACTGTAACAGCAGCTTTGTGATTCTAGCTCGCCTCGTTTCTGTATTTACAGCCTCTGGCATTTTTTCCTTTGCACAAATTTATGTTTCATAGAAGGGGGGGGGGGGGGGGGGGGGGGGTCCCTTTTGCCAAATTATATTAAAAGAGCACTCTACTGACTACACACTGCACTTCTGTAACTCAAGAATGCTTTTTTAAAAAAAAAAAAAAAATCACAATCAATGCAGCAAAATCAGAGATTTACTCTTTTTTTTTTTTTATTCCATGAATTCTGCCTACATTACCCACAATTCAACTCAATCGCAGGTCAAGATTCAGGCGTGCTATGCTAGTGGCAGATAATGTAGCCCAAAGCCACTAGGATCAAGCAGACATGAGGAGCGCCCTCCAGAGGTCTGGTAAGCTTGTGGTCTTCAGACCAAATACATTCATCGGCTCCCTTGTGAGGTGGTGCGTTCCATAACATGCAAACAGACTTCGTGTAAAATCAGCGCACTTACCCTTTAAGTGACTGCAGATAAACTTCTTGTATAAACGTACAAAATATCATAAAACCAAATGTGTAAAAAGTAATCAGCACCTCTTGTGCATGCCTAATACCTCTTAGCGTCTCACATTGATAAAAAAAAAAACTGTTGATGGAGGTTATTCCAGTTATTACACGTCTTACTGTCAGCTGGTGTAAACACTGGCTAACAATAAACCCCACCAAACAACAGAGGTGTTGTCTGCCGCTCTCAGGCCCTCCCATGCTCAAACCAGGGCACCCGGTTGCCTGCCAAGCTAGCAGGGCTCCAGAGTGCAGGGCTTAAAAGGTGATTAGGTAGAGATTTGGTGTCCCCTTCCTGTGTCGCCAAATGCTCTGACTCAGCTGACAGGAGCGCAGACGCCGCCCCGGAGACCGTTTCCTGGATATCTGAACTCCCTGTAGCGGCCAAGGTCGACCGTAGCAGTGCCTGGTGGAAACCCTGAGTCAGAGTGGGCACTGCTTGCAGATGCAGCCACTAGCGCGCACAAACCACAGAGCCTGACGTGACAGAAACAGCTTTCTGAGCTAACACACGCTGCTTTTAGCCGGTGTGTTGCACGTGCACGTGTTACTGCCAGGCGGAGGAGAAGCTTCGGCTCACAGCCCTCTCAATTAGCAGCTTTGCAAGGGGGCTACTTATTATGCACCACCCATAGTCTATAAAGCTCCCCGGTGTTCCCCTGCGCAGCTGATTGTAGTCAGGGGCTTTCCAGTCTGCAAAATACAGCTGCCGGAAACACAGCCGGCACAAAAAACCTCTAAATACACAGACAGAACTTACTTAAGCACAGCACAAAGAGGATTTGCATCGCACAACAATGCTATAGCCTGTCTGCCCCGATTGTACTGAAACAGAGGGGAAGCCAGGAGAACTCTAAAACTGCTCAACACTTTTAATATAAAAACAAAATACACATAACTTTCAACCCCATCAGGCCTCTGGCATGACTGAGACCACATTCCAGACCATCAGTCATGTGTCCAGTCTCAACAGAGAGGAGCTCTAATCTGCCACAGAGGGCTTTGTGGAAAAATCAAGTCCATATTAATCCGATTAGCTCCAAGGTGCAGAGCTCCGGGGAGGAATGATGTGTCGTAATGCACTGATGACATCTCTCTTCTGGGCCAAATCATGTGAGAACGAGCAGCGTGGCAGGGAAGTAAAAAGCATCTCTACAGACGCAGAGGTCAAAGGTCAGAGTCGGGAGACTGACAGATGATTTTTGATCTGTTGTTCCACTTAACAAAGAACAAAAATTAGTTGGACGCTCTACTATTCGAACTGAATATTAAACAAGCAGGCCCTCCATTTACAGCAGAGTAGAAACTGGAGTTGACTGGTACCTTCACAGGTAACTGAGATGTTTGAGACTGCCTCCATACCTTTCTTGTACTTGTGGATGGGAAGTTTCTTCAGCTGATCTTTGCGCAGGCGGCTCCTCCGAGCCCTGTGCCGATCCTGGACGAACTTGGTGATCTAGCAATGGCGGAAAAAAGAAACATAGTCAAAAACCTTGAAAATCAGTATTCAAAAACACACACATGCAGATCTTTCTTGTCCAGTCCAAAAAACTGTAACTGTGATTTCTGTCACCCCCAGCAACACTGTTAAATTAGGAAAAGTGAAATGTTTTGATCACAAATCGGATGCCAGACTTCAGCCTGCCAATGTAACACTACTTCCAGAGGCAGGATGAAATCTGGTACCTGACGAAGAGCCAGCCTGGACTCACAATGTTGTGCTTTTTCTGATGTAATTAAGCAGAAACTTTAGAGGTGGTTAACAGTCCTCAGGAGGCAAAAATCCTTTAGAATACCAGGTTTTAATTCACTTCTCAATCATCACATTTACAAGACTACATTTAAGTATAAATAGTCCCTTGTACTTTGAGTTAAAACAGATATGTCTTAAATGTAACCTACCATGAAAACGACAATGAGGATGAGGCAGATTCCCACGATGATGAGGAAGGGGATCAGGTAGTATTCCAGCGGCAGGCTGAAGTCTGGCATGAGGACCACATGTCCCCTAGAAAAACAAGCATAGCAAACCATTGCCAGGTGTTGGCAGGTAACACAAACACAGTGAATGTGACCTCCACAGAGTCTGTGTCACGGCAGCATTTCATTTCATTACAGCTCATCGTTTTAGTTTATTGTGGACTGCAGTGTGACCGTCACATACAGGGTCCTCTGTCAGCATAATGGCATTTCACACACTTTTAATTCTTTTCAGTGAACTCCCTCTACAGCAGACAGTTTGGCCCTCACTGACAAAACTCTGCCAACACCATGTTTGGTGTTCATTCCTCTGCAAAAGACTGGGGACTGACCGCTGGGCCTTTGAATGGTATCTGACACACACACTCACACACACTCACACCAGCTGATCTGAAATGGGACTTTAATGCTGTGATTCTCTGGGCTCCTCCACTGACAGGCGGAGACATTTCATTACCCCTTCACCAGCAGTGACAACACATCACAAGACAAATCCTCTGCCGTGATGTCATTACAGTGCGCGCTGCAGGCATTATTCTATAACAATGTTAGAATAAATCCGTATCAAAGAGCTGGAGGGCGAAGAATGGCCAACAAAGCTCAGTGTGAGGGGTGAAAACATGCTTCTAATTGTATCGATGGGCAGGAAGATGAGATTTGGGTTCACACTTACCCCTTGTCATAAGCGTAGTCTTCTTTCAGAGAGTTGGCAGTCTCCTCGCTCACGAACACAGAGGGAATATCTATCTGCTTCATAACATCCACTAAAGAAGGAGACAAACAGACCCACTGTAATATTATATCATGTGAGCACGTATCAATGCCTGACTCCATTGAACGACCTTGAAACACGACGTCCTGTTATGAGAGAAAAATGAAGTGACTTGTTTGTAGCGTGTTTAGCTCCTTTAAATGAAACGTCTCGTGATTTCACAAATTATTTTTGATTAAGGTTCCCTTACTTACTTTTTCTGGTGGTTTTAACCAAATCTAACTGTCTTCATCAAATGATGGAGAAAAACCTTGTTCACCTCATGAAACTCCATCCGCTGATCAAGAACACGAGAAGCGGTTGAGCTACGGCTTCATCGCTAAGTCGATTAACTTGTTAGTTAATCAACAGAGAATTAATCTGGAACGATTTTGATAATTGATTAATTGTTTAGTAATTTTTAAGCAGAAAGCCCACTGATACCAGGCAATTGTGATACATTTTCTTTTGTATTTTCGGACATTTTATTAACCAAACAATTGAGATTGTTGCCAATTGAGAACAGAGCCAGCAGACTAATTGATGATAGAATAATCAGCCCTGGGTTGAATGCCCCAGATGTTAGTAACTGTACTGTGAGTTAAGCTAATGATGCCTGTTTAAGCCTGTTAAAACTTTTAGACAAGGTTACACGTGAAATAATTAGTTCATACGACTTGTTGGCCCTGTTAGCGAAGACGCTGTTCAACCATCTGAAAACACTTCTGTTGAAGCATACTGACATCTTCCTAAAGTGACGGCAGACCTCTCTTGATAACCATGTACAGAGACTGCGAGATCTATTCCGCTTAAGAACGCTAAGCTGGGCAAGAAGCCTTCTGGGTAATTTATGACTGCGCTGCACCACCTCCTGTGAGAATAGTAGGTGAGATATGAACTGAAAGAGAACCCCAAACATCGCATTTATCACATAAGTGGGCTAAAGCAGGGACGATATGGATTCATAGGCAGGGGATGCTGCAGGGCATCACATCCTTCCTCAAGTACACCTTGAGATTTGAAATGAGCTTCTGACGATAAAACTGCTCGGCTTTTCCTCGGGCTCGAGGATTAAGAGGAAAAACAACGGCCCATCCTCTGTCAAGAGAGACACATGACCAGGCAGCTGTGTGAGAGACGCTAAATGTTTATGTGTTGATGTACAAAAGAGAGAAGGAGGAGTTGGTAGTGGTGGTGTTAACTTACGATCATTGGATCCCATGCTGATTAAGTCATCAGAGTCCACATTGTGAACAATGGCCGCCTTGTACCCGGCTTTCTGGGCGTTTAGGACCTGCGAGGAGACAAAACATTTACGCACGTATTACCAAATGGATCCTTAATGGTGCAAACACCTGGTGATTATTAGTAGGCTAACATCAGCTGCTATAATAATGCCAACAATAGCCTTAAGTGAAGGTGGTGTGTGTGATAACAGGGGTTTTGTGTCAGATAATGTGACCAAATCTGATTTCCACCATCTGACACAGCAGCATCAAACCACATTAAACATGACATAGAAACAGAAACCAGTTGTTGTTGTGGTTTGGGGGGGGGCTCTGTCTTATTTTGCTTTAAGGCTTTTAGTGATGATTCAAATGCACAAGTCATCCTTGTGCAATCTGCAGGGTACAATCTATTCGCCAGCATTAGCCTTACAAATGTAACCCTTCCACTTAAAGGATGCTCTCTGCTGCTGATGTGAACTAAGTGATGATCAGGCCTTGCACGCTGAATTCCCAACAGGACGATAAATTCTGCCGCAGATGAAGAAAATAAATAAATAAATAATACTGACGGTAGCGTTTAATATGTTTGCGGCTTGTTTCCCAGAAAGTGTTTGCAAGAGGCAAGAGGTTTACATTTAGTGCTCCTCCATGATAAACACTGACTGCTCATCTGAGCTGTAACTGGAGAAAACAGGAAGCGTTCGATGATAGGAAGGGAAACGGGGTGCAAGGAAAGACGCAAGCTTAGAGGCAGAGTGGGTTAAAGTTAGAAATGATGGTCTATTTTAGGAAGGAATAACAAATGTTGAAAGTCTGCTCACTGGTTTTGCTCAGTTAATAACGTCTCACATTTTTTACCTTAATGACTTTATCTACGGCTCCCGTTCTTGTTCAAATGTGCTGCAGTTTCTTACTTTATATAACAAAGATGGCAGTCAGGATCTGCACAGAGGCCACGAGCCCTGGAACAAACCCTGCACACTCATGACAGAGCTGTGACTTTCTGAAGGCACAACTTGAAACGCTAATACAAACCAAAGAGTGGCGTCACCACATGAACTCATACAACAAGACTGAAAGCGGTCGTTTCTCCCAGATTGTTTGAAAGGTCTTCTAACATAAAGAGCAAAAGAAACACTTTAAATTAACTAAATTACTTATGTTTGTTAACAAGCAAGCAAAACCATAATTTCTTTATTCATCGAAATCTTAAATACTTCAATTCAGTTTATATAATGTATCAATAGATGTGATAGAAAAGGCGGGATCATGTACACGTCTATACGTACGTCTGTGTGTGTAAAGTGTGTTTAAACGCGCCAGCTGTTTGCTGTGTGTGTGCAGCTGCTACCCTCCAAAAGACAATGCATTATTCTTTTCATATCTGCCAACACCTATATATTCAAATTCACAAAATTCAGTGGGCCCGGGGATGTGTCAAAGTCTGCCTCCAGGCTCAATTATTAACGACAAAACGCGTTGACGACATAAACTGCTGTGGGTTTTCAGCCAGTGGGAGGCTCAGACACATAGAGCGCATGTTAGTTAACATAATAGCTTGCAAATCAATCTTCCGAGAGAGTTGTGTTGTAAATGTGATTGCGTTTCCCCCAAATAAAGCAAATGAGATAGCAGGATGCAAGGGAAATAAATAAAGTGAACATATTCTGGAGGTCCAAAAGTATCTTTTTCAGTGTACTATAGTGTGGCTATTTTCTGATTTTAGGTATTCATATGTGAACATTTAGAGGACGAGACAAAGGCAAAGACGAGACAAAAACCCCAGAAATGTCTGTTATTTTGCGAATGTGGATCAAGGACTCTGCAGTAAACCTTTAATTCCACAGCAGGTTGTGTTTTCACAAAGAAAGTTATGCTGGAGACAGTAAGAGAGGATTTCAACGTGGATCTTTCCAGCAGCAGAGAGCCATGTGAGCTGCATGGTGGATGCAGGGGAAACTGATGCAATGAGGATCTTCCCACCTGCGAGGCTGTTTTCGTGGCTCTGACACAGTATAGAGGCTACGGTATCCTGTACTGCCATTGTTGTGGCTGATTGCTCACAGCAGAAATGGTGGAGGAAATAGGATGTGACAGTACAATCCTGGGATGAGTCATTCTGTGTTCTTACACAGACTAAAAGACTTCGGATGGTGACGGTTTCCTCTGAAATTGAGCAGAAAAAACACTTCAGCATCAGATCATGTAAATGTCATTCAAACTCCCACTTGAAATCAGTGGCGACGAAGGCAGTGATGCTCCAGCAGCCGCGACAATACTTCAAATCAATGCTAAAGGGAACCGTGTTCTTAACAATATAATGCTGCCACATTCAGAGAAAAGATTCAGTTTGTTGCAGCATCTGGAGAACAAAGTTTTTACACAACGCAGAGAAATTAAAGATCAATCTTTTTTCTCACTTTCTCTACAATCACTGAAAAATGAATATGGAACATTGCAGCCTATTACAGCATCAGTAGTAAATATTACATTTGGGTATCAGACGATCAAAGAACAAACGCTTCTTTTTCGAGCCAACGTTTTGTTGCTATTACAGTAAAATGTAGAAGATTACGGCTGACTTAAAAGCAAATAAGGCAGCCCGAGGTGCTGAAGATGCAGAAAAAAAAACTAACTAACCGGAAAGCACTGAACGTCAGGGATTAATAATGTTTAACGAATTAGGAGAATCCCAGGGTGATTATCTGCCTTTAAACCACTGCTACCTGAAGCTGCTGAGGAAACGTTGGTGTTAATTATTAGTCAGAGCATGCGCCTCCCTCCCGTGGTGAATTAACACCCGACCCAAAAGCCAGACGGTGAGAGTGAGACCGTGATGTTTGGCGGTGCAGGAAAACAATCAGTTGAGCTACGGTCACAGTCCGAATTATATGAAAGTCATCTGCTCTGTTAAATAATAGAAGAGGGTCGGTGGCTTTCACTAACCTGAGCAATCAGTGGATGTGTGAGTGCCGTGTGACAGCCCTGCAGCTCGGCCAGGCCTTTTCATACAGGCATTGTACTCTGCTGTGATGCAAGGAAATCCATTTAGAGACTGATTGTGTGTGTGTGTGTGTGTGTGTGTGTGTGTGTGTGTGTGTGTGTTGTGGCCTGCATGGATGCTAACACAGAGCGGTACTGTCTTCTGTCTTTTGTTTCTTCCTTGTCATTGTAATTTTATGCACAGGCATACGTGAAGCAGCGTGTATGGCAGCCGCAGCATTGTGATCCCATGTGTTTGCTTGTGAGGGCGTATTGTGTGGAGGTATCAATGGCTGCTGTGTGCGTCTACAGCCGGACCTTCTGGGTAAGTGACACGCACGCAATATACTGTGTCTGGATGTGTGTATGTGTTGTTTTTTTGTGTCTGTTTTTGTTTTTTGAGGAAGGAAAGAATCCGAATCAGGTTTATTGCAAAGTAAGTTTTCACATTACAAGGAATTTGTGGACTGGTGCATAATCAAGAAACATGGAATATAAAAATCTCTCTCTCTCTCTCTATATATATATATATATATATATATATATACACAAGGAAAAAAACTTAATAAAAATGCACACTATCTTTGTTTTTTAAAGATTAAAGAAGATAAGCAATCAGAAATGCCCATATAGCCAATAGTCCCATAGTCTGATATCACACAGATGATGGGTTTTTTTATTTTTTTAACTATATCTATTTGACTAACTCATAAATCTAGTAATCAAAGAAAAGGTTGTTGATGATATTGATAATATGGAGGGGCAACGTGGCTTTAATTGTGACTGACCAACTTCCAGTTTTGCTTTGTGCTGCTCTGATTCATTTCCACGGAGCAAACACACAATGCAACAATCAATCATCGTCTCCTGAGCAGAATCAGACAGCTCCCATCAGACGCCACAGTTATTATCATGGTGGCAACTATTTTATCTTTCATTGCAACGATCATGAGATGCACGTGAGTGAGATATTCGTGTATACACAGTAACCCGCCAAGAATGTGTGCTTGCATGCGTGTGATTGGCTGATGCAGCGCCTTGCTGGATGATGTCACGTTGCACGAAGCGTGGAGAGACTGCTACATTCTTCTAAATGAGAAGGCTGTGTTTTTCTATAATTTCTCTGACACGTCAAAGAGTTCCATGTAGGATACATTAAACGCTGCGGTGTCTGACATGAGTGTGGTATGTGCAGGCAGTGTTGTCTGCATCATGTCACGCCTCAACGTGTTGGTCAACCAAATTGCTGGAAATCAAGTCATGCAAATTGGAAACTAATGTAACAGCTGCCGCAATCCAAATTTTGGCCAGTTGTGGCTGATACGGGTCATTGGTGGACCAGAAAATTTGTCCTGTAACCGAACATAATTTGGAGGTCACGCTTTACCTCCTAAAATCTACTTAAGCTGCTAAAATAATAATAAAATAATGTAGGTGCTTACAGTAGTCCGAGGACAAGAGGGTCTGCTACCCTGCCTGGAGTTACCTCCCAACAGACAGTTTGGTTTGGTTCGTTTCAGGGAGATTTTACAGTAAGAGTAAAGATCTACTTTGTCTGTCTAGATGCCAGTGTGTGGTGTGGCCTGTCTGCCTGGGATCTGCAGAGGAATTCAACCTCTGCTGCTGGCTCACCCTTGTGTTTGCATGGGCAAAGATAAGGACATTCAATGCATTCCTGAGAGACTGGAGAGAGGGAGGAAACGAGAGACGGGGAGGCAAAAAAAAAAAAAAAGAGAGGGGGGAAAAGAGAAAATGAGATGTGAACCCTCTGGAAATAAAATCAATAGAAAGCAAGCGTGTGTGACTATAAACACACAGGCTTACACCGTGAACGCATCACCGCGCTCTCCTTTCACGTGCAGACCATCACGCTGAACTGTAGCACCGTCGTCAATGTTAATTTAACAGTAAACCATTATCCCTGTGGGACGTCACATTAAAATCCTTCTGTTCTCCTGCAGCATCATATCACTCTGCACACATCCAACTTTATTATGATGGTGTTGTGGAAAAATGGTAAAACAATACCAAAATGTATGCTAGTATTTTCACATTCTGGTTGAATTTAACCTTATTTTAATCAAGGAAAGTTCAGAGCTTCTCAGTACTTGTTCAAAGTTTGACATTTGTACAGATGGCAGCTGTCCAGTAGAGTTACAGTGGAAATACTAGTGGCTAAGCGCCGTTCTCAAGGGCATCTTGATATATTTTGTTAACATGCGACAACATGACTTGGCTCCAGAAACATCTAGCTCTGTTCTCTCCCTTTTCTGCCTTTCAGGGTCTATGTTAATTTTCCTATTTTATACCATGAGATTTAAAAACAATGTGGGAGCATAATAAGCATCTGATGCTTGTTTTCTCATGCTTCTGTTGTTCCGACCAAATTTTGACTTGTGCCTGCAGCACAGATTCTGTAGTTTTTGTTTGTGAGGTTGACCAATTATGGATTCTTAAAAGGCAGATTGGACTCTACTTAATTGGCTGTTGTTTTTGGAGCGCTGTGGGTGAACTTAACAAGCTCCAGAAGACAGTTTAAAACACAGTGTGACACACAAGCTCTGTGTAAAGTCGCAATTTTGATTGTGCTGACATTTTTCAGCAATTAATACTGTATTTATTACTAACTTGCCTCAAAAATGCCAGAAAATGTCACGTTGCTGTGTTTTCCCCGGTGGTACTTTAAAGCAAAACTGAACATCTCACATTTTCAGTTACACTTGTGTTGATGAGGACATTTTTATGACTTGCCAATAACAAAAGTAACACATTTGTCTGCTGTCCTTGTACCTTGTGTGTTTATGTTTACTTTCTGGACGACTACAAGTTAAAAAAAAAAAGCTAAAAGTGCTGAGTGTTATCAAAAGGATGGCAGAGATCTACAGGATATCCCCCAAAAAATTGGGTAGCGGAAGTGGTAGCTGGTATCAGAGGCGCTCAGCCAGTTTAGACAGTGCACGCTGTTGCTCTAGTTCATGTTTTCCATAAATGTGTCCTTTTGTCCATACAAACTTGCCGAATTCCACTGAGGCCTTTAATAAGAGTTTACGTGCCCTTCAGAAAGACGGCTGCAGCTGCTTGGAGGCCGACAGCAGCTTCCTGTGAATGTGTGGGACTGAATGAATGTAAAGGAAAAAAAAACGTGTTTCCAGTCAACTGTAAAATGGGGGAAAAGGAGTATTTCAAAATAGTTTTCCACTACAGGTCATTGCGCTATTGACATTTCTGTGTATGTTTGTGTGTGTGTGTCTGTATGTATTTGTGTGTGTTAGACCTGACTCCTATTGGTCACAGTTGACCGGAGGTGTGTAAACGGTGCCACCTGGAGCTGCCTGACTTACTTGTGTTGGACTTAACCGTTTGGATCCCAAAAAGAGCAAAACGCCCTTAAAAATCTTTGTCATTAATATACTCTGTTAAAAACTCATTATGCAAACAAGAAATTGCTAATTAACTCATGTATGTATATCATGTCACTGGCTACCAAAACACATGATAAAAATTACATTAAATATGCCTGCACACACCTCTGCCTTTTCTATTCCTATACTAGTGTGAGACTGGGTTGTGGACAGAGACTGCTGATAACATCACTAATTATTGCTGCAGCACCACTGTGTGTGTGTGTGTGTGTCAAAAAATTACTGCATCTACCAACCAGTGTGTGTATCTGCTGCAAACACTGCACAGACTCCTTATGCAGCGCTGCAGCTAAAACACACTGACTTGTCCTCACTGTCTCTCCTCCTCGGACACCACTGGCATCGTCTCATCCAAAAGAAATTCCTCTCTTCTCTTCTCTCTAACCAACTGCCCCCTCTTCTCCCGTTTCCCTGTCTCCTGTGAAGTTGAGGCAGTATAAATGACCGGCGTGGAGCTTGTTGTGCTCGCTGATCTTGCATTTGCATGGAGCAGGCTTGACTTCAGCTTTGTGTAAATGAGTCTGAGCAGCACTGCGCACCTTCCTCACACAACGCAGGTCAAACTAAGTGTTTCAGGGCAAACGCAAGTCCAGAGTCAGCAACCACGATGATGAAACATTATAGTTGAGGTTGATGATCACTGGGTGTTCTTGAAGAGCACCCAGTGAGCCGGTCCTGGCTGGACAGTAAGAGAAACTAAACGGTTGGGTACATCCAGTATGTCTCCTTTCCGAGACTTGCTTCAAAACTGGACTTAGGCTGGATCCAAATTAGACTGTAATCAGGTCGGGTCTGATCTATCAGCTCTGATGTGTGTTACATCACAGCTGGAGGAAATATTTGCCTTTGTCAAAAAGTTTTTTGGAATTTGACTCACAGCTGAAGAAAAACATTATTTCTTATATCATAAGTTTTACAATTATCATACAACATTATTTTCTCATATCGTAGCTCTTTTTGACCATAGCTACGTGTTCATTGTGACATCACGTCATGCTGCTGTCGCTGTGGGCCTTCTGTCTATATGAGGGCACATATTCATCCTGTTAACTCCTCCTCATCTTTGTCCTTCCTCCTCAAGACCTGAACAAAACAAGTCAATTTTATTTATAGTGTCCAAAAAACACATTCTCAGTGTTCAGTGGGACAGACATGGAGACACGAGGAGTGCCTAATTTGCTGTTAGTATACAGAAAGGCTATAAAAGCACACCTCCACTGGTTCCAATTTCCCTAAACTGTATCAGATACAGCAAAGCCTCGTTCTCCTCCTCTGCTGTTTAGACAGCAGCTTCCAATCAGGTCCTCATTTCCTTGTCTCGCCTCCTCCCTTTACCTTCTCTCTCCCCCTCTGCCTCCCACTTCTTCTTCCCTCATATCCACTAATTTCTCCTCTTATCTTGTCATTCACCCTCCTGTCTCCTCATGCTCTCGTTCCTCTCCTCTCCTCTCCCCCACCCCTTCTCTCTTCCCTTCCACAAGCTTTCTCCTCCCACCCTTTTCCTCCTCTTGGCACCCTTCCCCTTTTATTTCTCCTCCCCTCTTTTCCTCTCCTCCCAGTTCTCTTCCCTCCCGAAACAAAACTCCCCTTCTTTCTCTTCCTCTTCACTTCCTGCCTCTTCTCTAAATTTAACGTCCTCCTGCTCTCCTCTCTCGGCCCTCATTACCTTTGTTTTATCATCCCAAGTGCCACCTTCTCCAGAAATCTGCCCGCCCTCTTCTCTGATATTTCCCCCCTCTCCCTCTCATCTATTTTCCCCCTTCTCCTTCATCCCACCCTCCCTTCGCTCTCCTTAGTGTTTCAGAGGAATGTGGCGCAGAGCAGAGCTGGGTTTAAGTTTCAAGGTCCAAGCGGCTGATGAGATAAAGAGTTCAATAAAACTGCAAACTAGTGGGAGAGGCTATGTACACTGATAACACTGCACAGATGCATTTCATGCATCTCGCATCTCACAAATTTGCACCAACGGTGTTGCAAAGTTACCTATAACACATTTTAATGATGCTTCCTTTGCCCAATTTGTTTGTACCCTTAAACACATTTTTACTTTTCTTTGACTATTTAACTTTTTATGCTTGTAAAGTGCTTAAAATATTCATTTTTGGCATGTTCTTCTTTAGTGTGACAGCTATAGTAGAGACAGTTGGGAAAGGCAGGGGAGAGCGAGGGAGGATGAAAGGCAGCAAAAGGACCAGGCTGGATTACAATACAGGCCGCTGCAGTAAGGAATCAGCCTTGTGGTACGCGCTCTAACAGGTGAGCTACCCCGTAAAAGTCTTTTGGTAACAGTGAAGCAATTTGTAACCCTGACTCTAGGTAAGTGCTGCATACATAAAGCATTACTTAATTAAAACTACATATGTGGTAGATGAGACACCACCAACTGCTGTAGCGTAGCGTATGTATCCAAATCCCTGCTGTCTGTATGAGGACGTGCATCTTCTTCTTTCGTCCAACATTTTGAAGATACATGATACGATTTTGATTTTGATCTGTAATTAAAAGTGTCTGTGCCGACTGTGTGTGTGTGTGTGTGTGTGTGTATAGGTCATATGTGCAGGTCGGGTGTGCGTGAGTCCTCTACAGCCCAAATGAAGCAGGCTGAGCTGTTTGTTGCCACAACAGGTTACGACAGACATAATAGCGGCTCAGAAAAACGACACAGCCACATGAGATATGGCAATTTCTCTCTCTCTCTTTCTCTCCCTCTCTCTCACACACACACACACTCGAGCTAGTCATACATCCAGTCAGCCATAGTCATACCCTGTCATGAGACTGAGTGAGTGTATGCAGGAAGCTAGATCATTGTTTGAATAAAGACTCAGGCCTGTGTGTGTGTGTGTTTGTGTGTGTGTGTGTGTGTGTGTGTGTGTGTGTGTGTGTGTTGCTTGGGGGCTGTGAGGTCACTGGAGCACAAACAGGCTGCACGATAAAATGCACTTACTGTAAGGCATTGGTAGGAAGCAGGGTTAGCTGGGAAATTACCAGCCACCAGAACAAACGCTGACCAACTGAAGTTGCAGCTGCAAACTCGTGCTTGACAATTTTTACACTTACTCTGAAGCTGACTAGACAGACCGTACTGTTGGTGGGAAAATAAGGTCCTTGTGACCACTCCCGACTCATCAGGATTTTGTCAGACATGCTTGATCTGTTGATAATATACTGAAGCAGAAGGAGCCACGCCTAAAGATAAGCTGAGGGACTCTAACCTTCGTCTCTTCACCACTTGTTTCTTTTCCTTCAATGCATTCCATCAGCAAAATTTAAATTGGATGGATCGGCTATCAATCAACGGCATTTTGTAGCCTGTCATGGACTGCATGCACGCATATTTCCCCTCCAAGTGGACGTAAACTTGAATTTGTGCTGAACAGAATATTACGGAGATGAAGATATTACAAGGAGGGCTGCCTAAATGCAAACATAACCTCACTGGTCAGAGCTCCCTCATGCTTGATTTTCTATTTCTTATCCATTTTGGGTTTCCCCCCCACCTCCTTCTATTCGAAATAATAATAGAAATATACTACGGCAACATTTGTAGAAGAGATCCACTTGGCAACTGGAGAGGAAATCACTTTTTTCCAGAAATATAGGTTCAAGTATTCACGTTTCTCGGGCCTGAGTTACCTCATCTGAATCAGGTCGTTATTAGGGGAGGCGCTTATTTGCTATCATTAATTTGTAAGTGTATTCTTCCATGGCTGTGTGGTTATACTGATGGAGCCGCTGTAATTTTCATCAGTTTTCTACCTCAACCTTGAAGCGCACGGTTAATTAATTCAAACATAGAACTGCTCAACTTTTGACCACTAATAATTTGAGCACAGTCATCTGGAACTGTTCACACAAGTTCAAACAGAAAGGAGAAATATCTTTTTCCTGTAACAATGTCACCTCAACACAAGTTTCCTTATATGTCTACGGTATATTAGAATATGACTGATGCAGGGTTTGTGGAGCTGGAACAAAAAAAACTTTAAAAAACCCACAAATTTAAGGTATTTTTATCAGAGAACTCTGACCGTGATTTGTTCTGAGGGGAAAATCTGACTGCAGCTGAATAACAAAAGCTGTCAGTGCTCTCTGAGGTCATGCAGAAACAGAGATACCATTACTTGGTTTATTAACAAACATACAGTACATGCAGTTCTTACTTCCTCTATTATCCAGACCTATTCATCGGCCAAGCTCGTGTGTATATCATAACTGCACTGTTATAATCATAAGTGAACTCTTCTGGTAAATGTTTTTGAATGAGAGAATTGTTCAGAGGATGATGCCTGATCTCTGCCCTGTCGCATGAAGTTCACAGCTTCCTGACCGGACAAAAGGCATTTACGCCAGACTGGACGTTTAGTCTGAACTGCCCTTTGCCAGGCAAGTTCTCGTAACACAACCTTGGTGTCAGATGGGGAAATTTCCACCAGGCAAAAAGCTGTCATCTCTACCAGCCACAGAGCGCTTTTTACACAATATGACTCGATGTGACCTGATCACTTCCTACACTGATTTATGCTCCTTTAACAGGGCTTTAATTGACAGTTTTATGATAAAAAAATGTATGTTGTCAGATATAGAGGGCAGCAGAGAGAGACTGAATGGATGCGAGACATTAAATATGAGAAAGAAAAGGAAGAGAGGGGGAACAACGCGGTTCCACAGCACTCAACATATCTCTGTTACATAACTAGGTCATTATAGTCCCTTTCAGACGCACGCTGCAAACCTGAACTTATCCAGACGTCATCCACAGGATCTGTATGGGAGAACGCAAATGTTCAAACCAGTTGGACGCGACACTAAGTGGACATAACCCTGTCAGCTCTTCGTGCAAAGTCCCTGCGATTTCCAATTGAGCCCATGTGTGAACAGAGCAGGCCATTGTCCAGAGAATTCAAACATCACTACGCTTCTCGACTCTTTCGTTGATATTGCGGATGCATGCTGATAAATACGGTGCTTATATAAATGCAAAAGCAGCCATCATTGGGGATGAGTCGGCAGCCTCGTCCACCATCTTTGATGTGCAGTAAACAAAACTTTACAGTACCTATCTGTACTTTTTTTTTTTTTGCTTTTCTGTTCTGTGTGTGTGTGTGTGTGTGTGTGTGTGTGATTGGACGGCAGCATAGGGACGGACGGACAGAGAGTCTGCAAGGAATCTTACAAAGAGCGAAGGGAGGCACGGCGGGGGTGTTCATGAGAGAGGGGGGGGTATTGAGTTTCCTGTCCCCTCCACCCCACCCCATCCCCGAGAGGTCAGAAAGGTCACCAATGAGCCTCCAACCACCTCAAAGAAACCAAGTGTACAGGAAGTGCAAACCCTGCCTCTCTGGAGATTTGTTTTCTAAAACGAACGGGCCATGGAGGAATTAGGAATTCTCTCCCTTGCTCTCTCCCCCTCACACACACACACACGCGCGCACACGCGCACAGACACACACACACACACACACACACACACACACACACACACACACACACACACACACACAAAGAACGAGTGTGTCTATTAACACCCCTTCACTTGATCCCCTTCACCCCTCCCCATCTCAAACACTCGCTTTCTCTCGACATTCGACCCCCTCTCGGTCATGTCTTATCGCAACACGCACACGAGTTCTCTTGCACACTCTCGTACACACACTCTCACACAGGAGCTAACACTTGGCGGAGGGTTAAGTGGGTGAGCGTCCGTTTTATTGCCCATTATTACAGCCAAGGATCCATTAAAGCTCTGTGCTCACTGGATGCTAATGGCTAAATGCTAGAGAGGAAGCTGCAGGGGGGGACAGAGAGAGTTGGAGGGCAATGGAACGAAACAGTGGGCATGTTGGAGGGGGGGGGTGACACCGCTGCAGCACACACACAGTGCCTCATCTCTGTCAAGATGGAATCTATTATTCCTTTGTTTCCCAGCAGCTTCTGGAGGGAACTAAGCCCTGCAAAGAGAGAGGAAGGGAGGAAGGGGGAGAGAAAGAGAGAGAGAGAGAGAGAGGCAGACAGTAACACTTAAAGAGAAGGAGAAAATGTAAGTAGGAGAGTGATGGAGAGACAAAGACTGCCAAAGGCAAAGGGAGAGGTGGACGAAGAGGGTATCCGTGTGTGTGTGTGTGTGTGTGTGTGTCCATGTGTTGATGTGTGTACATATGAGCAATCATTAAACCAGAGACTGAAGCCAGACAGCACAGCCAGACCTCGCAGTGAGAGTGTGTGTTTTTATGTCTGTGTGTGTGCAACTGTGTGCGAGTGCGCAAAGGGTGACGGAGGGGAGGAAATCAAAATAAGAGAAAGACACCCTCCCTAACACACACACACACACACACACACACACACCAGACAGGGTCGAGTTTCCAGACGGCTGTCAAACCTCAGTTTATTGTCTTAATTTTCAGAGTCAAAATTTAAGCTAGGTGTTTCTATCATGTTGATGATAAATACAGTCATGGATGTATTAAAGGTGCAGTGTGTACGGTTTCATGGCATCTAGCGGCGAGGATGTAGATTGCAGACAAGTGAATCACCCTCTGCACACCCCTCCTTTTCCAGGTGTGTAGGAGAAGCTATGGGAGCTGACAAGGATTCATGCACCTTTGCTTTTTCATCTGCTGAATAATAAGTTTGATCCTTCATTTGACAAAACTTTGGTTCTCAAATTCAAAGACAAAAAGTTCTTCATCTTCCAACTGATGCCCCGTTTGTCCGTTCTGGGCTTCTGTAGAAACATGGCAGTGCAACACGGCGGAGTACATGGGAGAGGATCCGCTCACTACGAGCTCATTCGAAGCACGATTCTTAGTTCCAGGTGATTATAAATGAGGATTACGTTCCAATTCTCCCAATAGATCCCCCTAAATCTTACACACTACACCTTTAGGAGAGCTACACTTGGCAAACGCAGTCAGACCTGCTGCCAATTTGTCGCAGTGGCGAACTGCAGTAGTGCAATAAAAAACGTCCATGATAAAAAAAAAACACATCAGTAAAGATGCTTTTTTTGGCTTTTTGCCTTTATTTTGATAGTGACAGTAGTAATGAGTGTGTGTGAGAGAGATGAAATTAGATGATATAGATATAAGCTTTATATACACAATATATATAATCAAATATGTAATAAATAGAATCGATGTTAATGAAATACTGATGTTCATATTAAAAAACTGTCCTTCTCCATACTACTGGAAAAATTTTATTTTGCATTTTGGCTGAATATGACCTGAAAGAAATTAGCACCCTACAGGAATGTAGTTTCCAGTTCTTTAAACACAATTACTTTAACACCTATTTTTAGAATTGTTTTGTATCTAAAATATTCTTACACTACAGTCAAATCATTTACAAGTAAGCAGTTGAAAACTGTTGCCTCACAACAACTGACCCTGCGATCGCCTTTCTCACAAGAGCAGATGGAGCGAGGTGTGAAAAAAAAAAAAGATGATCAGACTGCGTTTACTTGTCACAGTGAAGCTAAAAGATGACAAAGAGGTGAAAGGACAAACAGCGTCCTCCTCTCATCCTCAACAGGAAATATCTTAACTTTGACTTTAATGAGAAGGAGCTGTGAAGCTTCGCAGACTAAAACAACTAACCCGTTTGGCCTGAACGTTGAAATTTACTTTTAAAGTCAAATAGGTGCTGGTGAGAAATGAATTATAGCGTTAAAGTGTTTTTTATGAGACAAGTAGATGAACGAGTGCTATGAGGTTACGCTCAAAATGCCACCAGACCTCAGCAACAAGAAAATCAGAGTAAACTTCAACAAGTCAAAGCTGCTCCGTTGGGGGTTACAGGGGGTTAAATGTGACCTAGTTCAGAGAGACTGATGTGTGTGTGTGTGTGTGTATTGTGTGCAAATAAATTGTGTGTCTGTCTGACACACAGCTATGTGGAGTGGAGTCTGGTTACACTCCAGCAAAGGGAACACCTCAGTGTCCCGTCTGTCAACATGTTTCTGTGAGTGTGTGTGTGTGTGTGTGTGTGTGTGTGTGTGTGTGTGAGCAGTAAGACCATATAAGGCTGTATGGTTGGTTCACAGCTACAATAGAGAGAAAAAAAAAAGAGCCAGAACGAAAGACGACGAATCAAATAGACTGAAAAGGGATGGATGGGAAATGTGAGAGTGAATGAACGGGGGAGCGATGAAGAAGGTGCAGAGGGAGAAGGAAAGACTGAAAAGTACGAGAGGAAAGAGGCAGAGAGAAAGATGCCAAGAGGCTGCATGCTTTCCTCTCTTTCACCCCATTACTCATCCCCGCTCTCACTCTCTTAATCCTGGCTCCCTTTTCTCCCCCCTCATCTTCTGCCCTCTCTACCTCGCTCCTTCTCTCTCTCTCCTTTCTATTCTTTCTGTTTAGCTCTGAAGGTTTATGGTGCATTTAGGAACCAATCTACCACATGCTGTTTCCTACATATGGGCATTTTTGGTTTCATTTAGTGCAAAAGTGGAAAAAAAAAAACAACCTCTGAATCGTTTTACTTCTGGAACAAATCATCCCTGAGAATCAGCGGAGGATGCTGTATTAATAATAAAACTCAATAATTCACATGCTGCCAAGTTTTCAGACCAGAAATCTGACGTTTTTCTAATCACAGGGGACGTTAATGTGTTCACAACTGAAGTATCTGGCAACATTTCAGGATGTCTGCTGGCGCTGAAACGCGTCTGTAAGGTAAATGTCTCGGAATTACATAACAAGATATTTATCATCGAGATCCCTCCAAGCAAATACTTGTGTTTGGGCTTCATATTTAGTTTGTCACCTTTAAGATTTTATTGGCTTGTTGACACCTGTAGAGTTATTAAACTGGTGCAAGTAAAATTCCACTTGTATGCAAATTAACAACTGATGTCATGTGTTCCCTTCAAAAATGCAGCTGGCAATGACCCGGTTCAACTAAAAAATCCACTGTGTTTTGAATTTGCTTAGGTTAGTTAGACTTTGACTTACATTCAATGTTTTTTTGTTTTTTGGCAGGTCAGCTATACAGCATTATTTTTTACTTGTTTCCTTTATCTTCTTGTCTCAACATCTGTCTCTTCCCTCACTGGTGATGAACTAGGCGACTCTCCCAACACACATACACCCCGTTTGCACTGCACATGGCGCGATGCCTCGCTTGACTAATGGAGATCAGCTCTCTCCATCTTTCAGCCACTTCGGCGACGGCAAACAGAACTTTTCAACTCCACAGGTCGACCGTCACACACAAACCTGCCAGCAGGAGGAGGAGAAGAAAAAGGCAAAGAGGCGGTCGAAGGGGATGGATGCTCATGCAGGAAGTTGTGTTAAGGGAAATGGCGGCGTCCTGTTTTCCTCCCTCCGACCAGCTGATCTAAGAGCCTCAGTGAAACTAACCCTGAAAACAACTGATACGAGTGCAGTGTGAGGCAACACACATCTGTGCACAGTATCTCACACACGGTTGTACTTTAGGCAGATTGCTCTTGTAAATTAACTGCTGCTTTCAATTACTTCCAGGTATTTTTATGCACTAAAATGGCATTCAGTTTGCAAAACAAACTAACTAGGGGCCTGTTGATACAAGTGAAATAAAAAGGCAGTCAGAACCCTGTTTAGCTATTAGAATAAAACTAGTGATGCTATGCATAGATGTGAAGATGAAATAGTTAAGATTACAGAGATGGTTGGGGTTGATAAGTGTGGTTAAGCCAGGAAGGGCATCCATCTGACAATAACTACATGGACTGCATGGTAAATGCTCTGCACTTGCATAGCTCCTTTCTCGACAACTCAAAGCGCTTTAACGCTACATTCATATTCACCCATTCACACACCGACCAGTGTAGACACTGTACCTTGATGTCAAAGTTGCAGTCGAAGCGCTTGATGAGGACGATGAAGGCGCCCGTCAAGTTGTCCCTCGGAGGGGGCTCGATGGGCTCGCACGCATTTTCTGGTCGCGCCCCGATCAGGAAGCCCTGTTGGGATGACATCATCAGACGTGAGACGGTGAGAGAAGCAAATGAGTGACTTAAGTCCCAGTTTAGGCAAATGTCATTTATTGGAAGTCAAACAGGCTACTTGGAGTCTTTCTCCAAAATAAAACATCTACTATTAGAAAGCACCATCCAAACCTACAAAATAATGATACACTGCAACTGAAATTTATTATCTCTCTACAAACCCTCAGTATCTAAACAGTTGTGATGAAATAGATGATGATGACGAAGTAATGACCGACCTTGCTTCACATTCATTCAGTGTCACTCCTGCATCAGAGCTCGTGTCCTCTTATGTCTATAAATACAAAACTGCGCTGAAGCAGTTAGAGGGTCAACTGTGTTGCTGAAGGGCACTTTGACGGGAATTAATGTCTGCAGTGTGACACTAATGGCCATCAGCTTACTTTCTCACACCTCACAGATACCACTGGTCATATCGTACCAGGATTTCTTAGTTTTGTTTGTGTGAATATGACTTATGTTGACAGTCGATGTCACAAGATGAAAGTCATGTGTAAAATCACAATACTTGTGATAACAGCGGCTTCATCGCTACATGTCATCAGTTTCTAAAAACCTTTTTGTGAGCCTTTCTGAGATATAGTCACACGGTTTGGGCCCTATATAGAAATATTTTGGGTTCAAAATGCATGACAACATCACAGAAAGGACCCTGGGAGTTGCTGGTCTAGCGCTGCCTCAATCAGTCAGTTTGTTTGTTCTATTGTGTGACTTTTAAGGGTTAATTCAAGTCCAACACAATCTTTGTGTAACAAGCAATTAACACAAACGAAATGACCAATATGTTCTGCAAGGAGTCTGATGGCTTTGAATCAGGCAATATAACCACTATTTCACTAGTTGGAACAAAAAGGATCTTGCAGGTCTATCTCTGTAAGGATCCTTTCCATAATACTGTCAGACACTTAGAGTCAACACTAACAAGCACTTCTAGTGGATGTACTCTGATCTGGCACAATGGCCCAGAAGAATTACATTACAGCCGTTAGAGTTCATTCGCTGCCTCTTCTCGTCCGCCGGCTGAGGCGATGTCTTGATCACTTCCAATTTGTATCTACCAGTCATGTCAAACCCAAAATATGTACAGTGCTGTGAAAAAGTATTTGCCCCTTTACAGATTTCTTCTGTTTTTGCTTTATTGTCACACTTACATGTTTCAGATCATCAAACAAATTTTAATATCAGACATAGATAACCTGAGTAAACACAAAAAGCAGTTTTTGAATGATGATTTCATTTATTAAGGGAATAAAGCTATCCAAACCAACCTGGCCCTATGTGAAAATGACTCCAAGAGTGCATCGACAACTCATTCAGGAGATCACTCCAAGAACCCCAAACAACATCTAAAGCACTGCAGGCCTCACCTGCCTCAGTTAAAGTTAGTGTCCATGATTCAACAATAAGAAAGAGACTGGGCAAAAATGGCCTCCATGGGAGAGTTCCAAGGAGAAAACCACTGCTGACCAAAAGGAACACAGAGGCACATCTCACACTTGCTAAAAAACATCTTGATGATCCCCCACACTTTTGGGAAAATATTCTGTGGACTGACGAGACAAAAGTGGAACTTTTTGGAAGGTGTGCGTCCCGTTACATCTGGTGTAAAACTAACACAGCATTTCGGAGGAAGAACATCATACCGACAGTCAAACATGGTGCAGTGTGATGGTCTGGGGCTGCTTTGCTGCTTCAGGACCTGGACAACTTGCCGTAATTGATGGAACCATGAATTCTGCTCTCTACCAGAAAATCCTGAAGGAGAATGTCCGGCCATCAGTTCGTGACCTTAAGCACAAGCGCACTTGGGTTATGCAGCAGGACAATGATCCGAAGCACACCAGCAAGTCCACCTCTGAATAGCTCAAAAAAAACAAAGTGAAAGTTTTGGAGTGACCTAGTCAAAGTCCGGACTTAAATCCAATTGAGATGCTGTGGCATGACCTTAAACAGGCCATTCATGCTCAAAAACCCTCCAATGTGGCTGAATTAAGACAATTCTGCAAAGAAGAGTGGGCCGAAATTCCCCCACAGCGATGTGAAAGACTCATTGCCAGTTATTGCAAACGCTTGATTGCAGTTGTTGCCGCCAAGGGTGGCACAATCAGTTATTAGGTTTAGGGGGCAATTACTCACATAGGGCCAGGTTGGTTTGGATAGCTTTTGTCCCTTAATAAATAAAATCATCCTTTAAAAACTGCTTTTTGTGTTTACTCAGGTTATTTTTGTCTGATATTAAAATTGGTTTGATGATCTGAAACATGTAAGTGTGACAAAAAAGCAAAAACAGAAGAAATCTGTAAGGGGGCAAATACTTTTCCACAGCACTGTATATATGGGGCCCAAGTTTAAAAATAGAGAGGTTACCGTTTAAAGGGGCTACACATAACACCAAGTCATTACAAAGTCTGAGCGGCACCATCTTTGATCAACCCTCCCACTGCTCCAAGATTAACAACATCCATCAGAACCACAGATGAAAAACAAAATTAAAAAAAATTTAAAAACACAGATACTGAGAGGCAGATCTACTGCAGCCCCAGATACAACAGTGGCAAACCAAACATTAATTTAACATGGTAATGTATGCATAATGAATAGAAGACTTCCCACTGGAATGAAGAATATCATGGACTCACAAAAATGATGCGTGTGTGTGTGTATCTGTGCCCATCTGTATGCCGTGTGTGTCTTTATGTGGCCAGAACAACCTGCGTGTTTTTGTATGTATCACAGAGTCGGTTTGCTTGGAAAAACTGTGGCCCTCGTATTTTCCTCTCTCTCTTTCTCTCTGCCAACGACAGCTTCTGAAGTGACTGATGAGAGGGAGATAGCGGGAAGAGAGCGAGGGTTTGATAGAGAGGCTGACAGAGTGATAAAGGCGAGGAGAACAAAGGCGGAAACAGCAGAAGATACAAATATGGAGGCAAAGGGAATCAGAGACCCACTGAAATTCAGACGAAGGACAAAAACAGATGGAGTAAGACGAAAATAGAAAGGTGAGGACAAAAAAAAACAGGCAGACGGATGGTGAGAAAAGAGAAGGAAGTGAAGAAACGGAGGAGATAATCTAAGAGGAGACGATGAAAGGAAAATACACAAGAGATGAGGAGGGAGGGGCCTGATGCCAGTGATACATTTCTAAACCCCTGCTGCTCTTATGCAAGTGTAACCGACACCGCTGTGTGTGTGTGTGTGTGTGTGTGTGTGTGTGTGTGTGTTTCAGAGGCAGGGTGGTCGACAGGAAGCGTGGACTGCTGTGGGACTCGGGGAGTCTGCCGCCTCTTTCAGCTCTCTCCCTCCGTTTAAAAGCCAGCGCTTTTAAAAAAAAAAAAAAAAAAAAAAGCTGATATATCAAGGACAGTCAGCACTTTGTCTCACAGACACACAAGGCCGGTGTCTGTAAGCGGCAAACTGATTTGCCGCCTGCCACACTGACACGACTCCAGAACAGCAGCTGAGCCGCATATGGTAAATGACCAAAGTGCCACATCACATTTACAGACCCACACCACACAACAGAGGAGACCAAGTCGCTGACTGGTTGTAGCTCTAAATTAACAAGACTTGATGTTTGCATCCAGGGATCACGGCGATCTGTGTAACCTCACAATCGGGGAGGAGGAACATGTGAGGAATCACCCGCCGCCCTCACCACCGTCACCTCTGGGTGCCTCCTCCAGCGCAGCTCTGCCTTACTGCTGAATGACATCACTGAGCCACTGCCTCACATTCCTCCTCCTGACTTTGAAAGCAGTGACAAGAGTGCCCTCTGTTGGGTGGAAAAAGCATTTTTGAGAAAACGCCTGCAAGAACTGCAGACTGCAGAGAGAGGATGGTGATGGCGAAAAACAGGAAATAACTAGGAGAGGAGGGGAAATCCTGAAAATGTAGAGCTAAAGGAGATGTGGATATAATGCTGTCCGTGCAGAGACATCTCTTTAAGCACCACAAGCCTCATCCAAAACCACCTTAAACTGATTATATAATTCCACTGCTCCATCAGACCCCAAGCTGGGTGACGTGTATTACATTTATATTTTATCATCCTGTAGAGCCCCCTCTGCTCTCAGTGCTCCACGAGAATGTCCAAATTCGCCATTATTGCATTACTATTGAGCCACGTTGTCAACTTTTGGAAAAACACCAAATGAGGACCAATTACTCGTCGAGCGCATGATTCTGAAGTTGTGAAATGTTTTAGCTCAAACATCCAGTCGTATTGTGTGTATCATTAGACAGTGGTGAGTGTGACTGGTGAGAAAGAAGAAACAAGACATTTAAGTGCATAGAAGTGCACTTAGTGTCTTACATTACATTAAGTCCATGTGGCAAATTGTAATGTGGGGTTGTTTATATTACAACCCAAGGCTTCTAGTCTGAGGGCAGCAGAGCGGCTACATCAGCTGTTAACAACACAACAGGGTATATAATTCAGTTTTAAACAGACTGATTTGTGTTCTTGTCGTCATCAGGGGCTCAACAGTGACTGTAGTGAGGGGTATATCACAACTTCAGGTATCTGTTGATAACAAATACTGATCTGACATCAGTGCTTTTATTATCCTTAATCTGAAATGTGTACACCAGACTGTGCAGGATCTTTTAGGCTGTGTAACACGAGACCGTGAGTTGTTGTGACACTCAAAACTGACACTGACTGAATGAACGCAACTGAATTAGCGAAGAGACTGAACTTAATGTGGATCGGTCATGTCGTGGCACCTCCCTCATATTGTGCCGTTTTCCCAAAGCGAGCATTATAAGATAAAGTCTAAAAATGACTAGTTTGCTAGCAGTTTGCTAATCTACAGCTGCCGTTAGTCTGTCTTTTGGCTCTCACTGTGTTCCCTGAAGTGTATCTTAAAAGGCTGACAGCAACCTGACCAGATATTCACGTTCTCATGCTAGTTATGAAAGAGAGTCTAATTCAGTTTCTGTAGTTTTTTTTCCTCTAGAGAGCAAAATAGCTGATATTAACAACTAAGAGAATCAGTGTAATGTTCAAAAAACCCAAGCCAAGCTGCAAATACTTTTTAATTAATTATTTCTTCTTGTTTTAATACAGTGCTAAACAAAAAAACTGAGGGATTTTCTGTTGTTCAAGAAGAAGGAGGGGTTGCTGGTGGACTATTCCAAATTACTGCACGGTGATCACACTTAATCTTGTCACTAAAAATCTCACTATATGGCTCGTTTGCAGAGTAGCTCTGGGTTCAGATAGAGGAAAAACACAGGAATTAATGACTTGCTCTAGCCTGTCTGAGGCTTCCTGTGAGCAGATTAAAGCTTGTGTGACTGTACACTCAGATTCATTGATGTTCAGATTCCCCACTTTAACCTGCAATCGACCAAGCTCTACTTTCAGTCACACTAATAGGCTAACTTTTACCCTGCTTTGCCGAGCAGTCAGCACCTTTCATCATTACATTATTAGTCCATAATCACAATATTCACAATTACCAGTGTCCTGACACATCGAACCTTGACCCTCTTACTGAAACTCATCCCATTACCACACTCAAGCTGGATAGGAATGCCAGTGAAACGGGGTGGCAGTGGTCTAAATGTGGGGGGAAAAAAAAAAAAAATGTGGGTTTGTTTCTGGGTCACATTCTAGGCTGGCTGAGGAAATGTGGGTGGGGAAAGTGAACAAGATATGCCTGAAACATAGCATAAAAGCCAGTGAATCATAATGACACGCACAGGAATCACCACCATCTATTGGAAAACAGCTATGATTAGTCAATTAACATGCATTTACAGGAACCTGGCACAAATGACTAAGTACTGACCACAATGGTGTTTCATCTCTGTGACAAACAATTAATGAAAGTGAGAAAAACCCTCATCTTCTCTTACGTGTCAACATTTCTCCTCTTACATGCTGATACAGCACATATGCATTTGAATATGCTTAAGCAGACAACTGGTTGGATTTTCTGCTGAAAAACTAAACGAACAATGTTTGTTATTACACCTTCGGCCTGAGGTGGTTCTCCAGGTGGAGTCCAAGGACCTTCAGAGGTCCTTGGACTCCTTCCAGGCTCAATGCATTTGAGCATGGAGGTACATTCTTGACCTTGGGAACAGTATGTGTGACAACATAATCCCCAAGGCCTGCTTACAAGCTTTTTCTGAGCTTTCTTCATTCTCACAGACAGATCACGTGATGACATCTGAGCTAGCTCGATTCGCGGAAGAAGACCTATGACTGTGGTGAAAAAAAAAACCCAGTACAAAACGCCAGTAAATCAACCTTTAATTTGAGATTATTTGGTTAACATTTCATCACAATTTAATTAACCCAAAATCAGGGAATGCAGCAGGTAACGCAGACAGACAAGCAGTTTGGCAAGTCCTCAGTTCACCTAAACTACGTGTCATTGAATTGTTGGAGGAAAATGGAGTAATCGGTGGAAACCAACGCAAGCGCAGAGGAAACAAGCAAAAATAAGTCACTCTGTGGCACGCAGCTTCCTCATGTGGGATGTCACCATATTTTGCTCAACGTGGGTTGCTCATGGCAAGATTGTGACATGGGAGGACCGCTTCCTGCCACCTCTTTATCAACTCTTTTGACAAACAAAGTATGCAAGCAACTTGAATGAAATCACCAGGGTTATTACAAAATTTGGTATTTTCCAGCTGGTAGGAGGAAATTCAATCTACTAACATTAGCTACTCAGAAATGCTTTAAAAGAGAGGTAGATGTGGCGCTGATCTTGTAGATGGTCCATCTACTTTGTGATTTTGGGACAAGAAGTCACACAGAAATCAGGCTTTAATGGCACTCAGAAAGTAATATTTATTTTTTACAGGGTAAGTGTGTGCTTCAGAGACTTTACTACTGCTACCACTGTTGCTGCACCACCCAAACCACAAAGATTTTCCAAAGAAAACCCATGCATTTCTTCTCAGACCGTGGCTACAGATCAGACTATAATTGTGGAAGTGAAAGCGGGTGCAAAAATGGAATAGAAGTGCCATGTGGTGTGTCGAGAATTTGCTGTGAAAAGGGAACACAGTTATTTTAAGCTGTGCATTGAATCTTGACCAATATCGTATCTCAATAAAAATTCACAATGCTGAACCTGCACAGTTGGTTCCAGGTCCTCTGCCATTACTCTCGCTTCCCTAACTTTTATTTTCTGTATCTACTGGGATAAAGGCTGTACAGCAGTTCATATGTACATTTATATGTAAATCTTTTTTCAATCATGCTTGACTGCTGCAAAATATTGCTGAAGCTACAATCAAAGCGTTCACATCCATGTCCTATATTTGAATTTATGCATATAGAAGAATTTGGGAAGGCAACAGGTCTATAATAACCGTTTAACTAAACAGGAGAACTGATTTGCTCTACTGCACTTTAAAGGTTCTCTATATGAAATCTCAGCATTTCATACAATCACATTTGTGCCTCACCCTCCCCTTGCCACCACGGCTCTGCGGCCGGGGCTATTGTTCGTTCTGTAGACAACCACAGGCTGACACCCTCTCTTAGCTTTTGTACTACTGTGTTAACTCAGAATTTGCTCATTGAACAATTCACAGACTCTTGCGCACTAACATGCACATGCGGCCGCCCCGCCGACCAAAACAAGGGACAGAAGATCACAACAGAGTGAGTGTGACATCATCCTCCAATTAAGTCACTGCATCTTTACATTGCAAATAGTTGCTAAATGCTCTATATTAATGCTCTGAATGCCATATCAACAGATTGACGTTGCATAATTTATCAACAAACGATACTTCTTTGCTGTGAAAAGCCCTTTCTGTGTCTTAAAATCTTCTGAGTTCAATTTCAAACAGGCAAGTTCTGTTGTGCTACATTTTGACTCAAGCTCGATGTCTAAAGTCAAACTACTAAGATGTACACGTCAGAAATTAAACAAAGCATAACTGTTGCACACTGTGGGAGTGCACAGGCTTGCAGTGGCCTTGCTTTGAGACCCTGGCGTAACTATAAACAGGCCTAGTTGTGTAAGTGGAAACAGGGAAGGCTCTGTTGGAAGCCTTGTTCCCTGCGGGGAATCCTCCGAAGACAAACAGGCTTGTGCTGCCTTGTGATGCCAGAGGTTTCTCCAAGCATTATACAGCTGCAGCTCTCCAAGGCTACATAGTAGTAATAAAAAGGCTACCAAATCTTCTTTCAGAGTCCAATTCATGCACATGCATCTTTACAATATACTCCCCAATCACTTTTAGTCCAGATATACTATAGTGTTCCTCCTTCCTTACTGCATATGCATTAGTGAGATTATTGTGCAAATATTAGAGCTGCACACAGCACATGTATGGTAAAAGAGCTTAATTATGTATTCGGATGACTTACTAAGACTCATACAATCTGTGGGGCTCCTCTGAACAGCAGGTGCAAATAGTGCCGGTATATTTAAAAGGAGGTTGTTACGTGGGAAAGAAAACTTTTGTTTAAGAGAATCTAAATGGCATCAGACAAAGAGTGAGTGCACTGCAAAACGCATCTTATCACTGTCTGACAAACATGGCAAATCTTCAGCTTGTACAGGAAGGAAGATGGGAGGTTCTTCTCTGCTCCTCCTCGATCTGTGATAATGTGTGTGTAGCTTACATTAAAATCTTGCTGAGAGCAGCTGCAAATCACAGCTGTTGTCGGTTCCAAACTTGCTGCCAGGCTCACTCAGACAGACACAGGCTGGGCAGAGGAGGGAAACTTTAAAATGAACAGGCTGACTTTAGCCCTCAGGGACTGGGGCAGCATGTCTGCGTTGCACACGGCCGCTCTGCCCCGGCTGGACGGCAGCAGAGGTTAAAAATAAGACGCGGAGATTAAGTGTGAATTTAAAACAGAGGGCAGGTGACACAGACGCCGAGGCATTTCTCAGCTTTCATAACAGAATCTTACGTAAGACTAATATGCTCAGACACACACAAACAGAGCAACATGAGTGCGCGCCTCAATTCCTCCTGTGTCCCGGGACTGAGGAGACGCATCATTCACAGCGGCCTTCCTTGATTAAAGAGTATACACTACCACTTCTACAGTTAACAACCACAACCTATATATACTTGGCAAATATGCACGCTTTTGACTGTATACCATATTTCCATACGGTTGGGACACCTGTATCTGTAGCCAAAAGAGAGCGAGTGGCATCTTAGCATGTAATGCAGGTCCCCTAAGGTTCAGAGAATCAGTTAATTAACATGTTACAGTGTAAACTGGCCAATTTCCCTGACAGGGTTTGTACACCATTTTAAGAGTCAAATTCAAGAACTTTCCAAGTTACCTAAACAAAAAAACTGCCAGCCTCTCAAATCATCACATCGAAGTTGTAATTTTAAATGCAGCTGCAGAAGATAAATTCCTTTAAACCCACAGCAATCAATGTATATTGCCATTGTGTTTATTTTACCAGCTGTAAATTTTGATTGCATGTTTAGATCATGATTATTGCATGGTGTGAGACGACAACCAATCAATCTTTATTCATATAGTACCAATTCATATAAAAAATTATCTCAAGACATTTTCTATAAAAGAGAAGGTCTAGACCAAACTCTTTAAGTGAATTAAAAGAGACCCAAGGCTTCAAGAATTAAAAATCAAGGATTCAAGAATCCCCAGATGAGCAAACATGAGGCGACAATGGCAAGAAAAACAAATATGATGATGGGATTGTTTCATAGGAGAAAAAAAAAGCCCTGGGCCAGATTTGAACCCGGCCCATTGTGGTAAGGACTTTATTGTTTTGCGCTCACCCAGGTGAGCTGCAGTGGGCCGCCCCAGAGCCGTCACACTTTGCGCTGCGAGACCAATGCCAACAATCACCTCAAGCAGAGCCTCATCTCCTAAAATACAGCACAGGATCACCACTCACGTGATAAAGCCAAAATGATACCGTGGGACTCCTGCAGTGGTGTAATGACGCTAAACATAGCAACATCCTTAAATCTAGATAAGTGGCAGTGATTACGAGCGTCCACATGTACATTACTTAACCTGCACATATACACAGCACGAGCTCTTTTGCCATCAGCTTTCTTCAGCGCTCAAAAGCCTTCGTACAACAACAACTGGGCTCTTGACTGTGAGATATGCCACAATGACCAGCTTAGATGGCAGACATGAATCATCCCTTCTGTTTGTGAGCTTTGTGGATCAACCAGTGCGCAGGGTTGCTGGAGGGAGGGAGGGGGGGGGCATATAGAGACCTCACAACAGCACACATTATTACAGTCCTCAACACAGAGCAGTAACATTTGTTATGTCAACCGGTTTTGACATGTATTTTGCAGTATTTCTACAGTGCGTGCTCCTCTGGCACTAAGAAGCATAGCTGGCTGCTGCAACAGACAGATTTCTGTCGTGTTCCCAACCGTCACTGATGTAGATAAACCTTTACCAGCATCATAAAACATCAGTAACATTACAGTCGTTTCCCAGCATTAGTGCATGTATTAAAAGACTTGTAACTCAATTTGGGAATAAAAGCAAGTCCAAATCCAATCTTATTAGTGAAGCTACTCTGTTGTTTACATCTGGACACAGGCTGTGTAAGTAGCTTTGGAGTTGTGAGAAACGCGTAATCATATTCACAAAAAGATCACACAAACACACGTCTTCACATTTTATATTACATATTTTTTTTATGTCTCTCTCACATATTTCTCACAACCGAGTACAGACACATCTCTTTAGTAGCTCTTTACCAATTTTACCTGCCCACCTTTATTTCTCTCTCTTTCTGTGTTTTCATGGTTAAATATTAATTTAGTGCAACTGTAAAATGGAACCCTTGAACTGATTTGTAAGGACCTGCCGTTAAATCCAGACATAAAAATTGCTTCAGTAGCAAACACCTCTGATCCATCCGCACTCACCTTCAGTCCGTCGCTGGGTAGCCGATAGCCAAACCGTGCAGGCAGGTCATCGAAGTTCTCTGTTTTGTTGTCGAATGAGTACTGAAAGATGGGAAAATGAAGTTTGATTACTTTTTATTCAAGATATTTCATGGAGGCTGATGTATCATCAAAACAAATGGATATTATCTTTATACACCACAGAGAGAAACATAATCCTCCCCTGCAGCTTTCTGACCATCAAAAAGACCTTTAAAACAAACCAACATTACGCATCTAATGGGAGGTGAGTTTCTGTGTAGTTGAGGGCAAAACTATGTTCCAATCTTATACTATCATTATATGTTTTTTTTTGTGTAGTCCTTCTCTGTTTTGTATAGTCACGTGTTAAAAATTACTCACAGCGGCGATGTCGGCCTCCACGGGCAGCAGGTTGAGGAAGGCGAAGAGCTGAACAGTGAAGATGGTGTAAATCTGCGTGGCCGACAGCATCAGCATTCCCAGGGACAGCAGCATCTTGGCATCACGTTACAACCCCCCGCTGCTATGCCACTCAAGACACACACATGCAAATGACCATGCACACTGGCCTGCAGGGGAACCCCAATACACCACCTGCTGTCGTCACTCCTACAAGAGACACAAACGTCAGTGAGTCTGTGAGGATAGAACAGTGTTGAACTATCTTGATTTCAATATGTCAATTAAAATTGAAAAATTTAATTCTCAAATAAGGCTTGTATCAGTAGCACCTACTCTTCAGTTTGGTCACACAACCACCCACATTAAAAATAACAATATTTGGTAAGAAACGATTAAACCTGGAACATAGTTTAACATAAGGTGTTATTTCAAGCTACTTTACTGCACTTCTCCTTACAATAAGGTGGTACACATATGCTAGATAGCGGTAATGTGATTTTGCACAAGGTGAACTTCACTCAACTCTCAAATAACGGTGACACTTAAGGAAATAATTGTATTGTTTACTTTTTTTCAAAGAGACGCCTGGGGTCAAGCTGAGCTACTACGAAGCAACTTTGCAGGTGTGATGATGGCGAGTTTAGCGAGAAAAATAAATCCATATTTGG
The DNA here is from genome assembly GCF_042242105.1 of Pempheris klunzingeri. Lineage (NCBI taxonomy): Eukaryota > Metazoa > Chordata > Actinopteri > Acropomatiformes > Pempheridae > Pempheris > Pempheris klunzingeri. The sequence continues at coordinate 17,158,533 of NC_092017.1, read as the reverse complement.
CTGATAACAACTTTGTCAAACACTGTTCTGGGATTCAGCTGTCAACACGGTGGACAGTTTCATGCTATTTTCAGGTTCTTGGCCTGTTCCACTCCTGAGTCTGCTCTTTCCATTATCTCACTCCACATGTACACGCCCGCTGGAGGTTCAATTGAAGTGGAATTTAGTCAAATTTCAGCCTGCAGAACACATTTAGTGAACGAACAGATCACACTTTCCCAATACTGAATTCAATCCCCTGCAATAGCGCCAAAGCCGAGCGGATACTCCTCCACACTTTCTTTTCACTGTTCTTATCTATGTATCTCGGCTCAGCATCAGGACTGTCTTCATGTCAGCTCCTGTGAGGCTTCATGCATCTGTCTGTTGTGTTTCTTAGCCGGCCCGTTGCCTCATAAAGACCGGAGTGAGCTTCTGGCCTAAAATAATGGCATAAGGGGGACAAAGGCTCACAAAGCAGAGGGCAGCATGTGATCAGTGCAGGAGAAACCAACAGCTAAGGGCTTTCCAGGGTTTAGACCACTAAGCTGCATTGCCAAGCTGCAAAGTAGGGAAGTGCTGTTTGAATGTTGGGCTGTTGTGTACATTTTCAAGACAATGAGGGCGCTTTCTAATAGAAGCATGATGGGTGTGTGAGAAGGGGCAGGATCCGGTCATTAAATTACTCCTAAAGACTTTTCGTTCCATTGTACTGTCGGAGTAAAGCTTCCAACAGATGGGGACATCTAGAAAACACAGCTTCGGCAGCACCTAAACTACACTATGTCTACGCAGCAGCATCACTACATCGCTTAAGCTCAAATGTAGAAAACATGTCAGACAAATTTGCTTTTTTTTGTCCAAGCATGTAAAGTCTTCAAAGGTATAAGATCCAGACGGTCACACTGATGCCTAAAACTAAACAAGATTTTAGAAATATCTTTTAGAAATACGCACTAAGTTGGAAATTACTTTAGCCATGCAAATATCAAATGATATGACAGTAAAATATGAAGAAAATAACTGATCACCGTGCCCAAATAAACTGATAAACCCACTGAATGCATCTTTCTGCTAAGAAAATATAGATCTGCTCATGAAATCACACCTGCCTTATCCGCTCAATCTGCACAATTCACTTTAAAAGTACTGAAGTTCAATTCTAAGCCCTAATCACGTTTGTCTACAGCAGGAGAGAGGTTTCGTTACATAACTTCCCATCTCTACTGTCCTACTAATGCTGCTGCTGCCATTTCCCACAAAACACGGTGTAACTCACTCAGCACCTCCAGTAAAGAATGCTGCTCTGTGTGAGAGCGTCGCCTGATTTACACTTTATGTGTAAAGTGAAGTCAGATATTTTAACCCATTTCTTAAAGGGTGCCATTTATCTACCCACATTTATCCTGGAAATGGGAGATATGGGCAAAACTTATATTCATGGCAACATCGTCGCAACATTCATACATTACCTAAATTCACAAGGGAGAGACATAATTCAATCTATACTGATTGGAGATTATGGATAATTTATTCTATTTACGTACATGTTGCTTTAACTGCAATACTGATACGTATCACAAGACAGTAAATGAACAGGAAACGGAACTGATGACCTGTTTATACAATAAAATAACATAATGTGAATGTCTGTTGTTGGCAGAATTAAATACTTGACAAATCAAGGTGCTACATTATACTGATTCAAACAACCTAACCTGTTCTATCTTCTCTCAGTGTTCATCATCATATGGCCCAACCCTAATGTTTATGTGCACTAAATGACAGGTGGCACACAGCATTTTCACAGACAAACAAACAGGTCATCATAAAAGCAGTTGTGGCTTTACAAATTACCTGCAGGGTCTCATCTGTGACACAAATGCATATCATAAAACATATGATAGGGTGGTACATAGCACTGCAACTGTCTGAGATTGAGATTCTTCAGAATTACAAAGATTTAAAGGGGGAAGTGAAAGCAGCATCAGTCATCATGACAACTGCAGGCAGGTGATGACTAAACATCAAATGACTGCAACACAATTCATCTAAAAAAATAACACTATGGAGTAACATTGAGGCTAAACCTAAATGCAATTATGAACAGAGTTTAAACTGCAAACTGTAAGACATGTTGTCAACATTGCCAACAGTAAGTGGACATCAGAAAATTGCGTTAAACTTAATCACCCCAAATATCACTCTCTAGTTCTGGTTTACAGGATGAAGGCAAGTTTTTACAACTATATGCTTGTGGTGGCGTTAACGTGAGATAGCTGGAGTCCTCTGTGGTGTATTTACACACATAAATGCACGAGTGGTCTGGTGTGGAGCCCCTCAGAGGTCCTCAAACACAGAGCACCGTGTACCCGAGTTAGCATGACGGTAGCAGAAGTAGCTAGCGGGCTGGTAGCGGGTGTTTACCTTTATTTCTGCCTGGAGGTTTATCTCGTCCAAACGTTTAGCTGCTGGCAAGGACATCGCTCTCCGTTACAATGAGTCGTGTCAAGGAACATGCACAAAGTCGAAGATTTTGGATGCGCTTCATCCCGTGTGCGGAAAATGAAGGTAAACGTTACAGTTTAATCCGCTCCGCTAGCTTCTTTCTTTCATGTGAGAGCGCAAACTTCCGCCCCATGCGCCGCTCGACATTCGGCTTCTGATTGGACGAAGCATCTGTCAATCATTCCAATCCGGAAATGACTCCAGACGTAAACATATCCACGTGATGCCACCATGGACGGCACACATAAGCATTTGCAGCCTCTTATAGTCTCATGAGCTGCCTGAACCGAGCAGCTGGTTCTATATTTACAGCTGCACTACAGCTGCATCAGTGTAGTGTGAAATTAACTGGCAGCAGAATGGAATATTCAAAGGAAGTATGTATTTTAAGTTGGAAATAGGATATGGTCTTTTTCATCAGCACAAATGTTGTCACCCTTCCCCCTCAAAAACATATTGAGAACAGTTTACTCTTTTAAATCTCTGGCACCCTCTATAGTAAGTGGGGTGCACCTTCTCTTTAAGGGATCCCTCCTGTACAGTAAGTGTTTATTGCTGCATTCCACAAGTCCAAGGCTTTTATATGCATGCCAAGGACCAGAGCAGGAAAATAAACAAGTTTATCTACTAGTTCTGTAATGTAATGATGTAGGCTAAGGCATGTAATGACACACGTGTAGATAATAATTACTTCGTAGAATAAACCTTTATGTCCATAACATATAATGAGTCTGTTTACTAAAATGTGGTGCTTTGGTATAAGTTCTCAATATTATCTAGGGAGAAGTATGACCACACAAAGCATTAAAAGTCTGGTGACTCTTCTTAATGAGTACTTTTCATTTTTATCGACCTACATTTAGCTGTTTTTACCATAGTCTCTGAGTACAGATTCATCCTTGGCAGTGAACCTTAAGAAAAAAGTATAAATATTCAAGATGCAATTTAGTCATCCATAAAATAGTGGAAATTACAGTGCTCCTTTCTAATTAACCAGTGCTGGTTACTGAACATTTAATTACATACCAATAAAATAAAACCATAGATGTCAAGAACATAGAATTATATTTCTCTATAAAGTTGATCAAACATAGGATGTACAGATCATTCAAACAATAACATATGAAAGCGCTACACTTTAAATTAAAACGATGTAAATGTAGATGTAAAATTCAAAGTTCAGGGTGGTAAAAGAGAGTAAGAAAGCCCGAAGGTATTATGCCTCTTTTATTTCCCTGAAAGGATTATACAACATTAATGTCCATTCTGTTCTCATTTTTGCACGGAAATCCAAAATCATCACAACTTGCAGGTTCTGGGACTTTGAGAAACAGATTCACTGCTTGCTCCAAGCCAAGATGGGACACAAAAACTGTGTGGACAGCTTCAGACTTTAAAAGGTCAAATGCAAATTAGCAGTCTCCTGTAAAACCATCACAGAACATTTCAAATAAAAACTGAAATGTTCCTCCAAGTGTGAACCCAGTAGGTAGTCCCTTTGTCTCCCAATAAAAGGCAGAGAGAGCAGCTGATGTAAGACTCAGGACCAAGTTTCCAAATGGAGTCACATGTAAAACATAATTTTTTTGCTTACACACTGTTAGTTATTGTACATCTTTGACTATCTACTTAAAAAGGCTGTACAAGATAAGAAACACCTGAACTTTGTGACCAAGAGTAAACGTGCAAAACGTCACGTCAACAAGCCAAGAAGATAAGTCAAGGTTAATCGAAGTCTGCCCAATTGACTTTTTATAAAATATAATCTTTTGAAAGCAACTATTAGATAATTTGGATTTATAACCTTTGTCTTTTGTTGACTTGTTAGATTCCACTCTGCATCCCAAACCCTGCTCACCCAGCTCCTGCCCCCCTCCTGACAACGACTTTGCCTCTGAAGAAAGTCACCACACACACACACACACACACACGCACTCCTCTGTCTGACCAGAGCCCCACAGAGGAGACGAACAGACGGAGGACGGCTGTCCCGACCATGAGGGTCTTCATCTGCTTCGAGGGCTGCTGTGAGCCATTTGACGTCCCTTCAGATCAGACCGTGGGGGCCATGAAGCAGAGGGTGAAGGTGATAAACAGCTCCAGTACTGACCCAGGGCCATCACTGTTAATGGACCTTAATTTCTTGACTGCATTTTACAAAATCTTCCTGGTTATTTGGCTGTATTATAAGAGGGAAAATAGACTATTTGATGAGTTTATCATAGCTTTGAGGTAATGATCTTTGTAATGGTAAAATACTATTGCAAAACAACATTACAAATGTATTTGTATGTGCATGCACTGAAAATAACACAGACACAAGTTGTGACTCAATACTCTAACACAGCTCCATGTATTTCCCCTCTGTTCCTTTCTGTAGGATAACTTTCTTGTGCAACTTTACAATGACAAGCAGGTCCGGCAGCATCTGGAGCTGAGCTATGGGGGTGCAGCTCTGCAGGACAGCTGGGCTCTGTGTGACGTGGGCATCACAAGTGGCAGCGCACTCCGATGCCTGATAAAGGTATTAAAACACCCAAAAGGTTTTAGAGATTTGCAGCTGTGTTGGGATTTGCTTTAAATACATTCTATGCACGTTGAGAGGGGATGCTGGAGTGCGTCTTTGTTGCAGGCCCACACTTTAAATTAAAAATGCTTTCCATAAAGGGGTAACTGCAGTGCAGTGCTGATACCAAAATAAAAATAACAAAAATAAAAAGAGTAGATGATATTTCAGGAGACTTTTGTATGTGAACATTTGGAAAAAACGTATCACTAATGCTACCACAACTTTCAAATCAGTTCAAAAAATGTAATGAAAGTCAAACTCACTTCTTTTTTCCTGAGATTTTACCCCAATCCATCAATTTAAAGGAAGGTCGGTGCCTTGCTCTGTAACACTTCAGCATTATTTAAGCTTTATGCTGAGCCTTTCTTTACTAAACTGAGCCAAACCCATAATATATATATATATTTTATACATTCTGGACCCAAGAACAGGAATTATATTTTTTGTTGAATCACTTGTAAACCGACAGACGTTCTGCATTGTAATTTAACACAATTTTGAGGTTTAACAAAATCTATTTATAAACTAGCTGGTCTTCATCCACATTTCATTCCACTATCATTTCCTACAGGGCAAACAAGGGTGGGATGTATGTTGAGAGACCAGCAGTCCCTTCACTCACTACAATCATTGCTAGGGATTTTTCACATCAAAGACTTCCTTCTTACAGTGACTGAATTTAATGTCAAACAAGTGCACTAATTGGAAAAAACGATGGTCCCATGTGAGCAGTAATTTAGACAGAAATGGCTGCCTGAGATCTTTAGTTTGTCCCCATTATTCAGTTTTTGGTATTGGGACACATTCCAGGCTCATCACTAAGCAACCTTGTGTAAAAGTTGACAGTGGTAAGTGTGTGTGTGTGTGTGTGTGTGTGTGTGTGTGTATGTCCCTTTTGTCAGCTTTTGTTGTCATGTAACACCCTCTCATAAAAACAGTTGTTTTCTACAGGCCTCACAGCGTGTTGGTCCAGTTTCACTCTCCAGATTTACTCTTGTCTGGGTCACTTTGTTTTGACATTTCACATCTTTTGATCATTTCAAAGAGACATTTTTGCCCACTGTAATGGTTCACCCCTGGTCCTCAAACGCCTATTTAAATACATGTACTCAGTCAAAATCTTTTGCGTGACAGATGCTAAACCATTTACAGAGCTTTTGCAGATAGATCCACATTTAAAGAGCATTCCAGGTTCAAGGTTACCTTACCAAAGTTACGTAGACAAATCAGTATATTTCAGTCTTTTCAATAATGTAAGGTGGCACCTGGTTTTATGTAATTGTACATGTCAACCACAGAGTGGCAGCAAACACCTCCTTTTTTTGACAGTGTGGGAAAGATTATAGGAGTATTTTAGGTACTAGCTGTGCTGTATTTCACACTGAACTGAAAATGTTAAATTCAAATTAAATTAAGAAACTAACACCTGTCACTTTAAACCCTGTTTTGTTTTTTCAGACTGACAGAAGGCCTGTGATGCATGTGTTCAATGCTGTGACAGGAGAAACCTTACCAATCATGGGAAGCGAGGCTCTGCTGCATATGTCCGTGGCCAGATTGAAAACTGTGGTGTCCATACAAAGCGGCCTTCCTGTCAGCACCTTCAGACTGAGCACGCCTTCCGGTGTGCAGCTCTATGACTGCAACCAGCTCTTAGACTATGCCATTGCAGTGGGTATGGCCACAGCCATGCCATGTGACTGATGGGTTTAATTTGACAAAAGTATAGATACTAAAGCTCCAAAATAGTAGGTTTCAACCTACAGATGAGTTATCAGCTTGTTGCACATTGCAACTAGATTCAATAGTTTTCTGTCTCTTTTCTGAAATCCATACAATGTTTTGGTGTTTTTGACAAAGGCACTACTCTCCGTTTGGACACGTGGGATGGGTGGGTGGAGTTTCTCCAGGGTTGCCTCCTAGGCCACAAACTGACAGTCCAGAGCCACCTATCTGAGAACAAGCCTGTAATGAGGTCAGCAATGTCCTACATGTGCAGATTATCCTTCATGCAATCATACACACAGAGGTGAATCTCTCTTGTTCTGCTTTCCCAGGTTTCAGCTGCAGGTAGCACTCTACATCGCTGCGTCTCTGGGCCATCTGGACCTGGCAAGCTGGCTCCTGGAGAAGGGGGTGCATGCTGAGGAACCAGTGGGAGTCCATCCGTACCGCCAGTGGTGCCACCAAACCTCCCACCGAGACACCGGAAAGTGTCCCGTCCACACAGCTGTAGAGAGCAGTCAGCTCCTCATCCTCAAACTCTTCATCACCAAGAACCTACTGGCCTTGGCTTGTCGGGACCCTGGAGGTCGTGACCCTCTGAAAGTTGCTCTTCAGTGTGGTCACAGGGATTGTGTGCGCTACTTAGCCAACAAGCTGTGCTCGGTAGTTTCCCTGCAGAACATACCCCTGCCCATGCGTATCTACCTCCAGATAAAATGCTGGGTGATTTTGGGGCAGAAAAGGGCAGCCTCCCATCGATGCCAGTACACCAGTGCTGCCTTTCAAGCCAGGGTGGTGGATGTGTTGCTGGTAGATGGCTTTAACCAGCCAAATATGTCATCCAAATCCAGGAAAGCTCTTACCAAATCAAATAGAGAAATCATGGCCAAAGCTTTGCAGCCCTCACCTCAGATCAGCAACTCAGTATCAGACCTCCCCTCCAAACAGACACCACCCCAACTATCCAGCCTAGTGTCTGTGAACCCCGGTGACTTCAAAGCGATACAGAAAAACCAGAAAGAGGATGCAAAAAGAAGAGAGGAAGGTTCATTGGATGTGATCAACAAGAAAGACAGCAGAAGCAAGTTTATACTCCCTCCAATCACCAGAGGAAGCGTTCCCCAGCCGATGTTTGTCAGCGCATCATCAAAATCTTCCCATCATCTGACGACGACTCTGGAGTCCTTCTCTCACCACTGTCGACGAACTTCGAGAGAAAATGCCATACACTGCTTAACTATAGCCAGGTCTCTATGTTCATGAGTAATAAAAACACTTCCTGACGGGTCTCATGAATTATTATACAGCAGTGAAGCAAAAATTGCTTTACTTATGTTGATGTATGTTTCTCTTGCACAGAACCTTCACAGAGAAGCCTTGGTTGAAGCAGCTGAGCATAGCACGGACCCTGATCAGGAAGCGTGTCCACACCATGGCCTGATACTTATGGACCCTGGTGCCAGTCCTATTGAGATCTGCCACTCGTCAGCTCATCAGCGGCATGTAGATCTCCTATCGGCTTCCTGAAACGCTGTGGACAACGAAGAATCCTTCAGAGTGACAACTGAGGAGTGTATCTCAGGCTTAATGTGTTGGTGAAACCTGTTTGTATTTCTTCAGCCAGATCTTTGGCGTTTATTGTTCTCCACAGACAGACAGGTAGACAGGCGTAATGGATACTTCAATGCATTTACTAATACACTGATACATTAAACTTACAAACAGGAAGTGAAACGATTCATGAGTGCAATGTTGTGTTTGACAAAAGTCCAAGTTAGGACTACCCTTGTAGGTCTAGGTGAAATGACTTGCTTTGGTTTCATGGCTACATACTGCATCTTGTGCTCTCACTATGTGTGTAGGTGCAGCAAGGAAAACACTGGATAAAGACAAGAATTGGTCTTTGAGGTTTTTACTGGAAGCAATTTCATGGAAGCACTTTTAAGCAAAGCAGTGGGTGCTGATGGTTCAAAAACAAGCTGTTGAGCGATCTACAAGCACACTTAAACTGTGGAAAATATAAATAAAGCCTAGAATGACATCAACTTTAACTGTGCAGCATTTCTTTGCTAAGAGGACAAAGGCTTGCCTCTCAGCCTGATCTTTCTTGAATGTTCTTCAGATATGTAGTTCATGTGCTATATTCTCTCCCCCCTGACTCATCTGCCTGCCCATTCAGTTTAATGGTGCCTTCAAGTGCTGTGGGAGATATTAACCAACATGAGTGCAGATAAATGATGGCAAGGTGGGAGTCTGTAAAGAGATGAATTTTACAGGGGTTTAGAGCATGAAATGAAAAAATTACATTTAGAGGGTAAATTGTAGTGTGTTATTGTTAGCAGAAATCATTTGTATTCTTGTGTGTCTTCGTTGTTTAGAGTGGCAATTAAATGGCTTCTTATTTGGATGTATGTTGTTGTTCAAGCACTTTTTTTGGGGATGGACTCAAAGCAGAGAGGGACCATTAAAATGCACAACAATGTAATACAAGTAAAGGCAAAAGGGCAGAGCAATTTGATGGAAGAGGATGGATTTTTGAAAAAATCTGTTATATTGTTGGGTTGTAGATACACAAATCATTAGGATTTTAGATAGAAGTAAAATAAAATCTACCTTTTGTTTGAGAAAATGATGAGGATGATAGCTATCAAAGCTATCATCCATGAGACGGAAAGACTCCCATCCCATGAAGGACACAGTGACAACACTGGAGAGCTCCTTCAGCGAGAGACTCCACCACCCTCAGTGTGTGAAGGAGCGATATCGCAGGTCCTTACTTCCTGCAGCTGTCAGACTCTGCAACCAGCACTGGCAATAATGGCACTATATTTATTCAAAACAACCTCAATCTGTGCAATATATTTATTCATCTTTTTACCCCACGTCACAATGTGCCATACTTTCTAATATCTCCCCCTTCTTTTTTTTTAATTCCCCTTTTGTATATCATATTGTTTCTATTTTTATTATTCCTCTGTCTTAATCATACAAAATATTTTTTTAATATCTCCTCCTGTCTACTGTGACATTGTGAATTTCCCCTTCAAATATCTTGTCTTGAAATCCAAATTATAATGAGTAAAGATGGCACGATTTCATACACATATTGTCCTCCTCCTCCTTCCACTCAGAAGAAACTTTGGGTTTGGATTGCCTCATAAAGTACACCAACATAGCCTGAAATACTACTGTGGTTGCGGTCCACATAATTTGAGACAAAATGTATAAAGTCGCCCTCATGACATTGAAATTTCCGAGCACAGAGAGGCAGCATGTGTAATTTAAATAGGACGGTGTGAAATCTCGTAATATCTCGCGATGCTACGCAGCTAGCAGACCCGCTAGTGGTGGTGCTTCCTCATCAGTCGGTGATCAGCCGGAGAGCAGGCATGCCGAGCCGCCAATGCACACAGGACCCTGCCTAGCCTGGTTTCTCCCGAGTTCACGGAAGAGCACTGAGTTATGACAGGGAGTGCCTTTGAAGCCAGAACCCGTTTTTGGTAGCTGAATCGCAGAAAACACAGAATCGATTGAAGGAATAGTGAAATAGTTGAAAAGCCTCAGCCGGCGTGACAGTCAGTGTGTGGGAATGGCAGCTCCCCGGCCGATTAAAGGCATCCTGAAAAACAAGAACACCGGGACAAACGTCAGATCTCTGTCCGACGATGTACCAGGAGAAAGTCCCGACCAAGTCCCCGGACTGTCTGAAGATGACCAACAGTAAGTTTATCTGTTTGGCGCTCGTGAGGCTGACAGCCAGGTAACGTTAGCTAGCTAAACACTTGTTAGCCGCTCTAGTGTTACTCCCCTGTCAGGCTAACTGTAACACTAAAGTCACCTCTTTGGCTGTCAAAGCTGTGGGCAAAAAGTTTCTGGTTCTTTCCTGCGACTATTAAGTGATTTTTTTTCTCGCTGATAACCAAAAATGTTAAATATAAGTGAGCAACTGTTTACCTCTTTATCTTTGCCAGGTTAGCTTGTTCGCTAGCCAGTAATGCCAGCTTCTAACATGGTTGAAGCGATTGTTAAGTAAACTAAAGTTCACATTGTTGGTTAATTTTAGACACAGCACACAGTCAGTTTAACTTGGTGGTGATATAAAAAAAATATGGTTAACAAACAACAGTGACAGCCCCCAGCCACCTATGACCATAATAGGGCAAATTAACACCAACTTAAACAGAGGTCGAGCACTAATGCACATGTAATAACTATAAGTCCTGTTTACAGCTGATTGTCATCATGTCTTATTATTATAATTAGTTTGATGATATAGCGTTCCTCCTGTATGTCAGTACATCCAGCACTTTTTTTTTAGGAATGTATTTAAACCCCCCAGGTCACGTTTTTGAACACACTATGTTTTAGCATGTTTGATACACCTGGAGAAGTGAGCTTTGTATAAATCGCACAAATAAAAAGATGCCTTGTGCATGAGAAACAAGATGAGCAGTAAGCTGTACAGTACACCGTCTGTCACAGTAGGATGATCAAGATCTAAGCCAGCTAATAGCTGCAAACAGAGTTTTGACTGTTGAGCACGTTGGTTAAGGTTTTAATAAAATTGGTAAAATAGGTGTTGCTCAAAGCCTTTGATAGGCTGTCTGCCTGAACCAGAGAGGTAGATAAAGCTTAGCTGGTTTTACCACCAATTATGTCTCTGGTGACACTTGATGTTTCGTCTGACACTGACAGCTCTCTACAGGCCTGTGCAGGCACCGAAGCGCCAGTCTGTCAAAAGAGTCACCAATCTGTAACAAACTAGGCTATTTTAATCTGATAATCTTACAACTACCTCTGCTTTCGTACTCCCACAGCCCTCTCGTAAAACTGCGGTTTTGTATTCACAATCTTCATTGTAACTGCTGTCAAACTCCCTGCCAGAGGACGTCTCGCGTTGCTTGGCATGACTTCCAAGTTGATGTTGGCTAGGGTGATAGTTTGATGATAGTGGGATGATTGACGCCCGGCTGAAATATGAAGTGTATTCGATAGCGATGAGGACGACCTCAGAAGCAGTCAAGAACACTGCAGGGCAAATAGATGTGTGTATGCCAGCAGTCTCACAGTTTAGGGGCATGACCAGGCTCCGTAATGAACTACCGATATGCAGGTTGTGAAAACGGGTCTGGGAATGCTAAATCAGCTGTTTCGTAGTCTAATGCATGGCATCAGGGTCGAGCTGACAAGAGCTGGAGGTTGGTTTCTCTCTCTGGAGCCTTGCCTTCTCCTATACACTGATGACACTTTCACTGTGGCAGCGAGACATAACGCTCCAGATCACCAGCCCCTGTTAAGTCATGTCAGTGCTCTGCTCTCCCACAGCCACCTCTCCATCTCCTCTCTGCCCCCAGGAAACTCTGGACATGCAGAGCACCCAGCTGTCTGTGCTGTATGGAAAATCTTGCAATGAGTTTAAAAATAATCATACACATTAGACTATATTTGCAGTATAGTTTTTTTCACCAAGGCATGATCTGTAAAAAAACAAACAAAAAGAAAGTGCACACAAAGCCTGATTAAACATAAGAATACACTTCCTTGCATTATTTGTATTGTTGGGGCACAAAAAATGTGAAAAAAAGACATTGTTGGTTATTTTTAGCTGTGCATATCATCTGTGAACACACCTGTGAGTAAAAACACCAAAAGCAAAAAAAAAGTTTGCAGGGCTGCGCAGGAAGTTGTCTCATTCTTTATGCGTTTGCTGGTTCATATCCCATCAGCGTTTTCGTCTGTGCCCTTGAACAAATGCACATCACTGCAAATCTCCCAATCTGCTTTAAAAACACAAGCTTGAGACTATTAAAAACAGCATTATTTGAATAATGTTGCCAGCAAACAGAGCTTAAAATATGTCAATGTGATTAAGTCTAAATTAGAAAAAAATGTTTATGACCATCAAGAGCTTTTTAGGCTGTACATGAATTGAATTCTAATCTGATTTACAGTCGGGGTGATGAATTAACACCACCCACCTGCCAAATGCTGCTAAATCTTTGGTGCCGCTGTAACATTTGGGTTAGGCATCATCTTCAGTTGGATCCTTCAGTAGAATCATATGGTAATCACTTTAAAATGAATAACAGCCAATACAAATTAGAGGAAAAACATGATCGTTAGTGTAGTATATGTCTTGATCGTTTACATACACGTGTAATGCATATGGTTTGTCAATATCAAAACTTGTCAGCTTCATGATTACGTTCTCCACATGTCCTACAAGTTACTTTGGAAGGCAACTAGCTGTTGTTTGGTTGGTGAAAGATGAAAGTTGAATTTGTGATTTACATGTCCCCTGCCTCTCCCATGCCAGCAGGTCTAGACGTTAGCGCCAGTCCTCTCTGAGCTGCAGCGTGAGAATTTAGGCCATTGAAGGACGGCGGTTATTAGTGAATTACATTCCCAGCAGTGAATCAAGCTTTTTCTGTGTTGATACAAAAATAGTCTCTCTTGGAGTGACAAGCAAGTAGAGGAAAAAGAGTTTTCTGGAAGAATCCTGTGTGCAGCCAAGCACCAAATCCACAGAGAACAACCAGGCCTGGCCATGCTGCAGCACGCTGCTTCTGTCAGCTCTGAGTTTAAAGCATATAGGGGTGCTGTCAGTCCGCATGCATACAGAGTGCACATTGGCATTTTTGGACCCAACTAAACAGTGTGTCGTAGTAGTAAGTATACTAAAATATTGGCTTATTTACTTAGGCACTGTGCATGCTGAAGTATTCTCTTAAATTGGTCTTTTTTACAGAAAAATTTAAGATTTGCAAGCTTTATATCTACCATTGTTCAGACCAGCAGGGCTCACAATAAGCCTGACAACAGCCCAAACATGTTTTCCTTCTTATCTGCTTCAATTGTGTGGAACATATCAGATTGCCTTCCCTGCTTATTCCACGGTACCTGGAGGATATCCTGAACAAGCTCTACAAATACCTACCTCCCAGCATTCTTTTTTTTTTTTTTTTTTTTAACCACCTGCTCATGTTTAAACAATTCAGCTTCCCTCCATAGATTTGTTCAAAGAAAATGGACCCAGATGACGTAAAACTCAGCGGTTGCTATTGGTTACAGTTATCAGAGTATGGCTCTCTGGATGCCTGTAACAAACACCAGGATGGACCACTGAAAATAAATGTGTGCAGTTGTTAACCGAACATATAAAGATAAGAAATATTAAAAACATAAATGACTGCATGAGGACATTGGAGGTGTGAATTATACAGGAAACCAAATGGTCCATTGGTTTATTTCATTTGCAGCTCCAATTAATTTCCTTTTGTAGGGCTTTTTTAACCCATTAGAGTCCGTCACATTTGTTATCTCTTCAATCACCCACTATTATTTAGTTAACAGTGATGTATGAACCTCACACCAGGTCATATATAATTCAGGGACGCTTCCATGAAACTCAATCTCTCCCTCACTGTCTTTGCGAGCCTCATCCCGACTGTGTGACGGACAGTTTGACCGACAGGCAGTGAATCTCTGACTCTCCATAATGAGGACAGAAAAATGGCACATTTCACCCTCCTGTGCACGGGTTAGTGGGGGTCAGCTGTGGGCACAGAAAATGAATACAGTGTCTGTACTGATGAGAAATATCTGGAAATCGACACGTCTCAAGAGCACTAACTGCTTCAGGGCAAGGCCATATAACTAAGTAGAAATACTTAATATCTTCTCTATTCTTGGCACAGAGGAGGATAATTTATTTTAGTGTAATAGCACTTATTGGTGTAAATTTGCTTGAATGAATAAATTGTTCTAAACCTTTGGCTGAGTTAGATCTACATTCACTTCAGCAAACACAAATTCTACTCATTTGTCAGTGCAACAGTGAAAATCCCTTGCATATTTTGTCGAGGACATCATGACCTTTCCATGAGCACTTTGGCCAGTAAATTCATTACTCTGCTTCTCCTCTGATGTACTTTTTCTCTTAACGTCTGGAGTGATGACAGGGGCCTGAGAAAAAAACTTTTCATTAGTCCTAAATCTAGTTGGCTATCTATCAAATGTTGTGTAATCTGTTATTGTGCTTAATGCTGACTAAGTAAGGACCCGAAGGAGCAGTGATTTGCACTTGTTTTGAGTCTATACCACCAACTGCAGAAAAAGGCAGAAAATCTCAAATAGTTGGGACATTTATTTTTTTAAATCAAACAATTAAGTTCAATTAAATGGCCTTTATTGGCATAAATGTTTTAGGAATAACATTTCTTAGTATATAAGGAAATAAAAAGCAAAATACAATTCGTCTAAGAGAAAATACCGTCAAATTTTTGGTGAAGGCATCTCTACCGCACTCTAAACCTGTAAAATCTAGATTCCAGAGCTCATTTTAGGTAAAATGGGGACAATGTATAAAAATTTTAACTTTCTGCAAAATAATAAGTTAGAAAGAAATGATTTAGATGTGATCAAAGCCGCAACATTCAACCCAAGTTAAGTCATTAATGTTTTTTAGGACATGACAATATTTCAGGTGACACTTTGTTTGTTTGGCTGGGAAGCGGACATAATTAGAGCTGATGAGTATATCCCCAGTGGCTGGTAATTATTTCCTTCCCTTCTAGTTTTGGTGTGATACTTTAAGTGGAAGCAGTGTATTCTGTGCATGTTGACCAGCCACTGTCTCCACGGTAAAACATGGCGTGGCTGCTACTGTTACTATTGGAGGGTTCGGTCGGCGTTGGAGAGCACAGGGCCGGACCTTTCCTCACTACCCTCCGACTATGCTACCTGATAGCTCAGC
The DNA here is from genome assembly GCF_042242105.1 of Pempheris klunzingeri. Taxonomy (NCBI): domain Eukaryota; kingdom Metazoa; phylum Chordata; class Actinopteri; order Acropomatiformes; family Pempheridae; genus Pempheris; species Pempheris klunzingeri. The sequence goes on along the minus strand of NC_092017.1, from coordinate 17,142,997 downwards.
TCGGCTCTCAAATGATGACTCACTCTATTTAATGAGTTTTCCTGAAGCGTTATGTCGCCAGCTGTTGACCACCCTCGAGAGATAATCATCATCACATAAGAGATACAGCTCTATATTTAGTGTGTGCTAGTAGTTGGTGATGTTTGTTTGTTTTTTTTTCTTTCTCTCTCTTGCAGATGCAGGTGCATCATCGTTGTATTACAGTGTTTGTGATGAATGAGTGAGTGGATTTGGAGGTAGACGCAGTTTGGTGGAAACAGAACTTGGTTGTCTGTTTTGGGGGGTGTGTTGTGTAACCCTACACAGTAGAGTGAAGCACTCACACACAGGTGCTTTCTCTGATGTTAAAGGAGCAATGTTTAAGATAATGTTTTTAGTTTAAAAAATTCAAAATGTAGCTGAAAATATCACCAGAATATGTATAAAAATCCATATTGTGATGTCTTTATAAACTGTGTTGCTAGCGAAGTTAGCAGCAGTTGGAACATTGGATCTGTAGTGCAGCTAAGAACAACACAAGCTGTACTGAAAAACATTCTAGATGCAGCGGCTGTAGCTCCTTAAAATGTCACTACATTTTGGTTTAAATCTTATTTTTTTCGATTTGGATAAAGGGACTTTGAAATGATCCCTGCTCACAACGTCCAGCTGGACCAAATGCCATATTGTCTGTGTGTCTGAAACGCACTAAAAGGCAGTGGAAAGGAAGCAGAGATCTGATCCACTCTTTGCAGAGACGTGGCACCATCTCAGGGGCCTGCATCAAGCTGCTACTCTCGACGGGCAGACTTTGCTCTGAGCAGGCCGATCACTGATGCTCGATGCTCAAACGCAGTCAAAGTTGATAGACATACACATACACACATAGATGTGGAACTTTTATTGTCAAGATGAAGACAATAGCATGAAGGGACATTTGTTTCGCGTGAACCATGAACCTTATATTAGGCGATGACTATATACTTTGAGGACATTTCAAGGTTTATTCAGGGATGAGGAGGAGGTGAAATGCTACCCCCTATTGTTTTTTTTAGGCAGGTGGCCAATTTCTGCACGTTGCACCTTTTTTAAGTCAGTATTGTGTTTTGGACCAATTTTCTCAGAAGGTTTTCGGAGTGGTGTTTTTCTATTTTCTCAAGATGTAGATATTTTGTCATTCAGACTGATCATCCACCACTGTTTGTACTTTGATGCAGTGTTGGATCCAGATTCAGATAAACTGTAAATTGCTGCGTGTAGCAACTGCAGAGGTATGCACTCTCTGTGGGATTTCTAATTTTCTTCCAGTTCCACTACAATAACAGCATTACAAACTGCAGCCTCCAAAATGACCATACAGTTGAATCAACAGCCCTCTAAAACTGTTTCTGCAAAAACTAAACATGATAACCTTCATAATGAAAGAATTGGTTGGACTGCATCTGTTTGAGCTATGTGTAACTTATAAACTGGCAGCCGAGTGGACGTCTGCATTTGTTTGAAGCTAAATACCAAAGTGAACCTCTGAGAATCAGTCGGTGTAGCATCCAGGAGACTGACTTGAACCAACCAAATTCATTGACTCACTGACAAACTTTAGTGTGCTACTACCACGTGTGAGTGAGAGACAGTTTCCTGCAGGTGTCAAAGTGGTGCAGGACACAACACCTTTACCAGAGTATTATATTATAGGGCTCCAGAGTATTATATTATACACTGTTGGTAGTGCTGCCACCATGCCGTAGCACATGATTTGGTACTACTACTACTGTTACTACTACTAATAATGATAATAATAATAAATACCAATGAAAGTCAGGTGGCAGCAGGGAGTGGATTCTTTTTAACAGAGACTCAGGCTTTTGTGGAGACATTAACAGGAAATCCTATGGAAATGTTTTTTTTTTTTTCTGCTCCCTCTAATTTGCAGGTTATCTTGGGACCTTAGGAGGGCTCCCCCTTTAGTGCTTTGGGACAGAGAGTGTGATATGGTGTGTTTGCAGAGTCTGTGTGGTTCAGGTCTGTTTTGAGTGAGAGGCAAAGGGGAGCTCTGCAGGCTTGTAGCAGCAGGCAGTGGATTTAGCATCTCTCTTCCGTCTCCCACATTCTTGCCTGCAAGTCTCCCATTATACCGAAGACCAGGACTGTACAGTACCTTAGCAGAGAGGTCAGGGAGAGCAGAGGTGATTTGACCCATACCTGGATTTATAACTTTAGAATTTAGCTTAGATTGTTAGAAAATAATATAGTAAACATTGTGCCAATTAAACAATGACAACTGCACAGACTTACAATAAACTGAAATGAGCTATAAAATAATATAATAATAATAATATAATAATGGAGAGTGGGCTCGAGAAACAAAATGACATCAAAGTTCAAAAAGATGTGAAATACTATATAACAATGCATGACAAAATCTTACTTGGTAGTGAAATGATCTATTTTTTCCTGTGAGTTAAAACAATGTTTCCACTTCCTCTCCCCTGAACTGTAATGGCAGGTGTTCTCCCTTTATCCTCTCGAGCACAATTTCTCATTCTGCACTGATTTAGTCTTCTTGTTTTTGTTCATTTCCCCTAAGGATTTTGAAAGGGCAGCAAGGATTAGAGTTATTTTGAACAGAAAGCCCTTACGGAGCAGGCAGAGGTGACAACCTTATTCCCCAGATGACAATGGAACCATCTGGGGGATTAGGAACAGGTGTGTTTTTGGGAGGAAGAACAAAAATCAACTCTAGAAAAAGCAATTGTATCAAATGAGACAGTTGTTTGACTTTTGACCTGGTTCGCTCACAGCTGATCAGCCTTAGCGCTCACTCTGATCCTTATTCACATCAGTAATGGATTACCTTTACACAACAGCAAATACCACTTCCCGAAAGTTGTCAGAAACCAAATTGGTGCGGATGACATTTGCGGGCGTCTTTTATCTGTGTGTTCCCAAAATATGCAGTCTGAGGGAAAACTGGGGCATGTTCAGTCCCAGATTAAATCTGGTCACTCTTCTCCCCGGAGGAATCTGTGGGATGAGACGGCGGGTGGGTAGCTGGCCGCAGTGGTCTAAATGGAGTGTCTGTCCATTTAGTCGTCGTTTACCACCCACTGTTCTTTCTTTGATCTTTTACAGGAAGAAATCCCAGAAGTGGGATGAGATGAACATCCTGGCCACGTACCATCCTGCTGACAAAGACTATGGCCTGATGAAGATCGATGAACCCAGCACACCTTACAACAGGTCAGAGACTTCTGATAAAAAAAATCCCTTCGTCTGTTTCTATTCATAATGCTCTTAAAATTTGATTGAGTTGATGCTTAATCAGTATTTTAAATGTTATATGTTAAATCCTAAGCTTTCTGAAGACATTCATTTACTAGAGGCTTATAAAAATGCATACCTCTATCTTATCTTTACCCTCATCTGTGTGTGTGTGTGTGTGTGTGTGTGTGTGTGTGTGTGTGTGTGTGTGTGTGTGTGTGTGTGTGTGTGTGTGTGTGTGTGTGTGTGTGTGTGTGTGTGTCTTGCAGCGATGTCTCAGCAGGTTTGTAATCCAATATGTCAGAGTGCTGCAGGGAAGGTCACCCTTGTCACAGACCTTTCCTCTGTCTCTCCTCATGGTCCTCTATCCTGTCTACGTCTTCCTCTCCTTCAACCCCTCGGCCAACTTGTCTGTTTGGCAGAGGGTCCTGCTTTTGTTGGTGTCTTTACTTCTCAATCCTCCCTCGCCCTCCAGTTCGGCTCATTTTCATTCAGTTAATTTCTCTCTTTCAGGATGGTGGGGGACGACGAAGATGAAGGGGCGCTGAGTGACTCGGACGGACACAGTGGACCTGCAGCCGATGACCTGGCGTCAAAGTAAGAATTATATGTGAATGGAGAGAGTCGAGCACAAACCAAGAGAAATGTGCAGCGTGCAGTGTTTCAGACCTTTAGTTGAGGAGAAATGTTGTGTAGAAACGGGTGGGGGGGGGTCTTTAGTGCTCTCAGGTGTAGCTCAGATAAGCAACACCCGCACACACTCACCGGTGTCCTTGCTCTCCAGCAAGAATAGGTTGTAACAATAACTGATAAGAGTGTATTTACTGTACAGCCTCTGACGCACTTAAGACACTTAGTGACTTTACTGCAGTATGAAACACTTTGGACAGCTCATTACAAGATTGGTGTGCCAAAGAAGTTGTGATACTGTGTGTAAACATCGTCTTTCAGTGGGAACGTATGAATGTTCCCATACAAAGTTTGATCCTGAGACCTAATGCCCCTCTTATTATTCTTAATTATATTTGCCACGGAGTGTATCACTACCTAGCTAGCTAGCATCCAGTTGTTGCCTCCCAGTAAGCGGTGGTTTAATGGAGCAGCTGCTCTGCTGCAGCCTCCAGCTGACAGAGCAGTCCCGGCAGAAAGTTATGACGTGTGGTTTAGACACACATACACACAGCATGGGTACACAGCAGGCAGTACATTCACTCCCACTCTTCTTACTTAAAAAAAAAACACACCTGTAAAAAGCATATCTCTATTATGTGTTGTGCATATCATTCACAGAAACATTATAACACAAATTATATATGATATGATCCAACTCCATGCTGCCTTGACACCTGACAGCATGTCTTGGTTTTCATGGAAATGTTTCCTGCGTTTTTACTCTCAGCCACAATAGCTGCTGATCCATAAACAATGGGTTTATGGGTGTTTCCCATCAGCCTTGATTTCTGTGAAAAAAGGAGTTATGCAATGGAAGGAACAGCTCTAAATCACATTAACGGTTAGGACTACAGGCAGTTTGGGGGGGGGGCAGGGGCAGTCAATTTTGTGTGATACAGTTTGACCTTTTGCTGTATACAGAGCTCTTGAAAGGAAGAGGAGTTAAACAGTTTGATCAGTTCTACAACCACCTGTGGAGCACAACACCGTAGAAACAGAAGTAACAAATACTTCTGTGACAATCCTAGAATAAATGCGCATTGTCAAGATGTTATCGGCACGTGGTTTAGCATGTGGCTGTATTGTTGTCTACCTTTTTATGAAGAAACGCGTGTAGACGGTTTTAATCGTAAGTAATCGAAATGTTTTGTTGTGAGTGCCTCAGATTCAAAGAGCAAAAGCCTCTTTCTAAAGCTGCCACGGTATTTATTCTCAATAGACCAGAATGTCATGCACAAACAAAGCATTTTCTGGTTTGAATAAGAGTGCCATTGTTTGCCATCTTTTCAACACCATTTCAAAATCTTGCCGTACATGCTGTATATTGGATGCATCTAACCAGTTTAGATGCAGATTTAGAATTTTGAACTATCAAGCTTGATTGGAAAAACAACGGTTTCATCCAAAAAAATGCATTGCACATAAACTCCCAGGCAAGAACGAGTGAATGCAAAGGAAGAGATGGAATAATGTGTCAGCAAATGTACAGTACATCTGCCACTCGGAGCCGTCTTCTGGACGGTAATGGGAGCTTGAGCGGCGTATTTGCTCCTGGCCGTCGTGCTTACATAAGTGCATCGACGCTGGGATGGGATGAGCTAGTTTGAGTGTGTGCACCGCAGAGAGGGGTAGTGATTAGCTCCGGGCTTGCAAGTCAATTAGCCGCCTTTGTTTACTTCCACACAGAGTGCCTTCCATTGTTTTACACTAAACCCTCCAGATAGCACAACAGCTGCTCTTTTCCCCTGTCCTCTTGTTGTTCTAATCTCTCCGACATCCACTCTCAAGCTCTTCTCTCATCCATCCATCACTCGCCCAGCTTTTCTAAAAAATGTACCTCCCTCGTCTCTAACTCACTGCATCACTCACACCCTCTCCTCCTTCCTGTCCCACTTCGCCTCGGATATGCGATACCGTTATTGGTGCATTTTGAAACTGCGGGGAACTGTGGAGGTCCTCTGTCTCGGGGAATCAGGCCAGTTTGTCGGAGAGCACTAGTACTGTAAATGGGATCTTCCCCGGGGCCGTTTCTCCGATTCACTACCGTCCATTGAGCCATAAACCATTTGTCCTCTGCTGTTAACGCTCTCTGTGAGTATGAGAGACGGGGATAGTAACTCTCGTTATTTTTGTCTCATGCTTGAGTACTCTCTCACATCTCTTCACTCTCACTGTGCCTACTCTCTCCTCCCCCCCCCGCCTGATATCTCCCCTCCCCTGCGTTCTTCGCATCTTTCTCTTCATAGAAAACCTCCATTAGAAGTTTTTTTATTTTTTTTTCCCTTTTTAATCTCTCCACACTGACTTTAGGAGGAGCTGTTGATGGTCGCCTGATTCTCTTTGGTCGTGTACTCATTTAATACGGTCAAAACGCCACAGGCGATACTCAATTAATTGAAGATTCTTATTATGTCTTTTTTTTTTGTCTGTTTTTAAGGCTGGTGGCAGCAGAGGGCTTAGAGCCTCGCTTCATGAAGGAAGAAGAGGAAGAGGAAAGCAGCGAGGAGGAGGAAGAGGAGCTGACTCCTGAAGAACAAGGTAAACTTGGAGATCCACACACATCCACACCTACTGCCTTCACCTATCAACATTCAGTGTAACGTTATCATGATGATCAACATTAAGCCGCACAGTCATACCTCACCAGCCCAATGAGAGAGGAGTATATCAGTGTCCACTGTAACTGTTAATACAAGGTGTCTTCTGCAGCTGTGAGGGCGGATAAATGCAGAGTGACAGTCCTGCAGATGGATCGGTTTGGGAAAAGGGCTCAAATGTTCTGTGTGCTCTTGACCTTTTGCGACTCCCCTCAAGACAGAGACAGGCACACACACATACACACACAGTGTCTGTATACCTTTGACCGTTCTCTGACCTTGCCCTTCTATGTGCACTCTCATACACACACACACACACACACACACACACACCTCTCTGACTCTCTCTGTCTCTCGTCTTAGATACAGGCATACCAGTTGGGCTGCATAACACACACACACACCCGCTGTAGACAACAGGATACATTTTGCCTGCTTGCATATGCGGTGTTTCATATTTATATCTGAACTGTGCAGGTTAAAGCGAGAGAACAGTCTGGAAACAGCAAATCGGATCGATATAATCCAACTGCAGAGCTGTAACCTCACCAGCTTTTGAGATGCAGTTCCAGACGGGCCAGCTTGTGCCACCTATTGGGAGGTTTTAACATCAGTTTTAGAGCTGCAGGTGAAGATGTGCTGATTCAGCTTGAAGAATTTTAGAAAAGTTTTACATTGAAATCCACCTTGTCATTGTCGTTATGTCCTTCGCAGGGTTGACACAAAACAAAAATCTACGAGCAGATACAGTGCAAGTACAACCAGTTAAAGACAATCAAAACCTCTGGGAGTTGACTGTGGTCTGTCTGTGCAGTATTTCAGACCTCTGCCAAAAGAGCTGCACTGCAGTGTCGGCATGAAATGACCTCATTCCTACCTTCACTGTTCGCTTTGCGTCTCCACCTGTCACAGATGTGGCCACATTGAAATCCTAAATGCCAAATTCGTCAGTGGCACTTCCCTCATGTCACAGGCACAGATCCCAGCATGGCCTCCGTTAGCCTCGCCTAACGTCTGTGTCACAGCCTCCTTTTTACCTTTTATTATGTGTAAAATATGTCATCAGTTGCCTCACTGTGTCCCATGTGGAGTTTGACCCGCTTTTAAAAAGTAAGTTTGTCATAGAAACAATAGAGACACGGGAAGGAGAGGATTGTTACTGAGCTACTTCCATGTGAGAATGTGTATGAATGCTCAGCAATCTTTCCCCAGATAATGACTTGTTTTCATCGTTTACCATTGTTTTTATCTGTAGATTTGTACTGTGCCGTCAGCAAAATGAACCACCCTAAATTCTGCGCTTTGCTTTTGGCAAATTTAAAAGAGATTTCAAATTCATCTTCCCGTGCAGCCAAAAAGAAGCACTTTCAGATGATGAGGAAGATGCACTACAACGAAGGCATGAACATCAAGCTGGCCCGCCAGCTTATCGCCAGTGAGCTAGAAGATGACGAAGATGCAGACGAGGAGATGAGGGACGACACGGAAGAGGCGAGGGAGGACACAGAGGAGACGGAGGAGATCAGCGTTGACCCGCCACAGGAAGGTGAGGAGAGGGAGACGGCGTTCCTGCGCACATAGGGATAAATAATTTGGACAGTTTCCTGTCCAGCAGCTGGAAAGAGGAGCAGTGATGCAGTACACAACGAAATATAGTTGAAGTGAAGAGGCTCGGAAATAATGGCTTTGTCTACTGATGCACGCTGTCAGTGTGGGTGTCATTAGATTATACTGCTGGCTGCTGTTTCTTTGTGCCACCATGTGGTTCAGTTACTCTGGCAGCTGCGCATCAGCAGGAGGTCTCAGTGTTTTATATTGTTATAAGTGTTATTGTAACTCGCCGTCCATAACGATAAAGGATTTGGCTTTATGTAACACTGATCAGTTTACAAATGACTGATCTGCTCTGATGCCAATCCAGCAAACCTGTTTGTGCGATAATGATTACTAATATTTCATAACTACAAAGAGATTCAGACTGGCTCCTGTAAGGCTAATAACTCTTACTGCAGGAGTTGGTTCTTTGTCAGACCTTTTAATATACAATGCATGAATTTTTATCTTGGAAAATAATGTAATAATAGAATAGAAAAAGAGAAGTATGAACGGCAGAGCAGATTTTGTCTTGCGAATGAAACACTTCAGTCTAAATCGCTCAAGGGCAAAAACAAACTTCGTAACACTGCAGACTAATTGTACTGAAGATATGAAACTAGATGTCGAGTTTTTTTTTTTGTGGATGAGATGTGACCCATTTTTAATCAGGACTCTGTTCAATTTCCACTAGCGAGTCTACTCTGAGGATCAAAGTACAAAGAGCAGAGAGAAAATTGGGGAGTTTTAACATTTCTGTTTAGCTTTGTCTATCTTTTTTTGTTCTCACGTCTGTCTGCCTGTTTGTCTCTCGTCTTCCCTCCAGCTGATTCTCTGGACTCGTAGACGAGGCCTCTCTCCCACCTTCAGCCCTGTGTGACAGACAATGCTCTGCGCTCTGTGTTTTAACGCTGGGCCCACACAGCTGACACCGCTTCACCACCCATGTAACAACAACTCTCTACAGCCAACAACCCCCCCCGGTCACCTGTCTGTCTCTACTATTCCTTAGAACTGTGCAATATAACCTTCAGTCACACTGGTTTTTAACTCCCACAATCAGCAGTACAACACACAAGTGAAGACTGTTGCCCCCTCCCCTCTCCTGTTGCCAAGAATTTCGCCCTCCCACCTCCTCTGGACTGGCGGCGCACTGAAGAACATGTGATTCTGACCCCGAAAGGAGGATCAAGGCCTTTTTAAAAAAACAAAACAAAAAAAAAAAACACACACAAACTGCTGGATAACCAGGATTTCCGCCTGGCCACTCCACAGTCCCCAGGCCACAGAGCCAGTACGTCAGCCCTGGAGGAAGCCAGGGGAAACCCCACGGCCTCACTAAAGGCGTATCTGAGACATGACGACGGCGTTCATACTGGGCGCGCTTCAGACGGCTTTTATTTCTGTTTTGCTCTGTGACCCACCACTCTTTCGCAAAAGTTGGACACCGCGATGAGCAGTTAGGTTGTTGTCTTTGTGTTTGTCCCCGATGCTTACCTGGTATGTCAGGTAAGCTGTTCATATCGGCATAATGGTGTTATGGTCGTTTAGCAGCTATATATATTAGTCTTACAGCACAAGACAACATAACCTACATAATCTAAATTTCATTACGAATAATTAAAGTATGACACCATACAACCAGTAATACATACTATTAATTGATACATGTATGCTGTGTTATCTAACTTTGATGCTTGCAGGCTTTTTTTTTTTGCTTGAGATCAAGTAAAACAGCACAGATTTATTTATTTAAGTGTTATATTGGCACTTTGATGACTTTGCCCCAAGACTTCTTATTTACATTCTGTCTTCACAAACAAGAACACCACACAAAACCTCATTTAAAATTCTGTCAATTTTAGAAAACATGGATACCTCATAGAACCAAACTGTAGGCCTTTTTCCCCAAATTAAATTGACTGATAAATTTGTCATCGAAGTCGTCTACTGAGAGGCAATTCTCTTCCACTGAAAACTACAGCAAACAAAATAATTGCAGTTCCTGCTCCTGTGCATCAGTTTATTTTGTGGAAGTGGGTTACAGGACAAGTCGGTAACCATTTTCAAAATGTTCAATAAAGACTGAGGCCCCTTGTGTTTTCTCCGGCCGTTTTCGCTCTCTTAAATATGGCGCATGCTACTGATGAACAGGACAGTGTCCCGTCTTCAATAAATGAGTCCAACGGGCTCTAATGTAGATCTGACGAAGCAGAAACCAGCGCTCGCTGTGCTCCAACTTAAATGATTTGCGAATTTAACTTCTCATTGCATGTGAGCCCCATCAGACAGAGATTTTCTGAGAAGGTACAATCATCTAGTTTGTGTTTTAATTTCTCACCTGGCTTCATAATGCTTTATTTAATCTCGGCCGATCTACTTAAATGTCTCGTACGACGCAGCTTGGGAACGTCAAGGACGAGGGTGTAACTGATGCTACTGACTTGAGCTGAAGCAGATGGTGGCAGTGGAGTTAACCACTAAGGCTTGTTGGATGTATTTTAGGGAATTTTGTAATATCTGGGGTTCATACAAGTTACTATTAAGTCTTAAACAATTGGTGAGTTTGACTAAAGTATTGAGGAAAAAAAGACAATGACCCTGGTGCGACCCAAAATACATTCTTAAAGTTGGTTTCTGAGGAATTATCCGCAGCTAAACATCGTTAAAACTTCACTTGAATGATCGACTGAACGCCCAGAGAGAAAAATACGTAGGAACCCTGAATATGTCTCGTGTTGTGATCTCTTAATTTTCTTCTGACCCTTTAATTCCTCAGATTCCTCACTGTGATTGCAACACAAAGAATCATAGACCAACGGTATGACTTCTGCAAACGTCCCTTTGCAGTTTTTTTTAATTTTTTTATTTGTTTGTTTTGTTCTTGTGTTTTAGTATTTTGATGGCGTTTTCTCTTCACGATAGAGGTTAAAACAACTCGGTGATCCGCTCGTCCACGTCCGCCAACCAACAAGCTCACATCCAAGTGCGCTCATGTAGAGAAACAGGAGTGTGTTTGGAAACTTTGACAATACTGCTGTCTTATACTTTGCTCACTGAATTTGTAAAACCGATAGAAAGGACGACAGCAGCGAAGCTGATGCGATTGGTTTATCTTCTAACTCAAGACAAAAGGACACGATCGTCCAAACCGTGACTGACATGATCACCCGTAGGTGGTTATCACCTGTCAAATGTGCCTCTTATGTATTTATGTACATGTGTGTAAAATGAACAGGCTGTGCTCCATGTTACTGTTTATCTTCTGCCTCACGTGTCCACTGTCCTGCTTTTTTTTTTTTTTTTTTTTTGCACCACTTCTGCCCCGTTTGGTTCGTTTTCCTGAGGATGACAGACTGTTAAGCGGTCCCACGACTCTGCACTGTGTCTGTCTCATAATGACGTGGAGGTCAAGTCCATGTTTTTGTATTTCCTGTTTGCATGTTCTGAATCATCAGACTGTGTGTGTTCTGTTTTTGTTTTTTTTTGTTTTGTCTTCTATCATTAAACAAATGTTGTTAGGATCCACCGTCTGTCGTGGCTGAGTGTGTTTGAGCCGAGGTCTCGGATACAGAAAACACGAATGATGCAGAAAATCAGGACCAAGCATGCGGATATCTCTCTGACACTGTTTGTCTGATTAAAGCCTCTACAAGACTCCAGTCACACAGTTCTTTTTCTTCTTTTTTCAGGCTTTGATTTTGTTTCTCCTTTTCACTTCATTAATGAAAACGATGAGCTACTATAAGCAAACCTGACCTGAGCATTGATGTGAAAAGTGCCAGTGATTCTACTTTGTTAGAGGTACCACATCAAAATTGAAATATACTCTATTATAAATCTTCATTTAATGTTTCTCCAAGCCTCCTGCCCTGTACGAAGCACACTGCAGTGTTTTGATTTTGAGGTTTGAATTATTTCTTCACATTTCAGGCAACCATTGGATTCTACATTTTACTTAAATTCGTGTTAAATAATCCACCACAACGAACTTCAGTCCTGTTAATTTGTTAAAATGAGCATCATTATCTTGTTATTATAAGTGCAGATAAGTTAAAAACATCCACTCAACCACCACATAATGACTAATAATAGGAGCCCTGTGATGGTTTATTTACTTTGTTAAATGTGTAAAAGTCTGTTTATTATTTCTAACTAACTGGCTCCCTGACAGAAAAAAAAACCCAATTTAAAATCTGAAGCTCTATTGGGTTATTTTGAATAGAAATAGAGCAACACAGAACTGTTAGTATGAGCAAGGAGTTATAATAAATAAAGACACTTTTAAACTGTTAAACTGAGGTGGGATAAAAGAAAACTGTTCATGGTGTTTGAGTTTCTTAGTTGTTTTTTTATTGTTTTTTTCTAAAGTGTCCCCTGAAATTACAGCGTCTTCTTCTCCCTCTCAACACCAGATGGCGCTGTTGCACAGCACATCATTCATTCCCGTTGGATTTCTAGTAATTCTAATAGGATAAAGCAGGGGGGCTGTGCTCCTGCTGAGGATTATCCTGCATGTTTGGGTTGGCAGCCAAGAATGACCGCATCTTCTGGCGTTTTATCCGACCGCAAAACTGCGTTTCAGCGCAACTGGTCGACAGGTTTCAGTGATTTGTGAGTGGGAGAGTGAGGTCTGCAGCGTGAGACGCGGAGGAGTGAGACATGAAAAGGCCGTCCTGCCACTGGATCAGGAAGCGACTGTCAACCGACACAAAGATCCTGTAGCAGAGCACAGAGGGATCACTCTGACCTGGATGTCGTCGTCCGGTTCATCTGTTTGAGCAGAGTGGTCAAGCTATAATAACACTGATTTAGAAATGTTTCACGACGTGGATTTATTTTATTGTATTATTACAGTTAAGTGCTCAATGACTCTCTGCAAGTTCATTTCTCAACAAGAAGTTTTTGTCTCCAAGGGGAAATATGTTTCACATGCACTGAGAGTTGAAGCTCCCACATTATTCAAAATGCACTTTTTAATCTCTTTTCGACGTAGATATGTGTCGCCAGTGTTCCTCATGACTGCCAAAAGACTGTCCTCTCCTGTTCTACTTTTCAGTAAACAACACACTGTTTAGATTAGATTAGATTTTGCTCCCCTTATGATGTCATAAGGGGATCTTTTGATCATGTGACCTCCTTCAGCCCTTCAGCGGACCGACTGTCCGAGCCCACTGAAGACCTCCTCGGTCCACCATGCTGTCCCCCATTGTTTTTTCCTCACTAACACCAGCTTTCAGCAACATAAAGATATTGAAAGCGAGAACAAAGCTCACAGATTGTTCTGTTTCTCTAAAACAGAGCGTGCAGAAAGAGGCTGTTATCAGCTGCGGCGGCCATGTCTGGTAAAAAGAAAGAAGCTGTGTTTTTTGAACATTAAGTTCTAGTCTATTCTAGTAGGATCTCCAAATACGAGTATGAACTTGAGAAAGAGCACAATACGGGACCTTTAACGTGTATAGATATGATAAACTGCAGAAAAGAAATGCTAAAACCACCACACAAGCTCACACAAAACTGTTAACATTGGTGACAACACAATAATAATACATAATATTATAATAAACATAATAAATCCTTGAAAACTTCCAGACATCATCAGCGGTGGTTAAAAACATCACCATTGTCACCCACCAGTTTTATATGCAGAAGAGTGACCATCACCTGAGCATGTTGTTGTGAGAACAATTTTTTTTTTAAATTATATATTTACTGAATCTTTATTTAATCAGGCAATCTCATTGAGCTTTTCCAAGAGAGACCAAGGAACAAGCAGCATTCACAAAAAAAAATAAATCATCAGATAACAAAGCTTTAAAACCATCAAAGTGGATTATTTCATGACTCTAGTTAACACTGTGCCAAAGCCCTCTAAGCACTGTCAGGTATAGATGCTGAAGCTTTAATTTCTCTAGCATGTTAATGATTATCTAATCGCCTCCATGATCTGTGTTGCACAGCCGTTGGGTAGTGATCCATCTTTCCCGGTCAGACGATCTGTGAGTGGGGCTGTAGTATGAGCGCTGGGGGGAAGCTGCTGTGACCTGAAGCAGCTACCGGACCACACTTTCTGTCTCCAGGACCGGCCGCTGCGTCTAGAACTAGTTTCCTCCGGTATTTTTTCGGCCATCACACATTGAACATAGACTCGTTTATGGTCGCTTCGCCGCGACTTTGCCAACCGTAGCTGCTGGCCTGTGAGGCTAGCTGGCTAGCAGACCAGTGACGGAGCGGAGCCACGGCAACGTTAGCAAACGAGCTAATTAGCCAAAAAGACTCAGCCTGGATTAACCACTTCCTTTAATCAAAGAGAGCGCAAGTCTGCGGTTTTAGCCACTGCGGCAAACATGAAGATAACTGTGGATTTCGAGGAATGTCTGAAGGACTCCCCACGGTTCAGGTGAGTGATGACAACCAGGTTTTTGTCCCGGTTTGTGGTTATTTATGTGTCACAGGGAAAAGTGTCCAGCTAGCTTTGCTAGCTGTAGCTGTTTGCTGCTTGTCTATTTTTGTCTCTAAGAAAGCTGGGGCCAGCCGGGGAGGCTGCCTTATGGTGGAGGAAACCAAACACAAACTCACTGACCAGTGTGGTGAGCTCATATGAGCACTGGCAAGCTGTCCTGCTGCTTGTTTTCTGTATATAGATAATGTAAAGATTGGAATATGTATTAAAAATGAATGCAGGAAGTCACGGTTTGTGCCAGTAGCCTTCATTTGCCCTTGTTTAAAATTTCAAGCATACAGCATGACTGTAAAACACTCCAGCTGTACTCTTTACTGAGTGCAGGACATCTCACTGCACTCATACTTTCTTATTTATCTAATCTTGTCAGCTTGATTTGTCAGAAGAGGACACCAGGGCTGCAACAGTTATTTTCATCATAGATTAATTGGTCAATTTATCAGTAGATTGGTTTGTCCTTAAAATGTCAATAATAGTAGATAAATAATAGTTAATATAAATCAGATAGTCGAAACACCTCTAAACGATTAAGTTAAACCAGCAATCCAGCAAGTGGTCTCACATAATAAGCTGAAACTAGTGAATTTTTTTTTTTAACATTTCTGCTTAAAAAATGAGTAGGAAAAGTGTAAATGAGCCCCTGGGTAGTTTTGTCAGGTGGTGGATGTGCATGTGATGTATTCCTGGCAGCAGTGTCACTTCTGACATCATCTCTCACAGCTTCTTCTTCTTCTTTTTTTTGTCAATTCATCAAACCCAAACGTTGTGTAAAATGGGATGTTTTGCCCCTAACTTCCCCCTCGCTCGCTTCGCGTTTTCCAGAGATTTGAGAAAACGCCTCCCTCAGCCCCCTCCGCTCCCTTTGCTGCTGCTGCTGCAACATCCTCTCTCACAACAACAAGGAACAGATGTTAGAAAGTTGTAGAAGAATGAAACTTTTTCTTTTTTTTTAATCAGAGCGTTTCCTTTGGGATCACAGTTGGAGGTTTGAACATTGGGAAACATCCCAGTCAGCTGTGTTTCTTGAAGTTGGCTGGCCTAACTCTCCAGTGATGTTCACCCCTGTGTATTACCAAGACTGCAGGGCTATGGGGAACTCTGTCTTTTTTACACTTTTATAACTTTGATATGTTCAGCCAAGCAATCTGATTGGTCCAGTTTTCACCAGTATTTCTTTAAAACATGGCGGTTAGTGTATACCAGGTCTAGTTGCAACTAAGGACTTTGTCTGTGAATTTCTTTCATCCTTTGCAGCGTCATCACCACGATCATTAAAGCTTCAGTTAAGGATTATTTTCATTGTTGATTGATGTGGTGATTATTGTCTCGATTAATCTAATAGTTGTAAAATGTCGGAAAATGGTGAAAAATGTTGATCAATGTTGATCAATGTTTCCCAAGGCCAGGATGACATCCTCAAATGTCTTCTTCTGTCCACAGTCTAAAGTTGTTCAATTTACTGTCATAGTGCATCAAAGAAACTAGAACACAATCACATTTAGGAAGCTGAAATCGGATAATTTTGACCTTTTTCTTTAAAAAAAATGACCGAAATGGATTAATCAATTATCAATATAGTTGGCGATGAATTTAAAAGTTGACAACTAATGGATTTATCGTTGCAGCACTGGCCACCATCATACTCACTTTTGACTGAATGCTGCAGGGAGAGTCTGTGATCTATAGTTTATCAAACAAAAGTGGGAACTGCTGGACCACAGACAGGATGTGGTGACACTGAAACCTTCGACCAATCAGCCCATAAATTATACCATTTTCCCATAGATTTCAAATCATCCTCTATCCCCACTGAAAGTCAAATATTTACACTCGATCCCTTATTGTTAATAAATAAAGAGTCAACAACAGCCAGCACCAAAGTCTGTACTGAACTGAGGAAACTGCTGCACCTCAGCATGACTGTACGCTGGATGGCTACGGTAAGCCAGCCAATTTATTTCTGTGAGCAGCAGCAATATTAAAAGATTAAAGCGGAGAAGTTCCAACCTTTATTGTTCTTATTGGTTCACGGTTTTTGGAGGCCACCACTCCACCACCCATTCAGCCTGAGTACGTGGTCTAGCTATCGTCAATGAATGAAAACACCTGTGCAGGTATACAGGACCTATTTATAGAAAGTGTCTAATTCCAGCTCCTCCATTTGTAAGCACTGCACGTCTTATGTGATACTAAGCAGCCTAAATATGTCATGGTTTCAGGCATCTTTCACTGTTTCCTGACATTTATAGCCTGGATCAATTTGGACTCACTGTATTGTTATATTTAAAATTGCATATGAGAGTAACCTGATATGGCACCTAGTACAGCTGTTTATAAAGCCGTCACTGTATCACAGGTCATAACACAGGATGTGCCATTCTGCAAAAACAATGGCAATACTTGTCTCTCTGTAGGTTAACAAACAAAGACTTTTGCATCACCTGAATATATTATGGATGATGTCAAGTCTGTGTTTAATCATGTTAATCTGATAGGAAGCTACTTCCCATGATCCTCTGCAACCAAGAGTCCTGGTAAGCACATAAACCCATCTCTGTCTATATTTTCCACTGTAGGTTCCTCCCGATGGGTTGGGACATATCAGATATTTTCACAGCAGTTTTTCACCTTCGACCACCATTGTTTTGCTCTTATTTTTTCCATCCCCCACTCGTTATGTTTGGCCAGAGAAGAGGACAGAGCGGGAGAGAAAGAGAGAATGGATGAAAACATGGAATACACACCAGTGTAAAGCAGCTCTCGCTCGCTCAACATCTGTTTCCATTTTGGTGTTTGCTTTCAACTTTGTGCCAGAGAATATGGATCCCCCAAATGTGGAGAGGGTTGTTTTCAAGTGGTAATTTGGCACACCCTACATATTTTTTTTCTGCTCTCATCCTCATTTTAGTTGGGAAGCTGTCTTTGGTCATAAACCATGCTTTCAGCCTCGAGGAGAGATCTACTAGTGCAAAAATTATGTATTTTTGGCAGTAAACCTTCGTAGCCTAGTTTTCCACTTGAGAATAGACATTAGACTCAGCCTTTCCTGGCTCCTCTTCAAGTATGAGAGTTGAAAATTCTCTTTAGAGGATCGTGGCTTTTCTTCACGCATGTATAAGAGTAATTGTTTTACATACTTTAATATGCCTTTCTATCAAAGCAGATCATAATTGATATAATATATATTTCACATTAAGTTAGCAGTGTGTTGTTTGCATTGGTCATTTAGCGTAATCTCCTTCCAGTTGAGCAAAACTTTGTGGAGCTGAAATGTGAGAATATCTGTTTCTAAATAGGCCACAAAAGGCAGCGTAACTCCAAGAGATTGATAAATAAAACCTCAAGGATGGATGTGTTTTTATAGCTAGTAGACATTAGCTGCCCAGAAGTGAGGTAATCTCTGTAATTAGCTGCAACTTTTTCCCCTGTCTTCACTCGCATCTGAATCATGATAACAAGATTGCTCGCCCCCGATCATTTCTGCAGATTCTGAGTTTGGCCGAGCGCCATGACATGAAGTCACCGGTCGAACAGCCCCCGGCCGCAGTTTCCCCTGAGTCATTGACAGCAGCTGTAGAGCCAGCAGATCACTGGCAGTCGTCTCTAATACAGACCCAGAGCCTGATGAGGAGCGCTCACACTGCGATACACCCTCATTACATTCCCACGGGAGTCAAACTGCAGGCTTGTTAGCATGCTGGGCTTGTTGCAGTTTGATCTAATTGAGCTACGGTCCATTTCCTTTTTAATGGTTATTAATAAAGGTAATTAACAGCTAGTGAAGTGTGAGGACTGATGGTAGTCCTGATGTAATTGTGCTACTACACACAGTTGTATTTCATTAACTGTGGCAGCATAGTAAATAAAATAAACACATTATAATGCACTTAAACCTCCAAGGTTACCATTATTTTATCCGAGTAGTGGCAGCTCAAAGAGAATTACTGTAGCTACTCAGTTATAATTGATTGATTCATTGAATAGTCAGTCTGCAGAAAATGTTTCATCAACTATTTTGATAGTTAATTAATGATGGAAGTCATTTTTTAAGCAAAAACACCAGATGTCTGATTCCAGCGTCTCAAATATGAGGATTTTCTCTCTTTGAAAACTTTCAGTGTTCAACTGTTTGTTCCACAGGAACAAACTGTTTTATAGAACTAACAGACAACAGAAAGCTGTAATTGACCAATCAGAATGGAGTATTCAACCAAGCCGTGTAATAAGACATTATAAGACGTCCTCTTTTACCAATGGAAATTGTTTGGGGAATTTGAGAATTTTTCACCAACTTTTGACATTTGTGGGGCAAACGATGAATTATTTAATATTAATTTACAGTGAAAATAATGAGCAGTTGCACCTCTAGCACATAATTGCCTAATAAGTTACTCCTGTTTAACATTTTAAATTATGTTTAAATATTTCTCTCCTTCAGAGTAAAAGTGTCAACACATTAACATATTCACTTCTTAATCACAGTCTCTTCACTGCAGACACTGAAAAATGACTCCCACCCTCTCATTCTGTGCTTCCTTCCTATGACTTCCATATGACGTAGGACGGCTGACGTTCGACAGCAAATACAAAGTTGTATTTCTTATTTCATTACAGCCAGAATTTCCCTAGAGCCTGTGTAACCGTTTATCTTTAAGAAATGACTTCATCTTGTTGATGTTTTTGAAGCTTGTGCATCTAATGTCGGGTTTTACCACAGCAGGACCCCCCTCCACATCACCGCTGCCCCGCTCTCTAACAATCACAGGATCTACGTCACAGCTCTGGAGCTCTCCCTATTCTTCACATTTCCATCCATGCTAACACATTCAAAGTGTTGAGTTGTTTGCCAGCAACACTGCCTATTAAACTTTATTTAAACGCCTTGTGCTTCTTGCCGTTACATTGACATTAAGGCTGAAGCTAACCATAATTTATATCTGGCCATCTGTGCTCTGATGAATCTGTTTATTTCTGTGAAAAGGTTGTGAAAAATGCCCATATTCCCCAAGCCCACAGTGACGTCTCCATTTAGCTTTTTTTTGTCTTTAAACCAAAGATATTCAGCTCGCTGTCACATGAGATAAAGAAAAGCAGCAAATCCTCACAATTGAAAATCTGAAATAAGGTTGCATTGAGCTCTGCATGGCTTTCACAATAGATAGCTGTTCAGATACTGTACAGTGGAAGCACATTTCCATTCAGACCAGCCAATCCCCCAAACATCTGCATCAGGAAATATTTTGCAGTGAGGTGGAAAGTAAAAATATGCAAAGAGCAGATGGTCTTGGAGTGTCAGCTTATGTCTTTGAAGTACCACAGGAGACTCTATTGTGTTGGCGGCGTGAATACCAAACCTGCTCAACCACCTCACTCCTGCATGCAGGGTGCACACAGCCCGCTGGCCCGCTGCCAACAGCCGCACTGAGCCAGGGAGGCGGCACTCTTTGTTTTGGATCGTGGTCACTGAATCATTGCAAAAGAATTAGGTGTCTCTGTTTTTATAGATGTTACTATGCAGTCAGAGCTCTGACTAACAGGTGGGGGGCAAGTGGCACAGAAAAGATCTGAAGCTTTGTCTGTTTCTGTCCTTAATGTTTGGTTGGTTGTTGGCAGCGTAAGGATTGTAGTCACCCACTACTAAAATAACTCCATTTTATACAGATGTTTATTCAACGTAGCGACAATAACAGTGTTGTTATTGTCTTAAATTATCTTAAATTCTATTTGAGAAGGCCTTAAAAATGTATTGTTGTATTTAATGTGGTCTGAACTCCACTAATGTAATGTTTGACAGAGCTGGCTTCAGATGTCTCTGTCATCCTGTTATTGCACACGTCACATCTGCGACTCCAGCTGCAAGACAATTGTAGTGATGAATATCATTAAGGAGAAATATATTATCTTCACAATAATAAATGTATTGCAACAAATAACTGTACCAGTTATTGTCATTTAGCCCTACTTATACCTTTGAACTGACGATGTGTGTTTGTATGTCTGTATTTTGACATTTGATATTTTTATTGCAAAAGTGGCATTGAATTTATTTTATTAAAAAGTCTTAGATTCAACCTGCCGATACATGTCGACACCCTGATTCAATGTACCATTTTAAATTTTAATATAACTATAAATGGACTATATTCACATTTTGGACAGTAACAAAAACAAACAATTTAAAGACATCACCTTTGTTATCACATCTGGGAAAGTGTGATGAGCTTTTTCTTTTTTCATTATTGATTTTTTGATAGTTAACTAAACTAAAATAATCAATACAGATCTCTATGGGGGAACCTGACCTGAATTAAGTCTGATAACTGATAACTGGTTTGATCAGTGTTTTGACAGTGACAGTCATTCCTTCAACATCACTTAGCCTGTACCACCGTGACAGTGCAGTGTTGACAGGCTAATTATCGGTGCCGATAAGACAGAGGAAATTATTTTGTGCCTTCCTCCTGATCGTCAGTTTTCTCCAGTGACATGTCACAATGTAGAAAGTCTCTACATGCAAATACCTGGGTGTTATTAGATGCCACTCTATCATGAATTCATTCTATTTAATTTATTTGTAAGAAGATACAGCAGCGCATTTACATTGTTAGACTTAGAGCTTAGAGCTAGCTGGAGTTGGTAGCCAGGTTATTATTCTTTTAAATCAGTGATTCTGAGTGTTATGCTGTACTGCAGTACAGCCTGGCTCAGCAGCCTATCTGTGAAAGTTTAACTGTAAAATCAACTCCAAATTGGCAGGGAGATTATTGATTAACCTGTCGTACACTGCTGTCAAGCAACTCATAACAAGAGTGTGCTCAGACGTGCACACATGATCTCTTCTAAATCCTCGCATGTTTTGAACAGCCAATACCAACTTCTGCCCTCCAAGAGGTGACCTTGAGTCCCTCCATGTGAACGTAAAAAAGCAGAAGAATTCTTTCATACGTCAGTTTTTCCTATTGCTGAACCAAAGTCAGTCTGCTGCTGAGATCTGACTCAGAGGGTATAATGTGACTGTAATGTAATGTGTTTTGTGCATCTATAGAAACTGTCATATGTGTAACTGTATGTTCAATCTGTGCGTAAATTTCTCAAAATGAATTTTTTGTGTAAACTGACAATAACGTTACATCTTTCAGTATCGCTTAGAGCTGATTATATTCTCATTCTAATAACCAAATAGAGTTTCTAAAGAAGCAGAACGTTTTAAAAAGCAATAATGTAGCAGTTTCATACTATGTGATATGTCAGCTAATTGCAGTGAGGAGATCTGAAATAACAGTGTTGCAATCTCAGATTTTATTAACCATACCAACACAGGTGGCTTCTCCTCTAGATGTATTATGGACCTCTGTCTGGAATATACTGTGTAGATCAGTGTCCCTTTGCGTGATCTTGGTCAACTTAAAGCGAAATAAGACCCAAACATTCCCTCAGTGATGCTGAATTGGCCTCTTTCTCACTGATGTGGTTTACAAGGCAGCCTTTTTTTCCCTCTTCTCCTCATGGGCTGTAGTCTGCTTCATACCACACGTCTGTCTTTATTTAGCCCCAGCTTCACCCTCACACCCAAACAGCACTTCAACTCCGATGTCTTAGTTCCCTAATTTATATTGCTCCATTTAGTGAAAAGGCTAGTAATCATATGTTGCTCTTGTTTTTTTACTTTTCTGTTGGGTTTTACTCTTTCCACTGTAGCTTTGTCACAGAGGGAGAGTCCTCTCTTAAAGTAAAGGTCAACAAGTGTGGCGGATATGATTTCTCTTTGGTGCTGAATGAGTAAAACGAGACACTGTGTAGTCACAGCAAATATACTGGAGGCTGCTCACATGAAGTCTATAACACTTACTTGTTTAATACAGTTTTCTGTGACAATTGGTTAATTAGAGGAAGAACTATTTGAGAGTAGAGAGTAGAGCAGAAAATTTGCAGCATTTTTGCTAATATTCAATTCATAGTTTGAGGTCATTTTGAAGGAAAATGACCATTATCATAGACCGTATATAAACATGGATGAAGTATCTCCACTTCATCACACTGTACAAAAATTAAGCCAAAATATCCTGGATGCAGGCGCCGTCATATTGTGCTGACGATGCCATTTCTGCACAGATTGTAGCTGGAACCAAGGTATCGAAATCCAACCTATAACTGTCAATAATGCTGCCACAACTCTTTTTTTTTTTTTTTTTTTTAAATATTCAAATAACTAATCAAAAACCACGGAAAATGAACACTTGAACATACACCAGCATGATGAGAACTACCTAAAATGACAGAAACCTTTTTATTTGACATGTACTTTGATTTTTTTTTTTGTGTGTAGCCCATCTGCTAACATGGAGGGGGTGGAGTTTATGACCTATACTGCAGCCAGCAACTGAGGCGTGATCAAGATGTTTTGGCTTCACTTCTGGGGAGCTGTCATGTCCTTTCTTACTGTGTTGTTCAGGCAGAAGGCAGGATGAATTTTAGAGGTGGTTCGATTGCATTCAAACTCATTCGAAAACCACAAGTGTCCATTCACACACGACGGAACAAACACGGAAACACGACCAAGTGCTTGACTACCATTAAAATTGGACTGATGATCAGATAAAACAAGCAACTTGAAGACATTACTTTGAGTTGTGGGAAAATGTGATGGGCCACACGCTAAAAAATGTATCGGTGAATTAGTAAAATAATATGCAGTTTAAAATGTAACGAAAATAATCTGTAATTGCAGCTCATAAGAAGAATTTGACTTTGAAAGCCGGCTGTTAGACATGACATGTCTCATAAAAACATCAGAAAAAGTAAATTAAATACATTTCAAAATCCATAGCTGCATCTAAAGCACCTTACAGGCTCTCAGGTCCCTCAAACACCGTCCAAAACCGATCCTGTGCTCTGTAGTCGAGCAGCCTGAATAAATGAAATACAAAAACACTGAATATAGTGGACCAAACAATAAGATTTGTATGTTTGATAACAGGACTCCATTCCCTGTTTGAAAACAAAATGATGGTGATGGTGATGCTGCTGCTGCAAAACACTTGAAGGTTAACCCCAAATGTCATATTATGACTGTCGTCTGGTCTTTTGGAATTGGCTTCAGTGAGCTGAGATTATCTTCTGATTATAACTTCACCACATAAAGTGCACCTTACTTGTCTGCTGCTTCTTTTCTATCTTCAGAAGCTAAGAGCAGAAAACCTGCATCATCCAGGCTGTCTGCTTGTCACACAGCCTACTTTATCACACTATGTGGGCTGTTGAGAGATGCAAGCTTATTGACGCCATAATGCAATGCAGAGATAACATTATATCACTATGTGACTCTGAATCTAAGTGCGTCTGAATAGTTTAGGAAAATAAAAGCCCCCTATTCACTTTGTCCTTGTTTATCACTAGAAAAGAAATTGTTTTTTGTTAAAGTTGGATGTGATGGCTACATCTCTGATCTTCTATGGCTTTCTCATGTCTGAGAGTGTTCAGATAACCTCTGGACTGACTGACAGAGACCATGAAGATGATTTCTCATGGCCATCCACAGACATAAATGCATGTATGTGACAGCTTTGGCTCTCATCTTGTGATTTTCTTTAACTCAAATAATCTATAGTTTATAAACCCGTGCAGATCTTAGTGCTCTTGGCTAGTCATTACCAAGGAGATTCAGTTCGGGCCGGGAACTTTGTGTCCATGTTTATCTCGATTCCCGAGATAAACTGCCATATGCCTGAAAAGCCAAGCAGTACTATAGGTATAATAAACTCTTGACCTACACATTCATAAGGGAAATTGTCCTTCCAAAGTTCTACTTTCACTTTGTTCAGGCAGTCGTAGATGGAGGCCTTGCAGTGCCACCTTTATTTCATTGAAGTTTCAGGTGGTTCAAGCTTCAAATGAAAGTGTTTACATTATTCAAAATAGATACAGATATTCTAGAGGAATTGTGACCCCGACTGAGAAGTATGTATCATATTTTGCATGCTGTTACAACCCGACCAGAAACCAAGGGCCCCATTTGGGAACCTTTCAGTAAAATCAATCTCTCAGCCTGGCAAAGACCAGCCACGGAAATAGTGCTGGTCAGCAGTCAGAGTATCAATATCAGGTGAAGTGCCAGGCTCAGGACTGCTGATGCTGTCTTCTTTCTCTCTCTATATATATGTCTATACACTGTGTGTAGGTGATTTGCACTGTGGATTTATGTAATTGTAGTGTATTTTTGTCTAAAGCCTGTATCATCACATATTTTCTTGTGAAGTGTGTGACTGTGTGGTAGAAAAGTCTGTGTCTGTCGTTCTCTCATGCTTTCTTCTTCTGCTCATTATCCAGACTCAGGTTGGCCATGCTCCAAGGTCAGAGCTGTGAGGCAATGGCCCAGATTTTCATTTTGCCAGAGCCCCTCCTTTTTTTATCCTCTGTCAGCACTTTCACAAGTTCACCCTGCAGGCTCAAGTTACGAGATTAGAAGAAAATAGTCATGTTCTCGTTGTTGCACACAAAGCCGGGGAGTGACTGACTGACAAAGGATTGAGTTAGATTTCCAAGGCAAATTTTTTCCAGGGTATAGATGGCTGAGTTCGCCTGATCTTGTGCACGACATCTTGTCTTCGATACTCTCAGTTAAACACATTCACATCTGAAAACTGCCACTAAAGGTGTCTTTTTGTTTGCCCAAGAGCAGCTACACCTGAGTAAATCATGTCAAGTGCTTCTGTCAAGGACAAAGCGATAGGCGTTGCTGAGTGAATGAATAATAGAGTATTCCTGGATTCAAAGTCTTACATATCTGCTTAGTGGCTTTTGTGAGGGGATAATATCTGTAATTACCCTATTGCCTTATGGTTTTTCATAAAATCGCACCCAGATCTTCCAGGGAAGTCTAATCTGGGACATGCTGCTCTGTGACTGCTTTAGCCCTTCCCTCTGGTTGGTGGTAAATTTGGCGAGCCGGGGATTACAGCTTGTACTCACTACTGTTGTAGTCACTGCATTTGTACCAGTAAAATGCTTAGTTTATAAATACAGGAAAATAACAGACCAGATTACCTTGAAGTCAGACACTAGAGCCTGTCAGCAGAACAGTCCTGATTCTGGGTGATTCATCAAAGACATGGACTTTGCCTTTAGGTCTTGACAAAAACAAACAGGACAGGATTATTGTCTCTGCAAGAGAGGCAACCTTTTTATTGCCTTTGACGCTGTCTGTGCCCTCCCTGTCAACTTAAGTCTTTAGTTGATTCCACCGTGTTTGGCTTGTTAACAATCTCATAAAAATTAACACTACAATGATGCAACTCGGTGACAGCGCCACCATCTGGGAAGCCTTTTCTCTTAGGCAAGCGTTGTCATGCTTTTCAAGTTTATGTTAGTGTTGATCAAAGTATTCGAGCTGAGTATAGCTTATTTTGCCACCTGGCAGCATACCCAGCTAACCGATCGTCATAAATCATAGATCCATTTCAACCCTGGCAAAAATTAACCAGCCAGCTTAGTTTGAGCTCAGGTTCAGGAATGGAGCGCCCCTCCTTAAGATAGTGGGGCTTAGTGTTTTTGTCAAGGATTTAGGAAGGGTAGATTCTTGGCAGCATTGAGGCCAGACTGTCACGCAGCCCGATATTGGTTTGTCGCCAATCAGCATTCTGCCTGACCTTATCTTGGTTACATTGAAGATATTGGTGCTCCCGTGCACAGATACTCTCTAATATCTTCCGCACAGTTAAATCAGTTATTTTTTTAACAGATTAAAACATGTTATGTACGTACAGTAAAAAGAAATGTATACTTGTACACAGAACTCCTTGACCCCACCACCAAAGCACTCAGCCGGCTCAGTCAGTTTTTTCTCTGACAGTGACCAGATGTTGGCAGCTGTCAGTGTGACACCATACGGAAGAACAAACAGCTGGAGGGGGTTTGGGGAATGCCATCCACTGCTGCTGCAGGGTGTCACTCTTAATCCCTCTGCTTCATACTGACACACGACGCACACACACTCCCACACTCACAGTGCTGCACGATATGCTGTGACTTTTCCCTTGACTGGAAATGATGACATTTGCATTAAAGCATTACATTAATGTTCTTATCTCCAGTGATTTACACCAACGGCAACAGCATAATGAGACTGAAATCAAGATAATCCATTTTACTAGAAATTAATAGAAAGAAACAAGTACTGCAACAGCTTCATTAGATGTAAACCATTCCAGTGTCCCCATTTTGTGGGGTGTAAATTTGCCTTTCTGCACATTATTACTGCTAAACTGTTGAAAATGGGAAATATGTATCATCTAAAAGCCACATCTGGGCTGTGGGACATAATTGATGATAAAAGAAGCACTGTGTCATACATTCAGTTTTTATAATGTGTGAATAAAGTACAACAAATATTTTCTTCTCTCACCCACTGTTAATCTTACAGTGGTGCCTGCATTGTTGTTTTTCGCTCAGACCGTGATCAATGACTGCAACATCAGCTCGAACCTTATGAACTCAATCCAGTGTTTTTGACTTTGTAGGATAGAAAAGCAGCACAAACATACCCTAATGTGTAATTACTATGGGGATAAACACAAACAGCTCTCATATTGTAATTATTAGGCTGAGTTCAAGCCCAGCAAGCAACTTTCTTGCTGACATATGCTTCAGTAGGCTAAACTACTTTATGACATTGTTAGTGGTGGTAGCACTTCTCTTTTTTATTGTGCTTTACCTCTTTACATTTTCCATGAACAGTATTAGATCCTCTTATCAGGTGCTTATGTACCTTTCCTACACTGGAGTAAGGTTGCAGTAACATATTTAACTGCATAGATTATTATCGAAAATTAGTGGGGATTAATTCATCAAGCCTGAGCTGGGATGAGGTCTTTGATGAGGTTTCTTCCTCCCGTGTCCTGGAGGATCGTGTCACATGCTTGTAGGCTGTAGATCCTGTGGAGAACCAAGCTGTGCTTTGTCACGTTTTAGAGGGCAGGATGCCAGACCCGACTCAAGCCCTGCGACATTACCCAAAATGGCAGCTCTCAGTTTGGCCGCCTCTAATGGTGTGTGTCTCTGCACGTGCTTGTGTCAGTGCCTTGGAAGTGTATAATTGTAGAATTGGCTATAATTGTAGAATATGGGCATGTTGGTGAAACTAAATTGTCACATTTAACTTTAACCCTCATATTTAAAAATCAAGGTGCTGATACAAGATGTAGCAATTAGGCAGATGTTTGATGATCACACAAATCTGTTAAAATAATCAAGATATAACATCAGCGATAACTGTGCTGCTGTAATGCTTTTTATTATTTTAAAACCTTATTTCATTAGTGTGTATACAGTGGATGTAGCTGGTAAATGGGTAAAAATGTGGGGAAAAAGGTAAACTAAACTGGCACAGAGGGAGTTCATGTTCTTTACATAAGGGTTTCTCTGCAGTGTGTCTTCTAACTGGCATATGAATGTCTGTGAAGTTGATAGTATTGAGTCACGGTTACATACAATTTCAAGTGTTTTTTTTTTTTCTTTCCCCCACAGAGCCACCATAGAGGAAGTGGAGGGGGATGTGTGCGAGTTGGAATCCAAGCTCGACAAAGTGAGTACCACCCATGAAAAACACTGCTTAATTGTTCATTTGTTCTACAGTGTGAACTGGCAGCCGCAGGAGCCATCCTGCAAGTGGAAAGTTTCAGGTTGGTCCTAGGCTGTCCCCAGTTTATCCCCTGGCAGATTGCCTTGTTAGAGTAAGACTCTACTACAGACACCTGGCTTCCACTTGTGGGTGTGTATGTGTTTCGAAAGTATATGAAGAAACCCACCCATTACACTGTAGTGTGTACTGCAATTGGACAATTTGCTATAATTCCTTCAGAGCATGACTCATACCGGTGTTTCAAATCTACTGCCTGCCAACCAAACTGTATTGGTTGGCAGGTATTGTTTACCTGTGCCTCATTCCTAGTCATCTTTTATTCTAATAAGCACACTTTGTTTGTCAGAATCATAAATATGAAATCTGTTGGAGTTAGCCATCTTCAGTGCCGAATATGAACCCTTGTCTTGTCCTGTGTGTGTTTTGGCTTCATTTTGTTATGCTTGGCTTTCTAAGTAATGGCTAACTCCAACATGGGAACCGTTGCCTTTTAATGCTAATAACTTTTGACATTGTCTTCTGTAGGTTGTTCAGATTACATTCTCACTCCTAGTGAGCTGCAGCACAGTTCATCTCACTCACCTTCTTGTCTAATGGACTAATCAAACAAACTAGCATTCATCAGTAGTTGTAATCTGCCCCGAATCCCCCCCCCAACCCCCCAGCTGATCGCCACAGAGCTGAGAGTGTGTTCACTATCTGAGGGTGAGATCTCGAGCGTTGAAGATCCCAGTTCATTGTTCCTCGACTCAGTCTCCCACCCTCCTCCTCACCTTCCTCCTCACCCCACCTCTGTGACTCAGCCTCGGCCTCACTCCCCCCCCCCCCTTCCTCTGGAGAGGAAGGATCTGCTGTAGAGTGGGTGTGTTTGTGTGCATTAGTGTGGCTCCGAGAGTGTGTGTGTGAGAGTATGGCTGTGGTAGTGTGACTCTGTCTGTGTATGTATACGTGTTGATGGGTGGAGTTGAGAGACAAGGCGCTTAAGAGACTAGAGTTCAACTTTTTCTTGGAGCTTCCAACACATGGACACCCAGAGAGCCACATCGTCAAACGTAAACGCACTTTTAGCTGTGCTGATACCTTATATTCCTAACAGAGTGGACACTGCAGCAGTGGCCAGCTGGTTTCTTATAGATGAGGTTTTGGATTTTCTTACAGGTTAGGTTGAGGTCAATTGAAATTAGTTAACTTCATTAGGTTTGAAGTACCTTAGGCTAAATGAAAAAGGTTATATAAATGTTTTAACGAATATTATAGAGAAAAACATAAGTTGTCATGGTGGACAGTGATGCACCAACAACAGGATGAGACAGAAAAAACAACAAGAAAGAGGAAATGCAGACTTTGATCGTTAGTGAAAGATTTTACTCCACCATATGAAGACCTGCTGATATGTAATAGTGGCTTGCTTAAATGACGAGCTCCTAATGGGTCACTTTTAAAGTTACCTTTTACCTTCTGACCGTTTGCTACAAATACAGTTGTATGCATGTTTGGGACAGCATTTTGATTGACAGCATTATTTAAATTAGTTTAATATCACTCATTCATTTCTTTTTTTGATACCACCTCCTAATTTACTTGAGTTTTGCTGAGAAAACCCAATGTCAACTGTTGTGAAGGAGAAACAAGAATTTTGTATTTTACCATTCTTTATGAACCTTCGATCACTTGCTAAACTGCCAAGGAAATTGCTTAAAATTTGCATTTTTACTTGAGTTATTTAGCTGCTCTGGCTGTCGAGGCACATTGAGGCTATGTGTCATCTCCTGTGTGGGAGTGGATGGAGAACAGCCAGTGTTTGTTGTGAGTTTACATAACCTGGAATTATCTTTGTCCCCAATGAGTCAGAGAGGAAAGAAGTGCTTGTTGTTAATTACCAAGAAACTAACTAAGCATCTTGCTTTTCAGTGTTAGTTTTATGCTCTGCAGCACCAACTTCCACAAATCTACGATTCCTCAATCTATTCTTAGCAGCAAACTCCAATTGTTTTTAATAAGAGCAAATGTCCTGATGAAATAACCGCCTCTATTTCTTGTTTCTTCTCACTCAAGTGTTATCATCTTCTCTCTGCATCTGTCTATTACTGCATTTCTTAATTCCTCTCTAAGCATTTGCCTCTTTCTCTTTCTCTCCCTAGTTGGTGAAGTTGTGTATTGGGATGATTGATGCCGGAAAAGCCTACAATGCAGCCAACAAGCAGTTTGTTAGTGGGATCCGGGAGCTCGCCCAGCAGTCTACCAAAGATGAAGTCATCGAGGTAAAGTAAAAAAAAAAACCTGGCTTGATCTAAATCATAAACAGTCATCAACATTGGTGCTATTACAGTGTATAGTCTTTTTGTTTCTTTCTTCTTTTGACCATGACTGACTTCTTCCTAGTTCCCACATATAAAGAGGCCTGTGCTTCCTCTTTGTTGCACACACTACCTTTTTGTCTCTTTTGAGTGAAATGTTTTTGTCCTTGATGACATTACCAGATTAAATCTAAATTTCAAACAAAAAAAAAAAAAAAACAAGTCCTCGTAAAACCTTGTACTGTCCACTGGGTCTTGTCGAGGTCAGATGTTTTGTTGTGTTTTCTCACATGAATTTTTCATGTCAAGGCAGGCACTTCCTGTCTGCCTTTGTGTATTTCGTTTAGTGCCTCTCCCTCGAGTTTGAAGCTCGGCCGCTGCATGTGTTTGGAGGGAGTAACTCGGCCAAAAGAATTCTTTCCCAACGTGCTATTGTTTCTCCAAAAAGACAATTTTCTTTGCAGCCATACCTGTCTGACAAAGGAGATTCTGTCATGTTGTATTCAGTAGAGGTTTGCATGTCATCCCATTTCATTATTTGCAGAACTTTGTTTTAGTACAGGCCTAGTTTTTATTGTTTGC
This sequence comes from Pempheris klunzingeri, assembly GCF_042242105.1. Taxonomy (NCBI): domain Eukaryota; kingdom Metazoa; phylum Chordata; class Actinopteri; order Acropomatiformes; family Pempheridae; genus Pempheris; species Pempheris klunzingeri. The sequence continues at coordinate 17,111,920 of NC_092017.1, read as the reverse complement.
CCTGTGAGATTATTTGTGTTTTATTGTTGTAAGAATACATGGCGACATCCCGTCCCTGCCTGCCTTAATGGCCGTCCTTCTTCTCTCCCCACAGTCCAGTCTCACAAAGTTTGCTGAGAGCCTGCAGGAGATGATCAACTATCACACGGTATGCTATCACTGCTATGTGAAACCGGATGTATTGTCTGTCTTCTGTATTTTCCCCCCTGGGTGATGACAAAACTCAGCTGGGCTGACAAACTGGAACAGCTCCTCAACTGTCAGAGTTTTTATTTACTGCTGGGAAGGACCGCAGCAGACTACAAGACAGAGACAAGGGGCCTGTGAGAGAGTGGCCAGTTGTGGTTTGAGAGAGGGAAGTGGAAAGAAACACTTAATAGAGGATTAGCAATTATGTGAGGGTACCCTTGAGCAAGACATTTAACCTTTATCTACTTTCATGGGGTTGCTCAGAGGTAGAAGAAAGCAGCTGTAAGCAGTTTCCAGTTGGGATTTCACATTACTGTAAAAATGTGAAATGTGCTGAAAACTTGCCTTTCTGCTCAGCAAACACTTCCCTCCATAAAAAGTGAGTAAAAGGAAACCCTTTGTGTCAGAAAAAATATGTTTATTCTTAAAACATTACTTAAATGTCAGGACAGCTTCCTTGTCACAAAAACTCCAAGCGCCTGCCCCCAGCACATTAAGTCCATGTGACAAAGAGAGGATTTTCTCCAAGATTGTCTCATGAAATCCATTCCCTGCTTCCCATGTTGTGGAGTGTTTATCTGTTGGAATAAATCATGTGTTGCTGAGATAAACATGGTCACGGTCACCTTTTTTATGATGTGGATCTTACAACAAGATCCTTCTATGCTCCATATTCTGCGGGCTTTACAAGTTTTACAGCACAGTCATCTAACGCACTCCACTTCCAAGCACAAGATCTCAGACAATAAACAAACATGACACCTTATCCCTTGTTGTATCCTCGCCTGTCCCTGCCACCCCCACCCAAACTCTCCAAGACGCCCGGTCGGACAGATCTGATTATGTGGCTGTTCTTTTCCAGAGTTAGGCTCCTCAGCTGTCAGAGTCTTGTAGGCATGACAGTGACATTTAGAAATGAAGACTCAACTTTCCTCTGTTTGTCCTCTCATTATCAATCCCTCAAACACAAAGGATGCGCGGGGCACGCTAGAGGCTTTTCTTCTACAGTGAAAGTTACTTTCTTAATCTCCCTTGTCATCTCTTGTTTCTGTTTGCTTTGCATAACGTGTTCAGAGTGAGTTCCCAGCCAGCATCACACTGAGACATGTTCGAACAAACAAGCAGGCTGCAGTTATGATCATTGTGGTTGTGGATGGGGACTTTGCTCTCGTGTTACCTCTGCATCATTCATTTGTTTTTATTTATTTACATCATCAACTTTAATAACTTTGATGTGAACAGTAAACTATTGATTAACAGGCTTAATTCATGGAAGACATTTTGGCTTGTTATAGGAGGAAAAGGTGTACTGCACAGGCGTAATTTAATTTAAAACATTAATGAAGCCGCTGCTCTGATGAAGTGTCCCTGAACAACAACGTAACAGCATAAGGCTCCTATCGCTGGCACACCTAAATCAGCTGCAGTCATTATAGTTAACTACATTTGTACTGCTATGACATGTTAAAAAGACTGTATATCTCTAATAGATACCATTACTGCTACTACACGCTCCAGTACAAGTGATAGTGGAGCAAGACGATGATAAAATAAGTTAAAGGGACTTTTATTTAGATTTATTATGACATCAGACAAGTAAAACAATTTGAAGACGTCTTGTGTTTTTTTGTTTTGGCTAGTTTTGTCCAGGTTTGGTTGACCTGGGTTCTGCAGACAGACTTGAACACTCCCCTGGTTAAATGTCTTAGAATTCCAAAAATCCGCAGGGTGGACGATTCACCATAATCCCACAGTGGATTCTCTTTCCTCTTATTGACTTCCTTGACTAGACCCCTAAAAGCCTCCAGGGGCCATAGTGCAGGCCTGCGACTATGACTCAACTGTGGAGACTGCGGTCACGTCAGCTGACTGTCGGATAGGTTTTTTGCCACTCAGCGATCTTTCAGCACATGATCCACTCAGACACAGTGCTCAATCTGTTTGTCACTGGGAGCCTCTCCCGGCCACAGTGCTCATATTGTCTTGTCTGGCCATGAAATCTCACTGAAGCTCCGTTTAGATAGATGTTTTTGTCAGGCCTTTTCCTTGGCAGCGCATTTTTAAGGAAGCATGCAGGTTAATGACCGTATGACTCATTACCAAGAATAAGCAAATCACGTCATTTCTCGTGTTTATGTCTTTATGAGGGGAGTTTACAAAGTCAGCTTGTTTGTGTAAATTTAGCTGCCTAATTGCACCCTATGATGTTAACACAAATCCTCCCAAACAGAGGTGCTGGATGTTGACCTGAAAAACGTCCCATGGAGTGGAAAGTGAATACATTTCTCAGCTTTTTGCTGCTTTCCTAGAAAAGTGTCCATAGGCGTTTCATGCTTGAATCGTTCAACTAACTAGAGAGAAGCTATTTTGTCAGACAGAAAACATTTACTCTTTATTTCTTTCTTCACAGATATTATTCGATCAGGCCCAGAGATCAATCAAGACCCAGCTTCAAACATTTGTCAAAGAGTGAGTATTAATTGAATAAAGATGGATAAAGCTGATCATATCTCTGAGCAGTCTGAGCTGTTGAAGAATGACCTACATTTAGTTTTTGTGCCGTTTCTCTGTGAGAAGAAGCCACAGCAGTTTTACTTTTTACTCATGTATTCAAATCAGCTTAAAATGATAAACCCTGGAGATATCTGAGGTAAACTTAATGTACTTGTACTTCAAGTACACCCTGTAAGGAAAGTTTAAAGTGTTTTGAATACAGAAAGCTCACTCTGGAAATACTCTGAATGTAAAGTAGAAGCTGAAGGGACTTCACATATCTGATGGGCAAAGGATTTGGACAAAGCACGCAAGGACACTAAATTACATCTGTATATATAATATGTAATAATATTTTCATGCGAATCAAGACCTCCTGTCTCCCTGTTTGAAGTCTTATACAAGCAGCCTGGAATCCAGTGCTGTATTAGAATTGCAGGAAGCAGTGGGGCCTTCTGGTTTATTTCATTATAAGGATTAGCAGCTTTTGCCCACCAGGGCTAAACTCCCACATCAGCAGCACCCGTTCTTCTCAGAGAAAGCTGGGAAACATGTTCCATCATAATTACTCGCTATCTTGCCGCACACTTAAATGTTAATCACAGGGCCGAGAACAAATTTGGGGCGCAGAGTTTCAGCGCTTTGTCCTCCTCCTCAAGATAAGTGCTTCTGCCCAGTCACTCACAGTGACGCAGCACAAGACCTGGGTTAAATAGTCTCAGCCAATCATTTTTTGTGTTTTAACCTCCTTGGTTTTGCAGCTGACCAAGATTTGTGAAATCAACCTCTGTGGCCATGGTTGTGTTGCATCATATCCAGAGATAACTTAACTTCCTCTAACATTTGACCTTTCCCCTCACAGGATTGTTGACAACAAAGGGAGAGGTCTTTTTTGTCTGAGGTCACAGAGTTTGTAAAACCCATTAAGCTTGATCCCTGAATTGTGTGAAAAAGCTGTCGTACTACTTTTCCACGCAGCTCAAGTAACAAGACTTATTTGTAGTGCAACTGCAGAAGACTTCCTGAAAAACCAATGTGTGAAACATTTGTTGTCTCTTATGAATGAATAAATTAGTATTTTAGATTGCATTTACAAACTCAGTGTTCCCATTTGCACTCCCACAAACTACACTACATTAACTACATTAAGCCCTGAGTCTAATTTGTCTTTATGAACGGTATAATCTCTGTGCTCATTTCCATCATCAGTGACCTACGTAAGTTCAAAGAAGCCAAGAAGCAGTTTGACAAAGTGAGTGAGGAAAAGGAGGCGGCACTGATCAAGAACGCCCAGGCTCCCCGCAACAAGCAGCACGAGGTGGAGGAGGCCACCAACATCCTCACTGCCACACGCAAGTGCTTCCGACACATCGTCCTCGACTACGTTTTACAGGTACAACTCACTTAAGTCCTGAGTTGCTCAGAATCTTTGAAGTGGCATGCTGGTTATTTCTTTATACTTGCACTTAAAGTGCGCTAAAAACGAATGATAGAAAAAGCTGTGACTGTTATTACAGTACATGCTGTAATCATCCTTTGATGCTTTGAGTCTAATTTTATTTCACATTTTCCAGCATATGTAACTTTTTATAGCAGTAGAGTGCTGACATGCGGATTTCAAGAGGGAAGCTTTAAAAAAAAATAAAAAATGCTCAGCTACACACCATCACATACGACATTTCTCTGTGCACCCCAGCCAACATGGGTTTGGATATGGAACCTAATATGCTAAGTCAGGTTGAAAACGCTGATGTAGCACAGAGAAGAGCGAACATCAGCTGTGTCTGCTTCTGTTACATAAAAAAGTGATGCTCATCCACTTGCCGTGTTCCAGTATAACACATCAGAGTGGATTTGGCTCAGAAATATGCACCAACAGGACACTGGGAGCAGCAATTGAATTAGCTGGAGCAGTGTCAACAGGACTAGTAGAAGAGAAAGATGTTTTTCTTAGCATGAACAGTGATGTGATAGTAGGTGGTGGAATACTACATCTATGTGCACTTATTAATCACCCAGTAGTTTATTGTTCTATCAAAGATTTTTTTTCCACAGTTGGTGCACATACAACACTTTATATTAATAGATGGACAAAATGCTGCTGTCTCCTCATGTTTTTAACTAAACCTATCAAGGGATTAAAATTCGTAAAAAGCGTTGCACATTGTCTTTGTGACCACTGAGCATTTGTGTTGAATGAAGCGCTGTGGTGGAGAAGTGATTCATATTTTTAGGAAGAAAGCAGCAGGAGGAGGAGGAAGAAGAAGCACATACGAAAACAAACAAACAAAAAAACCTTTCTGGTCTAACTGCACTTGAAGAATACTGCTAAATATATCCAATATTTGAAGAAAAGCTACTGGTATTAAAATGAGTCATGTTTTAGAAACCGTACATCTCCTTTTGTGCTCTCCTCTCTTAAATTCGGGCCTGTTTGGGTCTGTTCTACCTTTTTTCTGTCAGACCCACACAAATGTCTTGTACTCTGACCTTTCGCAGTGAAAACTGAACACATCAGCTGTGCGCCTGGTCTCTCCTCTTGGCGCAAAGTAGCGCTGATGAATGCTTTGTGCTTTCTGATAAGGAAGCTGTTAGCCCCATTACTGAGTCTCACTCCAAAAGAACAGACAATGCTTTGTGGACACAGTTTGCTCCAAAATTAGATTTTGAAAGAAACCCAAAAGCAGGTTTCAAAATAGGTTTGGCAGTCTGCTCCAGTGGCCCTCTGCATAATCACTCTCATAAAATGAAGCTGGCCTGTGAGAAATTAGTCGAGTTTTTTATCTTGCCTGGTAGTCTGCTTATTGGAAATCTATAAGCCCAGCAGCTAGCACAGCTGATTTAAGTGGGTCTCCTATAAAGTTTTACATTTCGTTAGTGCTGTCAGCACTTTTAAAATGGTGCTAACTTCTGCCGCTGTGCTTGCAGGAAACATTTGAGACAGACTTTAGCTTTATTTTTTTTTGTTCTTTTTAGATTGTTTTTGTGGCATTTTTGCTTAATTATACAGTGCACAGTTTACAGTGACATGCAAGATGGTAGAGGGAGAAGAAAATATATGAGAGAGGCTCTAAGCCAGACTTGCATTCATGACAGTTTAAGATCGGAGCACGGCTGTTTTACCCTGCTGTGCCACGTAGAGCTCGATCATAAAATACTGAACTTGAAACTTTGAGTTCGCTTTATTGGCTGTTAGTCAAGCCTAGAAAAAACTACAAGTAAATGCAGCTGTGAGATGAAAATTGTAAGATGAAAAACGCACCATGCAGTAAAAAATAATACAGACTTAATCTTGACCTCCAACAAACAAACAAATGCCTAAAATTTAAATACACACAAATCACAGAAGAGCAGAAGTACAGTTAACTTTTAGTAGAGATCGATAGTTGTATGTCTACAAAACGTAACAAACCTGAAATTTCTCATGCCTGAATAGTGAATATTTTAAGCCTAAATCTTTCAAACTTTTTGTCCTCACACTCTTACAAGTGTGGAATTACCACAACTTACCAACCAATTACCAACCAAATGCTCATAAATTTAGCTTGTGGCAGTTGTTTGTTGACACCATAATCCACTTTGCCAGTTACAACAACCATCGTTCAGAGTTGCCACTCCAGTCAAAACTGCTAATTGGCTGTAATAGAGAAAGGGAGGGGGCTTGTAAACGATGTGATGCATCAGCCGCTGTGGCAAGGAGATGGGGTGTAGGGGGGGGAGCTTCCTTCCCTGGATGGGCGTTAAATCTGTGTATAAACACAAGTGTGGTGAGTGTTGCCAAGGATAAGAGCCTTACAATCTACAGCCAAAATAATACTGCTTTTATTATTCAGTGGATCAAAGTGTGGTGTCCCTTGCTTTCCTGGCCACAAAAGGAAAACCACTGGAGCAGCCATAGGACCAGAAAGAAGAAGCTAAAGACAAGCTGCTTCCCTGAGCGAGGCCTGACTGTATTGTCACACAGAAGTTATTAGTTCCCGTCGAGGCCAGCTAGCGTCACATGTCTGTATTTACAGCCTGCCATAATTCATCACTACTCGACAACATTAACATAAGAAGATAACCTCACAGACCACATCAGCTACACAATGCTAATTAGCAGGAGATGAGGAAATGTCTGCCCCCCCCCCCCAACGCATGCATACACATAGACAGAGAGAGATTGATAGACAGACAAGGGTTACATCGAATGCTGCACTGCACTGATGTAGATGATAACAGAGACAAGCTACAGCAGCTTCCCTGGGTTGAACATGAGGCGTTTAGCTCCCCCTGGTGCCGCTACTAGGAACTACTGTCCACTAATGCTCTGGTTGATGATGTGATGTTTCTACTTTAGTGATACTGTAACTCATTTCACACTCGGCTGCTTTCCTCCATGTGCCCTTTTCTTCTTAAGAATTGATTCTGTTCTCTGTTGTATATTTTTCTTGCTAATTGTCTCTCGCATGTGAAGAATTGATTGTTTTCCTTATTTCAGTATCACCGAAAAGCATCAATGATAAAAACTCCTTCCTCCTTCTCACAGTTTTTTTTTTTTTGTGTGCATTCCAGATCAATGTGCTACAATCCAAGAGAAGATCAGAAATCCTGAAATCAGTAAGTACACTTTTCTTACACATCAAATGTGCCTACCCTCTCGGCTCTCTGACCTTTCACTGTCCTTTCTGCAGATGCTGTCTTTCATGTATGCCCACCTGACGTTCTTCCACCAAGGATATGACCTATTCAGTGAACTACAACCTCTAATGAAACAGCTCGGTGGACAGGTAAAGGCTACAGTAAACACACACACACACACACACACACACACACACACACACACACACACACACTGCCATGCAGTATCTGGCTGCAGCAAGATGTTTGACAGTCTCCCAAACGTAAAGCCTCAGCAGCAGTTCTGCAGTGCTTTGTTTTCTCAGTGGAAGTAGGCAGAGAAATGCTGTACTCGAACACTTTCCTTTAGTTCTCTACAAGTTACATCACCTCTGCAGCAAAGTAAGAACGTTTTGTTGTTGTAAAAATGTCATTTCGTTGAATTATCCACAAATGTGTTACCAGGTTTTATTGCTTTTTTGAAGTATTCAGAGAGGTTTTATTATTTTTCAAATTCATATTGCATTTACTATTTCCTCAGTATGTTTTCAGAAGGTATTGAACTTTATCAGCCAAGAAATTAATTTGGGTGGCTCACAATTTCAGTTTAATCTCTTCCCTTTCATCTTAATTCATTACTTTGTGTAAAAATAAACACTAAGCTAGTCCTGGACAATGCTGGCAATGTTATTAAAACATACAGTATAAACTTTTGCAACATAAGCAAACATAAATCTATTTTGAGCGGAGTAGCGGAATAAAAGTTCGCTAAGTTTACATACCAGTGCACAGTCATTAGTAAACACTTTTTATTATGTAGACGGGGACAACAATGTTATGATTACCTAAACAGCGTTCCTGTTCAGGGGCTCATTTAGAGCGTGGAGGAAGTCTCTCAGGTGAGGACTCCAAAATTTAACTTTTGACCATCTTCTTAGTTTGTACATAAGTGGTTGTGGGTTTACACTGCAATCGTTAGGGAGCAGTACAACTGCACTTTGGCCCTCTGACTTCACCTCCAGGCGACCTCTCTTCTCTTTGTGTGTGTGTGTGTGTATGTGTGTGTCTACTGCTATCTTTTCGTTGCATATCAGCTCTGTGTGTGTCTATGTGCATCCTCTGACAAACAGAGCCTTCCCTCTGAGCCAGAGGACGGCCAGAATGTGACTTTAAGATGATTATCACGGTGGAGCTGCTGTTACATTTAGCAGGAATGAGGAAGAAAGCAGCCAGAGGGCTGGAAAAGGGTTTTCCCACTGACGAACGCACAGGGTTGACAGTCAGCTGAGCGAAGACGGTATAGAAACCTGCGAATGATGCTGAAGGGTGTGGAATATATACTCTGAGGCTGGAGCAGCGGAAGAGCTGACTGACAGGACGATATTTCTAAAAATTGGATGTGAGATCACGAAAGAAAGGAGTCCAGCCGCTGAGTGGGATCCTGGAGAGGAGGAGGAGAAGAAGAAGAATAGAGGGCATTTCTAAACAGAAAAGTGCAGCTCGTAAACATGTTTTTGATGTTCGAACGAGCATAAAAATGACAAAAAGGACCCAAACTGTGTATTTCATTTGAGAAACAGAAAAAAAGGAAGCCAGATCTGAGGAGTCGGGAGAGTGGTCCTCTAAATTGGCTCAGAGAGAAGAGTGTGGTTTTTAACCCTCATGCTCTGAAGTTGAAACCACCTGACGTGGGTGCTATTTTATCGAGAAATTGACAAAAAGAACCAAAGAGTGCCCGGAAAAGAAAAGGGGGAGACGGGACCCACTTTGAAACGCAGATTTTAGGAAGGGATAAAAGGCAGAATGTAATCTTCTCAAAGCAAAATCTGATTGAATTAGAATGGAAAGGCATGGACTGTGAGCCCTCGACACTCCAAAGACTGCAAGGATTGTGTGAGGAAAGGGGGAGAGAAGTGCACAAGACTGTTTTAGAAACCAGATCCTGGAAAGGGAGGGAAAGAGAGATAGAGGGTTGGTTTCAAAACGATGAAACGACTGAAGTATAACTGCGCTGTGCGGATTGTGAGCCTGTCGCACTGAATTTGGAACAGTGCAAAACTGAAAGGAGAGGAAGATCAGAGGCCGCGCTGTGGGAAGCAGTGACAAGAGGACTGTGGATTATTTCTTTTCTCCTCTCCATCATGAAGCTGAAGAAGGTGGAGAGGCTGTGCAGAGAGGTGTGGAGGAGCTGTCAACAGGTCTGATGATGAGACTTGATGCCTGTAACTAATGAGGAAATGATCAAGGGTTTGAGAGTGAATGCTAGGATATTCTGCTCTTCATCTACTCTATAATCAAAGGTCGATGAGAGGAAATGATAGAAATGGGAGGTAAACAAATGAAGCTGGTTTCCTTCCCCGGCTGGGAGTAAAACATTGCACATTATAGGTCATAGGTGTGTTTAGTTTTCTTTAGATATTGATGACGGTGTTAACGTTTTTGCTTGGGAAACAAGACTGACTGTTACAGTTACAACCTCTAGGATCCAGAATATTTAAAAAAAGATAAAAAATTTGTGGTCAGAATAACACAGGAAGATGGGTTGAACAAAGTAATTGCAGAAAAACCAAGGAGCTGTTAGAGTAATTTTCCTGTGGTTGTTTTGGAGTGAGTTTCTGAGCTGATATACGGACAACAACTCAGTAACTGACATAGAAGGTTACAGTAGGGAGCCACTTAAATATGGAAATATCATCTGGGATCAAATAGCATGTCAAACATAGAAAACAAGACAGCTGAAGTCCATTTTTAATGCGTTTGAATGACCACTTTATGATTCATGTCCAATATGCTACTTTTTCCTCCCTTGCCTTTGGAAACAACCAGACTTCTTCTAAATATAACACATTCTGCTGATTGCGTCTTTCCATGACACAAAGCCTCAGGGGTGAACACATGTTGAATGTATGTATTCATTCAAAAGGATGCTTTGTATTCTTTCTGTGAATCACGCAGCTTGTCATCACAGTTGCATGTCAGGACAGATCTGAGCAGAAGGCAGAGTGACCACAGTGCCGCTGCGGTCGGTAGGCAAGAAACAGACTGAATGAAACAATTGAGACGATTGTCTCTGCTAACATCGTCAGTGGGGCCTGCATAGTGAGGCAGATAAGATGTTAAAGGTAACGTGAGTCACTCTGGCAAAATATGCGGAGAGACACACACAGGAACACACACCTGTCTTTGCTGATACAGACAGAAGCAGATAGACGGCGTGGACTGGACTAGTTGTTATGGTGAGACGGGGGGAAAACATTTCCCATTTGATGTTATCAAACTGCCGCTCTGCCGTCCACCCATTTCCTCTCTAAACAAAACAAAAGGCCCAGCTTCCTCAGCTGCTGTCTTCTCTAAAATTATCGGATAGCAGCTTTTTTTTTTCCTCAAAAGTGACATTTTGTGAAAGAAAGCAGTGAATTAAGCGGAGAATAAGTCAAATGTTATATTGCTGAAAATGTTACCTGTTAAAAGCTACAATGCAAAAGTTTGTATCATCAGAAAGAAAGAGAAATGTTGGTTTTGTCGTCTTCTCTTTCATCTGGTTCTCTGACTTGCCTGTAACCCATAACTATGAATTGGCATTTAGCTGGAAGTTGCGGTCTGATAACTGGTGTCTGTAAATCCAGCACAGCCATTAAAGACATGATGAACACTAATATGTAGTAACAATACAACATTCACATGTTTAATATGCACATACTGATCCTTTTGTGTTCGAGGCTAAAGACTTACTGATATAGGTCACATTGTGGCAACAGACTAAAAAGACGCACAGAGTAGTGTTTCACTGCTCTAAGGCAAACTGGCACATTTTCAGCATCAGCCTATGACCTCCAACACTCCACTGAAGTCTTTTTTTAATTTGTTGCTTTCCTCTTTGCTCAAAAGATCCGTTGTTTTGCTCTCTACACGCGATTGTTACTTGCGGGGATGAAGAGAATCAATCATCCCCCATCCAATTTCACACATGATGAAGCCTCCGTAGCACGGTCCATTTTGTTTAGCGGCGAGGGCCTGTCTTGTCTCGATGCAGCCTTTGGAGGAGAGCTGTTTGTTGGAATCATTTATGCTCTCAAAATTGGAAAGGGAAATAAAGAAACACTGGTGCACACGCCTTTCAAATGCAGTCAGAAGAAATGTCTTTATGTCTTCTGACCTGCTTTTCTGTCGTCACTCAGCAAGATAAGAAAGATGGGTGATGAGTTCATAATTTTCCTTGAACATATGTGATATGATTTGTGTGTTTTATGTGTAACTTTGGATTTAAGTATGTTGAATTTACCTGATAGAATAAATTACATTTCTCAAAAAAAAAAAAAAGTGATTTAAATGTTTGTGTTTGCCGTTTTGAATTAAATCCGTGGGACCAGGTGGTTCGGTAAGCTTGACTAATCAGTTGTTCTGTCTCTTGCAGTTGGACCAGCTGGTGGTGGATGCTGCCAAAGAGAAGAGGGACATGGAGCAGAAACACTCCACCATCCAGCAAAAGGTACACTCACCCTCACACAATATGCTCCCATCTTCACTTAAGTTTAAACAGGAATGCACAAAGTACATGCAAACTTAACCCTTTTACCAGTTGGCACATAAATTACAAATAACTTGCAACATGATTAGTTGTGTGATTGAAAATAAATATATAAAAACTTTCCCCTCCTTTCCTCTGCCCAGCAACCTGACAAACACAGAAGCATAAACATACAGTCACTCGCTCAGTGTGTGGTCAACATGACCAAGCTACTCTGAGCCTGGCCTTTTCTTGTGTGTGTGTGTGTAGTAACTTTATGGATGTTAGATCCTTGCCTTTGGTTACTAACCCTTTCTTATTGCACTCAGGCCTCCTTCCATTAAAAGTAAACACACAGCGCTCTGCTGGGATCTTGCAGGACTTACCTTATACCCCACGGCCTCTTGTGCTCCATAATCCCAATGTCCCTCACTATCACCACTGCTCCCCTTCACTGAACTCTCCCTGAAAACTATGCTGCCAGAGTTGGGACCACTGTGCTAAAATATGACTGAAATGACTATGAAAACACTCAGGATTCAAGATTTAATACTTTGCCTTATCAACAATGTTGATTCTAATTATTGTCTTAGTGAGCTCATTTAAACAAAAAACAGAAAATAGTAAGAAATAATCTGTAATAAGTCCAATTGATCACATTTGATTGAACAGTGTGCACATTCTACAGTAAGACAGAAGAAAACCAAACAAACACAGTGTTAGCAGCACCACGTGGCCGTAATACAGCGCCATATTGGATAGCTGATCAAAGCATTCAAGTCTTGTATAGTGTGGTTAAGTTACAAATCAATTATTTGCAATTAAAACAAAATTCACATGCTAAAGCTATGGATGTCAGCCATTTACTGTACGTTTGTCATTTGAGTGAATGGATGTAGTACTCATCCCTCAGGTGTAAGGTGATCCCTGAGGATGATCTCAGCCACACACCCATGCATTATTGATTACTGACGGAAACCCATTTCCAAACAAACAAGGTTGGGTTTCGATACTCTCCCATTGCTGGTCACCAACCATGCCAAGCCTATTAACCCTAATATCTCCAATGACTCACATTTTTTGATATATGATACATTTGATATGTTGGCTAATTAAGTGTAAAGAGGCAATGACAGAAATGTGATACTTGCAACTATTAGAGCATTTTTGCCTCTACATGTTTAATTTCACTAACATTCTTGCCTTAGGCTGTTGTTAATTGATCGCTATTGATTTATTTTGGAGCTTCATGAACCTTAAACAGAATGATTGTTAAGCAGGATGTGTGCTATAATGTTAGAAGATGTGGTGGTGATTAATTGCCCTTAGCTTTAATTGTACATCACGCAACATCATTAACTCCAGACAACATCTGCCGGTTCTTTGCCCAGCTGTTGTCTGCTGGGCTTCTGTTAATTTGTCTGACTATCTGCGACATTCATTTCACTCTCCAACTGTGTGCAAATAGTACTCCTTCAGAGATGTCTTTAATTCTGTTATTTCCTTCTGTCAGTCGCTTTGTAACTTTTTTACTTCTGCCGACTCCCACTGTGTTTTTCTTTTGCCTCTTGTCCTCTCTCACTCCCTCTCTCTGTCTCTCTGTGTTCCCTCTTGCTCGGTCAGTGATGGTACGTGTGCCAACTTCCGCCTGTCCTTGAGCACCTATCCTCCACCTCCCCTCCCTCAATTTATCTGGATGCTATTTTTATATTGTCTCGCTCCCACTGCCGTTTCTCGTCTGGCTGTTTAGACACAGACGCTCCTAACCAACTGTCTCTTCTTTTCTTCCACTACTGCTCTTTTTTTCCCTCATCTCTTCTTCTTCTACTCACTCCAGGCTGCTCTGCAGGTAAGCTGTGATACTCTTCCTTTTTTTTCCCCTCGCTGTCATTTCTGTGTTATGTCTGCATGGATACTGTGGACTTTGCTGTAGCTGCTTGGACTCCACCTCTGCAGCTCACGTCATTTGAAGCCAGACGAGTGAGCTGGTGCATCACTAGATTAAACTGGCAACATGCATGATATGATGCCATTTGATAGATCTCAGTTGTCACGCATGTCCTTTTGTAATTGCACATGACATTCCGCTACCATGCTGCTAGTTGTGCTCAGTAGGGTTCAATTATTTACAAATGTTGAACCAACTGAAGTGTGTTTGCTGTTGGTTTAATTAGGGCCAGAAGGAGAATATTTCTTTTCCGTTATCTCTCAAAGGTTTCTATTTGACTGAAGTAAAGCATATGCATAGCACTCGGGTGTGTGGATGACGCTCTGCAAGTGCAGCGGAAACCATGGAAATAGACAAACCCATGATTTGCTGTTAAGATGATTCATTAACACTTTACCATGGCTTCATTCTGGTACATAAACCTGTGCCGTACAGCACAACAGCTGCATTACTTAATGAACTATGAAGTGTCCTTGTGATCTCTGTCCATAGCCTAACCTAAGCCTGTAACCACTGTAAGCTTGACAGGATATTTATTACACTTTTTATTGTTTGTAATGCTTTTTCTATTACAACCTTTGGTCCTCCCTGTGTGTTTGTAATTATGGACCCAAGCTGTATACACAAGGTGTTTTACACTTGTTGTAAAGCTGTCACAATAAAGTTGGGAGAAGAGAAATCAACTTGCATTCAAGATGGCGGCAAAGATAAGATAAACAATGATTTATTCGTGTCGTGTCATTCGTAACTGTAGTAGATCATAAAGCTTCAGGTATGGAATTAATCTGAAGATGCTCTGGTTCAAAACTAGACCATGTTTTCGAGCCAAGACAAAGGCCAAAATGTGGCCTGCAACAGACCAGGTGGGGCTATTTTCAGCCTTGCCAATTGCCGGAAATGTCCTTTGCTCTGTAATGACAAACTGAAGTTGAACTGAGTTGTTGATTACTTGCACCCCCTACCAGCTGGTCAAGATGAGTCACTAACACACAGGTTTTTCAAACATCGTGAATTACTGTAACCACGAGAGGTTGTTCATCATACAAGCATGAATATGCACAAAAAACATGCTAATCACTCCAGTAGTTCGAGAGATTAGCTGCGGACAGACAGACGGATTCACACACACACGTGAGCAAATTGCATGATCCCCTCCAGGCTTAAGCCTGATGGAGATACATATCTCTAACGTTAATATTATTCAGGCCAAAGTGCACACATGTTATTTAATGTAATATCAGACGTCACTGAGACCTTTGCAGTAACGTTGGTGATGCAGGTAGTTTACTCTTGGTGCTGTCTGCATCATTTACTAGCTGAAAAATGTGTGAATGTTGGGCACACAGGCAGTTTTGTAAAAATCCACTATGCAGAGCATAACTTGGGTATTATTATACCCAAGTTAAACCAGGTTATACATGAGTTTTGAATTTTTAGTATTGATGAATGACCATATCAGCCTGCCATCATTTACTTATGCGCCATTAGGTGTTTAATGCCATTTGACGCTAAAACATTTGCTTTTTCCCTCCTTTAGATTAGTTTTTTTTTTAATTCCTGTGCTTACTATCCACATTTTCCTTCATCCTGTCCACTTTGTGCTTGCACATAAACCTTTCCCATTATCATTGTATTGATGAAACTTTCCATGCTCATGAGGGTTGAAGGGGGCTTTGATGGTGTGTTTAGTATGCATCCTATGAGCCTGTGTGCATTATTCAGCAGCAGCAACGTGACTATAGGGCATGACAGTGTCACAACAGTGCTACAGGAGGGAGAGACCGACTGCGGACTTAAAGATTTTTCTGTCTGATCTCATATAGAAACATGTCAATGGTTTTGGAACGGTTATGGTGTTTAAATAGTCTGATTGCTTTTCTGTGAGAATAATCCAGAGTCTCTTAGCAGTCATACACATTTTAAAGGCTCAAACATTACAGACATTTAGCATGGGTAAAAGATTGGCTACTTTATTTACACATACATGAGTGAGTTTAGAACGTGAGGGGAAAAGCTGAGTGCACGTCTGTTAAGCTGAAGTCAGTATAAATGTTTGATGCTGGAGCTCCTCTGCATGGGCTACTTGATTATTCCAACCCAACAGTCACACCAGCATCACACATACACACAGTTACACACAGGTGACCTTCGCATAGCGCATGAGGCCTCAGGAGGAGGAGCAGCAGGGGCAGTGACGAAAGTTTTGATAGACACAGCCACAGGAGAGGAGGAGGTGAGAGTTTGTCGAAGAGACGGGCCTCGCTGCGGCTTAGAGTGACAGACTGTCATTGAGATGCTACACAGGGAGACTCTGAGATAGCGAAGACTCATCAGTCTCTTTGGGGAAACAGTCAGACACACACACACACACAAGGTGGCTGTCACAGAGTTGGTGAAAAATGAAGATTTTCAGCCGTTTTCACTATGTTTGGTATCTGGTGAGTGCATCTAAAGGAGGGAGATGGAGTGTGTGTGTCTTGGCTATTCATAGTTATGGCATGTGTTTATGTTTGTGCTTTAGAGTGCCTTTCTTTGTCATTTTCATTTTTTATTTTGATAAATCCATGGTAAATAAAATTTCTTTGTGTTAGTTGTAAGGAAATGCATATTTCTTTTCTCTGTGTGCCGTTCTCCTGCTGTGTGTGACATTTTAGGAGGTGACTGAGTTCCGGTCTTTACCCGACTACCGCAACTTTTGTGCTTGGAGGTCGACCTCTGTACGTAGAGTCACCGCATCGATTTCCATCTGACTTCCGTTTTGTAACCCTACCTGTTCCCGTCTTTAATCTCCTCTCCTGCACACACGAAGAGACCGCATTGCAGTGTTTGTGCAGATGTTTGCACCTTCGTCTGTTTCCTCATTTTGGAGTGATGCACATGCATTTGTGTTGATGTGTCTTGATTATGCAGCATGTTTATTTTGATGCCTCATTGTTGGTGCTAGTGTCTGCTACAGTGAACTCAGGTTACTGGTTTGATGTCAAGTGAGTGGTTTGTTGCTTTGCAGTCGATTGTTACTTTTTTGCTCTTTGGATATTAACTGAACATATGTCTGTTGTCAGGCGAAAACCTTGTGTTTCTAAAATGCGTCAGGAACTAAAGCCATACTTATAGTTTGACCACTATCTGTTTTTAAATGTATGTAACAGGATTGAAAATGGTTTACCAGCCTCAGGCGAACTTATAGCTGAAATAAGAACCAGAAAGGTTTTCACATGACAGCAACATTGTTGCACTGTATGTGTTTCAGTCCTTGGTCTCAATTAGGGATTGTTTATGGCTGTATGGGTAGCAACATAAGTCAGTGTTGGTGTCCCGATGTGTTTCCCTGGCCCAAGCTAAATAATGGGTGGTTTCCTTATTTAGGAATAATGTGTTTCTGTTTATTTAGGTTCTGAGTTATGTATTTGTGTGAACTATTTTAAGCCTCTGCACCAGCGATGGCCATTGACAGAGGAATTATGTTTTTGGGAATGAATGCCTTGAGGGAATCTCTTCAAATTTGGCGCAAATGTCCAATTTGACTCAAGGATGAACCGATTAGATTTTGGTGGTCAAAGATCATTGTGTCCTCACAGAGCATGTTTTGGCCATAACTCAGAATTTATACTCTAATTATGATGACATTTCACGCAAATGTCTCACAGTATGAAATTATGAATTTTATATCCAAAAGGTCAAAGATCAACTTTATTGTGACATCATACTGTTCTGCACAGACACTTTTCCGGCTGTTATTCATCGCCATAACTCAGGACCAGAAGGGGAGATTGTGATTCAGAAGCTTAACACAGACACATTTTGTTCCCCTTGTGCACCCGAAATAACCTCAGTTGTCGCACCGTATGTCATGCTGGAAAATTGTGTTTGCCTGTGTGTGTGTGTGTGCGCACATCTGATACACCATAGTGTCATAGGGCAGAGGGGTTTAACTTCAGCTTTTGTTCAGGTTACATTTTTTATGCAGTAGATCCAAGCAACAAGAAGTAGTGTGCAGTTATGCACTAGAAGTAAATGTAAACTTAGAGAAGTGATGATGGAGGACACAGTGAAGATGCTTCTGTATCAAACACACATGGTCTGTAGGTGACACTCACTGTAGGGTCATTGTTGGATCCGATCTGCACTACATGTAGCATACATGTATAGATTAGTGTAAATGTTTGATTATGCTTTCGTTGAAAGTGCTTTCATCTTCAATTCCAATTTCAAGAGAATAATCTGATTTGAAATAAAGGGTTTAAAATAAATCACTTAAAATATCACATCATGAAGACAAACCCCTAAAACAAAAACAGAACACATACATACAATCAACACATCAGTAGGATATTAAAAACGCTTCCCTTTTTATAGTTTCTTCCTCTAAGAATCCTTATATATCCATCTCGCCCCCTCTTCATGTGCATGTTTATCATGGTTGCTTTTCCAGGAAATAAACAGGAAATGGTGCTTATTGTCACTACCTGCTGAATGACTGAGGTCATTTCCACTTACTGTACCAAGTCTGTGTAGTCTAGTAGTAGTCTAGTCTGTTTTGGTCACAGGCCAGCAGTTTGTGCTTTTTATAAAAGTAGTTTGAATTCATCATTTTTTTTTTTTTGGTCTGAGCACAACATCTCATTGGTTTCATAATGGAGGACAAGGTGAATCAGACCTGTCTGTGTCAGAAAAACAAAAAACCCTTGAATGTTTCTAGAAGGACGACGGAGAAGATGATTCCACAGCTCATTACAGTAACAGACCTGGACCTGTAATTGCTTGTGGACACGGTGACACTGAGTGTAAATTGACTCCACAAGGACACACACACACATACACACACATGCATCATGGTGTTCAGTGTCACTTGAAGCTGAGAAAGCTCTGAGGGTGTTAGGAGAGTGTGGCAGCAGCTCAGGTAGTTAAAGCTAGACTGGCCAAAGGGACAGTCCCATGACAGCACACCAGGTCGGGTTACAGACAGCAGCAGAGTCAGTGAGAGGAAGGATGCATGAAGGTTCCCAGTTTAATCCTTGGAGGACAGTGACTAACTCACTGAGTACCTACATGTAGCTAAATATCTACATAATAAAACCTCATAATGCCATTTTTTTTTAGGACAGTCTTAAAATAGACTCTTAGATTCTTAATCTTAAAGATTGTTTCTGTAGTAGTAATGGGAAGATTGTATATGCTGGGTCTTGATCCTAAATACTGAGTATGTCCTCTTGTTTCTATCATGTCTGTTTCTTGGTGTGAAACATAATTTAGATCAGAGTGAGCCGCAGCTGTGCAGTGCTGCTTTGTTCAAGGTCACTTAGCTCAAGTGAGATTAAAAGTCCTCATTTGTGACTTTGGAAAAGTGTATAGTCACTTGGAGTTATTATAGTTTTGTGTTTTTCATTAGTTATTGTTTTTATATAGTTTTAGGTTTTTAATTCAGTTTCAGTTCGTTTTTGGTGTTTAGATATGATTAGCTTTAGTTTAGGTCCAGTATTAGTTTTTGGTTTTTTTATTATAATAAGTGTGCTTTTTGTCAAGGATCTGATTTAAGAAGTTCAGTGGCTTTACTATACAAACACAACACTTTGTGAAGACGGCTGACTGACAGACAATCATCCCAGACATCCCAGTCTGAATAAACATGTGCACCATTGCCTCCTTATGCATGTTGTGCTGACAGATTTGACCAAACTGACTAAAACCAAAGACATTTCTTGTATGTTTTTATTCTATTTAGTTTTGTAAGTGCACAATGTTGTATTGTTTTTACTTCAGTTTAACAAAAATCTAGCTATCAGCTGGCTTTACATTTTTTTTTGTTTAGTTTTGGATAACTATGATAACTCTACGCCTGAAAAAAATCACCTAACCCCATCACCAAATGAAAACAGGCGCACAGCAGCATTATAAATGCCTATACAGACTTCTTTTGTTCTGACATTGTCACTTTCTTTCCATCTTTTTCTCCCGTCTCTTCTGTTCAGGACTTCTCGAATGACGACACCAAGCTGGAGTACAATGTTGACGCAGACAACGGCATCGCCATGGAGGGTTATCTCTTTAAGAGGGCCAGCAATGCCTTCAAGACGTGGAATAGGTACGACAGACATGGTTCAATTAGCATCTTTATGAATACAGTTAAAGTTCAAGATAAGAGATAGTTCTCGTAGGCTGATTAAGGATTAAGGAGGGCCAGCACTGTCTTAGAAAAGAGATATTAAAGCTGATTTACATTTTAATACCTCAGCAAGTACTTCAAAATTTTATTAGGAGGAGGATTTTTTTATGACGGTCACAAGAATATAACTGGGTTGGATGAGGAAGAGGGTAATTTAGTACCTTAGTTTACCTATGTAATGCAAGTAAAAAAACCAGACAATCATACCATTCACTTTTAAAGTTGTTTTGATGGTGAATTCTGCAGGTAATATTTTTTTCTCTTTCTAGAGTCCCATAGTTTTACTGTATTTATATACACTCTGCTCTCTCTCTGGGCATCGCCATCGCTCTCAGCCACCCTAAAATGAATAAAAACATGTTATTTAAGGAGGATCACTGGAAAAACGCTTGTGACTTTGTTGTTCTCGTGATCTCCTTCCAGGCGTTGGTTCTCCATCCAGAACAATCAGCTAGTTTACCAGAAGAAATTTAAGGTATGTCAAATGACCTGCACACTGACCTCGATCAATTATGCATGTGTTTGACCTCCAGCACAAATGAAGAAAAATGTCTCATGTATGATTTAAGAGCTGTAATAGCCAATTATAAACACACAGCTGTGGTTTCTCTTAC
Source organism: Pempheris klunzingeri (assembly GCF_042242105.1). Taxonomy (NCBI): domain Eukaryota; kingdom Metazoa; phylum Chordata; class Actinopteri; order Acropomatiformes; family Pempheridae; genus Pempheris; species Pempheris klunzingeri. The sequence continues at coordinate 17,091,407 of NC_092017.1, read as the reverse complement.
ACTAAATGTCTCTCTGTGTAACTGTTTAATAAGATGTAGCCATTATACTGCTTCTGTACTCGTCATATTCTGCTCTATTTCTAAAGTATTTAGTTACATACATTTATCACCTATATCAAGATATACAAACGTCTTTGCATTATATAACACTGACAAAATGATTGTGTGTTGTATCTTATTGTCTCTTAGCCAATTCTTTTTTACATTTCAAGAGCAGTTGGACAAAAACAGCTTGTGTCTACTGTGTCTTTTTCGCCAGTGCAAAATGTACCTAAAGTAATGTATGGAAAACATGCAAAGTCTATGTGAAGCTTTTGCGTGGATCTAATATAGTCAAATATAGTGGATTACTATTAGTACAATTGGCTAGTTTATTCATTTGTGCCCCATTTCCAAAGGGTTAGATTTGTTGGATTTGGGCTATGATTTCTGCTAAGTTTGACTTTGAACCTCATCACTACGTGCTTGATTAAAATTTTGGCAAATATTTTCATTAGGATATACTTTATGTATATATACAGTATATATACTGTATTTGTTCATGTTCAAGTATTGCAATCAAAAAATAACTTCTGTAGTATAAGAAAGTGAGCTGCACCTTTCACCATGTTGTATGGAACATCTTAGGTATTTAGCCCTGCCTGTGTGTGCATGCATGTTATCTTTAACCAAAGCTGCTGTACTGTCCCCTCAGGACAACCCTACAGTGGTGGTGGAAGACCTGAGACTGTGTACGGTCAAACACTGTGAGGACATAGAGCGCCGCTTCTGTTTCGAAGTGGTGTCACCCACCAAGTAAGTTTGAGTCACTGATGTACCTTCCCAGTCAGTCTAATGAGCACTGGAGCGTGTTACCAAAGGTGGGAAGGCGGAGCAGCAGCACACAGCAGTTGTGTAACGCTGGTGTGTCCCAACAGGAGCTGTATGATGCAAGCAGACTCCGAGAAGCTGCGACAGGCCTGGATCAAAGCTGTCCAGAACAGCATCGCCACCGCCTTCCGCGACAAGGGAGATGACGGCGAGGTAAAAACACTCTGAAAATGACTGGATAGTTAAAGAGATTCACATACTCTTTAGACAAATACATCAATGAATAAATCATGTGTTGAAAATGTAATCAACCTGTGTTAAAGTATATAATACCTATACTTTCTTCTGTTTACTTTTTTTTCTTTGTGTAAACTATAGGTTTTTGCTGCTGCAATCCCAATTACACCACAGGGATCTAGTCTGATTCAATTTCATCCTATCCCACGTTAGTAAATCTTAAATCTGGTTGTCTGTGCTTTCTCTTGCCTCTCTTTCGTGTCAGAAGCTGGACAGGAAGTCGTCCACGTCGACAGGGAGCCTGGACTCTGGTGGGGAGCCAAAGGAGAGATCACTGAAAGGGGAGAGTGCCCTGCAGAAGGTCCTGGCCATCCCAGGCAACACCTGCTGCTGCGACTGTGGCCAGCCAGACCCCCGCTGGGCCAGCATCAATCTGGGCATCACCCTCTGTATTCAGTGCTCCGGTATCCACAGGTAAAGAGCTGTGTGTTTTTTTGAAAGCAAATCCTTATAATAGGTCTTTTAATACTGTGGTTATGAACAGCTAGACACATAAGAACTGCAGCAAAAGCAGGACCTGCAATAACGAAGGTTCATGGTGGATTTAAATGAAATATCAGACTAAAAAGACAAGAAGATTACAAAGGAAGATACATAGTCATAGCACTCAGTGTTATGAAAATGTAAAGAGGTTTATTCTGAAAAGGAGAAACTCAGAACTAATAAATAAACTAATATCAGCACATTTTATTTATTTGTCTGCCACATTGCAGGAATAAAGTTCATTTTAGGTTCATTTTGCTTCAGTAAAAACTGGAACGGCTCAAATGTGGTCGGTATAAGTTGCATGTTGGTTTAGCTGTGGAAAATGCTGTGTGCTAAATGTTGGCCCTCAGGGATTTTATGAAATGTAAACTCACTGTGGGATGTTGTGACAACCTTTAATTACTTGTGGGGGTAAAATATTAAATTGTCATTCATGCCAAGTTTTCGTTTACACAAAAGTGTCCAGGTCAGTCTGCCTGCTATTCACATAAAGCCACAATCACCAGCCACTCAGGTTATCTTCCTCAGCACAACCTAAACAAGTAATGGGTCTCTGTTGTGACTTCCTAGACAGAGTGGGTTCAGAAAATTAAGGGACTGAGGATGGGTTGTTGTGATTAATGCTGCTAAACTCATGAATCTGCAGACACACACTTCCACCTTGTGGCTAAACCTTAAACTACACTTACGTGTGTTGAAGCGTGTAATGCTTTCAAGATTTGGCTCCAGCGTTCAGTCTTTTAGCCCTTTTACAATGAAAGCATAATAATTATAATTTCATGGTGCTTTTTTTTCAATGCTTCTTTCAACTACAGGAGTCTGGGAGTGCATTTCTCTAAGGTTCGGTCCTTGACTTTGGATACCTGGGAGCCAGAACTACTAAAGGTGAGGGAGGAAAAACTGACACACACAAACAATTGTACGTGATAGTCCAGTACAAACTGAAAGTCTTACTTTTGATAATTAGTGCTGATAACCATAAACCTTTAAAAATGTTTAATTGTGTGCACATTTTCTCTTTTCTTAAATGTTTTCTTAGATACTTGGCAATCCCTTTAGAAGGTGTAACAGTGGCTGAGTTATGCACTCCACTGCCTAGTATGTTCATTCATTTCTAATTTCATTTTGCACCTTTCACAGTTGATGTGTGAACTAGGAAACAAAGTGATCAACCAGATCTATGAGGCTCGGCGAGAGGAGCTCGGAGCCAGAAAACCACAACCAGGAGATCCAAGGTATTGAACTGGTAGAAAATATATATTGGTACTTTCAGGACAAAAGATCTGCTTGTACTGCAAGAAAGTAGACAGTCAGCTTCAATCTGTCAGCTAATTTTTTACAAACAAACCCCTGCGCTTCTTGTTCCTAACAGACACGAGGTAGAGGCCTACATCAAGGCCAAATACGTGGACCGCCGCTTTGTACGCCGGCCGTCAGACGAGGAGCTTCGCAATAAAGTGGTTTCTCTGAGCAAACAGGAGAAGAGGCTGAGCAGCAGCTCTGAGCATCTGCCCCCAAGACCACCACCGCCCACCCCAAAACTCCGACCCGGCTCAAACGTCTCCGGACAGTCAGGTCAGTAGAAAAATGAGCAATCTTAACACACCCTCGATCCAAGAAGGTCTGTTATATTTGTGTGCTTTCTGTAACCTTTCCCTCATCTCTGATACTTAATGATAAAGCTGGATTGTCTGATAATCACGTGAATGATTACCACTAAAAAGGGTTAGGCTTAGGGTTAGGGTTTGGATGTCTCTGTTTTACCGCCTCAGAAACATATTTTAGTGCTTCCTCAGACTCTGCATCAAGAGGGCAAAGCCAGTGTCATTTGTGATCGTGGCCACCTTTGCTATTGTATGCTTGATGTGATTTTTGCACTGCCGTGGAGAAAGTGTACCCCCCATCGGCATACTGTATGTTCTCTGTGAACAGCATATGTCTAAGCCCTTCTTGCCTCCCATTGCTTCTCGTAGTCTGTCTCCTCCAGTGTCGACTGACCCGGTAGTCTAACTATCTCTGCTGTCACTCTGCCTTCCTCTCTCTCCTCGTCCTTAATCTCTTGTTCACTCTCTCCCTCTCTCTCTTTCCTCCCCTGGCTGTTCTGTGCTCCTGGACTAACTCCTGCTCTTACCGCCCACCCTGAAACTCCCCACCCTGCCACTCAATTTACACCTTCCGCCTTCCATTTCCCAAACTTCCATTATCCCTAACGTAGCTGTTGCCAGCGGCTTGGAGGCCCGCCGCGACTCTCTCTTCTGTCCTGACGAGCTTGACTCGCTGTTCTCCTACTTTGACAACTCCTCCAAGCTCAGGAGCAGTAAGTACATAAATGCTTAGTGTCTCGCTTGCTTCTTCATTCCCTCTGTCCCTTTTATGTTCACTGCTGTGGACTAACAACCCTTCATCCACTCCTCTGTTCCTCCCTCATTCAGACCTTTCTAATGGACCATCCCGTCACGTTTAGAGCATTGCAGAGCGTACCATGTTTTGTTTTTCCTGGGGTTGGGAAAGAGTCCTCTCACACATGGTTTTGGTCAGTGTCTGGTATTTGCATTTGTATCTGTCTCATCATATTTTTGGTATTCAGGGACCTGAAACGTAAGGTGATGGTGGGGATCTGTCGTCCGGTTCTCTTTCTGTTGATTTCAGCCGGGGACTTGTGTGTACACTTATTGTACAAAATATTAGGAGCACCTGCTATTTCTGTTAATCATATCACATAAAGAAATTTGCACCTATTAAAAGCTGGTAGATGTTCAAAAAATGTTCATTCAAAAGGCTTCTGGATAAGGAGGCAGTGTGTAACGATCTGCCAAAACGATCAGCAGGAAGGTGTTCCTTTTATTTTCTATACAGACAGTGACTGACATCTGTGTGTTGCTCCACAAGTCGTGAGTCAGACTCTTTGTTTTACAGTAAAAAGTGCAGACAGCGGCATCCAGAACAGCGCTGATGGGAGCAGGGAGATGTTGGCCAACACCGCCTCCAATAACAGCCTGGCAGAAACAGGTAAGACACGTACACATACACTCACACACCTCTGTCATTACAGGCACATCCCTGCTTGTTTAAAAGAAAGAAGAAAAAAACAGCGTGTACGAGTATCCAGTGGTGGAAGAAGTAGTCCAATCTTTTACTTAAGTAAAAGTAGAAATACCATAGTGTAGAAGTACTCTATTATAAATAAACGCCCGGCATTCAAAGTGTTACTTGGGTGAAAGGACAAAAGTATTTATATATCAAATGTACTACTAGTTACTTTAATGCTGCAGCTGGTAAAGGTGGAGCTGAATGTATTGACTTTATATACTGCAGTATAACATGTGAATCTGATCCAGGATTAATAACATTTTAATATTTATCCATACTGACACATCAGAATTTCTTTGTGGATTATATTTTGTATTGTTGATTTCGATCCGCCAAGTAACTAAAGATGTTCAGTTAATGTAGTGGAGTATAAAGTAACAGAAAATGAATACCACGTGGAAAGATATGACATGGAGACAACTGCACATGACCTGATATAAACTCCAAAGTGTTGTAAAAGACATAAATGTCCTTGTAGAAAACATTTACTAATAACTCAACACAGTGCTTTTGTAATGTTGCACTATGTTGGAGACAGCAAGGAAAAAGTTATAGGATAGTTAAGAAAATGTTTTCCATTCATTTGATACATTTCTAAGCTGGAAAAAGTCTGTAATTTGTAAAAATTAATTAAATAGTAAAAAGTGGCATCTTATCTATTTACTGTGATGGAAAAAATGTGTCGGGTGTAAACAGCACACAGAATGTGCTCAGAAACTGTCCATCCACTTAACCTCATATAACCTCTTTCTTCCCATTTTTCAGAAGCTGCTGAGTCTCCGCCCATGGCCATGCCCGCCACACTGCCTCCTCCATCCCCCTGTAAGGAGGTGGTGTTCTACGAGCCTAAGGAGTACAGCCCGGGCCTGCAGCTCTACTGGGCCTCATGTGCCCGCAGCCTGCCGGACATGGCGGAGGCACTGGCCCACGGAGCCGAGGTCAACTGGGTCAACACGGACGACGACAAGAGGACGCCGCTTATCATGGCAGTGCAGGGGGTGAGTATCGAAACAGATAACCAGTGATGCTGAGGGGATAGTTAGAAAGACCAGTAAGGAGATTGATGTTCATCGTAGATGGTTGTAGATCCATTAATTAATCAGTGTTAATCTCTGGTCAATAGTTATGCGTCACATAAAGCCTGTCGATGATATGTTGTCATGTTCACAAAACTTAAACAATTGCAGAACAACTTTTACTTTTATTTAAAGAAACACAATAACATGTCTGTTGTGTCACTGCCAGTCATATAATGTGCATCATTTATGGTTAATTTCAGGGTTCGCTGGTCACCTGCGAGTTTCTGCTCCAAAATGCAGCTAATGTGAACCAGCAGGACGCTCAGGGCCGAGGACCCCTCCACCACGCCACCATGCTGGGACACACAGGGTTTGTCTTTCACACGTCGCCATCGTAACTGCACCAAACTCTCACTCAGAGAATATTGACGAGGCGTTTTCAAGAATGTGATGAAAGCTAGATTATGTTCTGTCACCAAATAATAACAAACTCTTCTCTCTGTTTCAGACAAGTGTGCTTGTTTCTAAAAAGAGGAGCTAATCAAAATGCTGCAGACATTGATGAGAAAACACCCCTGACAATAGCGGTGGAGGCGGCCAACGCAGACATTGTCACACTGTGAGTTTACATGGAACCATGTGGGTTTTTGTGCTCACTGACAGCCGATAGTGATGTTTTTAAATGTTAAAGTTCTAACACTATGGACAGTGAGGCTAATTATTTATAAGACATTATAACAGCTTCTGCAAAAGCAAAAAGTAGTAACGACTTTTCCCACAAGGTGTCACTATCAGGTTACAGATCTTTTTTACCTGTGTGTGTAACATGGTGGTCTGTAAGAGTGCTGTTATTTATCTTAGCCATGAAAACATATTGGGTTTGAAGTGAAACATTAAAACTTAACTAATCTGTTGCTTCCTGTTTCTTAACCCGCTCCCCAGGCTGCGACTGGCCAAGATGAACGAGGAGATGCGAGAGGCGGAGGGGCCCTACAGCCAGTCAGGTCAATATAACACCAACAGCCCCACCGAGATGCAGTACAGGAAGTGCATGCAGGAGTTTATTAGCCTGCAGCTGGACGAAACTTAATGACTGTGTGCTCTCATTCAAACACAGCCGGGAGCACATGCTATACGAGCAGGCTGATCAGAGGAAATGTAAAGCCCAGGTTTCAGAGTTGGGGTCAGTTGACCGAAAACCAAAACTGCAAATTAACAAGAGAATACAGCATAACCCAGACAATTAATTGTCAGTGATTTAATTACAAATTGTAGGCAACTTTTTTTTCATTGAGAGTCCTCCAGGTGAGTGAACTGAGCCCAACTCTGTCAGCGGTGCTCCTGTGTCTGTGTTGCCCTTCCAGGTGCTGGTTCAGCTGCACCTTGGTGTGGTACAACATCAGGTGCTAGGCTGTGGAAATGTGACAGGGTTAAAAGCCATCGACTCTGGACATTACTGAAGAGTTTTGTTCCAAAGTGGAACATCCACATTTTCAATTAAGTGACTGTTACTAATGTAAAATTACTGATAGCACAAAATTAGAAGAAACAAGGTCACTTTTTTACTAGATAGTCTGTACTTCCTCCCTTTAAGTTTGAATTATACCACTGTTGCTGATTTCCTCTATTTTAGAGGTGTTCAGTGATTTTTAGCAGCTAATGAGGAATTTGTTTTTTGGGCTAAAAATACTTTTTGATTAGTTTTGTGTCTCTGCTATTAGTCACAGTATCTTTGCAAAAAAAAAAAAAAAAAAAAACAAAACGAACCCAACTCTCTGTCCAGTAACTGCCACCAGTCTCCAGTGACACTCAGACCTCAAAGTGACAGCAGTTTTAACTATCCGGCAATAATCATGACTTCTGAATGACATTTTTTAATCATCTGACCAGTCTGGGGAGGCATAGTGTGTGTCTATAAATCGGCATGTCTCATTTTAAATTGACGTGTCAGAAATAAGTTATGCACATTCCTCTTAATGGTTATGCAACTGTTGTACCTTTTTTCTGTGATTGTATGGTTCCCATTTTAAGTCTTAACCATTTTCAAGGCCTGTTTACTTATTTGAACTGTTCGTTGTCCAAACATAATGCATCCTGCTGTTGTGACATGTCAGAAAAAAAAAGTCTATTTTAGAGCAGTGTTCTTTTATAATGATACAGAACTGTAGGAAGTGACAGTATGATAAGTATACTTCCTGTACATGTTGTAAATGATGTGCATACGTACAAGTCTGACAGAATAAGCAGAGTTGAGAGTGACTCTGGTTGCACAGGGGTGAGCGCCCTGAGGGGGGCTCTGTGTTCACATGCTTTTCTTTTTCGACCGTGTGGTATTTACTTCCTCTTACGACAATATTGTGGTTATTAGTCGGTTAAGTTTGCTTGCTCTTTGCCCGTAATCGCGGGGAAATCCTGAATTGTAAGATGACGAAGGCCTTTCAGTGCCATCGCGTTGATTGTATCGAATGTTAGTGGGTTTTTACTCAAATATAGACAAACCATCTGAGGATGGTGCATCGTCAAGTGCAATAGTGTAGAAAAATATCCACATGTAACCATGTATAGGTTTTTATCACCTGCTAGTCCCAGCTTGTATTTATCTTAATCATACTGGGAGCTTTACAAAAAAAAAAGTAGATCTTCACTAAGAGTGTGGCTACAGACGAGCGCAAAGCTCACTTTATCGATGGCGAATGAATAATTGAGACGTACCCCAGTTTCATCCCATGTCTCCGCTCCATGCAGCCCCAAATCCTGCGAGGGCACCAAAGCACTTTGATTAAATGCTCATTTCTGCTAATTCTCAGTGACGGAGCGGCGCCCCTTGGTGCTGGCAGAACAATATATGACATTTTGAATGGCTGACTAGTGTGGGGGTGCGTTCAGTGGTTAGAAGAGGAGTTACTGACTGTGTTGTGATTGTGTTCACAGGTAAATGGAGTTCTTGCGTCCTTTAGAGTAGACGCTGAGGGGTTTCTGAAGAGTTCTTAGTTTGTAGGGAAAAGGGACTCGTGCATTCATGTGTGTTGAACGGGGCTGCACTCAGAAACGTCGTCCGTTTGTTCGAGGAGAATAAAGCGGCTTACGTTGAGGGCTAGAAGTGCTGCTTTAGGTAGCCAGACTGTTATTAGCCTGAATGAATAAGTCAGGAATGTTTTGGACCTGAATGACAAAGAATGACACGTGATTCTTCTTTTTTTTTTTCTTCTTCAAATTATCGTTTTTAGTGTGTGCAATGGTTGTTGGTAGGGATTGGTACGTACGCTGTCGTTGCCTTAAAGGTCAACAGCAGACAGACTAGTAATGATGATGAGAGGAACAGGAGGAGGAGAGTAGAGTCTGAAGTACGAGCTCCCACTCCCTGAACGATCCTAACGTCTCAAGGATATGTTTAGATGTCGGCATCAGCTCGCCGTCCTCTTTGATACCAGACGGCCTCTTCATCAGCAGGTTCAATCAGTTGATGAACGATTGGACTGATGAGGGATATTCAGGGGTAATGAATGTGAGAAAGAACTCACCTCATCAATCCCTCATCCCCCTTTTTATTAAAACTGCCTCGAGTGTCTCTACCTGATTGAGTGTGTAGAAGAAGAGCAGAGCGGTGGTTCTCAGCCTGCAGGTTTTTTTCTTTTTCTTTGTGGGCATTTAAATGTTGATTTACGAAATCAGATAATATTTTTCATAGCAATTTTAGTCAATATTTGTGTCTTTCAGTCTTCTAAAAATGCATTCAAAACCCTAAAAGGGAAAAATACGTGAAACTCAGACAGATTGAGAACCGCTGCACTGGTTTAAGAGGAGTCTCTCTCTCTCTCTTTCTTCTATAACACACTCTTCTTTATTGCTCTCATCCTCTTCTCTCTCTGTAAATTCACTCTCTCCGTTCTGTATTTTGCTTTACTTTTCTTACTCTTCTCCCCAGAGTTTGTGCCTTTCTTCTGTTCTCTTTTTTTTTTTTTCCTTTGGGGTGCTGAGGCCAACACAACTGTATTTTTGTACATAAACTCCTGCACTTTAAACACAATACAGTTGTTAACAAAAACAAATCTCTGTGGGCTTGTCTATTCTTTCCAAGTCGATCTCCGGTCGAAAGGTCGCCTCTGCTCAAACGTTTGCCTTTTTGCTTCTTCTGTTCTTTCCCATCTTTTCTGCCTCTGCGTTGTTCTGTTTCATATTTCGAGCCTCGCTGACACTCTGACAGGTATGGCTGACTTTTTTTCTTTTTCATTCTCGTGCTCATGATACTGTCACTGTGCTCCTGTACACCTGCATGATGAGGCATCAGTGATTTCCTATATTACTTTGTTTGTGACTAAACACACTGTAATGGCTCGAGTAATAATATTTTATGGAACTTATTTGCAGCAGGTTGTTGGGGCTCAGACTCTGATCTGATGCTTTGAGCGAAACACTGAATCCTCGTGTACTTTTACAGGAGGGAGTGTAAAGAGTTTCTACGTAGATATTTTCTTAAAGGGGTTATTATTTTACCAGCATCTTTCCTTTTGATAGCTACAGCACTACTTAGTGCATCCAAATCACAGCATACGGCTGTGCCTGACAACTAGAGGCAATTTTCATTGTAGTGAGGCGTAGTTACTGTTAGGATGGGTCAGTGGTTCCCAACATTGTAAAGTAATATCTGCTTGTCATGACATAAGTTTGGAGCCTTTTTCCATCTCAGATTGCTCAATTAGAAGGATTTTTACTGGTCTAACAGAGGAAAAATGTTCAGTGATTCACAATAAAAAAGCAAAAATTAAAAAAAAAAAAAAAAAGTCATAAAAAATAATTGTGTGTAACAAATGTTGGGAACCATTGCTCTGTCTGACTTCTCTTTTATCTTTTTTCCCCCCGTTGATGTCTTTGTGTCTGCGCTTCTCTTTCAGGAGATGAAACCTACCAGGACATTTTCCAGGATTTCACCCACATGGCCTCCAACGACCCAGACAAGCTGAACCGCTACCAGCAGTACGATCCGCAGAAACCCTGACACGACTGCAGCACCGTCCACTGGCACTCAGAGACACTGTCTATTCGGCCCAGGGGAGACAAAAAGATGTCGTGCACTTTCCCTCCAACATCACTGAGCATTAAAGCCGGTTAGTGCTGCCACAGCTGGACTCGTGTCACCGTCTCGAACGTGGCGAGAGCCCCGTTCATCACATTGTATTCATTAGACTTGCAGCTGTGATTACGTCCCTTGTTGTGGCATTTCACTGAAGTGAGGGGAAACTTCTGTGTGAGCAGCAAACCTCTTTTTTTTTTTTATTATGCTTCCCTGTAGGATATATTACATTAAGTGAATGGTACAGTGTTTAAAGCCTTTGAAAGGATTTGCAAAGTTATAGAAAAAATCAACCTGTCTGAATGTAGAGCTGCCTTTAAGGCCGTCAGTTACTTTGACCAACTTTAATCTTTTATGTCACACTTCCTGACAGAAGAAATTCAAAGACATTTCTTTTTTTTTTTAAATATATTAAACTAAGTGTGCTGCGTCAGAGTTGCAAAGAGGTAATTTGCATGACAGACTTTAATACTCCATTTCAATTTTAAGTGCTTCCTTTTTTCAACAAGATTCTCTGCTACAGGATCTTTTTTTGTATCAAAGTTTTGCTTTAGTGAAATCGTATACGCGGCAGTATGCTTTTACTTATTTGCACAACTCTGTTTGTCTTAAATCGCCACTGAAGTTTACCAGTTTTGATGGTAAGACTTTGACATGTTAAACAATGTACAGTGATTATTGAGATAAACATGTTATTGATGTGTCTGTAATGTTCAATAGATCATAGTTTTTGGATTTTTTTTTTGCTGTTTTGAACAAGTTCCTCTGAATGATTTCAATTGTTGTCACCACATCAGTACCTGCAGTTCATGCCAGTGAGGCAATTCAGCGTTTGATTTTGTTTAAAATAGCTTCAGTCGTGTTGATTGTTAATTTGTAGATTCAGTCTCGTGCTGATATGAGATTTAAAAAGTTAAGATGCAGAGTTAAAGATGCAGAGTGGACTTACAGAGTATATGCAACTATTTTAATCCTGTAGAAACACCAGTAACACCGTATTTTACAGGCTCGTATTTCCTAACAATTTCATCGGAAGTTTCATTTGGTTTTATAGAAAATACAGGATTCACCCTGAAAGAAAAGCTCAGTTAAACGCAAGTAGGTTTCCGATATTAACTCAAGAACTTAAAGTTAAAGCCTCTAGCAGATACTTTGTCAGAAACACAATCAGTTTACAGTGCAGCCAAACAAACTCGTAGATTGGTCGCCACTAAGTGTGTGTTTACATCAAAACCTTCCATTACCTTTTGCGAGTTTTCACCAAGTCGTTTGATATATCTTGCTCAATGTTCAACTGGTGCGACATGCTAATAACACGTCATTTGCGCTTCTCTTCCGTCCCAACTTACCTCTACATGTGTCTACTCGTTTATTTTGTATGTTATCGCACAGCGTTTGATTTCATGAAAATCTGAAGGGTTATAACTTTAGTTCCCTATATGTGTTGACAAATTTAACATTTTTGCAGAAAGTGTACCAATCAAAGCTGTCTTAGTTTCCAAACAATTAGGAGCAAATTCCGTAGACCTTCAAGGGAAACTTCCATGGAAATTATTAGCAAAATATTCTGGAGATGATGGACCAGTAAAATAAAGTGTTACAGAAAAACTGCACATACAGTCTGCAAAACGTCCAGATGTGTTCTTCTGTAAAGGTTTCTGGCCCATGTAGTCACTTCATGTGTTGAATGGTTAAAGAAACATTTCACTTAAAAAGTGTTTTATCTAATTTAGACAAATTTTTAAGTCCAGAAATGAATTCTGCAAATTTCATGATAGAAGATACGTACTGTACAGAAGGATCTGTGATTTTTGTCTTAAAGAAAATGTAAAATCTTCACTTCTCTTTGACATTAACAGTAGATAGTAAAATATGATATGAAGCGCAGAGGAAACCTTTGGCCAATACAACATGGGATACAATTCTTGTACATTTTGTACAGATGCTTTTGAATTCTCCAGAGAACTGAAGTTTAAAGTTAGTGGTACTTGAATCATTAAATAAGCTTTTGTATATGCTGTTCTTTGTATCCTTCGGTAATTTTAGCCCATTTTATATCGCCTGTCTGTACACCAGTATACATGTACTGTATATTCTACCTGTAATATGTAAGAACTTCAATACATATGGACTGAGGATTCATCGCTGAATGTTGATTCTTTTTTGATTTGCTTTGTTTCGAGGCTAAATTTACAACCTCTTTGCTTCCATTTTGCTTCGTTAAAGTCTTTACAGGAATGTGTCACAGTGTTACTGCCCTCCTGAGCTCATTTCTGTCTCTCGAGTACTCTGTCACTTATTTGTTTTCAAATATATCACACCAAGACCCAGACGAACATCACATCTAGTCACGCTTACGTTTTGGCTTCTGTAAGGGCACTGAAAATGATTTACAACAAGGTATAAAGAAAGTGTGAATACACACGATGGCACAATATAATTTAAGAGCATTTCCTCTTAAGCTCACTCGGTCTATTTATAATATTACAGAATTGTCCTATTACAGTATGTTTCGCTGTTTGTAAACAAGATAGTTTTCCAATTTAAAGTATAATGGTTACAGCATAATGACACTTCTACTTTTCTGTATTTGTGGCTCATAATGTATTATTTCAGCTAATTTTACTCCTTTTTTCCATCACACTGAGTGCTTAAGCTACTAAGCTTGAGTGTAAGACACAGAATTGGGATTTTGATATGACTTACTGAACTGGGTTTCAGTTGTTTGTCACGGTTTCTTAAAAGAACTGAAACAAGAATTAGATGGGAAACAAACAAACTCATTGCGGGAAGATAACGGGAGTGATTTTATGTATTTAGTTATATATTCATGTATCTTAATTGTCGACACCACAGTTGAGTTTTGCGGACAGCAGCAGTGTAGCGTGTGTGTCCAGCAGGGGGGGGGCTGCTCTCAGCCAGACTGAACTCTGGACTGAAGCTGCAGCTGGGAAACTTCACATAAATCTGATTCCCCTCAGTGTTTTTAATGAATTCACTTGAGTTTAAACCTCACCTAAACCTCACTATGAGTTTCTGTCTTTAAAGATTAGTTTCTGCTGTTCAGAATTTTTAATCAAAGTCACTGAAGAATAAACTAAACCTGCACAGCTCTGATGTTTTTTTGGCTCAGCAGAGAGTTTGTGTTTAACCCTAAACTCAGACAGAAACTATTCTTATTTCAAATATAAAGATGCTTCATTCATGCTGTCTTAGTTGCTGGAGAAGCCCCCCCGTGCCAATCTGGATACACATCTGTGGATATATTACCCGTTTCCATTCCACCTTTAATAATTACAGCCTGTTTATTTCTGCCGCTGTTTGAATGAGAGGCATGCAGGCCAGTAGTGCCCACCACTTCAAATGACTTATAGTCGTCTGTGTGTGTGTGTGTACAGCAGGCCAGCGTGTGTGTTTAGTCTGTCTCAAACTAATGTTCCTGAAAACTCCATTTCAGCAGTGATAGCACGATCGTAATTCACCTCCATACTACTGGACGAGCTCAGGCTAAACACACACGACGGTGTTTGTGTGGTTTTTTTCTCACGTCACACAACACGGTGTCGTGTGTGAACTGTGACAAAGACAGATGAAGGCAAAGACAGACGAAGGCAAAGAAAGGGGACACAGAATACAGAAAGGAGCAGAAAGTGCAGTTAAGCTGTGGATTTACAGACAGATGGTGGCCATTCACTTCATAATCATTTCTACGTAGATGTTATTTCAGAAACTTGGCACCTGAGTTATAAAATTATTGATACTGGATTTTTTTAGACTTATGTTAATATTTCTCAGGTCTAAAAAAAAAATAAATAAATAAATAAAAAATCTCCCTTTGGTCTGCTAAAGTTCAATGGCATTTCAATTATGTATTAGTGCAGTGGTGTAGTGAGACAATAAATCCATATGTGCACGCACACGGTACACTGTAGATGCCAAAACACAGCAAGAAGGTTCCAGGTTTGAACCTTGAACCTCTCTGTGTTGTTTGCATGTTCTCCTTGTGTTTGTGTGGGTTTTCTCCGGCTTCCTCCCGCAGTCCAAAGACATGCAGGTCAGGTTAATTGGTGACTCTAAATTGCCCGTAGGTGTGAATGATTGTCTGCCTCTGTGTGTTGGCCCTGTGATTGACTGGCGATCAGTCCAGAGTGTATCCCACCTCTGGGATTGGCTCCAGGTCCCCAGCGACCCTGAAGGATAAGCGGTATAGACAATGGATGGAGTATTATTATCGTTAAACAGAATTAATGAATTAAACAAAATTACCTGCTAGTTCACGTGTGATCCGAGTTCACAGGTCATCTGGTCCGGCCGCTGTGCCACTGTGACTCGACCACCAGGCCTTTTCCAGGAAGTCTGCGGTCTGCTCGCCTGTGGAGAAATGAAGGGCCGCCGCTGGAGACGTTTCCCTCCATAAAAACACCATGTGAACAAACGCTGAGAGGGCCAAGCCCCATTAATGCCGCTCAGACTGCCAGGGACCAAACTACAAAACATGTTCGTGTTAACAAGTCAGCGAGTCCAGTGCTGAAGTCTCATTTTCTAAAAACAAATAAAAAATACCAGTCAGATGAGATCATTTCACCTCCAGAGCAAAAAAAATTAAAAAAAAGATGAAATTTCCTTGGATTAAGAGACGACTCTAGATTTGCTTCACTTCAACATAACTGACACGTCAGTTTAAGGAAAATGTTCATGGTTAAAAGTGCAGCCACTGTTTACTAGACTAACTTATTTAACTAATCGCTGCAGAAACATGCCAATGAATCATTATGAATTATTAGTAAATAAAGTTGATGTGAAATATTCTAAAGAGGAAAATGAACAATGAAATAATTTATGTCCATGTTTGACAGAGGGAGGACCGTCATTTTTCAACAGGTGCAGAAAAGGTCACACGTCATCTCAGATAAACAGGTGTGTGTGTGTGTGTGTGTGAGCTGTAAACAGACCACACGTACAGGAAACAAGGTCAGTCTCTGGTGTTTTTGACGTCTACATTTGGAGCGTTGCAGTTTTTAATGCGTTGCATCAATTTCAACTCTAAACCTCAGCATCCCGATTCTTTATCTGTCGTTATCCTACAGACACAATTCAGAAGTGTTTTACACATGTCTAAGTTTAGAAATGGTCTCCACTGCAGAGGCTCCTCGCTGAATATTTAGAGGTGTAGTCATTAATTTGTAGTATCTGTATTTCAGAATTAATGAGACATTTCTGGTTGCAATTAGATTTAAAGTGGAAGAGTGTCTGATGACAGATGGGACTACAGGGTCTGTGCTGCTGCGAGAATGTCTCATTATAAAAATGATGGTTAGATAACGTCACTCTGGAAAAGTTTACATGTCGAATGTGTGCGTTCACTGGTCGAGTGTCAGAGGGTGAGAGGTGGTTATGGTTCCCATAATTGTACTGTAATTATTTGCTGATTTAATGCACCTCCCAGCGAGCGCACTCAGTGACAAAAACAAACGCACCCAAGATGTTGGCGGCTACTGTGTTTACTGAGGAACTTTGACCTTCAGTGAGGAGTGTGAGGCTTTTCTGTGGTTTGTCACAGTAATCCCAGTGTTAAAAACAGTGGGACAGACTGACTGAGTGGACTGGTTATAGTGGGCTTTTTCATTTTTTTTTACATTTTTTTTTATCTGTTAACCAATCACAAACCTAAAACACTGAAAATAAGTTAAATTAAAATTAAAAAAGCTGAATTTTGCTACATTTAGTGGTGGCGGCATCTAAGTACATTTACTGAAGTACCATACTTAAGAATAACTTTCATGTACCTATTTTATGCAACTTTATTCTTCCACTTCACCACATCTCGGAGGCAAATGTAGTACTTTTTACTTCAAAAACATCATATATGATAAACTTGTCTGCATAACGAGGGGCAGGAGTGAAAAAGATTAAAAAAGAATCAGCTGCATGGAGAGTGCTGCAATGTAAAATGCACAGCAAATTATTGGGATGTGGCAGTAGTTAATTGTAGAATTACTGTGAAGAACTAATTTAACAGTAAAATACCCATCAGATTACTGATTATTGACGTATCAGTATGTTCAACTCATCTTTGACAGGTGAAGCCAGTTGAACATTTGTCTTTAGCTGTCAAATGAATGCAGCGGAGTTTAAAAGAACAATATTTGCCTCTGAAATGTAGAAGTATAAAGTAGTACTTGTGCACAGTATTTGAATAAATGTACTCAGTTCCTTTCCACCACCATCCACAGTTGGATGTTGCCTGTTTCCAGATTTCACTGTTCTTGCATAGTGACAGTAAAAGAATCTTGAATCAACATCTGGTCAACACATCAGGCTGAAACAGTAAAGTAACATTTAGAAGACGTTTCAGGGCGCATCGAGTCAGAAGTTTCATCTCTTCCTCCGCAATAAGTTTGTGTTTCTAAAAACTCTCATTTGTAAAAAGAAAAGCTTTCGTCCTGGCTGATTTATCGCTCTGTTTAAGCAGTTGTGTTACACAGGACAGTCTTGGCCCTCCACATCTTCAGCCATGAGTGCTAACATTCACTCCGCCCGTGATTCACACTGAACAGAAAGGTTCAGGTTTCATGTTTTGGAGCGGCCTTGCTCTGGGAATCCAAACAGTTCTGCCTGTATTATCTAAATGCTGATGATGAATGGACCGACGGCATGAATAGGCGCAGTGTTATAAGCGCACTTTCATACCACAATATCCTCCACCACACTCACGCTGACAAGGAGGAGAAAAAGGTGGTGGCGGCTGAGGTGTTAGACAACGTGCAGTAACGTGCTGTACCACGCACCACCCTCACCAGGCCGCAGATCTACGCTTCATCCTCCAGAACTAATGCGTGTTTAGTTTGTCTGCAGCCAAATCTGGGTTCCCAGAATGGGCAGAGCCGACTGCCTTCAAAAAAAAAAAATCTTTTCTCTTCCATTTTGTGGAGAGTTTTCTGTGAGTGAAGCCTCCTCGGGGAGCAGTGCTTCACGGCACGGTGAGCTGTTGGTCGTCAGCCTTTCCAACAGGTCTCCCCAGCTGTGGAGGTCTGGTGTCCAGCTGCTCTGACACCCACAGGACAGACTGAGGGAGCGTTCAGCCAGTGCTCCTCTTAGCCAGAGAGTATCTGGACAGGAGCCCAAAGGTCAGACAAATGACCTTTGTGTCAGGCGAACGAAAGTTAAATTTCACCTGTGAATACGTGGAGAAGTAAATTATCGAGTGTCTTCCCCCTAAACAACATCTGTCATGAGACATTTGAGCACTTAAAGGCACTTAAAGGAAGAGTCTTTGTAGATGTATCTTACTGTCAACAAATCGCATTAAAAGTTAAAATTCTCCTAAAAGTATTGCCCGTGTATCCAAAGCCTGATTTATCTTATACCTCTGTGCCAAAGATCTCCATTGTTCCAACAACCATCAAACAAGCTATCAAAGACTGGCCTCTTTTAAAGATGTTTGAAGAAGAAAAGAGGAACAACAACATTTCCTGTCTGATAAACGTTTTCCACATCCATCATTCAAAACTTCCAAAAATCTATGACTATGCAAATAAGCTGGACTACAAGACGTCCCCTGCTTTCACTGAAAACTCCAAACGCAGTGTATCGGCACTGGAGGCTTCAAGTATTCACGCCACACTTGTGGAAATTTAAGGTGCCCACAGAGAAAGTTTCCACTTCAGCTGATGAATGTGAAAACAAACTTGGCACATGTATACATCGATCTGCAGACTGAAGCTCAAGCGATCCAGATGACGAGCCAACATGAAAAACTTGTTTTATGAGTGCAGAGGGACGTTTGGAAACACATGCATTCAGTTGAGGAATCACAGTATCACTACAATATATGACCAAAAGTGCATCCACTGCTGGAAATAGTCCCCAACAAATGCACCATTTACTCGTGGTTAAGTTTTTTTAAAAAAAGTGCCCAGCTGTTTTAGAATATGTACAAAGTCACAGGAAGTATTGAGGATGAACTAAAACACTGCTTTGACCTTTTGTGAGATTTTGAAAAAAAAATAAAGCATAAAGAAAAATAACTCATCCAGTAAGCTAATATTTTGTAACCAGACAGATTCAGCCAACCAGGAACATGTGACAGACAAGTGAGTCACCAAAGATCTCTACTACTAGACTGTGGTTGTACTGAGTGGCACATTACTGAGTTGATGTATTCGAATGCCTGCTCATGGGTACTGATGAAGTATTTGGGCCTGATAATGCTATAAATATCAAAATGGGTCTCGATTAGCTTAAACCAACTCTTATATATAGTGTATGTATTGTTGCTGGTGGCAGTCTCACCCTTGAACCTCTTGTATTATAATAGCTCCTGAAGCCCATGAGTCTGTGTCACCTCCAGCGGACCAACAACAGAAAGATCCAAGCACCAGCAACTGGTTTCATCCTCCCGTCAGCTGTGGAATTCGAGCCCAGAGCTCAGAGGCTTCAAGAAGGTGATTAATCAGTGAAGTGTAGTTCAGGGATTAAACGCTGTGCTTAGACTTGCCACTTGTCCTGCCCAGCTGCTGCTGACGGATGCCAGCGACGACAAAGAGCGTTATATAACTCTTCACAGTGTTTTGACTTCAGTCGTCCTATCTGGGTTCAGGAGGGCCAAGTGGACATCGATGAAGTAAACTTTAGTCAGAGGGGCAGGGCGACGTTTGGCTGAACATGCGGCGCATGTGGTGAACAGACGGAGAACGTTTTGAGCTTCCTGAAGTCCGTCATGTGGGTCAGCGACAGCCAATGGTGTCATCTTTGTTAGTCAGAAGACTGAATCCAACCGTCTGAACAAGACATAGTCAGGTTTGGTCCACCAGCTGCATTAATCCTACAGTATTTAGTTTTGGTTTGGCCCACATTTCATTAGATTTAAACCAAAAACTCTGTTCGGTGTCGAGCTGCTTACACAACAGATATCAAAGTACCGAGTAGAGAATAAAGTAAAGTGGACATGTCTGAAGAAAATGATTTACTATACTTTTATTTACTGATTTTTGAATGAATAACCGACTAATAATTTAGAGGTTTGCTGTCACGTGCAGATGATCAGCTGGACGGGGGATAATCTTGAAATCCAACAGCTCAACAATGATTTCCAGTTTTTTGTACACAGGTGAGGCAGTGCGATAGTGAACCTGTGGCCTACGAACACGGACTAAAAAGGAGTAAGTAACCACATTTCAAAAAACACTAAAAGTGTGTTTAAAAGTCAGCTGGGATTATTATTATCACTGGAGCTGTTTATATCAGCTCTCCTTCACGCCGCCTCCTCGTAGGAGGTCTCTATCTTTTCACCATCAGAGATAGAAGGAAGCTTTTCAGCTGGAGGCCACCAAAGCCAAAATCCACAATATCCTGAGTTTGTTCAGTGTGAGCTTCCATCCAGGGCAGACAGAACAGCCCGCCCCGGCCAGAGCTCCATCATGGACCACCGGCACATCACTCGCTGGTCCTCCAGTCCAGCCAAATGCTCTCAGAGACCTCGACCCCGTCTGCAGGCCGCACACTCGCTGACCTGACCGGCGCTTGTTTGCTTTAACAGCACTGCTCGCCCTCCATCCTTTCATCGACACAGTCACCATCGCCGCAGCCACAGACGGTGACTACACGCTCCGTCTGCTCACACAAACCATCGCCCTTCTCCTCTTCCTGCTCCTCTCCTGAAGTTTGATTTGTCAGTTTACCGACAGACTCCATCGCGCCGCCGCAGCAGCTTGGCCTGCATGACTGGATGCCACCAAGGGATCCTTTTGCCTTGTATGGTGCGGGCGCAGTTGTGCTCGTTGTGGAATTTCAAGCAGCAACCTTTCTTTCACACCTCTAAAAAAGCTCAAGCCCTGAGGTTAGAGTCATCATGGATTTGAAAGCAAGCGGTCACAAGGTTGATCCCTGCAAAAGCCCACTTTTATAAATCCTGTAAACGAAACACTGAAACGAAACACTGGTCAATTTTCATTCTTTCTACCGTTTAATGTGGCTTAATGCATATGGAGTGAATGGAGCGTGGGGGGTTTAACTCTTTTAACCAAACTGATGCAATTTGCACCTTCTGAGAGTCTCCAATCGCTGTGTCTCTCACGGTTAAACATCCGGCGCTGAACTTTCTCCAAAACATCCACAGTTGTCTAAAGCATCCAGGACACGGGACAGGCCATGTAACATGCAGAAGCACAGTAGGGACGAGACAAAGCTGTAAAACTACGCTGTAATGGAAGAAAAGTGTGAAAACAATGAGCAGCTTTGCAAGAGAAGAACTGATTCATATCTCGTGTTCATTTGCCAGGCAGACAAACAGAGAGGCACGAAGAGGAAATCCAGCCCGTCACAGAAAAATGTGAGAGCATGAATGTCGAACAGTGTGACACGTGGCCGAGCAGAGGCAGATTTTCCACACTCACAGACAAATCTACATCTACATCCCAGCCGTGCTTCACCGGGGACGTACTGGAGGTGAAGGCTGCAGCAGACCTCAACTCATCTTCGCTGGAAGAGAGCTCGGAAACAAGGAGACGTGGAGTGGAGAGAGGAGGTCGGGGGAGAGAGAGGGTGCCGTGCGACTAAACATTCCCTCCTGTGGGGACGACACTGTGTTACCACGTCTCCAGGAATGTGATCACGTGATAGAAAGTTGTGGACCCTCAGATGTGGACTCCATATTTAGGATGAATCAGACGTGGGCCTGAACGGAGGACGTCAAGATGTGCATCAGTCACACAGCAGATGGTTCTTCCTTCCACCTCACGGGATCGCACGCTGAGAGATAACGATGATGGATTCGGTTGTTAAGGTCAAAGTCAGACAGACCTCAGAGGAGTGTGTGTTCCTCCGTGTGTGTGTGTGTGTGTGTGTGTGTGTGTGTTTTGCTCCGAGATGAGGAAAGATTCAGAGAGACTGTGGGGTCGATAAAGCCCTCCATGACCAAGTATGTGGGAATGTGAAGGGAGGAGTTGATTAGACTAAATGTCTGGCCAAAATGTGCATACGCTGGTTCACTGATGGGAGCGGACGAGCAGCAAATCATCTCTGAAGCCCACTTACTTCACAGCAGAGACGTTTTTCCACCAGTGTTACGCATTAAAAAAAATAAATAATAAAAAAAATCCAACCAATTGCATTCCAACACATTTCATGCAGAAAACAACTGCCTGTGTTATCATTTCCTGAAAGCTTCCCAAACCACTTTTCCACATGAAGCTTCATTTACCAAATACAATCACACTCAGGGTCGAGGAAGCTGGCCGCCTGAAGATGATAAACTTGATCTAGGGTCAAGGACCAAAAACCAAAAGGAAAAAAAAAAGTTAAAAAAAAAACATTTATAAAGGTGGAGAGTTGGACTGAAGTTGGTACCCATGATGGATTTTTGGATGTTTGATACTTAAACTTCCTCACGACTTCAGCAGGAAACAAACAAACGAGAGAAATAATTTTGAGAAAAACTTCAGTGAGAAAATAATTTCATGACAGAAAAGAGAAGGAAAATTATTTTCTTTTGATTCCAGCTGTCTAATGAAGACATTTGCAACTTTGACTTAAATTTCAGCAGCTATCAGGCGCACTGAGCAGTTTTATCACTTACATTTTATGGTTCTCGATTTCTGAGCTAAAGTTAGTTTGGATGCGTTGGGTTACATATACATGGCAAACAAATCAACATTATTTTGTACAGACCTTTTTTTTTTTTTTACAGTAAAGGTACCTAAACCAACATTATCTAGACCTTCTCTATCACATCTAAATGATCAGAAATACAATTGCAAAAAAAGAATTATTATTTGTTTAGTGGTATAGTAAATTCATTAATAAAATTCAGTAAGTTAGTATATTTATATATTCATTCAGTCTATTTGGATTAAAAAATACCTACATCCTCCATCTCAAGGTGGAGGAAACGACATACGGATGTGACGGCAGGATCGTTTTATTCAAGTATCAAAAGATTTTTGGTAAACTAAAAATAATCACACCAAACATAATGATTCATATAAAAATGAATAAATCATAAGCCATTTTTCAAAAAGGACATTCAAAGTCAAGCAGATTTGTCAGATTCCGGTTCACCCACCTCCATTTGATTTGATGCTAATTTTACTTCCTCTTTTACCTGCAAGAAGCAGTTGTTAAAAAGAGGGGCCGGCGCTCACTGCTCACTAATGACGGGCCTTTCACACACACAGAGGAAAATATTACACAGTTCAGTTAAAAGTGTTGAAAGTTAGTCTGAAGTGTTAATGATTTGTGCTTATAAAGAGGCCACAAACACACACGGTTGATATTGTAATCTTATAATCAGAACTGCATGAACAAATATTTAGAGGACGGGAAATCTCACATAACTGTCACTGAATCAATCTGAGGTCGAAGTAAACACGAAAGTTAAAAGTGATCAAACGGAGAAAATGAGTTCCAGTTTTCCCAAATGGATTCTACACTTTTAACATCAAGGGCAGATTTTTTTTTTTTTTTACAGTTTTCCAGATTTTTGACATTAAGGGCAGAGTTATTCTACTGAAGGCCAACTCCTTCCCCCTGCCATCCACACTTGTTTAGTGTGTATACAGTAGACTCGGCTCACTGTACAGAGACAGACTGCTGGGTGGACTGTAGCAGCTGCTGCTGAGTGCTGAAAATGTAAACCAGTCTAAATGTATGGGATTAGAGAAATTCCCCCATCGCACGCCTGGTGAAATATCCACTCAAATAAACACACGCACACACTCTCCAGTCTCCAATATATATCATTTTTTATTGTACGGACAGAAAATTATACAATTTGAGAATGTAAAACATTCCCCGTCTGGCGAATGAGGAGCCAGAACAGGAAAGAAACGTGTAAAAGAGGAAGTAAAGCAGGGAGGTGGATGGATAGATGGATGGTCAGAGGGGAGACGCTGGACCGACATGCTGGGATCTCACTTCTCCTGAAGCCTGAGGAAAAAAAAACAAACACACAAAACGCGATAGTTAGAAGTGATTTACTGAAGACACAAATGCTTCGACAGAAACTGCTTGATACAGTAAATATGAGGTGACAATTCACAACAGTTTACAGGTGCTGCATGTAGGATCCAAACGCCGTGAAAGCATTAAATGCTGATCAGCCTCCACTGCACAGAATTAATCTATAATTGTGTCTGCTGAGCTGATGGGATTCATGATCAAATTAAAAAGTGCTGGACTCCCACTTACTGTCAGCAACAACAGTATTTAATCGATATAAGAGAGTCTGATGAAGACGTGAGGAAAGTCTTTGAGTGTGGATTAGATCATGTTACATCAATACTAATGAGTTGATGATTTACTCCGTCAGCTGTGGAGAGTTTTGAACTGAATCGATCTTTATTTATTTTGGTCTTCCAAGTTACATGCGGACACGCGCAAAGCTAAATGGCATCCAGCTACTGTTGGCCATGATTTATGTTGACATGTTCACTGTAAGAAATAAAGGAATAATAATTTGGATTATAGTTCTGAAAGCATTTCCAGGCACAACGTGCAAATGAGGTAAAACAATATTTCTGCCCCTGCCATCACAATCCACACACTCTGAGCTGACAGGAGAGTAAAACACAGTCTGTACACACCAAAATAGTCCTGACAGGAGCTCCCATCAGGTAGATCAAGAGTGTGGATGGACCATAACTATGTAGAGGCTTAAGGAGCAGAGAACAGATTGCTGTGACTGATGAACACATTTCTTTTCTGGGCATCAAACCTGCGACCGTGTAGAACGACTCCGCTCGGCTGCCGGGCTGACCTCAGCCATGAAGTCAGCCCAACAATAATCTCTGCAGTGTTTAATCTGTCACACAGCTCTTGAACCTCATAAAGAGATGACATAGTGTGCCCAGAGGCCCTAATTTGGTCATTGACACCTCATCGGTCTCATCACACGCAACAGCAAGCTGCTACATGGGAGGCAGGCTGCAGCCAATCCAACACAAACACAACAAGCAGCCAGGAATCATTAAGCATCCTGCTTCATTGGCAGGTACAGAGAGGAGGTTTGCCCTCTGAGCTGGCAGCGATGTTTACATTCCTCAGGCAGTGGCGGGTGAAACTGGGGTAGTCTTGAAACAACAGCACAGACCTGCATTGTGGTTTACCACATAACGCTACTTCCAGTAAAAGCAGCCCAAGAGCTTTGTGGAAGTGCGTTAAAGCCAGAGGGGTGACACGGGATTATATGGAATCTTAACTGTACTTTCACTCACCAGCCGGGGTGCTGAGATAGGAAGGGATCTGCAGTGATGGTCGGCAAATGATATTAAAGGATATTGATGATGACTTTTGAGTTTCAATTCCCCCAATTTTTAACCCCTCATGCGATGAAATATCAAAATCTGCCCATCCTCTATATTCATTGAAAATACCATCAGCGCTGTTTGTGATTTTGTCTTTTTAGCGAGAGAGACAAGCAGACACACACACACACACACACACACACACACACACACACACAGGAGGACAGGAGACAGAGCTGCAAGTTATAAATTCATGAGGTTATTGAGTAAGATCAGCTCAATATGTGATTATAAAAGGAGCAGAATCGACCGCCATGGAGAAATGTGCCTCTGATGTGAGAAGTCAGACTATTGCTTGGCGAAGAACTGACAAATGACGGCGCTTCGCAGCGCCTCCACCTCCTGTGTGTCCCCAGCTTGTCTGCCAGCTTCAACTTAGATGTAATAAAAATTAAGGCAGATATAGTTCTTCCCACCCTCTGATACAGTCAGGACAGAATATCTCTGGAAAAACACATTTATTAAATACAATGTCATATCTTAAGATCTTACGTAAGATTAAGTTTAGATCCAGTGGTAAAAAACTTTTGGGGAAGATGCTGCACACACACTGTGGAGCAGCAGGTGAGGCGCACAACCTGCAGCCAAGTTGTCTGTGCCAAAAAATGCAAAAACAAGACCAGAGTGGAAAGCATCAGCAGACACTTCAGGTTTGCTTCAGTTATGACTGAATAACAAGGCTCAGGAATGATTCCTGTGAGCATACCGTTGCTGTGAGAGCATTTCTACTCATCGATGTACTCGAAGGGCTCAGGGGGCTCTGGTTCCTGCTCTTCCTCCTCGATTTTGGGGCCGTGAGCAGAGACGGGCTCTACCAGCTCCTCCTCCTCCTCACTGGTGTCCTTCATGATGATGATCCCGCCTGTATGGAGCTGGTGACAGACAGGAAAAATCTCCGTTAGTATACAGAGAACAGGCCGAGTGCCACAACATGCTGATTTACTACAGATATTTCGGTTTTAATTATCCTCACTCAAAGTCAACAGGCCTAGATGCACTGTAAGTGTTTACGTTTCACTCTTCACTCTTGACGAGGAACCTGGTGCTTATGTAATAGCTGGAACTAAACTTAACTCGGTTACAAAGTGCTGAACTATAATGATGAAACAGAAAGCAGGCGACGCAGCACATTAATTTCTCTTGAAGTGCTCTAATCCTACTGGAAAGAATAAACACTGTTTAATACCCAGAGCCAGCTTCACCCTCTAGGGGATCCGAAGGCAAAAATGAGCCGAGTGAGTAAGTAGTAATTATTTTGTGGTGACTTTACTAAGCACAAATTTATTTAAGACGACGCTCGGTGTAAGCACAAGATAATAAAAGGCTTTGAAACTAGATTTTAGGGTACAGTGCAGAGAGTCTATGAAATAACGCACATTTAACAACACCTCAAGATTTAATTTGTAAGGCTCTTATTTCACCACATGATGAACCTGTAGCCTTCAGCCCTGTGAGGATGTGAGGGTGTGGGGGAAAGGACTTCATGGGTCTGCCCAACCTTTAGGATCAAAGACCTGATCCGGGACCTGTACAGGTTTGTGTCCAGGTTTTATCGGATCCCGAGTTTGTTGATCATAAAGTGTAATAGCCGAGTGGATCAGAAGAGACCGGTGATGACCGCCGATCACAGTGCTGTGTGGCTGACCATTACAACAGCACAACTTGGCAAGTGTTCCTGTTGTTTTGATCTTTCTTTTTGACAACCATATGTTGTTTCAGACATTAGTGTCTTTAGCCGTAGAGCAGCATTTTTAGTAGCAATTTGAATTACCAGGTTTGTCAGGTCCACAAAACAGACCTGAGAACTCCCTCTCCCTCCTCTTGGACACACACTGGGGGCCTCTAGTGTGGTGCCCAAAGGAAGTGGCCCATGTTGGTCGGTTAACCCTCAGAAATGTATCTCAAATTTCAGATTTAACAACGCACAATCCAAACTATACAATATTTCAGTTTGTTAATGTGGTACAACCATGAATAAAGTAAACAAGGGCAGATTAATAAGAAATTCTGAGGGGAAAAAAATAAATGAAGAATTAAAGAGAGGAAACTTCTTATCAGAGCAAGATTTCAATACAAGTCTATAAAACTTCTTCACTTCCTAAATCTGTCTTTGGATGTAAAAACAAAGCCGTAAAAGGAGAGCAGCATTACAAAACTTGAGACAAGCTATGACACCATTCTGGCACTTGATACAATAAGTCGTACATTGTAAGACTCTGAGCTTCGCTTGCTGGACAGAAAATCAAACAGTACTTCCCCTTTACAGGACTGGGGTAAGTGCCCATTGGGTGACTGTTCGTCGTCCTGCCATTTACTGCTGAAAACTGTCAACATTTACAGCAGGACTGCAGTCGTCTGGTTTATAGGCCTGAAGAGAGGGGAGTTCCTGAACTTGTGCAAACCTCCTCTCTGAGATGCTATTACACAGTTAAGTATCATTAAATTGATGTTTAGTACATTCCCGATGTTACGGTGTGTGTGAATGTTGTAGTTCAGGTGCCTCCCAAGAACTCAGACGTTATGGTGGTGTATTTAACAAAAATAAGTACATTTAACACCTTATTTGAACCACATTTGGTCTAATCTGCCTACCAGTGAGGAAAACTATAAACATGACTTTAACAATTACCTTTGATGTTTAAGACAGCAGGAAAATATCTCATCGGCTGATCATGAAATACGACAGAAGCAATATTACAACCTGTCGGTATAAACAGCACATATACATGTATGTATTTATGCAAGATCATTAAGTCACCATGCTGACAAGTATGTCCGTCACTGTGGAGGTGCAGGTATTTCTCTGCTTCACCAGAGAGTAAAAAGAAGTTGGTGCGTTGTGTTTGTTTGTAATGAGAAGCTGCCAGAATACACAGAGTGGGACACACAGTTAGATGTGGCTCCTTTGTTTTGCTATTTTCAGTAAAAGTCAAACGTTAAATGATGATGAGATATATAGCTCTTGAGTGAGATGCCATAACCTCAGATTACCTTTTACTCAACAATACTAATGTCCAGACAATTTTATTAAAAAAATTAAAGACTTTCTGCAAAGGCCTGGGGACACACACACACACACACACACACACACACACACACACACACACAGACAGAGGAAGACAGATGTGTGTTGTTACCGGTTTGAAGGGCTGGTAGCGGCAGGTTTCGGGCATGATGAGGACTTTGAGCTGAGCCGGCATCACTCTGGCTGGGTTCTCCAGGAGCTGGAAGTTGGGCTCTGCCTCTTTCTTCTTCTCCTTCTCCTTCTCCTCATCCTTCTTCTCCTTCTCCTTCTCGCCCTCCTGGACCTCCTGTGACAGAGAAGCAGTATTTTCTGCATCAGTACTACTGAGTTTACTCTTCTTAATGTTTCTTCCATATAATGTTCTCTTTTCTGCTGAATAACTGTTGAGTCTTCCTCGGTTTCTGGGGTTCATATTTTTACTGCTTTCTCTTAAATATCATAACTATTCATTTATTCTGTAAATAAATATAAGTTTAAACATATCACAATCACAACTCAATCAGAATCTATTTTTCTAGTACAAATTTTACCCTTTTTGACAGTTTGGAGGAGTTGTGAGTAATAAATTCTAGTTTTCCTCCTTTCTGTGATTCAGTCCTTTCCTGCTCTGGTGCCCTTGATAGCCAGTGATTTGTTGGGCTATCAGGCAGACACTGGAAATCCATAAAGACACTCAAGGACAGAAGGTGCCAAGGGAGCTCACAATAAAAAAAACACACGTTTTGTATTTCAAGACCAAACTTCATCATCCCCTGCAGATGTTCTGAAATATTGAGACTGTCTTTTCGTCCTCTGAGTGTTGCCTGTGTCTGCCTGTTTAGATTTAATATCACTACCAACAGCAGTTTGTTTCTCTGCCACCGATAAATATTTAAATATTCGGATCCTAGTTAGTATCAAATGTTATATAAGCGCACACATTTTGTCCAAATTCAAAATTAAGATTCATTGATTAATACGTCTCAATGACTGTTCAAATTGTTAGTTTTTTCCCCCAATAATGTTCAAACTATTTGAATCCAAGACAATTTTTATATCAGATATGCCCTAAATGACTAAATGATACTTTTACTCTACTAATTGTTTTAGCTCTACAGTGTTATAATGCTGTATATAACATCAATATCCTGTTTATCTTTTGTGGCATTTTCATTTGCTTCTCAATCATTCTACTCAACATATTTTTGAGTGTTAGGGTAAAAAAGTAAAAGTAAAGTAAAGTGAGTTTTGAACCATCTGATCCCAGTGTGAGTGGATACCTCCCCTTCAACCGCCCTCTAAATAAGTTAAGCCGAATTAAATCAAACATCTGAGATGTGAGCAGGCCTTCCAAGATCGTGTGACGTGGCAGAGGGCATCGAACATGCTGCTGATGCCCCGAGAAAATCCCAGCGAAAGTTATACTGACTTAAAACTGGGTGTGGGTGAGTGAAAATGCTAAAAACAGACTTAAAGAAAAGAAATAAAAGGTTGGTGTGGGTCTAATGTCAAAGAGCAAAAGAGACCATATAACTCTGTGTATAGATCTGCCTCAGATACCCCGTAAGGGTCCAGTTAGGTATGATTTTATCTGTACACCAGAAGGTAATCAGTGGAGTGTGTAATGTGGCTGCACTGCCATGTGGTCTACTTCGAAGAATGTTCAGTCATTAAAATGATCTAGTTATTATGCACTGTAGAATACACACCTGAATATTATGTGGCATCTCACTACGTTCAAAGCAGTCTGAGAGTCCAACAATGTAATAAATTCTTGAAAAACTTTACTTCCAAATATGTTGGAGGGAGGCATTTGTTTTAATTATGTTAGATCTTATACAGTGTTAGATGTTAGATCTTGTACAGTCGATACACCTCCCTACCTCGACCTATCCTTTCTTAGAAATCTAACAAAACTAAAATCTATCACTTGCAACGTAGGTACGTTCTTGTAATTTCACAATGGAAAACAAACGAGGAAATAAAATGGGCTGTGCATTTCCACTCACCACTTCCATCTTCTCCTCCTCCTTTTCTTTCTTTTCCTTCTCCTTCTTCTTGGCTTTGGCCGTGATGGAGAGAACGGCGGTGGATACCTGCCATGCAGAGAGAGTGAGAGAGCAGAGACGTTACCACAGTGTAAAACAAAACCATAGACACTCAGGCTTCTACAAACATGGTTTAAAATGTACAAAAAGAGTCAACCACAAAATAAACGCTGCTTTCATTATATTCTCCAAGAGCATCTAGGATTGTGAAAAGAAGCAACTGAGGAAAAAAAGGCCAGAGATGCTAAAATAATAAATATAATGGGCAAGAAAATGATGAGTTTGACAGGAAGAGTTCTAAATTATTCACAAATCAATATAAAGCGAGGTCAAATTTCCTCCACTAATAATTTCAGAAAAAGGAAAGCAAAATAAGCTGATCTGTTGTGGCGCCGAAGCTCCTCGGCTCTCACCTTCTCCTTCTCTTTCTCTTTGGGAACCTCCAGAGCCGGTGGGTAGGCGAAGGTGGAGGGTTTACAGTTGGAACGGTATTGCACCTTAGGCATCTGAACAGGGAGACAGAAGAAAAGAGGATGTTTAGTAAGTAAATACATAATCCGGCCATGTTATCCGTCACATCTGCATCTGTTTAGAAAGTCAAGCCAGACAAAAATCCACTGATAAAACTTAATTTTTAGCCATATTAGCAACGAGGCCATAAATTCAGAGTGGTACAATCATTCTGACTTATGGTGCTGACAAAACAGGGAGCCACTCATAGAAAAATAACTCCACTGCACTACTAGAGGTCAAAAACTCTGGGATCTTATGCTCTTACTGCAGATGACACTTCAAAAGGCTTTTACTAAGAAGGAAGTGTTACAGGAAGTTTTTTTCCACTGGAAACAGCTAGATTCTAAAGTTAAGTTTACATCTGACTGGTTGGATTGAAGGAAAACCACTTATTACAGAAAGGTCCCTCACCCATTAGCTGCAGGTTTAACCTTGAATGAAAAAGTGCTGTCAACTTTAGCAGGACAAACATAGAAGAAGATCTCCAGCCAGAGCAGCACCAGGTGCCTTCTGTTCAGTGTGAGCCTTTGAATTATAACAGTGAAAACTAGATGACTAAACGGTCTCTATGGTGCAACAGAGCAGCACCGCAGCACAAGATGTGACCATTTTTTAATCACCTCATAATTCAGCCTTTTTACAGCTGCACTGGCGTATAAAGAAGCAGTGAGGTTGTGGGGTAACTTCTGTTCTCTTGGAAGCCAACGTACAAGCTTGTTGCTAAAAAAACTGGTAAATGATGAGGATGTTCTCTGGCCACTCATGAGAGGAAAACTCAGAAGACTCCTGCTGCATACTTAAACAGGTGCTGGCGAGCCTTGGCCGGGTGCAGCCCCAAGTATGTAAAACCCTGCTGCCCCCACCTTCCTTCTGCACTATATCCCTGGTGTATTACTCGGGGGCTTTACACCAAGTATATTTGCCAGCGCCTTGTAAAGCTCCTGATAGCAATGAAGTGATAATACCCATCTAATGTCAGTTTAAGACCTTTGGCATCAGTGTGCGAGTGTACGTGGGCCAGAACAGGCCCGCAGTCAGGAGGGCCTTTTCATGGATAGACTGTTTGGTGCAGAAAATATTTAGCTTCTTGCCTTGGTAACGACCGTCACCAGCAGAGTGCCAAATACAAATTTATCAGCTACACTTAGCAAACATACTTTGTCCCTTGAGAAATTAAATTTTTGCATTAACACAATAAAGCTTGCACAATATAAATAGACAATATCATATTTCAATTCAATTCAACTGCTAAATGGAAAATATATACACATGACATTTCTCCATCACATAACAGCAAGTCTAGTCACTTCATTACCTTGAGGTCCTTGTTGAGGCCGATTATAGCAGTTGGTGTGAAGGCTAATGACAGGAAGTGTGAGAGGGGGAACCAGAACCAGAACTGAGTGAAGACCAGCAGGCCGACCACTGACGGCATGTGAGTGTGACCCGTCCTGGACTGCAGAGAGATGGTCACATTACGTCCACCTGGACAACAGAGGACAGAGGAGACAGAGAGGGTTTCAGTATTATGCAACAGACATACATAATATTGGTAATTTACCAGATGACGCATCGGTTAAAAAACAAAACAAAAAAAGCACACAAACATATCATAGCACAATTTGAAAATATGTGATTTTGATATAGATAAAACAATTATTCTGTTCCCATACAGTCATACAGTGTGTGATAGTGATCACTATCATGTGATATTATTTACTCATGCGTAAAATGCCTGCTTGTGACCTCTAACGTTTTTCATTTCCACAATGTTAAGAGTTTTACTAAGATCTTTTTTTCCTATCATGGATTTAGCACATTTCTAGGCTACTACAAACCTCTGCACCACTTCTACTTGCTGCTGCACTACGCACAGACTGAACTTTGAGTTTAAATAGCAGAGTTTTGAATTAAGGGCAATCAGGACAGGGATGAAAAGAGCATGCATGGTCAGAAAATTAGAGTGCTGAAAAGGAGTATGCACAAGGAGCAAACCTGAAGCAAACCCTGATACTCAGTGGTTAAAAATACATACTGCTCAGTAGAGGACAAAGTCACTATTGGTAGAAAAATGTACCCCACAATTTTAGATGTAGGTTTGGTCACATGAGAATCGAAGGCTTGCACCTCATGGCACTCGACAATAACCTTGCAGTTTATATACTAGTCTGAACAAATACAAATAATAAATGGTACTAACTTGGAGCCAAACTATTCTTTGTTTTAATGATTGCTTTCCTCTTTAATCATACTAACCGTGAATCCAACCCATCTCAACTTGGCACAAGAGTTGTAACATGAGGGAGAGGCAGGTCAATGAGGGTACAGACTAGGATGGTCACCACCCTGACAGCGTTGTCTTTTGCCTTCAACCTGTCTGATCTGTTGATCCCGAGGAAGGATTTATATCACAAGAACAAACTGGAACCCAGGAATGCATTGTCTACAGCATCCTGCATTCAAAATTTCAAAAATAAACTTCATTCATTATCATTAAATGTGAGCTACACAGGAGATTAATAATTCATCTACATTGCAAGAGGAGTGTCAGCGGTCCTGAAAATTACAGATGCCTTTACCAGCTGTGCTAAAGTTGTTACAGACCATACAGAGCTCATTTTCAGCTTGAATTATTAACAAAAGTTTATTTTAAAAAAAGATGTAAATCTGCTTTTAATTCAGTTTTATCCAGATGTAATGATTAAGATGTTTGCTACCTCCTCACTATTGCTCAATACTAAGAGGTGTTTCTAGGTTTGTCCACCGCATTTATTTGAATGAGGGAACAAAAAAGGGAGCAATGTTCTTCAGAGTATATGCATCTACGTGAGGATTTCTGTTGAGCTCCACTGTTCTGATACCAATACCAAAGCATAACAGATCTCTCTTGCCTTTCTGGGACAAACGGAAAGGAGGGACAGTAGAAGGGAAGACTGAGGGAGGGGGAGGAAGAGAAGATAGGAGGCAACCAGGATAAAATCTGTCATGTCTATAGGGATGAAAAGTAAAACTTTCCACAAGACTAAGGGTAGGATACTAGGGAGTATCCGACCCTACCCCTATCCTCGGAAAATTTGATCTATCCAGACAATATCAGTTAAATCATCTGCTGTTTTGCTTTGCACCAACTTCTTTATCAAGTCACTGAGACGATTTAATAATTAAGCCTTATCTTGACATCTGAACCAGAGCTGAGACACTACAGCCCCAGAGACTGAATGTTGGCCAGAAATGAGTCAGACAGTTTTCTCGCTACACCACAACTGGGTGCTTAAGAGTCTCTTAAAAACTTGAGAAAAGGTTGAGAGCACTTGACTGGCTCTGCTGTTTTTGCCAACTGTTAGTTTGGTGGGCCAATTTTCATTCCAGGGAGCTTGTGAGTGAGGCACAGGGATAGGCGTGATTCCCCAAAAGGTGTCATATGACAGTATCAACAATAAACCTGCTTGCTGTGTCACTTTGACAAGATAAAACATCCGAATCCAGTTGATAGGGCATGTTTTTATATGTGTATGAGGGAGAGGCTGCTAATTAAAGCTAATTAATGGACTGTATCAATCAGTGAGAGCAAGTCTGCAAATAGGGGCTAGGCTGAAGATGTAGGGGTGAGAGACAGAGTGTGAGAGAATGAGCAAAAGAGACTGACATTTCCTGGGTAATGAGCACCAGCGATCATGAAACCAAGCTGTAAACGCTTCCGCCTGTCAAATGAAATACAATTACTCGTGCACCTAAAAAAAAAAAACGCCTTGAAAACATTCGCACCACACAAGCTTGAGCATGTGTGACATTCGAATGGGAGTAGTGTGTTTAAACTATGAGCTACACACTGAACTGTAGTGAAAACATGAGTTAAACACCGAGAGCTTGGCATGAGGAGCGGGGAGGGAGGGCAGGGAGAGTGTCTGCTATATGAAAAATGACACCGGCGGTCAGGGCTTGTCTGGATGGTCTCACGCAGGGTCATCTTGGCATGTTTGCTGAGTTTATTACCATTAATGTGCCTGATCTGATATATGATTGAGGTCCTGCCTGCCATCAAGATGGCTTATCTGCTCAGAACAAAATAACCATCAAACGGTGCTGCAAGAAGGGAGGAGTTAACCAAGAGGCGATTTTATAACCACTGAAAAACGTTCATGAGACAAAACATCTCAAAAACACATATGCTGCACTTATCCTTTGAAGTGACGGCGCAAATACTTGAGATAGGCTTCATTTTGTGTAAGCTGCAACACCTGAGAGTGTATTTAGACAGCAGTGTGTAAACAGAGCTGGTTTCTTTCTGGTGTAGCATACAGGGTTTTATGTTAGTGCTAGAAAATGGGTTTCTGCTCTTGCCTGCATTGAAGGTTTGTGTATACACGTGAATATGGGTGTGCTCGGCCTATGTGTGAGTGTGTGTAGCTCTCCATGTGATGATGTGCAGCTCTCTAGGACCTCACACACACAAACACACGCTGCATGCTTGTGTCCACAAACACCCGCACAGACACACAAACACAGAGACTATCAGACAAACAGTAATCACCAGGGGGAGACCAACAGGCCATATGGCTGAGAACAGAGCCGAGGTAGGAACGCCAGGCACTAATGCACCTTAGCATGAGCTGTTCCAGAGACACAGTGCACGGGTGGTCAACCGAAGAGGGTTACTCTGTGTTTGCTTGAGCGTAAAGGAACTCAAATTAAGACACACACACACAAAACCACAAACCCACCTTACAGTTAGGGTAGTTCACTGAGCGTGTGTTAGTGTAATTAAGAATTTCAGTCTTTTCGTATCCCCCGGAGGGGTGAAGGCACAAAGGTAGACAGGACCACATGCCAGTTTGATCTCTTGCTCAGCGACAGACATGGATAAACTCATTGCCGACTAAGGAGATCAAGCTGGTGTCTTTTACAGACTACCAGCCTGTATGAACAAGTCAATGTGTCCTGTGCACTTCTGTGTAGAAACTAACCTGCATCAAGGATTCCCTGAGCCAGGATGGCGCCAAACTTGGCCATAACATCATCATGCTTGTCGTTGATCACCTTTGCATAAAGCTGCCTGAACTGGTTCACCTAAAATAGTGAGGGGAGAAAAGTGTGTTAATGTACAACACAAAACTGCTGGAGAGCCACCAATGGCCAACCATTTGTTACTGAAATTTTGAATCCAATAAAATTGTCAAAATGTGAACTTGTTATATGACCTTAATTTACAGCAATGGCTGTCAATTTAAACTAGAATACTGCAACTCTATATTCAGTCAGGTGCTTGTGAGGGAAAACATGTTCTGAAGAACCACATCATTAAAAAAAAAAACAAAAAAACATGGTTATATGGTTGCAAACTAGCTACATTCCAATCTTAAAAACTTCTTTGTTATCTAATACTAAATACTACTGAAACAGAGCTGTGCCAAACACCTTTCAGCAAGTCTAACTGTGTTCATAACATAAATCAACAATGAAAAGTTAATGTAATTAATGCTTCACAATACTGCAGAGAGGGTTTCAGGAAGCACTTTGCCAATTCTGTGCCACCTTGTCAGAGATTCTCCAAATGATGGGGAAGGCATACCTTTGAATGTGGCTATAAAAGGGTGTAATGCAATTTGTCAAACTTCTATTCTGTCAGCACAATAATCACAACAAAACCACAGCAGCATTGCCACACCCATGATGATGGTGCAGTACCTGTGGGAGTCTTGGCACTAACGGCATATCGCAATAACCACACTGAATCTCTGAGTAAACACTGTGCTGGGTAGTTATCAGCCAATTTGGTCCAATTTACCACCTTCATCCAAGAGGCCTACAACCTCTTACTACTACTACTGTGAAGGAGAGCTGGAAATTACAAATACTGGGACCTTGAAATAAACAGTCAAAGATGTAATACCTCCCAGCATTCCACTGTTTGTAAAAAAAAAAAAAACTGCCTCTTGCACAATCCTGCCTTGAGCTTTAAGACTATTGCTGTACAGATGAGAAGTCTTAGAAAATGTGTCTGGCAAATCTTAACCGTCTATGACAAAGTATGAGGTGCTTCAAAGGTGAGTGCATGCATTTATTCCTGGATAAGTCCCTTTACAGTCTTCCGTGACACAGATTTCTTTCCCTTCATCTTAACTATTCTGATGCTTTCTGCTTATGATCAGATCTTCCCCTTTTCCTTCCCCTCACTCTTTACTTAGCAAAAGCTCTGGTCTCAGTGGTATTGAACATGACTTTAAGAGTCACTGAGGCATGTTGTTATTTGACAGATAACCAACACGCCACCCTGACAAAAAACAGAGCAGTGCTTCTTTGTGCTACATACATTTCTACAAACTGTTGCAAAAACATGTATAGATTCATACAAATATACTCCTCAAGTATAAAATATGACCCACTAGAAGTCTGTGGTGGTATCTGTATGTGCAGAGCCCCTGCCCTCAGTGGGTAGTAGGTGTGTAGCAAGGCCGGGGGGGGCCAAACTTTGAATATTGTACATAAATACCACACAGCAAATCCTATTCCTATTCTACTTTTAACAAAAAAGCAGGGCAAAACACTTCTCTCTTACCTTGGGACAGGTGACTTCGGTCTGCTGGATCATGATGAGGGCAGAGGCAATGAGGGCACCCTGTCTCACATAATTTACTGGGTCGTTGGTCATGGGCTCCAGCAGATTGATGGCCTCCTATGGAGGGAAAAATGATAATAGAAAAGATGGTAAAGTTGCTTAAAAGTGTACCTTTAGTGTACTTTACTTCTCGGTTATTTACAAGCTCCACAACCCTTATGGGGCTTGTAAATAATCATCTACAGCCGTATGTACTGCCAAATCATTTAAAAATGAATGGCTGATCCTATTAAATTCCTTTGGAGTGGAAAAAGTTGGAACAGCTCCTTAAAGGTGAAGTGGATAAAGACATTGATCTTTCAGGACTGCTCACAGTAGTCTCTGCAGTGATTAGTTTGCGTCTTTGATTAAAATTAGGAGAAAAACATTGCTGCTTTATTTTGAGCCTGCAATTACTCTAGATCTTTGTCAAAGGTGCCGCACAAGAAACCACGTTGTCTTTAAAAACACACTTGGGGGCAAACAGACACTCCATAAAATAGAGCATGTTTTATCAGTGGGACATTCATTAGAAAATATTTGTAAGAAGATTGAGTGAATGATGATAATCTTCTAGGATACTGTCCTCTCCAGTCTATTCTGTAGCCTGTAGTCTCTCAAGGCCAAGTTCACCACTGGCTCACACTAAATAGCAGGTTGCCAAGCTGAAGACCACAGTTTGGTTGCTGAAGCTGGCAAAATGATTACCACATTTTTTGTTTTACATCTCTCACAAACACATTGAGAAGGACATAAACATTTTTTACTTTGAAGCAGGTGACTGAGCAAAAAATGCTAAATAAAATTTGACTGAAACTGTTTTTTTTTTTTATTCTGTACATGTTTCATATTTCACCATCCCCACCACAGCAGATGAGTGCAACAGGGTCACTTTTGTTTGGTTAAACACAGGAAAAGGGATTATCAATAGAGGCAACCAGACCACACAAATTAATGACATTAGTGTCATCCATATCTGGTTGCCTAGGACAACTGAGCAGCAGTTACAACAAGCCCCCGCCGTCTTCAGTTTCCTCCCATGATCACTGTGAATGAAAAAAAAAAATAATGGAGGACCACCTCTTTCCTGATCTTATTTCTGCACTCTCCTCTGTTCTCGGCTGAGCAGTAATGGCTGTAACCTACACCACCAGACTCAGAGGTAGGCATCAGCTCCGCCGAGGAAAGAGAAACAAACTAGGATGATGACAGTGGAGGTAAAATAAACCATGTTTCATCAGTGCTCTCTGCTCAGCTGGCTGAGACAGCCACGTACAGGGATGATAAGCAAGAGTGTAAAGCCAACACCAGTCAACCACATCCTGTTCCTGATAGGTTGTCGGGGGGTTTAATTGAGGGTATTTACTGTCAGGCCCAATCAGCAGAACAGGTCGACACATAATGTGGTTGCCTCAGATCCTCTTAATCCATCTACAGTGGTGGACTATTTTCTTCAGGCTTGTGCTTTCTACTTTAAATAAGAGTCAATTCAGTACTGCTAAAAACTGGCTAGAAGCTTGTGTAAATAAATACAACAGTGCAGACCACACGACATAATTTCCATTTTCATACATATTTATAAAACTGTATCATATGACAGTTTTCGGAAAACAGTGAAATGTCTGTTTTGTGTTTAAAGTTTGCATACATATTTCTTGGTGAACAATACTTTGAGCCAATTCACTAAACAAGCTGAGCTCTATTTAAGATTTTCATTATGGAAGAAAGATCAACATAAATTACGCTGAGAACAAATGGTCAAAACAGCTTTTGTGTGCAGTTTTTTCCTTTTACAAATAAAACTAATCAGTAACACCAGTCCAGTAAAAATATCCAAAGCCCAAGGTGTATAAATGATGGCAAAGGAATGTGCTGCCTCTGAATAGGTGACCCACTTCTCCTGCCACAACATCATTACTCTCACTAAGGACCTAATGTGCTCGAGGTTTTATTCTGGAAAAACTAAGCAGTGGAGCTTTGGAGCTGATCAGGTCTGCAGCATGCTTCGTCCTGATCTGGTCCAACACGTTCACTCTGGTGCTTCGAGGCTCAGGGGGCAATGAGCCATGACTCTGCTTGGGCTATGCCACCTGAGACTGATCAGCCCACAGAGTTAGACGACTCAGGAACTGGCAGAACTCCCTACTTCTGTCCTCTTCATTCGCCTTTTCAGACTTCAGTGAAGCCAAACGTAATGACAGCGTACAGCCTGGTGACTGTGTACCAATTTGGAACACTTTATTAAGCAAAGCTCACAAGAATTTTCCACAGTTCATGAGCTCCTCAGTGCTGATGATCCATGAAAATTAGGTGTCAATAGACAACAAGTAAAACAGCTGCATACCACTCTATATAATCGCTATATAGAGTCACCAAGATAATGGCTGAAGCACTCTGAACTGTGGTATGATTTAAAAATTGTCTTCGAGCAGGTGAGGTTCAAAAGATGACGACTGTCTTGTAAGATCATTTTGGGATAACCACAGCTTGTCTTTTGAGCAACGGCATCACAGTGATTTCATAAATTAATTCTAGCAAAGCATAATTTGTTCTGGCATCTGACAGGAGAAAAGTGATATTATCTTTTCTCAGTGGCGTCTGCA
The DNA here is from genome assembly GCF_042242105.1 of Pempheris klunzingeri. Classification (NCBI taxonomy): domain Eukaryota; kingdom Metazoa; phylum Chordata; class Actinopteri; order Acropomatiformes; family Pempheridae; genus Pempheris; species Pempheris klunzingeri. The sequence continues at coordinate 17,051,571 of NC_092017.1, read as the reverse complement.
GGGGATAGAGAATATTATCACCAATTCGGTGCTTTAAGAAAAACCCTTTGTGCAGCATTGATAGTCAGTGACGCACATGTTACGCCAAGACACAAAGAAAGCACATAAGATAAATGAGGACAGAGGGGGCAATGTTGCCTTTGTGGGTGAAAATAATGCCATCTAAGCTTTTCGTGTACACAACCTTACAAGGAATATTAATTCCAGTTTTGAGCACAGATTCCGACAGGAGCACAGTAAGCTGTAGTGCAGACATCTCATTAAATAGGAACTTATTATTTGCATATCGGAACTGGGACAACAAGCAAAAAAAAAACAACAAAAATAACAAAGGGGGGGTTTGGTCCATATGGTTTACCATTGTGTATCGTATGTTTAATGGGAGCAACCAGACATGGTAAATTCTCAAACAGTATTTACATCAAAAGAGAACCACACTTTTATTTTGAGACAGGATAATATTATAGCCATTTCCTCTTTTTAATATATCAATGTCAAGCTGTTTTTAATGAATATCACACACTGTTGGACGTTTGTGAGATAAAAAAGGCTACATGATGTAAAGGAGGAATATTAAGGGAGAGGCACTCACCTTGTTGCCTGTCCCAGCACAGCAGATGCCCAGAGCCATGGCAGCCCCACAACGCACATGAGGGTTGTAGCTCTCTGACAAAAGAGACACCACACTGGGGCACTGCTCAGGGGTTCTGAAGAGAGACAGAGAGAGAAAGGGAGAGAAACTGAGAGTAAGTCAAGAAGAGGCACTTCAAGTTAAACATTGAAAAAGACAGAAGAGTGAGAACAACGGCACAAGAGTGTGGACGGCATTGTACCCGCTGTGGTCATTATACAAGGAGACAGATACATCAGCAATGACACCCTTGATTATGATGTTGGAAAAAAGATGATGTTCTTTTCTGATGAAATATTGTGTGGAGGATAAATGTAATGTATAAACCATGAAGTGTGAAGTGAACATTAAGGGATGCTAATCAAAATGTGCAAAAAAGTGGTCTACATTTATTTTTGTTAATTGGTCATTACAAAAAAAGAAAAGTTATTATTCAATTTAAGTAGGCAAATTATGCGACTGCAGTAGAAAGAACACTGCACTTCAACAGCATACAGATAGGAGTAAAATCTGCAAGAGACTGCTTATCAGGCAGTTCCAGTGGACTTGCTGTGGTTTAAATGAGAGACCTCACAAAACACTTAGCATTTAAACTGCGCTGTTTGCTGCCCAGTAATGCGACACTCTTCAATCAGTACATGTCAGATATGGGCACAGCCTGAGTGACGAACACCGATTTAGGTCACCAGGTGAAATTGCAAAGCACCCATGAGGTGCAATCCAGATTCCAACAAAATGATTTGCAAGATTTAAAAGTCTAGTTTCTAACAGTTATTTAATTTGAAAGAAAAAGGAGACAATCATGTACGAGGTTGAAGTAATCTGTTTTATAACCAAGAATGTGAACAGTGGTGTTGATAACGGCCGTGCTGCCGGGGCCTGACAGATGAGCTGATTACTGAGATTACTTAATGCCTTTGGATTCCACAGAAAGGTTTGGTCTGCTGAAAATGGCCACTGGGAGTAAATCAGTCACAAAATAAGATAAGAACAAAGTCTAGCCATTTAGATTATTCTAGGTCCAGTCAATATCCCAGAATCATAATCAGATGGTACCAACATCGCTGCCAATGAAGCAGATGCCGTAGCTTCCCACAAAGAATTAAAATCTCATTGAACAGATAAAAAGAGAAGGATAAATCACCCAGCTGTGCCTGGCCCTCAGCTTGTACAGTTTATTAGTGTATTAGCCTCGTGATACAATGCTGAGAAATTAAGACCAGACAAAAATAGTAAAACAGTAACAACAGTGTGCTTAAAACTATTGTCTGGTCATAAGCAAAATGAAAGGATTTGACAGCTTTAGCAAAGACAACTGCTGTTACTAGCTCAGATTTTACTCGACTGAACCAGATAACAGAAACCAAATACAAATTCAAACGGAAAGCTACTGCTTTACATTGACCTCTCAATAATGCATGAAAGTATAGAAGGTGGCCAGGATGTTTGAGTCCCTCTGTATTCATTTAACACAGCATTAATAGAACTGCCTGTGTGTTCACAATGTGGGTTAAGCCTCCGTCTGATTTAAACCAATAGATAGTCTCAATAAAGCCCTGAAAATGATGTCTAAATGAGTGTAATCTTCACTAGGTTTTGTGTTTAGTCCTGTACATCAATGTAACATGTTGTCCGGTGTCTCAGTGATCTGTTTGGAATTAGAAACTCAGCTCAAACACCTCACAAGGATTACTGAGATCACAAATGGCAATCATCGGGAGATCGAGATCACCTTTCAATTTCAGCTACAGGAATAGTTTGTTCTATTCTGATAGTCTGATAATACCCCTCCATCCATACTTGGATGCAAGCCAGATTGTGAAACCTCAGAGACATTTCTAACTAAAACGGTCTTGACCTGATCCATGTCCCAAGACTCATGTCTTAACCCATGAACCTATCAAAAAGCTGAAGGAATTTTGGCAACAGCTTGACGCCGAGACCTTATTCATGATTAGGCTTTTAAAATCAATAGGGGACTGAAGCAGCTTGAGGCAAAACTTCAGAAAACTTTGCTGTGGCTTTTTCAAATAGTTGAATCTACCTTGAACCAACCTTTTCAATTTAAAAGACAGGCTAATTACCTTCACCATGGCAAAATGGAAGAACTCAGATGGAAAGAAGAAATCGATATCCAGCATTTGTTTAGTCTGAAAAAGCAGTGGAGCAGTGATGTCTATATTTCAAGCCTTAAGTATCCTCCTAATGTGTGGTGGACTTAAAAACCAAAATGCTTTTGAAAAATCAAAGAAATGCTAACAGATAATAAAAAATATTTATCCAAGAAGCTGATTAAATGTAACGGTTATGGACCCATACACAAAATATGCTCATGACTTTTTGGCATCATTGGAACCCTTAAGTAAACATTTCTAATTTTGCATGTATGACCCTCAAGGTTAATGTACTGTACAGCCATTTGCGCATGCCTCACATTTAGTATGGTGTGAGATAAGAGGCTGATACAGCTGCAACCTCATAACTCCCTCCGTCTACAGGTCCCAAGAGAAGCCCACGGAAGGAACATACATAGTGAAAAGGTCAGTGAAGGCAGCAGGAATACAGCTCAGCTAAACAAATTATGGATAATTTTTGCCACATGAAATGTAATTGTGGCAGTTATTAATGCACTTGTATTGTAACCTTACGTAAGAGAACAGATCTCATTAGCTTGCTTCCTGTCTGTTACAACCAGTCACCTAAATACATCTCAGTACCTGGACAATGTTGTATTAAAAACAAACCAAGAGGATGCATGGCTTTTATTGTCAACACTTAAACTCGGTTAAACCAAAATCAACCACGGCCTGGCAAAGGTGAAACACGAGAGGAGTTGTAAGTAGCAAGAAAGTCATTTATTCATTAATTTCCATATTTCCAGAAGAGCATAATAAAAACTAATGTTGATAACCGTTAAACAAGCGCAGTAACTGCTGCTTTCTACAGCAGTTTTAAATAGTGCAAAATGTGTAGATCTGATAGCTAGGGTTGTAATCTGAGCCAGCAAGATTGGATATCATTCAAAAAAATGTGGGGGATGCATTTATTGTGATGTGAGTAGAGGTTACTAAATTAAAAAAAAGCAAAAGAAAGTGTTTTGTAAAACAATAAGAACGATGAAAGTTGGCTTTGTGACCTCATATTTGTCCATTTATAATCAGTTGATCAGCTTAGAGTCTAGCTGTTTACACCAGCAATGACAAATTAAAAATTGCACTTACTCACTTCTGACAGTTATTAGAGTTATAGTATAAGACCACTCCTAGGATTAAAGATACTAATACCCATTTGACATCAGAATCAGAATTCCTTTAATAATGGTAATAATTGCTTAGATGGAATGACATGGAATATCTTATGGGATTTTAGGCACTAAAGTGAATTTGGGAGCATATTTCAGCTAAAATATTTGGTCTATGGACTGTTCTTTACTGGGAGACAGATCCAAATAGGGATTACTGGTTTTATTAGACACATTTTCTTGGGAAAAGAAGAATCCCTCATCCTCTGGTTATTGTAGAGTCAAGGGATCGGCTATTTCTACACCCCCATCTAAAAGCAATGAATGCACACAGAGAAAACATATTTTTGCTTGTTAAGGCAGGAGGATCAAAAGGACTAAACAAATACGGTTTAAATTTCAAACTTAATTATCTGGAAGAAAGTAAGGTTGTAGTTAAATAGCTTTCCCAGCCTGAAAATGTGAGCTCATGGAGGACAAAATGAAAAAAGCTTCGGGGTTGAAGTAAAATCTTCGAGCACCTTACCACACAGAAGGCTTCACCTCAGACACCACTACTACATCCCCCACCACTGCTTGCTCCGAATGGAGGAGAGAACAGAAAATGACAAATATAAACAGTGGGACGGCTGTGTTGAGGGAAATTACCTCCCAGAACCACTGGCAAGTTGCCAGCACAAAGACATTCATCTGCTTTGTACAGAGTCTGACTCATGGGCAAGACCGAGGGGAGGGAGGGAAAAGTGAGAGAGCGAACAAGACGGGAGAGAGTGCAATCTGATCACAGGCTGTGAACAAGAGGCAACGGGTGGGAATGGGAGAAAGGCAGAGGAGCCACAACATCTGAAAGTTTTAAACCTGTGATCGCGGTAGGTGATGCAAAGCAAGACTGGGGGTTCCTCCAACACGTGGAAGCAAAACAAATTCCACATCATGGACTGCTTAAGGCAGAGACAGATTTAGGTTTTGCCGCTGAGGGAGGGCATTCTCTGTCACGCTGTTATTTGGGAAGGGTGGAAATATAAAGATGAGACAGGGGAGGTTGGAAAGACATTAAAGTAAGGTGAGCAAAGATTGGAATGTACTGGGTGTCGACCTGCACGGTTCTCCCAGCACAAAATATTGCTTTGGTTCTTGTGAAAATTAAGACCTGGTCGTTTGGAAAAATCCGACAGGAGTTGAAACGTCAGCAAGGAATGTAAATGTACAACAGACGTTACCTTCAAGAGCAGGTAAGAAAGTTTACCAAAATTTTGATAATGATAGTTGATACCGTTTACCGATACCTTTTTTTTTTTTTAATATTGATCAAGCTTGATTTTGTGTAATCCATTCTACAACAGTGCTGTCCATTTTTGTAGACTTAATACAACATGTGCAGACTAAAGAATGAGATTCACATTAAAAATGTTAATGTCTAAATCAAAACTTCACACATTAATGTACTAGTTTTGATGGGAAAACAGTGATTGTGCTTTTTAGCTGAAGCATGTATGGAAAAAAAAAAAAAAAAGAAAAATGTATGTAATTTTTCCCTTATGTTTTCCAACTGGGTAAATTTCTTTGCCATAATGTAGAAACGATAATGCCACCAGACAGGAAAGACCCTCTTCATTTGTTACAATAAATGTCTCATTATTATGCCATCATTCAGACAAATTAAAGCAAATGGGTAACAAGGTACCGCTGTTCCTTTAACAGATCTGTTTGTTCTTTTAAGTTAACGCAGTGGATGACAAGAGTACCAGCTGCCTGGGAAAGTGAGGACCCCTGTTAACATCCCACTGTGGAAGTACTAATCGTGTTGGGATTATTGCCAGCATTGGAGTTCCTAGTGTTGGACCTGGGTTTTTTTTGTCTCCTCCAAGCAGTGGATCCTAAACTGATTGTCAGCTATTCCTTTTGGTTTGTACACTGCACAAGGGATGGAGCATCCAGTGCACTGACCTGTCCTACCCTGTGTCCTTGCCTGTGGGACCCAGTGACCATGCTGACCGAGTGTCCAACACCAGAAAGATCAGAGCCCCGACCCGCGCTAAGGCCTGCTGTAACCCCTGCAGCACCATGTCTCAAGCAGTCGTGGCTCCACTTGAGGTCAATAGCTCACAGTCAGGAGAAGCGCCTGGGGTTCAGCTGAAATGGGCTGCCCTGCTTATCATCATGGTCATCATCCCCACTATTGGAGGAAACATCCTGGTCATTCTTGCTGTGTCACTTGAAAGAAAACTGCAAAACGCTACAAACTACTTCCTGATGTCGCTTGCTGTGGCTGATTTGTTGGTGGGACTCCTAGTGATGCCCATTGCCCTCGTCACTGTTCTCTACAGTAAGTTAGGCACTCGAAAACCTGATAGTCTTATCTTTGAAACAAGCCTGTGCAAAGCAGAAGCAATAAATACTTGACTCTAGCAGGAGACATGTCCTTGATCAGTGTCCACATCAATTCCATGACACCATTCTGATGAAATTTTGCCTCAAATGATGAATGACATTACCCTTTTACCTCAATAGGGTAGAATTGTTTTTAAACACTTATGGACTGACTAGCTTGGGTAAGACCAAGTAAACTATCACTAAGAAAAAGTTTTATAGTGAGTGTAAGACTGACTGTGACTCTGTAGGGGTGAGAGTATAACCAAAAGGTCCCCCCTTTTCATCTTTCTTCTCATCTTTTAATTATTTAGAAGTTGCACAGCTTGGACTGAACTACTGGTCTAGGGGATCATTACCTATAAGAATAAATGCTTGTGAAACAGTTTTGTTTTAAGTCTAGTTTCAGAGCTGTGGAGATACAGCTGCGTTTGCGAGTGATTTCCTATTCTCTAAGGTTTTTCCCCAACTACAAATACAGAGCTATTGCCATGCTATAATTCCAGATTAATTCAATAGTGAGACGGTGGGTAATGGAAATGGAGGGTAGTGAGAGGCAGGGCAACGCTACTCGTGTCTGTCTACTGCTGTTTGACGCTCTCAGCACTGGTGCTGAATGTTAATGAAGTCAGCATAACTACTTTTGAAACAAATGCTGGTGCAATGAGTGTTTGGCTGACAGTGCTGTGAGCAGCTAGGCAGTAGAGATGCTACGTGATGTGCTAAGAGTTTATAACTTAATCAAATTTCATCTTTTCACAACAAAAAGCATTAAAATGTGGGTCTTACAGGTAAAACAAGAGACTAGGGTGAGCTAATGTAGGGGTTAAGTGTGTAGGGCTCTGTGGGTGCCCTGAATTGACACTAAGCGGGCAGTGGAGTTAGTGGCATTTCTCAAATTTGCAGGCAAAGTGTACTGATGAAAACACATTGGTAATAATATTAACAAAAAAAAATTCCAATATATGTATTTACAAGAAAACCAAAATACCAGTCAATAACAACAGAACGCCATTCTATGGTGCTGCGGCAAACAGTCCCTCATGCTCAATTCAACAAAAACTACCACAAGGCTGGCAGAGATATGGGTTTAAATAAAAAGATCAAGCTAACTGCAAGGCAGGGCTGAAACTCTGGTAACTTGATTACTAAAAGCCATCATACTTTGTTTAATCCATACAACTACATACAGTGCACTGTGATTCGCACCAATGATTATTACTGTTGTACAGAGCGCTTACACTGTGGATTCGTGGTGTGAGGAAGATGTGATTTGATGGAACAGACTGCAAAATGGAGGAATAGCGAGAAAATAGCAAAGGCTGAAGAGAAGAGACAGGCCAGAGAAAATGTCAGAAAGTGTTCAAAGTTTGTGATCACTTCAAGCTGATACACAACAAAAACCCTGTACAACATGTCTACTGTAAAACCAAACTAGCCTTCCATAGCGGCACAGCGGGAAAGCTTCAGCATCTAAGTAAAAAGTGCCCCATCTAATCAGTTGAATTATTTTTATGTATTATATATTTTGTTTTTGTGTTGTTATTGTGTATTAGTATTTAACATTTACTATTTAATCATCAACACCATAGTTTTAGGTTGGATATATACACACACCTTTTTAACAGCAAGTTTATCCAAGTAATTTAAAATTAATTCTTTAATTCATTTGTTTTTGCATTTCAGAAAGTGTTTTCTTTAAATCCTGGAAAGTAATATGGAACTATAATGCACTAAATGGGTTTACTTTTGACATAATATTATTGTATGCAATTTGAGTGACAAAAATGCTGATTTTTCTAAAAAGGAAAACCATTTAGTTGGTCATTGTAGGGTTACTGTCTTATTTTCTTTGAGGAAAAACTATTGCTCATAAAACAAAGCTATGGCATTTCTTATTTGATTAATTAATTGATTTATTGGCAGAAATAATCCATAGCTGCAGCACCTATTACAAGGTCGCCGAGCATTCAATATTCCTGAGAGGGTATACAAAGTTCAAGGCTCATTCTAAACCTGATAAAGCAAGACAAGAATGTGACTGCTGGATTACAGTAACACCTGTAAAGACCAACAGTCATTTTCCACATCTGCTGGACAGATGAATTCAAAGCATGCAGAGAACACCTTGAAAAATGTAAGAGACCTGCTTGTTTAAAATGTGAACAGACACTGTTGTAAAATATAACAGTGCGTGACAAAAAAAACCCATCAGAATTTTTGAGGGGACAGATTTTTTGGTGTTGCTTCCTAAAGTGGTGCACCTGCAAGGCATCATCTCTCAACAACTGACTAAAAGTTTTCATCTCTTTTCTGGCTATACTAAACATTTTCACCAACCCTTTTCAGTTCTTTTTTGTGTTTTGTTCTGTACCATGTGCTCTAAGCTTATAAGGTAATGAGTTTTTGTTGATTAAACACAGGGCCCAAAAAAGAAAATGTATAAGAAAAAAAATACTACAAAAAGAATAAGAATCTCAGCATTGAGAATGTTTTCAACATAAACAGCAAATACTTGGTCTACTTTTATTTGGTCTATTTGGTCTTTCTTTTCTTTGCTGGCATTTTGAAATGAATGGCCTAATTATCAATTTATAATATAATTTTGACTTTTATCTGCCTAAACCTCAGTGAAGAAAAACCAATGATTGTAACAAAAACAATGCATTCAGAGGAATTCTTAAATAAGGCACAGTCCATAGACATGTATAGCTAGAAACTGCTATTTATACATGTTACAATGGTATTTGGTTTAACACGGGCATTTTCTAAAAGCAACAACAAAGAATGCAAAGGGCGTGAAATGTGTAGGTGAAGTAGACACATGGGCAATTGCAGAGGGCTCAGCAAAGTTTCTTAATTCAATTAAACAAAATAAAAATATGTTCCACTTCAACAGCTACTTGGACCTTGCGAGGAACGCTGTTTATTGAATCTGGCATGGGACTTAACACTTCACAAAACAGGTACAGAGCGTCTACTTTGAAAACAAGTGAGGTATTTGTCAATGAATAAGCCTTCCAGATGAAACCTCATCAAAACTATGACTCAAAAATTCCCTCAAGTGTGACAATAAAGAAGAGGAGGGTGGCATAACAACAGAAAGTTATGCAAAGGAATATTTCCAACGACAGTTTTATGCAATGTTAATGGGTGACGGGACAAAAGCCAGAACGATAACTTGCCAATTTTATGCCTGGACCTGAAAATAAACACTACTGTTGAGCATGGTCTCCCGCACATCTACATAAAGAGCTTTCAGCTCCATAAACAGTCAGTGAACCCTCCTTTTTCCAGTAAAGTCATTCCTCAGAGAGATAAACAACCACCAATCTTTTGCATGAGTGCTATTTCTAATCCTTTGCCATTGTGGTACATCTCCCAAACTGGTAGTGAACAAGACCAAATTCTTTTTGGTATGAAGATAAGTTATAACACGAGTAAATTATAGGAAGTTACCAATTACCAAAGAGACACTATTATAGATAAGTAATGTGCAAAATGATAACACACACAACTACAAGACAAGTGTTTAAATTTAATTTCCTTTTCATCTTCCCTGTAGACTCCGACTGGCCTCTTCCAGAGCCCCTCTGCCCGATTTGGCTGTTCCTCGATGTGCTGTTTTCTACCGCATCCATCATGCATCTATGCGCCATTTCACTGGATCGCTACATTGCCATCAAGAAGCCAATCCAACATAGCCAGTACAAATCCAGAGCCAAAGCGATGGTGAAGATTGGACTGGTGTGGCTCATATCCATTTGTAAGCATATCAATTCAGATATCCTGCTGCAAATAGCTGCACAAGCAGTATAGTACCAATGGTAAAGATTAGAAGGTCACAAGTTTGCACAGATTATGAAATGGGTCACTAGGTGAAAAGCTTTAGAAATATAAAGTAGTCATAGTGGGGTTGGTGTAGCTGCTTGCTGCCTTTATGGACGAACCAGTGTTGTCACCACTGGAGGATACATGCAGAAAGATGACTCTCAAACCAACAACGGTCTTATATGAGCGTTGAGGTTCATTGTTCAAGATCAGCTAATTATTTTAGCTTTAAAGCAAGAAACTCTAAAATGTAGCTTCTGGCCATTATCTTTAACACTAGAGGATTAAAAATTTGGCCAAAAATCACTGAAGCATTACTAGTCAGTGCTCAGTGCCCAGTATTCTGACCACTAAAAGCACAGCCATTTGGCTGATGGGTTCTGTTTCATTTGAGCTTCATTTCACATCCAAAACCAGAAGATCAGATGGAATGAACAGAGCACTGGTCCTCAGTTTAAGAGGGATCATTGCAGGCCATGGGTGACTAGTTTACTTGGCCTTAAAAACAAAAAGTGAAATGCTGTGAGAACTTCCCTTGTTATTTCTGCCACTATCCCTTTATAATACCTTAGTTGGTAAGAAAAATATTACAAGCAAGTTAATTCAACTGTCAGGAAGTCATCAATATTAAAATTGCCAATACTAACTATTCTTATCTTTTTCAAGGTATCGCAATCCCGATTCCAATCAAGGGGCTAAAGAACTACCATCTTCCCAACAACATCACCTTTAACAGTAACCACACATGCCTGCTGAAAACTGACACCTTCCGGGAGTTTATCATGTTTGGCTCCTTGGTTGCATTCTTCATCCCTCTAACCATCATGATGGTCATCTACTTACTTACTGTCCAGGTGTTACGCAAAAAGGTTTATTTGCTCAGGTCAAAGGTGACTCAGCGCTTTAGCTACCCAACAGTCTCCACAGTTTTTCAAAGACATCAGTCTGTGACTCCTCCTCAAGCTGAGCAACTGAACATGCTGGACTGTACACTTCCCAAGATGCAAGAAAACCCAGATGTGGGCACATCGAACTCTCCCACAGGAAATGAATTGTCCTTTCGGAGAATGTCAACCATGGGAAAGAAGTCAATGCAGACTCTAAGCAATGAGCAGCGTGCCTCAAAGGTGCTGGGCATAGTCTTCCTCCTGTTCGTAGTCATGTGGTGCCCGTTTTTCATTACAAATATTACATCTGTGCTATGCACCAGCTGTGATGTTCATGTAATTGCCCGCCTGATGGAGATCTTTGTTTGGGTGGGTTATGTGTCATCAGGCATCAACCCCCTGGTCTACACCCTATTCAACAAAACTTTCAGGCAAGCGTTCACACGTTACATCACTTGTGATTACAAAAACTGTGCTAGTCATGGGGCAGGAAGGCACCCAATGGCCTCAAATGCAGATTGGACCCTAACACGGATTTCATTCAGATCTTCCATGGCAGAAAACTCCAAACTGTTTATGAAGCGGGGAATGAGGAATGGCATTGGAGCAGTCAGCTACCAAAGTCCAAGGAGGTGCCGGCAAGCAACTGTACAGTCATCCAGTGGTGTTGTGTTGGATACAATACTTTTGACTGAAAATGAAGGTGGTAAACAGGGGGAACATGTTAGCTGTGTATGAAAGACACCAGACAAATGAATCCAATTAAAAAGGGAGCACTTGAAGTGGATCAGATTTATGGTGTCAGCTTTAAGTCTTTAAAAAGGTCTAACCTCACAACAAACACAAAAAAAATCAATCAATGGAATCTGCTGTTCTCAATTTTAATTGACAAATCATTTACTGCCAGTATTTACTACACACTCCACAACAACGAAATCTAGCCTTTTGCTGTCTGATGCTGCTGATGTTTGTTTACTTCAGTTAAGTTTCTTTTTTTAATGAAAGCAAAACACGATATTTTTAATTATCATTTCAGAAACACTACTTTTCATCCATAAGTCAAATTCCTCCATTATATATGTGAATACATATATGTATGGTCAAAATATTACTCAAAGGGCCTTAATGACAGGCCATAATGACAATGTGAATTCCCAAAGACAGCAAGACAGTTCATTGTGTACCAGTAGAGAGTTTGAGTTTTCAAACGTTAAAAGACTCTTACCTTGAGATGACCTGTAACAGGTCAACGTTAAAAAAAATAAATAAATTAAAAAAAAAAAAAAAAGGAAAAACACAGGATCATATCCTCTATGAAAGGTCAAAAGGTGACTTCAGGTCACCAGAGAAAAATGTGAGAAATAAGGACATCATGATAACCTGGAAACTCTATGAACTCTGTTTCAAACATGTTCCTGTGCGGATCCTTTCAACTTAGGCTATTTGCTGTAAGCCATCTCAGACCACGTGCTTATATATTTTGTTAAGCCAACCACAACTCAACCTTTCAAATCTCTTCTGCAACAGACACAAATAATGCATTGCACTCTTGAAATGATACTTAGTGTTTTTGCTGGATCTTTGGAAAGCACTATTGCATGTGTATTGCAGCCTGATGTTTTGATATGTTTAAAGTTTTCCAAGCAAAAGACTGTATACAAGTCGGAACAAAATCCAGAATAAATGGAAACCTAAATGTGTTTAATAAAATATTTCTGTGTTGCTGAACTGAAAGAAAACTGCACCAGTTTTCAGCCTCCATGTTATTTTACTGCCAATGTCTACACTCTTATGCTGCTTTCATTTATATCAGTAAGTAAAAATGCCATTTTCCTGAACCAGCACTGACCAAAGCAAAACAGAACACCCCAATGAACAGTGAAACTTAAACAGCCTCTTAAGATCAGCAAAGACCAAATACCAGAAGTACCTGCAAATAATGACACTGTGGGAGAGTGAACTCATTAATGTTTCTAAACAGTTCTTTTATGCTTACACTCCCAGTTTGTAGGCTTAAATTAAACCTAGTTACCACAATATATACTGTGTTTGATGAATGTGGCAAGAAATGTGAGATTTGTAAAAAGGATCCATGTGCTTGGTATTCAAGTTTAAAAAGTGACCGTTTTATTATCGCCAAGACTGCTCCTGTCTCAATGCTAACAAACTGCTAACAACTGCTTATTCTGTAAAACTAGCAGAGACTAAAGAAATTTGAACTTAAATCTGCCCTTGAGTGCAAGTGTGCGTGTTGGGGGAGCAGAGGGAAATATCCTTGGGCCATTAGGGTGGGAAGTTGGAGAAGAGGCAGCCAACTGAATTGTTCTGGTTCAGAAGTCTTTCTAAACACAGAGAAGATTTACACAAGTTTATCTAGCGGCCAATTGATCACACAGAATATCACATAGCCTTTTTTGGGCTTAAAAATGCACACCCGGATATTTGTGCACTGGCTAGGCGGTCTGTTTAACACTGCTCTGGTCTCCGATTGGTAAATTCAAGTCAGCATAAGAGTTGAACCCCTATAAATAGTCAGGGAAGAAAATGTTTGAGTGACAATGACAAGTGCGTCCAGCTTCCTTTGACAGAGGAATACCTTCCATGAAGCTGAGGAAGTCATTTTAAATCCTAGACAACAGTGCATCTTAATTCTATCAAATCCAATCTGCAGTACAAAACTTCAAAAATTAAGCATTCATTTTTTCCTTCACCCTAATTTTAAGTCAGACAAGCAGAGTGTAACAGTTAACCAAAAAGCCATGTTGTGTGTCTTCATTGTGCACTGGTGCATTCATTATCACCATTTGTTTTAAACACGCTGATGCTGTCAAACGCTTTTACTGCTCCTTATCAAATATGGACAAATTAGTTCTGGAAATATATTTTGTATGGAAAACAGGAAAGTAAAAATATTTCAGTGTCATATTTGTGATAAACAAATTGAGCAACCCAGGACATTACAGTGAATATTGTATAATGGAGTTTCAGAAATAAATGCTCAGTAAATGTTTTATACAAAACCGTCTTTTCAAGTCAACAAAATGAGTCACACATTCATCAGTGTTCAAGTTTGTCTCAACAGATTGTGTGTTGTGCCGGGGCAGATAACTGGATTTTGACCAAGAGCCTGACGCTCCAAAGAAAGAGGCCTCTGGTGCATGTAAGAAAACTAAACAAAGTGTTCACAGTAATGATAGTAGTCAAAGTAATTCAGTCTGGTCCTTACCTGAACAGGATGAAGCCAATGGACTCGACAGCAGCCCTTCTGACATCATCATTCACATCACTCACCTTAATTAAGAAAAGCAAAGTCAAACAACCAAAGGTGATTCTAAGACCAATCAAATCCTGTAATTAACCATAATGATAGCTCCTTTATGGCTCACGGTGTCAGGAATATGCCCCATTATCACACCATCTAATATCTTCAGCTTGTATAAAGGTGCCACCTACAGGACAACAAGTTGTTCACACCTTTGAAGTACGTTTTGTTAGCCAATGAATGGCATACTGACAAGTCTTTTTACATGTAATCCTCCTCTTTTTCCTTGTTCAAATCAAGTGCAACATTAGCCCCACAGTGAATGCTGGCGGTTCTAGCATTAGTGCAGCTTAAGGCACATTTTGGAAAACATTGATATATTAAGTTAAACCTTAACATGAGTCTTATGATTTAATCATGGACAAACATTTCTTAAACACTTGTAATCATTAATAAACTATCTGAATTATTATTTTCCAGCCACAGTTGAGCGGCCCTGGCTGCTGGCATCTGTTTCACTGCCAGCATGATAAACCTGTCTTCCCTTCAGTGAAATAATGTGTTGAAGAGGGCTAAACAGGAAACACTCACAGCGACATGTAGCAGACGTCGGATAGCCTTGTTGTTCCCAGAGCCACAGTAAGCCATGCCCACCGTGTACATACCAGAGCGCCGCAGGATAGGATCCTAATCACAGATAGTGAAGGAAAGAGCTTTGAGACTTTGTGTCTGGATGCAAAACTATGATCAACACAGTTTGAGTCATTTCCATGACTAGCTTCTATACAGTAGAAAGGTTCCTGGTACCAAGTACAGAGGAGGACCGCAGGGTTGTATGAGTACATACAGGCCTCAATACATCAAACAATGGAGCAGCACATTATATCTGCAAGGTTTATGGGGAGCAATGACCTTTTAAGATACACTGAGATTCTTTTAACCTCCCAACCTCCATCTAGTCCATGTAGTTATTAATCAAGTTTATGTCATTCCATATGTTACAATATACATCAGCTATTCGTTGTTGCTGGAAAATAAAACAGCTCTGATCTCATGACGTACATGACCTGCTTTCAGTTGTCAGCTTTACCTTGTCCCTGCAGAGGCTTTCAATGAGGGCATCGGCCTCCTCCATGCGTCCATACATGACCAGGGCAATTCCCACTGCCAGACCACGCAAGATCTTCTCGTGCTGCGTCTCCTGAGCGTAGCCCACCATGTCCTCGATGGCCTGGGCCGACTTGGAACCCAGCATGACCAGCCCCAGGGCTAGGCCAGCAGCTTCACCTGAGAGGTTACATGATAGAAGTCGAAATCGTTGGCCTTCTGTATTTGTTCAGCCTAGCATTTCATTCTTCATTTGTTAAGAATATGTATTTTTGCCCAACCCAAATTTATTTATTAGATTATATCAGGACAAGAAGAAAGTAAAAATCATAATGATATTTGACTTTTTGTGGTTGTTGTTTAAAGGTTATTTTGTGGTAAGCAGTGTAGCCAGGACCAAAAACCGATTAGCTGCTCTTCAATTCAGAAAACCTTTGTACAAGGCCTACACACCAGTAACAGCATCGTCCTGGTACAGGTTGGACTTGAGGAGGTCGTAAACATCCTGTCTGGCTGTGCCCAGTGCAGCCAAACCAAGGCCAAGGGCCCCACCATGACGGACAATCTGTGAGAAAGAAGAAAAAAAAAATGGGAATGAAAATCAATCAGGTCACACAGTCACTTAAACTAGCTGATGGCCTCAGCTACAAACATCTAGCTAATTCTAAAGCACTTTAATTTGTTTGCATAGCTTGTCTTGTTTTATTGCTTTATCCAAAACAGATGATTCCCATCTTTAAAAAGTCATTTCATGAGTCAGATTCAGTACATATTTGACAATGATTTACTCACATCATTGCTAGCATTCTTGAGCTGACTGAGCAGGTAGTCAATGATGTCTCCACCATGGTTGGCATGAATGAGTCCCAGAGCATACAAGCCGCCTCCCTCCTGGTAGGCTGAGCCAGGGGAGGTGTCTTTGGGCAAGTAGGTGGCCATTAACTGAAGAGCCTCTTTCTCGTGACCCTGAAAGACACAACACGTCATGTTCAAAATTATCTGGAATTAAATTTGTTGTTTTTTTGGATTAGCATTATATTATAATCATAGTGACACAAACTTACTTTGTGGATGACACCCAGACTTGCTGTGGCTGTAAACTTTGCCCAGTTGGTAGCTCTTGCAAGCCATTCCAAGTTTTCTCTACAAAATCAAACAAAAACTTTGGTCTTCATGTTACCTGGAGTGCGCATGTTTCTCCACCTCTCTATGAAATGTAAATCTCCATTCTGATTAGATTAGATTGACTTTATTGATCCCCCATAGGGGGAAATTCACATATTACTACAGCAGCAACAGAGGCAGGGGCAAGATAAGCAGTAATAGAAATAAAATAAGCAACCGTAAAATAAGCGATAGTAAATAAATATATATTGTAATGATAACAAATAAATATTTACACTATGAACATAAATGTACAGTATAGAGAGGTATATGATGGCACAATTACCTGAGAAACTGGTCACTTGTGGTCCCTGTGTGCATGAAAGAGTTGGCTATTACTGTGGCTGTGTGGCACACCGAATTTCGGACTGCATCCTAGAGTGACGGACAGAAGAAAAATATAAAAGCTCAGGAGGAGGGGTAACATCAAATTCAGTGACTTTGCAGTTCTCATGACTATGTAAACAACAGTTCATTCATTTATGTTCTCTAATCCATTCCTCTTGTTCCTGGTCTCCATTACCTTTGTGTTTTTGAGGATCATTAGATCTGTGTTGTTATTTCGGATAAGAAACTGCAAGTGCAGCTCAATGGCCATTTCCCCACTAAGGATTTTGATCATCTTGGCGTTCTGGTCTTTAGGCTCATCTTTCTACAAAAACACAGAGAAGCCAGATGATCCGTCAACCAAATCAACGACACAGAAAAGCAGTTGGGAACCTGGCATCAGAAAAGTGCTTCAGTACAAAATAATCCAAAGAGCTTACAATTTCTGCTAGCTTTCCAGCTGGGGAGCTGCCAGCCTTTTCATCCGTCTCCATTGCATCACTGTAACACACACACACAAAAAAAAATACACAAGTTAGATGCTGAATAATTTCATTAAAAGTAAATAACTCAATGCCTCAAATAAGCCTTTGTACAGTTTCAGTTAATAGCCTGAGCTTTCACCATGTATATGTGAACTGGAGTTTATTTACTAGCTGTACCTGCTTTAGTTTGGTTATTTATACGCAACTCTACTTCACAGATGCATGACACTGAACAAAGCTTGTAAAGCTCTTGTATACTGAACCCACCAAATAGCATGTAAAATGTGTGGTGTCTGAAGAGTTAGACAGATCTTTTTTTCCTGCTATGCTAAGAAAGTTTAGACTTTCTGGTTATGTCTCGTTAACTCATAGCCTCATAAAAAGTCCAGAAATGATTATTTTAAAATTGGAACAGTTATCAGTAAGAAGTTCCCAAGCCTTTGTGAACATACACCAAAAAACAGTGCTTCAGCCTCAGTAATAGTAACTCCTTATTCT
Source organism: Pempheris klunzingeri (assembly GCF_042242105.1). Classification (NCBI taxonomy): domain Eukaryota; kingdom Metazoa; phylum Chordata; class Actinopteri; order Acropomatiformes; family Pempheridae; genus Pempheris; species Pempheris klunzingeri. The sequence continues at coordinate 17,033,768 of NC_092017.1, read as the reverse complement.
CTTCTCCTGCCCACCTGTCTTTGTCTGGCGTGGGCACAGTGCCTGTATTTGTAGAGCCAGGGACTGCAGGGATGGGTGTCCCAACGGTACGCAAGTTCTGGATGACGGAGGAGAGGAACTGCTGGCTAGCGCTCTCATACAGGTCAAAGCAGATCTGATAGGCCATCAGCAGGTTGTCCTCCTTGACTAGCTTCTCCAGGATGTCGCTCACAGCCTGCGGGTCATCCAGGAATATCAGGCACTAAAGTGATGAGGAGAAAGAGGAGGAGGGAGAAGAATTTTAGTTTCTGAGACAATCTGTGAAAGTAATTTTCAGGTGTCGTAAAAACTTTTTCCTTCCATTTTGAAGGATATAGTTTGTGGTGCTGTTGAATTTCTTGTGTTCTACTGCCAGGTGTTTCTGTTTAACCTTTAACCTAACCTCATCAACAGAATAAATATACAAATCTACATTAAAGCTCTGCAAGCAATCAAAGAAGGAAGGAAGTTCAAAAGTACAAAGTGTAAAATACATGTTTAAGACATCAGATAACTAATTAAGGCTGAATGGGGACAAAACATCAAAATATTGATGATTACAATTTCCAAAAAACTAGAAAAGCATCCTTGCAAATCAAGCTTTATGAGAGAATTTAAAGTAAAAAAAAAAAAATAAATAAGAAAAAAATCTTATTACCTGACAGACATTGATGAAATCAGGCTTCTCCAAGTTCATGTAGAGCTTGACCAGCACCCGCAGCACCTCATTGCGAAACTTCTTGTTCTGCATCAGGGACATGCACACTTTCAGGCTGTAGGCAAGGAGGCCACTCACATCAGTCTGCACCAGGAGAAAGAAAAAACAATAACAATTTAACATATTTAATGACGAGGAAGAAATAATTCTGTACACTCAACAACAACAATCAAAATTTGGAGACTGATGAGAATTACTTTATGCCTGTGAAAGTTATGTACTAATAATAAATTGAACACTTTTAGTGCAAAGTATATTAGATTTGGGCATTTGATTTTGGATGAGTATTAAAACTAGCAGTAGATATTCCAAAGTGATCTCAAGTCAGACGTGAAAGGCAATAACAGCTGACCGATTCTAAGATGGTCTTCTCAAACATGTCAAGTCGCCTGGTCTCCAAGGCGATGCCAATGGCCTGCTTGTACTTGTGGTCATCTAGGCATCGCAGGAACATCTTGTTGACAATGCCCTCAAGGCGGGGGTCAATGCTTTTCTTCTCCTCGTCCTCTGGCAGCTCGGCATTCTCCACCCGCAGCTTGGTGTAGTGGTCAATGCATTTGGCTAAAAGGGATAAAAGGAGGGGCTTCATTTCATTTCTGAATTCAGTGACATCAATTAGTATCAATGTCATAATCCATAGTCATTAATTAGCTCCAACACAGAGGCCTAGCAGCTTTTTAAGCTAGAGGTAAGACATTTGTTGTTTCTGTTATTCAGTCGACTCTGGCAAGAGTATCAGGGTCACAGCAGTGTTCAAACACCAAAGTGTAACACGATCACTAAAGCAGGTAAATGAGGTCATGTTTTTGGGTTTTCTTTTTTTCCCTCTTAAAGTCACTCACCAATGATGGTCTCCACATATTCAGAGTCATCTGTGACATTGAAGAGCTCTCCAGCACCGAGGGCGTAATTCAGAGATTCCTCAAAGGCTCCAAGGTGGTAGAAAACCTTCGAAGCCACCAGGGCAGCAAATGCTCTGCTCCGAAAGGTCTCATCCTCATACAGGACCTCGCTGTGATGAGACAACAAAACATTACATGAGACTGAAAAATCAGACTAGCAAGAGATCTTTTTGCATCACTTATAACTGTAAATTATCAAATCTAAATTCTTTCTCTGTCCCACAGAGCAGCATCTGCCAGAAAGCAGCAAACTGTGAAATTAAGATCTGCTTAAAGGCAGAGTCAACAATCTAGCTACTCTTGCTAGTTTCTCCAATGTTGCAAAGTATCCAACCGAACATATCCTATCCCCATCCCTTCAGGCTTCCCTCCAAACGTTACTGCTGGAGGACCAGTCCACGATGACCGGCCACGGTCACCGTGTCCTTCGTTCATTTAGTACACAAACGCTGACTTACAGACAGTTTTTCAGTTAAACAACTAAACAACTCTGTTAATCAATCATATAAACACAAGCAAAACAGCCCTCACAAATGTAACATTACCTTCAGCTCATAGCAACTGCTCACTCAGTTCAGAGGCTGTGAGCTCAGTGAATGACAACGTCTGTCGCAGACGTCAGCAGTGGCTCTCTTTCATTCTTTGACTCAGTAGGTGTGTGTGCTTCATGATGGTAACTCACGACAGTCTGTCGCTGAGCCATAATTAAATTTTGGCCGCACTTTCTCTGCCATTGTTGTGTGACTAGCCTACTAACTTTAACCTTGTGGAAGACTACGGTCATGTGCAATGGGTGCACTTGCATCATGCTGTTATGAATATTTTAAACTGTGCAAACAGTGCTTCTAAAGTAAGTTGCGGACCCTGTATTTAACAAACCCTCTACTCAATCATACACACTGGAAGAACATTCAGGACTCTACCTGTGATCATGAGGCACATTGCACACCCTCTATCTTGCTCCATTTAATCTGAATTCAATGTGTAGCTCGTATAGTTCGAGTTGAAATGAATCGGTCAGTGATGGTATCCAAGCTCATCAGTAGTACTTACATTTTATCTACTGATCCTGAAATCTCAGCCCAGAAGTCATTCACAATGGAGTCTAGCTTGTGAAGAGCAAACTCCTGCAAGTGAAACAAAGAGGTTGCAGGTACATAACTTACATACAATTTCTGTGTTAACTTTTGTCACACTGCAGTTTTGTCATTACATAAGGTCACGCTTGATTTCATCAATATCTTCCATAGTTTGGGCCCATGACGGAAGCCCTGTTCAAGGTGTAATTCAGCACTGACCTTCAACTTCTGCATTATCAATTACAGTATAATATCACGTATAAGTCTTATACAGTAGGAGTGTAGGCGGGTAGCACTTAACAAAGCTGACCACAACCATGATTATAAAACCTGAAGCTTACATCGTGGGGTACACAGAGGTCAATAGCCTCTGTTTTTTACCAGTCATCATGCATTGGAAGTCGAAATAATGAATGCAAATGATCCCACTCTTCAGTCTGACACACAGGCCATTAACAATTGTGCCTGAGAGTCACAGCTGAAGCAGTAGTAGAAATTAAAGTTGTATGAAAATAAGCTGCTTGGTGTATCGTATACATGCCAAAGCCTTTGCCACTGGCTCCTCATGAAACATTTCAAGAGGGGCTCCTATCTTAAACCTTCTGCATTTTCACAGGTAAAAAAAAACAAACAAAAAAAATGTAATCTACATTCTTCTGAACAGTGTTTGACAGTAAAGTCAGTTTGCCATCTTTGGGCTCCTGCTCCAACACTCTTAACCATGAGCTTCTTACCTTGAGCTGTGGCTCCTCCTCGTCAAGGAGTGAAATAATCCCAGCTGTAAAAAAAAAAAAAAAAAAAAGAAAGAAAAATTAAATTGATTGAATGGCTGTTTAATGGATGAAGTTCAATTATGAAATATAGTACTCTTGTGCATGCAAATACAGGATATGTCTGTAATTATTTCCTCATTGTCAAGCGCATTTCATTAAGGAAGTATTAGCTATAGTTTAAATATGATTAAAAACATGCCGATTAAAAAGAAAAATTAAAGTGGGACGATTCAAACACGGGGACACTGACTATATTAACATGAAGCCGTTATTTAACACAAAGTAGAGGCTCACTGGTCAAATCTCAACCTGTTTTGCACAACTACAGTGACAGTAGGACGTAAGTTGTTCAGGAACAAAAGAATATATGGAACATAACATTATATAATAACATAACATAATATTCACAAACATATCGCATTTAGGAACCATTTCCAAGATATCCCTGAATTTCTAATCAAATCTGAATGACGAAAATTATGTACAGTGATGAGAGGACCTACAATGGTAACTTACAGGACTGTTAGCATTAACGTTACATTACCTTATAACGACTTCCGATATTTTAGCGGTCGTGCAGTGAAGAAAACCATCTCCGAGTTACACCAATAACACATTACAAAGCGTCCCTCCATCCTGACACATTTTGTGGTGGACTTATTAGCTATAACCGGTCAACGGCTAACTGACAACTGCTACATTAGCCGTGTGACTCAGCTAAATCAATGGCAGATAGCTAAAGATGCTCGTTAGCAAAATAAAAACGATTGCTACGACTTACCGGCAGATGTTATCATGATTGGCTCTTTGTTCCCTCCGAAGCCCCACAATCCTGGCTCGACGGTGGAGTTCCGTGCGATTTTGAGGGGGATAAAGGAAAATAAAAGGTTTTTAGTATCAGAAATCGCACGACAGATGAACCAAACGTAGCCGCTGCTAACTTCTTTTTGTCCAATGCCGCAAGTGCACTTCTAAAGGACCTCCGACTTGGCTGCTGTTCTTTAAGCCTGACTAAAATGTACACGCAAATATAATATTACCATTGTTTCTTCATAGGTCGGACCAATTCGTTGTAATGTCAGGATTCATAATATTATCCCATACGTTTTATTGAATTTAAAAGGAAATTATGGAAATATAGTAATTAATCGTACCCGATTTATGGACTGGCTTTTCTAAAGGTGGCCTATCGTGAATCAGTTATTTTGCCTTTATGTCTATGTACAGTTGAGGTTGCATATGAGGTTCAACGTGGCTGTCATGTCAGTAATATAAGTAAATATATGACAGCACAAAGTTGATGAAGGAACTCATGCTCACCAAATCAAATATCCTGTTTATAACCTATTGAAAAAAAAAACCAGTGATGTTCTTTTCAAGAAAGCTGTACACTCACACACTCTTCACTGTATTTATTTACATATATGAATGTACAGACCAGTAGCCTACATAAATACATACAAAGTCAAAAGTAGTTTTCATCCACTTCTATTACAGACAATACTTTTGTAAGTAGCGATCATCTAAGGCACACAATTCTAATACATAGAAGTGAAAAAAAGAGAAAAGTTTCACACTGGCTGTGGCTGGATTAAGAAACCGGGCCCCTATTAATGAAGCAGGACTCTACTTAAGGCCAGTATTATGTTAGTTGATGTTGTGCTTTTGTGATGTATATTCTCAGATATACTGCTTATCAAATTAGTAAAAACCAGATGACCCACAATAAGCCTGGGCCCAGGTGGTATTCCAGCTGTGTATTTGACTGTGCATCATGTGAAATGAGTACTTTTGCTATAAACTCTCTAGCGTAGCTATACTGCAGTTTCAACATGTACTAAAATAAGAGCTAAATCTCTATCTAGGCCTGTTTGAAAAAAGAAGAAAAGCTGGTGTTTAATTATATGATATAGTCCATATTACTATGATCAACGGTTACTTGAGTGAGCCCCAAACACAGACAGTAAATCTCTTTGTGACTAACCATTGTACCATCATTCGCAATATGTAAGTCAGCAAGACGGCAATAGATTTGACCATTTAGCACCATACTGTTTCAGGACAAGAATCATATAGGCTCAGCAGTGGGAATATTGAGCACCATGAAGAAACAGTGAACATGTACTAGTGCGCGGTACTAAGGCTTTCCTCTTCACAGTGAGAACAGGATTGTACACAATGATGTGCGTCCAGCCACAGGTCACGACATCAGCTGTCTCCTCCAGCTGGTTCTCCTTCCGCAGGAGGTCCAGCAGACAAGGAGTTGCCTCTCAGAGGGATGCCTTCCTCTATGCTTCCAGTGTCACCTGAAAAAACAACAACCACAATGAAGACAGTGTTATCTATTGTACAGTTGAGTTTAATGAAATTAATATGAGGATGCAGTTTAGCTGCAGTGGGATTTAAGCGTTTCTCTGCTCCCCATATACTGTGTATGTGAAAAATGTGGAAACAAAGTATTTGTCATGGCTTAAAATATTCACAAGATCATGCTATAATACTGTTGTGTAGAATCAAACTGATGTTGAAGTTATTGTGGTGCAAGTGTACTTTTTGGAATTTTTTCTGTACTTTTTGGAAAGTGGAATTTTTTGTTTTATCCATTTTCTTTCAACCTGCCTTATCTGCTTCTGTTTCAGTCAGTGGTTGCTTGAATTTCCTGAGATAACGTTTTGGATTTCTCTCACTTTGCAACTTCATTACGACATGAAGATGTGATAGTAATAGTAAGGGCAAAAGATTTCTTACATTTCTGAAAAAAAATAATTATACTATATTTTATATACTATAACTATATTTTGTGGCCCTGCTGCATTCTGGTATTTTGAGGCTAAACTGACGTCTTCAGTCGACAGATTTTGTTTTCTATGTGGCTGTTGATCACCACTGCATGATATCTGATTGAGTCCAGTCCCCCGAGAAGCCTGAACGGGACTAAAATGGCATATGGAATGAAAGAAGAGAAGAAAGGAAAAGAAGAGTTGAAAGAAAATGTCCTACGGTGATAGAAATGCCTGTATAGCTCAGTCAGACTGAACTTTGGGGCCATGCTGGTACCTCTTTGCCTGCTGGTTGAAGAGTTGTTGGCCTGGCCTCTGGCTCCTCTTCTCTGTGGCCAGAACAAACATTGGAATGGCCAGAAAAGCGGGTTCCCTCTATCCCTGGTATTAACTGAAAGGCGATAATAAGCGTTTAACAATCTGGCAGCTTATCTAAGTGCCTAATTGTTTCATGAATGCTCCTTTTGTTCCAGTGCCTTTGCAGACATGCCTGGGAAGAAAAATGTGTGGTCTTGTGAATGTCATGGATTGACCTATATAGTAGAGTGCACTAACACAATTTACTACCGTGTTTGCCCGTCCACACTTCTGAGTTTACAATGATCTTATCAAAAGCAAAGGTTGTATCTATATATTAGATCACAATAACACCCGTCATGTTCCGTTAGTTACTTGAAACTGTGAACTTATTCCACTTTCTAATTCATCCACTATTTTCCTGTTAGTAATAATTACGTAGGTTAGATGAGTTGTAGGTTTGTGTGATATCTATACAGTAGGGCCTGTGATTTTTTTAGTGTGTTTCTAAAATGTTATGCATCATCAAAGCTGCTTGGTGCTCTGGTTTAACACGACAGGGTTCAAACTTCATGTTGACAATGACCTGCCTTGTGCTTTGGCAAAAAAACTGCATGGGTTTGGGCAAACAGACACTGACTACACCTTGAACAGAGCTTCCTTCATGGGCCCAAAAACAGCAAACTATCTCCTGGAGGAAAATAATGTTTGGATTGACACGTGTACATTAAAACATGGACAATGTATGTCGTTACACCTGCTGTTTGAGATGAGAGTATAACTTTGCAGGCGTTTTTCTTGATGGTGAGCATCTTATCTTCTGTCTTCGGGACGAAACAGCCGACCCACATTGTCTCTGGTGAATGTCTGTGGAACACTGAGCGGATCAGACACTCCAGGAGTTGCGCACACTGATGCGTCTCGGCGCTCTCCTGTTTGGTGCGTATTAATCCAATCAAAGCTGGTCGGGCGATTCTGGCACGTTTCGTGCGTGCCTTGACGTCCCTCAAGATCTCTTTTAAGCACGCCTCGTTGGATTTCTTGCTGAGAAACGTCTGTCTGATGATGAATATGATGACAGGAGAGTCTATGGTTCTTTTCAGGCTGTAGATGTTTGCCCTCCTCGTTGCTTTTCTCTGAACGATGCCATTGCGCACTGGCCGCTTCTCCTCCTCCCCGTTCTTTCCCAACGGACAGGCTCTCAAATCCAAATCTCCGGGCCTCGCTGTTAGAGGTATTTCATTGCTTTTAGCAGTCCCTTTGCCCGTATTGCAGTACATGTGGTTTGAACTTGCGGTATCGCCGTGACTGCATGGCGGAGAGGAGCGGGGCTGTGCGCTGTTTTTCACCAGGCTTCCAGAAAACATTTCACGGATGAACTCCTGCAATATTCCAGCGTCGTCCCCGTCCGCTTCTTTACTTTGAAAGGCGTCACATACTAAATAAATCCTCTCTTTACCTCCGATCAAAGCTATAACCCGCTGAAACTCCCTCTCATCCTCGGGAAGCGTGTCCTCCAGGGAGGCCGGCTCTGCCATCCTTGTGCAATCACGGCTGCGCGGATGCGTTTTATTCACAATAAGCCGTCAAGCCCTTCACCTCCACCTCCATGACCGGCGAAATGCAGAAAAACTTCCTCCCGGTCATCGGGGACACCAGTGGGGAGGGTGGAGATAAGGGCTCAGCGTCTGTTTCTATTGGCTGGTCAGTATAGTGGGCGGGGCAAACCGTCAGCAAACGTACACATCAGAGGATCGTTAGAAGATGTGAAGGTAATCTTTAATGGATAATTACACACAAAACAGTTTTCTTAAATGAATGCCATTCATGCTCTAAATAAGACAATATAAGATAAAAAGAGCATAGTTATTTTCTTATGATTTTCTCATGAATAATCCAAGAGACCCAGGGGTGTACTGTGGGTGGTGAAGTCAGGGTGCAGAGGTCACTCTCTTCATTCCCACTACTCTCATTGAAAAGAGTTTCCCTCCGATGTTGTAGATTCCTGGCTTCTCAAAGAAAAGAAAAGGCAAAGATAAAGACATTCAAAAGCGTCAGCGTTGACACCGCTTTTTCTACATAATTGTGAAAATAGCTTCAGTGATACTTGACTTCTTTGTGAGATCAAATAAAGCCCTTAAAACCTCCACTACATAAGCAGTCTTTTGAATTCTCGAGACTCTAATCCTTTAATCCACCTATGCATGTTATTTAATTAAAAGGTGCTGTCAGTCTGAAATGCCACTGAGTTCATGGGCTGAAATACAAACTAAAAAACTTCATTTGCTGACTCTGTGTGGGCTAACCTCATTGTTTACAGATGAATACATTTTAAACCATAAAGCCAATACAGAGGTTTTCAGCCTTTGACCTTTAGACCGGCTGAACACTGATTAGTTGAGGGGTGTGTTTGTTATTTGGAATTTCTACAAACAGAATCTCCATGCGTTTGCTTCAGTATGCCATTGCAGGTCACCTGATAGACTAAGGTAACCTTCCAACAATAGCTTTTATCTTGTAGTTGATTATATCTATAATCTCCCCCAGCTACATGCACCACATTATTTCCTCAGCAGATACCACAAGGGTAAGCTCTGGCAGCTCAAGCTGAAATCACAGTACTGAATTTGGTATATACTGTATGATCTCTATTGCCCTTTTTACACTTTGAACAATATGAAGTACACAATACAGATGTCTTTGCCTTTAAAGTTGTTAAGGTGTGTTGACTGATGACCTACTGACCTCTTTGCTCAGGGAAAGGAGGCGCCGAGGGTCAAGAAGTTCACTCGGACCAGTAAGAGACACATGGAGGCCTAAGCGAACTGCAAAGAAAGTAATTTTCTCATACGAATTGATGCCACCACTGCCATCTTGTGGTTGAAAATCTTGTCAGGGTGCACTTGTCTGTCCCTACCATCAAGGGTTATGCAGCAGTGCACTATAATACAGTGTTTTGACCTACAGAGTGGACCATAACACTACTTTTTGATTCTGTGTGTTGCTGCAATGATATGAAAGTAATATCAGATCATAATCTTACAAACAGCAGCTTGAGAACAGTGACAGCATCAGCTTAGTTGGGTAGTTGCTGATATGACCCAGACACTCAGTGACTGAAGATTTTAAATCAACTAAAGGATGTAGATTGCTGATAAAGGTGCTGATGATTTTGCTCTGTGCCCATCTGAGACCAGAATGAAGTGAAACAAGCAACAAAACATGTTTGCAAAAGGTACCTGGTCAACTCGGCTTCCGTTCACATTTTTTTGATTTCATCATGCTGTTTTGAGTTGAGTGAGGGTGTATGGCAAAAGAGCATTACCTGTGATTTTCTCGCTTGACACCAGATCTCTGAGAGCAGAAAGATGAGAGTCAGTCATAATATTCGGAGACAAAACAGATTCTTCAGTGTCAGGGGAGGAGGAGCTTCTTCTTCTTCTTCTGACATTGTTTTCTGTAAAGTTGGTGCCGGGCGGAGTCAGCAGTGGCATTGGGAAGACTGTTAAAAATAAAACAGGACATTTAATTAGGAGCTTTTGGTTTTAAGACACTTGATATGCAACAATTCTAATGTTTATGTAGTTGGAGTATGATAATATCAACTTGGCCTGGTTTCCTTTTCCGGTATGTGCACATAAACACTGATAACCTGCAGTGACGGGGAGCTGATCCTCCAATGGCCTGAAGGTTGTTCCTCTCCACAGTCCTGACTCCCCCCAAGAACCTGAGACAACAGTAAACCACTCTAAAACATCCCTTATCCTATAATAATATGGGATTTCATTGTTATTTGTAAACTGCAAACATGAAAAACACAGTGATGAAATGAATATAGCAGTGAAAGTACTTGATATCTAATCTCATTTTTGTAATGCATTTGATTTGAGAACAAAGCCTTCTCTACAATACACACACACTGTTGCATATAACAATGTCATTTCTTTTGCATTTGAGTAATCTTAGTGCCATAAAATGCAGCATTTACATTTCCCCCGCACTCTTCTATACCCTGACTTGGGTGCTTTCAGTGCCACTATGGTCACTTTTGCAAACTATAACTTGTCTTGTTGTAGTACAAATAGATTTTCAGTATTTTTATATGGGTTTTCACCCCATTTTCACTTTTAGTAACTCATTACATTATTTCATCATTATTTCAACATTACATTGTCAACAATGTAAATCACATTTATTTCATAACAATAACTGATGTTATATTGATGTTATATCACAAAACATTAGAGTTGTTTTATAATTGATTGAATAGATTGATATTCACTTTTTTTTAAAAAATTCTCATAAAAATGCAAATTGCTTACCAACAAATAAGGTTCCGAGAAGCATTAAGAAAAACAAGCAACCAACTATGAGCCACCTTTTTAACCACAGAGCCCAAAAACAAGCTGTCCTCTCTGTCATAGTGAGTGGAAATGTAAATGCAGCACTGGTGAAGATGTCTCTGGGAAGAAACATAATGCCCCAGTTTTAAACAATACACAATAGACCAGACCTGAAATAATAATAGTATTACATTTCAGCCAGGTTTCGTCTCTTTACAAAGGCTGTGACATGAGGGGTTGTTATGTGTGAGGTCTGATGTGGGAAAAATGCTAAAATGTTATACAATTTATATACACCACAGCAGACTACAGCTGACTGCTATAAGAGACACTAAATGTGTACACTAACATTAAAGCACTGCAGTTACACCAGTGCATTGATGTTGTACATTAGATACAATAAGGTCCCTCTTTTAAAATGTTCTATACATAAATAAAACAGAATAAATCGATCGGCTATTTGCAAGATTATTTGCAAATATGCATATTTATACACATGATGGATGAAATAAACTCACTGTTATTCTTGGTTTTGAAGACAGAAGACAAAACTGTTTCAGTTGCTGCTTTACTGACATTGTTACACCCACCTTTTTGTCAGATCTCTGTCCAGGCAAATATTGACAGGCATCTTTTATCTATTACCCACATGCCCTTGTTGCATGGAGCATTATCTGGTACTCTATTTATTACAGCTGCTTTGTAGCTGTTGATGTGCACTCTAGGGGAATTACATTTTTCTATGATCAGCTTGTTACTAACGAAGCTAGCCACTATGCTAACTGTCTGGTAATGTATTGTTAATGCAACATTTGTTGTCCAGTAGTGTTCTCATAGTTTCACAGATGCCTCCTGTGAAATCCTCAAAGGCAATCTGCTGTCTTTAACCCTTACTGGAAGTGTGTTTAGCTCTCTGCATACCTGTGCACTTACACATATAGTGAGGGTAGAAGAATGAGGTTAGGTTGTTTTTCTAAAATATTATATATATTTAATATATATTTGTATATTTATAATATTTGTATTTGTAAACCCTTATATTAAGCATAGTCAATGGTTAGACTCTCTCATACATCGCCAGGTCATCATTGTAAATGAGAAGCTGTTCTCAACTGATTTTACCTGGTAAAATAAAGGTAAAATAAATAAAAAATACGTGATAATTTATGAGTTAAGCGAAAGCCTTTAGTGAAATGCACTTTTTTTTATCCCTTTAGATCACTGATGCACATGACTGCAATCATACCATGAAATATTATTTTATTATTTTTATTATATTATTATTTTATGTTGTGAAGTCAGTGCAATTTGTAATAAATGGTCTCGTTTATTACAAATTGCACTGACTTCACATCACTGTTTTCCAACTATACAGATGTACATAGTATATACACAAATCAGAATCAGAATCAGAATTCCTTTAATAATCCCCAGGGGGAAATTGCTTTTTGTTAGACACAGCTCCAAAAGAATAAGAATAAACTTCAAACACAAAAGTAAATCAGGTGAGTCCAGAGTCCAGGGTCCTCTCCTCTCTGGTGAAACAGTTCATGTACTGGGTGAAGTTGGGCAGTGCCTTTGCCACGTTGACATGGTTGAAGACAGAGATAGCAGTGAGTGCACCCAGTCTGAACCCGGGCTATGGCAGAGTGGATGACGTCACACGCCGAAGTTGGTTTTGGCAGAAGGAGGAATGTAAACAGTCACCATGACAACATGTGAAAACACCCGTGGCAGGCAACGTGGACGAAGACCAACAGCTAACAGTTCAATGTCCGGGATGCAGATGCGCTCCTTGATAGTAATATGAGCAGGACTGCACCACCTGTTGTTCACCAGAACAGCCCCCCTCCTTTCTGCTTACCCTCCTGGTGCAGTCACTGTCGGCCCGAACAGTTTGGAAGCCACCAATGGAAACATTGTCGTCGGGAATGTCCTGATGCAGCCATGTCTCCAAAAAGCACACCAAACTACACTCCCGGTGCTCCGTCTGACTCCTGGCTAACGCTGTTAGCTCCTCCATCTTGTTTACCAGCGATCTCCCGTTGCCCATAGTAACGATGGGGAGACAGGGTTTATATTTCTTTTCCTCCATACGCCTCCGTTGTCTCCTTCTGGTTTCTCTCCTCCGCTGGTTCTTCTTTCCTCTGCAACCTCGGTGTGTTTTCCTCCACAATTCTTCTGGAATTTGTGAAGATCTCATGGTAAAGATGCCAGCAGGTTTCAGAGCGATCAGCTGATCACTTGTGCAGCCAAAATGGCTACCAACGGCTACCAACGGCCATATGTTTACTGCACCAGGCAGAGTTAAAGTAGTACTTTCACAGCAAAAAGATGACAAGAGCTCTCTCCACCAGCATGTATTGGAGAGGGAACGTCTTAAAAACATATTACCAGCAAAAAAGTAAAACAAATAATTAAAAAGATGGTTAAAAGTAAGAAAAAATAAGAAAAGGAGCAGGAGCAATTGTAACAGGCAGCATATATACTTCCGCACATGCGCACTGGAACTAATGGAACAAATAAGCAAAAACCGTTTGCAGTTGCAACTCATTATTGAAAAAATATAAATGAAGAACAGTACAATAATACAATATACAGAAAATAAAAATACAATATATAATAAAAATGATAAAATAATATTTAATCTTCCCTCCTAAAATGAAGAATCATTGAATCAAACCTTCAAGAGTTATAATAGTAGAGAATGTATAAAGAAATGGCAACACACCCTTTCTTTGCAACTTCCTGATATTTAAAATGAAATGTAAACTCTGACCGGCCTCTCCATAGAAGGAGGGTCATCGTTGTAACCAGCAGATGACGTCACATGACATTTTCAATCCCCCCAAGTCTTCCTCTGCTGCTGCCAATGACCTGGAGTCACCTGAAGAAGAGCTTCTCAGCTACCTTCTGCTACCTCATTACCAATTTTGCATCAATTGAATTTTTGTTTTTATTCAATAAATTAGGCATGTTGCCACGGCAACATTGTGTGGCAACTGGAAGTCTGTGGTCAGTGGTGCCAGTGGATTCTTTAGTTACTGATACCTCAATATCTTTGTAGTGAAACACATAGATGGACAGACGAATGGATGGATGGATGGACAGATATGCTAACACTTGTGTTTTTGGAACCATAAATTTATTCTTTTTTTTGGAAGATGAACCTGTGTGTTCTAAGCAGGGCTGAAAAGAGGGCGCAGGTGATTACTCTCCTGATGACAGTGAGGACAAATTGCGGTTCAGTGATGATGAGCATGAGGGAGAGTTGGATTTAGCTGACACAGAGGGAGATGAGTTGGGTATGTACTGTATTATATTCACATTACATGTGTGTTTCATGTGTTTTTGTGGTGAATGGATAGAGCAACAGTGTTAAGATAAGATAAGATACGATGCACCTTTATTTATCCCCCAAGGGGGAAATTCTCATTACAGCTACATCAGAATCGAAGAAAAAGGAGATAAAAAATTTAGAAAAAATAAAAATATAAACATACAAAATACAATGCAAAAGTCTAAAAAATACAAATATAGAAATGTACAAAATAAAATATAGTGCAATATGCAATCTGAAAGAAATGTACAAAGTGTCCACAGGTAGTGCAAATGTACCATTATGTGGTGGAATGTAAACAATAGTAACTATGGCGACAGTGAACTCTCGGGGCAGATAGTATGGCCTCAGCCCCACAGCTAACAGCTGATCAATCTAAAGTTGATGGGGAATGTTTGAGGGAAGTAATATGATCTTTTTAGCTTTTTAATTGTGTTCAATTTCATATGAGGCGGAATTAAAGGCTAAAACCTAAAATAGCAAAGGAAAAATTTCACTATATCGTTTCCATTGTTGCACATTGTTGTCATATGACAGTGTACCCCACAGTACCCCCCAAAAAAATCAAATGTTAATTTAAATTGATTTTAAGTGATAGATTGAGATGATATGATAACTGCAGTAGAGGGTTAGTGATACCACAGTTGTGTTCATGTTGAAGAACGCATCAATGGGCTTTTGTAAACTGAGGCAAGCTTCGTAATCTGACGAACCTGGATTTGTGATGACACTTCAAAACTAAATGGTGGAAAATGGAAAATGAGAACACACACATAATGTGCCAGATATAAATATTACCAAATTTTGCGCTAGCTGCGCAAAACCTATAAAATGACTCAGATTCCTTTATATCATGTTGCTAATTCTTCGATTGATCTTGCTAATGACATTATTGTTATCATGTTGCGTATTTGTGTATGACGAAGAAGTGGTGTGGTAGAGTAGGGCATGGAAATGTGAAAAAACTATTTTTATTCTGCAGCACCTTGTGCGCAAGTTATGCGCTCATGCATGCAATTATTGAGTTTTTCCACAAGAGGGCAGTTCAGTAAAAGCAGAACACTGGACAGAGTCTAATCCTGGATACTTTGTACAGTGCACTTTACAAGAAAACTCCTCTTCAGGAACACAGTATAGTGAACAGCATCTGTGTGGTTTGGCGGAGGTCATAGGTTACCCTCAGTCAGTGGCTTTAACTGACGCTACTCACTGGCAGTAGCTTCATCACTTGTAATACCACAGCAGACTACAGCTGAGAGACACTGAATGTGTACACTAACATTAAAGCACTGCAGGTACACCAGTGCATTGATATTGTACATTAGATACAGTAAGGTCAGACATTTAATACCTGAATAAAATAGAATGCAAGATTATTTGTAAAACACTTTGAAAATATGCATATTTATACACACGATGGATGAAGTAAACTCACTGTTACTCTTGGTTTTGAAGACTGAAGACAAAACTGTTCTGCAAACAACAGGTTTCAGTTGCTGCTTTACTGACATTGTGACACCCACCTTTTTGTCAGATCTCTGTCCAGGCAAATATTGACAGGCATCTTTTATCTATTACATCCACATGTCCTTGTTGATGGAGCATTATCTGGTGCTCTCTTTATTGCGGCTGCTTTGTAGCTGTTGATTTGCACTTTAGGGGAATTACATTTTTCTATGATCAGCTTTCTGCTAACAAAGCTAGCCACTATGCTAACTGCCGGGTAATATATTGTTAATGCAATATTTGCTGTCCAGTAGCATTCTCATAGTTTCATAGTTGCCTCCTGTAAAATCCTTTAAGGCAACCTGCTGTCCTCTGTGGGAGTGTGTTTAGAAATGCATAAAATGCAAATGCATTTTTTTTTTCCCATTTAAATCACTGATGCGTATGACTACAGCCATAGATGGTACATAACAGTTTGATTTCATGTTGTTGACCATCATCACTGCTTCACCGCTCTCCAACCTTGCTGTGGTGTTTTGGGCATCTGAGCTTGTTTTTCTTCACACTAAAAATCACACTATATGTAGTTTCCCCTCAAATGTTTGCCAAATATATGTTTTGCTTTGATCGGTCACACAGATGAAAATGCATAACAGCCTTTTTCCCATAATGACATTATGTTTTCTTTTACTTTGTGAGACCAGTCATCATTTTTTTAGCCATTTTGATACCTTTAATACATTTGAATACAACAGCCATCTGATTTTCCTATTCAAATGTTGTTTGTAAACCTTTTTGCAACAAATACAAGAATACTATTTTTATCTAAAAATGGAATTAATTACATTAAGCATTAAATAATTTCCTTCGGGATGAATAAAGTTGATCTTATCTTATCTTATCTTATTTCCATAAGCATTACAGTTTTACAGTGAATATCTGCAGACAGTAGATCAGCGTGTAATAACAACATAAACCTTAAGTCTCAGAATCAATTTTCAATTTTCCAGCCTAACAGTAGTTGTTCCTTCAGTTTCATCAGTGACTTGGGCAGTCAAAGACTTACCTTTAGATGGCAGGATTGTATCAGAATTGTGGCTTTCATCACTAAAAGCGTTTGCAGCCTTTCGCCCACTAGGTGGCAGTGTCTTCTTATGGAGAGTGATATATTGTCTCCTCTGATACTCTGCGTCAAACCTTGCCAAGCCTTTGGTACAGCCACCCAAGAAGCATCACCCACTGTGTGCTATTACATACAACACCAATACCACAGTGCACTGTAGCACTCAATGAATGCCAGAGAGGAACAAAACATTCACTCGCTTTCATTATGTCAAAACAAGTTCTGTTGGGAGAAGTAAATATGAATAAATTGGATGTGCGTTCAGTGTCTGGGCCAACTCATCTTGTTTGCGGTGTCATTACTACAGGATGATACATTACTCATAGAGAACACCCTGGGTGTGTGTGTGGACACCACAGCGGCATCTGCTACGGCTTTGGGACACGGTTTATCTGGTTAAGCTGTTGATTTGTAGTCTGATTGTCAGAAATGAATCAAACCACACAGAGGTCACTGAAATCCCCTTCAAAAGATGTTTCTCAATCTAACAGTCCACCTCGAGCGTCAGTCACACGTCAGCAGGCTGACACAGAGAATGCCGCGGCTGCTTGGGGAAGCCTCAAGGCATGCAAATGGCTGGAAAATAAATGACAGTGGTGGATTTGCACTCCAACATTTTCTGGCAGCGCGGCTCAAAATTCTGGGACCTTTGACAAGATCATCTTACATCAGGTGCACTCAGCAGAGTGCATTTGAGTCCAGTCAGCTGAGTGCTCAGAGAGGCCATGTGCGGCTAGGGACTGACTTGGAGAATTACCTTGATAGGACCTGCACACACACACACATGCACACACACACTCACACACACTGGAAACACCCAGAGCCTTGAGTACTATACTTAAGTACAAGTCACTCGCACTTTACTTGAGTACTTCTATTTTATGCTACTTTAAACTTCCATTCCACTACATTTCAGAGGAACTGTGCTTTGTACTCCACTAAATTATTCTGACGGCTGAAGTTACTGGTTAGTTTGTAGATTAAAATTTTTACATATTGAATATTTGATCAGTTTAAGCAAAGTGATAGGCCTACATTGTAATAAATATAGAAAGCAGTTCAAAATGGCCTCTCCTCCACCAGCTAAAACATTAACATGCAGCTTATAAATGAATGCATCTGTAATAATAAAGCAATGATGTAATATGTTTGACAGTCTAAAAGGGTCCCCCTGATTATCAAGTTTTATTTTTGATACTTCACATTTTGCTGTTAATATTTCTCTTTTACTTACTTACTACAATTTTGAATTCAGGATTTTTTCATGCAATGGAGTATTTTACAGTGTAGTATTACTATTTTACTTAAGATCTGAAGACTTCTTTCATCACAAGCATAGAACTGACAAGACAAAAGCTGTAGCTGCAGTAAAAGCTGATTTCTCCTCCGTGATTAAAACTATTCAGTCCACCTCAAAATGAGCTAAACATTCATTGTGCAGACAGTCGTCTGTGTGAATATGTGTCGTATGTGTTGCAGCCTGCTGGTTACAAGATGTTGCCATCAAGTTAGAATGATTTCCACACTTGAAATATTCAAATGTGTGAAACATATTTAAAACTCATAAATTAGCGTTTGTCTTAGTTTCAATAATGTGCTTTAATGCAACATTGACATTGTCATTCGTTTGTCTTGATGTAAGAAAGTTTGTTTTTCTCTCATCTGTATTCTATATAACTATAATAAGATCTTTTGTTTTTATGTGTTTATCACTGTTTCATTTTCATCATTTCCATTTTGTGAGTAGATTGGTTACAATAAATCTGATGCTCCTACAATTGCACATTAACTGTTTATGAGGTGTTGTTTTGATTGAGGATTGAGGATATACAGTAAGTGAGGAATACTGTATATTTTACACAATTTATCAGTATGACTACTTACTGTTTTTTTCTTATGTGCTCTAAAATATGACAATGTCATGAAAAAAGTGTCTTTTTAGGTTCTTATGACTTAATTTAATATATTTATTTCTTTTAATGAAAACATGCTTTTCAATCATTTTCTGACCAACACTGATCTTCCCAATGTGAAATATATTGGTTGCTTGAGGCTGTTAGATGCACACACACACACACACACCTAAAGTTTGGAAACAGCTATTGTTCGCTTTAGACACACATAGAGTCAGAGGTCAGTGTGTTACAAGTTAACTCGTAGGTGCAGAGAATCACAGTCCCTGGAGGACAAAAAGAGAGAGGGAGAAAACACAGCACAAGTGTTCTCCAGGAGCCCTGCGAGTCCTCAGTCCATCCTTTCTCCAGGGCTGAGACATTTACAAAGCCAAACAAACAGTCCACTGTAAGCAACTTTTCCAGCCCACTGGGCCTGGACACAGAGGACTTGACCAGAGGGAGAGAGACGAGGGGTGGGGTTGGGGGTGATGGTGGCACAGATGGTAACACCTTGAATACGTCAGGCTAAACCCACAGTGCATGACAGGTCAGAGGTCACCAGAGTTGACTGGCTGCCTCAGAACAGCAAAACGCAAAAAACTAATCGGAAGGAGTTTGTCAGAAGAAGAAAAAGAAAACTAATCTTGAATGTCAGTAGAAAACTGCACATTCGGTTTGCTAGATTTCAGTCATGATTACAGGAGTGGACTTATGTCTGTACTCTAACTTGAGGATTTACAAGTCTTCTCTACACCTTCCTCCTTCACAAATTTGTTTTAATAACATCAGTGACGTCTGATGTTTGTTGAAATAATTTCTGAAAGCATCAAATTTCATGACATTATCTACCAGAGCCCATTTTGAACTTCATAATTTCATATCAATTGTAGTTCATCTTGAGTAATGATTAAGATAATAATCCTGACTCTTGAGTAAAAAGCAGGTTTTGCTGAATAAATCAAGACATTTAAATAAAAATCTCTCTTTTATTTAACTCTGATTGTTCTCTGTGAATGGCACACAAAAACAAAGTGGCTTTCATGTTACAATTTGGCACTCTTTCAGTGGCTAGATGTGAATTGTGTGACTGAATAAGGATTCTTTATGTTTCCAGCACACCTTTTGAAATAAAAGTCATTTTCTGTCATCGCTCGCTGTGATTTCAGGGAGAAAAACTTAAAGGTAACACATACACACATCTAAAAATCCAAGCAGACTCTGCCTTTGTATTTTGTAATGAACTGACATTGTGCAGTTATGAAACATTTCCATTAGAAAAGAATAAAGACATCTTGTTGGCAAGGTAATGGCCTTGTTTAAAAGTGAATGTGTATTTCATTTTGCCATCTTAACATTTAAAAGCATAAAAGGTTAGAGGACCTTCACCTGCGTGGCAGAGTTTTATGATGCAAATCTCTCAGACAAAAAGACCAGGTTTTGAAATGCAGGCCTTGGCCGCATTAATTGAATTATCGCTTCTGAACTGCAGGCATGGAGCCGCATACAGATGGGCATAAGTGAGAAATAAGAAAAGGCAGTGACCATGACAAACCTACCCTTAAGCAACAAAATATTTGGACAGTCAGTTTGCGTTTTCAGAGGTACTCACTAGGAGAAACGATGCCACGAAACACAAAGAAATGAATGTACTGTGGCAGAACTATTGGCTAAAGATGGAGCTGATAGCTGACATATTCAGCTGCCTGGCCTATAGTCCACCTACATCCTAAACGGACTGAGAGTAGTGAAAAACATGTAGCAACACTGCTAATTCAACAATTACTACTGCTAATTGCTGCCTCCTGAGGAGAGGTTAAGGAGACGAGTCAGTGCCTCCCTGGGTGCTGCTGACTGGCTCTCTGCCAAAATGTCATCCATCCTGGAGCCTAATCGAGTTATCATATCAACAAATCTCCCACCAGGGGCCCCACGGTTGACACTCCAAAAAAGACACCCAGAGGGGGACAACAAATTTCTAGCAGTGGGACACTAGGGGACGGAGCCGGCCTGCCAGGCAACCATGAAAGCTACCTGCAGCTCGTGGTCAAGCTCCCCTCTGGGATGACACTCAAAGTGGACTCTGCAACTCCATCCCTGCAGCCCTGAACATTCCCTGGAAGTAAGCATGAGAAGTGGGGGACGTAGAAGGCGCATTATTTAGCCCCGCACACAATAGTCCATATGAAACACAATGCAGCATCTTGCAGAGGTTGGAGGGGAGAGTGGTGAGTGCGGACCCCCTGTGGTGGTGTGAGGGGACAGGGGGTCAGGGTTTAAGAGGCACGCTGGCCTCGCCTAGGGAGAGGGTTAATGTACTGTTAATCTGAGGTCAGAGATGCCCCTTCACACTCATACATCATCACTGACAGCACCAATCAGTGACGACTACCAGCACCAATCCTCTGTCATAAATTGGAGCTATAGTTAAATGGCTCTCTGTGTCCACAAAAAAACACTTTCTCTATTCTGCACTGTCTCTTGTCTAACTGAACCACACAAGTGTGTTAAGGACCAGCTGAAAAATGTGTTCAAAAAAGAGCAGAAGTAAGAAAGAGTGCGTTCATCAATAATGCAACCTGTCATCAAGGTTTAATGTGATCTCCCAGTAAAGGGAAGAGAGGGTCTTATTCTATTTTCGTGAAAAGCAATTTCACAGAGATCAGTATGTATATTAATAGGTAAGTTAATATTTGAACATAAATCGCAGGAAATGCATAGAATGAAGAGGAGGATTCAATTTCAGGAGCTGCAATTTCATATACCTTAGTTCGTCAGGACTGATGGCCAATGAGCAGAGGTGTATGTTTGTGTTTGAAGCGCTGCCGGTGCATGGAGGCATGAGAGCAAGCATTCCCAGGATGCACAGGGGTGCCAAGATAAGGCGATAGGGGCGGGATCTGGCTCAGCACAGATCCAAATGTTTGACGTGCTCTTTCACCATCCTGTTGTCTCTAAAAGTGTAGTTACTTACATATCCACACACACACACGTACACACACACGTACATACACCACCTTGTGACTCACACCTGCATCAACAATGCTGATAGCTGAGATGTCATCAAAAGGTTTTTGTTTTGAGTCTGCGATAAGATTTTTATCCCGCTGAAGTGCTGAGATATGGCCTTGTAAAATGCAGAGAGGAGCCTCCTATCTGTCTAGCTCGTTATTCCCTCTCATGGGCCCATTAATTGAATTACCTATTCATCGGAAAGTGGAGAGTGCACTGAATTAGTCTCTCCGCTCTGCTACCTCTCAATCTTAAGAGTCTCTTTAGTAGTGTGTTGACTGGTTTCCATTGTTTGTAGCTGTGTCTCCGCCGGCCTGTGAGAGTGGAAGGGGGAGACAAGGCAGGGCAGGTATGGAGCAGCCCACAGGGGGGCTAACCTTTGACCCTGTTCTGGAGAGGGACTTGGGTCTATCCAGCAACACAATACTTCCAGCATACAGCCCTTGGTGGCTGCCTGCTGATACCCACAATGAAGCCCTTTGCCGGGGTCTCCCTGGGCAGAAAGGCCCCCTGGAGCGCTGACTGCCATCCGGAGGTCTTTCACCGCTTTCTCCCCTCTCTACCTCCGGCCGTCGCCTAGAAAGAGAGGAAAAACTCAATAACCGAGAAGATACAAGGGGAACAATGGTCTTTAGAGGGCATCTTAACCCGCAACAAACAGTGTCAACATCTGTGGGGAGTGGATAGATAGATAGACACTGTGTCCACCACAGACAGAAAAGGCCCTTTCCTTGTGGGCAGTCACACTGAAAAGGCTACAGTGTTGTTTTGTTGTGTATGAGAGGGATTTGGTCCCCGTCTCCTTTCAGCTGCAGTTGAACCGCACTGTGGTGCCGACGAAGCGATTTTGTCTCGCTGGAGAGCTGGGGCAAAAGATGAAGCAAAGCCTCAAGAGCAGGGCCTTTCTTCCCATGGCTCTTTTGGAGGGGTGAAAAAGATTATTGTCGAACACATCGACTAAAAAACGCATCAAAGTCGGCGGGGAGTGTGGCCCGGATTGAGAGAGCGAAGGGTTGATGTTATGAGGAGGGGATGAACACGGACACATGTGGTGTGTGGTGTGTGTGTGTGTGTGTGTGTGTGCGGCGGCCACACACAAGCCCAGACGCGTGGGAGTGTATTGGATTCTCATGGGCTGTCTGGGAAAGACACTGTCCCTCTCTCTTTTTCTATCTCATTCTCTCTCAAGCGTGTGGTCTCCTCTCATGTGAACACACTGCCGGTATAAAGGATCTCTTCATCTCTCTCTTTCGGCTCTCTTTTGCATCCTGATGTGAAAAGGGTTCATTCACAGGGAATTGCAGTCTAACTCCCACTCATCCCAATTTATCAGTTACTGTCAATTGGGCCTAACTGGGAGCTTGTGGGAATCCAGGTGCTTATCATTAATGCTGCTTCATTGTGGTTTGTGAGGATTCGCGGGAGGAACTATGTGTCATGTTCCTGCATGTCTACAAGGGCTTCGCCAAACCATGCTTCCCCTCTATATACTGCATCCAGACACACACGCCCACACATGCAGTTACATATAGGGAGACATGCCTGCGGTGAAGCTTCTGCTGAATATCTTTTGCCATGCCAAAATGTACAGTAGCATGTAAACTCAAGTTATAATGTCACTGCATGATCCATCAGTCTCATACTTCTGCTGTCTCTCCAGTGACATATGTTTTTGGTCATATTATCATAATATTGTGATATCATTTACTGCTTTCAACTTGGCCAGGGTAAGTATATAGTTACATGTCTGAATTCAAAAACGCACAGCATTTGATTACCATCAAAGAAAAGGGGCTAATGACAAACAAAGACAGTCTGTGGCTTAACTGTATCATCTGAGACCTAAATCCTCCAGAAAAACCACATCCTAAAAACTCACTGCCTCAACCAATGTATAACCCTGGTTGGACTTCCTGTCAGAAGTTTCAGAAGTGACACAAATAGACACGTCCATGCTGAGATCAAAGCACAAGTTCTGCGGCTGTCAGACAGACAGAGAGAGCTTAAGTTTGGTTTTACACTCCAGCATTTGTGCTGTCAGACGCACTGGACGCCTTCTCACAGCGCAAGTGATTTTAAAGAAAGCACCGAGCCACATATGATAGTTTTCACAAATGTTTGCCTTTCAGTTGGTGCTCACTTCGGGCTTGATAATAAAGCAAGAATCGTGTATGAATTCTGTGTCTAAGATCATCCTGTTGAACGGAGGAATTTCTTGTGGGGTGACTCAAAATATAAGTAGGTGTTTATAAAGTCTGTGTTCTTCACAGAAAACAGCCCGTGTCCACGAGTGCTTTAAATGTTCAGTTCAGGTATTGGATATAATGCTCAATATTTCTGAAGGCACACATCCATTTCTTGGCGTCATTTATAACTTGATTTCACATTATTGGTTATTCTGCCCACTTTGAGGCAGTTGAGATGATATTAAATTAACCTAGTTCAATTGTATGATTTATGATTTTGCTTCGCTACATAGATGGCACACTACCTCCTGTATAGACACTGAACATGGGCACAAACTGTAAATTGTGTACTGCTGAATTTGTCCGATATAAACACAATTCTTTGGGTTAATGGGCTGATCTTTTTCTGATGATAGTTCAGCTGAATTCCAGGATGTACTCTATATTGAATATTCTGTGAATTGCCTGGAAGTTAACTGGAATCCAGTGTGAGCTCTTTCTATTTGGATGAAAATGATCATACAAAATGGTGATAATATGGCTCCTTTCCTCGTCCCCACTATTTAATGTCACCTTCCTACAGTACACAAAAAATGCTGCAGTGGATACCAAAGTGTAATACTAGTCTCAGGTGAATGAATGAAGTTGTTTTGCAACCAGTATCTAATTTCCATCATATACTAATTAACATTGAAAAAAGGTGGCTTCATTCAGCCTTCACTGTTTACACTGAAAAAACGTCAGATCAATGGCACATGGGAGAAGAAAAAAGGGAATCATGTGAATGTTGCTTCACACTCACATATAAACACATACACTCACGGAATAACACAGCTAAGGGGGGATATCCCATTTCCTGTAGCGTGGGCGATAAGAGGATGGACACTCCAAAAAGTGAAAGGCATGTAAAAGAAAACACTTTCTTTGAGGATCGTTGTCCTCCTGGGAAACCACGGGAGGGAGTGAATGCCAGCGGCGAGCATCTTTAGCTTCTCAGTGAACCGGTCTGTAATGTTCATTAGCAGACCTGGGGAGAGAGTGGAAGACATGAATGGAGGGTACACCTTTGTTCCGTAACCCTGTGCCAGGAGAGGTCCAGTAACATTAGATATGGCTGACCTGAAGTGAATGTTGTCCTCGGTGAGGGAAAGAGAGTGCCATAGCGGGGGGCGAGGAGTGGAGGAGAGGCAGCACCCTCCAAACTGATAATCTCTTGTATTCTTCTCCCCATGGTGCACCTTATTTCCAGCATCCCGCCCCCTTTCCTTCCCATCGTTGGTTAAGCTACTTATTACCAAATTACAATTATTGCATGTGGAGGTCTACCCCTGCACAGAAACACACACACTCACAAACACACACACACACACACACTTCCGATCATCATGGAGTCCTGTTGGAAAGGGTTTGCTGTAGAGGTGCCCCCAACACAGCTAATCTGAGTTTCACTGAACTGCACCAACTGTGTTTCATTAACGTGACTTGCTGGGATTTATTCATTGTTGTCTAGTTCAGAGAATTAAGAGATTACACGAAAGGGAAATGAATAAATCCTTTTTTTTGCATGACACAACAACAATCCCCTCCCACTTTAATTATCCAGGGACTTCAGGGTGTGGACTTCCTGCACCACAGCATGTGTTAAACACCACATAGTAAAAACATGGTCAATACTCATGCTAATGTAATACATCCGGGCCTGGGAAGAAAGGAGAAAAAATACAGCCCAGTAAAAGGCCACTTACACAACAACACAAATTTG
This sequence comes from Pempheris klunzingeri, assembly GCF_042242105.1. NCBI lineage: Eukaryota > Metazoa > Chordata > Actinopteri > Acropomatiformes > Pempheridae > Pempheris > Pempheris klunzingeri. Next base: position 17,008,097 of record NC_092017.1, on the reverse strand, counting down.
GTGATCGTGATGACTGTAAACATCAGACTGTAAAACTCCCTCTCTACCGTTGGGAAGAGAGACTATAAACGTGCCAGTTGTTCCAGGGGGTATTTTATATGCCACAACAAATGGCAATTTGAATGCCTGAACATGACAATGAACCCAATCTCTCCTTCCTTTCCTCTCTTCCTCCCCTTCCAGGCAAGCAGCTAGCACTTTAACGTGTGTTCACACAGGCTGAAATACACACTGCGTCACTCTCAGTTCTAAACCGCAAAGAGCCCTCCTGTTAGGGCCGACCTTAATGAGGCAGGCGGTGTGTACGTGCATGTGTGTGTAAATGTGCTAAGGCACAGGCTAACACCTGGACCAGCTGTTTGCCATAAAGCACTAACACTGTCAGGCAGAATCAAAGCACCTTGCGGGCAGTCATCTTTCTTCCTTCCCCTAAATCTCCAGCGATGCCTCTAAAATCACTTAACAGCATCCTCCATTAATTGGCCTCTTACCTCTGACAGGCTTCAAGTGGGGGCACAGATTTGGATGCAGACATGCACATCAGATCAGCAGGATGCTCTCACACACACATTAAACCACAAACACACACACCCTGAGGTGAGTCAAACACTGCAACACACATCTCCTTTTTTTCCCGTATTTGGTTTCTCACAGCAGAAGCAGGCAGCGGGTGTTAATATGTGTGTGCAAACGTGCGTGTGTGTGGTGTGCAGTGGGGCGATTTGCTCATAGTCAGCGTTGTGCGGGTGCAGAGACAGGGCTTTTGTCCTCCTGGCAGAAGGCAGGCTGGGATCCCACCTCAACAGCCACCAGCTCACAGTTTCTCGTATTTATTTTAAGTAAAATGTGGAAGAATTTACCTTGATTGTGTTTTTGGAGAGGCATAGAGACAACTAATGGTGCACTGCAATTCTCTTCTTTTTAGGATTGGAGATATAACTCATAAAGTCCTATTAATAGACAGTAGATGCACCACTACTGAGGACTGGCTCAACAAAGATGAATGGGAGACACTGGATGATTCATTTTTATTAGTTTCCTTTTGCTGGAAAATGTGGGAGGCAAAATGTTTCCAACAGTGCCTCAAGATGGCATGTCATCATGAGGTATCGTTATGAACATTTCATTAACATGTGTCAAGCCAACAAACACTGACTAGGGAAGAGGATTCATTCATACCATTGTGCCCTTTTCAGACTCCCACTACCACAACATGTTTACATGAAAGATGATGGAAGGCAGATGAAAAGTGGGAACTCCATTGAGAAAAACACTGTGCGTGGATCTGTTTTTGGACGCAGAGCAGCTCACTGTCAAAAAAAGAGCGTTGTTTTTTTTTTTTTTATAGAATAGCATGAAAGGTGAAACACTTTATGTAAGCCATAAAAAAGATACGTGCACGTTCTGTACCATTTGCAAATACTTACTATGATTTATTTTATTATATTTAGGTTGTAGACATGAGTTTACATCATAGGACAATGCAACTGCTGAAATTTTAGGAGAACACAGGAAATGACATAAAACAGTCAAAACATTCAAATATTTTTCTGCTTGTGTCTGACACTTGACCTTATGTGAAATGTGGTAAACCCCGTCCACCTGGCTCTCCATTAGGGAAAAACAAACACTGAGAATTCTTTGCAAATGTTATTTGACTCTGATCTGCTCAGCAGCTCAGCTGGGTGTGCGCCATCCACAAGTATATGTCAACATGAGGAAGATTTACTGCCTCTGAGCCAGGGGCCCATTTAGCCTGGGAGTGAGAGGCTGATTGACTGAATACGTGTTGGGATGGAGTGTGTGTGTGTGTGTGTGTGTGTGTGTGTGTGGGAGTTGGTGCTTGTGGAACTGTGTGTGCACGTACATGTCCGACCTTGACAGTGAGCATGTGTACGAGTGAGTGTGTGTGAGAGAGTCTGTGTGTCTCAGGGTGACGTGACGTCTGTACGTGCACTTGGATGTCTGGTGTTTGTGCTGAAAAATGTCTTTCTCAGCAAACGTTTGCATTCCACTGTGTGTATAGGTGTGTGTGGGTGTGAGATTGCATATATTCGTGTTGTCTTGGAAGCCAGGCAGCAGGGGTTACTGTGGGGCTTTGGGCCGGAGCAGAGTTAACAGCTCATTAACACCAATTCATTACGGGCCACTTCTCCCTCCCTCACGGTGCTCTGCATAAAGACACAGCCAGCCGCTCTCTTTCACACACAATGTAAATCTCTCAGGCCGAACTCACATGCACAGAGGGGGAGCCGAGCCAGCGAGCCTCCTGGTGAGAAACACTACCTGTGTGTTTGTGTATTTTAAGTGCGAGTGTAGGCATGTGCAGGGGTGCTGCTAGAAATCCTGGGAGTTCAGAGAGCGGCAACACTCAAGGGTTATAGGCTGAAGAGCTGTGATTGGCCCAGCAAGCTAAAGGGTTGGTTAAGGTATGATAATGAAAATGGTGATGTGTGGGTATAAGAGATGAGATGGTTGGGGTTTGCCAAGGTTTGGCAAAGTGATCAGCACTCAGGCATGAAAAAATCTGAACAGCTGCATAATTGCATGTTAAACTGCGTTAAAAAAGGCAGCCCTCTTATTCATTTGCATAGCCAGTCTGTTTGAGCAGCGAAGGTGAAAAGCAGGGTACAGCACCATAAATTGAACCTGGTTCAATCTGGCAAGCACCCATTCTTGGTAAATTAATTTGTAATGTGAATGACACATTGCGATTGTCACAATGAAACAGTTGTTGCTGTGATAACTTTGTTGTTAAGTTGTTAAATCTTGTCTGCTAGTATTACAAACCATTATACAGTGTTCTGGTGATTTATTGTTTAAATCCAGAGCCTTTAAACATATTACTCTGGTACTTCAACTAGACTTCCTGGATCATATTTAATTGTCTTACCAGTATTTTAAACAACACACCTGCCTTCAATCTCTTCTTCTGCTCCCCCCTCTTTTGTGGTATAGTCCATGTGATACAATTCATGGAAGCAATTACATGTCCTGTCAAACTAGTGGTATGGAGGTATAATTTCTAAGAGAAAGGGGTGCTATATGAAGAAAGGACAACATCTGCCCCATAGGTGGAATATATATATTCAAAGACCCAAAGTTTTTGTCTATTTACATCATTTCATACATTCAAAAACAGAATCACCGGATCCTACGAACCAATGCTTGTCATTGCCAAAAAACAAAGCAAAAACTGATTTAAATGTATGTGAAAGCCCTGAAATGAAGATAATACGGTCAATTCTCATGATGTTGAGGGGATTTGTGACACAGCTGCAGAGTCTCTGCAGAGCGGCAGTCCTAAAACACAGCTGCTGGAGGTGTGGAGAAGTACTGAAGCAGTATCTTTATGTATTTGTATGTCACCAGTCTGGCCCTTGATATTTTTGACCCTCTCAGCACCTTCATTTGTAACACAAGACAGGCCCATGGAGAAGGAGCAGAGAATGGAGATCAAAGAGGCAAAGGGGAGTATCAGATGCAAAGACACATACACTAAAAACCAACAGCCTGCAAGACGAAGACCCGTTACATTACTAATCCTATACTTAATGCGTTATATATAAAAAGTGAAACACATTGAACTCAATCTCTCAGTGTAAAGGTTTGATTAATAAGATCTACTTTATTTAAATCTTATGGTCACAGTCGTCGCTGTGGGAGCATGTCAGGAAAAGAGAGTTCAAAGGTCAGGCTTCATTGCCCCCAGGGAGAACAGCCACTTGCCGAGTAGCCACATGTGCACACTTCTTGCCCACAATGCACAGGGGGCTTTGTATTACTGTCATCGGTCCTACGTTTTAGGACATCTCTCAGTTACTACAATGGTGATTGATGCCACTCTATCATCTGTTCCTGCTTCAAAAGCTGGCCATTGTGGAGAGAGTGAAGAAGAAAGAGACACAATCCTCTTATTATGAGGCAAATAAATAGCAGAATACGGACTTGCTGCTCACAATCCTTTCGTAGCTGCTTTGGGCACAATTTCAGTGCAAAACGTATTTAGACTTCAGCAGAGGAGTTGATGAGGTGAGGGATCTTTACCTCCTCGGGATTTTCTTTTGAAGGCTCCATTTCTCTGACCTCTAAAAAATGGGAGAGAAGAAAAGCCATAAAACCTATTTTCCATTACGTCTCTTTAAAGTGGTGCCCGCAAGTGAGGGGATGGAGGGACAGAGAAAGAAAGAGAAATTGGCTTCTGGATACCGCTTACATCACTCACATGTCAATGCAAATAAGGTGATCTGGCTGCTCAGCACTTCGTTTGCCCCAAAACACAGAACAACAACAAAGTTCTTTGTATCTTAGGTGGTCTGATGAATGTGTTTTTACCCATATATCTCTTCTCCTTCTTAATTACAATAAGTTGGTGCCATAATAGGATTGTCAACTACCAAGGAGTGACAGCTTAAAAGAAACGCTTTCCAGTTGAAATGTGCCTTTGAGGGCCGATTTTCCAGAGCTTTCTTGCTTCACTTTAAAGCTCCATCCAATTCAGCAGCCCTTTCAGTGTAGCTGGGATACAAATCCATGCCACTGCAGCTATCACAGGCCCAGAATGAGCATAAAAAAGCTGCATTACATCTTGCTTCGTTTTTTAAAGGTTCTCTTTGGCTTCTCATGTGCAGGGGCCCTCTATAGCGCAAAGCGTCCCACTTTGGTCTGCCAAGTGTCTGTGTTACTGGGATTTGTCATAGGGAAGTCAAAGAATCGCTACGAAGACAATGCTAGTAGCCACCATTTCATTGTAGCTCAGGCTCTCTATCTTATTTCAGAAACGCCATTGTCATGCTGCTGCCAGCCAAAATGCGTACCTTGGGCCAGCTACCAATCAGCCATTTGCAGGGGGGGATTTTTTCAGTTAGCCACTGTGCTTTCAAGGTTCTTTACTATTACTCCATCTCGCCCTCCTATTTATTTTCCTGTTGCAGCTGACAGTTTGACAGATTCCAGGAGTGCTGCTGTTTTAGCCGGCGTGTCTTGGAGGCAGTGGCAGCGGATGTAAGTGATAACCATCCCCAGCCAAAGGCTACTGCTGTGCCTTGAATCCCTTTGTGAGTGATTTCAAGGCACGCTCACGCCATCCTGCACATCCGCCCTCCTAGAGCCTCTCCACAAAAGGGACACATTTAGCAACCTTCCCCTCAGATGTTTCTACACTTTTGTTGAAGAAAGGGGAAAAATCACATTTTGGTGCTGCCTCAAGCAAACTTGCTGATGATTATCGCTGGTTTAGAAATAGACTGGTTCAAAGCAGACACAGATGTAGGCAGTAGAGGTAATAGGGCATACTAAAGATGCCCTATGGTCTTTCCTGGTGCCGACCACACAAGCACACACGTACAAATTCTAGAGGATATCGTTTCAAATTTAGAAAAGATATCTGTGACTCCACTGCAACATCAGACGGCACCTTTAGAAGACACCTTTCACTGCAGCTCTTTTATTTCATTTAAGCCAAGTAAACTCAACAGTAAACTCAACCATCCCAGAACCAATTTTACAACAAAACACTTTCTATTTGGACTATTTCCTCGAAATCAAAAGCCGTAAACATTTTGACTCAGAGTCTTCCTTACCATTGAAAAGGAGGCTGTGCTACAAGGAGCTACTAGTGTCAAATGCTGTTTAAGAGACTTTACTATTCTAGCAAAAATCTAATGCACACTGGACCAAAACCCATATGACACATGTTTCAGATTGTGTCTTTCTACCTAATGCCTACACAAACACAAAGAGGATTTTGGGGAGAAAGTTCCCAGCACCTCATTCACCTCTCCTCACCTCTCACTCCCCTCCTTCCTCGCTGTCTACTTGTCTGATAAAGCAAGGAGGCCCAGTGGCTCTCCCCAATGAGCCAGACCTGGGAATGAGAAGGGAACTCATAAAAGATAATCACGCTTTATGAGGGCCCCTCAAGAGGTCTGCTGAGGGAAAGACCATTTTTGCCTTGCAGGTTTGCCCCAGACAAATGGGGAGTAGGAGAGTAGAGTGCTTAGGCTACTAGAGATTACTGTCTAGTTACACAGGGGACACCAGGGATAAGGTATTCCCCATAAAAAAAAACTAAACATTCCCATTTTAGTCAGACACTCACTCACTCACACTTTGCCTGTAAAGAGTTTTCACAAATACTATTGAAAACCTGCCTCATCCAAGATCACTATCCCAAACTGTAAGGAAATTTAGAGATTCTTCTGTGCAGCTCTTTAATTTCTTTTTTAAAACTGATATGTTAATTCCATTTTTTAAGTTTTAGGAATATAACAAAAATATGCTCTACAAACATATAAATGCATCTCCCATAGAGTCCATTGCTGCACCCCTATTTTTTTGCTCAATAGAGAAAATTGTAAATAATGTGAGCAGATTTTCCACCAACTCTCAGAGCAAACAGCCTTCTTATACTCATGAATAAAAACTAACTTAATCCTCTACATTAAGAATTCTGTGTTGAGACTGTTTACCGAATGAAGGCCTCTTGGAATGAAGACATCCCCATGTCAAGCTGTAGTTTTTGTATAACTACATACATTTAGGTATACATATTTAAATAGATACTTTTTATAAAACAAATCTCAAGTCCAGTAAAATAATTCCAATCAAGCAAAATAATGTCTTTACAACAAATGTTATGGTTCATCAGGTAAAGGGGGATGAAACATTTCATCCTTGCAAATCATATTGCAATTTCTGCTGCTTTTTGGTGGAGTCCATGTATTTCTGTATGGACAAACTTCAAAGCCTCTCAAAAACGCTGAAAAAAAACTGGGTTTTAAATGGACGAAACTTTCCTTTGAACAAATTGCTGTTGGTACGCATTACTTCTATCAATCTGAGTGGCACCATTTGCATTTGAAATGGACCTTATGCACGCCCAATCAAGACTGATAAAGAGAGACAAAGGATAAAAGAGACGTGAGGGCAAAAATGAAAGGCAAGACGCTGAAAGAAAAGATGAACAAACAGAGAGGAGTTAGAAGAGAGAAGTACGTGAGGGAGCAGTAAACAAAGACAGCAGCCAAAAAACAGAGGAAAAAAACTGACTGCGTGGGTGAGTTGGTGGTGCTGAAGAGGAGCCAAACCCTGCGGCCCTCACCTCAGCCACATCTCCATAAGCTGCAGCGCCTCACTCTCCCCAGTCCAGCCTCTGGCCCTGCAATAAATACATTTTCAATTAAAAGCACTGGGGAGCAAAAAAGAAGAGGAGGAGGAGAAGAAGGAGGAGGCAGGGGGAGCCTCAAGGAGTCTGAGTGAATCCCCTGGATGACACCTCAGGCCACAAGGCTTGGATGTGCTTACAGCAGAGGCCCCATCATCGCTCCCCGGCACACGCGTGCAGTCTAATCACCGACTGGCTCTTTGCAGCCAGTCAGACATTTAACGGAGCCTGGGTCTGAGTCCAGAAGTACACCAGCCAGCACTTTGATGGAACACCTGCAGTGAAACGAGATCTTTACTGGACTTTGTGCAACCTGAACCCCACACAGATGGAGGGTTGTGGGACCGTCCACGAGGTCAGGGGCATCGGTGTGAGCGGACTCCAGACATGCCACCACCAGTGCCTTTGAAGTTTATTATAGGTGGCTGTTGTCAAGGCTAATATAAGGCTTACGTCAGTGCCACTGGGTGTAAGGGTGATATCAGAGTGCACTGAAACCTCTGACACAGCTTACACCCCTGCTACGTACCCTGGCCCGTGAATGTAGACTGTCTGGGTTCTGGGTTCGATGTATATTAGGAGCCTGATCTAAATGGTTGTGGTGACCTACAAATAACTTGGTGAGAGTTCTGAATTATGTTCGTCCACTTTCTGCCTTATAAATGATCAAATCTTTTTTTGGCAAATTTTGCAAACAGCAAATTGTTACATTTCATTAATGTGACAGAAACTGTGTTTGTACATTTGTTTTATATTTGTTCCAAATAGAAACTGGTCTCACTGGGTAGGAAAACAAGACGTCAGCTGTCTGCAAAAACACAAACAAAAACAGCCTTGCTTATTTAGCACTTGATGACTTGGCAAAGATGTGAGCGATAGCTCTAACGGCTATGGTGGTTCATACCTGGAGGCAAGAACAACAACAGAATATCTTCAGCCATAGAGAGTTCACCACTATATGTAGCTTATAAGGTCTGAAAACACCTGTGTTTGCTTTTTGCTTTTTTGTACACTTTGTGTTGCGTCACACATATAAAAATACATTTCACAGATACTATTAAAGGGTGAGTTGTGAGTTTTCTCCCACCTCTGCTTTATTTTTTACAATTGAAGACAACCTAGCTTCTGCAGTTCTGGACACATTTGTGTTAAACCTGCTACACCAGCTTTGTGGCCACCATTTCAAGTGTCCATTGGCTATTGTTAGTCTGTTAACTGTCGAGATTTGTGCAAATAACAGACAGGTTTGAAATTATTACAGGAGTCCTGATAAAGTCTGCAAGCAGCTTGGGAGGGTCACTTCTACAAATCTGTGAACTACACACATTAATGGATATTAGGTGCCAAACATCTGTAAGAACCAACACCTGAAGAAGAATCCTTCCAGAGTAGCAAACCAGGGATAAATTCTTTCAGACTACCTGTAATATGTGCATGCCTTTAATTGAACTATAAAGTAAGCCAGTAGTCATGAAGGGCTGGCTTAAATATTTAACATGAAACACAATCAACGGTGCAGCGCCATTATATGATGCACAGAAACCAACATTCCTACACACTCCATGGGAATGTTGGGTACCCTTAATGCGACACAATACACCAGTTGGCAGGCATTATAGCCACCAAATATGGGCTGTTGCAGAGAAGTCAGTGATGAATTTGTCGGCAGGTTCTGGTTTCGGCGGCACAAAGCAGAGCGCCGCCTCAGCTACACGGGCTGTCACTGTGCACCTCCCAGGGTCACGGTCTCTGTTCTGAGCACCGTGACCGCTGCGGTAATTACCTAAATTGGTGAAGAAAAAAAAGCTTCAGCATTCCAGGAGTGTCACAGGGGCTGGGTTTGTGTGGGCAGAGTGTGAGTTGGATTCTCTGATTCCAGGGTGGATGTGAAGGGATTTAAGCACTCAGGAATTTTCCCCTCTCCTTATGCTCTCCTGTCACCATCCCACCCATCACCCCACCCACTCCTTGATCTGCTTCTGGTTCCCAACAGGAGAAGAGAAAGAGGGTGGGAGGGGAGAGACGCGCTGGAGGTCAACAGAAGTATGTGGTCAGGCCTCCCTGGTCAGAATAGGTCAGTGGGTTGGACGACCTCGAGGTCAGTGGATGTTGTCATAGCTGCCGATACTGTAACAAGAGAATGAGGCACTGTCTGGGGTCAGATCAACTTATTAACCAGCTATTAAATAATTGGTTTATGAAGATGTAATTGGCTTACAGCTGTAACAGTAAACTGCCTCTGCCCCAGTCCTTGGCCCCAGAGCTGGTTATGTTTCACCTTTCCCTCCCCAGCCTCCTGGCAGTAGCAGCAGCAGCAGCCAAGCATGCTCCCCAGAGACGACGAGCTAGCTAGCGCCATCACAGCTAACGAGGACCACGCTTTTGCTGTTTCCAGCTGGCCTGCCAACAGTTCCCAGACAGGGCCCCATTTCACGGCTGCCTGCTCAAGGTGTGGGACCATGCGCGGGCCCCATGGCTGACTGGAGGCTCTGAAAGAGAAATAATGTGTTTGGTTTTTTGAGCAAGTAATGTGTGCATGTGTGCATGTCTATGTGTTGTGACTTATTAGACTGCTGTAGCTATAGTTTTGGTGTGCATGAGAGGTAGCTGTATGGGTCATAGTGGAATTTCCATTTCATTTCCTTTTATCCAATCAGCAGGCCTGGGGGCCTCCAGCCTAGTCAGGCAGGGGGTTGTGGGAAACGCGGTCTGACTGCGAGAGTTGATGTGATTTAGGCCTTGCTTGAAGGGAACACATGCCTATTTTGACAGACGCTGGCCTCCTGCTCAGACTGAGGTCTGCAATTACACAGGACATAAACACGGTGTGTTGAGGCCAGGCTGGAGCTCCAAGGGCCCCTGGGAATGGAAAACGCTGCACAGCTTTGTGGAGGCCACAGAGGCCTTGGCAGGCGCCCACAGACGGCCATCGCGTGACTGTGGAAAAGGGATGACTGGTGCGTAAGGCCAGGGAACTACACTGGGAGAGATTGGCTGTCTGAGAAACATCCTCAGAAACACACACACACACGCACGAAAGGGATGTCTTGTACAGTAATATAGGACATCGGTGTACATATAAAAGTGCATGTAGACACCATCATATGCACCATGTTTTGTACTTGCGCATTGGATATTTGTGTATAAGATGAGGACAATTCCCACACGCACACTTTCTCTCTCAGAACTTTCTCTTCTTCTTTCCCAGCAGTCCACATCAGGCTTCACCTTCCTCCCTGTAAAACAGCTTAAAACCTCCTTTTCTCAAGCTGCTTGCTAGTTCCCTCCCTCCTTTCCCTTCTTCTCCTGTGAGGGTGTGCGTATGGGGAGGGGTGAAAGTGCTCCACCACACACCAGGGTCCGTGTTTGGTTTCCTACCCAGAGAGGAAGCTCCACTGGGCCTAAAACAATTACCCATTTAAGTGTGCTAAATCAACTTGCATTGCCGAAACAATACGACGGCTGCCACTGTTATTTACTGTAATGAACTGGGCCCCATTGTGAGCATGGAGCTCTTTGGGGACCTCTCATTGAGCCGGGCTGAATGCAACAAGCCCTGAATGGATGTCAGGCTACATAAAGGTTTTTGAGCAACAGTGAGAGTGTTGCCTTGTGGATAAAAAGAGTGGCGGTGAGATCATATTTACCCACCATTCAGCCTGCTTTATATACGCCCATCGGCCACATCCTATTCGGATAAATCAGGGACAGAGGGAGCGGCCGGCAGACTAGAGTGTATTTTCCACAGTCAATTCAGAGCGGGACCTGACACAAGCATGGGAAAGCAAATAACCCGGATTAGGCTTCTTCAAAGGCCTGGCCCTGTGAAAGATGGGAGCAGGAGGAGCAGACAAAGGTGGGAGTTAGCGGTACACACACACACACACACACACACACGTACGCACACACTTAGTGTTATGACACACACACAGAAAGTTGAGATAGTGTATGAAACTCCATCCAGCAGAGGTGTGGGTTTGTCTGGCTGTTTTAGACTTGTTCTAAGACTTTTCTAAGCACATGAGGAAGACGGTGTTTGGGTGAGTGTGTCTGAGGGTTTGGGGGGCGAGATGGGGGTAGCGTGAGGTTTGCATGTTGAGGCATCTACACAGCAGGATCAGACTTCACCTCACCTGCTTGGTGTGTGAGTCTGATGCTCAGCCAAGCCAAGCCAGGCTTGCCAGGCTACCACTGCCAGGGTGTGTGTGTGTGTGTACACGTGCATTGTGTGTGGAAACTTCTCATCTCATCTTTGAGTGCAACTAAAGTTCAACCGAGGATGTCTGCACTTTATTAAAACCATCAGTGTATCTCAGCCGCAGACAAACACGGATCATTATTAAGCTAGTTTCCCTCAAAACGTGAGAGAATGTGATTGCTGCAGCTTTGAGGCGATCACTAAGACTCTCCACTGCAATTTATAATGTACACACAGTTTAGCTGCACACGCCATACATTACTCCAAACCACAACAATATTAGTGGTGCAGCAGGCTAATTTCTCACTGACGAGGCAGTTGAAATTGTCAGTGCTCTCCTGACATGAAATCATGTTACACACATGTGGTACATACCTCTGCACACAGTCTTTAGTGTTGACATGACTTGCACTCAAAGAAAACCCTATTCAACAGCAGGAATGTTCACAGTTGTATGTGTGCGACTGCAACGGGGTGTTCAGACCATTTTCCCTTCCTCCAATCCCTATCTTTTCATATCAAAATGCTCTGCCTCTTCTCCCAAGAGTCACAGTAGCCTCCCCAATGTACACACACACACCCACATACACAGAGGCATGCAGAAGGCATAAAAACACACACATGCACTCGCGCACACACTTCCACATGCAGGCACACAGCACTCCTCTCCCTCAGGCGGTCTGGCTGTAAGATGATACCTCGTCTCGGAGCATTTCGCACATGCCTTCCCGGACAGTTCCCACACTCCCGGCCGCCTCAGCCTGTCTGACCTTTGCCAAGCCCGCCACCCTCCCCACTGCCCCCCTGAGTCTCCTTCCTCCTTCCCCAGCCCTCCCTCCTCCTCCTCATCTTCTCCCAGGGCCTGCGGTTTGGACAGCTGCGGCCAAGCTGGCTGCTTGGCTTGTGGAAAACATCCGCCACACATGGAGGACTGCACTGATCCTTTTTGGCCTCTGCTGACTGGCTGGGTGACTGGTTGCCTGTTTCCCAATCCCATGAACATATGATTGACCAACCACTAGTTATGTCCCTGCTCCATCCAACTCTAAGACCTCACCCGCTGAAAATAATATATATCATTTTGGGGGCATTTTTAGGTTGAGAGCAACACGAAAGCTGTGTGTTCAAGACAGAGGTCATATGACATAAACTCACTTTCTTTTTTTCATCTCATCATTTGTTATTCATGTTTTTCCAGAACTTTGCATATAGAGTAGCATATTTGACAGAACCTTGATTTTCACAGTTAACACTGAAACCCTCTCTGGTCACATGGCGTCCTCTATAATGTTCAGTGTATTATGTACAAAAACTGATGTGATTTTGATTTGTTTTTAATGCAAAATACTTCCTTGAGGAGTTGCTTTTCCATCAGTTAACAATTCTTTGAGTTTATCAAATTGTGGTTTGTCAATGTTTTTATTATTGTATAATTAATCTATATTGAAAACTATGTTACTCTCACTCTTGCTGGCAGACTACTTCAAAATAAAATTAGTTCTCCAGACTGCTTACAAGACTAAAATTCTGGTTAAAGTGGACATTTTTTGCAGTGCAGGCCTAATCCCCTGCAGCATGGCTCCAATTTAAGGCCTCCCCACAGACAAAGTGTGGTACATAAACAGGCCCGGGTTACAGCTTTCCCCCGCCTCCACACACACCATCTCCCTCACTTCCCTCTCTCCCTCTCTCCACACACGCACACACACACACAGACACACACTCAGCCTCCACATATGAGACTGATTTTGTTTTGAATCTGGACTCTGGCCACTGCTTGGAGCTGTATTCCTTTTTATTCATGCGCCAGAGTTACACACACACACACAAACACACAAACTTGCGCTTACTGTACTACATGCATGAACAGAGGCAGTAGACTAAATCAGATTGAGGAAAGGTATAGTGCAGTGATGGAGCAGTACACGGGCTGACTCGCAAGCTGCACAGACGATGTGTGTACATGTATATGCACAAGCAGATGTAGACACACACACACACACACACAACACACGCCACACACACACACACACACACACACACACACACACACACTGCGTTAACTGGTCCCACTTTGAGTCCCCTCTTGGATTGTGTTGCTGGCGACATTCACTTTGTTGCACATACAAACACAGTCAAGTCTTTCCTCCAGTTTCCTCACCTTCCCTTCTTCACACAGGGATGAAAAATGAAGTGTGATGAATAGAGGGAATGGTGTAAGATGGAGGATTACACCCCTGGCTGGAATTTTGAAGGGAGTAGCTTTACTGTAAAGACAGAAAAATACAATCTTGATGGTGTTGCCGACACCTTGCATCACATTTCCCCTCTGTTTGAGACAGGATTATGTTCGGGAACCAGAGACTTGGCAGGGTGCAGCCTGACCTGAGAATCAGAGGATTCTGCTGTGTTTGTGGTTGAATTCAGCCACAGTGTACACACACAGTCAAACAAACAGACGCTAGTCTATGTGCCGGGCCACTCAGTATCTCACACTAAATGGAGGAGAGCACAAGAATGCTTCATACAGTGTGAATTTTTGACTCAAAACTTAAGTGTCTATTATCTTATTGTCAGTTGTCAGTCTAGGTCTGGCCAAAGTGTCCTTATAGTCAATAGACCTCTGGGTGTTTAGGCTGATCCTATATTGGCTGCAGCAGGAAATCTCAGAGTAAAAGTCTAATAATACTCACCATCACACACAGAAAAAGCTGACATGGGACCATAAAGGTAATAAACCATGCTTAAAAATTCCACTGTGAACTCAAATCTATCTGAAGATTTCAAAAAACTGATATTTTGAGATATTCAAATTGTATTGTAAACATGGGTCACATTGGGTTCAATGCCAACCAGCAGCATTTCTCTTGGTCCATAGGTGCAATGGAGCAGTCTCAAAATACATAGAATACATTGAAATTACATCGTAACAGATACATTTAGTGAGTTGGGACTACAAATGCTTCTCACTGACTTCCAAATGAGTACAAACCATCTTTGTAGCAGTGCGTGTGTTTCTGAGTAATTTTGTCCAATTCCTGTAAATATATCTCTTGGAGAGTCGAAAAAGAGGAAAGAAGTATTGCTTAACCGTGGTACCTCCTGTGTATTTTTGGGAAATAATATTCATGAGCTATCATAATGAATGGTATGAGGTGGCAATAAAATTTTGTGTAACTGAAGACTTATTAATTTCACTTCTGAAACCAGATTTAAATCACTGAGTTCAATCATGGTTTAAGGAGAAGGGGGCATGGTAACATTGACAGCAATGAGAAAAACTGCACACCCACGTTCAGACTGCATCCCTCCATCGCAACAATTCACACATACACACACACACACAAACCCACATAAACACTCAATTCTCTGCCCATCCTTTTGCCCTCCTCCTCCTCACTACATCCATCCACCCGTCTCCCACGAGGAGCTCTTGCTCCAAGGCTGCGGTGCAAGCGCTCATAAAAAAAAAAAAAAATTGCTCGCCCTGATGATGGAAAAACCGACACCAAAAAAAGCAAGAGAAAAGAAATGTAGTAGGAAAAAAGTGTTAAGTTGAAAGGCGAGCATTTTCTCTCGCTCTGAGCTCTTGGTCCTGGCTCAGAGCATCCCTGGATGCCAGAGTCTTTCATCATTTGGCAGCCTGGCTCTGCAGTTCAGTTTTACCTCCTGGCTAGAGGCAAGCAAAGCACCACTTGCTCTCCACACAGCAAGCAGGAAAGAAAGAGAGAGGGAGATGGAGACAAAGAAAGAGAGAGAGGGAGTGAAAGGCAGTCTTTCATGCAAAAACAACCTCTGGAGTCATTCATGCCACGCATGGGCCCCTGCCTTTTATTCTGTGCTCTTCCTTCTGCTCCTCCGTCTCTCTCCACTGTTTGCTTCATTTTCTGATGTGCCTTACCTCCAGAAGTGAAATGCTTGTCATTATATAATCTGCAGCAGCGGATAGCTCCCAGTGATGGAGATGTTGAAAGTAAAGTGGGGGAGATGTGTGCTAGCGAGGCAGAACAGAGTGACCTCTGATGTCCTACTCTCCTGTTTGGAAGGAAGCAGAGTCTTGCTGGTATCATTGCTGAAATACCAAAAACAGCCGTGTTCTGGGCTTGAAGACTGCGTCGCTTTCGTAGGCGATTTCAAAGTACACCTGCCACCCTGTTTTGCCCGTTTTCTTCGTGAACCTCTCTGAAACAAAAACTCAGCACCAATACTTCAGGCTGTTCTATTTATTTTTGGTTAAGTTACAAAACCCTCAAAATCTGTTCTGCTCAAACCACCTGAGGTAAGGTAACTGACATATAGTTTGCAAGCAACAACAAATTGTATTAAACATTCAAAATCAATTCATTTTGGTGCGGTGAGTGAGGAATAAATAGAATAAAGACTTGTTTATGCAATTGCACACACAGGAGGAAAACCATGCGCGGGGAAATAAGATCACAACCTCCCGCCAAGCGAGTAAACTCCACCAACAGCGCTGAACAGTCTTTAAATGCTCTCCACCGCTGAGAGTGAACACAGGTTCCCACAGGGCTTGATAAAGCACCCCTACCATATGCATTCTTTCGCCATGGATATACCACCATGAACAAGACACTCGGGCATGTCAGGCCAGGCTGAGAGGAAGACTGATGTGTCTCATCATTAGCGCTGATGGCCTTCCCCTGCGGCGAGATGTATGTTCCTACTGTGGTGGCCCAGCGGGACTTCACTGGCACCCCGCTAAGAGTTCTGGGAGCCAAGGCATCTGGTGGAAAACTTCTTCCTCTCAACCAGAGTCATGGGGCCCAACAGGAAAACACACATTTAACCACACACATACACACATATTCTCAAGTATGTGTGCAGAGATATACATTTTAGAGCAGACACACATATGCAGATGCAAACACAAAAGCCTGGCGCAAAATGGGTGCAATCTGGCCCCCAGGGAGCCTGCCCGCCGCCTACGGCCCCTGCTGGGTTTGCCCAGTGGGAGCTCCAGAGCTAGCTGCTAGCTGCACAGCGGGGTGTCTGGGAGATGTGGTCCTGGAGACTATAAGGCTAGGAGTGGTGTGGCGACCATGGAGGCCTTGCCCCTCAGACAGGCCGCTAAGACAGAACATTTCACAGGCCCAGGCATTTGCTCTTAGACATGGATGATTGTGTTGATTCCTTTGCAATCGTTGTTCCCATGGCCTTAACCTGAGGGGTCCTGAGAAATTATTTCAGAGCGCTTAATCATCGTTTTTATCGTTAAAAGGCCCATGAAAAAAAAATCAACTCTGAATAGACTATATATGTGTCCGAGAGCCACTGCTGGGCAGATGTGTCATCTCTGATGAGAGTTTAGATAATGCGCTTCAGTTCAAATTTAACACTTCAAACTTCAAAAAGAGTATATATGAGCAGCAAGTCTAAGCGTAGTTGGATTCTTCCAGGCTATAGACACACAACTTTTCTCTTGATTATTAATACACAAAAAGAAGACTGAGAGTAATTAAAAATAGCTGTTTATTACCCTTAATAAATATCAGTTTGTTTAACAAGTTAACTTACTTTTGTGCTGAGTTTGAAAAGAGGAGCTGTTGTGTCTCTTTGATCTCAGTATTTAAAGGGTGATAATTCAGATTCAGCTTTGAACTGAATAAGTGCTTTGGTAGTTTTTAGTGGTTTTTAAACAACATCAGTTCCCACCTCAACTAACTGAGTACCAGAGACCCGTGGCAGCTGTTCTTATAGATGTAGATGTAGACATAAAGGTGAGACCAGAAGGTCGGTAGTTTGTATATCTGGGCTGTATGAAAAGATGAGTGATTAAAGAAAACTCTATGCTTCCTCATTAACTACCACCAGGGTGTCCTTGGCAAAGGGCCTGGGGATCTTTACCCCCAGTTCCTGCTGTCTAGCTGCTGAGTTACTAAAAATAGAGGGCAGTTGTTTCACTACGCAGCTTCCACATGTGAGTGTGTGTAAATGAGTGTAAAGCAGCAACTTTTTATCCAAAAAAAGTGCATCCAGTTAAATCCAACTTGCTGTAATATGTCAAATCTGAAGACTAGTTTAAGGGTTTTTTTTCCCAAAGCATATTTAGCCCCATTTATTTGGTCTGAACATGAAGCTGTTTATTTGTGAAGCTTGTTAGTGCTTCCACTAATATTGTATTGCCGTACAAGCAATTTGTTGAATTCAGAGGTCAGCCTTTAAATTCAATGAAACCAAGCTCTGAATCAAAAACAAATTTTAGTTTTACATCCTTTTATATCTGAGATAATAATGAGCTGCTGCAGTACAGCAGTCAAATTAACTGGAAGCCAGCGTTTAAAAAACTTCTCGTCTAGCTTAATCACAAGACATGTTTGGACTTGGTTTACATCACACGATGTCACATTTGATGTAAGTAGTCTTCTACAGCTCCATCATGAAAGCATAGACACATCAGTGTAACAGATATGGGTTAACCTCTCAAGACAGAAACCAGAAATTGACTGGAATTTTGACAAAGCTGGAGTGAAGTGGAAAAGATTTCTAGTGCGCTTGAAGAGTACTACATTTGTGTTCTTTTATCAATGTGTGATATTTGCATTCCATCACACTAACTCTGCCAAACCTCTCCAAAGTCCAGAAGCTGACGAGTTAGCGATAGACCTTATACTCTCATATAATCTCTTACTGGTGTCTGTTGACCTCTGGGGTCTGGTGCCTGTGTGTCACATCACCAGAGAGGATTGGCTGGTGATTGATGATCCATCTCATCATGGCCAGTTACCTGCCACAGCTCAGAGAGGACAAAACCTTTGGGCCGGGCCAGAACTAACTTAATTCTTGTCATCCGCCCCTTTGCAAGGTATGGGAAAAATGGTCTGGACTGAAGAGTTTGGGAGATGAGAGAAGTGGGACTTGAATGGAGCCAAAAAGAGAAAAGGACTGAAAGGGAAAGGAACTCAGTCAATGGGAAGGGGGCAGGAGAGGCTGAATGCACCATTGCGTGGTCTACAGTGTTGATATTTCCCTCAATGGTCTCTTCTAAAGTGAGCATTTTAAGGCACCCCGACACACTAAATTTGCCCTTTGTGCACGGTGAGGCCCCTAGCTGTCGTGATGCAAGGTGAGGAGGCACTGGGGGCAGATGGAACCTGCTTGTCACCTCAATGGTCTCTATTCTCCCCCCTGTATGCCCTCCCTGGCCCTCCCCGCCCATCGCCACCATTCAGCCAGTGCTCCAGTGGGAACGTCCAGGGACCCCGCGCTTTGGGACGGCCCCATATAATGAGCCCCTCTGGATGGCTTGAATGTGATGCCATTGTTCTACCCTGGGCCATTAAACCACCTCCTGGGCAAACAAGAGCGTCCCTCTTCCTTTATGGGACCCAAGAAGGCAACAAAGAGAGGAGTCATTGAGACACAGAGGGGCCGCCCTTTGTTTGGTGTCCTTTTTGCTGCTCCTCAATGCCTGGGCTGGGAAGGGGAGGCTCCTGTTGGTCTTTAGCGCTTCTCATATCGCTACAATCCCTTGTTTGGCCAAAGTGGAGATGTGAACTTAATTGACTTGAGTGGCCCCAGTGCACCGTGTGGCAAATAACCTGGAGGACATACAGAGAAGGTATTGTGCATCTGAAAGTGTTTTTTGGCTGGTGAAAACCTGTGAGGAAAGTTTTATGACCCCTGCGATCCCAGCTAATGAAACCCTGGAGAATTTTATATTACCTGATTTCACCTGTGAAATGTAGCTGAATTGTAGTTGATAACAGCATTGTGGTTGCACGACATGCTGAACAAGATCACAAGACTCCTGTGCAGTGATCTGGTATTATGAATATATTATTTATATTAATTATAGAGCTTTTCACTCACTGTTTCTCGCAATTATTTCCCCACATAATTCTATAAATTCCTCCTACAATGAGCTCAACCAGAAACTTTTAGAAACCTTTTAGATTCCATCAGTAATTAAATCACTGAGGCCTACCTCACATGATAGACAATTACAACTGTAACCACTTACATAATAGACCTAAATAGAAAAACAAAATTGAATGACTGACTGCTTCTGCTCACTTTCAACGGTGGACACAGTGAAGGACACCTAAGATGTTTCGGATGCCTTCCCTGTGTGGCTCTTACATACATTTCAGCCACTAAAGGAGTGAGAGTCCTTTGGATGCCCTGAAGCAGGAGGGTCGCAGGCCAATGTCAGGTTGCACCATCCTTCACATCTAAACAGGCTCTGACCTCAGCCCCTGTGGGCTGTGGGCAGGTGCTGAGTACTGGGCTCCTGTGAAGAGGTTAAGGAGAGAAGTCAGCACCTCCCTGTGTGCCGCTGAGTGGCTCACTGCCACCATGTCATCCATCCTGTAGTCTAATCGAGTTATCATATCAACAAATCTCCCATCAGGGGCCCCACAGCTGACACTCCTAGAAAGAAACCCATAGGGGGCCGACAAATTTCTAGCAGCGGGACGCTAGAGAAAGGAGCCAGCCTGCCAGGCAGCAAAGAAAGGTACCTGCAGCCTCTGGTCAAGCTCCCCTCCGGGGACGACACTCACGCTGGGCGCCATGCTGGGGCAGTTATTCGATTAGGCTGAGTGCTATGTGGGCAACTCCATTCTGCAGCCCCGTGGCCGAGCAAACCACCCACTGGGAAAACTGTTCGAGTTACCATGGAGAGAGAAAGAAAAGTGTCTGAGATAAAAAGCATCCAATCGGTTAGAAGACAATATGAAAACTATGGCTGCTGTGGATGAAAGATGTATTGTGGAAGCCAGAGTCATCATAACATGTTTCCTCTATTCTAGGAATCTAAATTAAATCTTAAATAGATTTGTTTTTTTTCTTCACACAGCAATGGCTGTAAGGCAAATCTCATAAAACATAGTGAGGGCATCAGACCAAAATATATCAGAATAAAGGGTTTTTAAAACAGGACCATACTGGGCACATGTGCCAAAGATGCAACGCCAAAAAGTTTATTTTAATAAGATTTAAATTTGTGGTTTGAAATGAATTCCTCTCTCCTTCATCATACGTACACAATATTATGCTTTCACTCTTGCACACTAAAATACTCAGCAGGGGTCAGTGGGAGAAGGGGGTAGCTGTGTTGGCCCGAGAGTTGACCTGCCACTCTGCTGCTACCTGCTGCTAAGGCACAAAGGAGCCCCCTTGGCGAGCAGCGTCAGGAAGAAAAGCCAGGCGGAGAATGAGTCAGCTCGAGCTCCACGGAGAAGAAGACCCTCGTCTATCCCCCATGACCACTCTGTCATCCATGAATACTATTTACGCCACGGGAAGTCTTTTCTCTAATAGACCCCCCTGGTCCCTCTTCTTCGCCTCGCGCTCTCACCACATTCACAGGGACCCCTCTTGTCTTCTGCCTGATCTGCCTCATCCTTTTCTCTCTCTCTTTCCCTTTTTTTACTGACTAAATCAAGAGAGATGCTCCCCAAGCATTGCAAATTGATTAAGACGCTGAACATTTATTACATGATGGCTGGGGGTCTGCATGGTGGAGATGTGAGAGAGAGGGAGCGTGCTGGGAGAGAAATGTGGGCTCATCCTCGGGGTCATCATTATGATCACACACTTCATCAGAGTCACGGGGGACGAACACTGCACACGTGTTTCTCATGAAAGCTTTTAGGAATCCAGACCGAACTATTCAGATAACTGACTCATATCTCATTAGATATAAAGCTTTAATTCTATTACACTTGAGTGAAATCTTCCAATTTTAGTGATTTTCATGTTTTAACTTTTTAATGGAAGAATTGCAAAGATGTGAGCAAGGTTCCTGAAAATATCATGTTTAGATATTAACGGTTTCGTCTTCACACGATAATCAATTGTGAGTGTTTTGTGTTTGTGTGTACACTTATGTGCAGGTAATCCTTCAGCAATTTCCAGTGTTGATAAAACTGATGGCAAATGTAGAGGTTAGACACGATAAACGCAACAGCTGTGCAACATAGTGCAATCCAATGCAATATATACCACCTTTATGAAGGATAGAATGCTCCTTTTTTGTTAAAACCTTAAAGCTGTAAAAAAAAGTTTTTGATAAACTCTGATTAGTTTCTGGGGATTGTTTGTGATGTTTACTTGAAATATGCTGCAATGTGGTCATGTCATTGCCATCCTGTATACATGATGGACAAAATAATAATGATAATAATAATAATAATAATCACAACCATAGCCTGAAACATTACCATAAAATGGGATCATCTCTCTGACATGCGCTAAAAACACGTAAACCATCTGTGTTTTTCTTCAATGAACTGTGCGTTCCTGTTGTCTCTCTAGTGAGTTGTTTGACTGCAAATGTAATAATGTCATCATGAGTTGTTTCACTTTATGTTTTTTATGACATGAAGTCTCTGTAGAGAAACTAGAGACAGCGTGGGTGGTGAAAAGTAGTATTCTCCAGAGGTTTCCTAGTCACTTGGTTGTCTTACGATTCTGCGCAGAGGTAGAAATTAGACGGTGCCACTGCAATATAATGACAAGTCTTTATCTGCAAGATTCTGTTCAGAAAAGGTAAAAGTTTTCATGCAATGCATGGACTGAATCATTACTGTGCAACATCATTAAAGGGGTCTTGGAAAAAAGGCATTTGTCGATATGAAAATGACACAGGATTATTACTTTACACTAAATTATAATTGGCTGTAGGCGTTACCTGCGTGCATGCCCTTAAGAATCTACATACAGACAACAAATAAACATATGGGCACTCTTACACATGCAATAAGTGTTCACACTTAATGGCAGACACATTAAAACTTCTTGAGCGAGCAAACAATCAGTTAACCACTCAACTACTCTCCCTTTGTAAGTTGCTTTGGATGGTAAAATCAGTTAAATGTTTACATTAAATCCTTTGAAAAACACTGAAACACAGCCTCTTCACCCTGTTGCAACCCAGTTCTCCCTACAGACACTGCACCATATAGAAGAGAGGGATACATTTTTGGTGTGACCCTATTGTGGCCGGCTTTAATCGTGGCCGTGGCACCTTCCATGGGGACAAAGGGATTGTGAGCGGCAGGAAGCCAGTCCTCAGTTCTCCCAACGCTCCACACAAAGCTGCTACCACTGGGTTATGATTAGAACATCAGTGCGGCCTGCAGAGCTCTCGCTGGGAAGGATGCAAGCTTAGACCCACGCCAAGCCAAGGCTCCGCCAGCACTATAAAGAATAGAGAGCGGGTGAAAGAGATAGCCACAATGAATACCTAAAAACCCTCATTCAGGCGGACCTTGAGAAGCACAGGTTGCCTCTGTGGTTGGTCCTCCTCTTGTTCTCCCTCTCCTTCTGTTCCCTTCTTCACCTTGAGCTGAGAATTTGCTGAGGTCTGCGGGTTCCTCAGATACTTCTTAGAAAGGGAAAGAAAGGTGTCAAGATGGGGGGCAAGACTTTTACAGAATAGCCTCGTCAAAAATGGCGTGGCCCAGACCTGGCCCAAGATGCTCTCACTGCTCCACTAATAGCCCGCATCAGCAAAAAGACAAAAGGAACTCAACAATTATTAGAATTAGGGGCTGGCTGCAGTGAATGGGGAAGTCCAAATGAAGTCATTGTACATTGATGGAGAAGCTGGGGGTTAGCTGAGGTTCACCTCCAGACCAATACCCAGGCCTGAAATAATTAACCAGAAACAGCTATTAATCTTGACCAATGACAGTGCCTCAAACAATGTGGACTGACCAATCATTGATGGTAACATCCACTCTGGGGACCTCGGCTCACAGCTGTGGGATCATCCCTGACTCTGGGGAGGAGGGGCCGTGATAGTTTAACCACAATATATCAACTTCACTGTGCCGTAGTAATGCGATGGATGAATTGCAGTTCAGTGAGAAAAGTGGCTGAAAAACAAATCTCAGAAAGCCAATGAGAAAGACCTTACTTCACTACTTTTTGATGATAATGCACTTTCCTTGTTTTTGTAGAACACGGCAATGAGAAATAAGAGACAGAATTGCAAAAATTTGCACCAAAGTGACCATGTAGTATTTTTATGGTACTTAAGTAACATCAGATTCTGGGCTTTGGTTAATGACACGTGGTAACTGGCTACATGGAAACTGACACTGGACACTTGAGGTGAACATTTATTCTGGGAGGGATTCTGTTCCCAGAAGAACCCCAAAATTGACTTCAGATGAAAAAATTCACATAAGGACCAAACTGTAAAGTCACGCTAAAATGCACACTGTAGAAAAAACAAGTTTGGATTCAGGTGTCCATGTGTTACTCTGGTAAAGGAGGTTCAAAAAGAAAATAGAAAAGATTTGGAGCAGCAGCACAAGGGTGTCAAACATCACTAGTGAGGCATAAAGCATGCAGGAAATCTGTGTGTGTATCAGCTCCACACACACCCCAAAGTTTCAGTGCTTGGACATAATTATGAAAACATGTTGGAATTTGCTGCTTTCTAATATCATGCAAATGGCTTACAGCAAGTAATGAGAAATGTGAAATCAGCAAAGATAACATGGTAACTACAACATGGACAGAAAACTCTTTCTGATCCAAACCATGTGAATATTCATTGGGTTTCTTCTGTCTAACGTTCATGGGACATGATTGGGGTGTTTTGGTGTGTTTTTAGATCTGTTCATTCTTATGGCTGATTGTTGCTTTTTCTTTTATGATCTTATTTATGACTTTGTGACTTTGTTCTGTGAAAAGTGCTATACTAAATGAACTTTACCTACTTATTTACTAGCTTACCTCTTGTGTTTGCCTTATATAATCAGCATTATGATGTAAACTTAAGGAAGTGTGGGACTTGATAGATAACTGCTAAAAGTAACTGCCCACACACCCAATAAAACATTTGTGCATCCACTTTCTCATCTGCACATGTTATAGTCACACAATCAGGTAGTTGCCATAGTACTAAATGAGTAGTGGTAACATATCAGTAAATATGAGCAAACTACAGCCACATCTGACTTTGTTTTAACCATATTGGAGAGAGACAGAGTAGGGGGAGTGAAGGTATCCTGAGAGTCATGAGCCTATGGGAAGCAGTTTTGGGGAGGTGTGGAGGCCGCGGGTCGGTGGTACAGTATGTGGCAGACCCCTGGCACACACGCCAGCTCCACTTTCCACGCTGCTCACTCTCCTGACGCTGGGCTCCCCCGGTGCCCCTGCCCTCCTTCCAGCTCGGCTTTGTGTGCCCGCATAATCTCCCAGCAAAGGAGGCGACGCAGGTGGTCCCATCCCAGTGAGGGCTCACCTCCCCCTCCATCCTCTATCTCTCTTTTTCTCTCACCCTCTGCCTGTTCTTGTCTCAGCCCTGGCTGCCTTCATCCTCTCCCTCTTCAGTTCCCGGCATGGCGATACAAAGAGACACCTCCCTGGCAGAGATAAACCTATTTTAGTGATGCCGAGGGGGAACCTGATGCTCCCCGCCTCTCCTTCCCTTTATCTCTCTCTCTCTCTTGCTCTTTCTCCCAGGGAGAGCTCCGCTGCGCTGGGCTTCAAGCACCATTAGCGCCTCAGTGGTGTGTGTATTCTTGTGTTTATGTGTGTTTGTCTT
This sequence comes from Pempheris klunzingeri, assembly GCF_042242105.1. Taxonomy (NCBI): domain Eukaryota; kingdom Metazoa; phylum Chordata; class Actinopteri; order Acropomatiformes; family Pempheridae; genus Pempheris; species Pempheris klunzingeri. The sequence goes on along the minus strand of NC_092017.1, from coordinate 16,983,209 downwards.
TTTTTGGGTGTGTGTGCGTTGAGGAGGTTCAAAGGATTCTGCCTCTGTAGTTCACCAGTCAGCCTGGTCCATAAGGGACGGAGGAGGCATCGGGGTGCCAGCAAGGGACAGTTGTAGGGTTCGACTCTAAGTTCCCGAGGTTAGCACAGAAGTCGGACCTCAACCTGCAGGATAATCCCAAGCACTCAACCATGGTATTCATGGATAAGTATGTGATGCTTTCCAGTAAGAAAAATAAAGCAAAGGTCCTGCAGCAGCATTTTTCTCAAAATAATTCTTAAGAGTTATTAACATGTAAACCGCATACTCAAAAACAGCACATATCTCTATGTTAAAGCAGCCTGGCAGTCCAACAATGTACCAAATTGTTGCAAAGGGCAAATGCTCACAAATAGTTGATTCATTTTCATTTAGGTGCACCACTCACAGAAAGGTTCCATCACTTATCAGGCTACAGTTAGTAAAGTCTGATCTGAAAAGTTTCAAAAAGATTAGATTAAATTAGATCAAAGACTCTACATGTCTCTCTGTAATAAAAGAGAAGTTGACATATAATGTATAAACCACTTGTATACTTTTCTTCTTGCGCCATCACACTTTGTTCACCAGCCTCAAACAGTCTCACCAAACTCTCTCACAACAGAAAGGGATATAAACCTTCCATCACTGCATGAGAAGTAATTACCCACTTCAAGGTACAAGGACAAAGTCCATATCACTCAATGGGAGAACACTAACATGGTCTCCCTTTTACCCTGACATCATTATCACACCCAACTCCCCTTCAAACAAATCAGACGTGGAAAATTGTCTGGTATTCCCCCCTGGGCGCTCCCAATCACAGCATCAAAGGCATGACGCAAGGCTGGGACAAAATGGAAGCCATTATGGCTAATTAGCTGCTGCCCTTTAAAGCACAGGGACCTGCCTGCTGCCGGGGCTCTGAGTGTGTGTCAGAGCAAACGCCACTGACAGCTCCCACGCTACAGAGTCGGAGATGGAGGGAGGGAATGAGAGAGAGGTGAGGCCGGAGAGGTGGGGGGTAAAAGGAAAAAAGGAGGATCGGCTGAATGAGCTGGAAAGCATACATTCATTTTCTTTTTAAAAATGTTTCCTGCAAATAATGGAGAAAGTGTGCAGGAGGAATAAATGCGGAGGGTGGGTGCAGGGTCACTGGAAGATGGAACAGGAAAAATTGGGGTGGGATTTGGGAAACTGAGCTACACGTGATGAAAGGAGCTCCTTCGTTCCCTGCCAGGATCCACATGGGCATTCTTCAAGCTCACCCAAGCAGAACATGGCTACATACATAGACACAGAGACACAGAGAGACACACACACAGACACACACCACCCACTACCATAAAATTCATCCCCCCACATCCTCTCCACCCCACCCCACCCCACTTTATCACACACCTGAAGGTCTGCCTGCTGCCCGATTACACAGCCTCTCCTCCGCTCGTCTGTCATCAAGCTCCTATGGTTTCAACAACCCTAAACCATACACACACACACGCAGGCACACACGCACACACACAGATGGGAACAGATGAAGAAGACACTCGTGGTAACACCCACACACACACTGAAAGTCAAACACATGCACAGTTAAACACTGCATGCCCCCTTGGTAGATCAGTGTGTCTCTGCCTGTAGATGCAGGTACTAGAGTGTAATTACTCCTCCATTCAGTTTATCTTTACATTTCATCATTGCTCATTACATACCATGTTTTATCATTTTGACACGAACATATTAAGTGAGCCACTAAGCTAAAAAATGTTTAACACTGCAAATAAAGCATGACCATGTAATGATATACTGTATGTGCAGAGTCAGTGCACCATACAACAGCAAATATGCAAATAACAAATACATGCATCCACACGCAATACAGGTGGAAGGAATGTTATTAGCAAAGATGGTGACCGGTGTGCACGCCAACTCCAGTAGAGCAAGGAGAGAGTGTCCGCTCATCAGGTAAAAGGGTCTGCCCGACCAAAAAAAGTGTGTTTTTTGCGATACTTGTGCTGAAACTGTACAGTAAAACCTATGGAAACCTACAGGATGTGTCCTGTGTTTTAATTTTCCTCCCAATCTTTTGTGTAAGGATAAAAGTATTCTCTTCCCATCAACACGTTCTATTAAAATCATCAACACAAGTCAAGATTTAGTTACAAGACTTCATTCCACAGCGCTATACTCAACATACAAAATGTTTTTTCAGTTAAACTGGAAGTCTGTACTTGCACTAGTAAGGTATCTCACTGCTCGAACCTGGAATGAATCTGCCATGTTGATGATTAAGATAAAGTTTCAGCTAATCTTATCTACTTTTTTTTGCATGCCTGCTTTTCAGCGGATTTGACTGTTTATTCATTTCCTCCCAGGAGCAGCTTAACAGTACAGTACAGATACGAAGAACAACAGAAGTCAAGGCCTTGTGTCCCACCCACATGTCCAATCTGTCCTTCCCAAACGAGCAGCGACAGACGATTTCCTGTGCCCCAGAATCCTTAACCTCTTATTCCCAGTCCGAAGGCTGGTGGGAGTCTTGGGGAGGGGTTAGACGTCCGGCATCTTTTCACACATCTTTGCAGACATAAAGAGAAAACAAACCTCAGGGTCGTTATCACTGAAATCTAAACCCCTCTGCTGATTTCATGTCTGTGGGCTGAGGCTGGGGGACGCAACGATGACCACCTGTTCCCTGTATTTCCTCATAGTCGCTTTTGTCATGGGCTTTACATTCTTTCAAACCATTACAGGCCCAGGGCGAAACTTAAGCTTTTGCCAATTTCTCCCTCTCTGCCCCATATATGAGAACCTATACAGTCTCCTTTCAAAGGCTGCTTATGTGTCTGTCTTCGTGTGAGGGAAATTAAAACAAAGAGAAAAGGGCTATCTTGTAGGTTTCTATAGGTCTTACAGTTTCAGCACGAGTATCACAAGACTTGCTGTTGCTGAATGATATTGGGGAGGAGTATTTTTTTTTTTATTCAAACAAAAGCATTGATTTACAGGGGGGCTCTCCTTTGTGCCAATCCATTGAAACAAACTGTGTCATGGAAGCATTTATTGAAGGACTTTGGGGATTTTAACAGGAGACAGTGAAAAGGGCTCCTCATACATACAGATTCCATCAACCAGCTATAAAAACTGAGGGGAGAGGAGTCTCATTTATGGGGTAACATGGTTACATTTTACTGCTCTGTGGCATTGAGGCAGAGGAGGCAGAGAGGACGCCTCTTTTGTTTGTTGCACGGCTGCAGCAGACAATGATCGAGGCGTGTGGAGCGCAAGAATGTCCTTACTGTAGACACTCTCGGAAGTCGGGTTCGAGTGTGCGTCTGTCTGTCGCTTTGTCCTTGTGTCAGTGTGTGTCCATTTTCATGACAGATAGGACTGTGGGAAAAGTGCCCTTACAAACGGTGCCCATTGTCTACCCTCCATTTATTTCATGGCGGTTCATTCCGCTGATAAGTGAGGGAGAGAACCGTAGATGAAACAAATTCAATCCAATGCAGCATTGTGACTCGCTTACATGAATCACTTCTGATTAGCCTCAAGCTGGCATGGCCGGGCCATCAATGAAAGTGCAAAATCACAGAGAGGCCTTGCAAAAATCAGGAATCTCTGTCTCATTAAAGACCAGTCACTTCTCTGCCTCACTACAGAGGTGTTCATAAACCACTGTCAGGCCTCACTGTCACTGTCGTCACATAGTCAGCCATAATGAGCTCTGACTATTATTAATACGGGGCACGAAGCACTCCCAGCAACATCCAAGGGCTTGCTATAAAATATGTTAATCAAATCGGGCCCCTGGGTGCCCCTCAAAGGAAGCTTTAACACAAATTGAATATCACTGATGGCTTTGGACGAGGGGTCGGCCTAGAAGGGGGGAGGCCCTAACCCTGTTAGTCACACGGGTCGGGGCTCAATGATGCTGCATATTTCCAGTCACTGTCAATTACCCTGATATCGTCTGTGGAGGGTCGCATGCAGCCAGCACTTCAGGGGGAAAGAAAGAGCGCTCAGCAACTGGTGGCTGGAACTGTGAAGCATGTGGGAAAACCAGAGTATGTGTATCCATGTGTGTGCATGTGAGAAAGAGAGAGATTTTGTGATCTTCAGAACAAATCGTCAGCCCCTGTCAGCCCAGGATGCCACACGCTAATCACGCTAATGCCTATTGGCCGAGTCGAGGAGGAAGTGTACATGCCAGCTTTAGATTAGTGGATCATGTATATTATCCGATTCTGCAAAGCTATGACCACCAGCTCTACCACTCAGAGTTCACAGAGATACAGTAATTATGATGTAGGATGTTCTAAAGGTTTCAACTTGGACAATATGTCTATTCTAAGAAAGAAAGCAGCGGACCACACGGGACCAATTAAGCATGGGACAAATGAAGATGTAAAAAGAGATGCGATGTGCAGTTAAGCACCTCTTCCTGGTAGTAACGAAGCAGCTCTGAGGCTTTGAAAGGAGCAGAACCCCCATCAGCTGACAACATAACCTAAATATAGCACTGTTGAAAATATTAGAAGAGTCTTTCATACAGTCAGTCAGTTCAGATGAAGGGTAGAGCTTCTGTCAGTACATTTTCCTGTTGCATGATGGAAATATCACTCATGAGAAAACAAATGACCACAAGTTCGACAGCAATCTCAGAAAATGTAAACTTTTGAACTTCTGATTTAGGTCATGTCACTACTGCGGAAAAGATGTGTAAGATGGAACAAAAACAGAAACAGTTATGAAGAATCATCCAATATCTTGCTCCTTTCTGGCTTTATGGTTGTTTTATCACAGAACAGCTAAGGTGATAGTCAACCCAAGATCTTAACTTTTGGGTATGAAACATTCTTGAATGGTGGCTGTGAAAACTTTTAAAAAATGCTTGTGACATGGATGGAAAAATGATTTTAGGTCAGGAAAAATTAATTGGCTCGTCCTGCTTTCATCCAGACTTTGTGGTCAGTATGTTTCACACACTCAGATTTTCACCATGTATGAGCGAATATATAGTTTGCTATGTGGTCTTTGGCTGCGATTTGTATTTTGAAAAAACAATCACTGGAGTTTGACTGTTTAAGGATGCAAATGGACTGTGGAGAAATGTATTATGCTGATTTGAGGAGTTTCTATAGTTGTGTTCATGCAGTGTTGTTTAATGTTCAGTGAAAATTATTTCTGTTATCTACAGCATGGTTAATGTTAGTGGAAGATGGCGTTTATGGGAAAAAAAGTATAGTTAAAATGTGGTTAAAGTTGTTGTAAAACAAGGTGTGAAATACTTGGGAGAGATTATGGTTTACAGTTAAACACAGCCACCATTAACTGATGTGATGTGACATGAAGGGCACACTACATCCTGCGCTGGCACTGAACAGTGGCAGACGGGCCTCTCTATAATGTAAAGTTGCCATGCTGTCATCTTTTTCATTCAGTGACTTATCTTTGCTCTTAAGGATAAGAAGCTGCTGCTTCCCAGCTGCTGCAACTGAGGAAAACAAACAGAACCAAATTCTTTATTTGACCACACAACACAATACCATTAGAAGCATGCTACTTATTCTTCTGACACCTTAGTTCCTCTGCCCACTCTAGGTGGCTACTTTACAGCTTCTGGGATAATCACATTGGACCCATTTCCCAGAGAAACGGCAGTTTGGAGGTCCATGACAAGCTTGCCATGCCCGAACCCAACACACACAGACACACACGCAGGCATTTGTCTCCTTCATGATGCAAACCGGAGCTGAGATAACAGGGTCTGGTGGGAGTGTTTGAGTATATACTCCACAAAGGTGAAGTTACACAGACTGATGAAGTGGGAGGCATAGAAAACATACAAACACACATGCTTAGAAAAACACAATCAGTCTAGTGTAAACCCACACTTGGGCTTTGTCAACGTGTTTGGAGGGCAGACAGACAAGCAAAGACACACAAACACACTCACCATCTCACACTCTAAGTGACATGGACAAACTCCTTATTGTGCACACCCTCAGACAATTACACACACAGCTTGCTTTGTGTCTACAGCGTCTTGTGGTCGTATCTCTGCGGCCAGCTCCTCTGTGGCTCCAAAAAGGGAAAGAGGATTAACTGCTGGTCCACGTTACAGTTTAGGCCGCTTTTGCGGGGACGGAGCAGAGGGAGGTGGGATAATGCCATTTCATGTCTCTGAGCAGTGACATGATGCAATGTATCTCAGCGGTGAAATACTTAAATGCAGGCGGAACAAACGGCCACCAAACTGAAGCTTAAAACCAACCAAGAAAAACAAAGAGAAAACAGGACCAGTGAGTGGAGCATCTCTAAGAAGAGTATGTTGCATTACAGCCAAGACAGTTGTGTGGTCAGAGGTCAAAGGGTGAACTTCTGATGAGTTATGCTGAAGATGACCACAACATTGACCTTTTTCCGATCTCCCCCTTTTCAATATGTAATAAATGCCTCCAAAGAGACACTGTCTTTGTTTAGTCTGTGGGTGTGGAGGCATTTTATTCCCATGTTAAAGAACTCGCCTTGGCTTCTTGAGAATCATTGATTCTAGAGTGGAAAAACTTTCACATTGTTTTTATAAGGTCAGAAATGAATGCAATCTTGAAATCTAGAAATAATAGAGAAATCTAGAAATAAACAATTTTATTCACAGAAAAAGTTGGCTTTTTAAAATTCCTCACACTTTGCATGTGTGGACAACTGCAGCAGCTAATTATATGAAAAGATGTGAATCAAGTGTGTTAAATGGTCAACTGACTAAAACTAGTTTAGATTAGTCAACTGAAAATTTATTGGCAACAATTTTGAAAGTCAATTCATAATTTCAGACATTTCTTCAAGCAAAAATGCCAAAAACTTGTTGGTTGCAACTACTAGGACATGAGGATTTGTTGCATTTACATATTTATTTGACTTTATTCAGAAATAATGTCACATAATGTGCATGTTGAGTCGAGTGATCTGTGATATACACTACTCACAAAAAGTTAGGGATATTCGGCTTGCAGGTGAAATTTCAGGATGAACCTAAAATGCATTCTAAACTTTCCAGGTGAACATGTGACCTTCTCTAAACTTTTGAATGCACATGTCCAACTGTTCAGTGTTTCAGTACTTTTTGCACAAGTTGCTGTTCTCTAACAAGAAGCTTAACAGCAAAATTCACAACAGGTTTGATCCATGAATCGACCAATACATTTCCTGCTTCAGTTAGAATTGGTATTTAAACAGTCCTCCTCATCATGCTGTTCACATTCTGACATCATGAGACCAAGACGACACCTAACTATTGATCAGCAGCACCTCGCCATTGCGAGGCTTCAAACAGGAAGTCCTCAGACGGAGGTGTTCACTGAGCTTAGAGGGTCACAGGGTGTCATCAGGAGGTTGTAACAGTGATACAGAGAGACTGGAAGAGTCACAGAAAGGAGAGGAGTGGACGTCCTTTGGCCACATCCCAATTTATTGAGACACTGAAAATGTTTTGTTGTGGTATACCCACCACTGTTGTTAGCTTTTCTTTCAATAAATTGTTTAAGATGAATAAAATGACCATTGCATGCTTCTACTTAAATGCCCTACTTTCATGATATAATATCACTGTAGCATTCACTTTTGACATTTTCCATATATTTCACCTAAAAGTCGAATATCCCTAACTTTTTGTGAGTAGTGTATATTATGCTCACACTCAATTAAATCCGTGCAATGCAAAAAGCAAAAGCACATGGAAATGATGATTACAATGTCAAAAAAAAGTACGTATGAAAACACAACAGACTGTACTACAAACAGTCCTAAAGGCTGCACACATCCAAATCACGTCATAGCTTCTCCAATGGATTTCTCATTTGTGGAGACATTTCTCCTTTCAGAGCACATTACCATCATTTCCCATGCTGAAGTGTGAGCCATTAAATCAAAGAACACAAACAAAACTGTTTGCACAGTAGAGACTTAATCCATCAGTTTCTGTGCAGACACCTCCCTCCTCTCTATCCCATGCTCCCGTGTGTGTGTGGCCTTGACGTTAACATTACATCATTAACACTATCATCATGACTTTACAATAACAACAGCCAGTGTGTTGATTTACTGACATCAAACTTGCTGACTCCATCCAAGCTCATTCAGAGTGAAAAAGAGCTGGACATCCGGACCCGTTTGATGTATTCAAGGGTCAAAAAATCTGGTTTCTCTTTCCCTTCATCTCAGAGGGGCCCAAGCCTCCACTGAGGGGCTGTTAAAGGCAGGAAAATAAAACCAGCCACGCGAGGGCAGAGCTCGTAGATCATACAGCCAAACAGCGTGTAAGTTGAGTGTGTTTCACTCTCCTGCTGCACTTCACAAGTCTCCCCGGGCCACGTTAATTGATCTCAGCTTCACTTGCATGTGCAAAAAGACACAAAAACCCCACACACGAAAACAGATGAAGTGTGGAAGTAGTTGTTAAGGTGCAAGCCTGCTCACGAATACCCTAAGACATACATATTGTAGATGAACTTAGAACAGGTACTTACTGTAACATCCTTCTTTCACACACACAGATACACACACATAGAGCAGCACAAAGTATAACCTGTGTAAATCATCTTAACATCCTGCCGTATGAAAACACACACGGGAACATAACCCAGATTCAGACTGCTGAGTGTTATGTAGTGTTAGCACGAGAGAAGAGAGAGAAGAGCATGAGAGACGCTCCGACCTTCTTGCGAAGACAAAAAAGTTGGTTTGGTCACTGCACTATCACAGAAAAAGTGAAGGAAGTATGAACTATTCCTTTGTAGAGTGAGAAAATGATCTTGTTTCTTGTGCTAAATAATGCATTTAAAACCCCAATTACCTGAAGACAACCTAAATAACCTAAAAAAAAAACACTTAAATAAGATAAAAGATTAAAAAAAAGGACTGTTTCTCTTGAAAAGTTGACATGTTGGAGATTGGACGCTATGGTTTTCCCAGGACAGTGATGTCATGCTGTCATGGGATAGACATCTTCATATCACTTACTACAGCAAAAGCTACTTGACCACCATAATTAGATATGCAGATTTCAAAGTTTGCGGTTTGGAAATGCACAAAATGTATCTTTTAAGAGTTTATTCATTCATTTAATCTCGGACTCTCACAGTTGCCTTCACAGACACATGTTGCAATACATACGGTAAGTATAAAATATATATTTGCAGAACGCTGAAGAGCCAGTCAATATGAAAGCGCATGTTGAAACAATATGGAAAAATAGGAAACCTTGCTGAATTAGCTGAGCTTACCTCACTAATGTTTAGAGCACACACTGAACTTCAAATTATTGCTGTTATCGTTTATTATAATCTTTCCTTTTTGAATAGGATTTTCTGTTTTTTTCTGGGAACAAATATTGGGGGCCCTGACCCTGAGGTTACAAAACTTGGCTGTGAAAGATGAAAGCCAGAGGCTCAGAAGTGCTTCATGAAGATCCTCTTTGTGCCATATCAAAACCAACCAAACTGTCACCGTTGGCAGTTGTTTGGACGTTTGTGCGGTGGGAACTTGTTTGTCTGGTCTATTTGTTTGTTGTGATGGTCTCTAAAGGGGGAAACCCTCCCACTCAATCGGCGTTGGGATCCAGAGTAGATGGAGGACAGGTCATACAAAGGCGCAGTGTGATGGGGTCATCACTGTCACAGCCCAGTCTTGGGAGATGTGCCAACTTTGTAACTGACGGCTTCATATGGTTGCCATGTACTGCTCTCCTTAAGTCGCCATGACATGAGACGATCCACCAAAACCCCTCAACAACATGTTTACGAATCAAAAGTGTGAGGATAGGCTATAGGGATAAAAAAGACTGCTTCTAAAGACTGGAGACCATAAAAGAAACAAGCATCCAGCATCACAGGACCACCTTTGCTAGAGTTCTTGTTTTTGAGAGTGTGTGAGAGGCTGGGCTGGTGAGAAACACTGTGGATTTACATAGTAGTCTGCAACTTCAAACGAGGTGGCTGACATTTGAATGGGCTGGTGGTGGGAGCCTCTGGTGGGGTTTTTGTTGCCATGCAGGGTGAGCCAAGGAAAGTGGGCACGCACACTGCTGGGATTTGTGTGTAGACAGCTTGTCCTGTTTACTGGGCCCACAGGTTACCATAGGAGCCCCGCGTGAACTGAGTGTGAGAGAGAAAGATAGGGAGACTGGGAGATGAAAGCATGAGGGGGGTAGACCATGTAGAGTTACATGAGCACTGAGTCACTGGGTACGTCACTGAGGACAGAGCAACTCTGGTGAGTAATACACTAATAATAGGGGAGTGGAGATCAGGTCTAGGAGACCTGGATGCCCTTTCGCAAGTACACGTAATTTCAAGCTCCCTGACTCCGTTCATGACTACAGTAGCTCTTATGGATATGTGACAAATGTGAGCCAAGTAGTACATTGCTGTTTATTAGCTTCATACGAACAAACAAGTATATATTTTAGCATCAGGAGCCACATCCATCATCCATGTGAAAGGTGAACAGAGCTGTGAAATTCTGCTTTACTCGATTCAACTAACTTATAGTTTCTGGTACTAGTGCTGGACTCTAATCTACAGCTGCAACCCTATACATGAACATAATGATAAAACACTATGTTTACATAGAGTATTGTCTGTTGTTTTACACTACTTCTTTGACATGAAACTGAAGTCCTATTTCAATATGTCCCACATGTGAATGTGTGAGAATGGTTAGTGTCCCCCTGATGAGCGGGTTGGCACCTTGCACGGCAGCCTCTGTCATCAGTGTATGAATGGTATGGGAATGGGTAAATGTGAATGTAGCGTTACAGCACTTTGAGTGGTCAAAAAGACTAGAAAGGTGTTACAAAAGTACAGTCCAGTTACCATTTACTCGCAACTCATCTCCAAATCAAGGCCGTAATAGTGATGAGGGTCCGAAGTAGACCAAGTTTCTTTATTTCAGGGGGTCACAAGCCAAACAGGTTGTGAGCCACTGGCCTGCATAAGCTGAACCAATAGATAACCTGGTTATTTGTTACACTTGGCAAATAAAATGGCTGTTCTTCACTCTGAAATTAGTTGATCTGAACATGTCACATTGGTGCAGGACCATGATTTAAAAAGATCCTAAAATACGCCTGGACAGCTGTGGCTAAACTTCTGACTACGTCCAACCATAACAGTGTCAACCTCATGAGGAATAAATGTTAGTTCAGCACACAGGGAACCAAAGGGAAAAACCCTTTGCTCCTGACAAGGAACACCTGTCTGAGTGAGTGCACACTGTGGAATGAGTGTAAGCCTCTGGGACAGAGGGAGGGAAGCATGTGAGTGAGTGTCTGCATGTGTCTGTGTACAAAATCTACACAAATACCCAGACAGGGTAATACATGAATCTAATGTAAACTTAAATTACAGATCTAACTTTCCTTTGTATTGTGCGCTTGGGTCAGGATTCAGACTGCGTACACACACTGATCCACTTCCGCCCACACAGATCCAACACTTCTCTTTCCCCTCCCACAGCTTTCCCTTTCCCCGCCTGGCTGCTCTGCTGCCTGGCTGACGAGCCGCACTGCCTGGCTCGGTGGCGGTTGCCCTGTCTATCAGTCTATTTCCAGGCTCAGGGCCCAGCGCCGAGGCAGGCAGTCAGTCAGTCAGGCGGTGTGGTGGAGGGCAGAGGGGTTGATGCGTGTGTCAGAGAGGCGCTCTCCCACATTCCCCCGGCGGCTGGCAGCAGGCCGGGCCTGCGGAGGGGGGTTCGCCTCTTTCTCACGACCTCTCAGGTTCCTGCGCTCATCTGGGAGCTATTCATTTCCTGCCAGAAAACAGCCTTCCCCTGCAACTGCAGGAGGAGGGGGGGAGGGTGAGGGGGGGGTGCAAGGGGATGGGAGGGCGAGGAGGGGAGGGAGGGAGGGAGAGGAGTTTGGCTTCAAAATGAGTCCAGGGCTTGGTACAGCAAGCCCTGGGCTTAAATCATAAAGCTCTCGCTTGTCTGGGCTGCAATCAAAGACAGCCCCAGTGACGGGCCGAGAGAGAGAGAGAGAGAAGAACCATGAGAGAGAGAGAGAGAGAGAGAGAACAGACCATATGGTAGCACTTAGGGAGCCAAGGAGGAAGCAGAGGGGCTTTTTTTCCCTCCTTTCTCTCTCTGCATGCACGCGGACTGTGGGAAAAGTTAATGGACACGCATGGCAGCTAACCCCCCGGTCGTGTTGTGACATGTGTGCGGTCACTCCGGCAGCTCGGCCACTGCACTGGGTAATTGGAGAGGCTCGTAAAGCTGTTCTCCAGAGGGGAAGAGACCACTGAAGATGTTGGTGGGTGTGGGGGGGGGAGAGCGAAAAGGAGGAAAAGGGGGAAAGGCTGTGAGGTGGGGTGGGAGGGCTCAGCAGCTGGGTGTTGTCCGGGTCACACCACGTGCCTCCCAGACGTCCCACGTCCAGCTGTGGCCCCGGGGCTCAGGGCAGGAAGCTCGACACTGGTCCGAGCACAGCTGGAATGCTGTGGGAACGTTTTGTGTATGTGTGTGTGACTGTGTGCATTTGTGTGGACAAGCTCTGGCTCACAGGAGGCCGACTGTTAACCCGTGTGGTAGGCCTTTCCTTGAACCCCCCCTCTCCCCACACACACACACACACACACATTTAACTCCACACTAACTCACCCATTGTGCCCTTTGGCCAGGCATGTCCTCACCCAACATCCTCCACAAACACACACACAAGACGTATGCACGCACAGGCATGAGCACACACATGGCTTCAATCAAACAGGGATGCATGGCCCCCTGTAAAAAGGTGTGATGGAAATTCAAAATGATGGCACTTATCCACACTTTGTGCCTCTTAGCGCACTGATAATTGCAAACACCTGCACCCCCTCCTCACACACACCCCCTTCAAAGAAGGGCCACACTCGGATAGCTGGAGGGGGCACACACACCTGGACAGAGCAGAGCGCTACCACATGGCTCTGTGGCGAGGTGTTTAACGCGTCCCTTTGCTGTCAACCCTCTCCCTCCCCCCCGGCATCAAGGAGCTCCCTAAACTCTGATTGAAGACACAGCCTGAGGCTCCTCTCTGCTCCACACTGCCAGGAGATTAATGCCATGTTAAACAGGGGAAATCCTAACTTCAGCCTTTTTAGCTCGATCACTTCAAATTTCTGTTCGATCTCTCGTTGAGTGGAAAGGCCACTGCATCATTTACACTGACAAGAGAAGCCATTTACATTCATGTCATGATAAAATAAGCTCAAGTGACATTTGTTTTGATCAAATCCTGCAATGGCTGATAAGCTATTTCACAACCCGAAGCCCCTCCAAGAAAATGCTCCTGTGAATTGACTTATAGAATAAATATTTCCTATTTCCAAAACCAACTCTCAAACTAGACAGAAGAAGTTGCACATCCACAGCAGCCATCCACAGCTCCACTCATTGATCCAACAAAAACCAATCAGGTTGCAATAAACTTCTGCGCTGCTAGATGGCGTAAGTGACCTCTGTAAGGCTCCAAAGTTTCCACCAGGAAAGGTGACACTGCTGGACTGTCAGCTTAAGAAACAGCACTAGATAGTCTTGCTCCTGTGTCTGATTATTTACAGAGCCACTGTCTCCTGTCTGATTCACTTATTTAGATAATAGAATTAGAATTAGCCGACAATTTGCTGCCAGTCTGACCCAGAGTGACTTACTGTGAGTGAACTTGTGCAGTGTTTTTACTCTTAATAACTTGCACTCATTTTTGCAGAGATTGGCCCGTAAACATAACTGGTTAGAGGACAGTCCCTCCACCTGGCAATGCTTTCTTTATATTTTCACAAAGTTGTATTACTCATGCTCACAAAGTATGCGCTTTTAACCACTTTCTATCAATTTCTGTACTGTTGCATTCAAAACAAAGTTTTAAAAACACTTGTTGGTTTCACGTGCAACTATCATCCTCAGTTAAAAGGTCATTTTCACATAACAGGATAACAGAATTGAAAATGCTTCTGGCGTGTTGTTGTTTTTCCTCTACAGGCACTGACAAGTATCAAATAAACTACACTACAAGGCGGATATTCCTAATATTTAAAGTTTTAGGCGGTGAGAGGGTCAAGCTTGGTTTTTTATCAACAAACAACTCAGGCACAAGAGCACGCTTTGTTTTTTTTTCATATCTTTACAAATTTATTTGTCTTCCAAAACGAAGAACATCATAAGAGCATTGAACATATCTTTGGCATCACACAGTAAAAAAAAGACAACTCAAATATATAAAAAAAAAATGCAGTGAACGGACTTCCACAATACAGATCTCATTTCAATATGAACTTTACTCCCTTGTTAGCTGTACAAATATAGTGCATACTCTTTCCATTTTACAAGAAAAAAAATAACAAATTCAAAGCAACTTTCTAACATTGAACAAAGAGAGAACTATTAAGTGTCATTTAAGAGTCTTTATGGTCCTTCTCTCCTTTTCACCAGGGTCGCCACACTGAGTCCGTGTTGCCTGACGGGGCTCCGGGGGAAACCGCAGCCGGTACGGGGACCGGCGTGCTGACGTTATTGGCGTACACGGGGATGACGGGGCCGTTTGGCGCAAACGCCGCATTGGGTATGAGGAATGCAAACTGTCCGTCTGTGGCAGGCACGATCTGGAAACCACCGTACACTTTGGTGGCGTCTGAAGGTAAACTAGCCGGCGATGAGCCTCCTTTACAGGACACCGCGTTCATGGGCAGGACCTGCGGGGAAGAGTTGGGGATCTGCACCATGGACTGGCCGAAGGAGGGGTGCGTCGCTCCGGCGGTGGACGGGAGCTGGTGCTGGTGCTGGTGCTGATGCTGGCTGGGGTAGTTCATGGCGTTGATCTGGGTCATGCAGTTGGCCAAGTGGCCGAGGAGCCGCGTCCTGACCTCGGTGTTGACACCCTCGCAGGTGGACAGGAACCGGGTGACTTCATTCATGCACTCGCTGAAACCGGCACGATATTTTCCCAAGACAGTGGGGTCGGTGTTCAGGGCAGCTGCAGAGAAGACAGGCGTGTATATTTAAGCTAGGGTATTCATATGACTTATTTTATCTGTAAATGAAGTAAAAATCTGTCAAATTTAGGCGGGAGGTGCTGAAGCAGGATCGTTAGACCGGCTCAGACGTGCTCTAAAACGCACAGTCATAATGAGACAGATTAGCCTGGGAAATGCGCCTTACCGGTCATTTGAGCCCTCTGGAGGTTCCGGAGATGCTTCACAGTCATCTCCAGGATGTCCGCCTTCTCCAGTTTAGAGTGTCTGGAGCTCTGAGGGGACGGAAAACACACATGGTTAGGATTACGCGCTCACTTTCTCACCGTTTGACAGAGGCAATTTGGAAATCTATTAATAAACGGGGACGTTAAAGTGAGCACTTACATCCTTTTTGAGCGCATCCAGGATGAGCGTTTTCAGCTGCCCCAAGCTCTCGTTGATTCTGGCTCTTCTTCTCTTTTCCATAATTGGCTTGGATGACTAAAGATAAGAGCAGAATGACATTCACTGTTACATTTCTTTCCATCTTGTTTCGTGCGCAAAAGTGAAATTCCTCGCTTTGGATGGAAGAGCTTGTGCAAAATTGTCCCAAAAAAAAAAAAAAAGAAGGCTTTTTGTATTCAGGTGACACTGACGGTGAAATGTTTTTCAATGCATGCTTTATACCAACCTTTCTGTGCTCAGAGGCTGTCTTGGGTTTATCGGGAGTTGTGTTCATGCTCGCCGGGGTTGCAGCAACCGGAGAGGAGGAGGTTTTTTCCATCATATCGGCAGGCATCTTTTTTTATCGGAAATATCCCACAAAACCACAGTAAATTACGATCCACTGTTGCAGGAAGAAAGGACGATGAATATTGTCAGCTCGCGATATTCACAAGTCCCCTCTCCCTCAAAAAAAAAAAAAATCCTGAGATATGTATCAAGTTAGAATCCGTCAGAGCGATGCGCAGCGGCAGCAGTGGCTGTCAGGAGCAGATGCAGCGTCTCTCTGTTGGACTCTCCGCGTGTGGCTTGTATTTATATCTCGCACTGCACGCGAACGGCTCGTGTGAAACTTCCCAAACTTTCTTTCCCACAGTAACTTTCCACCAATCAGGGCGAGGGACACGCGGCCCAAGGGAGGACGGCTCGTGGTCGGCGCCCTCCCATTGGTTGTTTGGCCGCTTGAGCTGGCGGCCAATGGCGCGAGGCCCGGGTTCAGGGCACAGCCGGGGAAACTGCCTTCAGTCTTCAATCATCGTACCGTTTACATATTAACAGTGGAGCCACTGACTGGGCACCGCCACCAGGAGCAGGCAGGGGGACTTTTTTTTTTCTTTCTTTTCTCTTTTTTTATCAACCAGACAA
This sequence comes from Pempheris klunzingeri, assembly GCF_042242105.1. Classification (NCBI taxonomy): domain Eukaryota; kingdom Metazoa; phylum Chordata; class Actinopteri; order Acropomatiformes; family Pempheridae; genus Pempheris; species Pempheris klunzingeri. The sequence continues at coordinate 16,966,836 of NC_092017.1, read as the reverse complement.
GAGATAAAAGCAGAAAATAAGATAAAAGAATTATTCTAGAAAATAAAAAAAGGACTACAAATCTACATACAGACCCAGCGCCAATATATCAACAACAACAACAATAATAATAATAATAATAATAATTATAATAATAATAACATAAATATCAGCAACACCCACAATCAACTTTTATTCAGCCTTGAGCAGATTATCTTGGCATGTTGCCATAAAAATTACCTTCCCACTCTTTGTAGGATAGAGGTTGTGCAAAATGTAGGTGTCTTGAATGAATTGGGAAGTGTTTGCAGAGAGAGAAAGAGGAAAGTAAAACTCTGATACCGTTTAAAAACCACTAATAGGAAGTGGTAGGCTATCAGAGTTTCAGTTGTGTGCCCGATGGAGGCACAGGAAGGAGCAGTTTTGTTTTCTACCGAAGTTCACAGAAGATAGCTGCTGTTATTCTAATGACAGCAACAACTTCAGATCACTCAAAGCCACAGGAGGAGACCAACTCAAATCCTCCTTAGACGCAACCATTATATTCCTGAGGTAACTTTAATTCAGCCTGCCCTCAGAGGGGGAAATAAAATTAAACGCGCACACTCCATTTCCATGTTATTCACCGCTGTAGTTCCCAACTCTGTGGTACAAATTTTGGCATTTAATCATGTGCCGGTGTTGTGAATGTGGAGCACGTGCCAGGATGTTTTATGAGCGCGGTGGTTGGAGGTTTGGCCGCCGGGCTGCCGGGGGGCCGCCGGGCCAGGGAGGAGGCTGGAGGGGTGAGGGGAGGGTGTGTGGCGGCGGCGGCGGTGGTTTACATTAGAGGGGAAGGTAAATAGCAGCTGCTGTTTTAAAAGCCTGGGAAAACCACGCCTACAGAGAAAGCTGGATCGGGCTCCCTTATCGGAATGTGAGCCAGAGCAGAGATATTTCTGAGCCCGGAGAGCTCACACGATCAGACCGATGCCTCCTCCTCCTCCTCCTTCTCCCCGCACAGGGTCGCCCCACAGTGTTCAAGGCTTTTTTAGATTTCAGGTCATAATTTCATTTCCTTATCTTTATTGCAGTTGGAGAGACTTAAGAGCAGACGCGCAGTAAAGAGAGGAAGAAACGGGGCCCGTAATTGCGTCTTTCTAAGTTTACTGACGGACAGCAGCACTGCGTGTTTCAGGCTCAGCGACTGTGCTCCAAGTTTATAGGAACCTGCGCTGTTCGCCACACATTGCAGCGAGCCTGGGGGTCTCGTGGGTATTTAAGAGCGTGAAGAGTCCTTGAGGTAATAATGGCATGTCTTCCTCTGTTGCCAATCGTGTCTTCTATGACCCAACAGAGCGATCGTTTCAGAAAAGCCGAACAGTGACTCCACATAAAAAAATAAAAAAAAAGACTCAACTCCACTGATTCCAACTCTGTCATCAACTACTTCTGTTTAACCCCGATGTTGTGAGTTTAAGAGGAAAAACAGAAAAAGCTCCTTTGCTCCTGGTGGAAGCAATCCAACTACTTTCTACTTCCTAACAATGTTAAGAAAACAAGAACACGAGCCACGCGCAAAAAGAAGCTTTAACTGAGGAAAATCGTGAAAATCAGACTACACATATTCAGTAAAAACGCCCAGTACTTTATTCTGGGAGCACACGGAGCTCAAAGCATGGCTCGCCGCTGAGCTCGCACACCTCCAGCTGCTGCTGCTGCAGAGACCGCGACACGTGGCGAGCAGGCGACCAGGGGAAGGCGCTCCTCTCGCCGGCTTGCCGCCTGGATCTGCGGGGCGTCGCCGGCGGCTGGCCGCAAGATCGTGAATTTTGATAGACAACGCGGAGCTGCGCAGGGCTCCTCAGCCCTGAGAGGCGCAGAGCTGGTCTTAGGTTCTCTCTAAGCCTGCACAGTAAATCATCATGTCTGAAAACTATGTGACATCACCGCCAGCAGTTTGCAGGCGAGATGAGTGATGTTATCAGATGGCTAAATCATCCATTTCTGCTTTTTTTTTTTACGCCACTAAAAACACGTTATTCTCATGTGGCCACTTTGTTTGAAGCTATCGTTGATTTCATAAAGCCCAGATTTCAGTCTAAAGAGACCGAAGAAGAAATCGTGTTGAAGGGCTGTTTAAAATGAGGTCTGGACTCCACCAGCTATAATGTCAGAATGAGTAACTGGCATGTGGAGACATCAGTGAAACCACACACGTGTCTTGTGTGTAATCGCAAACTTTGCTTTTGGCAGGAGGCAGGCTGGTCTGTACATGCGTCTGAGCCAGCTATAATCCTAAATATCCTTCATGCGCAACAATGCTGCCTCTGTCAAACACATCACCAACATGTCTCATTGTTGTGAGCTGCACACCTGAGTCATTTTCCCCGCACAATGGCACTGACAGGGTTCCAAAACAAACGTATTGATGTGCAGCAGACAGAGTGTAGGTTTTGAAACACTCTCCGCCTGAACGACTTTCTCACGCTCATGTTGCAAGAGGTCTCCGGCGGCGAGCTGTGACACAGAGCCCGGGCTCTGTCGGTCCCTCCCTTTTCCCTGCGAGTTGAACATCTTATTGGGCGCACCTGGCTGCCGTCGGTCCCCGGAGTGTTACCTGTTGCTATGTCTCAACTCCTCTATCACAAGAAATCTGTGGGAAACAGGCTGACTAACAGCGAACAGGCTCTCTGTTGTAAAAGCTTTTGATCACATGATGTTTAGAGATACTTTGCTGATGAAAAGCCTCTGACAATGGTCTGGCCAGTGGACAGGAAAAACAAACAAGTATGATTATTTTACAATTATTATTTGGGACACCCCGCCCTCACTCTTTAAATTCTCACACTCTTTTTACCTGTGACCCCCCCCCTCCGTCCCTGCACCAACCCTCATCCCTCTTGATCTTATCCGCTCTCCATTTTTTATCTTTTTTTTTTTTTTTATTGCCCCTCCTTACCTTCCTCCCCCCTTTTATCTCCCTCTTCCTCTTTTCTCATTCCACCGCTCCCAGTCTTTCCCAGGACTCATATCTTTATTGAGCCCTCTCGACCATGGACCTCCGCACACTGCAATAATGCAGCAATAATGCAATTAGGCAGGGAGATTGTGGGGCTAAAGTGTGTGTGAAAGTGTGAGATACCGTTCCCACAAAACGATCTGGCCTGCTGTCACCCGCTGCTTATGCCTTAATGTGTTAGCCATTGGCGAACAGTGCCTCTGCCAATGGGCGGTCCTGGTGCCACAAGGGTGACATGGTTGTGTGTGTGTGTGTGTGTGTTCAGAGTGGTTGAAGGAGGTGGAGTTGAAGCTTAAATGCCTATGTTGGCATTTAAGCTTCATTACTGGCTGGCAAGAAGAGTGGGAAGTAAGCAGGCAGTCAGACAGGCTGTATCAAGGCCAGCCTTGAGGTGTCATGTGGCTCCCGCTGCCAAACTGAGGGTGGCACTGTGTTGACGCAGGCTGTGTTCCCAAGAGGCTGCCACACAGTGGTTGGCTGACTTGATTTATCCAACAGTTCACACTGTGATTAGCATGGTCAACAAGTCACCAGAAATCCTTTCATTTCCTACAGAGCTGTGTGACCAATGTGTGCACAGTCACTGCTTGTCAACAGCCCATGAACTTTGCAGCTCTGCTTGGGAAGTGCAAACTAGGTAAGAAGCTCATTACAAACAGTCAAAGGCTCCCAGTTCTCTACAACTTTAACTTGGGAGACTTGCAGGAGTGAAGATGCTGGTGAATGGGTAAATGCTTGGGGAATGATCACGATAGCAGGTGTTGAAATACAGACGACAACATTGGCTGAGGAAGACTGTATGGTGTGATCGATAGCTCTGGAAAATGCAAGTAAATGGACCTGGGCTAACATTTTACGATTAGCAATTTTGTGTAGCGGTTTTATGCTGCTCTAGTACACTGTATCAGTCAGTTTCTGTCCTATCGTCACGTACACAGGGACGCACATGCACAAAACCACAGGTGTGACATGATACATATTTCTGCTGATTGCTGTGGGCAATAACTGCTGCTGGTGATGATGGAAATGATGGAAAATGAGCAAAATCAAACAATATTTGTTTGCAGTGAACTATATAGAGTACACATTTGCCATGCATGATGAAATCTTTGCATGAACCATCAGTCCCTTAAATGTTTAAATTGATAGGTCTTTCTGATAAATTGGCAAAATACATCTGCCTACATTTGCCTGTGAAAAACAATAAACTCTTATCTTATCTGCAAGAAACCACTCTATGGCTGCGTTTGGACGCTCTAGCACCACCCACAATCAGTCAGAATAGAGTGACCCATCACACAAGTGGCTCACAGTGTGAGCGCAGGGTTACAGCAAGCAGAAGGTTGTGTGAAAGCGATAAGCTCTGACAACTTACAGAAAGCGCTGAATGATAGCAGAGCCGGTCGTTACCGATTTTGGAGTGTGCGAGAGAGGAGAGGGGGAGTAAGTGCAGCAGCGAGCTAGAGTGTTTGTGTGTGTGTGTGTGTGTGTGTGTGTGTGTGTGTGTGTGTGTGTGCACGCACACATCACCCCAGCGTGGCTTGAATGTGTGTTATTAGTGGGAGTGGAGTAGGACCTGTGCTCAGCTGCTGTTAGCGAGGCCAGCCAAGGCTTGGAGAGCAGGATCAAAGCAGGGACAAAGAGAGAGAAGGAGAACTGACAGATCCTCCAAGCAGAGAAAACAGAAGGAGGAGAGAGGAGAGGAGATGAGGGGGTTTGGAGGCTCTCCAGATACAGCCGCACACATCGCTTACCTCCCCTAACACACACACACACACAAACTGAGGTGCCTGGAGCAGCCTGGGAGCAAGGAAAACAATAAGTACAGTGAATGTACTCATGCTTTCTTTTTCTCACACAACACATGCACACAGAGAAAGATCAGCATGGGTCACTGTAAGCCTCGCAGACACAGGCACTGGGGTCCGTTTTGGCTGGCTAAAACAGAGAGAGAAATGTTTTAAGGCCTCAGTGCTGGGCTGTAGACCGGAGCCTCCCCAGGCGGCTGCCACTGCCTCCCTCCGCCTCTCTCCACTTCAGAGACCAAGACGCTCGCACTTCCTTTAGGGGTCTCTCTCTCTACTGCTCCATCTCCTTCTTGCTAAACCCTCTCCACCATCACCACCACCCCTAGCTTCCACCGTCCGCGTCACTCCTCCTTCTCTCTCTCCTCCTTCCCTCCATCCGACCCTCTCTTTTTCTCTGATGCCTCCTGGAGCAGACCAGCTCTATTTGCATGTGTGGGGGAGGCGGTGCAGCGCTGAAGGTCAGAGGTCACGGTGAGTCAAACCCAGCAGCGGTGGAGAGGAAGCGGTTGGGGAGAGGACCAGCGTGTTGGCCTGGGTCTCTGGTTAGCATGCCTGAGGCTGGAGCAAACTGGGAATACGGCTGCCTCTGCTGCTGGTAGTGGTGCGGGTGGGGGTGAGGGCCACTCATGCAAATGCGGTGTAACCACCATTAACTGGATGCTCCGACTGAAGACATATTTGTTTACAGAGCTCAAACTGTCAAAGTACAGGAAAGATAAAAGATAACTTGGTGTCAGATGTGTGTCGATGTTCCTGATTTGCACTGTCGATGTATTTACATTTTGTACCAGAGTTCTATAAGCTATCTACGGGTTCTGGTCCTATGGCTGAATATGTATGGATTGCTATGTATTTACCATTAGCTGCTCAGAGCAGAATCACTGGCCAAAGAAGACTGATCTTCAGACAATCATCAGTCTCTGCTCAAGATATTTTCAAGAAGTCTCAAAGCCAGTTGCCAGATTTACACAAACAAAACACAACAGAAACATTAAGTCTCTCTTTGAGCCATCGAACAGGTCTGCTCCTCTCTTTTTCTATCCATTAACCATCAGGTCCACATAAAGCTGAGTGGGGGAGAATCTCTGAGTGTCGCTTGTTTACTCTCAGCGAGCATTGGGACATTTGAATTACAGGTGCATGAAACCTCTCCATTTCCACCTGAGGAGGCCGTTTGTTGACTATAGATAAGAAGGCCAGCCTTTGAAGAGGCAGGCACGCATGCAGACACACACACACTCACACACACTCACACACACACACACACACTCACACACACACACACTCACACACACACACACATACACAGAGCTCCCTAAACTGACAGCTTGCTGCTGTGAATCATTATCTCTAATAGGCCTAGTTTTGTGTAAACAAACACATGCAGAATATCGATGCAGATCTTTCCCATGCAGTCACCGATCCCCATCATCATGCCTGCATAAAAGTGTCAAATTCAGGGTTTACTCACATTTGCATAAAGGTGATGAGTTTAAATAGTTTGCCAGGGAATGGAGAGGTGAAGAGTTTTAGCAAGAACGATGAAAATGTTTTGTCTTCCCTAGCAGTTATTTCAAATTCCAGTAATGCCAGGACGTTAGACAGGACCGTCATGTCACCGTGGCTGCTAATCAGCTGTATTTCATCTTAAATCTGGATAACAACATTACTAAAGACAGCGACTGGTTGAAGGAGTTAAATGTGCATTGGCAAGATGTATGACCGAAATAGAATATGGAGGAATAGAGGAAGCCTAATGTCACAACAATACAATACATACTCATAAATAAATAAACCAACCGGTAGAATGGTTTTTGGTTGGAGTAATTGTCAGGTCTGGTGTCAGCAAACCTTGCTCTACTACAGTGTCCTTGAGCAAGGCGCTGAACTCCTACTGGATCCTGGATCCAGCTGTTTGTGTGATAGCTGCCCCTGACCTCTGACCTCCCTGCAGGGAAGAATGGTAAGAAAGAGTTTCACTGAGGGAATTAATTGAGGATTACATTGTTATCACACAAATGGGATTCTAACTAATGGCTTGAGTAATAATTCATCAAACCTCTAAGTTTTGCTCCTGTGCTAACCTGGCAGAGCTGTCTGCGAGGATGCCCTGGGAAGCCCCAGAGCCCTTTTTCTCCTCCTACCTGGGCCAAGGCCAACCTTATCAGACAAGAGGGCCCAGAGGATTACTCTCCCCCTGAGCATTACCCTCCCTCCTGGAGAAAATGGGCAGCCATTTCTCCCTCCTCTCTTCCACCTCGAGCCCTCGTCTCCCCCCCTTCGGCCCTCAGCACTCCACCTTTCCCGTGGGAGTTTGCAAAGCCAGGATAACCTTGAGACCTCAGCTGGTTCGCTGCCAGAAACATTAAAGAAATTCCCTCCTTCCCTCCTTTTTTCCCTCTATCCTCACCTCTCCTGTACACCCTCACCCCACCTCACCACCCCTCCAGCCCTCCTCCTGATCACCGGGACATTACTCTATTTTTTCCTCCCTGCACCCTCTTTTCTCTCTCCTCCCCTTCATTTTAGGCCCTTTTTTTGCCTTCTCAGCCTCCTCTGATTGTGACTAAGATTAGCCCTTTTTCTCTTTCTCTCCCTCCCTCATTTCCTTCTTTCTCGTCTTCGACAGGATAGGGTGGGGGCTCAAGTAAAATGAAAGAAAGGGCTGTTCACATAATCTCCTGCGTAGTTGACTATTATCTGTAGATTGTCGAGCTGCCAATTTCAATTTAGCCAGCGCTGTTATCAGGCCAAAAATAAACGCCTCATTTGAAAGGTGGAAATCAAACTGTCCCGACAAGAGGGATGACTGACATTGATTGCAAACTAACTGTTTTGGTGGCAGCCTGCACTTTGTATGGCTTTTGTCTCTTGCCTCTCGCTCCCCCCTTCGCCTCTCTCCCTATTCTCTCTGTCGGCTTCACGGCTGTCATATTCCTTTAGTGCTGGAAAGGTCAAGTGCTGCTTGCTGCCTGTGAGATCTGAGGGAGCTCAGGGATATTCAGCTGCCCCCCTCCACCTCGCTTTGTGGCAACAATGCTTCTTGCTGCGAGCTCCCCTGCCCTGCCACCAGCCAGCGGCGGCGGCAACGGTAGCAGGCCGGGTTGCAGAGGAATGTGTTTATCCCCTGTAGTTAGCTCCCTCCTTTCAAGTTCCCAACTCTTCCAAGTTTTCAACGCACCGCGCAGAGAGAGGCCCCGTGCTCCTGCAGGATAGCAGCCGGGATCAGTTCACAGTATTTATGGGCAAGAGAAATGATAAGTAATGAAGATGAGAGGAAGACTGAGAGGAGGAGAATCGGGAAGCGGGAAGAACATCAAAGAAGAAGTAATGATTTACATCTTGTCCAAGGTGGAGTACTTTTTCATTCAGTATTTCTTACTCCGGTGTGGTAATGTTACAGTAGATTGCCCTCAGACATGCTGTGTTTTTATCCAGGAGTGCAGAAGTGAAGCGTTCATGTGGCCCTCAGATTTCGACAAGGAAATGGAGAGAGTTTACAAACAGCCAAGATGGGCTTTGTAATGGTTTCCCATGACATCACTACTGATGGGGCCCCAAGGGGCTGTGAACCGAATCCTCTCTGAGGCTTCACACACACACACACACAGACAGACAGACAGACATATAGACTCACATACAGGTATGACCTCATCACCACCACCACCACATTCCAGGTTTCACCTCGCTGCCCCCGTCCCCAACACAGTTTCTCCAGTTTAACATCCTATCTGCCTCCTTAACTCCCCCACTGCCACACCCATCTCGGGCTCCATTGTTTACCATGAGAGCTTCAGCTTTCAACGAGGAGATGAGTTAACTACTGCCGCCGTAAGATCTTAGACCTGCTAGCTACAGCTCTCAGCCTCACACTGGTTTCAGCCATCGGTTTCTCTTCTCCACCCACTCAAGCCTCCACACACTCACCACTGGCCACAGGATTATGGGAAAGTCCATTGACATATAAGTGGTCGGGTTGGAGTCAAGTGTTGGTTGCTGCAGTCTTAATTTCAGTGATTTCAAAAGGGCTGGTTTGCTCACTGCATCTCCTCAAGAGCCATTAAAGGTGCTACTTTCTTCACAGCGTGGCCTAACAATGAAGAGAATTATATCTAGTGTACATAATCTTTGTTCATTCAACAGAGCCAAACTGTGCTGACTACTTCTATTCACCCCTCTGCTTTGCCATTCAACTTAATCCACACTGGATAACAACTTCTTTTTAAGCCACCTAAATGTATCACCTACTGCGCTAAAGTAAACTGAAAGCGTCAACATGTCTTACTTTTTGAGAGGCTGATAGCTTTATGCAGGAGACCTTCTTAAAGGCATAGTTTACCTTGAAATTAAATTCTACCAAACACAGCAGGACACAGATTGCAGTATGACCTGGCTTAACTCTCTGTGGGTTTAGCGGTCCTCCCAACGTCAGTGGCATTTCAGGTGAGAAGATTATTGCATTTTCAATTTGGGGTGGACTGCTCCTTTAACTATTATGCTATGTAGACCAGCACAGAGTCCTTGGAGACAAACACAAACAGTCTGTTACTAAAGAGATGCACTGCGTTCCCCCCAAAGGCTCAAAAGATAAAGACAAAACCTAGGCTATTCAAGACAAACAGTAACCACAAGCCTATTCTCTGGATGTAAAGCAGAAAAGCACAAAAACACTGGACTCACCTTCTTGCTAAGTATCTAGGGTATGTAAACAAAAGCAACCAAGAAAACTGTAATATTATGCCAAGGCCTTGTTTACAATTCTAAAATATTTCCGTGGACAGAGGCACTACCTGTCCTTGCTCTCTTAAGCCAAGTAAGAAGATATTCTCATTTGTTGTTATGCAGCTATTCTGCCTGTGGCACTCATAGCGTGGATTGCAGGCAGTATGTGTACTCCTGGTCTCTCTTAAACCTACTGTATTGTCCTCTGACTTAACATTGCCGTTCACATTTTTCCTTTTTCATTTCATAGATTTGTTTATCCACATATCCAGTTATGACAAGTGATTAGAGCCAGCACAATGTCCTGCTTAGTGACAAAAGAACACACAATACATCTCAGCTACTGGACTAAACCTGTAACCTGCAAGTTCTGGGGCAGGTCTTTCTAATTTAATTTTTCTTGGTACTGAATGCCAGGAGAAGTGTGCTGACGCTACACCACCAGCCAACTAGGCCAACTAGTAACAAAAGACCAAATGTGAAAAACAACTCTGCAACAGGCCAAAGTAGAACATCCTGACAAATTCCTAACACCAAAACACGTTAGAAATAAAGGAGATTCTTCCACATAATCCACATACTATGAGTTGGTTATTTTTCCATTTGGTACAGAACACTGCCATTGAATATGAAACACTAATGCAAAAGTAGCACGTTTGATTGAAACATGCGGGAGGCAGAGGTGACAAGTTCATAAATGGTCCTGTGTCGAAATAGTTCAACTCGCTAGCCACAGCGAGGGGGTCAAGGGTTCAGAGAAAGGGCGTCACTGAGGAAGCAGGGCTCATGTCCTGAAGCAAGGTGCCTTAACAGGATTAAACACTGGCCTATCAGATCCATTTGGGATAACAACATCTGTCAAATGAACCACTTCACTGGCTGGTCTGATAACTATCCTGCCTCTCCTCTTATCTAGAAATCAACCCTCTTGTTACAAACAGATCAGGAGCAACTTGAAAAGGTTTGCCTTTGGCACAGTGAGAAGTGAAGTCATCTCGGGGCTTTGCAAAAGGCAAAGGGCAGGGCAGGGACACAGTTCACATTCTGAAAACGCATTGTTTTGTTTTTTTTTACATTCAGCAGCATACTATATTTTATGCTTTTTCCACTTGTTATAAGACAGCACAGCACAATGCAGGTGCCCTCAGCAGAGCGAGTCACGCTTAGTAGGAAGTAAAAAACAGTCAAACAGGATTTAGTGATTCAGTGGCCTGTTAAAGGTCAGTGACCAGTGGGGCAGATATTCAGGCAATTATTGCAAGCCCCCAGAGACAGTGCTGTACTGTGCAGTGATTTTGGCATGGTGGCCTAAGCCATAACTGCAAGTCACAGAGGACTCTCTTGAGCCAAAATGGAAGTTTTGATGAGAAGAGGTAAATATAAGAATGTTTGGATACTATATACGTTTTTATTGCATTCATGAATTACTGAGGTGGGGAAGTAGAACAGGGTCATGTTTCCCACACATCGGCCAATTACTCCCCAGAGATGGCAGCTAATCCACATCCGCCCTGGCCAAGCATTTGCCCACCCAGCCCCTACCCTGTTCAACCCTCGACTCTGGGGCCAAAGCTTATGCTAAAAGCCTCACTTACAGAACAATATAAAAGCTCCACTGCCTATGACTTATCCCTGCTCTGACTGAAGTTAGACATCCTGTACGCCCAGCCCCAAACTCCCACTCTCATCTCACCCATTGCCTTATTTCAGCGCCCTTAGACGCAGTTGTAGTCAAATCCTCTGACTCACTCCCTGATCCCCTTTCCCTCCTTTTCTACCCAATCCCTCTTCTTCTACTGAGTAACTTTAATTGTCCTGGGAAAGTCACGGTTGGTCCGCGGGGCACAAAGCACCAGTTTATAATTAATGTTACAGAGGAGGGATTACAGGAAGCTCTGGGCAGCCTGATCTGAGTGGCTGTGACAGAGAGTGTGTGATCTTCCTGCTTGAGCCAGACTCAGAGGGCTTGTGTGTATGCGTATATGTGTATGTGTGTGTGTGTGTGTGTGCAATCCATCAGAACAATGGGGGATCTCCCTTCCTTGCACAGGCTAATTTATGCCTTCATCGTCCAAGCCATCTGCACCATACATACATGTGGTACATGATCTCTCTAAACTTCACTGGAATGTGGGCAACAGGTTTCATTCAGACCTGAGAGCTGTTTATGTGATTGAAGAACCCAGAAGGGGTCTTGTGCTGTCCCTCCCTCTCATGACGGGTGGAGCTGGACATGGTGGGTGTAATGGAGGAACCAGAAGAGGAAGGGTGGGACCAGAGTGCCTGCCAGGCCAGGTGTGAGGCTGGGGGCTATGCACGTAAAAACATGAAGCATTGTACTCCAGCACGCAGAGCTAGGCATTAATACAAAACCAGACATATAAAGGAGATGTTCATTAGACTACTGCTCAATTTCTGCACAAGCAAACAATTGTTCTACTTTAGACCTCAACGTGAGACCTGGTGACACTGGTATCTACCAAAATCCAGTTTAATGGAGAAAGAGCAACCTGGGTAGATGCCGTTTGAGATGAGAGAGGAAAATAGCAAGCAAAATAAAACTGTGGTGAAATTCAAATTATTCCAACAGTGATGAAGATGGAGGAGTAGGAGGAGGATCAAGAATCAGTGGGTTCCTATCAGGTCTTGCCCTCTGGCACTAAGACAGGAGCCCGGCTGCCTGTCTTTCATCATCAGCATGCAGGATCAGAGCGTGTCTTACACATCAACTCCTCTGTGTGCTTGTGTGTATGTGTACATTTGTGTGTGTGTAAAGAGAGGGCACGTAAGGGCCCAGACTGCCTGCAGGGCCCCCCACGCAGATGAGCAGGGGCACAGGAGCGCTTGGCAGAGAAAGGAGAGGAGTGTGTGTGTGTGTGCTCATGCTTGTGTGTACTCAGGGGAAAGAGCATATGTGTGTTTGTGGGTAAGGGAGGGAGTTAAAGAGGGAGTGAGTCAGTCAGCCTGAGCATATTTCGTCTCTTCTCCATCCTCCCTCCCTTCCTCTTCACCTTTCATTTTGTTCCTTTATCCCTCCCTCTGCTACTCACTCACTCCAACCCTCTCACACACACACACACACACACACACACACACACTCTCAGACAGTAGCAGCCGGGGGCCAGGAGCCTGCTGGTGGAGGCTGCATCGATCTTTTCCCAGCTGTGGGGGCGGCTGCAAACACACACACACACACACACACACACCAGATTCCTAACCTTGAAGCAGTGGTGGTGGTGGCGGCAGTGGATGTAAGGGGGCTTGGGCTCCGACCTGGTGTGACTCCCTGAAATCTGCCAGGCTCTCTTCTGCTAACCTTTGGAAGCTTGTCCAAAACCCACGTGTGCACCCACGCAAACACTTAATTACACACATGCAAACAGCCAGGAACACACATAGACAGTCATGGACAGAGCTGCTGATTTGAATGCAATGTGCTAGACTCAGCCTGCATATCTGTGAATTATCAGCTTTGTGAATAATAATTAAAACATTTAAATATGGATCAGGCAGGTTGTCTTATCAGCCTGACAAAATACATGCATAGTCCACAGAAAATGCATTTACTAATGGTCTAACCTGTCCTTTTAATACTTTTCATCATACTGGCAAAGTTGTTGAATGTAAGACTTTGAGTGCACCTTGTATTTGTGGCTACCAACACAAAAGGTAACCAAATTTGCAACATAAACATGACATAATTGTGACATGTTTCTGTATTTAGCACAAACGCCATACTTGTGACCTATGTGTGAGCATATAGGAGGCCTTCAGGACAACAATCAGTAATGTGAAAAGTTCCCAATGAGCACTCATGCAGGCTTAAAAAGGATATACCAATATAAACAAAGTTTGAGTCATATACAAACAACAGGTTGGAACTGAAAAATCAAAATGCTTCAGCGCCTGTATAAAAGAGTGGCAGGTGGGTGTGTGCCCGTGTGACCTGTTTGTACAAGTACATGTATGTGTGTGTGTATTCTCTGCAAATTTTGCAAAAGTCAGAAGAGATGGTCCATTCAACAAAGGCTGCCAAGGTCGTCATTTAATCGCTTCTATATGTCCTATAATGGTTTGCCACTTCTTATTCATAGCAAACAGCATAAGAAAAGCATGCAAGGGTGGTAATGGTGTGGGACTGGGAGGGGGGGGGGGGCTTAATCCTTAGCAAAGCCCCAATCAAAGTGGAAAACATAGGCGAGGGAAAAGACAGGGAGGGGTGGGGGGTCTTAAGAAAAAAAAGGAATGGTGGCACTGATGAAAAGCCAAATATGCGACATTCTCAGAAAAGGAGGCCCTTGTTGATGTGCGGAACCTTTGAAGGAGAAAAAAAATAGAAAGAGGGTGTGTATGTGTGGGGGTGGGGTGGAGGGGGTGTCACTGTATAGAGGCACATTATGTCATGGCAGTCAAAACAGCGTAAAGTTGACAGGAGGGGACCCCTGCTGACACACACACACACACACACACACACACACACACATAATCATAAGTCTCCCCTCTCACCCCCCTCCTGGCAATGGAGCATGCAGATTGTGGGAAACAGCGGCCGAGGCACGCGCCAGATAAGATCTTGCCTCTCTGGGCCTCTGTGGAGATGCAAACAGGACCCTGTTGGCACGCAGCAGCACCCAAGCCCCCCCCCCCCACCCGGCCGCCCAACAACCCATACGCGCACACAAACACACACGTACACTCTTTAACCACCCTAACCCAGCACAGCCATGACACAGAGTGCATGTCATCTACTTCCTGTCTTGTCTTTGTTTATGAAATCACTCACCCCCAGACTGCTCCTATGAATCATCGTTGCCTATCTAGAGCCATCTACACTAAGAATGAAAGACCTGATGGTAGTGTACCATGTCTCGCATTGGTGGCGTCTATAATGTATTAATATTGTAGCTTTTTAGGACACAGGACACACAATACCGATGCATCATTGCGTAAGAAACATTTGAATGTTTGGAGTTAGTTTTCACTATTTTATATACAGTTAGGTAGTTTAGTCCAGTGGTCGGCAACTTAGAGGCTCAGCCTCCTCCATGGGGTCACATTTGGGAAAATGTGAGATGATTAATTTGGCTGGAGAGATCAAAATTGTATTCATTCAACATTTTCTTTTTTCTAAAATGTTGTATTGGATTTTATGTATTTGAACCTTGAACATATATTTGGTGGAACTGATAGCAACTCACAGACATCTAAAATGTGACACGGTTCACAGAATAGTCACTGTTTTTGTAAGAGATCACAATCCAAAATTATGTTTTACTCTATACAAAATCATTGTATTGTCTCAGTTTATCGTTTTTAAATCGCAAAATTGTAATTGGAAAAGAAGTAACTATAGCTGTCAGATAAATATAGTGGAGTACAAAATAAAACATTTCTCTTTGAATTGAAGTACACATAAGAATATAATCAAATAAAGTACAAGTACCTCAATTCTGTACTTAAGTACTTGGGTAAATGTTCTCAGCTGCAGAGTAGTAGTACTAATGACAAACACGTTGTTCTACTCTGTTATTCTGACTTATGTTTCGGTTACTTGTTCGCACAAAGCGATCCGCAGGTGTGACATTAGAGGAGTAAAGTGTGACGTGTTTCCAAAATGTCAGCTCATCCAACATTTATAGGGAGCTGATGAACTCAGCCATCACTGGCGTGATCATAGCGGTGAAAACAGGATGGACCGGTGCTAAGTGGGTGAACCTTGTTCCCAGACTTCATCCAAGCAGACGATGAGTAAGCTGTGTCTGGCGGGATAGTCCCTTATTTACCACATCCTATGTCATGATCGTCCTTCTCACTTTAAAGCAAACTAACAAAATGTGTGCGCGGGTTGGTTTTTTAATTTTACTTCATTTGAAATTGATTAGGCGCATAACGGCACAGGGTTTGGTAACACGTTATATAGGCAGTACAATGTTGATTATTAGCTCAACATTTGAGAGACTATAATAAGGCTACATGGAGATGCAGTAAACTGGAAACGTGACACTGTTGAATACTGGCAGTGAATCACTTCTGTACAGTCTAATAGATGATACTATTACGTAATTCTGGGTGGCAAATTTCCCAATAACAGCCTAATATCATACTTGAGGTTACATAAGGTTTGTATTGCTATGGTGGAGAATCAATAGTCTGTGGCAGCTCATTATAAAATGCAGTAAGATCTCAACGTAAAAATGGCCAGTTTGATAATACGTATCCTGGAGGAAGTATTTGTTTTTTGTGGTGAACTTCTAGTGAAGAGGTCCCTGTTGTGCTGCGTTAACCACAGCTGTCAAAGACAAAGTGGTGTTCGTAAAACAACCGTCAAAAACGTTTTTCCATTCTATATGGGGAGAAAGAACTATACATCCTTACACACGCAACCTTACACAAACACGTGCATGTTCACGCTCACACACTGCTGCACACTCAAGCTTATACAAACCTCACACACTGTCAGACATACACACATGCTCTGCATGTTCACTCAATGTAATCAGTTCGCACATGCAGCACATCCGCCAGACTCCCCGTGCTAACATATCCAACCTCTTCCCAACCCACAAGCCAAATATTTGCTCTTGTTCAGATATGGGCCTAAATGAAGGGACAACATTTCAGCAGAGTCTTTTAGCCCGCCGTCTCTTTCATTCTCATACACTCCCATTCTTGCCTGTGGGGAACTACTCCCTACTAAGGCGGTGTTCAGACCGACTTTACCACTGGATCAAAAAAAACAGCCTCCTCATTTATTTCAATGAGAACACTGCGTTGGCACAATGGGGACTGCCGACACGGACAGCTCTGGTGAAAACCCCCCCCCAAAAAACACAAGGTTGACTGGCAAAACAGTTGATAGTGTAAAATGGACTTCACTTCTACATCTGTATACAACACAAGAGTTAAGAGACATGATACAAATCTACTTTATCTACAACATATAACAATCTACAACATATACTGTGAGTTGTAAAGATTTATTTAAGACAGTATATATGAAAACTGTACCCTGCATAATAACAATATATGGGGTAGGGGGACAGGAAGCCTACACTGGCGAATGGGGTAATGGAGAATCAAAGGGGTGGATGGCGAGGTCATCTGAGCTGTCGTAGTGGATGGACCCTCACCCCCCCTGACACGAACACACACCCGGCCCTGTCTCTAGGCCCCCGTACGGTAATTGGGCCCTAACATCAAACAGGCTTCATTAGAAGGACTCCAGGAACTGCTAATCCCCTGCCTTCACACACAGGGGGGAGAACGGTTTTGTGGTGCATGGCGTCCGCCACGTCGAACAAAACATCTTGAGGAAACATCAAAGCCCTCCTCATCCGCGTCCCCCAAACTAAAGACTTATGTGTGTGTGTGTGTGTGTGTGTGTGTGTGTGTGTGTGTGTGTGTGTATTATTTGTTCGCCTTCGCTACACCCGTCGGTGATGGCTGAACAGGACAGACGTTTTTTTTGCCGGCAAGTCATCTGGAAACAAAAGAGCACTTCTGCTACTTCTAAAAACATCAGACATCAGTGGGACACAGTCGCCACTCGGATACAATGGGGCCACTGGGATGCCCAAACCTGCTGTTTGGGTGTTGTCCCATCATACAAACACTCACTTTCACTGACAGACACACTCCTGTGCATACATTAACACACACACACACACACACACAAACCACATGGCACATAGAAACAACTTTGATGGCAAAGGAAAGGTGAATAACTTTCTGATGAGGTTATTGTTTTCATCTTTAATGTGTCGTGGAAAGTGCCCTGTAGCACATAAAGTTAATTAAACTCAAATCAATTGAAAAACACACACACAATTCATTTCATGTCCTGACAGATGTTTAACTGTCAAACAGAGGATTACCATAGATCCGCACACTCACTGAGATACACACACTGTGTGTAGGTATACAAAAATACACAGGTGGTTGTATACAGAGTCAGCATGTGTAACCTGTTTTCTTTATGATGATGAAGTGAGCCACGCCGTTATTGAAAACGAATCCTTGGCTTGATCCCTGACATGTGAACATGCAAGTGATTTCTGAAACCAGCCTCCAGCTCCCACTTCCATCATATCATTCACTCTCTTTTATTAGAGCTCTAAGCCGTTCGACAGCTGTGCTCCTGATGCCTCCATTGACAAAAACACACACAAAACTGGCAAAAGATGAGAGGCACTCAATTACCAAACCACACCTAGACCAGCTTGTACCACAGAGACATGTTTTCTCACACACACACACACACACACACACACACACACACACACACACACACACACACACACACACACACACACACACACACACACACCAAAACTCAAATGTTCATTCCCACCCATCCCTTCCTATCTCAGCTGACCTGGCTCATCAGTCCAGTTGACCTCTTTAGCCTCAGACACACACACACACACACTACACGCAGACACGCTGAGGATGTGCTGACAGGGAAGAGACTGCCGTCTCTTAATTAGCAGGAAGTTGCAGTGTCAAGGTGTCACAGGCGTGTAGTGCGGAATGGCAGGGCTGGTCTGTCCCTCTATTGATTCCCTCCAGGAATGCTTTGTTGTCGCTTTCCCAGCATCAAACGCCTGCCTGTCATTCACTGCCGGGACTGCAGCCGTTTTCCTCCCTGCTGTTTTTGGATTCTCTCGTAAATGAGACACACAGCCATTTAGAGACTCAGATGTTCTAATTTTGACCCCACGCTAGAAGGCTGGAAGAAGAGGGGGTGGTGGGGGGGGGGGAGTAGAAGGGACATCCTAATTGGCAATTTGGGATCCTCCATAGCGGATGGGCACTCGAGTAAGAAATGATTTGGCCTGCCTACTTTCATCTTCCCATCTCTCCTCATGCCACCTCCCTCCACTCCAGGATTCCTTTGCAACCATTTATTTTCCTGCTTGTCAGGTCTTTAACTCCAGTGCTTACGTGCGCGCACACACACACACACACACACACACACACACACACACACACACACTCAATCATGACCGTGTACGGGTGGTCCGTGTGTCTGTTGGCGAGGGCCAGTCGGTGCAGCTTTGCGGAGCAACTCTTCCCAGGCTGCGTTGTAATTGTCAAGGAGGGCGACCTTGGCTTCCTTTTAAAATCCCGCCGAGCAGAACATTTATTTAAGGAAGCACTAGGGGTTGGAGGGGAGGCGGAGGGGAGTTAAGTGAGGGGGGAGAGCGACAGGACGGACCCACGGCCTCAACATCAAAGACCCAACTGGACGAGGTAGGACACAGGGGAGAGAGAAAGTGACAGAGGAAATGAAAGACAGGGAACCACAAGACCACATTCCTAATTTTTTTCCGTTCTGGATTGTTATTATACATTTTACAGAGATTAGTGTAGCCTGTCTTGGTTTTCCAGTATTCATTTTTTGCCCTTTCTTGCCCATAATCAACTGAACTAAATGGATTGCCACAGAGATGAATTAAGGGATGAGATGATGTCAGTGCCTGGTTGCATGACTGTGTTTGCCCACTCAGTCTCTTATAGAGCTGAGGGGGCAAACAAGTTTGTGATATGCAGACAGTTTGAATATAACATCTCCATTAAGCTGATTAGGGGGTTAGGGGGGGTCTTGATCAAGTACAAGTACAGAAAGAGTGACTTATGCGATACTTATTTTGAGTAACACTAGCATCAACAATACATCTTGTTTGAGACTTGTCTCAGTTATTTATGGTAATTTCACAATGGCTACAAAGTTAATTTGACAGGGATTTATTGATGTTTAAAATGTTACATAAACAATCTCTAATGATGACAATGTCAGTGCAGCAGGATGTCAGCCTGTGCTAACAAATTACTGGAAATAAATTGACAAAAGCCCCTTAATCATAACACATTAACCTGCTGGTCCCTGCAGCATTAACACAGACTGGGAGGCAAAATGCTCCAGGTGTGCCTAAAAAGGCATTAATGCCTGTCCTCAGAGTGGTGGCTCATCTTTCTGCCAGTTGTTGTGTGTCACTGGCTGAACGTGAACACTAACCGAAAGGGTTGAACACTGGTGTATGAGGCACACACATGTTAAGACACACACATAGGGCACGTGCGAACACAGACACACACTCCATGTCTTCCATAACTCCACATTGTTTGCTATCGCCAAGGGTGGAACCTTCCTTTCTCTCTTTCTCTCTCTCTCTCTCTCTCTCTCTCTCCCTCCTTTCCCTGAGTGCCGCTGCTCGGTTGGCCGCAGGGCTGAGGAATGTGTGAGAGCCATGTGTCAAATCCCCAGACTGTGGGAAAGTGCTGCTCTCTGCTGAACTCCCTCCTCCCTCCCTCTCTCCTTCCCTCCATGCCTCCCTCCCTCGCTCTCTCATTTCGTTGGACCGCTCTCCAGGCGAGCGCCCTGCCCCGCTCCAACCCTGTGCGAGTGTGTGTGCATGCAAGTGTGTGTGTTTGTGCGCGTGCCTGCCTGCCTCACAGCACACAGGAAGTGAGCGGAGAGCGTCTGCCAGCAGAGCTCCGCCTGGAACTGCCGCTTCCTGCAGAAAGTTTCTATGCCAACACCAAGCCCTCCACACACACACACACACACACACACACACACACACACACACACACACAAATTCACACTCACATAGGCAACCTCCTCAGGAACAGCCAAGACGCCCCGAGAAGGAGGGAGGCTGCTCTTTCCCTCTCATTCTCTGTATGTTTATCTCTGTATCCCGTCTCCCTCTGTCTGCCTCTTCCTCTTGAACACAAACACTGACATCTTCTCTCTCTGTGTACACTGCTCTCATTGCTTTGAGGATCCGGAGCTGCGGCTACACTCTGAGTTTCTCTGATGCTTGCCAACAAGCCAGATAGTTGCTACAAATAACAAATTGTTCAGCATAAAACTATAAATCCTCCATCAACATCAAGTGCATACATCCTCCGGTCTCATTGTAGCAGAAAGTTCATTTTTACAAACAAATATTTGCACATAAGAAGAAAAAAAAAAAAAACGTCAATGTTTGTGTCTGTGCACGCTCACAGCCAACAGCCACAGTCTGGTCGCTGTTCTGTGATGACTTGACTTTCTTTCTTTCATTCTTTCCACTCTTTCTGCCTTAAATCAGATCATTCATTTGGTGCCATTTACGCCTGCATACTTGTCAGTGGAATATTTCATTGCTTCCATTGCTGTTCTGCATTTAGACCTTCTATCTGTTTTATCTTTAGTATTGTTTTGTGTGGTCCTCTGTCTGCAACGGCCGATGTTACTGTTGTCTTGGTCACTTTGAAAGACACTTTGACTCCACAAGCAACTCACCTCAATAAATTAAGGTTGATATCCTGCCTACCAATGTATTCAACATAGTGTGAATGGCTATCAAAGAAAAGTATTCTAACAACCATAACTGGTTGTTATGTTGCGTTTAGCACATTCTGGTCTTTCACTACGAAGGTTTGGTAATTTTCATGTCAGGGTCTTGCTTTTAAATCTATTTGGATACTCTTTGGAAAGATATTTCTTCTCGGTTATTCTTGTAATTGGTGCAAGAGGTGAGGAAGTGAAATTCAGTTTTAAGTTAATATTGTGTGCAGTGTGAACACTGTGTGCCTTCCCTGGAAACTCACATGTATCTGTGTTTGTTCACTTGTTCACTGCGTCCACACACAGTCATAGCTTTACTCCGTCCCCCCACCCCCCCCTGTTTTTGGCTTGTCTATGTTTTTGTTTCTTTCTCTGGTCAGCAGGTTTTACACAGCGATGTGTCTGTCAATCATCCCGTGCTCCTCTGCAACAAGGACTAAAAATACACTCCCTACACCTGCTGTGCTTCAACCAGCCTGCCCATATCTCGTAAAAAACATGTCTACTGAGACACACACACACACACACACACACACACTCACTCCCTTGCTCAGACAAACTCTACTGATGACACAAGCAGTCCTCAGCCCTCCTGATCCAATTTTCAGCTGGAGGAGGACAAGCAGATCTGCTGTTTCCTGTCAGTGACATCCTGAGTGTCACAAAATAAAAAAAAAATAATAAAACACTCCCACCCCAGCCCTGTGGGACATGTCTCCACTCGCCTGTGGTGACCCCCAACGTGTCTGCGCTCTGCACCTTTTCAGCACCCAACATGCCAGTTATGATCCAAACACACCCTGTGTCAAAGTCTAATATCCATAATGTTCTCCTTAATAGTCGAGGACTTTTATATGTCTGTTTCTTCATTTTGCCTTTTCAGTTTGAGCTCATTGCATTAAGAATACCACAATTTCTGGGAAATAAAAAGACGGATGACACTGCAAAGGATGTGCCCACTGTCTAAAGCCTCGTTTCCGGAACACAATAAAGGAAAAAACAAACCATCAATTGGATGAAATATTGGTAAACGTATTCAGGCTTGTTAATGGAGGCAGTTTCCTCACTATGTCTGCACAACACCATCTCTGAGCCCTCAACCACTCACTCACTCACACACAGACACACTGCTATCCTGAGTGCGAGCCAGGCGCCAAGAGCAGATCCACAATTCGTCCAAATCTCCCTTCTCCACATCAACACGCAGACTGCGCCAAATACCCCCACAGAAATAAAATACAAATATCCCTGGGAGAGAAAGAGAGAGAGACAGGAGGAAGAATAATGTGTGTGTTTGTGTGTGTGTGTATTATACCACTGCAAGTCCAAGGATGGGTGCAATTTAAATGAACCAGTGGGGAGGATAAGTGGCCAAAGGTTTCACACACACAAATATACACACAAATTCACACACACAGTCCTGGCTCACTCTGCTGGTTGAATAAGCAGTCTCTGTGCCATATTGGTTTGGGCCTCCCCCTCCTGTGTTAGACCTTGTTAGCCTGCCAGCCCTCCGTCTCATTCCCACACTCCCATATCTGGCTCTGTGGCTGGCGCTGGGATTCCCCCTCATCATAGGCACACACACACACACACACACACACGCACACACATATATACAAACCCCTTCCATCACAATCAGCTCAGGGTGGTCATTCGCTTTTTATTTGACCTTTTTTTCACCCACTCATTCCTATCTCTGTTCACCCATCTTTCCCACGCACGCCGTCTCATCCCATTCCGCTGCTTCTTTATTTAAGCTCCACCTTTGCGTTACTCCAGGACAAAGTAAAGCACATATGCAGAGCTGTGGGTTTCTTTGTGGTTCTTTAATGTTAATGTGTTAGGTCTTAAGAGTTGATCTGCTTAGTATGGCTGAGGAACAGTTGCAACAATTTGCCTAACGTGTCCACAACACAGAGTGGAGAGTAAAATGTTGACGAAGCTGCACAGAGATGACACTCAAACAAGTCACCTGCAGTGTTTTCTCTTTAAAATTGTAGTATGCAAATTTGATTTTATCTGTGTTATATTGTTTTGTTCTGAGGACATCTGATCCTTTGATGCTACGCGCTGAATGTACAGGCAAGTTTTGCACTGCGCTTCACAGAGATCACCCGTCAATGATTTCCTTTTGATAAAATGTAGGTTTGTCTCATTTCTTTGTATGACGGGAAAGGAAAAAGAGTTTCACCAGGTATTCAGAACAGCAAATGTAAAAGCTTTCTTGAGTACAGAGTACAGACTGAATAACTTAAAAGTAGCAACATTGAAATTTTATAAAAAGGTGTCAATACTTGTCACAGGGTTAGTGACACAAGTTTTAGGCTTTACTGTGGGGAGAAATAATCATAGGCCTGTATGCAGACATTCATGGCTGTAATGCACTGCAAACCATATGCCAAAGCATCAACCATCACATAGCCATGTCATTACGTTTTCTTCTGTGTTGTGTTGCTGTGATGTGACTATAGCCAATGAAGGGACAGAGAATTGTGCTGTTTCTGAAATCAAAGTGAATTTCAGTGAAATTTGAACACTTTTTGTAGTGTATACAATATCTGTGTTTTCTAGTTGTCAGGCAGTGTTGCCTTAATAGAGGGTTAATGACGATGGTGAACAATCGCATGAGTCGTTTCCTTAGACTTCCTCCTCCACTGTACTGTATGCACACTGGCTGTATGCAGGGAGTGATAAGATGCTACACACCCAACATACCACTAAATGACTGGATGACCACTGCTGGCCTTACCGGCAGTGAAGAAAAAATCCTGTTAGTCAATCTCTGTGTGACATGTTTGCGGTTTTGAGAATGATCAGGAAATGGAGATTACTTGTGGGGGTTGAGGTTACTCATGTTTTGTCTCAAGATCCAAACTGAGCCCCGCTGCCATGGTTACGTATCTACAGGAGCTCAACGAAATTAGACTTTTAAATTTCTGTAAAACAATTTTTTTTTAAAGTCTAAATATTTAAACAAGTCTGTAACTACATATCTGTAGGAATATTAAAAACTCAGATTCAATTTCAGAACTATGCTGGGAAAGATGGGAGGATCAGTCACTATTACAGAAGAACAGAAATCACTTGTATTCTTTCTGTATGGTGGTTTATCATTCCCACCGTCCATATTCGTCAACAACGCTGAGCTACTGAATTTAAGCAAATGTGTGAACCACATGAAATATCTATATTTAGATGACCCTTTTTAGACAAACTCTTGCCTACTAAACTAACACTAAACAATAATCATCTTTAGAGGGTAAAATTTGCACTGCAGGCTCCATTAAAGCCCACTTAGTCGTCCTGCCAGAGGAAGCTTGGCTTTATAGCGCTGTTGGGGTCAAGAGAGGGCAGATGATTTACAACAGGCAAAGGGCTGGATATGCTCAAACACCAGTAAATAATCTGCAGAACACAGTTTAAACAATCTCAGTTTCTACTGCTATCCATTAATTGGACATTAAATCATGACATCATAGAAATAGCTAAGATATTTCAACTTAAAAATCTACTTGGGGGAGGCAGGTGAGGTCTGTGTGGGCAGAAACTTTTTTCTTTGAGCTGAGGTCATGCTGGCTATGTGACGATGAGGTCAAGGAAACAGGAGTTATAGCTGGTGATGCACCGTTTTATATGGTTTGAAGTTACCACTGTAGTGTCAAGCAAGCAGGCAGATTTACCTGTGGTAGCTAACATAGTATTCATTGGAATAGTTAATGTGCAGTTAAAGCTAAAGTGACAGCTATGACACACTTTGCAAGAGGAAATATCGAATAATTTAAGAGGGGTGGCAAGGCAGAAAGGTGACGACGAGGTGGCACTGAGGAGAGCGGGAGGAGTGGGTGAGGAGAAGCAGAAAGGGGAGGAGGTGCTGGAGGGGGGTAAGGGAGGGACCATGGTCTCCTTATCAGCCTTGCAAGCTGCGAAGGATCTAAGTGGGCTGAGAGGAGAGGAGGGCCTCTGTTGTGCCCTGTGATCCAAGTCTGTGCTTTATGGCATGCTCCTGATCTCTATCAGTGTGGGAAAAGACTGGGAGGCCAGAGGAGCCATGCTTATGTGTGTATGTGTGTGTGTGTGTGTGTGTGTGTGTGTGTGTGTGTGTGTGTGTGTGTGCTAACGTTTGTTTGGTTTGCGTGCAGTTTCTGCCACTAAAGCAATCAAGAGGGCAGAGGCTTGTGTGCATAAATGTGAAGTGTGTATGTGGGTGTGTGGTTTTCTTGGTTTCTGCTACTGAGGCAATCAAGAGGGCAGAGCTTGTATGTTTAGTGTGTGTGTGTGTGTGTGTGTGTGTGTGTGTGTGAGTGAGTGCTTGGCTGCTGTGGAGCCTGATAAGGACTATAAACATCATCCAACAGCAGGCGGGCAGGTTCACCCACACTTGACGATAAAACAGAACTTTGACCCCTCACAAGTCTAACCGACCATTTAATTCTCACACACACACACACACACTCACACTCAGCATTAATATCAGGCCATAATGTAAAATATGCTTCTGTGTGTCGCAATTAAATCTAACGTCACTGCCATTCCACCGCTTAAAGCGCTAAAACATATCACTCACAGCGAGCTCCATTCACACGAATGCCTTGTCACTAGATGGTTGTAAAACAGACTGATCACTCATTAGTAATGTCCTGTGCTGAGGGCTCCAGACTATTAGTGATCCTTCATGCCTGCTGGCTTTAACTGACATCAAACGACGTTCACACATGAACATGCATGATTTCACTCGATGAGGCCTCCTAAAGGCAACAAAAACTCTGCAGTCGTGAGTGCACACACCAAACTACCCAGTACCCACTCCTCGCTAGATGCCAGCCGAGTGATGCAGACACTGTCGTGCTTCAATAAACCTCCAGTGGGGTCTTGAGGTGATGAGGCCACAGCTAAATCGGTGGCAGGTTTAGCTATTAGTTGAGTCACAGATGAGTTCATAAGAGAAGCGCACTCCAGGGGGTCACTGGGTAAGTCACACTCCATTTCACCAATGCATTTGGCTGTACTTACACACACAAACGCACACACACTGACGCCACACACACCCAGACTCATGCAGTCACCAGACTCCACGATGACACACTCTATCAGGGCCACTGTGAGTCACCTGTGCAGCCTGGTAGACAAGCAGCCTGAGGCAAGGCGACACAAGATGTGTGTGTGTGTGTCTGTGACTGTGTGTGTGCTGCCTGTCTGGCTCCAGTGATATCATCATTACGAGACAACAAGGGCCGAGCCATCTGATGGACGGCACACTCCGCTCCCCTTCTGATCCGGCCACCTCTCACCCAAATTGATCATCATCCCACTACTTCATAAAATAATGACAGAACAAAGAAATGGACCAAGGGAAACAGGGAGGGAGGAGCAGGGGAGAAAAGGAAGGTATAGACGGTATAAGCAGCCAGGTCGCGGCCTTGTGTTACGCCAGCCTCTAGACACGTCCATGGGGAGGAGACCTGGCCAGCGTTTGGCAATCAGCAGCCACTTACACACTAAACTAAGAGTGGGCACAGACATTAAACAACCATTACATCAATAGTATGGATGAGCCACACTTTAAAGGTGTACTTATCATCAGCTTTATGGCCAACCATAACCACGATGAATAGCAGCTCTACTAAATTCAGATCTCTCAGCTGCTGGTAAAGAGGGACACAAAGATAGGACACAAGAAAGAGCACTCTGTTTTAACTGTGGGAATTTTAATTCTACGAAAAAAGATACACACAAGGCTGAAACGGCAATGTGTCAATGATTTTGATGCATTGTGATCTGGCTACTTATCTCAAATCTAAGCAAAAAGTATGTGCAGCTTTCTGCTTTGAGGTTTGAGATTGATCTACAATACTTACAGGTATATTTACAATAAAGTGAAAAATTCAAGATTGCATTGAAGTGTTACAGCTGTCTGAGGTCATGCAGACACAACTACCTAAGCTCAGAAAACGACTTGGAAAGAGTTTCTATCTTGCCAACTTGTCTGAAATGCAGCATATACTATAGTGTGTGTGTGTGTGTGGGGGGGGGCATTTAGTTGAGGTGTAATTGGTGCACATCAGTGCCTTGATATACCCACCACTGTCTCTAATATTGTGTTCAATTCAAAGTCGGAGGTTGAAAGGTAAAGTAGGTTTTACCGCATGATAGTATGTATTATCTAAATACAAGCAAATATAGCCTTCTTTACTTTGCCTTTTAGTTTGATGGTTATCGTGTAAAACGTGTGCCTCCATGGGTGCTGCCATTGTTGTGTGACGTCAGGCAATTGCCTCTCTATAAACTCATTCTCATTCAGAGTTTATAAGTATGAACCTTGATTTTGAGTATTCCTTCTCTTGTACTTTCTCTAGTAGGAGGTTGGAATATCTTGACCTTCGAGTATTCTTGAACGCAGCATAACTTGCTATGCTAACCTTACTAACCTCCCTTAACACATGGTACGCCTCTCTCTGCCACAGAAGTGTGCTAAACAGAATAAATAAAGATGAGGCAAACGCAAAGCAGCGAGGTGGCACGAGGCATGAGGCAGTGAACCAGAAAAATGTATTTCCTTACTAGGTTAACACTCAATTAGTATTTCATTCAGCAGTGTTCCAGCTGTACTTATCTTCGTCTAATCATCAGATACCCATCAAGCACATTCTAGCTGTCACACCACCTGTTTGTAGTATTTTTGCGCAGGAATCATAAATCTAAAAAAAAAAAAAAAATCACAAATGCGGAAATATAACATTTTAAGATGGACTACTCCCATCAAATCTAGATGTTTTTCTTTTTCAAAAAAGATCCTATTAGCTTCAACTTTCAGATACTCTTTCTATATTTATCTCCAGCCTTAGATGAAGAAAGCTTAACTGCTGTTCCATCTATCAATCTAGATTTTTGCTGTTGTTTGAAGTGGTTAGAAAATTAATGTGAACTGACTGTTTTGCATGAATTCATACCAGCCATGCCCCCCCCCACCCCACATCAGGACACATAATACACACTGGCAAGACTGTGTGGTACGATAGTCCTAGAGATATTTAATTACGATTTCAGTAATATGTCTAATTGTTTGAAAAATCCCTGCAGTGATGTTACTTCCTCGCTGTCATCCTAACCCCTGCCTGCCATCAAACATCGAGCCACATGACCAGCGCTTATCGCCTTTGGCCACCACTGAACTAAACCTCAAACTGGAGCATAGCCAGGGGAAGACCATAAAGTAAGCACATGGGTCACAGGACTAAGCTCTTTCTCTCAACGCTCATTATCACAGATGTTATCGCACACAAACCCTCTGCCTGTCATGTTACCATGAAATGTAAGTCAGCTGATGCACCATCGTGTGAGGTGGATGAATAGAGAATGACTCAAATGAATGCTCCTGCTGCTACATTGTGGAGTTTCCCTATACATAAGCCAGCGTGTCTCTGGTCTTAAGAGCTGTTAATGTTTTTCACACCTTTAGGCAACAAGCAGTGATTTGAGTCACAGCTTCCTTTTCCAAACAGTAGCACCCATCTTTTCTGCTGAGGCATTGTTCACCTCAGTAAAGCCCTTGTGCTGCCCAGCAAGGGGACATAGACGACTTTTGGCACCTCTGGCCTGACCCACATTTACAGTCATCATCTCATGATGAAAACGAATTAGGGAGGTTATACACTACATTTAACCTCCTTTGTTCCTAATGGTCAGGTGACAATTTACACATAAATGTAAAGTCAATCTGAGATGCAGAGGACACAATGCAGAGACTCTGGAGGGACCACTATCACAAAACACAGCAAAGTCAATCTGTGAGCAGCCTTGAATGTCTTCTGGTCTTATATGACTTATATCTGTAATTTAATACTTAATGGAAGATTTCAAATGTAAAAATTATGATTGTGAGAAAAGCAAACTGTGCCCAACAGTTTTTGGCAATATACAATATTATTATTTTCATCTTTACTTTTGTTGTCACCGAATCTGCCTGTAGACAGAGAGTCAAATAATCCAATTCACATCACAGTGCAAGCAGCAATTTAGCAAGCAAAATGGAAACACATTCAGATTCTGACATTCACACAGAGGCCCACACTGAATTTTGAGGAGGAAGGACACAGTTATGTAGTGGTATGTAAATGAAAAGTAACAAGTATTCTAATAAATTAGTGTTTACAGGGAGTAAGAAGTAAAGCATTACTATTACTTTTGGAATGAGTAACGAGTATTAAACTAAATTTTTTGAGTAATGAGCTGATGTTAAATAGCCAAATAGGACTGAACTCAAAAACACAGTTTCCCTTATCAATTCATGTCATGATTGGTCAACTGTGTGGAGGTGAGAATGGGTTTGAATTGCTTTCTCTAGTTCTCGAAACTTTTTTAAATGAACATCCAAGTGCAACACCATGACCGCATTCCTGGAGAGACTTTAACAAAATGTGCACCATTATATTATATTATAGATTATATTATATATATATATATATATATTTAATCTCTCCCCTGCTCTATGATTTTACAGCTTTTCATCCTGCCTTCGAGTGTGGCTCTTTGGAACTTAGCATAACCCAGCCCTTAGTTCAGTTCAACAACACCATACATCATGGACACTAGGGTCTAAAGGTGCAACTTGTCCCCTCTGTAATCAACAGGCTGAACAACAGGCAACAGGCTGAACAATTCACTCCGAAACGTTAATACATCAAAACCCACTTCTTCATTAAAGCTCATCCCCAGGCCAGTATGCAAATCCACGCAAACACCAATCTAAAGAATACTTGTTAGGACACATCGGCTCAAGGCTCAAACAGTCAGGCTTTTAAAGCACAAACGGCAACAGTCGATCAAACATCAAACGACCCCCTTTGACATCCACCAACTTCAGTCTGTGCTGGACAGAGTTTGCCGGCTACATCTAAACTCATCGTAGACCAAAGAGCTCTGCCTCTTATTGTGAGTGGCAGAGAAAGCAGAATGTTGACAGAGAGGATGGAGATGGCAAACACCTCGGGGGAACAGAGTGGCTCATGTCCCACATCTGCCCTTCGCTGGGGCTGCCTGCATAGCAAATTTGAAGAGGGATCGAGGTCGTTCTCAAGTGGGTTGAGGCCAAGCTGAGGTCTCTGTGCCGACACACAGAGTGATTAAATACTGGAATTAGGGGGACAGCAGCTAACATCAAAACAGAGGGAGAAACCTATCCATCTGGGGGAATCAAGGAGGGTGAGATTAGGTGCGTAACAAGTAAGTGTGTGTGTGGTAGTGTGTGTTTTAGCCCCACACCCCTCCAACACACATACTGAAAGAGTACACTTTGGTAATTCCAACAGTCAAAAGACCTCCCATTAAAAAAAGGGACATAAGGCTCTTTTTAAAAGGTAGCAGTTGCTCTGATCCTATATCTGTTCTCTGTACTGGATTGTATTGGGGACATTAACATGTAAATATCTGCTAAATCCAGCTCTGTCCAAGGCTGAACAGACCTTTCACAGCTCTCTGAAATGGCAGAACATGGCAGGTCAGGGAGGAGTAATCCACACACAAGTGATACCACCAACCCAGCAACAAAGGACTTAAAATAGACCAGACCAAAAACCAGACAACTCTTCCAACCGGACGAGTCTGTAATAAGAATAGATAGCAATAGTAACTTTGCCTCACATTATTTGCCTGATAATGGTGACACTGTATTAAATTCTTTCATTCTTTCATACTTTGGAGCCTCAGCGTATTAAATCCCGGGGGTCTATTTTTCCAAATAGGTCTTATTTCACACTTTGATGTTGAAATCAATAAATCACAAACACAGAAACAAAACTGATATAACCTCACATTTTATCTTAAACGATTCCAGTACCCACTCAAAAAGGTGTTTGGCTGAGGGGGCTCCTCTGTTGACCATATCACTGTGAAGAAAGATAAAAAAAAAAAAAAAAAAATCTCCTTTTCCCTTCCTTTACCTTTAATGATGCCATCTTGTTATCTAGCTGTGCCTCTCAGGGATGCGCCTGCCTCTCAGCCTTTGAAACTAGTTGCATTGTTTCAGGCAAGGTTCGCGCTGAGGTTATGGGTAATTGCAATAGCTGTTTTACATTTCAATCGGCGGTATAATCTCCAAGTCCCCATCTTCCCCAACACAAAAACACTGATATCCCCTTATTCAGCCATTTAGATGTGATAATGAAGGGATTGGCCTAAAGTTTGCTATATAGTACGAGCAGCTCCACTATTTCTGACAATGCTTTACATAATGTTTTAGGTACAAATGTACATCTCAAGATACTGACGCTTAAAGGATTTTACTAGTGTTTTAAGTTTCTCTGGTCTTGCATTTTGATTGCATTACCTACTGGAGAAATTGCATCACTGGGAATAATTTTTTTGTGTTCGTTATTTCCAAGAGGTCTTTTGTCTACACTCAATCACCTTGTGAAACTTAGAAAAGAACAAGACTTGTCTGTGTGTTTTCATGTCAGTCTCCTTATATGATGTTCATTTGACACAAGGGTTTTTCTGTCAGTTGCTCTTAATGGCTGACCACTTCTCGTGAGGTAGAGTAGGCTCTGTCTGACATGGCCCTTGACGCTGAAGGACCCTGACTTAAATTGGCTGGCCCTCCACTACTCATGTTAGAAGTTTTATTTTGATTTGTGACTGGGGGAGGGCGCTTCTCTTTGAGATTCCTAAAGAACGAACACTTAACAAAGCCTCCTTCTCCTCTCTAGTTTATCACAGTTTCCTTCCAATAATGACCTGGTCCCCCTCCACCTCATGCCACAATAAAAGTCCATAACCAGGACCCAGGTGAATTAGCATGGCCACAATGGACAGTGGGCACAGTGGCCGGACCTCCACACTTTACAGTCTATCAGGCTCGACCAGCGGGGCAACCACTCTGCCTAAAGACCCACCTCTTTACATCTCTATGGAGAAACTCATTAGCTATGTAGAATCCCCTCTTTCTTACTGCATCTTGCCTCTTTGTCCAAGGGCCAGTCTTTGTCTCTTCTAAATGATCCCACACAAGGCCCATTTTCTGGTTAATACATATTTACAGCCATGTAAGGTTTTTGTGGGGATCCTGTAGTTTTATTTTGCAGACCATCACTCTAGACACCATAAAACCATTACCAAGCTGTTTAGTGTAATTGTTCGACCGTATAGTAGTTCTATTTACAGAGCTCAATGAGTCGGCATCTTTAGAGCGGGCAGATGGCTAGACAACACATGCTGGGGATTCCCAGGGACAACCTGATGCATTTGTAAACCTGACTCACGCATTTTTGTTGAAACTTAGGTTGCAAGCAAAACAAAATATACACTCATGCCAACATATTCTGTACATGCCCAATGGCATGCTAAGCATTAAAAATGCTAAGCTTTGCCAAGTTCATGACACAAATCCTACAAATTTATTGTCAATATGCAAGTAGTTAAGGAGTGTCATTTCCGTGAGTCAAAAATGTGAAAATGTAGAAAGCAATCAATCAGTCTTTATTTATATAGCACCAAGACAAATTCCAGAAAGAGCGGGTTTAGACCACACTCCACAATTAATAGAGACCCAACAATTAAAGAATTCAAAATTAAGAATTCAAGAATCACCACATGAGCAAGCAATAGGCGACAATGGCAAGCAACCATTGTGTGTGTGTGTGTGTGTGTGTGGGTATGTGTGTTTACAGTAGCATCTTGGGGGGTAGGGTCATCCGATGTCCTGAGTGAATTAAAGGGGCCAGCTGTGATACTGCCTGAAAGGAACATGGAAGCAGACAAAAGGAGAGTTCCCTGCACTCCCCCGAAAGACAAAAGAGACAGAGACAAGAGGCTGAAACCACACAATCATCTCACCATCTACAATGGCCAAGCTCCTGTAACAAGCGGGATCAGGGGGATCGGCAAAGGGCTAAGCCAGACGTGGCCACAGGTTTCAGTGCTAGCCATTAATTCCACTCTGCTTAGCACACAATTAATTTCACTCTCATGCAGCAGCTCAAAGCTTCACGATAAGAAGAGGGCTGATTTCAAAACCAAGATTAAAAGGTGAGTCAGTAAAGACTCCACTAAGAAGAGCTCTGAGCAGATGCTCATAGACCAAAGAACTGAGAACACAAGAGGCCAATGATGAGAAAAAGTAAAGTGTGTGGAAGGATGGAGTCAAGCATCCCTGCAGTATTAACCACAGCCAGCACTGGCTACTGACTCCCAACTAACTGACTGACTATGGCAGTTAAGCAATTTGTTAGCACATGCAGAGTTTTTTTAATCTTCTTTTTTGTTGATATTGTATGAACAGATCCTTGGGACTAAGTCAGGATTTGGATGTTAATAACATCCCAACAAAAAAATGAAACAATAAAGTAAACCAAGCCGAAAAAGGTGCCCCTGCTGACTTTTCCATTTGAGCTAATGTGACCAGAGTTAATGCTCCTATAGGCTTAATTCAGCCACAAAAGTAGCCAAACCATGGGGATGGCTAATTGTTGGTGGACTAAAGCACCTGCCAGAACCCAAGGGAGCTCAGGAACTGCAGAACTGGTCTTTTCCCAAAGCAGAGCCCATGGTACTGGATTAGATCCCTGGAGTGCAGACATCCTCTTGGCTCCCCTCGTCTTTTGCCCTAATGGCTACCCTGCAGGGCACTGTGATTTCTGTCTGCAGCCCCTCAAGCCATGTAAAGCCAGGTTACTCCCCCAATCAACCGTCAGACATCTAAATACTAAAGCCCCTTTAAGATGTGGAATCTTCTATCTGAACAACACATGGTCCGGAGTGTGGGAATGAATTTCATATCTTTAGACATTGCATCTTAGCTGTAGTATGTTCAACAAGCTTTTACTTGGTGAGCATGATGATGTTTTAGTGCGAAAGACAACAGGACATTTATAAACATAGCATAAGTCTTTTTTTAAAGTCAAATCACCTATTCATGTGGGCCTTTAATGAGTCAGCTCCTCGTCTCTTGCAATGCTTTGCTTGCTACTGCACTCAGTAAGCAAAAACGCCACAAATAATGTAATCTTATAGGCACCTTTACTGACTACAGCAAAGTGACTGTGCTTATTCACACATAATTTGGCAAATCACCAGAGCAGCTTTTACAGAAAACTCACCTTTGTTCTTTTTCAAACCTGCCAAAATGAGAAATTGGCACCCATTTCAAAATGGGATTATGACTTAATCAGAAAACCTTTACAGTACTATTCAACTACTTTTTCTGATAAATATAATACTGATTCAACCAATGCAGTTTATGAAAGCTTTGATGCACCTATGGCAAAGCCCTTCATTGCTGGAAAAGTCCTAATTTCTGAATTGCAAATAATAATAATAGAAAGCTGGAGTGTGTGCTCAGCGAACAATATTCACCAGTGCCTCTACTGAATTTCAAACTCCAGAGAAACAACTCTTTGTGAACAAGGATGTCAACAAAAGACAAAAGGAAAAAAGAAATCTTATTTATCAATCTAAATTAAAAAAAAAAAAAAATCGATTGAAGTCACGATTGAAAAACATCCTTTAATGTTTGCATAATAATTCTGTTTCAGATCGTGATGACCTTTCTAACTCATATCTTAAGGTGATGCAGCTCTGATATTGACAACATATTTGCCCAAATGTTCATCCATCTCCATACAGTGGCACATGCATGAAGGCTGACAATGCTTTGCCCGTGGGCTAGCACTAGAGAAGAAAGCTGTGACCTGGGTTTAAGGTGATGACTAATGCCCCACAACCAATCGATTGGTTAGTGAGGGTCAGAGATAAGAAGCTGGACCCGTTGGCCAGAGGAAGCCTGTGACCTCTCAACCATCCATCTCTGTCCTGATCTTGTCCTGTTGAACATTTGGCGCTCAGTTCTTCCATTAAATTCTCCTCCGCTGACAAAGCAGGCAGATGCTATCAGTTTGTCCGTCCAGCTTGGCCGATTAGGACATAATACCACGCCCACCTCCCTCTCTCTTCCTCTCTCTGTGCAGCTTGGAGACCCTGGCCCATCGCAAAAGACATAGAGGACATTGTAGCCTATGGCCCCTTTCATAGTGTCAGGACCCCAAACTAAACTTTTCCAGAGATGAGTAATGGGATCTACTGGCCCAT
This sequence comes from Pempheris klunzingeri, assembly GCF_042242105.1. Taxonomy (NCBI): domain Eukaryota; kingdom Metazoa; phylum Chordata; class Actinopteri; order Acropomatiformes; family Pempheridae; genus Pempheris; species Pempheris klunzingeri. The sequence continues at coordinate 16,931,909 of NC_092017.1, read as the reverse complement.
ATTGAATATGCTTTGAAGACAGGCCTGGGGTCTTGAAAGATCATACAATGGCTAATTTCATAGTGGGGTCAAACGGTGGACGTTATTGGATTCCACACTTTTTTTAAAAATTTTAATTCGTTCTTTTACAAAATAGAAAACAACAAAAGAAAGTGAAACATGAATCAATAAAATAAACATTCACACAAATCTAATCAAATTTCAAATTTCTAATCAAAATTTAAAATAACAGAATAGCAGTTTTATGAAAAAGGCTATGTTAGGGACTAATACTTTTGACTCAAGGCAGATTTAAACAGGGAAACCTCATGTACAAGCAAGTACATGATTGTCACCACAAAGCAGTTGAAATCAACAAAACAAGGTTTACAGGGCATCGATTCTCACTGAGGATGAAGAGCATGAAAAAACATCTCCCCAATTTAAGAATCACTAAAAAAAAATAAATTGTTACCAGGGCCTGCTATCTCTGAGTATCTCTGTTGGGTCTGGATGATGATCTTCACCCAAACTGGACCTTTGTCAGGTATTTGTAAAAAAAAATGTGTTCCATACTCAGTGGTTGAGGTTTACAACACTGGGAATTTATTTTTTTGGCAACATACAGTGCCAAAAGAGTTTTTAAACTCAGCAACATACCAACATGAACTTCCGGTGCTCTGTAGTGATTGTCTAAATGTCTGGTTCTCACTATTTCTCTAAAGCCCACGCTTTGAATAGGAGCTATTTGTAGATACTTGAAACATAACGGAATATTAGTATGTGACTCAGAACTAATCACAGCATCAAATGATGAGTTTAGGTTAGTAAATGGTCCGAATTGTATGACTATATTGTAGTAGAGAGTCAAGACAGATTGTGACCTTTAACTATGTATTTTATGAAATTATATCTATAAAACTTATTGCTGATCCATCCCTTTACAGAACAATCACATAACATAGAACACACCTGATTCCACTGCAGCTGATTTCAGTCCACTGGTGACATGCCCATTCTGTTATATTAAATTTCCATCACATTTTACCCCTTTTCATACACCTTCTAACATCCCAACTGGGGGTTATAAATCTATGATGTAGGAAACTCTAAATCCCACTCTCAACAAGATATCCTCTGTCAATTCAGGTTAGCTGTATTCAGGTGCTTCTCTTTCTCACGCTGTTCTGTAATGCAAACGACTCCCAGCTGAAATTCACTCAGCCTTTCTGTAAGCCCAAAAAGAGTCAGCTCCTCAAACACGTCATTTGCCTAAGCTACCTGTCAGTCGGGTGCATTTGTTTGCACTGAGAGTTTAACTCTGTGGGGCATGGAGGATGCTAATTGTGTTGACTTGGAGGGGGTCCTTCAGGTGTGTGTTTATTGGAGGAGTGGAAGGCACCTGGATGAATACGTTTGCATGCCTTCAGTTTACAAAGAGTCAAGTAGGGAATCACTGGTACACCTTTTCTCTCGATAGGAAAACAGTGGTTCAGGCTTCATGTGGTTAGCATCCTGCAGAGTCTTTCTTAGTTTGGTCTAATGTTAGTAATTATAGCACCAGTGTGAACCTCATGCCATTAACAAAACAGAGGTGGAGACGGAGGGAGGAAATGTCAGCAGGAGTCTGAATTTGGCCCTACCTAGCATATGACATGACAATGTGAATGAATTTGTAAGATCCAGGGGCAAACACGGAAGCTATGTGCAAATGATGTAATGAATGGCTTGTGTATTAAAACGAAGCTTCAGCATACTGATAAAAAGAGGCTCTTATTCTGAAACTTTAACTGGTTTAGATATTACATGAACTTCACAAAAAATGGCTTTTCAATTAAGTCTATTCTCATTACTTTGACACACAAAGCAGAAAGCTGACTTTAAAAAAAGCACCTTCTTTACCCTGCCCATTTGAAAATTGCAGCATCAACACAACAAGGTTGTGAGGCAGCAAACACAAAAAAGGCATCGGTAACATTATATCAAAAGGGCCATTTTCTGGCATTTTGGGGGGGCTGAAGCCAGTGTTGGCTGCAGTGGTCAGCAGCCATTGGACTGGTCAGCGTGGAGAATTCCCTGTGCTCCATCATTCTGATGGCTGTGTCCAATTGCATTATGCCAGAGCAGCAGGTAGCCCTGGCTGCCGGGGGTTGCAGCTCTGACAGCCTCGCCCCATTGGCCCAGGGGCTCTGGCCAAGGTTAACGGGTCAGGGCCTTGTCCGGACAGAGGCTTGGCTTCTGGCCAATGGGCCGTGCTGGTCAGTGGCGAGGAGCAGTGGTGGTCAAACGAATGATTTATAGATGCGCTGGATGGAGAGAATGCTAAGAGGCTGCACTTTTATCTGGCCAGGGTTTTTCTTCAAGTTTCTTTGAAGGCACAATATGTTTGTGTTTTGCTTATCCCCCACCACCGCAAGCACTTGACTTGAACTTTTTGACCTGAGCTGCCAGGTTTTTAAGATTTTTATACATTTAATTTTCTTCACAAAAGGGACACTATTGAGTCATCTTTTATTTTTCCCTTGCAAATGTTTCCCCTAAAACCTTCTGCTAATGAACAAAACCTGGGCTAACTCACATCTCTAGAGATGTGGTTTCAAAACTATCTGTTGCCAAAATTAAGACGAGCTTGATCTGTCATCCTGTTGCGAACTGTTTATTGCTTGCCAACCTACTTAAGTGATTCCATCAAACTGGGACACTTCAGAAGTAAGTTTAGAGTCTCACAAGTTTTTTGGTCATGGCAGGCGAGCTCTGATTGCCCTGAAGGGCGTTTTGTTCTTGTTAGGGTATTGTGAACAGATGGGCTTCATACCCGCTTGCCCAAATCAAGGATGGCATTTGTTTTTCATGTTGGATGATTTCAGGGCTACATGGACGACGCAGACAAAGCCGTTTTTTAATGATCTCACAAAAATCTAATCAAGAGAGACGTTACGCTATCCAGGATTTGCAAATGACTCACTTTAGCCTTATTTAGCTAAACCAAGAGAGCATAATGGTGAAGGAGATCAATATTCAAAAGTTCAAATTTATCAGCACAAACAACTAAGCTTGCTTTGTATCATCACACAAAGTAAACATTTGGCATCAACATCATAAAGCACCAAGGGAAACAGCTGGCTGGTTCATATTGCGAACAATGTAAACCATGGAGTGAACAAACTACGCAATTCTATACAGCCACAAAGACAAACTATTGGGCGACATTTCCTACATTCAAGGAGTCATAAACAATCCTGTGACTGCAGCAATGGCCCAGCATGTGGTTTATTTTTGGGGGACACACTTAAAGGTCAGGCGTAATCCACAGAAGTCTGCGAACTTAACTCTTCGGGCAGAATCACCAGCTGCCATTTGCACGTGGGTGGACAGTTTGTGTTCACTGGCCCGCAGAGCTGAGGTCTGTGGTCCTGAAACGTCACTGCCCTTTCAGCTAATTGTTTGTGGGTTGCCTTTAAATTTATTGACAGTCTTGGTGATATAGTGCCTCTATTGTGTCCTCAGCCTATTGTGAACAGCAATAACTATGGCTCCCGCTTTCCGGCTCTTGTGCTCCATGGCTGACCAGGGGCCAGAGAGCAGTGTGATGCCCAGCAGGAGTGCCCTCTCCGTGGGCAGGAGCGGAGACCTTTACAGGTGCCTCAGCCCTTCTCTTAGCAACGCCCTGCTGCTCAAAATTTGTTGTCCCCCCTGTGGGTGTCTTTCTTAGAGGCCCCTGATGGGAGATGTGTTAATATGATAACTCGATTAGGCTCCAGGATGGATGACATGGTGGCAGAGAGCAAGTGTGCAGCTCCCAGGGAGGTGCTGACTCCTCTCCTTAACCTCTCCTCAGGAGACCAGTGTTGTACACAAGAAAGGCATGTGGCTCCCAAAAGCCTTTGGTGAGCCTCCGGTAATCAGTCTCCCAGGCACAATGGTGCAGTTCACTAACCAAGCACAGAATCATGATCCTTTTAACAATTTAGTTATAGACACTGTATAGGAATAGAAGACGTCAGACAAAAGAGAACTCACTAATTAAGCGCTGAATGTTAAAGTCCCTTATTATGTGGATTTTATTCCAGGATTTATCATCCAAGCTGGCCTCTCTCTCCTTCACCTTATTTTCCTAATTGGCCAGGCACCATTTCCCAATTAACTCTAAAATTGGTTGATGATTGCCCTGAACTGGCACCAGATATCAGCATACAGCTTAAGCAAGAGTTGAGGATAAAGTTATAGACTCTGTAAATTGGTAATTAATTTTAAGCCATCAAAGCATGGCTATTTTGGTCTTTGGGGGAAGGATATGGATTTGATCCCAGGTAGTCAGACTGGTATTATAAAGTAAGACTCTAAAGTACACCAATGTGCTCTCAACACTGCTCCACTTCCGGAATAATCTCAGCTCACCGGTGTCAGCCAGGGTTGCACTATAAACTCTTTTCACCCAGTGGTTAAGTTTGAGACTCATGGTGGATTTAAATCAAAAGAGCTGCTCTCCCTCGTCGAGGCTGCTAAAAGCTCTGGCATATCTGCGCAGGTGTAACAGGATCAATCAGAAGCCACTGGAGAGTTAATTAGAGATAAAATGTATGTTAATGGAAAGGCCTTACTTTGCTCACACATTCCAACACACCCGGCTTGTACACAAAGTCTGTTTGCTGACGGGTTGGTTGCCACTTGCAAAATACCCAACTTCTTACACTTAGCCCACAAAACCCCTGGCTTTACAGCATATATTCCTACTTATTCTTTCCTTCCCTACATCCTAAAAATACAGAAGAAAGCTACAAAAAGTACCTCTTTTGTCTTGAGACAACAGCAACTAAGTTTTCTGCATAGCTGCCACGGTAATCAGTGAAAGCCAACAATACGACTTCCAGCTAACACCATAAACACTCAGGTCTGGAAGATCATTAAATGGCAAGAGCGCTCTCCAGCTGTCCTTACACATGCATGCACATATTGGACAAACACACACACACACACACACACGCACTCACTCCCTCCATGCCTCTTTTCAGCACCACAAAGCCAGGCAGCGGCTCAGACAGGATGTAGCACATGTGTATCATATTAGGCAGGCCTTTGCAGTCGGCAGGCCCATAGGTGATATTAGATCTACAGCTGGCCCACTCGCTCTGTCTCTCTGAGCTGCTGCCCAGCCTCAACCCCTCTCAGACTGATATTTCACACATCCCTCCTCCCGCCTCACAGCCTCAGTCACAGGTGGGAATGCCTTCACACAGAGCAACAAGAGAGTCTGTTGTAATGAGTCGGTGTGTTTTTTCCCCACAGAGGAATCACAGACAGGGGAAGCCATTCAGGGTGCCCCTCCGGGTCATGCCTGAGATGTGGAGGGGCTGACCTGACGTGGCCCACTTCAAAGCCCTGACCAGAGTAGGGGAGTTCAGGTGAATGTTACTGCAGAGGGAAAGTGAGCAGCTTTATGTTTATCCATGGTAGAGAGGAGCTGGAGAATGTCGTTGAGTGCCAGCTCGTCACCCCTGAGCAACTGCAGGAAGTAGCAGCATGATGCTTGCCATCTGTCCACATCTTGGAGGATCATGGGAAAAAGCAGTGAGCTATAATATACTAGTGAACCAAGATGATTTTTCGAAGGGAAAATTTTTATGAATATGAACGCCTCAAATGCCGACTCCTGTGTTTGACATTTGTCTGACAATAGAATCTATCCAACCAAGTGAGGACGGAGGATACATTAAACCCTTTTCTATGCCATAAAGCATCTATAAACATGTTTCTCACTCCTCAGACCCATCCCTGTTTTAATAAAAAAGGATGCAAGAAAACAGCCTCATTGGATGAAACATCCTGTCCAGGACTAATTAGAAGTTTCTGCTCGTGGAGATAGCGGCCGGCTCATTGAGACAAAAAAAAGGGTATTGATTTTTGACTCTGACCCCGGGCTCTAAAGGGAGCTGAACATCAGACAATGACTGGTTAATGTGCGCTTGTTATCAGAGGCCACAGACGTAACAGAAAACAGTGGTGAGGTGATTCCTGAAGAGGTCAAAGGAGATGATTCAAGATTCCCTACAAAAGTTTTCTCCCTTTTTTCATAAGTGTGCATTACTTCCAATATGTTTGCACAAAACAGGAAATCTGGCCAGATAATGTTTGATGCTGACAATCAAAATAACTTAATAGTGATTCTATCTTTAAACAACATCAGCGGAAACAAAGAATTACATTTCAAAACTGAAGAGAACATATTATTTGAGAGCAACCATGGAAATAGATGGTAAAACTGTAACCACTTCTAGTGAGCTTGAGCTTCCATGCAGATTGGCGCCCTCAGCACATGCTGCTTGGCTTATCGGCTAAGCTGTGAAGCATTAATCAGCACACAAATTCATTTCACATAAGTATGAAAGGCACTCTCGCCACCCTCCCACTCCTCACTAGAACACTTGCTGTCGTTTTCACACACACACTCACACTCACCACGCTTCAGCTTGTGGTATCGTGAGTGACGCAAGGAGGAATGTCGTCAATTAACTGCGGTCTCTTAAAAGGGATGACTCGAAATATTGTTTTCTTGCATATTTCCACTAAAAGAGCAGTGTCAAAAGAGATAGAGAAGAGAAGAGAAGTTAAAAACAAACAAAACTCAAGACTACCAATGGCACTTTTGAAAATCAAAATCTCAGGGCTTCAGTATTATTTAGATAAGACACTTTATTCACATTTTTATCATGGAAATTGTCCAATAACTGCAGCTACAAAAGAATAGGAACTGCTATAGGAACATTTGCTAATGTGTTATGTGAACTATTGATATTTATAAGTTAACACCCACTCACACTAAACTCATATGCATGTTAGGACGACCTGTCAGTCCACTTCTAACCTCACCCATGATAGAAAAATAAAACGAGAGACAGAAAATGCTCACTCATCAAACAGCAGTGGGAAAAAACTAAGCTTTTTATCTTACAAACTCTTCAGCATCAGTAGGCACTTTCTTTTAAATGCTCACTTACTGTACTGCCGCACATCAAAGGCTAAATATTACCAATACTTGCTGGTTAAGCCTGTATTTTTTAATAGCCTCAGGCCTATCATGAGTTACACTGAGCATGCACACAGCATATACTGTGATGGGATTTATCCAAATGTTATACGAGAAACCAAAATGTGGAGAAAGGGGCTGTTGTTCAGAATAGGTGACACATTCTCGCTATTCACCGAGTTTCAGGACACAAAAAGTCTGACAGCGAGTGTCGTGGATTCATCACTTTTCACCTTGCAGCAATAAGTGACTACTTTAGCAAGTACTTCACAGACGTCAACGCTGATGAGTATGTCTGACCCATTTAACCGTGCCGTCATGAGCACGTGCAAGCTTCACGTCAAAACTGAGAAGCAATCAGTGCCAAACTCCTCAGTCACAGAAACCGAAACAGTGAAGTATTTCCTGCCAGCTGTTCGGCCTGAATATCCAGAGGTGTTTATCTGGGTCCTGTTAATTCTGCTTTCCCGTTCCCACAGTGGTGAAGTCATGAGGGTTTGACATTTTTTCATACCAAGAAGAGAACTACCCTGGAGTGTAGACACATCATAGTGATGCTGACCACGTCATCTGAAATAGTTATTTTTCTGGATTCAGTGTCATCAGTAATGTGGATGTTGTGGTGGTTTTTGGGATTGATTTACTTCCAAACCTTATCTATAGTAGTGAGTTTTGAATAGTGACTGAAACAATGATATTGTCCTTTGCAGGGTGGCCGGGGTCACCCTCAGAGACAGGTTGAGGACTTCTGCGAGTAACTCTTAGTTGAAATGGTTAAGGCATTTGCTCATATATCCCCTCTGGCCTGGGTACGTCTCGTGACCCCTCAGGAGGCTGTGGAGGACGTCTAGGTGACCTTGCTTAATCTGCTGCCACTGTGATCCAGATCTAATTCTTTAAATATTATCCCCCCCCATTACTACACGTTGTCTGTTGCATTCAAGGGTTCCATAAGACAAATACAGACAAATGCTGTAGGCGCCCATAAGTACAAAAACACTTCAAGCTGCTGGAGCACACATGTTCTACCTGCCAGATCCTCCAGTTCAGTTTTGCCAGGGGAAATCAATTCTTCCTGTCTTTCTCACACATATACACATACACATGCAGGCCCGGGGCAGATAGGGCCAACTCCGCCCGGTGCTGAAGCCAATTGTGTCTCAGGCACGCACAGCTCCGCTCTTAGAGCACATCACAGTGTAATGTGTAATACAGCAACAATCCTTGTGAAAGACTTGAACGCTACAGTCAAACGTAAACTAAACCATCTTCCATGTCCCCATTATGATCCCTGTTATTAATGCGACCAGAATGAGCCATTTCAAAGTTGTATAAAGGAATCTAGCTATTCATATCATCTATCAAAGACATTTCAGAAGTGGGCTGGCTCTTATTTAATGTTCACATGGAACATGAACTACTTAATCACACACAGACACATTTCTCCCTGCTGCTGCTTTAAAGGAACCCCAAAAAAGCCCTGAATCTAACCTACCAACGCAGCCCACCAAGCAGAGAGTGTGCAACATTGCAGATTGTTGAATCAAAGATGAATGTTTCTATTCATTACTTAGGAAAAAAAAGCTAAATATAATTGTGTCTACTTTACTTCAAACAAGTCAGACCAAGAAAATTCATGAGAGACCAAATTCCTCTCTGAGCAGATGAAATTGTTTTCACTATCCACGGGAAGGCTTTTCTGTGGGCGCATCCTAAATGAGGGGGTCAGACAAGTTAAGGCTTGTCCTAAAACGGACACATGTTCTCCATTGTCAAGCTGACTTCTTTCCCAGCCGGGAGATCAATGCGACCTGTCAGAAGTCACCCACTTGCTGTCAGACCTCAGAGTGACGCTTTAGGGGAGCTGGGGTTAGGGGAGGGGGAGGACAGCAAATTATGGAGAGGAATCTCATAGGGCTGTCTGCATTTTTGCATTTTAATTTCAGAGGAGGTGGGGGGTAATGGTTAAGAATCCGGCCCTCTGGAGGAGGCCGGTAGCATCCTGAAGGTAGCACAAAGTGGGCTGCTGAGAGCTGGCAGATGTGGTAGATACTGTATGTTGGCATCTGCTGCTTGTTACAGCTACAAATGGCACTTGGAAAATGATGAGATTTAAATAAAATGAGACTGTAGATCAAGATAATTGCAAACCAAATTACAATAAGATAACAGGACAAATTTCTTAAATCACTGAGACTGAGCAATAATGAGCCTCAGATATCTAGGCCAGTTTGAGAGACTCCACCACCAGCCTAGCTGTCAATCAGTGAGACCCTGATCTAGTGGCCAGATGTAATGTTATAGTCAGTGTTTGGGTGCAGCAGGTCTGACGGACAGCTGCCCCTCCTCGAACCCCGGCCACAGCACCTGCTTTGTCTGTCGGCTCTGCTGACACGTGTCCCTCTTTGTGGCCCCACGCAATCCCCCCACTGTGAGAGCCGAGTGGGGCCTCGCCAGGCAAACACATCCAGGGCTTTTACCAAGGGTGCTGACTGACCGACAGGGACTTCGTAAGGAGGGGTGGGAGAGGGTTGCTGTTGACAGAAGGATGGAGTTTGAAATGTTGAATCCTGTAGAGGTTGTGGAAAGGTCAAAAGGAGAAGGCGTGTTTAGGTAAAGGAAGGCCTTGGGCATGGGCAAGGTATGACACGGGGCAAACTACTGGTAATCAACTGGATGGTGACTTCCACAGCATGAGTGGAGCGGGTGGGGCAAACAAGATAAGGAGGACAGCTAATCAATTTTACAGCCCGTAACAGATGAGCAGAGCTGTCGCAGAGGGGAGGCGGCCGGGCCAGAGAGGACTGATTGGCAGCTGGAAGGGGAGGTGGGCGGTGCAGCCGTCAGTCATCCGGTCTAGCGAGCCCTGAGGCACACCTGTGTGCTTTTTGCATAGGGCCTTGGATGACCCTTTAACTGGGTGGGTCAGTTTGGGACAGTGTGATGAGTAAAGCAGGATGGGGATGTTGTTATTCTGCATATAAAAGGGCCATTGACCCCTCACATGGATCACCTGAGTGATAGCAGGGCAGGTCAGCAAATCAAAGGCTTTGTTGTGACCCCAAGCATTTTATGGCCCCCAAATTTGGGTTATATTATACTGATTATCAAAACAGTGAGAAGTAGCACCTATAATTAGATTCAGCAGAAACGGGCTGTTACTTTGTTTACCTTAGACCTCTTTATTGTCTGATCACAGATAAAGGTCTGGTGATTCCAAATAAAAAGGGCAATTGTGTTGTTTATTTTACATTATTCATCATTAATACCATTCCTCCTGAACTCCACAGAAACATTAACAAAATTCCAACTGAAAGATGTACAGTATACCAAGAGGACCGTGATAAGACGTGGAGCTGTCTTCAGAATTAAAGATGATGATATTTTGAATTATTTCAACACTGTACACAGCTTTAAGTTTTCACATTATACGCCGTATGTAACATGTTTCATGTAAATATGAAACACTGTACTCAGTCTGGATCCCTCCCAGTGGTGTCTCCACGCCGACTTTCTGTTAAACAAAGGAACTCATTCACTGATCCCTGAGCGCGGGTGAACAACTGTACAACAGGAGTAGGTGTGGGAACACGAACCATCTATCCTGTCCACATCTGCAGCACACTTCCTCCCCCACAGATAAGGCAGCTGTTGTACGGTAAACTGTGCCGTGTGGCTCCCTCCTTGGTCAGAGCACTTTCCCCATTGTTAGGATGAAAAGAGCCGCAGTGGTGGTGGCCCCAGTCCTCAGGAGCAATGCCTGGCTGGAGCTTATTTTGGTTGGGCTTGCCCAAATAAACACACCAGGACCTCGCAGCCGCAGCTGTGGGCCTCTCCCTGGCTGACCCCCTCTCCTGTGACTCCTCCACTCACAGAGAGAAAGAGAGAGAAAACAAGTGAGGGAGAAAGAGACAACTAGACTGAGCCAAAGCCTGCAGAGGTTAGAAGGGCCAAGCGCTGCTTATTATCAGAGTCAGGTCTTTCCCACGGCTGCAGGCCTTGTGTGTGCAGCCAGCGGCGTGCCTGCTTGCCAGAAAGTGTTTAGCTAACTCATCTACAGTCATCCTCCCACCGAGGGAGGGCGGCGAGGTTTGGTTTCTCACTGCTGGACAGAGAGGAAGGTTTATTCAGCAAGTTTCTGAGGAAAGGCTGCGAGCTTTAAAACCAAGAGGGTGAATGGAATGCAGAACGCCTTTCTTCTTAACCTCCTGCTCTGAGAATGGATGAGAGTGTGAATTTGCAGTTTGACAGCTGAGTAAATTGGACTAATGGGCTGAGCATGCTGGGATGAAGGTCACATTGTGCCCATTCCTACCATCCTGTTTATGGGAATAAGGCTACAAACTGCTGCCTTGCTGCAAGAAATGAGGGCATGTTGTTGAGAAAACACACCCACATCTTGGCATGAAATTTTCATTAAGAGATCATCTTGGGCAAAAGTATCCCAGAGCTTAATATTTATTCCAATTAGATGAAATATTGGCATGAATACAAAATACAGAAATGTAGCCATCAGGTATTAAAATGACCTAATCTTACAGGTTTTGCCAAAACAGCAGTATATTGTATTGTTCTGTTATGTTAAAAAGCTTCCAGAGCAAGTAAGTAAGTGGACTTTGAGTCGTGACTTTTCTGGCTATATATATTTGAAAATGTTCACAAAAATCAAAGACTTAAACAAACAAACAAATAAATAAATATGTATACTCCCACCCACACAGCAAAACACCCACAAAAACAGCCACAGCCACCCCCTGAATTCCTCCTACATACAAACCCACACACACCCTTCTCCTCCTACACATGTATCCGTCCACTCACACAAACACCCACACACACCAATCCATCAATACTGATGAATGCTCCATCACCCACCCAGTAACTCCCACGCACACAAACACAAACACACACCGACTCACTCTCCAAGAAATGCCGCGGCAGCCTATGTCCTCCTACACACAGACACGTGTGTTCAGACACTCTTTACCCCCTGCCTTGCTCTGTTTGCACTGTCAGCCTGATGCAGAGCTGAGTCAGCAATCAACCATTGGTTTGTGTGTGTGTGTGTGTGTGTGTGTGTGTGTAAGCCTGGAGCTTCTCCAGGAGCGCTGTGGCCTCTAGAGGAGACAGATGGGTAGAGAGCTCCTGGGCAGGTAGTCATCCCCAGAATGTGGGGGCGTCTATGGGGGGTCTTGCCAGGGGCTGAATGGCCTTTAAATGCCCCCCGCCCACACCCATGGAGAACATCTAGAGGTGGTCTTTGTCACTATAAACTCAGCCTCCCTCCTCCTCCTCCCCCTCCTCATCCTCCTCCTCCTCCCACTCTTTATGCTGAGTGGGTGCATCACAGGGAGATCACCGCCTACAAACACACCTGCAGGAATACACAGGAATGAATATGTAGTGTGTCAGCAAATGGACTGACATCTGGTATGTGGAGACACACAGCCATCCTCAGTGAATATGAATGACATTGCTTCAAATTTCCCACTGAATTAATGGCATCTTAGTAGTGCTTTTTGCAGCAAAAACAACAGCTTGTGTGTTAAGTACCTGCCAGGCCCAGATCCAGTTCTACAACTGACTCTGGAGTTGGCTTTAATTCATGCCAGACTGTGCCCTTCTTCCAGTGCAGCCCCACAGAATCCCGGAAAATAATTGAAGCCAGAAATAAAAAGGTTCACCAATGAAGCATAAAGAGAGAGTCAGAAGCTTGGGAGAAAGTTGAGGCTGGGCATTAAATCTCCGGTCCCCTTTTCTGTCAGCGCCGCCATCGCCACAGAGACACGTCAAAAATTACACAGCAGCTCCAGCTAGCAGGCAATTACAGAGTGGGGTCTATGAGTGACGCCTGTGTAGGACTGGCTGGCACTTTCCTCACTGACATTCACAGAGGTACTTACAATTTACAGCACTGGGTTCATTTTCAGATGAGCCGAGTCCAAGAGCTCGGCCCGCTCCCAAGGCCCTCATTCTGTTTCTCTTGGTCGTAATTACATTAAATATAATCATTCAGGCCCAAATTGCTAGTTAATGGCTGTGGCTGTACACAACCGATGAGTGATAGAGAGGAAGAGCGAGCAACAGGAGGGCTCAGAGGTTGAGAGAAATCCATAGAGGAGGAGCAAAGAGATAAAGGTTGTGCTTGCCAGGGCCTATGTCTAGGCTTGGTGGCGGGACTGATGGCACTGTGTCAGTGTCATTACGTGGGTGTGTGTTCAGGAGCGGTTTCAGCCCAGACGGACGTGACACACACATTCAAACGCTTGTCAGGAGGCCACCCACGCCTGACACCGGGAGATGCCAGGCCCTGACACATGGAGCGTGGTGAGGCGACAAGTTCGTCAAGAAGTGCCTCCTTGCCACATGTCAGTCTCCATCTCTCACAATCATGTCTCACTCTCCCCTTTTTCTCCCTCCCCCTGCCTCCCTCCCTTCCTCATCATCTGAATATGTAAAACTAATCATTTGCGTTTCAGATGAACACAGTGTAACCTCGGCACAAATCTGTCTTCTGAGGAATGCATTAGTGGCAGAGTTACACGACAAATATCTGACCTCCTCAGAGTATTATTTCATATTTCAATCTAGATGGCAGAAAGCTCTTGTGGCAAGTAATCTCACTCCACATCATTTACCGTAACATCCACGAGTAAAACTCATTCTTCACATTTAATAACTTCAGACAAAGCCCAGATGTGGAGACAGTGCCAGTGGTTGATATTGCCAAGTGTTGGTAATTTATTCTCCCCCAGACCCCTCTACTCATCAGTACCAACAACTGTGGACTGACAGGCCTCCCTCCAAATGTTCCTTGTGGTTTCTCTTGGGGTGTTCAAGACCTCATGCAAATGCTTAATCACCTCACTTCACTGTTTGTCCCAACTGGCAAAGTAAACAAAAGGCACACTTAGACAGGCGTCTTAAACAAGCTGAGGAGTGTAGGAGGTTTCCAGAAATAAACCAGAGCATGCAGTAAAATCACAGCCGAGGGAGGGTCAAGTGTGCCGGATTTCAAAGGGAACCCATAAAAAGACACAATCTGGTTTTCACATTTCGACAAAGGAGGCAAATGTGGCCGAGATATCATGCCACTGCCGTTTCCAGGGAGGGGTGCTGTCGCCAGCGTTTACTGTAACTCAATCTCTGTTCATGTGTGGGGATTTATGGCTTTTGTTAAATCAGTGGTTCTCAATCCTTTGCCAATGAAACCGACGTGATGGAGGTTTTCATCCCTCTTAGTCACTATAGAGGCTGATTTTTACCAATTTCCTTGTCCTCAAAAGGGAGAAAGGGGAACAATCATTGGTTGACATGGAAACCTGCATTTTCTTCTGTCTTGATAGCTCATATTTGAGAATTTAATAATCATGCGCATATATCACATCAGAAGTGGTATCATTTCACCTGTAACAACAAGCATCAGTTCATCAGTCACTTCCCCTCACATGCCATCAGTTTAAGGTCTCTGGACACCTTGCATCATTGTTCAGTGCTTGTACACTTGCTATCTGTCTTTCTTGAAGTCTATAAGACCTCAACTCCTGAAGAAACACACCAAACGGGATAATCCCTTGTCAACATGTTGCTGATCCTGGGATTGGGCTGCCCCTGGGCCCTGATCTCCCCTCTGCCTCCCTCCTTCCTTGCTTCCTTCTTCGCTGGGTCCCTCAGGCTGACATGGGCCCCGACAAAGCCCTAATCCATCACCTCCTGTCAGGGAAGGCTGCACCGCAACACCCCCCTCACGGGCCAGCATTACCCTAATCCACTGGGCCGGGGCTCCATGAGAATGGAGCGCCCACATGGCTTCACCCCGGTTCTGTTTACTCGTCCCATCTGAGTCAACACACTCCCCAGAAGGACACAGAAAAGAGGAGCACACCATGAAGTCCCTGGACCTATGCTGAAGCGTCCACTGCACCCACCAGCAGAGGAGCCAGCTTTACCTTGGGTGGTGATGCAGTGTGTCTGTCTGGCAGGCCTCTGGTGTGGTAATGTAATCCCTGGAGCAAACACAGGCCATCTGACTTCTGAAGGGTGCTGCCTTCTCCGGGTGCCTCCTTCAAGGGGAGAAGCAGACTTTGATGATGGTCCACATCTGTGAACTGACAGTAAAAGGTGCATAAAGCCTTCATGGTGCACTCACTGTCCATGCACACAGCTAATGGTAGTTGGAGGGTAGAAACATGGGAAACAGGGAATTTACATTTTCACCAACAAACTGGTGTGTCAGCAACAGTGCTAGCAAATAGCTAAAGGGCTTTCCAAACTGTTCTTGCAAATAAAGAAGGTGTGAGAAGACTTTGACTAATGTTTTCTAGAAAAAGTAAACATAGGTTGGTCCTACAGTTTTGTCAGCCCTCCTTCAAACAAGAGCACAAGACATTCACATAAAACTAACCCAACTGCTGTTCATCTAATGCTTCCATGAACCATTTTCATGACTTTTTTGTTGTTTTATTCTTTACATTCACACACACACACACACACACACACACACACACACACACACACACACATCGTTACCTGCTGGCGGCTCCACACTGCTGTGTTTGGGAGGAGACCTCCATTGATCCGAGCCCGCTGCTTCCCCTCTGCTCATGTAGTGTTGTAGTGTCAGTGACCATTCAGAGCCAACACTTCCCTCTAGTGGTGGAGGTATGAACAGCAACCACAGGTTCAATCTTATAGTGTCCACTGGCAGGATCACTTTTTTTTTTTTTTTTTTAACCACCTTATTTCACAGTCCTACTAAATATAACAAGATTCTACTGTGAATTAGAAGAAATACTGCTGAAATATAATAACATAACATAATAGCATAAATAACATAACTGATAAGTAGACTCTGTTTCACTCTGCATCTCAGTTAACAGTTCACCACAGATATCAGCTGGTGTTGTTTTAATTCAGTGTTTATGCTATTATGTGATACGAAAAATCGGACCAAATTCTGCTGCTGTGATAAAATCATCAGCCGTTGATTGATCTGGGATTTTCACACCAATAGATATTGTATATGTAGGTGAAACACTATCATCCTCCTTTCACTAAATGTGAAGTTGAATATCAGTTTGGAAAAAGAAAACGCACACAAATGCTCGTGGTGTTTGTTGTAGATTAGATTAATTTGTTCTCATCAAGAAAGACCACATTAAACCAACATATACAGTGTATTCATGTTGGATGCTGTGGTGATTCATCAAGAATTAATTGGTTAATTAACAAATAGTTTCAATATGACACATTCACAGATTTTCCTTATCAAACAATTTCCTTTTTTTTTTGCCTTACTTTGACTAAAATCCACTTATATAACTAACTGAATTGGCAGCAAATTGACCCCAGATCCCGGTGAAAGCAGTGCCGACACACTCAGCAAACATTCCCAGTGGAGAGAAAAGCACACCTGAGCCTGGAGGTGTGGGAGCCACGTGCAGAAGGAACTGAACCCAGGTCTTATTTTCCCGTGCACTGACTCCCTGGATGACTCGTCCCTTCTCTCCTTTCCATGCT
Source organism: Pempheris klunzingeri (assembly GCF_042242105.1). Classification (NCBI taxonomy): domain Eukaryota; kingdom Metazoa; phylum Chordata; class Actinopteri; order Acropomatiformes; family Pempheridae; genus Pempheris; species Pempheris klunzingeri. The sequence continues at coordinate 16,915,387 of NC_092017.1, read as the reverse complement.
TGAGTTACCTTTCCTTCTCCCGGCAGGTCTCCCTTTATCCCAGACTTATGTGATGAGCACATGTCCCTGAGGGCCCATCCGCGCAGAGTTTCACATTCTCTGCAACACATATTGTCTGGCCTGAGATGAACAGACAAGGAATTCTGGCAGGAAAGGGAGTTATTCTGCCCGAAGGGGAGAGGGAGCTGGTAGTGGGATATTTCAAGATCTCCTGGGGCTTTGTCGGCATCCCGTACGGCTTTGTTATCAGCTCCAGTTGGGACTAAGGGGATATTCGAGGGGAATCCTGGGCTGCGGGTGGGGTTGGATAGACTTGGCAGTAAAATACAAGTAAAATGTGCATTTGATTTGTGTTGAGTGTACAGGGTTGTTATAGTTTTATGGTTTACATCAGGATTTTTGTTCATTTCATTGTGAAATATGTTTTTCATTCCAGTAGAAGTTCAGTTTGAGTTACAGTTTTTATTGTTCAGTGCTGATACTGATGTAACTATCAGGTGGTGAAAAGGATGTTCATGAGTGTCTCTGTATTGTCTCAACTTCAGCCTCTGAATCTATGAACAGTATATGTGCATACTGTTGACCCTATTGGTAAAGGTATCACACCATGTAGTTACTGCTGTTGCACGATCAGATTGTTGAGGATTTTTCAGATTACTGACCATAGGAAAATGGGAGATGTGATCCTTCTTTTGCATCCTGGACCTCTGGGTCTCCTCTATGGAGAAGGTTGCAAGGAAGAACAAGGAGGAACAAGATGCCCAAATCACCTCATTTGATGGCATGATTCCCAGAAACCTAAGTTGTAGCCACAATCTATCACTACCCGAAGCTTGTGATCATACAATAAGGTTAGAAAGAAGAGTGAAGCAGAAGATTAGACTGGTAGAGTTGGTCATCGACTCATCGCAGAGGTGGTGGTTCAATCTCTGGCTCCATACGTCCCGCTGTGGCTGAGCAGGACACAAAACCCCATCAGGCTAGTACTGAGCATGATAATAGAAGAAGAAGAAGAATACATTTTATTAAAATACACCTGTCATGGCATTCAAGGTCAACTTACATCATAAAAGGACAGTAATAAACAACAAAGCACCAGTGACGAAACATCAGTACAATCAATAGTAGGATATGCAATAAACAACAGAGCATAGCTCACCAGTGAGTTAAAACAGGCTTTACATATAAGCAAGAAGCAGTTGATGCAACTAGAGAGAGTATGCTTGGCTGTAAACATGGGTCTCGTGGCTAGTTTTGAATTCTGTAAGGGAGTCCAGCATGTGGATGTGAGGACGACGGGAGTTCCAAAGTTTGAATGCAGCACATGAGGAGGCCCTGGCACCCATTGTGCTGAGACTGCTGGCTGGTAGTGCCAGTAGACCTGCTGGGGAAGACCGCAGGGAGTGAGAGGGACTAGTGTAGGTAGGTCTGAAGGAGGTCTGTGAGATAAGCAGGGGATAGATTAGAGTTCTGAATGCCAGCAGTAAGATTTTAAAGTTAATCCATAGTGACACACGGAGCCGGTGTAATTGAATCAGCAGGAGAGTGACACGGAGAGTGGACTTGGAGTGTGCTGCAGAGTTCTGGATGAGTTGAAGTCTGCGAATAAGTTTGTTAGAAATGCCCACTAGGATTGCATTGCGGTAGTCAATGCGTGATGTAATCAAAGCATTACTAGGACTTCAGTGGACCGCTGAGTTGAAGTCGTATCAAAGGCTGCGGTGAGGTGCAGGAGGATGAGGAATGAAAAGTAGACCGGAATCAGCTGCACAGATGGAGTCATTGTGACCTAAACCACGACTGTTAGTTGCTCTATGCCATATAGTTTTTTTGAGACTCTTTTTTGCCATTTCTGTTTTATTGATAGCAACGGGAGAATGAGGGGACAGAGGATGACATGTAGCAAAGACTCAAACCCAGGCTGCTGCAGTAACGACTCAGCCTTGACGCATGACACACTGTACCAGGAGCTACCGGAGTGCCCCACTCAATGCAATATGCATGTTAGTGTATGTGTGAATTCTAAAGCACTATATAAAGTCCAGTCCAGAACGCGACAAGTTTTTTTCGTCAGAAGGGTTGTAACAAAACTCTCAATAACAACAGTTTTCTTCTCTAAAGCCCTTGGGACTCCCCAGAGAGCTGTGTGCCTGTAGTGTTGACACACCTTGGCCTGCACGTGCTGCCTCTGCAGCGTAGATCATTTGTGATGCAGCGGGCCTCTCAGCCTCTCAGCTGCTCCCTGCGCCCTGCACCTCCTCGGCTGGTGAATAGACAGCAGCTACATTAAGCCCGTCTGCCCCACAGCACTTTCACCTGCCGAGTAAAGGCAGCCCGGATAATACAGGATCACCTTGCACCGCCTGCAGCTCCACTGAAAACACGGCCCAGAGATGAGCTGCTCCCTGACAACAGAGTGTGTGTGTGTGTGTGTGTGTGTGTGTATGGGTGTGTCTGGTGGGGCATGTGTGTGCATGTGTGAGTAGATTTGGTTATAACTTGATAGCTTGATCTGAGGACTACCCTGCCCTCAGTTGGATGGAGTCCTGTGTCCTTTTCACTGTTGTTCAGAGGAATTTTCCCATTAAGAAACCTGCTCAACTGCCCTAAAATTACTTCACAGACTAAGCTGCCCTTGTCCTCACTTTAATCTAGCCTTTAAAGTCTCTAATCATTATTATGGCACTCCCAGGCTCAATGAAGGCAATAGAAACATAAAGGCTCTCTCAGCAAGCTAGCACAACACTCTTGGACAGCTTCCACTCTGGCCTTTGTAGGGTTTTGGATTATAGATTCATTTTTGCTGGACGTGTGGTCAAATTCAACCCTGGGAAAAGCCCTCAGTATTCGATCCTTTCATCTCAGTCTCATTTTCAGGGTATCTAATGGTCATAATCGAGGCTGCCATGCTGGGTGTGTGTTTGAAGGAGCGGTCAAGGAGCCTCTAATCCCCTCATACATAGTTTGTAGTGGTGGCCCCCAATACAAGAGCTGATTTTGTTGCCGAACACTGAGAATGAGCGGGTGGATTTGAGTTTTGGGTCTTATGAATACACACACACACAGACACACACATACACTCATTTACACACATGCACAAAGACACAAATACTCAAGCGGGAATCCTGGCTTAGCAGCAGACGGACATTTCAATGCAGGAGTGAATTCATAGAAACAAAAAAAACAGCAAGAGTGATGGGAGACATTTTAAAACAAGTTTCATCAACCCGTAGTTTAACAATCAACAATTGGCTATTGTAGCATGCAGAAGTGTGCAAATTATTCATTAGTAATTTTGCATCAAAACAACAGTGAGAGCTTTACAATACAGGCAAGTGCTTTGGTGCAACTTCATTCAATGGCTCAAAGTTAAAGAACGAGGTTAATATCAATGTGATTATGATGTAATTAAACGGTTGACTTAATGCATATAAAATGCACCTAATACCTAATCGAACTCACAGCACTCTAACTTATTACATCTTGTACATTTCCTCCAGTATTTTCCCCTTTATGCTACATTATGCTTCCGCTCCACCACATATCAGAGGGATATATCCCACTTTTTATACACTTTTTATATATTTGCTACATTTATCTGATAGCTGAGCTTTTTCGTTGCTTTGCTGATTTAGATCGCATATGTTACATAAGATACATTCAAGGTACATACGATCATCTTGTAAAATATGACATCATCATGTGAAACTTTATACACTTTTAATTGTGCCATTTTGTATGACTGATGATTACTTTGACTTTTAATACTTAAAATACATTTGGCTGCAAATACTTATGTATTTTCATTTGGATAAAATTGCAAATACATAACTTTTACTTATTCTAAATGAATCATAACCCTGTTTTTGTTTAGCATGTTGCTAAAACACAACCTAAACTACTTTGGTTCAAACATGACTCAAAGAAGTTTTTTGGGTCCTTGTCTATAAGTCATTTTTACATTACAATTGCTAAGGCATGCTATATGGCAGAACTGTGCAAATTGCAACTTTCTACATTCTCACCTTGTCTTATGAACCGTAAAAAACTGGGGAGGTTTTAGTTTGTCTCACTGGTCACCAGTGGGCAATTGGGGTTTAAGAGGTTTAATACAATATCTAAATTCTGCCTCTACTTTGTATAGAAGCCCAGTTACGCAGACCGAGGAATGTTAATCAATAAGGCTACAAAGTTGACATTTTTAGGAAGGAATATAATAGGTTTTTAGCAAAGGCAGCAACACATGCTTCAGACGTTCAAAGACATGCCCCAGTTAACTTTTGTCAACCAGTTATTATTTGTCTAACTCAACACTAATTGACTCCACTCTCCCCTGAAAGTAATGAAATGTTTCAGATAAGTGATACTGCATTAAAAACAACACCAGTTTAATAAAAAAAAAGCACCACAGTTGTGCTCTCTCCCTCTAAATCAGTAGATGCCCCAGCTCTTTGGCTGTTCAGCAGATTACCAGAGTCAAGTGTGGTATAGTTCTCAGCCCCAATGCCCCACTCCTCTCCCAGCAAGAGAGACGCAAGAAAGTGAAGTGAAGATGCCCTCTCAAGCGGCCGGTAGTGAAAGAGTGGGGACCCTTACTGCTAAATGCTGGGGGCCCTCTTCAGACAGATAGCAGCGGGACGTCTGCCTCCAACCCCCCATTGATCAAGACCATCCTCTCCATGAGTACCTGGCCCCTCGGCTGGACGGCCTGTCAGTCACAGCGGGTGAAAGAAGAGGGAAGGCTGGGGGGTTTTGTGTGAGGCAAGAGAGGAGAGGAGAGGAGAGGAGAGGAGAGGAGAGGAGAGGAGAGGAGAGGGTGAGACACTGTAGATGAAGTGAATGCTGGATGTCTCCTTCACGTGCATGAGTGTCATCCTTCTGCGCCTCCTGCAAAGCCTTCCTCTTTGCTTGTAAGGCATTTTGGAGACCAGAGCTGAACTCGTGAGGTGGGCTTACCAGCTGGACAGCTCCTGCACCCCAACCCCCCCGGCCCTCCCTCGTGTCCCATGTTTCCCCCACTTCCCGTGTCACTATGTGGGCCCATCCCGTGGGGCTGCAGGTTTCTGGTCCAGCGGCCTGGGACAAGGCCACCAGTAACTACAGGGCTATGCAGAGGGCACGTGGTACAAAAGGCCCAACACGCTGTCCCTGCCCTCAGACAAGGCCTGAAACAAATGTTACAGGGCTGGCGCAGAAGGGAATCATCCGGCCGATGTCACTGAATACATTTACCTACCTCAGAGTTCTTTCAGCCCTACGCTTTGTTTTAGCCCAGGAAGAAGGGAGGGCGTGAATGGAAGGGCGGGAGGAGGTGGTGACCGGGGGGGGTGCAATGAGAGAAAAACGCAAGGAGGGAGGAAGGGAAGAGAACGAATGAAATGAACGAAAGAAGCTCCAGGTTTCCACAGTGACCGCCTGAGCTCCGAAAACACCACAGCGTTTGTAAGGGGATGGGAGGAGGTGTGTGTGTGTGTTTGTGTGTGTGTGTCCTCCTCCCCACAAGGACGCCAGGAGGTCTTGTTGATTGTTGTGTTTTGTTTTTCTTTTGGGCTCCTGCTCCCTTTTCTCCTCCTTTGTCTCTGCTATCCTTCCTGGGGTCTTTTTAGGCTAATTGGAGACCTGGAGAGCAGAGCAAACTCTAGACAAGATGTTCTCTAAGCTCCTCGACTCCAGTTTGGTCAAATAATTAACAGCAAGAGAGAAGCATTCGGTCAACAGGAGTGGAAGGCACAAAGTCAGATTGCAGGTCTGAGTGGCTCGCTGTTGTTTCTCTTAAAGTGTTTGGATTCCTCACAAACACAACAGGAAGGACTGGAGTGCTCCATGAGATACATATCAGGAATTAGTATCAGCTGCACATTCAAAGCTTTGCAATGTTTGAATTGGTTTTAAGAGGCTTCTGGGTTTTAAATGGTTAAACAAAGATGTGGATGCAAAGTTTTCATTTCAAAACACTGTGCAGAAGGATGATTTGGTGGTTCAAAATGCATGTCAATGCCATTCATAAACATTTTATTAGTTTTCTACAAGTTTTCTTCGAATAAATGACCGACTTAATTTATCGAAGTTTTCTAAATGAGTTTGTTTCTTCTGCTAGTTATCATTTTGTAAGAGTGTCTTCATTCAAGTGTGCACTCTTGATGAGAATGAAACAAACTACCCAAAATGTTTCTAAGTGTTTAAAAGCAGCAGACATTAGGACTGCAACTAAGAATTATTATCATTGTTGATTAATATTCTCAATCTATTTACCTATTTTCTCAATTAATCAATGAATCACTTAGGCTCTACATGTCACTAAATCTTCATGGAGATGTTTTTCGAAACCTGACTGAATTATGATAATAATGTTAATCAATTTTCTGTAAATTGACTGATCATGCAATCACCAAATTACTTCATCTTAAATCTTTTTTTTTTTTTTTTTTTAATATCTTTCTCATTTTGTAATAGTTTGTGAAGCAGGTTCCCAATTTAAAATTGTATGATGAACTTTAATTTGGGAAGAATTTCTGCACAGTCTGTACTATAGTGCAATGAAATTCAAATAAGAAGAAATTGTATCAGAAGTTAAACACAAAATGTTCACTGAGAGCACACCACCCTCGAATAAAAAACTTTAAAACTCAGGCTCATCCCCTACCCCAACAGAAAGTAATTAGTGTGTCATTTCTCCCATAATCCCTTCAACTAATCTCCTCCAATCCACTGGGTTTGATTCAGTCATCTTTTCTCTCATATTCTAATCCATTTTGCCTTTGAGTTTTTGTGTGGGTCGCAGCGCGCCGCCCCGCTCACAAAGAGCAGTCACTGAGCTATGACATTAAAGGTATTGTTGAGCAGGCCTTGGCCCAGCGGACCCCTTATATGGGCTCACTGTGCAGGGAAGTGCGTGTTTTCATCCTTGTTGTCATGGGGATGAACACACACACACATATACACACACATACACATGAGCACACAACTGCCTCCTCCTTCATCAGCCTCCCCTTGTACTGATTTTAGCTGACATAAATTCATTCTTTTGTGCGGCACATGCTGGCTCGTCTCCCACTATGTCGCTGCTTTCAGCACCTGAACTTTAAAATATGAACCGGGAAGCTCTGTGTTTCTGTAAAATAAGGATGGTGCGGGGTGAAATATGCTTTACGAAGGTATGGCCCGGGGATGAGAGGAAGGTCTTGTGTATAACTCAGGCTGTGCCACCTCAGACTGCCAGTGCTATTCATCAGGGCTTTCAAGGGAGTCACAGAGAACAGATGAGGAATACTGCAGCGAAGGGTTAAACATGACCTCGGGAGATCACAGGCTGTAACCACACGTACACATACTGTACATTATTTATGAACTGTACATGGGGACATGTGCGCATGGTGCAACATGTTCAAGCATTCACTGAACATCCACACATGCATGTGTGTGCATATGACAATGGGAAAATACAAAAACAGAATCATACTCTTGTGTATGTGCACTATATGTGTATATATAGTTACATACTCACATGATTGCACTTGTAGCCTTGAAGTTAGGAGAAAAGATTTACTCTCTATAAAAATGTAACCTTCCTCTCTCAATATGAAGGTTTAATACTGTATAAATACGGCATCATTTATATACACTTGGTTTTTAATAAGTTTTACATTACACTGACCTGATATTTGAATTTGAACAAAAACCTTGTCATTGTTGTCCAACAATGCTGAAGGTAAAGAGAAATCTGTGATGAAGCTACTAACCAAGAGGAAGAAGTAGTACAAGGATTCCTTATCTGAGTGAAAGTCACAATGTAAATGTACCTTTACATCTCCTTCATATTCCCAAGTACAAGTGTTGCATTTAACATGTTGCTTAAGTAAAAGCATAAATGCATATAATCAGAGATATGCACTTATGCAAATATTATTACTGATGCATTCATGTGTAAGCAGTATTTTAATGTTGTGGCTGGTTGAGATGGAGCTAATTCAAACTATCTTAAGTGTTGTTGGGTAAATAAATCTATTAATAATGCATTTATATTCCAATAAATAGTAAGTAACAGTTATACTCCTGCAAAGTACAAATACTTTAACATAGAACTGATGAACTGTGCCTTGGTAAATGTTTTTCCACCACTGATGGCATATCTGTTATCATTAGGTGCAACCCATTCTCATTCTCAGTTCGTCCAATACAGACACATTGTCAAACCCTCTGTCATTTCAACAGACAGGCAAAAGGCACCCTTTGGTGCCTGGTCTGTCGATTATCATGAGGAACCAGAACATTGTTTCTGGAAAGACAAGTTGCTGTTGAGTTTTAATTTTCTATTGATTTGAGCACCTAATGTTAAGTTCTATTGACCTCCATTGTCCTGGGGGATTTGAAAAGTCCAAATGGCAGAAATTTCAGTGTCTTTTCATATAAAACCAAAACTTTCTGCATTAGTCAGTATCCGTAGGACTAAGTGGGAAAATGCTTTATAGTAATTTGGGTGAAAGGACCCTTTATTGTTAGATGACATCATATACCGAGAACTTTTTCCCAGTTCATGACTGTGAGCAGGAACTGTTGTATACATTATCCATCTGTCTCGTTGGCTGTCACCGTCATTATCACTCTGCCTCCTCATGGTTTTCTCTCCATCACTCTGTCTGTCTCTGTCTCAGACTGCCTCTAACCTGTCTGCCACTGTCTCAAAACCAAACAAAGAGATATGTTTGCCATACATTCACCACGGCCATATGTCAAAACAGGGGTCCCATTGTCGCACGAGACACCTCCTTCAAATCTCCATGCTGACTAATTGAGTTTGTCTATGAAGCGCTCATTCACTGTCAGACGTTTGACAGAGAAGAGAGTCAAGTCCTCCCTCGTCAATCTTTCCCGAAAGTCAACACTGGGCCAGACATGCACGCACATGCACAGAAACACACACCCTACAATACAGCGCCGAGGGGTCTGGGACATCCCGCAGACAGCATCCTGTTCCCACTGAATGGCTCTTGTGTCACAAAGGACAATTTGGCTTCTCTCTGGCCCAGCTACCTGTGTGGGATCTGAATGCTTCCCTGACTGACTTGTGGCCTCAGGTTTTTGTGTTTTGTTTTGGGAATGTCTCTCCCTTCTTCCCTCTCTCCTCCTCCCTCCCTCGCTCCCTCTCTTCTCTTTCTCTTCATCTCAAGTGGTCTGCAGAGGGTGTCCTGGGAACCTGGCTGGCTGCCCCCCCGGACACCACCACCACCACACACCCACCCCCATCCCTTCAGGACAGGACCCCCTGAATTAGCGCTTATTAGTCCACTGTCTGACACCCAGGCTGGACACTCACTGACATGCACGCACTTTACATATATACAATGATATATGAAGCAGACGCATTAACACGCAGGCACGCTGACATGCAAATACACACTGAAATGCAGACGAACACACAGCGTGGACAATGGCAGAGCCTAACAAGCAGTACACCAGAGAAAAGGCAAGAGGCATTCGAAGAGAGCGATTTGCATTTTCAACTCCACAAACAGAAAGGAACACACACACACACACACATGCACACATGCACACACACACACAGACAGGTACAAAGCACAAAGCACTTTAAAGACCACTACGGGGTTGAATGTTTGTTATGATGGCACACACTAACTTTGTAAAGCAAAAAAAGATTATCTAATTAAGTTGTACAGCCAAATGTATTTGTATGTTAAAGTTAGTCAAAGTTTTTGGACAGAAGAAAAAAACTTCCCAAGTCCACTAATAACCGAAAAGAAGCAGTCTATCAATGAGGAAAAACTCAGATTCTGTACAATTCCTTTAAAACCTTTAAAATCCTTCTCTGGGGTCAGCCTATGATATATAATATAATATAACATAACAATATTATTTTATAACACAAACATGCTAAATGTGGTTTGTTGTTGAATGTTTTAAATGATACCACAACTCTGCATAGATGCAAGTGCATCCAGTCAAAGCTGAAACCATTAACAACACATTGTTGTCCATAGTCCCTTTACACTGTGTTAACGGTTCTGCTGTGGACTTTATGTCAGTGTGCACAGTGTGGCTAAATAACCTTTTATAATTTTGCCCATGCAACATCACCTTGTGTAATGCATAAGTGTAGCCGGGATTGGTGATTCAAACTGACTCTGATACTATAGTTGTTCAGCAGAGTTTCTGCTGTGAGTCTACTGTTTCCACATTGTGCACATGGAGTGTCTATGTGTTCCAGTGTGTGTGTGTGTGTGTGTGTGTGTGTGTGTGTGTGTATGTATGCGTGTGCGTGTGTGTGCAGGGAACGTGGCAGCAGGCAGCAATTCCCCCCTGAGGATCCTTGCTCATTACCCAGAGGTCACAGCCCACGCCTGGCCACTTCCTGCCTGACCTCCCTCAGGAGAGCAGAGCATGCTGGGCTGTGGATCACACGTGCTGGTCACAAACAATCATACTTCCTGTCCCAGTTTGGGTTAGAGACACAGAGAGAGAAATAGAGAGACATAGAGAGGGAGAGAGAGAGAGAGAGAGAGAGAGAGAGTCCTGGCTTCTATCTGCCACTTGCTGTGCTCACTTCCTCCACTCTCACGCTCTCTCTGTGTCTCTCACTCTTATTCATTAGCCTCCTGACTATTCACCCCGGCCCAGCCAGCCCAGCCCCGGTACTGGGAACAAAATACTCACTGGTCATCTTGTTCCAAACTTCCTCCCACACTCCTCTGTATAAAGACATGAGTCATATGGGCCTGAATCAAGCTTGAATGAGGAGGTTTTTACATGTGGGACTTTCTCAGCATACTGAAGGAAATTTTAGGACTGAAATAAAGTCATTGTCCTGTTCTGCATTGTTGGACCGAAGTAGCAACTTGTGCCATTAACAGTTTCTTGTGATCACTACCAAACATGAACTGACTGGACTAGAAGAAAATGTAAAGAGTCCTTATATAGCCTGACCGATTCTGGACTATTTAGACCAATACCAATTATAATTCTTGAGAGTTAAAAACTGCAATGATGAGCGGAACAATGCCTTTTTTCAATTTATTCTATGTAAGAACTGTGGCCAAGATGTGTACTGAGTGGGAAATTTTGCAGTTGAAAAATAAACTTGACAGATGTTAAGCTTTCCTTAATTTCCTCGTGTCTGAGAGTATCGTGCAATATAGATGTTGTCATCCTTATCATGTTCTACTCTTTTTTCTTTTACCTTAAAGCCAATAGATGTCACCTCCGAATCAAGAATCATGCCCGGCCAACGCTGACTCGATTCAAAATGCTACTAATGACGTCTCGTCAACTTTGTGCAAGTCTTTTCACACCTCCATGCAGGACAGCATGAAATCTTAAATCTAATAACAGATAGATTTCACATATGCTCACTTCACTTCCAAAACTTAAGATCTATAGCATCTGTCACTTAGTAAGTGTTAGCCAACACTGGGTATTGAGCATCCAGAGAGGGCATTTGCTGAAAAGCTGGGCAAAATGAAGACTGATGTGCTGAATAGCATCTCAGGACATCTTATTGATGCCAGATGGGCTTTGTGAGCACTAGATTGGCCCCAAGAAAGAGACCTTGCACAAACATTATTGTTTACCAGTGCCGAGCCATTGTTGGTCCGGCGTCTGTCGCTGACACACCAGCATCCAGCCAAATTAGACTGCAGCAGTAGGGGTGCTATCCCTTCCCTTCACAGCTCCTACAGCTCCCTTGGCTTGACCACAAGCCCTTTTCATCATCGGCAACTACAATGACCCTCCAGGAGACTGACCCCCTGACTCACCACAGGGGCCCGCGGCCCAGCCTGAGCAGGGTCAGCGCAGTAGAGGCTGGTGGTCGGAGGGCACCGCACTGGTGTGGAGGCCGGTCCAGGGTTGTTGACTCTTGGAGCTGACCCTGGCCCGCTCTCCTCCCGTGGGGTCAGGCCTAGAGCTCAGAAAACCGAGGTCTCCTGCAGAGACCACGGGATGAGCAGCTATTCAGTGGGGCTGAACCAGGAGCTGTGTCCGGCTCAGCGTTGACCACCGGGGACCGAACAGGTCATCCAGGCCAGACTCCTGCTGCTGGCCACAGATCAGAGAGTGAAAGCAGCCGCGCTCATTAGGGAAGGCATTCTACTCTAGAGATATGTGTGAAAAGTCCCAATTAGCTGGAATTAGGTTGCACGGTGCACTGACGCCCCAATTTATCATATTGATCAGGCTCCTGTTGTTCAGCCAAGTCCCTCATATGCACAAAGGCGTAATGTTGAGGAACAGCACAAACCATGCAGAACTAACACTAAGAAAATCCAGATGGCAATTCCCCTTCCCCTCCAACATTACACATACCACAATATTACACACATACTCACACTACCTGTTTGTTGTCACAGATCGCAGCTCACTTGGACTCTCTGTGTCCTGTTTGCGTGAGTGTGTATAGACAGTATTGCATGCTGTGTGGGTATTTTGTGCATCAAAGTGAGAGATTTAGCCAAAACGTGGCATAACCTCATGTTCCATGTCATCAGAAGACTTCTGGCAGTGGAGAAATTGGTGTCAGTGCCTCTTGTACACGGTTTTTCTGCCTGTGTGATGATGTGAAATATTAGTGGACAATTCCAGCCCTAAAACAACTCTTTAAATAAATTGATGGTTTTCTGCTCTCAGTCTCTGTTGTAGCTGAGTTGCAAATATCACAATGGGATGGCACTTCATCTACATTTTTGCACTAACTAACAGTAATTAAGTAAGTAAGTAAGAGTCAATGGCCATGTCAATGTATTCAGTTCAGTAGGTATTTGGCCAAAAAACAAAGTTTTGTACAAATAACATTTCTTTCCTGATAATGGCATAAGATGAAAAGTCAGGGGATCAATAAAGTGACTGAAATTCATCCTGAGGGGGACATTTATGTGTGTACCAAATTTCACGGCAGTCCAATCAGGTAACCCAAACTGAAACTCAAGACTGCAAGAGTCAACCTGCTGGTGGTGCAAGGTGAAGAGAAACAAGATCCCCAGAGTCATCAGGATGAATCCACTGGGAATCATGAATGTCTGTACCAAATTTGATAGAAATCCATCCTACAGAAATCCATCCCACATTACCACCCCTAGAGTACACAGCAAAACACACAACCAGTCAACAAATGGCCCATAGCCAGCGATGCCCTCCTCATGCCGAACAGGCCGAACAGAGTGAAAAGGCCAAAAGGCGCGGAGGTCAGGAGGTGAACTGATAACACCCAAGGACAGGTTGCGCCTTGTTCCATGAGACTCCCCCATGTCTATCTCCTCCTCGTCCATCCATCCATCCATCCACCTAACCGCACATCCATCTCTCTCTGTCGACACTGTGTGACTGAGCTCAAGCTTGGAGAGGAAGCCCTTGTCAAGATAGGGTCCTTATCACGGCTCGGTCAGCCCCTCCTGTTCCCATCATCCATCAGGCGGGCAGCCACCTGGACGACTGCTGACCCTCGCTACAGCCTGATTGGGCGGCCAAGGCAGAGAGAAAACACAGGAGTGGAAGAGATAAGATAGATAACAAGCCTGAGCACATTCTTGTAATTCAGCATTTTTTCTTCATGACATAGCGAGGGTTGGGAAGTCTATCATGCTTTAATCATCTTACGTAAGAATTTCTTCATAGTGCTCTGTGAATGAAAAATGAAAAATAAACGTTAAAAAGAGCTAAAGAGAGGTCAATACTAACAAGTTCAACCAGGAAGCTAATTCTCCTCTGGACTTCGGGTCAAACTGGCCTCTTTTTCTGGACTGTATTTTCATGACCTGTGGAAGTGTGGAAAGCCCTCAGATCTCCTCAGAGACATCCCTCTCTCCCTCGCTCTACTCCTCTCATCCTCTTCACCCCCTCTTCCTATTCTGTTTGTTTTGCTTGTATTAGTACCCCGGAGGGTCGAATTATGGATCAATGAAGGAACATCCATCTCCATCTCGCCTCAGCTTCCCGCTCGTGCTAAAATAAGTGGCCAATTAACTTGGCGGCGACCGTGTGTGCTTGTCCCCATCTGACTGTAGATTAATGACTGGCCAACGCTTTCCCTCCCCAGGCCCATTTATCAGAACCAGCAACTAGGTCACATGATGATTAAACATCTAGACTGCCGCAGCCTCCTGGGGCCCAGGTCCCACCATTGCTGTAGGCTACAATTGGATTTAATTGCTCGCGTTTCTCTTGGCTGTGAGAGGAAAAAGAGACGACTCCATTGGCAGGTCCCATTATCCTGTGAGGCGACAAGAGCTGAGGAGTCTGGGATGTCGCATGTCCTGTGAGTGTGTGTTTGAGGAGGAATTGTAGTCCACTTCATTAAAACATACCCACTTAGGTGCAGTTGGACTTTCCTTAGACTTGCTGCAGTGTATCAAAGACTTGACAACCTGTGATGAGTTGGTTCAGAAGTAGAGAGGGAAGGTGACGGAGAGGCTACTTATTAAAGGGACATTCCGGTTTCATACAACGCGGCTCTCTGTTTCTGTTCTATTGGAAATAATAACAATATAGTTGGCAAGTTTAATTGCTAATATCTGGGAAAATGTCACTATTGCTAAAAAAAAAAAAAAGTCCAGGGGAACAGAAATGCAAGCAGTCAGATGATAATACCTTTTAAACAAACCTCCAGGTTAGTCAGACTTACTGTACTTTGATGTAGGTATACTGTTAGCTTGTGTCTTTGTGTTTATCGTGTTTAAAGATCTAAGAATTTACCTCTGTGAGTATAAAGTCATCATAACTGCTAGAAATGGTGGCTAAAACTCAGAAGATATGTACAGTACTTCTATCACGTGATAACAGGTGGTTTTTAGCACATCATGATATGGCCTGAAATCAATGTTTTCATTGTCTTGAACACATTTCCTGATTTTTAATATATGTGCTTTTGTTTCAGTGTATTAAATCACAACATCCCTCAAGTTCATCAATGACGAGTTAAATCCACATTTCCACGCTTCTGGTAAACAAACTCCTATATCAGCTCTCCATGTCCCACATGGAGCCCAAAACACTCATCACAAGGTGTAAATACTCAAAGCTTGTTGACAGAGAACTTAGCACTCTACTGTAAAGAGACGATCCTCATTCCCTCACTGGTCCACAGGAATGAGTCTTAATGTGCTACTTCAGTAGCTGTGCGCGCTCTCACACCACTTCATCTCCCAGCCTACCTCATTGATTAGCATTAATCTGGTTGAAAATGCGATTAGAGTGTGTAAGTTGGCGAGAGAAGCTTGATGAAATTAGTGTGGCAGACGGTCATAATAGAATTTAGGTGTGTGTGTGGGTCAATCTCTGACGGCGACCTGAAGACATCAGCAGCTGTGAAAGTCAACGTGAATCAGGAGTCTGGCAATTTCTTTTTATCAGCCGCTAATTGAGTCTTGAGTCAACAAGTGGAAGTTGTATGGAGTGTGTGTGGGTGTGTGTGTGTGTGTGTGTGTGTGGTGGGCCCTTGCAATACACGTGAAAATCCTTTATATCTCCACCCATAGATTTTTGGGACATGTAGCATTGCCTCTTTAGTTAGAATTTAGCTTGTTTCTTAGAGGATTTATTTGGGGGTTCTTTTGAACTATGAACGACTAAATATGTTGGATGATGCTAAATGAACACCCAATCTGTACCATCACAATTAGCTTTTAACCCTTTTTGAGCCACTGAAAACTCTGGTAGTAGCAGGAAATGAGGTCTTTTTTGAGGCAGATGTTTTTTGTATTTTCTTCTGTTGCTCGATGCGTTACAACAAAAGCATCCACTGCTTTAGGCTACTGTCTCAATAGCATTTTCTGTCTATTTATCTATCCCTCTATGTAGCCATCTATCTAGATATATGTAGTGACATTTTATGTTCTTAATGAATTGCTGATGGTCTAATCCAAAGCCATGTCATCCTCTGGTGACTGCCATGGCAGACCTCCATGGCTGGGCGCTCGCCATGCAGCGCTGACCAGAGTGAAGGAGGGTATCGATGGCATTTGAAAGGCAACAGAGCGCTGCGGCCAGTCTGACCCTGTCCTGCCCCGGCCTTTCAGCACCGGGCCTTTCAGACGTAGCTGGACAATACTGATTGCTCTCCGGCCTCCGACTGGCCTGTGAGCCGATTAGGAACCGGACCTGCCACTGAGGGACAGAGCTATGGCCTGACGCCACCCACATCCAACAACACCCCTCACTGGGCCTCCGAAGGGGCCGCTAGGGGCCAAGGTCAGCGGCCAGGCTGACCTCTGATCTCCTGCCATGTTTGGACACGTCCGCACACAATACGAGGCCCAAGGCAGCTGATTAGAATATGGAGGGGATGAAAGAGGGCAAGAGGGCTCTGGACTGTTGCGAGGCAGTTGTTTGTGTGTGTGTGTGTGTGTCTGTGTGTGTGTGCATGTATGTTGTTGGCATGGCGACCTGGTCAGTGACTGTCGGACCACCGGACCTTCCTTGAAACTCCCTCTCCTCCCCCAGATGTGCAGCTCTTGTCCCAGGTCTCTTTGTTGGGGGCCAGGAGGGAGGAATTACACCAGGGATGATCCCGTATTACTGGGCCTGCCTGCCTTTCAGGTTGGGCTTACTTTTGTTGCCTGGGCCTGGTCTTATCCTCCTCCCAGTGTTGCCACCACAGAGCCGATGCCTTTGATGTCCTCATACACTGACCACCACATCGCAACAATTCACATTTTGTTCCTTCTAAAAAAATTGGAGGCATTGTGTTGGAAATGGTTGGAAAGGTAATGTGCAGCACAAAAGGATGAAACCACTGCAGTTATAAGATGAAGACCTGCATTTCAATGAAGGTGGAAAAAGGTAGTAGGGAAAAGTAATAGAAAAGGTTTCTAGTTTTTCATAAAATGGGCTGTTTTTTTTAAATTGGTACCACGTGATGAAAATGAAGAAGTAATTTGTGAATTACAGATCTGCAATTTGTTCTCTGGAGCAAGTAAATGGGCTTTTGTTAGCTTCATTGTATTGACCTTGTACAGACTTTTCTGGTTTATGATGTGTAATCCTGCGTAATGGCTTTGTGCCCTCTAGATGATGAGCATTTCATTTGTATGATTCCTTTATTCCTAATTTTGTTGTCAGGTTAAACTCCAGTCATAATTCCTGTCCACCCTGAGCTTCTCGTTTCCCCCCTCCTCCCTCATCTTTTCCCTCCCTCTATCTTTTTAGTTATCCTTCCTTTGCACCTCTTTAGTACTTCCTTCCCATTTTCTTTCTTCAGTTAGTCTACGCGATTGAAGTGGTCGTTAAAAGAGAATGTTTCATTATTTCTCTCATTTCTCATTTGACTAATGAAAAACATCTTTTTTTTCTGAAAACTTTTGGGAACTGAACCAGCTGAGCTCCTCCTCGTGTTGACAGCGCCCCCTGTACCCTGCAGCTGTTCGGTCCATTTGGACTATATTAACCTGCGACCCACAACTAACCCTTCACCTCACAGCTGTGTTTGTGTGTGTGTGTGTGTGTGTGTAGTGAGACACCTTGTGTATGGCCAGTGGTCCATACCTTTCTTACTGTTCAGTGTGCACAGCCTGAGGGTTTGTGGGTGTGTATGTTACTATAAAAGTGTGTGTGCGTGTGTGTGTCATGGTGGAGCAGGAATGGCCGGGGGTCTCGCTCTGACGCCCCTGTGTGTACTCATTCAGCACAGAGGTCGTGTGTCAGGGGTCAAAGGGTCCTCGGGGGGAGGAGGAGGTGGTTGGCAGGGGTGACTCAAGGGGGATGGAGGGGTTGATGCACATGCCCCAAGGCAGGTAGACTATCCTAATTGGCCTCTGGAGACTTCAGGGAATCTTTGTGTGCAGTGAGTGTTTAAATGTATGTGTGTATATCTGGATGTGAAGATAAACCTTCTGTATCATTATGGATGTGATATGACAGAATGACAATGTGTGTGTGTGTGTGTGTGCGTGCGTGTGTGTGTGTGTGTGTGTGTGTGTGTGTGTGTGTGTGTGTGTGTGTGTGTGTGTGTGTGTGTGTGTGTGTGTGCGTGCGTGTGTGTGTGTGTTCTGAGTAGGAATACATGGCATTGACAGAGAAAGCCTGCAGGTGAACATGTGATGCATACTGTAAAAGGAATGAACCCACCACATGGAAATAACATTTATCAGAGATGTGATTTGTATTTGTTTTCTGAGACATGAGTTGTATTTTTGACAATTTATTTTCATATGAATTATTTTCATAAATGTACATTTTTAAAGGTTTCATTTCAAATGTGTTTTCTGCTGTACTGGTCTTATGATGCATCACTTCCTGACAACCATTTTTAATTAATCAGTTGTATTACATACAGTACATTGTTTTTTATTTTGGTGGCTCAGTGGGCTCCTCTTACAATGAGCTGCTCTTACAATATTTGTTAGTCTGTGTTAGTGTGATTACTGTTGTGTTTTTCCTATGTTGTCCACATCTGTCCGATTTGAGTCTCTTTTGTTATTTTGTCACTGTTATTAGTTTCTGGGGCTTTATAAAGTTATATAAACTAATCTAATGGGGATAGAAATGCAAAAGCATTTGAATAAAACAACATTAAAGTACAATGCAAGTCATTTAAATTATGCATCATAAAAAATTGATCCCAGTGTTTGTATGTGTGGTTACTGAAAGAGGAAACACATGTTTGAGATGCTTAAATCCTTAAACAGCCCGAAAGCTCCTGTACTGTGCGTGTGTGTGCGTGAGAGAGAGAGATAAAGGACCAGATGTAAACATTTCTTCTTTACGTTCTATTTAGGAGAGCTATTGGCCTGTGTGTGTGTGTGTGTGTGTGTGCATAGGCTGCAATGGTCCTGTTTGCTCAGGGACAGTCAGTCTTGTGCCCTGCGACAACATTATCCACCTATTAAAGTCCAGCCATTATTTACCTTCCTCCTCTTAGAGGGACGGGCCGTGTCCAGCTGATAAAAGGCTGCAGTGTCTGTTTCACTCGAGGCTGGAGAGACAACGACGACTACAGTCACTGAGTGTTGGCAGAGCAAACATTCCTGAGTACCCAGGATCACACACACACAAACACAGACGCACACAGACACACACACATACAATACAGAGGAAGGACAAACACATACAGCCGGGCAATAGCTCTGTGAAACAATCGGCTCATCTAAAGGAGACAATGTAATTACCAAAGAGAAACTCAAACATTCACACATGCACAGCCTAGATGCACACAATCAAAGATACACACATCAACCAATCAAGTTTTACCATTTTACCACTTTTGCCACTGCAGCTGTTGTTGCCAAAAACAAAGCAAAATATTTGCTTTGTATAAAATTTTTTTTTTTTTTCATTCTTATTTTGCTGTTTTCAGGATTCTTTTGTAGCTGTTTCAACACCGTTCACAATTTATTTCATATTCTTCTACCTCTTCTATTTCCTCTGGGCATTGCATTGTGGGACAGTTTACAGCCCACATCAACAGCACACAGACAAATCAAGCGGATCGAGTAAGCGTTATAACTTCATTTTGTTGCCTTTTTTCCAGCATGAACACCTTACGTACTGGAAACCCGCTTTATGAGTATTTATTGTGGATATGGGACACACACTAGTCACTCATTTTACACTGTGTGAACACTACAAACTCCCTACATGCCTGATGTGGGCTGCACTTACTAAAAGCATTAGTCTAAGATAAGGGTTAAACATAGTTTGGCTGAACTAGTCCTAACATGATAAATCCAGATTTGAATTTGAATTCAATTTGAAACTTCCAAACTGATAAAAAAAAAAATTGACAAAATTTTGAAACTTTGGATTAGAACGATCACATATTAGGGTGAACCTGATCACTGTTTAAATGAAAATATAAAAGTTTGGGGGCTAAAGGGGCTAAAAGGGCTAAACTGAGGCTAAAAAGAGCAGTTTATGATGCGTCTGCAACACTGAGTTTAAAGTTTTGATGCAACTGAACAATAAGATAACCCACAATTTAATTTAGTTTTACAGTTATTTCTAGGTGGGCAGCCCACGCTTTTAAACTCACTCTCTCTCTCTCTCTCTCTCTCTCTCTCTCACACACACACACACACACACACACTCACACACACACGGGCATGCCCCGGCCTGCTGTTGTAAAACTGTTCTCTGGCAACAGTCAAACACTCAGTGGGCAGCAGAGAAACCCTGACTGACTGGTTCAATATTTGCTGGCCCAGAGAGGAGGCGTGTGGAGGCTGCAGGAGGTCAGGGGGTCGCAGGGGCAAAGCGGTGGCCTTTCAGGCCGGCCACGACTGACCGGCAGGTGAACAAACAGAGATTGCAGCAAGGGAGGAGCGCATCGACAACATGATAGGATGCCACAGAGATGGATTTCACTTTGAATGTTTAGTTTAGTTTTACAATATGTAGAAATAAACAATAAACCACACCGAAGCAAACCTCACATTAGAAAATAAATCCTAACCAGTTTTTAGTCATGAATGACAAAAAAAAAACATTAAGAAATGCACAAAAAACATCTTAAATCTCCTCTAATCTCATTTTCATTTCCTATTTGTGCAAACGTTGTGTGAAAAAAAAACATGTTTTGTGTGATGAGCAAATGCGCAAGAATTCCTGACAACTCTGAATATGTAACATGGCAATTCCTTGTCTTAATCTGACGTGATGTCAGGCAAGTTGAAATCGAAGCATTGTGGCCAAACACTGAGCCATTCAGTTCGATAAGCCTGTTTTACTGTTTATCTCTGAGAACACATGTAAAACAGGCTTGTTAGAAAATGTAAATCTAATTAAAAGTATAAGCTCGGTGAAAATCAGATCAGGATGTCCTGATCACTTTACCAGGGCTGTTGTCATTTCTGCCCTGCTTTAACACACGATGCAGAGGCTTGCCTCAGACATTCACGCTCGGGCTCGCTGCGTGTTTACTTTTGGTTTTAGCGCCTGCTAAGATACTATTGATGGCCAGTCAAGTAATGTCACCAGACCGTTTTTGGTCTGGCCTCACTGTGGCACTTAGACGATGAAAGACGGTCCTCAGCGTCCCCCATCCGGCAACAAGTGCAGGCCCCTGTCAGCGCCAGCCTGCAGGAGGAGGCAGATCAGTCTGACTGACGTGAGCAGCGTGGACAGATACCATTTCAGCCTGGCAACACAGCCAGGATCTGGCAACCCTTCTCTGTGTTTACCTAAAGGCTAAGGCAGCTGAGCACAGACCTCACCTGCTGGCCTCACTGGTTGCCATGAATGCTCACATAATCCCACTAAGTCCATGCAAACCCAGAGCCGCTTCTTGTGCTAAAAGCTCCGAGTCCCTCCCTCTCACTAAGACCTCCACTCGATTAAGAAACAGTTTGTGCGACGATCAGTTTTTCCATGGCAACTTTGCATAACTCCACTCTGTAGAAGAAAGTTCCCACCTCTCTCTTCCTACACACACACACACACACACACACACAGATCCCTTTCATTTCTTCAGCCACTGTTTCAGTCACACTTTACCCGTCATCTTAGGGAAGCTGTTATTCCTTTCCTCTAAATTCCTCCGAGTCGTTATAATAACATTCTCACTGGAGGCTCTTTCTTTGTTGATATCTGATGTTCGTGGGATCGAATGAAACTAATATCTGATTATCAATATGAACTGATTTGCCCACAAAAAAGAATTAAACAAAATGTATGTTTTAGTACATTACGTTATTCTTTAACGTTTGGCAGTATTTTTGACAATATTGAGGCGTTAGATTATATCATAACAAAGCGAGCTACTTAGCTTTGCTTTCATTTGTGCTTTGTTCTGTATGCTACATTTGGTTTAGGTAAGATGGCGTGAGAGGCAGAAATAGCAGCTGTTGGAGGTCAACGTTGTCACGTTTTATCACAATTTAGGAATCGATGTGGCTGATAAATTTCCTTCTATTTGGTATAAAAGCATTGAGGGAAAGGTTTGTCAGAGGAGCCACCTGATGGGAAAAATAATAAACTGAGGATCCTGCACACTGTCCGTGTCTGATAACATTATACTGGCATGAGGAAGATCTTCATTAGTTCCAAATATTGTCTGTTTTGTCAATAAAGCGCAATGTAATCTGTAGACAGCGAGTGGGATCTTTTCTTTATGTACTAGAAAACAGAAGTCAGATTTCTAGGATACATACTGTACATTTAGTGTCTAATTTAGTTGTCCAGGTAGGAAAGAAAATAGCTCCTTCATGCAGGTTTTAGCTGCTTAAACTAATTACCAAACAGTGACTCAAATCTTAGATGAGATATTTTAAGCAGTGGTGTGATGACAGTCCAGCTCTGTTTGTTTATTTTTGGTGGGGTCGACCTCATGTGTGAGCGGAAGTCCTGCATCTTGGAGGAGGATTGTTAGGAAAATATAGATCCACTATCAGGGATTTATTAGTGGACGCTGCTTCCCTCCACAAAGGGATGATTCATTTATGACGTCCCACGCCATGAGACGATGAGGTAATTTTATGGATTCTTTCAGGGTGGATGTCAGGCTTGAATGGTGAGAACATGCAGCGGTCCTCTGCCCGGCCACCCCTGTGGAAGCACACACACACACACATATTTAGATACAGGACCACCTCAGGATTCACACGGTCGAGCCTCCTTCAATTCCTAAAATTTAAGCACTAAGTACTGCCATAATTTATAGCTCACACAGAACAAGAACAGGACTCTCTGTATGTGTGTGTGTGTGTGTGTGTGTGTGTTGGGGGTGTGACAAGAAGGGTCACCGACCTTTGTGACTTGGCTAAAATCCCCATGGGCCTAATTCAGCATTGGAATGGACCCCACAGTGCAATGGGAAGATGCCTCCAACATAATGAACACAAAGGCCAATTGTGACGCTTTTCTCTGCAGGGCAGAAAGCAGCGGGCCCCGGGGACAGTAGAGGGTTTTGTTGGCTGAAACAGAGAAGGAAGCCTGTTGCTTCAACAAGCCTCTGATAAGATTCATCAGTGGTGACTCAACACTGGCAGTTTGTCTCCCGGGACGCAAAGTGTTAGATTTACATCCACTGTATTTATCTGCACTTGTTGACTGAAGTGCTGATAAGTGACTCTCATCGGCCAAATCAGTGTCTTTCATGCGTCGTGGTGTCTCCTCAAATATTATACAGTGTCTCTTGAGTGCTGAGAGACTCTCTCGTGTATTGTCCGTATATGTCACCTGTGTACCAAACTTGGCATTTCAGAGACACAAGCTCTTTCTTTTGTCCATTTTTGTCCATCCATTTACATTACATTAAAAATGTATGCAATTTAATGGATGTAGCACGGTGCAAAATAACGATAGAGGTAGCAGGTTTACTGTCCGTGTATTCAATATAATAATTAGGAATACAAGCAGTAAAACATTATTCAAATCTGGTTAAATCCTGTCAAATGGAAGCAACATGTCATGACACAATCCCAGTCATCAAACAATTTATTATATTTTAGAGTTCCCGAAATGTGGATCTCCGGAATTATGAAATAGAAAATAGAATAGAATAGAAAAATATTATTATTATTATTATTTTACAATATACAACAAGATAAGGGGAGCAACTACATTTACGTGTTCATAATAGAATAGAATAGAATAGAATAGAATAAAGTAATTATTAAAAGTTTAACACTCATCTTCATGTTGGAGCCAACTGCTGCCCGGAGTAAGAATATGTTTTTAGAGCCATTAATCAGTACTTTTAATGAAAATCTAAATGTACAGATGCTTAGTAAGTTAACAGACCTACATTAGATGATCTACCTTTAGAACTTATTGGGTGATTTTTCAACAGGCGGTACGTCACCTCCACTTTCTGTAAAATACAGGAACAAATCCACACCGTTCATGCACTTGCATATGGTCTTGTTAGCTTCAGCAGGATCCCATCGGTTGACAGCCATGTGCGTTAATCTGGTTACTAAAATCTCTGCCTCTCCCACAACCTCAACTGACAGCTCGATAACAGAGTGGACAGAGAGACGAGAACAAAGCCAGCATCGCCAACAAGAAGGCAAACAAATGCTAACACCGCTGCTACTGCCAAAAACCGCCCATCCCCACAATTTATTGCCCTTTTCTAAGACTTATTCAGCGTTTTCATCATATACCAACCCGCCACACCCCCTGCCAAAAGACCCAGAATGTGTCTCTGTGATGAGGTGGGGGATTAAAAAAACGAAGCAACAAGATCGGCCCTTTCTTTTTCTTAAGAAAGACTAGAAATGAAGCTTTGTGCACGTCTGCTGCTGTGACATATTTGAAAGGTCTGGCCCGGCTGCTTTTGTGTCACCAACATAAAGGGGACTGAGGGAAAACACAAACTGAACCACTGTGCCGTTGTGGCTCTGGCTATTAGTCAACGTGACGGCCTTTGCAGATGCTAATGGTGTATAGTGTGTCCCGGTTGGCCTCCCTCCTCCCAGAACGTGGCTATCTGATAGCACAAAGGCCTTCAGCTGGAGGTTGACTTTTCCCCCGTTCTTTTCATGGCTGCTACAAAGTCATTAGGCTTTTTTCACTCCTTTCCCCTTGTTTTTAAGAAAACAGGAGGGTATAATAGCTGCACAGAAAACACAAAGTTGACATGAGGCAGTTATCTCCATGTGTAAAGCCTCAGGTGATGGTGGTGAGGATGAGGCCCCCCCCCCACCCCCCCCACATCCATCCCTCCTAACTGTGCTGCCCTTTGAGCAACGTGGAGATGAAGTAACAACCAGGCTCTTGTGAAAGAAGAGAGGATGCCCAGGAGTGGAGGACCTCTGGACTCTGACTTATTAATCAGTCAGGCCCTCAGCTGCCTGCCTGCCTCTCCCTTGCTGCTGCCTCGGGCTGCAACTTGTCTTCAACCTGCTCTGGGTTGAGATAACAGCCTGCAGAGTTAAATACTCTGAGGGTTTGCTCAGACCCGGGGCAGAGGCCTCAACGCATCAGCACACAGTTCACTGCATCCAGCAGCATCCAGCTGCAGGAGAACAGCAGACTATGTGATGGAAACACACATGCGTGCAACACAACTCTCCGAGGATGAGAGTGAAACAATGCAACGCAGGTGATCCACATCAACTTGTCAGCTTTTTGTTTAACAGAAATATCATCATTAACTAACTAACTAACTATCTATTAAATGGACTGACTTAACCGCTCCTCTGGTGTAATCATTGGTTTATGACTAAAAACAAATACCTGCATAATTAATGAAATTCCCATTAGTCTCAGCTGTACTTTGTGTTAAGTGGTAATTAGCAAATGCTAGCATGTTAATAAAAGATGATTAACATGGTAAATTTTATGAGCATGTTAGCACTTAGTTCAATGCACTGTTGAGGTACAGCCTCAGAGTCGCCAACATGACTGTAGACTTAAAGTGTCAATGACAGCTCAGACATTCGAACCAATACGTTTTATCGACTGTTTTTAGAAGAATGAGCTTTACTTCATATTTTAACCTTAAAAGTAAAAGTCCTTAATGTGCTCAAAAAAAGTGTAAAATAGAAAACATTTCTTCGATGACTGTGCAAACTCCATCGGCTGAGGATCATATAGGGACCTACTAAGTGGACCTTGAGATAAGATTGTTTTCTTAATTCCTAAACTTCCTCGTAAAACTGGCTAAAGGTTCAGGTGAATGAACATTGTTCAAGTCAACGAAGCGAATACTGAGCTGGCTGACATTGAACTCGACATCTGGCAACTTCAAATGTGCAAATTTGACTGAATGTAAATGGACAAGCTGACACATGATGAAAAAGGTCATTTTTATTTGTCAATTTTATTTTTTACTTTTTTCATTAAACACAAATTTAATAAATAAAGCACATCTGATGGGGTACACCATGCAAACATTACTTTCTACAACATAAAACATTTTTTTTTTAACCAACTCACCGATTTTCTGTTACACAAGTGGCTCACTCCGCACACACGTGCTGTACATGATAGTAGCTCCATGACTTCCAATTAACTTTACCTGTACAGAATGCACTGCTTATTATATATATATATATATATGGATCCGTATACACATGAATGAATGAATGAACAGGGTTAACGCAGTCTCTCACCCCTCTTTCAGTCAAAAGGACTGGTTTTCAAGCTAGGACAGTGAGTAGATGTCTACATGGGTGATGGAACGACTCAGAGCGCTCCAAATGATGGAGGTGCAATAAAGTGAGATGAGAGGTTGAAGATGAGAATGAGGAAGAAGCACAAGACTGAGAGCTTTGTGAAAATGCCCGGCCCTGGACAGCGACTAATAGAGGAAATCAGTGAGTTGACAAAGCGTTCATTTCCATTTAAAATCACCCACCAGCGTGTATGATATTTTTAATTTTTTCTCATCTTTAAGGTGAATTCCTGTCCATTTACAAGAGGAGAGAACTGTTTTCCTTGGATTTGGATGTGTAATCTCATCCCTGAAGCACAAAATCTTAATGACCATTCAATCACATACAGGAAAGGAAAAGTGGAGAACAAGTGCATCTGTGCCATTTGTATGTACATGCACATGCACATGGACATACCTGCCAAATGAACAAAAGACATCTAACCTGGTGCAGATTGGAAACACATCAAGACAACCCACCTGCCCCTGTGTTACTGGACTGGACACTAAATCGGCAAAGACTAAAGTCCAGGTCCAAAGTAGACACATGTAGATCGACACCTGACAGATAGCGTGATCGTTACTCAAAATCAAATGAAACCTTTATTACCATTATTATGACAAACACTGTAATGTGATGATGTGACCTGGCAATCAAGTAATGCTGTCTGGTCGTAGAGTATCGATGAAATGTTGATGAAAGTGCAAAAATCTCACACATGCGCACACACACACACACACACACACACACAGACAAAGACAAAGCCAGACACAAAAGGAAAGTTAAGTGCGTTTGGCAGCATTGTCAAATAAACCTCATTAGATCAAAAATAATAAGAAATAAATCTGTACATAATATTGTTTCAAACACTTCCAGAGCTGACTTGTATTATTGATGAGCCGTTGTGGTGTTACAAAGAAGAGAGTTGATGAGAGCGAAGCTGAATTTCTTTGAATTCTTACAGATGAGGTGAGAGCACACAGCATTTAAAGAGTAATATGTGGGATCAATGAACAGGATGGTACAGCTGCAGCTAGGAGAGATAATGGAGGTGCTTTGGATCTGAAGTGCAACTAAAAAGAATTCAATGTTAAATAGAGGCGGTGGGGTCATGGCGTATTTTGGGCATAAAGGTATGAAATTCAAGGCTATGTCAGCGCCAAATGTGTTTCTTTGTACAGAGATCAGTGAAGACACACTACATATACACCATCAGCTGAAGAAAAAAAAAAAAAAAAAGAGATAAACATGTACGCAATCCTCATTTATTGAAAAATGAGTGGTCAGATGTCGAACAACGCTGTGCAAGCTTCTCATTTCCTCCTAATCTGACTGTGTTTGGGCTCCTGAGTAGAAGTCCACCTGTTGTCAGAGGAAATTTGAGGAGAAGCTGGAAAACTGTGCCTCCATCTCATCGAACTGTTCCGGTCAATCTTTCCATCAGGGCCAAAGTGGGGACGAGAAGCCAAGTGCTGGGTTTTAAAATCAGGTGAGTGGTGGGGCAGGGCCAGGGGGGGATGACGGTCATTTACAGATTTAGTTGTCTTTGTTCAGTGCATTTCTCTGTGATCTATGAATGTACTTCAAATAGTTCTGTAAAGAAAAAGGGAGAAGGAACAACAGATCAGATATAGTACAGTATAGTACAGTACAGAGTACAGCACATATACAGGAAATTCATAGTCCAATGTTTCTGTTGGAATTCTTTGATTTCTGCTGCATTACCGGTGATCATTTCGATATATATAATACCTGGTTCTTATTTTTCCTTGTGAAGAGCTTCTATGAAGGCTTCAAGTTTCTCCTGGATCTCACGAACTTTCTCTGCAGAAAAGCACACAAAGTGGGTTGGTTAGTCAAACCCCTGAAAAACACACGGACACAAAACAAATTAAAAAAACATTTTCTAGAACTGAAACAAGGTCAGTTAATTAATTAATTAATTAGTAGTCCAAAAGAAAAACAATTCTGATAAACGATTAAATGTCATTTTTCAGAAAGGGTGCCAAGAATTGTCAAGTGCTAGCTTTCTAAATATGAAGATTTGCTGCTTTCTGGAATAGTAAACTTTCCTTAACTGAAAAAAAAAAAAGCCAAACAATCTCTGCTTCTAGCTTCTGAAGATTTCAGCTTGGCCTCTGAGAAACTCAACCGGGCGTTTATTATTATTAACTGATGTTAAATACACTAAACGATTGATTTACTGAGAAAATTATTATTAGATAAATCAACTGTGAAAATAGTCATTGGTTGAAACCCTCATGAGACGACCGTCTTTGGTCATCAAATGACTGATCAGTCATTAGGACAATAACACTGATTGTTTATTGATAATGGAACTAAAAAAAACTAATTTGCAGCCTCAAACATTTCCAATAATTGTTAAGGTGTGAACCAGTTTTCTTCAAGTAGTAAGAATCGGAGTGATCAGCTGTGGGAGAGTTATTTTTTGCTGAGTTTCTGAATAAGCAAGAACAACAGACGCACCATCAGGATGGGCAGCAGGTTATAAATCTGCTCCTTAAACAGAGAAAACAATTAAACGATATTCCCATCCCTATTGTATATTTGTGCAGGTGGAAATTCCCTCACATTTTTCACCAAAACACCAGATGGTCCCCTCTGACAGCGACAGCCAAACCTCAAGGCAGACCTCCCTCACACATCTGATGATGAAGGCTTGTGTACCCTTTCCCAGTTAGCACGGACCACATCAAAGCTCTCACCCTCCCCTTGTCATGGTATGTACCTCACGGGCACGTTGCTAATGGACAGAAGGAGATACCATAACAACAACATTTCACATGAAAGGAGGGAATCTACTGGAAGAACAGTCAGTCACTTCTTTTCCTGATTACACTCCTATTGTCCAGAGACTGCATTGGGTGAGAAATCCTTCCACCCAACATGTACTGTCACACGAGATGAGCGAGCCATCTAAAGCAGTCTTAATCGCTGATTAAACAGTGGCTGAAGAAGGTCTGTGGGCCAACACAGAGAAAAGGAAGCTGTGGCTCGCAGTGCCAGCTGCACCTCCAGGCCTGGCTTGCTCTCCAGCTTCCCTGTCACCCTCGCTAATCTGTCTGGATCTCTCCCAAGCACAAACTCAAACACCGGCTCTGAAGAATAAACTAGCCCTGCTCTATCTTGATCAATCAGCCACACGAGATCCATAGGCGACCTATTGTCGATTGTTTTCCTACGACGAGGCCCAACGAAAGCACAGCATTAAAGAGACTCGTTTTCGGGGAGATAAATCATTGTGGTTTGGACGTCAGAGCAACAGTGTCCTAAGTGTCCATTTCAGGTCAGCACAAAGGTGATAACTGTGTGCGTGCTTTGGAGTGAAACTAAATATCGTACTCAGGGGCTTGTGTGTAGCCCCCTTTTGATGGGAGCACGGCTGCAGAGGTATCTTTTTCCTGACGGATGAAAAGCACACGGTCGTGAGTGATGCAGGCACACCCCCACACACGTCCTGAAACATTAGCAGCTAGCAGCACTAGAGCTGAGAAGTGCTGGATAACACAAGAGCTGAAACGTGCACGTGCACGCACACACACAGACACAGACACACACACACACAGACACACACACACACACACAGACACACACACAGACACACACACAGACACACAGACACACAGACACACACACACACACACACACACACACACACACACACACGGCAGAACTGAGAAAAGTCAACTGGAAGCCAGAAAAGCCTGGCCCTAAAAAACACAGACTCAACCACCCAGATGTCTTGAAAATCAACTAGAGCTGTACAGTCATGCCACCTCCACCTCTTTTCACCTTCCTACACACTCACCGCTGGCAAGTGGCGGCAAAAAAAAAAAAAACCCAGCCTTTGATGCTCTGTTAACACACTCAGGCGAAATGGCAGGGCGCTCGGTGGAGATTACAGCACCTAATGGAGGTATTAAGGGGGCCTGTTGAGGGGCATGCTGACAAGTCACTGCAGCAGGTGTGGGGTTGAATGAAACATAACCCTGTGGTACGCCATTCCTACACGCAGCTCAACCGCAGGGCACAGCTCAAAGGCAACTGACAGGGTTCAGCCGTGTGGGCTGTGTGCCCTGACCACAGGACAACATAACTCAATCCAAGCCAATCAGAGCAGGATTACCAACATCTGTCCAACCCAAAGAAAAAGAGCTGTGAAGTATGGGGGGTAGAGTTTTGGTTGGTGTGAGGAAAGGAAGGTACAGACTGTCAGATCATCAAAACATGGGAAATCCCCTGGCTCAGGCTTCAAAGCATCTAACTGGATTTAGATGTGGCTGATGATAAGGTGCTCTATACTGCTTCAGCGTTTCAGAAGCAGACCGCTTAACACAGGTCAAACATTAAGCATCCTGCCAACTGTCAGGCAGAGACACCAAGCTCAGCTAAATCACAGGGGGCAGTGGTGGGCTAGCGGTTAGATTACAGGGCTTGTGATAAGACAAAGGTTTGATTCCCCAGATTGACTTGAAAATCTTATGGTAGGAGGCTGAAAATCACTCTCCTTTTCTTCAACACTTGCTGCTGAGGGAACTGAAACTCATCAGTGATCCAGTGCTTCAGTGGAGCACAGCACAGAACTGTGGCTGCACTAGGAAGTAAAGTCAAGTAAAACGTTCTCTACAGCCCAGAATCACAAGTCACACATTTGCCTCAGAAGGCTGACTTCAGCACTGCATGGTACAATGCAGGCTCCTTACTTATTTGAATGAGGCCAGCCCATTTTTTTTTTGCCAGACTGGCAAGAAAACACAGGGTTGTTCAGAAATAACTGCAATGCAAAGCACCATCATCGGGCAAGACAATGCACAGCCAATGAAATATGAACTCACACACATTACTGGTGCATTACTTTGTAACGCGAATGCTGGATTTCCACTGTTCACCTCGCAGCTGTCACATAAAATTATTGCTGTTGTGAAAAAAAAAAAAAAAACACGCTGATCAGTGTTTAAGTGTCTTATAAGCCGTCAGACTTATGGATCTGCCACGCAGACTGGACAGGACCAAAATCAACCTAATTCAAAATTAGAAAAAAAAAAATGTTTTTAAAAGGGAGATCCCTCAGGAAAACAGAACAGTGATATGAAAACCTTTAGGAGAAACAGAAGAAAGTATTACAGTATGTGTAATCAGCTTCACAATGTGAGTCCAGTGGGATGTCCAGCAACTTTCAGGTTTAACCAGGCAGGACCTGGACCTCAAACCATCTGTGTCCTGTATCACAACGTTAAGCCACCAATCCTGATATACATTTTAGCTCGAGTTTCACCTGTGCAATTAGAGTTCCAGCATGGCTTTTTGGAGGGGGGGGAATGCATAGATCAGAATAAAAAAAAAAAAAACATCAGCTATTCCCTTACAACGGGATGATTAATGACTTTAAAATGAGCCCTCAGCAGCTTTTAGGAGCCCAGGAGGCCACTGGTGAGTGTGAATGGAGCCTTTCAGATAAGCCAATATTCTGTGGATAAAAACTGTGAGAAACAGATATTTATTTCCCCCACCACCATCTGTTTGCCACCAGAAGACAGCAGCAAGAGGAAGAAAGGGCCACAACAAGGCTTTCTTTTCTCTGTACTGTGGAAATGCAACAACAGTGAAAGCAGTGGACAGAGTCACCATTGCCTGTTCCTCACAGAGCAGCAGTGGGAGTAGCGATCTAAAACTCCATTTAGGCCCCTGTTTACCTAAGAGATGAGCCCCAAAACACAGTCATTCAACCGCTCACCCCTTTATCTGGTCATGAATATTCCCATAATCCTCTGGCCTCTATCCCAGAGGCCCCTTCTTTAAGATGCTGGGTGTTGTGCGGGTTTGGCGAGGGTGGAGGGACTTTCGCCCAATGAGAGAGAGAGAGAGAGAGAGACAGAGAGAGGGGAGCCTTTTCCCCCAATCCCCTCTTTCAAGGCCTTCTCTCGGCTGATCTCCACATGAAATGATATCTCATTCACTCTCACTCTGTAGAAGTCCCCTAAGCCCGCTACGGCCGAAGCGCTGGCAGAAGGAGTGCTGAGCCACAAAGCCTTTAATTGACCTGTAATTAGACTGTGAAACTGCCTGGCCCTGCTGGACAAGTAGCCAACACAGAGGAGAGGGAGAACAGAGGAGAGAAAAAGATGAGAGGGAGAGGACGGAGAGGACAGGGAGGCCTGCAACTTACTGTGAGATAGAAAAGAAACTAATCCTCTTACTATGGGAGATGACCACTCTGCTGTAAAGAAAAAAAAAAAGGATGGCTGTTATGGAAAAGTGGCAACAGACAGATTTCAGCAGATGAAGTTTAGTGCCAAGGTTGAGGCTACTTTAGCATGCTGCTCTCAAAATTTTCTACTGACAACAGTTCACAGCATGGTCACTAGAGAGAGCAGGGCGGATGATTTGGTTCCTGTCCTAACCTGTCATCATTCACGAGGAAACTTTTTATGTCTCTTGACTGCCAGGGTCACAGTGTAGGTGGAGACACTGAACGTTTAAACGCTCCGTTGTTTCCTTCTTTGAAAGCCGATCTCTTAATGTAACAAACAGAAAAGCCTTTTTCCTCAGCGTGCTGCTTGATTTGTCACTAAATCTGGATTGTCGTGCTATAAAAAACTGGGCCATGGGAGACGTGGACACAGGGAGAGCGGGGATGTCGACGGCCCAAACGCCATGTCAGTGACAGAGCAATGAATCAGCCCTCGCACTCATGACACTTATCTAGAAAACAGATGCCTGGGAAAGAGCAGTCCAACCAGGGGAAAGACATACGTAAGTCTGAACAGGTCAGGGCTTAGGGTCAGCCAGAGGGTAGACTAAACAAAAACAGCAAAATGTAGGGAAAACTTCTTTGAAAGAGGCAGGTAACGACTGTCGTTGGGCTGAATGGTTCAGGTTTTATTGACAAGCGTCAAGGGTCAGGCATTTTAGTGCACAGGGGTTATAAAGCTGAGGATACTGGTGACAAAATTTGGAAGATGTTGATTAAGCTCTGATTGGTTGAATCCGAGGGAAGAGATACAACTGTAATTGTAAATTACACTGGGAACATCGACTTTTTAGGTGGAACACATCATTCTTAGTGTGAACACTAACCACTTCCCACACCGATTCTTTAAAATTAACAGGTCTGCGACATTATGTTGACTTATGACTTGTGTTGTAAATCACAGAAAGTAGGGGGCCTGAAGTTTTCCAAGACTCACCTTCTGCAGTCAAACGGAGCCCTGTACGGAGGCTAAGTGGCAATCAATCTTGAGTAGCCACATGGGCCTGGAGATGTGAGGCTGACAAGTCTGCTATAAACTGAGATCCTGTCATAGTCCCCCCCCCCCCCCCCCCCTGCTAAATCAGCCACAGGTGTGTGGACCAAGTTAACTAATGTTGAACTCCGGAGCGTGAACGCAACACAAACACACTTGAGTTCGAAAACGCATGCATGCATGCATGCAGCCCTGTGGATACCTGGGCTTAAATGACAAGAATTTGTTTTTAATCACCTTCTCTCAATCCCTTCTTGACATGGCACTGACCCCAAACCAGCCGATCAAACAAGACGAAAGAGAGAGATAAGACAGGCCAGATCTCATCTCCCCCCCGCTGCCCTCAGGTAAATACATGTTTCCAGCTGCCCTGGAACACACACCGTCACATCCATATAACACTGAAGAGACAGAAAACACCTGGAATTCCTCTGAATTCCTCCAGCAAAGGCCTGTTCAGGCCCATAGGCTGGAGTCACTGGGCAGCAAGTATTTTACTTAAAAAGGTGGACTTAGCAGTGCTGGTGCCTCAGAAAGGGAAAGTGTAAAAAATGGCAGCATTAACTAAATTCATACTCATAAAGACGGACACATACGCTACATTAACCCACATCAACATGCTTCTGGACACCTGATGATTTGTTTTCTGCTTGTTCAGTGTGATTTGATGATTTTTGTTGTGTGTGTGTGTTTTCCCTTTCTTAAAATGAGTGTAATTGTTAATAAGGTTTGTGCTATCTGAGGAATATATTCTTATCCACAGAATTGTCTCCTCTTTTCTCAGAATTATTGTCTCTTAACTAGACAATAAATCGGGAACAGGGTTACACTAACCTCCTAGGGCAGTATGAGCACGAAATGAGAAAATTCCAACCTTAAGTTTGCATTTCTTTTCACCTATCACAGAATGGGAGTTCATGGTTTTCCTATTACCTCATCCAGCATCTGATGTCAGGTCTTTGTGTGTGTGCATGTGTGTGAGTGACAGGGGGATCAGTGGGAATGGGTCCCTGGTGGCCACACTGTGCTGGAAACATGCGAACAGAAGCCTCGCTGAAGTTCCCCTCCCATCACACACCTCCTTCTCTTTCCTATTTTCCCACACTTGCTCTCTCGCTCCCCAAGGAGAGTGAAAGATGGCTTCACCTTCTCCTTCATAGTTTTATTTCTTTATCACCACTTCCATTATCACCTCTTCATCAGTTGTCATGCAAAACACACAGATCATTTTCCTGGTTTCCTTAGTCCACTGGATTTATTTCCTGAGTTTGTATCTAGGGAGGATATTCAGAAGCAGCCACATCACCTGCAGATGGTTTATCAGCCAACTAAAACTGACTATGGCGACATTGCAAACAGCTCGTAACAAGCTATATAGTCCGTGTCAAACCCACAGATTTAGTACTGTATTGTGTTTGTTCAAATTAAGCTAATATACAGAAATACTTTAGTGCTTTATCTCAGCCTTCTTCAAAAACTGATCACCAACTGTTACCAAGAGCTTGTCAATCAGTGGCTGGATAACTGTGGATAATGTTTCTGTGCAAAATGTCTTAGAAGATCATTCCTGATTCTTGACACAAGAGGGAGGATTGAAGCAAGAAAGACAGACGGGGAAGGGAATAAGGGGGACGAGATGGATGATTGGAAAATGGAAAGAGACGCGGGTCATGACTTTGGTAAATGGGCACAGGTGGCTGGTTGAAGCCTTGATGGAGTGAGGTGAAGAAGAGGAAGACGCGCAGAGGTGAAAAGAGACTGTGTTTTACAGCACTTTAAACGTGTATAACAGACAGCAGAGTATGACAGACGGAAGACGGTGAGAAACAGGGGAGCAATGATCGTGGGAGGAGGAAGCAAATGCGGAGAAGTGAGCGGTGGAGAGGAACAGCGGAAAAGAGAGAGATGCCACATGCTTAAAATCAGTCATGCTTCTTATGAGGAGAGAGGGATGGAAGTAAAGATGAGAAATTGTCAGAAACGGTAGAGAAGGGGGCTAGTAGGACTGTGTGAGAGAGAAACAAGCAGACAACAGGGCTAATTGGAGAAGTTTAACGTAGGACCATTTCATAAACTATATTAAAGAAAACATGTTTGGTGTGATGTGTGTACTGTATATGGGCAGGAGAAAATCAGTTATAGCGGAAAGGAAGCCTGCTGCAGTAAAGCAGACATGTTGACAAAAATGTCTTTCATACTGTTTTAACTTTGTTCTTCACTAATTTACAGTTGGGCAAAGTACAAAGAAAGCTGTCACAAGTTGTAGAAATGATACTCAAAACATGTACAGACATATTAAACTGCCCTGCAACAGAAAAGAAGTAAGTCCGTTTACTTCGGAAGCCACTTTCACACAATATTAACAGAACAGGATTAGATAAAATTCAGGAATGGCAGCTTCATCTCTGCCAGTGTTATGACAACTGTGGATCTACTGTTTGTGTATTTGATGCTCCCGGGGAGAAAATGGATCGTTTGGCAGCAACTCTGCAGCCTGAGGTTTCCTCCACTGTGGGAAAAAATAAGCTTATATTGTATCACTACTGAGCCTCTTGAGTTTACAGAGCGAGACTGCTGACTAACTAGGGTCTATTTAACTCGGGGACAAGAAAAGCAGAAAGAGTGGGAATGAGTGTTACAGAAAGAGCAAGAAAGATAGGAAAAAGGGAGGGAATGAGAGATATAGAAGCAAAGCAGTGTTTTGGAGGGAGCAATGTGGAGAGTTAAACACAACAGACAGAAGTGTAGATGGAGAAACAAAACAACTGGGGAAGTAATTCAGATTCATAGAGGTCATATTGAAGTAAAAGTGCATAAGGGCAATAGTCCCCAATGCGCTAAAGAGCAGACAGTCTGCCCACCATCTCACCGCACACAACCACCCCCACGCTCCAAAACGCAGACCAGTTGACCCCGGCCATGTCTGCAATGATGTGGATATGTTTGAATCTCCATCTTTTTTTTTTCCCTGTTTTGACTTTCCATCCATAATAAGGTGGCACAGAGGTCGTGACATTTAGTAGCAACGTTAAGAAGCCAACTTTCTGCACTCACTCATCTTACACGTCAATACAGACAAACAGCTGTGGGAAACATACTAGTATAAAAAAATAAAACATTCTAGATCTGTGGTCTCAATACAGCAGGCCAGAAACTAGTGTTCCTGGCCTCGCTGAAGCATTTGTAAACTGATCATTGTAATCATTTTTTTTCTCGTCCTTATAGGACGAGTATGATAATTCACAATGTAGTTCCTTTGTCAGTTGAAAGAAGTAGTTTTCTTTTATTTTACCTTTAGTGTGAGTGTCTACAAAACCCTGTGTGACACAATCACAGCGTTAATCAATTTAAAAGCAAAACAAGTGGGTGCAATAAGTGGGTGCGTTGGTTGCATTTCTTGCTAGGAGTGTCTAGACAGTTTATAGTTAGGAAAGTTGTATCTTACATCAAAATAATCTAGTTTCCAGAAGCACAACCATTAAAACAACAGAAGCATTAATACCTAGGAAAACAACTTGGCCTTACAAAGCTGCACAGAAAACATGAACCAGCTGTAAGGTTTGTGTTTGAGCAACAACGGAGTGCTGATACCC
This sequence comes from Pempheris klunzingeri, assembly GCF_042242105.1. NCBI lineage: Eukaryota > Metazoa > Chordata > Actinopteri > Acropomatiformes > Pempheridae > Pempheris > Pempheris klunzingeri. The sequence goes on along the minus strand of NC_092017.1, from coordinate 16,878,493 downwards.
TAATGCTTCTCTCCCCCCTGATAGCAGGCACATGTGCGCACAGCACTTTAGGGTGATACGTCATCCCTTACAGAGGAGCGCTTCTCACAGAGCCCTCACTAATCACTCTGGAGGAAGCTGCTCAGGAGGAGGAGGAGGGGGAGGAGATGAAAGAAAGCAAAGTGAGCGTGAGGCTGAGAGGGCATTCCGGTGAGCAAGCCCAGACAACCAGAGCTTTATTGTATTCTGCTTCCACACAAGAGAAAGGAAAAGGAGAAAGTGACTGCATGCGCAAACATGCAAACACTTCACACTTTACCACTGTTCTTAAGAGCACCTTCTGTTGACACCTTTAACCCTCTGATGGCATCAACACATGTGCTGAAATCCATAATTTTCTGCACATTATTGCATTTGTCAGTGGCAACAAGCCTACAGGTCTACCAAGATGCTGAACTTACTGTAAAAGGTTGTGTTGTGGCCAGGTGCTCATTAGTATCAGCCCTTTTAAAAGGGCTTCAAGTGTAATGGTGCTAATGTGTACAACTCAGGGAAAATTTAATTCACTTGTTTATCCAGCATTCATCTTCAACCCTAAGTCTTAACACAATGACTGTCAAACACATCTTTGAGTGGACGATACTATATTCATTCAGTTTCTGATTCTGTTCAATTAGCCAATGAGAAATTAGAATTAGAATGTTAACCTTAACATGGATATTGAAATATCTCCGTTTTAAAGATATAGATCACAGCAGTGATAGGAATCTCTGTTGTGACCAGATTTATTATTGTGAGGACCCAAGACAATAAACACTTGAAGTATAAGGCTTTGAATGGTCTTTCTCAAGAATATACTGGTGAACGACTAAGGCCATATAAATCTGCTAGGCCCATCAGGTCCTCAGCCAGATGTACCTCGTTCCAGACCGAAGTGTGTTTGCTGTTCTGTGTCTCAGGCTTTGGATCCGTCTCTCCCTGAGTGTCACATCAGCTAACTCTTTAAAATCACAGCTGAAGACTTGAACAGCTGAAGGTGCTTTCATGCTTGAGTTATCTTGTACAGTTTGGATTTGTAATTCCTTTAACTGTTGTTTTTTGCGTTGTTTTAATATCATTAAGTGTCATTGCTCTTTTAGCCATTTATGCTTTTGTAAAGCACATTGTACTTCTAGTGCAAGAGTTGATGGAACCATCTGAAAAACCCAAAATAGAGCAGAGGTTTATTTGATCCACTTCAACACTTCAAACAGGCCTTTGAAGAGCTTGCGCTGCAGTGTACATTGTCACATAGCAAAAAATAAATTCACTTGGATTGTCTAAAGGAATATGGTCTCCTGCGAGCAGAATGACAACAAAACATACACACACATTTACATGGGTAGAAGCACACAACCACAACAATGCACAGCCTCCCCATTGTGGGCTCCCATGTAACTTCATTCCCATGACTAAGATTGACTAAGATTTTAAACTTAATAACTGACCTCAACTTCACACTGAGGAGAGCTGATGACATAATGTGTCAATAAGAGCTAATGTGTGTTTGTGTGAAAACTGGGAGCACACTCATATGGGGCCAAAGTGTCTTGTGGGCACATTTTGCCAGGCAACATTTTCTTAAACTATGTTGTTGTTATTGATAAAACTAAAAGTGTCAAAGCATTTGTTTGGTGATGGTTAAGGGTCAGGGATAGGTTAATATTGTGTCAATGGGAAGTCCCCACTATGGTAGACACACGTGGTCTGTGTGCGTGTGTGTGTGTGTGTGTGTGTGTGTGTGAGATGCTCGTGCCAGCTCACTGTACACAAGCTCTTAATCAATCAGACAAGGCAGAAAGAAAGCCAACAAGAGGGGAGTGACAGCTGGGAACCGCTTCTTCCCCTTCATGGATGGACAATTCATGTGTCAGAGGAAGAGGTGGTGCAGAGCAACAGAAAAGACCTATTACTGCTATTTACACAGCAATTTGAAAAAAAAAAAGGGAAAGACTGTGGGTCACTGGTAGACAGAGAAATATGGGGTACGCATACACAGTCAAGGTAATAAGGGCTAAACTCAAAACTAATAATGTGGGAATACAAAAAAGGTTAAAAAGCCTTGAAGTTAACATAACCATTAAATCCAACGTCCCATATGACACAATTTGCTGACACAAGCCTTTTAGCAAAATGGTGCAGTCGTGGTTTATGTTCATGAGAGTTAACTGTCTGGAAGCTCACAACATTAAATATGACATACAGCACTTCATGATAGAGTAGTAATTCTGCAAACACTCCGGTACGATGCACTTTCTTAAATCAGGCACCGCAGTAATTTTTCCACTACAACACTCACACAAAAAAACACAATTTCTATGAGGGGCAATGAAGCAGCCAAGCGACATCCCAGTAGTCTTCTAAGAGGTCTGTGCTTGAACATTTGGCCTGGGCTTGGCTCCAGAGAGACGGCACTGTGCCATACAGCTGGTCTGACACACGCTGACAAGCATGCACGCGCGCACACACACACACACACCTCTTAGCATTGTACACTGTACCACTCATTAAGGCTGCCTTTCACACTCCCACTCAGTGACGCACACACCTGACCTGCATTTGTAACCTGAGCAATGCTGAACCTGCCTGCGAGTAGGGGCAAATACAGCTTAACAACAAACTGCCCCTGGGAGAAGATTTCTGCCTTTGTTAAGTGTGTTTATCCTTTCTCCGGCCTCCTATCTATCCCTATTTTCCCTCCTTTTCCTATGGTAGAGGTTGTCAGGTGAAGGTGGGGACACACACTCACCCACACCCCCACCCCCACACACCCACAAACACACACACCCACACCCACACCCACACACACACAGGCAATGGAGAGTAGAGGGAGAGAGGGACAGAGGCAGTAAAAAAGTGACAGAGCAATGCTGAGGTGGAAAAGAAAGCTAGCTGGATCAAGTAGCCTGTGGTATTAGCTGGCTGACCTGTGGGGTCAGGCAATAGTTTGGGCCTGAGGCGATCTGAGCTGTTGTCTTTTAAAGAGCTGAAGAATTAGGAGGGAACAACAGCTTTGAGGAATGATGATTTCATAATGCATCAAGTTAGGCTGTTTCATAGACGGCCATATACTTTTCAGGCATGGCTGAAAGAGGTGAGTGTAGCTCCCATCAAATGCTCTAAGTCACTGATTTGAATAACCACACTAAAAATGACAATAATAATAGGCAGGTGTCGGCATTGCAAAGACTCTCCTTTGACTGACAGGCCACAAGTTGTTTTTCAGGAAACCGTAATGAATTATTAATGTAGTTGTCCTATAAATAGGGTTTATTTTGACTGCTCTAAAATAGAAGTGATGCATACCCCCACACCCACCCTCAATACCATTAATCAGTCATTAAAGCAAGCCATCATTTTGCAGTAACATGCCAATGCATACTTGTGGATTGAACCTGCAACTAGACTTTTGAAGAATTTTAAAGAGCACCACGAGTGAAAAGGTTTCTGAAGATACAACTTTTTGTATTAACTGTTTTAGTTCAAAAGACTTTTGATCCTTTAGAAGCTGGCTCACTTTGTGCTTTGAGGCGTGCCACAGAGTCAGCCCATCAGCCATGCGGTTCAGTCTAGACTGATGAACCCACATACCCACGCCCACACACACACGGGTCCAGACTGCATTACACAGGAAGGCCTGTGCAAAGTGTCAGAAAGCTAATGACCCAGAACCTCTGCTCACCCACTAACTCAACCTGACAGACTGACAAAGCTAAAACACCGAAACATACATTTTCTGGGTAGGAGGAAAAGAAAAATCATTGTAAATCACCATAAAATTAGGGTTAAGTGATATCACCATGCAGAGAGGTACATTTACAGACTATTGTAATAATGCAGTTATGAGCTACAAACAAAATGAGTTGCGTTGGATATCGTGGATTTCTTTCTGTGGGGTATTATCATGCATCTACTGGAGAGTAGACAGGAGAAACAGGCAGAAAATGAGGGGAGAAAGACATGGGGAACAACATTTGAGCAATGCTGAAGGGAGAGAGATTTAAGAATTTTTGTCCATGACAGCATCACTGTAATTGTAACTTAAACATGCAACAAATGTTTTCAGCCAGACACGAACCAGGAACACTGCAGTTCATGGTCAGCACCTTAAATCCTTAGGGAACCAGGGCACACAAATAGTGGCATAAGGTTTAGCATTGCTTGATTTATCTAAATTGTTTCTTTAGCTCTTGTTTTATTTGCTAACAATTACTGGAATATTTTTGGATGTCAAAAACACTGTAGCTCTGACACTCATATCCTTGACTCTTGGCCACAAAGCTTTCTCTTTGGCATAAATAATGGAATTGGTATATATATATAAAAAAAAAAAAAACACGACACAGAACATCTTAGCTTTGCTGTGAATTTTGTCTGCTGCTCTGACATTGAACCGGCTGCTTCCAGCTCTAAAAAACACTGCTTAGCATCTATTAAAGTGAAAATGACTGAGAACGAGATTTACTAAAGCGCAAAGTTTACATTATCCCATGCTGGCTCCCATTACCCTGTGCGAGGGTATGGTGTGCATGCTCAGGTGCATTCCTATCCTGCAGACGCCATGATAGATTCACACCACATTCCTACATCTATCAGAGAATCTATCAGGAGTCTTTGGTAGTGGGAAGTGGTGTTTGGAAAAGTCTGGGATCGACTTGCATTATGGGATTTGCAAGGCCAGGCAGGTCTGGCATTCCTGACAGTGTGTGGAATGGGGAGAGGACTGTGTGTGTGTGGGTGTGTGTGTGTGTGTGTGTGTGTGTGTGTGTGTGTGTGTGTGTGTGTGTGTGTGTGTGTGTGTGTGTGTGTTCTCTACTGTCCCCTTGGCTGGTGTCACCACCGCAGAGGAAGTAAAAACAGTCCCCTACAAATTAAGAGCGTGTGTTTGTATCTCTTTTCTATGCGTCTCTCCATGTAGTGACTGTGCCTGTATGTATTGATATGCTTAGTGAAATGTGTGTGCGCATGTGTGACAGTAGATGAACGCTACTGTGAATAACCATCTACTTAAATGCACAATACAGTTTGTATATGATCTGGGCATTTGTGTTTACACTGGTGGTAACGCAGGGAAAAAAGTCATTGAATGAGAGAGTGTGTGTGTGTGTGTTTTTTTTAAGATGATAATCGAGTCTTGGTCAGCCAAACACACACACAGACACACACACACACAAATAGAACAACCACTCAAAGTCAGGCGTCATTTGTCTGTGGGCCTACATGTGCATGCAAGTGTGGGCCTACAACATGAGTCCCCTATCATTAGTCAGGAAGCCCTTATGAAGAAAGGAAACAATAGGGATTGTGTATACTTGCAAGAGTTTAAATAAATGCAGAATACTCTTACAGGGTTAATGCTTGAATGTTAGAGGCTCCAGCAACACCAATCAATTAGATTCTGTATATAAAAGCCAAGAATATCTGACAGCAGGAAGTAGACAGCAGGATGAGATTTCTCAGGGCCAGAGGGCAAAGCACTGCCAATTGAATCCTGTCTCTACATACATACATAGAAATGTGGCAATGGGTCATAAAGTGTAAACTGTAAGTTGCAAAAACACTTTTTTTTATGCTTTAAATGCGGATTTAAGATGAATTTAAAAATCAACTCACTATTACTGATTGAAAATAGCAGAATAAATGCTGTGAAAATAAAAACTTTCAGGTTAAAAGAAACACTGCAAGAAAACATTCAGTGTAGAATTACTACAAAAACTATAAAAACTGATTATTACATTCAGACAGATTTTGTTTTCTGGAATGATCATTTTTTATGGTGGCACAGATCTGTACTGCTGTCTTGTTGTAAGATTTAAAACAAGGACACTTGAACTGGGAACAAAAAGAATGATCAAACTCCACCAGCGAAAATCTTTTTGCTTTCTGAAAAAAGTCTTGTAGATGCAACTGAGACAGACATTAAAGCTAATGTTTTTTTGGAGCCAAAGGAAAATTAAGAATATGACACATTCAGAAATCAGATTTTTAACACCTCTAATTAGTAAATTTAAGGCATTTGTTGATCGTTCCTGAATCCCTAAAATCAAAATCATACTAGCATTTTCAGGGGTTTTAAAAATTCGTTGATGTAAACCAGAGAATAGTGTTGTATGTGTGCAACTTCTACTTTGAGTTTGGTGTGTGTAAATTATGCGTGTGCCTTGGTGACAGGAACTGTGATTATGTGTGTGTGTGTGCGCGTGTCATACAGAGGATTCTGAAATGGCAGAAAACTTTGCGTGCTGCTTTGTGAATACAGACTTTGCTTAACAAGCTGAGTTTTGCTGAATAAGACCAACGTTGGAGACAACTCAGCCCTGACTGTACTAGCTGTTAAAGGAGCCTTCAGAAAGCAGACAGGTAAAAATGAGCTGATATTTAAGGCACACCTATAAGAAAAATCTTTTAAATCTTACCAACACTGCATATATATAGAGCATGTGCACAGTGTAAATGTACAAACATGAACATAACTAATTCCTATTCATTTACAGATTCTGAATCTTTTATCCAAATCCACATTTGTAAATAAGCAAGAGGGTAAGTGCACACGAATTTCTCAGAGAGGTGGGGCGAAAGACGGAGACTGGTCACCTGCTTTAATAGCCTCTCCACAGAGAGCTTAAATTCTGCACCACCAATGAAATATTTGGCAAGAAATTCACATGTATAACCATCCAAACAACTGCTGTCAGGGGGTGCTTACCAGCAGTCTGAGTGCCACAATCAACCCCCTGCAGATAAAATCGAGCTGTAGATATCCATGGAAACAACAGACAATGTACAGGTCTGGTCAAGTCACTGGTGGCACAGTCCAAGGCATGAATAATAGTCGACAACTAGAGGGGCACTGCGTCTGTTCCAGAAGCAAAGAAATCTTTTCCATCCGTCTCTGGTTACCATTACCGCCAGACTCAAACTGAGACCAGAGCCATACTGGTGGTCTGACTCATTGAAGCCTCATCCCACACAGACAAACAACAAGTGAACATACCAGACATTTGTGATACCAGACATTTCAAAGGTCATGAACCAGACCTGAGCACACCAGAATTTTCCAAATCATGATTCAGGTACTTTAACAAGCTGTGGTACAATAATTTCCTAAAACGTCTGTGAAAACAACAACATTTAATTTTGCTATTCTATCTAGTGCCTAAAACGTCAACAATAACATATACTTAACATAACTTTACATGCAACCCAAAAAGGTGGCCTGCAGTCCCTTTTAGTGTCAGTCACGTTAAATGGTGGGTATCTGATTTCGGAACCAGATCACAAGTATCGACAGGAACACTTCTACAGCTTTTCCAATTTCAACTAACTAAAAAATATTTTTCCAAGTTCAGAGAGATGCAATTTGTACGTAATGCATGGTCAGTGCCCAAGCTCGTGTGTTTGTGTGTATCTGATGGAGGGAGAGGAAGAGAGAGCAAGTCTGGGCTTGTCTTTTGGGCATGTGGGCACTGTGTGTGTGTGTGTCTGAGAGACAATGCTGATTAAATACTGTAAATTTTGCAAACACCAATTAAAGACTCCAATTAAGTAGTAAAAACATACATTTGCATGTATGAGGGACGTCACCACAAACAGGTATGTCAGGTATATTTGTTGTGTCTCGTAGGGCCAGTCATACATGCATGGCACTGTGTACACATATTGGGATGCGCATGGTGGTTTGTGTGGGTGAGCTTAAATGGAGACTTTGTTTCAATTTGTTTCACAAATACATACTTTGTAAACACTGTTTACAATGTTGCAGCATTACTGCTTATTACGTGAAGAATTGCTACCAAGTGTCTGACTGAAGAGCAACAGTGAATCCACCTTAAAAAGAAGCTTAAAAAGCAAACTGCCTGTTGATGTCCAAGTAATTTTTACCAGTCTGATGCTTTAACTGAATGAATACTGCTATATCAAGCTAGTGAATACCATTTCCTTTAGCACTACTGCCACCTACTGACCACTTTGAGATTTCCTTTAAAAGGAACAATTAAAGCAAGTAAGCAAGTAAGTCAGTGTAGGAGTCAAACTGAGGTTTAGTAGTTTGGGTAATTAAAATCAATTGTATGATCCCTACGGCAACAAATGGGACACTCCTTTCTCATTCTCATGTTGGCCTTTCAAGTGTACGCTTGTGTTTTTAGTTAACAACTTTGCAGTCGTATTTTTCTGCTGTTGGTCTTTGTGTGTCTTACTTAGATCCTCGGCAAGCTGGACTCGGCGGCCAGTGATTAGTTGGGTCTTCCTCTCCATGTCCTCTCCGAAGTCATCCAGCACCTCCTTCACATTTTTCTCCAACCGGCGCACTGAGAAGACGAATGGAGGAACACACACACAAAAAGCCCAACAATCAATACTCAATCCAAATACAATGCATTACGTTTTTTCTTTCAAACTATTGAATGATATGATCAACACATTTTACCATCATTAAAATGGTTGAGAGAGGAATTGTCTGTTCTCACAATAGGTGAGTATACTGCTAGTAGGACCAATTTCATTATTGAATGGTTGTTGATAGAGCTGCAATGACTACGGACTTAATTGTCAACTAAATTAAATTAAATGCCAAATATTTTGATGTTCCAATAAGCGATTTAAGTAATTTCTTAAGACAACAAACAGATTTCAGCTTCTTAAATGCAATACTTTCTGGTTTCTTTACTCCTCTGCAAGACTAAAATTATTATTTTGGGGTTTTGGACAAAACAAGACAACAACAACAATTTTAGGATGTCATCTTGGGCTTCAAAATGTCATTTCCAAAAGTTTCCATATTTTGGAATTCAGTCTCCCATTTAAGCTAAGCCCCCAATCCTTACCCTCAGTGTTGGTGAGCTGCTGTCGAAGAGTGTTGGCTGTGATGACTAGCATCCTCTGGATCCTCCAGAACAGTACCACATCATTGCACTCCAACTGGAAAAAACATGCAGGCACAAAGCTTAGCGTTTCACACACTGACTTTAAGTATAACTATGAACATGATGGAAAAGAAAGAATCAGGATTATTCGTTCCCTCTTCTTACCTCAGAGTCGACAAAGTGTCTCTGGTAATAATAGAAACCTCTCTTGCAGAGGCTACAGTGGGCCAACGCGTTCTGCAAGAAGTGTCGGCGATACAGCTGATGCCACGTGTCCTTGATCTGACCCAGTAAGGAAGTCAGTAATGCAGCAGTTAATGGATGGTAGACATAATGAAAGATATCTCTTGTTTAGAGGCTCAGAGACACATGAGTTTTGATCTCACCAGCACAGGGTCAACTTCGACCCCTCTTCCCTCCAGATTCTTCCTGACTGTGGTGACTTCATCGTTGGCCAAGTAGGCTGTGTGGTCATCGTGTAGCTTCAGCAAGCGCTCCAGCTCATTTTTTGTTTCATTGCGGATGTGCTAAAAGGTCAAAGACAATGAAGTAAGTGCATTAAATCTTTCCACTTTAAAGTCTCTGTGGTGTCTCTAGAAAAAACAGCACAATTACACCTCTCGAACTCTGACCTGTTCTGGTGTGCGATTCTTCCAGTTCAGCCACCTCTGTTTCCAGTCTGGACCAACCATATCTCTAATTACTGACTCCGCTAGAAGACAAGAGAGGAGCATGAAATGTATGTAGTGATTATGTTACTTGCAGTACTAGCCACTTATATCCATAGCATTTCACAAGACCATGGGATTACAGGTCATGCACAGTTGCGGTTCCATAGAAACAGAGCTCTACCTGGGGCAGTATAGCCGACTAGGCAAGATAGCACCCAAAGCATAACTGCTTCTCACAAGTTGTCATCTTCCCATTGTGTGTGTTGGTGACTTGTTTAACAGTTTAACCCTAAAATGTGGCAAATGTTCCACTCGAAATGTCATTTAAATGGATCCAACCTATTTTTGAAAACTAACCGCGCTCCCTAATGGGAGAGCACCAAACATGGCAACCACTGACCTTTATTTCTTGCAATTGTGTTTGTAAAAAATTACAATAAATTGCCTTGAACTTTTAGTGACTTAATTGGCAGAGTGATCTACAGATCTACACAGGGCAATGAAACATTTTAACAGGTACGTTATTAAATGGTTAAGACTGAGAAGGGAGTCTAGCACTGGGCATGTGACAGTGTATGAAGCCATCATAGCCAACATACTGTCTTTGAGGCGCGACTGCAGTGTTTCCTCCATGAACTGGATGGCTGCATCCCACTGGGGCTTGTCTGTGATGGAGCGGTCTTCTAGGGCATTGTGCTGGATAACCCTCTGACACACACACGGGGCAAGAAGAACACATTATTAATTGAGCTGCAATACAATCGTAATACTTTTGAAGTCTGGTACCAGATGAGCCACTCGTTTGCATCAATGTTAGTGAGACCAGTTTTTTTGTATTCGTTATATTTAATCAGGAAACGATGTCTGCTCTGGGAAGTGCTAAATCAACTAATGTGTGTGTTCTCTATATTCTCACACCCAGAGTGAGTGGATTTACTATGTGTTGTTTACCAGGCTGTCCATGGCCCTCTCATTCCACTTGTGCCTCTTGATGCTCTCGTCCTTTACAGCCTCCTTCAACTTGTCAAAAATGTCGTCCTGGTCTTTGCCTCTGTATTCAGCCATGAAGCGCGCAAACTCTTCCTGCAGAGTCTCCCAGGCAACCTAATGGGAGGCCAAGTATAGTGGGAAAAGAGGAAGGCTCATATTACCATAAAGTCATTGCCTGATTGAATATTTCTTAGATTTCTGCAGTCTGTGACACAATCAAATAGTAAAGAACATTGAGTACATTACATTATAGACTCTGGATGTCATTTAAAATGCCAAATAATTTAGTAATAACTTAATTTAGACATTTTTTATTTCTGGAAGAAATACAAAAACAGGAAACTACAACAAACTCTATTCACAGAAGATTGGATTTAACCAAAGATTGATTAGATGTCATGTAATACTTGACAATCTGAATTAGACAATGACCAGTTGTATGAAGACAGCGTTACCTCCAGTGCTTTGTGTGGAAGCTGCTTGTCTGTCCACTGCTTGAGCTTGATGTCTACGGTGGTGTTAAAGGTACCGGAGTCCATTGTTTGGGCAGCGGGCAAGTAGATGTTCTCAATCACATGGGTAGAAACACGTTCCCACAGCTTCTTCTGCAAGATGGACTCCCTAGAGGAGTAAAAGATAAGTCATACCAACTTCCAGTAACTAGAGGGAAGAAAATATTTGATTGGTGCCTCTAGCTGTTGTGATTTTGGTTTATGTTCTGATTTCTTGTAAAATGCTAAAGGTGCTTCGGCCATACAAGGTATTCCTGTAACTTTCTATTTTGGCTTGTGAGCATTATTTTTTAAAGTTTAGATTCAAGATCGTTCAAACAAACAAGAGTGTTTGTGTCACCGTTGCTTCCAGCTGTACAGCTCAGTTCAGTTAAGTGAACCAGTGGGGTAAGAAAACAATGAGTGAAGAGGGATCGTAGAGCTGCTTTTTCTTGTGTAGTCAGTGCCGCTGCAATTGCACTTGAGTGTAGATTCCAATGCAGCTGCAGTCTGACCCTGTACCCTCCACAGTCTCACTTCATCTCTCCACGGCAGTGTGGCAATGGAAAAAAAAACCTCCCCAAGTCCCTGTTAGATGAGACCAGTGTTGTGCCTCTCTCATTTATCATAAACACATGCTCATATTTCATTAGGCTCCCCTTTTGTTCAGCCTAGCACTCCTCACTGTCAATACGGACCATCTCCAATAGTGCTGGCTGGCTGCTTGCTGGCTAACAGGCCCACCCCTATTCCTGTCCATGGGCCATTCATCAGAGTATTGATCTGGGAGAACTGATGGCACGCACACTGGGGACGGCCTAAACACCATGCATACATCTCATTTAACAAGGTTTTCCTCATTGGGGGTGAGGTATAACTACACATTCATGCACAGATAAATGCACATAGAGATAAACCTGCAGTTTGCTATAAAAACAGCTCTCGGCTCATGTCTGGTTGAGTGCTGAAACAGTGCAAATACATGATCTAATTGCCTTTAGGCTAGAACCAGGTAGATGTTTTACACAGTTCAGCCCTCGTAAAGTGGCATTTCATTAAGACCGATACTTTACATAGAGTGGATAAAACACCAATAGTAGTAAAACGATGATCTATTGTATGTTTACAATGTTACAGCTGACAATTGACCCAACTACAGGAGGGAGTACTGTGCATTTGGAAAACTGGATTACTACCGGATCTTCACTCAAAGCATTACTGGATCGTTGAAGAACAAACAGCTTTGATTTTTTTTATTTTAAGACTGCAACCAAAAATCATATGAGGTCGTCATTAACTTACCAGTGTTGTGGGGTCACTTGACTTAAACTAATGACTTCATCCAAGATTTCATTTTTGGCCTTTTCAAAGAGTTCATTCTGCAAAAAGCCAAAAATCGTTACAATACGATACACCTTCGAGGAAGGTAGTGAGTAGGTAATAGTGTGCAACTGTTTCATATGCTCTTGCGTTTATATACATTACATTTTAACACAAATCATTTGTCTTTTTCATAAACAACATTGTGACAAGAGGGCCACCAATGAGCTACCACTGTTTTCACGTCATACATTGCTTTTTGTCGAGCCTCTATCGAATGTAAAAGTGTGATTTAATTTCTTACCCTGTCCAGCTCTCTCAGACGAGGGTAGTTGTTCTTCCATTCTGTCTCCAGGTTGAAGCGAGATGCTGGGGTGAGGAAAGACAGTGGAAATGAACCTTAGGTTCAAACAAACACTAACACTGCACAACATAAATATGAACAATTTTGAACTTCAAATTATCTTTGAATATTGACGGTTACATCATAAAGCCTTATTAGATACTTAACCTGGCCCCTTACAATTTCTGAATAAATCTATCTTGATGATGTGTCATTTGGCAAGTGCTCATTTTCATACCTGAAGAAACTCGCCTATTCTATTGCTTTTTCACCTTTGATGCTACACTTCATCAAGCAGTAATTCTCTATAATCAACAGGCGATGACCATACAGGAACAAGGCCTGCTTTGTTTTAGCTTGCTATGATATAAAGGCATCGTTCAGACAGCTAATGGGGCCTATCCTTTAATAGAAGTGGGCAAGGACACACTTATTCCCATAACTGGTCCCTTAGGAGGTAGAGGAATTGGGGCCAATCACACACTCTTTATCAAAAGTCAGAGTTTTAGGTCTTGTATATGTACGCAGAGACAGACACAGTGACAGAGAGAGACACACACTCACACACTGCTGTCCCTTTCCACAGCTCCCTATCCACATTGGAGATTAGGCTAATTGCTGGTTTGTGGGGCCATGGTGGCGCCAAGCATGGAGGATGGAGGCCGGCTGTGTGTGATTTGATGGGATATGGATCAATACACCACACAATGGGCCTATGGGAACTGCAGCCTCACGGCCATAAATCTCCTGTGCTGTTAGCAATGGGCTTGTGATTGTCTAGACTAATTGCAGTTGGAAGGCAGGACTGAGGGAAGGTGTGGCAGAGTTGGCTCAGTAATGCCAATACAGGGAGGTGGGAGAGTCAGAGGAAGAGGAAGAGTAGCGCATGTTCCCTGTACAGTTAATGGAAAAAAATGTTCCATGTCCATTCACAGCATTAAAACACGCCTGGGACTGTAAAAGGCGTTGGATATAAACATTCACTCAATTAGGGCTGCAAGCAAACCATTATTTTCATTGTTGATTATTCTGTTGATCATTTTCTTGATAAATTGATTAGTTGTTTGGTCTATAAAATGTCAGCAGATGGTGAAAAATGTTGATCAGTGTTTCCTAAAGCCCAAGATGATATCCAAAACTGTCTTCTTTTATTTTGTTAACTTAAACTGATTAATCGATTATCAAAGTAGATGGCTAGGTGAAAATAACAAGGCATGTGTGTCATATGTGTCAACTCTCCTTGGGATAAAGGTTAGTCCTGCAAGTGCAGTCATACCTTTGAAGACATCAGCCTGCTGCTCAACAGACTCACTAACCATCTTCCAGAAGCAGTCAGAGACGGCCAGACTCAAGTTCTTTGTGGTCACCTGGTGGGCCTTCAGCATGCCGTCCCTGGTTACAAATATACATTCATGGTCAACTTTAAATCAACTAATTTAGTCAAGTGTTTAGGTTTGATGAATCAGGTGTAACTTGCCTCAGTAATCTGGAGTTCTGGAAGAAATCTTCCTCGTAGTCTTTAATGGAGTCTATGCTTTCACTGCTGCTCCCTGCGCACAAGTCAGAAAAGACCGCAGAACAAGGTGTGAATGAATGACAATTCAATTAATGCTGGATTTCACACATTCTGCAAGCAAGAATATAAAGTTGGAAAAGCCACTAGAAATCTACATCTATCTCCCTGGATACCACAAGAGGTGACATTAAAACCAAGTTCGTGAATTTATTGTGATGATGGTCTAAAAGTCAAATTAAGCACATCATGGTGGATTACACTCTTACCTCTTCCTGTCACCACAGCAAAGTAACCAAGGGCCTTCATGGGAAACAGTTTGCCTTCCACTATTTGCTGGATCTGAAGCAGAAAATGTAAAGCAAAGGACTTAGATTCTCAGGCCAGTCACCTTTGTAGAAAAAGCTTCCCCAGCACTGTTTCATTGAGGAACCAACAAGTTAAAATGAAGATGCTCGGCTCCACCTTGTGGAACAGCTGCATATAGCTCACAGGGGCTGTTTTGTTAAATAAATTCAGCTTCAGGCTGAAATTGCTTACTATTCTGAAATACTGATGCCATTCAACCAGGGATGATAATGGATCCTGATTGAATGTATCACATTCTAGAACTGATGAGTCAAAACGCAAATGCATTAACAGTCCGTGCAAGAGAGCATCATTTACATGTACAGTAACGTGTTGGATTTCTGGGACAGTTCATTTGTCTTACTCTGCTCGGGCTGGCCAGGTTCTTTTCAGCCAAGTCCACCTTGGTCAGGACAAAGATGGTCCTCTTTCCCTGGGGGTCCATCTGGCTGACCAAGTCTGTTACAATGCTCCGCTCTGCATCCACACTGCCATCTGAAGAGAGACAAGGAGGAAGGACACAGGAGATATGACAATGGTGTACATTTCATAACAATGAGGATGATAAGACGGAGATGCTGGCTTTATATATGACTGGTGCAACAGTGAATCGTATACCCATGGCTCACCCTGAATACAGAGGATGATTGCATTAGGGTTCTGCATGTAGGCCTTGCTAATGCTGAAGATTGTTTCCTTAGTATCTGCTGCCATGCCTGCAGTCACCGTCTTTAAAGAGACACACATTAAAAACAAAACTCTTACAGACTGTATTTGTAAGGACAAGTTCGATCTATTGGATTTGAGAACATTTAAAAAAATAGGATATTAATCACACAAACATGTACCTTGTGTTAATAATTCTAAATACAAGCCATTACAAGAAAAATAGATAATTTGAATAATCTGAAGCAGACATTGTGTAATGATAGTGTCAAAACTTAATAAACTTAATAATGAAAGTAAAATAAAACATGTCTATAGATTACAGAAAGTATCCAGTATACTCATACTATACTCATCCTTACGAATTTGAGAATATATACTCACACTGATGACGCCTGGTAAGTCAACAAGCACCATCCTCTGGATGCCAGGGCCTTTGACACTCAAGGATATTGTCTGACATGCAGAAAATAAAGATCATTATTCGATAAAACATTAAAGAGAAATTCAGTGTGTAGCAGCGTTGTTAGAAACAGAATGGAAACACCATGACCAACCTCAGAGCTGACTGTTTGTCCCTCCTTCACACTCTTCCTCATCCTCAGCTCTATCTCATGCCTCAGAGCAGCCAGCTGCAGGAGGAGAAAGAGACGTCAGATATAATGGCATAAAGAGGTAAAAATGTTGGTACTAAAATTCATAATCAGGTGAGGAGACTGAATGAATTTGTGACTTACATCCTCCTCCTTGGTAAGGTCAAACTCTCGGCCACTGTCCTTAAACATGGCCACGTGGTGGGGGCCTTCACTTAGCGTCACCTGCAGAGAGAAGAAGAGTATCCTCAGAAACTCAAAAAACTCAGAAATCCATCAAAACTAGGTTGCAACACATTTTCAACTCCAACATTACTTAATTCGGCTCTAAATCCTGTCATTTCATGGACATTTGCGAATTACAAATTTCTGACAATGTGTAATGTTATTAAAATGTTATTATTAATGTATAAATCTTTTCTTCTGCCTTTTTAAAGCAAAGATTACACACACACACACACACAGTAGCCAGTCTGGTACCACATACCTTGACAGGGGAGCGGGTCATCATCTCTCCTGAGCCCCTGGGGAAGATCCTGGCCTGGGCTATCATCTCCAGCACACTAGTCTTCCCAGCACTCTGATCTCCAACCACAACCACCTGAAACAGAGGAGGACAAAATGGATGAGGGGACGGACAAAATACAGATAAACGGACAGAGGACAGAAGAGGAGAAGAGAACAGCTAAACCCGATGCTGTAAGGACAAATCAGAAAAGGAAACAGGATGTATTAAGTAATCAGGTTCCAAGAAATGTAAGACACACGAGAGGAGGGATTGCTATAACAACGTTATAGGTATTAGCATGTTTCACACCCCATTTTTATCAGAAGCAAAAAAAAAAGAATCTGATCGAACATATTATGAAATGAGGTCAAATAGACATATTTTTTTTTAATAGAAATCTATTTCCCATGAACTGCTCCTTACCCTGGGTAAGTGGTCCTGGGTATTGTAGTTGGCATCATAGTCAGACAAGATGTCCAAGACTTCAGAGTACAGGTCAATGAGGGATTTCTACATGAGGGGACACAAAAGTAGTTAAGTTAATGGCATGTATCTTTACACTGCAATTAGTTAACACTCTGAATACTCAGAGGAATATAAGACTAAATATACGATCAGCCAGCACAGTTGTAGTCGCATTACAGAGACTGGACCTTAATAATGCAAGAAAACATTCCTGTATCTGTAGAATGAACATGTTTGATAAAGTAATCCCAAATCGGGCAAAAAAAGGAGAAACTTTAAAATGGCATATTAGTGTGAATTGTGTGTGTTGAATGTCTGTATGTGTTTATATGTGCAACCCACCTTCACTTTCCTTTGATGAATCCCTTTATCATCTTTTTGCAGAACCACTTTCCTTAACTCTTTATTCTCCTTCTCAAGTCTCTCCAGCATGCGTTGATATTTTAACTATAGGATAGTATAGAACAGAAGTATCCGATAAACAACCAGCATTAATAACAATTTGCATCTAAAAGATTGT
The DNA here is from genome assembly GCF_042242105.1 of Pempheris klunzingeri. Lineage (NCBI taxonomy): Eukaryota > Metazoa > Chordata > Actinopteri > Acropomatiformes > Pempheridae > Pempheris > Pempheris klunzingeri. The sequence continues at coordinate 16,861,183 of NC_092017.1, read as the reverse complement.
TTTCACCAAAACCTGGTGGCGATGGTAGCGTTTACCACCATTTTGAATGGTATGAACAGCATAGTACAACTAACTATTCACGTAGATCTAACAAAGATCTTAAACTACTTGACCTTTAGGCCACTTTGATCACTTAAGGCAATGTCATTTCACTGTGAAATAATATAATAAAATACTGGAAAATAAAAGCTCTCAAAGGTTTGATGACTTGCATGACCTCTATTCATAGAAAATTGTGTTCGGATTTTGTGAAGAGTAACATACAAACTACTGTACCTGCGTGCGGAGCAGTTCTTCCTGAAGTTGGTCTATCCTTTCTTTGTCTGATGACTAGTGGTAAAAGTAAAGTAAAAAAAAAACAAAAAACAAAAAAAAAACAACAGAAAAAGAACAGCAACATGAGTTAATTCTTTCTTTCTTCATGAAAATAAGGGCTTTCCGTTACTCTGTACCCGCACCACGAAGGTTGATTACGTGCACACTGTATTACAGAGAGAACCAGTGTTAAGTGTCAAGTTAATGCATGAAGAGAAGAACAAAAATCAGATTTCAGGCAGACACTACTCATTCTGGTGTTACTCAGCTTCGATCAACAAGCTATTGATTCACAGGCAGGCACAAATCACCGAGTGAGCCCTGAAAAATACAGCTTAATATAATTACAAACTCATTTAGTCATCGTAGCTTGATTTTTTCGTGATTGGGCAAAACCGATTTGATTGTATCCCTTATACATTTGCAACATGTTTGTCAGGGTGAGAGACAGGACAGAAAGCAGGAGACACAGCACACATGAACAAATGGGATTGGCGGCAGAAAAACTTTAACAAACAAACACACCAAACTACTTGATAAAACGCTATTTCTACATTACACAACAGGGACAAGACGTGCTGTAAATCACCTTCTAGCAATATGCACCAACAGTGTACTAAAATGTTTTGAATGTCCTTAATTAAGAGACTTACTTAGGCATTACAAATCTGCTCATAAGCTTAAGGCGTCTACCTGGCTGTTGACAGCTCTCATTTTTATTATATAGCTGGGTCCATTCATGGTAGTTTGAAAAAGTGCAGCTCACACCATGCAGCGGGTTGCCACTCCACTCCATGCAGTGCTTTCGTACATGAATGGAGCGCTGTTGATGGTTATCCATCCATTTGCATGAGAGAGTTAGGCTGAGCTACGTCACTGTGCTTCTGGAACCAGGATATGAAGGTCCATGCATGCCTTCTCCACAACCTCCTGGCAAAGCAAGTCTTAGCATAGCCTGGCAGACTATGGGGTGAAACATGGAGGGTACCGTTGGGTCTTGTGGGGGACAGACTCTTTGTCAATTTGTCTGCACTTCAAATATTATAAAATGAGCTTAAAAGGCCATGGCTTAAAGATGGGGCTTGACCTAAACACCTGTAAAATATAATGCAATCCACAGCGATGGCAATGCAATAAATACATTCAGTCACTTCACTTCTGGTGGTGGTTTATTCAGAAATTTTTATTTTATGAGAAACTGACCATTGTCGGCATAAAAAAACTTTGCATTCATTGCATGGCCACAGCACTGGAGTGTATTATTGAGTTAACGAATTATTTTGCAGCTGTTCATGTTGTTGTGTCCTCCATCACCTGTTTACATAAATTTGGATCTTCAATTCTTTTATCTGAATATTCAAATTGGTAGCTCTATTCTTACAAATTAAGCTAGCTTAAGAGCAACTTAACACCAGCTGAAAATCTTGTTTTTGCTGTCCTCCAGTGGTTTAACTTCTTAATATGCTGCTTTGATCTTGAAATGTTCTGTGACAGAGATGTTACAGGTATGACAGAGCACACTTCTGAGCACATCCAACCAAGCACATTCAGTAATTCTGGCTGTGGTCAGAAATGCAACAGACTTGAAACTTTTAGCCAAAGAGGGCAGTGAAACACTGCTTTTCAGCCTGGTGTTAAATTACTATATTATTTTTTCAAGGCGGCTGGTATAAATTCTGTTTCTTCTTTGTAGCTGTGATCTTTTGGGAGGCGTTGGTGGGATAGGGCGAATCTAAGTAGAGTGGGACCTTCACCTTTCGCTTCTGTTGAGGGGGGCTGGGGTTCGGAGGCGGACTGGGAGCAGGCTCTGGCGGTGGGGGGCGCGCACTATTGGCTGCTGCGGCCCGCCGGACCTCCTCCTCGTGCCGCTGGATCTGCTGCTGAATAAGAACGAGCTCGCCAAGCAGACCCTGCTGGGGTACGTCATAGTGAGAGAGAGGTAGGAGCAGCAACAAAGACAACAACCAGCCACTGAGCTGGTCAGCCACACAGGCAAATGCTGCACCCAAACACAGGGCGACGACGGAGGAAACCTGATCCGTGTCTCAGTCACCGACATTGGTGCTGCTCAGGCTGGATAATCATGATACATTCAAGGCTCAAGTTTAACAGAATCAAGGTCTTTGGCTTTGGTAATCTCGCCACCATCATCAGTGCGCTCAAACAAAGTCGGTCTCTCTCAAATACGAAGGGGAAATGCCAAACTTTGCCAGACTGAAGGCAGAGGAGGTGACGAATACCACAACCAGCACCTCTCAGCAAGTCGCAACAACACTAATTCTGTTCTCTTCCCTCACCATCATGCCCCACTGTGGATTAATGACTGTACGTTCACCATGATTCAGACATCACTACAACTGATTTTCATACTTATACTTAGCAGTATAAAAAAAACAATGAGAGAGTAGAAATTCAGCTTTCGCTATAAAAGTAAAATGATATCCACAACGATTTAATGCTGCAACACAATGATGTTAGGTGGTTGTGAACATAATTGGTCTGATGAAGCTGAAGATGATTAAATAAGCGAAGCAAGCACTGGGATATTTCTCTACGAGGGGTGAAAGACAAAGCGTACTGTATAGCAGGTGAAATTTGCTTCAGTTCAGGGGTCCCCAACATGACGTTATCATTTAACTTTCTGCTCTGTGAAATTCACATACAAGACATGTTAAATGTAATTTGAAGTCAACTTGAACTGATGCGCTAAGAGTTGTTTAGTGTTATATGTGCTCATGTTGGAGACCATGATCGCAGACTAAAAGCAGGGCACAGGAAATGAAAGCCACCGTGCATCTTTTTAAATGCTCTTCTACAGATTGATTGTCAACCCTTTATGTCTTCATCGTTTCATGGTTTAAACTTTTAACTATGTACACATAAAAACATGAATATAGAACAGAGGCAGACCAGTGCTGGTCGCTTTTTGGAAAAGAACACAAAATGAACAAGTAACAGAGAACAACAGAAATAAACAAATGTACATACAATGTTTTCTGCCAGAGGCTGCTGTATAATGAAACAGAAAAAAGGAATGGTCTTCACGGATTAGATTTCAGGAAAAACAATGATAAATATCAGTGTGCATAAACTCTCAGATTATACTCTGTAAGAATGAGTGCCATACTGTGTGTACACGATGAAGGCAAATCTTATACATTTTTATGTAATAACACACGTAAGCAAGCTGCTGTGGAGTGAGATGAGCACTTAAGTTTGGACAACCAACCATATTTTAAATCATACTGTTTTAGGAATGTCATAATATGGGAAGAGCTATTTCTTTACCATGACATTGCCACATGGCCTCTAAATCTTATCTTGTTTATACTGTTGGCTGGCAGCCAGTGTGAAACTCGCAATTCACATTCAGCAGAGCTGACTGATATAAAAGGCACCCAAAAATATTGTGCCTCCTTGTATCACAGAATATAAGCCAGTTAGAGGTCACTTGCATTCAAAGTTCTGTGTGAGTGGAAACATCCATGTAATAATCCTGATAATTAGGACTTTGTTTAAGTGCAACTCATTTCTTAGAGTATAGCCTGATTCAAGCCATTACAGTTCTTGCCACTGAAGTGAAGGGTAGCCAAGCTGCAGACGGGAGCTAAGTGAGACCGAGTTGTGGTTCACTACAAGGGACAAAGCTGAGAAGTGTCAGCAGGTTTTATAAACTTGCCTTTTTGTATTGCTTGTCGCTGCCATCTTGCGCGGCTGCAGCAGAAGAGTCTGTGGCTTTTAGTGGAGGATCGCCTGAGGTTTCTACCAGAGGAGACACAACAACACAGAATGAGGTTACTGGTGAAAATGCAGCTTTGACTAATACTGTAAGTGCTGAACATAAAAAAAAGTTTAGGGAGAAAAATAATGCCCATAGTGAAAAGAAGTCAGACATCCATGATTTCAATCACTGCATTATTAGAAAGGTAAAGACCAGAGTGATGAAATTTCAAATGTTTGGAAAAAGACACCTTCACTGATATGAACATATATAACACACCACAGGTATACAAGTGGACAGTTTAAAGTTAAAATTTTGATTGGTGGACGTCATGGTCAGAAAAACAGTTACTGAAGGATGACATCAAATGTCCTGACAATTACATGAAGCATAAAGAAACCCATCACTAAATCCTGAAAAATAAATCTATTAAAGAATCAAGATCTTTCGGATGCCTCGGCCCACATGGACCTTTGTCGCTTGTCATGCCCTTTTCTCACTCACCACAGAATCAAGGTCTTTTAAAAACTCTATGGAAAACCCGATGACCCACTTTGAACCATCATGCTGTTATTGCCGTGCACAAAGCGAAGCCTGCTTAGCCATATGAATGAGGCAGGTGTTTACAAAGGCATCACATTGTAATGTCATGCACACTAAATTTGAACCGGTTATATAAAAAGCTAATTATTATTATTATTAGACTTAATCACTATTTGGCATCATTTAAGAAAACAAACATTTAGTATATTTTTATAAGTCATCATTTTGGCATATTAAAACTTTAATAGATGTTCTAGGTAAAATGTTTTTTTGTGCATTTTCCAAACATTTGAGAGGAAATGACTAAAGGCAGACTGAGATCGCCCCAAAGCTTAGTGAATGTTAGCATAATTAATGAAAGCAGCCTATTAAGATCAGGGGAGAGAGAGGGTGGAAGTCAAAGGAGGCATAAAACACACAGGTAGGACTAAGTGCAGCCAAGGACAGTCAGGTTAAAGAAAGTCAAAGGGGAAGAGGGGAACATACTAAAGGTGGACACACTGGTTCAGCATTTAAGAGCGTTTTAATCCAGGAGGGAAAACTGGAAAAAACCATGGCAGGTTAATGTCCCCATTTAACACTTTTCTTTCATTGCACTTGAGAACCGTGTTATTGAAGTTCTGTAAGGATTTTAAAAGAATTCAGAAAGAGGAAATGAAATTTTAGGAGTGAGGCTTTTACAGATGTCAGCCACAGGATAAAACTGGACGTCTGCATGAATAAGCCAAGTCCAAGATGAAAACATTTTCACCATCCTAGGCACAGGTCATACATTTCACTGAATACAGAACCTGCGTTAACCATGAGCGCTGCCATCGCTGACAGCAGCACTGGTCTTTAACCTGGAAGCCAACGTCCTGGGAAGATACTCTGCTACCGCCTTTAGCCGTGGCACACAGGAACCCACAACCAAACCAATATCTTGGCAAGATGGTGGTTAAACAGCAGTGGAGACAAAAGAGGGGGATGGGCAGCGCTACTGAGTGCAGGGTTTACACACCTAACAACAGATGCAGACCAGAAGCTCCTTTGACTTCACTACCCAAACTCACACCTGCGAAGAATGTTGAGGAGGACAGGAGGGTAGGGGAGGGGGAGAAAGGAAGAACAACACAAGATAAAAATCAAAAAAGACAGAAGCAGAGGGATGGTGTTCACAGCAGGGACACAGCTAAATGATGTGTATTAAAAACAAAGCAGGTGCTGTGTCAGAGCTTGAGGTGAAGTAGCCACTTAATGAGAAACTGTTAACAGAGATATGCACACCCTGAACTGGGCCTGATCTAGCAAGAGGCCAAAACCTCATATCTACCAGCCAATCGAAAAGTTTCTCTATTTAAAAAGGTATTTCCTCTACTGGATAGAAATTTGCAGGCAGAATATGATTTCTATGTTAATGTTGCATTATGACATACCATAGTATTACTGTTTTTACCTTGCGACTTAGTGGAATAAATCGATTTGGACTTTAAGTGCTGAATTGAAAACACCTGGACTGAAAACTGCTCTGGTTACTGGACGGATTTCAAGGTTGTTTAATGTCTTTTTTCGGGACTCTTAACAAGCAAACTGTTCAGCTGTTAAAGAAAACCAGAGATAAAAACCAGCTGCAAATTTGTGGTTATGGTTTCCACATGGCAGACGTGGTACAGTTTAAGTTATTGCTTTCCTTGATAAGGTTCTAGGTTCACCCTAATCATAGTTAACACCTTGTACTCTACAATCAGGGATTTACAACTCTACAAAATGTAACCAAGTGACTTCAAAAAGACACTGTGTGGGGGAGATCTTAAGTAATGAGAGCTTTCACCTTCTCAGAGGTGAGACGTGAACAGTGGCAAAATTACAAATAAAATAAAGTAAAGTGAAGAGAACATAGAAATATTTAATTTGACTACAGTCTACCTAGGACTGCTCGGCAATGTGCACCTGGTCCTATCTGAATAAATGGCTTATTGCAACACCACGGGACAAGCCATGTATTTTAGCATTGCCTACAACACCACTGATCCAAAACACATTGGTTATAGGTTATTTGGTGTGAAGGGGGGCTCTTTGCAGAACCCTTTAGCAACTGCAACCATAGAGAGCAGGGCTGTTGCAGAAAAAGCAGCAATTCAGAGCATGAAGCAGGCTACTTCCTCATAGTTTTTCATAACTCTATGCTATCTCATTCTGTTGAGGTCACTTTGAGGTAGGAGAGACCGCAAACACCACACTTTAAGCATAGTATAGGGCATCCAACAGATATATAATGTAAAAGACCACCACAGTTGTTTGGTTAGCTTTGCTACAATTACTGTCATCATTTGAAACCTGGTCACTGAACTAGACACGCTGATGTCTGCAAATAACATGCTTCATTTTTGTTATGATGCAGCAACTTTCTGAATAGTTTAGGTTTTGTTCACTCACCAGAGGACAGGAGGCTTTTGATGAAAGTGAAGTTCTCTCCTATCTTGTCTAGGTCAGGTAGTAGTTTGGCTATTTCCTCTATCTCTGGTAGAGCTTTGGCCAGTTTATCTGTGGATACAAGTGACAATGCATCAAGTGGAGAAGATGAAAATGTTGGGATTCTTATCTCGTGACGCAGAGTTGTGCAGTTAGTCAATCTAAGAACAGCTGGTCCTGTTTGACTTACTGCAACCAGAGATTCTTTGCAAGGCATACAAAGTCAGGTCTTAGCACATTTATTTGAATCATGATCTACTCACTTACCAAAATCAATTTGTTCACTCAGTTCCCAGACAAAATCAGGGATGACCCAGTTGTATTCACTAAAATCAGGCAGCATGTCCTTCCACTCTTCGTATGTCTGCAGATAAAATGACATTGATTATCTTCAAATGAATAAGAGGCTTTTCTCTACTGTTTTTAATAAGCACCTATGTGCCATCACAACTAGAAAATGCGGGGTAGAGCTCTTTAAAGCAATTAGGAAGAGGTTATGCTTGACTGCATGGGCAAAACTAACATGGCTGGTGAATACTTATGTTGGCCTCTGTAAGTTTTAATCTCCAAGAGCAAATGACCAGCTTACAACTCTCCAACTCTGTGATGCTGCAATAATCGAGGACTTAAAACTAGTTCATGGACACGAAAAGGTAGAGAATAGTTGAGGAACCCTGAGTTGGAGAAACTCAATACTGACCTTTTTAGCTGTGTACCCTCCTCCCACTGCGCTGCCCAGCAGAATGTAACGGAGCTTAAGCAGCCGGGCAGCGAGGCGGGCAACCCAGAAGTTGCGCTGTTGCTGGTAGCTACGGCCCCCTGACCCTGGGGGAGGCTTGGGAGGCCGTATGGGCAACCGTGACATGGAGGTGAAGTAACGTGCTGCTGTGCGATGAGGGACTCGCTGAGGGTTGGAGTTTCCTGCGTAGCGGTGGTGGATGGCACGGGACAGGGGGTGGAGCTTCTGTAGTGGTACCCTAAATCTCACCCCCATGTTAGTGGAGACCAGGTTTCTGCAGGCCACGCTGAGGTGACAGAAAAATTGATTAATAAATTACCCAAGCTCACCCTCCTCACACCATGAACTCGGAATATACAGGTGCATCTCAAAAAATTTGAATATCGTGAAAAAGCGAATTCATTTCTGTAATTCAATTCAAAAAGTGAAACTTATATACTATATAGATTCATTACACACAAAATGAAATATTTCATTTTGTGTTTATTTGTTTTAATTGTGATGATTGTGGGTTACAGCTCATGAAAACCCCAAATTCAATATCTCAGAAAATAAGAATATTACATAAAACCAATTAAAAAAAAATAAAAATTATACAGAAATGTTGCCCTTCTGAAAAGTATGTTCATGTACGCAGCCAATACTTGGTTGGGGCTCCTTTTGCTTGAATTACTGCATCAATGCTGTCCGTGGCACTGCTGAGGTGTTGTGGAAGCCCAGGTTGCTTTGATAGTGGCCTTCAGCTCGTCTGCATTGTTGAGTCTGGTGTCTCTCATCTTCTTCTTGACAATAACCCATTAGATTCTCTATGGGGTTCAGGTCAGGGTAGTTTGCTGGCCAATCAAGCATAGTAATACCATGCTCAATAAACCAGGTTTTGGTAGTTTTAGCAGTGTGGGCAGGTGCCAAGTCCTGCTGGAAAAGAAAATCGGCATCTCCATAAAGCTTGTCAGCTGATGGAAGCATGAAGTGCTCTTAAATTTCCTGGTAGACGGCTGCATTGACATTGATGGTCTCGATAAAACACAGTGGACCGACACCAGCAGATGACGTGGCTCCCCAAATGACTACTGACGGTGGAAATTTCACACTGGAATTCAAGCAACTTGGATTCTGTGCCTCTCCACTCTTCCTCCAGACTCTACGACCTTGATTTCCAAGTGAAATACAAAATTTACTTTCATCCGAAAAGAGGACTTGGGACCACTGAGCAACAGTCCAGTTCTTTTTCTCCTTGGCCCGCGTAAGTACGCCTCTGACGTCGTCTCTGGTTCGGGAGTGGCTTGACCTGAGGAATGCGACATTCGTAGCCCATGTCCAGGATACGTCTGTGTGTGGTGGCTCTTGATGCACTGACTCCAGCCTCAGTCCACTCCTTGTGAAGCTCCCCCAAATTCTTGAATCGGCTTTGCTTGACAAGGCTGTGGTCATCCCTGTTGCTCGTGCACCTTTCCGACCACACTTTTTCCTCCCACTCAACTTTCAATGAATGTGCTTGGATACAGCACTCTGTGAACAGCCAGCTTCTTTAGCAATTACCTTTTGTGGCTGACCCTCCTTGTGGAGAGTGTCAATGACTTGTCTTCTGGACAACTGTCAAGTCAGCAGTTTTCCCCATGATCGTGTAGCCTACTGAACCAGACTGAGAGGCCTCTTAATGGCTCAGGAAACTTTTTTGAATTAATTAGAGTGGCACAGTGAGTCTACAATATTGAACTTTTTTTACAATATTCTAATTTTCTGAGATACTGAATTTGGGGTTGTTGTGAGTTGTAAGCCACAATCATCCCAATTAAAACAAATAAAGGCTTGAAATATTTGATTTTGTGTGTAATGAATCTATATAGTATAAGGGTTTCACTTTTAGGATTGAATTACAGAAATGAATTCACTTTTTCACGATATTCTAATTTTTTGAGATGCACCTGTATTATCAAGGGATAATCAAGGGAAGCTTCTAGTAATCCCCTCAGTTTGATCCCTAACGATGCAGGTAGTGACCAAAGAAGAAAACATAAAATCAAGTTTTATTTTTCAAGAGAATCATTCTACCACTTAAGTATGTGAATGTGAAAGCCTGTATTAATGCTAAAATGTGTTGTTGTAACATTAGTGATAGTAGGACTCCAGGCATTAAAAGAACATGCAATATACAGAATAACAACTGATATAAATATAAGAATTCATAGTTGTGCATCTTGTGTATAAGTCTCTCGTACTATGACAAGTTATCAGTTTTGTAATTGGCAGATTTGGTACAAGGTAGACAACAAAAAGCTGCAGCATGCAGGCAAAGAGAGGACTTGGTACATATCTAAAAAGGTAAAGCTAACTTTCAACGTTACCTATAAGCAACAGACGTTCATAATCATTCTGCAAATAAATCCATTACGTTTCATATCACATACGTTTCATTAGATGCTTAGCTAAGTAAACAGAGTTAGAGAATAAATCACGTAAACTGAAATCACAATAGCCTTGTTGGTCAGCTTGCTTTCAAACAACCCCTGACAACCGTGTTAGTTTAGCTAGCTAAGTTAGCTGGCTAAAGTTAACGTCAACATCCACCACGGCTACACATACTGTTTAGCATCTTACAGTAAATGTCAGTGTGTGGAGAGCCTAGTTAGCTATAATATATATACATCCTTAGAATATGGGTCTTTTTACTAGGATGATGGCTAAGCTGGTGGCTAGCTTCGCTGCCCTCAGCTGTCAAAATGACCAGATAACGCTGTGTGTGCTCTCCTCACACCGCGGCTAACACAACTAGCTTTAGCTACCGTTACCTTCATGAAACGGGAGACTTACCAGGCAGCTTTACTCCCGACACGGAACATGTTGCCTTTATTAACTGCGGGTGAACGCAAATCTATTTCAAATTCACTCTTTAAGTACGGTTTAATTCATCTTTCCAGATGGTACACATTTGCTTGCCTGTTGTGGCAGCTAACAAGGACACTGCCTGAATGACAGTCCGCTTCCTGTGAACGGTACTACCCTCAAATCAGCACGCACAGAAACGGCACCGGTGAATTAGTTCCTACGCAGCACTGCACTTCCTGTCTGGACCCCCTCAATGATCTCTCACAGGTGACACAACCCCAAAGGTCCAATACTACAAATGAACCCTCAGTCCAATAACATTTGTGTGTGGTCATCTAAAATGTGTAGGTGGATGCAGGAGCTCTGAATTCTGTATAAACGGGACAGCACTTTGTTAACTGACTCACCAGGGGAGTAATTTGTCATCAGATGGTGATAAAATACTCATGCTGGTTTAGAGAAACTGCACAAAGTGAGGTCAAGAGTGGACACCTTCCTGAGTACTACAGTCAGTCACGTGGGGCAATTAAATGGGTAATATAGATGACATGATTGATAAAGATGTCATTTGAATAAAGAGGTGCAGCTCAGACTAGTTAAGGACAAAGTGCAATTGAGATTAAATGGATGACTGGCAGACAGCTGCCCCATTACATGATAAAGAAAACAAAAAGCTATTTGTGTGACCTTTGCTGTCCATGCAAATGTAATTTGACAGTCAGATGGGTGGATCCTGAAGTCAACACTTCTAAGATTTGTGGGTATCTTTCGCTCTAGAGTCTAATTTTCAAAAGTATTACCAAGATCATATGTAAGCTACATTTGTGTACTTTAGAGTCAGTACCAACACCAGTGTGAAGAAGACCTGCGAAGTCCACATTTCTAGAATGGATGCATTATAACAGCTCAACAAAGCCAGTCAGATTTCAAAGGCTCTGCTAAATGAGATACAGTGGCCTTCAAGAGTTTGAAATAGTCTGCCACAAAAGCTTAATTTGGTACAGTCAGAAGTCTACTCCATGTTTTTGAGTTATCTGTCTTTCAGGGTGTGTAAAGTCCTACTTACAAATGTTATTTTATATGAAGGATTTGCAAACATGTTTTGTACATTTAGAACAAAATGCTGTACAATGGTTCAACCAGACTGACAACTGAAAGAGGCAAAGATCCCTCTGAGCAACAATTCCATAAAAATATTGATAAAAGAAATTGGAAGCTAATGTGAAAATCTGTGTATATTTTAATTGGAACAGGTTCTTGTTTCACATTGCACAATGATGCCTATAATGAGCTTAAAACTTCAAAATAGAAATAGAAAGTTAGTCTGAAGTAGGCAATAATGGATTTGGAGCATGAAATATCAGCTGAACATATTTTGGACTGAGAAATCAGTTTTATCCATCCACAAAGCAGACTGCAGAGGGCCCAAAGAAAAAAAGCAAGCACTGTTGTGGTTCAGTAATAATCTAGGGTCACGTTCCAAACTGAAGGGTATTTGGGGGAAAATGGGTACAACAGTATTCTGTTGTATCTCTGTGTATCATGCAACACAGACAACGCAGTCTGTGTAACCTGTTAACATTCAGGTCGATCCCATCAACATGTAAAGTCAGTAAATATCTTGTCAGCACATCACATTAATCAGGTACTGCAGTTTTCTGTAAACAAGTAAACTCTAATAACACTATACTTAGAATTTTTGCATGATATTGGGAATGTGAGGCCTGCTAACCAGACTCCATAAATAACCATCTACCTTCCTGTAGCTTCTGCAGCATTATCGTATCCCATTCATGCTCAATGAAAACAAATTACTCAGAGATTTGCAGTTTCGAAAACATTTATTGAAAAGAGAGAAATCAAGATAAATCTGAAATACAATCCCCAGGGAAAAAGAAATGAAAATAAATAAAAAATAAATTATAAAGTACAAAAATCTTCAAAAAAAATGTACATCTCTGCCAATAAAAACAATACATATAACCCCGATGAGCCTCTTGCTGAGGTGTGGGAGCTGCAAATAAAAAGCACACAAAATAAACCGTCCTGAAAGAGCTGACAGTCAGATGGACTGTAATAAAAAGTTTTACCCACAATATATTTTCATTCAGTTTGGGTATGAACTTTTATTATTTTCTCTGTTCATTAGAAATAGACACATTTCCCTGAGGAAACAACATCCACATGAGGCTTTATATACTCAGTGGCTTAATCAATTCTAAATGCCATTCGAAGGTTTCTTTAAAATATAGGACGTGAATAAGAGGCCAATGCTAACTGTCGACAGTCGGTATATGTTGTACCTGTATAAGAGCATAGAGGTTTCAGCATAAAATCCATTGCTTTGACATAGCTGTGTCAGAATAAAGGCAAAACTGTTGCGCAGACGGAAAGGAATAGTAGTATTTACACTTTGCACGTCATTAAATTGATGAATTTTGTGTATCAAGGTGCACAGTTATGACACAGCTGAGACTGAACCATTTTGCCCCTAGCAGCAATATAATCACTTCTGCAATAGGCCGCTGATATCGAGCAGCAATGCACATTCTTTCTGCCAATTACATTTTAATTTTACATGGATGCAAACGATTTTTAAAAAGTTGTAGACAGAAAGTAAAATACATACATTTAATGATTGGACAGAAAAGTAACAAGATTGTCAGATGGTTGCTCAAAATCTGACCTCGCTAAGAGGAGGCACCATATATACTACATCAGTTGAATTCCCTTCTTGTGTCAGATCCTTGGTTTCATACACAGCACTGAGACAAAAGAAAAGCCGAGAAGCAGATCTGGTAGGAACAAATCTTTGCGCTCAGGATGGTTGAAGATCTGCTTTCCTCAAATTCTACAATAGACTTGTGCTGCATAATGTTCACCCAAGACAAGTGCCCCAGTCATACTTCACAAAAACTGATTCAAATGGAGAAATAAATGCCCAGGATTCATGCCCAAACAAGCTAATGCAACTGTATGACAAAAGAGAAAGTACAAATATATCCAACAGACAGTACAAATCAAAAGTAGACAGACAACTGATTGTAACACAGTACCAAAACAGTAGAAAAAGACACACCAGCCCTTTGATAATCCAAAAACAATACATTTTTATAACTAAATCCTTTGACTTTTATGCACACACTAGAAATGTACACCTCATATATACAGATAGATTCCAACCTCTAATATTATTATCACCTTTTTAAAGTCCACCTCTCCGAGTCAAATCAGATTTGACAGAACTGAACACGTTAAACTTTTTCTTTTTTGTGTGTCTTTTTTCAAATAACCAATACAGATGTGATGAAAAGTCTTTGGAAATAGAATCAATAACCATGGTATTGCCTTGCATTAAATTTTGTTCTTTACACAACATTCGATTTTAGCCTCAGTAGGTATCTACAGAAGAAAAAAACCAACTTAACCCTGTAAGCAAATATATATTTAAAAAAAAAAAAAGAAAAATACCACAGTATATTCTGAGAAATATAAACCCACATGGACCACATTTGGGTGCATCAGCAACAATGTTGAAACTGAATTTAGACATTTCTTTGACATGTCAGAATCTTTCTGAAAATTGGCACAAGCATGTACATGTGGACCATGTTACGTATTTCCTCCCCAGTTACATCACATATATAACCTTCTTCTCATGCTGTCAATTTACCAATAAAATACTATAACTTTGCTCAACAATGCATCCATTAAAACTATGGTCACATATCACATTTGAGCCCATCATAAAATCAGAATGGATCCAAAGTTCCATATGCATTTGTAATATTATTACAAGTATCTAAATAAACAATGGCTTTTAGGAACTGAGTAACTTCAGACTCTAGTTATTATTGATATCAAGGAAATCGGTTATGACTTTATTTCTATATGAATAAAATCATAAATAATCAGTGGAGAAGCTAAATGCAATGTTTTGTGTCATACATGACAGTTTAGTCAGGGAGGAAGCTTAACATCACATTTCGTTTGACATTCATTTCACATGGTGTCTCCTGACCACTGATCATCACTCTGAGAATACTTTGGAACACAAACGATTTGAAATCATTACTCGTCATACAATTCATGAAATGGCAGGCTGCTATGTAGAGTTATACACTCATACTGACATTGTGTGGTGGTGTCTTTGCTATGAGGTGATACTCCTCCCTCCCCCTACTCCTTGAATCCAATCAGGTACCAATTTTCATCGCTGAAAACAGTAGCGAAATGATGAGTAGCAAAATGATAAAAACTTTTCAGTCCACTCCTGCAGTGAAAACGGCTTCTCTGCTGTCCATCTATGCAGCTCAGTATGCCATTATTGGAATCTTAGACAGACTGAATTTCACAGTAAGGTTTTTATTAAGAGAGAAGCTACAAACTTTTACAGCCACCTTCAAAGTTTACATGGAGTGAGTGAGTGTTTGACACTTGAAGAATAGACGTTTGGGAGCTTCACTTGAAATGCCAAAGGAAGAGAAGTGAACATAAAATATAGCCCTTAACTCTCTATGCAGATAGCCTATGTGCAATACAAGTGTTTATGGTAGCCAGCGTCACTACTATCTTACAGTATGCAGTGTGTTGTTGCATGGATGTTTTAAATGTGCCAAGATGCACAATGCCTCGCCTTGATTTACTACCACACTTTTAATCAGTCTTCCATAGGAAGAAATTTTGTTATTTTAAAAAAGGAAATGTGAGTAGTACTTCTACTGGCTTTCTGGAGCCAATCTGACATGAGTTTGTCAATGTAGGATGCTTTGATATCTATGGTCTCATGCATGCCGTGACAAAAACCAGCCACATTCCTACTGTTTGCTATGCAGATTTTTTCAAAATACAAACGTGAATGTAAATATTTCCTAATTCTACAGTAATGCTGTATTTGTAGTAATAATTGTAGTATTGCATCTTCAGAGCATGACGATAGGGAGCTGGCTTCATGCAAATCTCGGTATGCTTTCAATCTCCTGTCTGATGTGCTCATAGAAAACATAACATTAAAAGGTTTGGAGGCAGACTACCGGCCCATGAGGGCGTAAAGCTCATTACATTACACTTGAAAACAACATTTCTTGATGAGACAAGTTTGCCGTTTACCACTAGATCTTTACCTAGTGGGGCAAAATGTTAGGCCTGAGGGGAGCGCCAGAGGAATGGCCATATTATTCCTGTCAGATGTGTTAGCACGGTATGCTAACACATGTAAGTGTGACATGCTAAAATTTAGCATGTTAACGTGTTATATTAACATCACTAAATACAGCTGAGGTTGGTGAGAGTTCAGTCCTTAGTTGTAGAGGCATCCTGTTATAAACTGAAAGTTGATGAACGGTTAGTGGCATGACAAGAAAAAACAACTCTGTGAATGTCCCACATTTCACAGCAATGTATCAAATAATTGTTGGGACAGACCAATGGATCCACTACACTGAGATGAAATTTGTCATTTTTGTCTTTTTTATTTACTTATTTTTTTATTTTTCTGCACAACAATATATTTATTAAAAACCTTCTGAAAAACACAATGTAGGTCCTGCCACAGGTCCCAGCCTGTGGTTTGAAGAAGATGAGCACATTTGTCTCCCTCACTTTTAAAAAATAATTTTTTTTTTTTACAAGCCATGTTTTGAATGTGTATGAAAGTTTTGGCCAAATTCTTAGGAAAATGCAACCATGGAGTAATTTCTGTGGTTCATCACTTAGTATTTTTGTCAGTCTGCCATATACAATGGATAGCATACTGTATTTTAAGCCTGGGGTGTTTAAGAAGTAACTTGAACAAGTTGACTGTAGCCGTCCCAAGTCTCCCAGTTTTCTACAACTCACACTGTGCTTGAAAGACTATTTAAATGCTGGTCTCAAATGAGTAATTTCATTCATCCCTGGGGGTCCATGGTGAGCTTTAAGCTTTTCTTTTTGGTTATGATTTCATGCTCTCTAATGAGTGTTTGCCAGGTGATATTGCTAGCTCAATATATGACCCTCTCTAATTATATATCTACATGCAGATTAGTTGTACAAGACCACTACATAGTAGCAATCAGACTGCACTGTCAACATGACAGGTTAGACCTATACAACAAGTTACTCACTCTGTATAAACAGTGAGGTGATGGCTGCTAAAAATATACGAATAGAGTGAGACTAGCCTGATTTTAAGAACTGTATGAATATAGGGTTGGTCAGTACAGCCACCTAACGGCATCTATCCATAACTCCATCCACCTTTAATGCAATCTGTCCTTACATTTGTAGCAACAGAATATCTCAATTTTAAAGTGAAACCTTTTTCTTCTGCCATCTTCCTAAAGCTCTTCCAGATTCTTAATCTAAGATTGGTAAAAAAAAAGCAATTATTCAACACCTTCCTTGACAGTTCTGACAGCACATGTAGGTCACATAATAGGTCTGAAGTACAGTGGGACCCCTTTCACACAGACCAAGTCAAGGGATATTAAACCTGCATGTCTGCTGTTGATCTGAGGAGAATAACGCGCAAATTCAGCCTTGCTTATCAAACCCTCTGCCCAGCCTGGATTGAATGCTCCTCCGATTTGGTGAGCAGATACTGCAACGAGGAATGGGAATTACACTTAATGTTACTGATGTTTAAATTCAAAGACAAGCAAGATAGACCTGAGAGCGAATGAGCAGGTGAGCTAGAGAGAGCAAGAGTACTGAGAAAACTGAAACTTACTTTATTTGGTACTTATGTGTAATCCTAAGGATTTTGCAGTAATGTTTCAGGGACTACAGTATAAGACGTAAGTCTGTGAGAACTGCGTTCAGTTAACATGTGTTTTATGCGTGACTTATGTATGCAAGGGGTAGATTAGATACTTGGAGTGGCTGTGGGGGTGCTAGGAGTTGAGCATGATTTGATAGGTGGAGCCGTTTTCTGGGCGGGGCTTGGCTTCAGTGGTGGTAGTTGGCTTTGGAGGCCAGTCGGGGTCCACACTGAGCTCCTGAGCCAGATGCATGTAGCGAGCCTTGGGTGTCATCCTGCGTGGGCAGCACAGCCGGGACAAACACTTGAACGCCCCCAGGTCAATGCCACTCTGAAAATACCACAACCCCCAACATAAACAAATAAATAAAATAAAAATAACAGAGAGGAAAGGGAGGGATGAAGGTTCCATGAACTTGTGTCATATTTTGTTCAGGTGCTCTAAAACGCTTTTACTGGCAAATGCAAATCAGGACGGTGGCATGCTAATATCACTGCTGCATACAAAAATATAAAATATAAAATTGAAGGAGCCATTCGCGTGATATGCAGGCACATTTCTTTGCACTGATAAAGTGCAACAAGTGTGCATGCATGCAAGTCATTCAAAAGAAAATTCAGCATGATAAAAGTTTGTAGGAGTTGGCAGAAGACAGCTTAACGAGAGAGCCCACACCTTAAAAACAAGCTCATGGAGTCAAAGATCAAACAAAGAAAGGATTCCACAGCAGATCTTTCGAGATTAATTCAATAAATGAGTATTGCCATTATTTCTATACTGGAAAAACATTTAAGACTCGCCAGCTTTGATTTTAAACATATTGTACTTGGAAGGAACCGCTGACAGTGTTGTCATAGTTATCTAAGACCTACTAGGGAAACCAAGAAATAAGGTCGGCAGGCAGAGCTCAGTAGGGCGCATAGGGCTGGAACTGGGAGTACAGCAGATGGAGGCAGAGGAGGTGGCAAGCAATAATACTTATAGGAAAAAAAGCAATGGGAGACATCCAAGGCTTGGAAACGGTTTGAGCAATTAACAAAAATGCAATAATAAGTATGCCACATTGCAGGTACAAAAGGTAGCAAGGCGATTATATGGTCTCTATAGGGGATGAGAGCATTACTCGTTCACTTGAATATCAAGCTTAAAATTAAATTACTTTCTAGTCATAAACCCACTTTTCTCAAAGTACATGTGTTTTACAGAGCCCAACAGTAGCTCTAAATTTGAAAATAGTTTTCAGCTTCAGTAAGAACTTGTCCTCAAGAGCAGTTAGGAAGCTTATCTCAAAACGGACCAGGAGAAGAGAATTGTTTGAGGTGAAACAGCAACTGTTATCAAGCCCTGAATATTAGGCCCATCAGGGGGACACAAGGAGAAGAGGACAGATCAGGATGAGACTGTCGTCTCGCACATGCATGTCTTGGTTAGATGTTGCAATAGAAAGGAGTGCTCTATATAAGTGGAAAGGAGTGGGGACAGAGAGAGGGAACACCATACAAGAGGAAAATGAAAGAACTAAAGAAGAAGGTGTCAGATTTTCCCAACCTGTGGTGTCGGGGCGGCAGGAGTGACGCCAAAGCTGCCTTGTCTGTCTCGGCTGAACACAAGCTTCCATAAGACGATGTCAAGGATGAAGGTCTATGGAATAGCGCAGTGGGCAAGGGAAAGAATTACAGAGAGGCTAATTTGATTTCACATAGTTTTCGCTGTAGTTTTTTGGTCTTCAATTGTTTTTGCCACAATGTATCAAGGCTTTGAGTAATCATGTGTGGCATTGGCACCGTGTTCCATTAATTGTGTGTTAATCATTACATGTGAGGTTAAAATTAAATTCAACAAATTAGTACGAAGAGAGTGCATGGATACTATAGTCTTAAAATACTGATAGCTCTGCTGAATTTTAATCATATGCAAAATCATTTTGCGTGAAAGGTGAAAAGAATTTGCATCGGTAGTAGGAAATAGCATCATCTAGGGCAGGGGTGCCCAATACGTCGATTGCGATCTACCGGTCGATCGCGAAGGAAGATTGCGTGACATTAAAAAAAAGAAAAAGATTTTAGTCCATCACCTATCATCCCTAATTAGGACTAAGCGCTTTGGAAAATGAATGAATGTATGTATCCTCCCCATGGCGTTTGCGACTTAATTGACGTACAGGGCGGCCAGTCTCAGAGCTCTTCTCTGCTACGGGTCGCGGGCAGGGACATGCGCGGTCAAACACGCTAACTACTGCAAAACTCCAGCGAGCGAAGTGAACTGGTTAGCCTTCCAATTTATATCCACTATAGAAGAGATATTCTGGTATAGGGAATAGGATAGGAAGGGATATTCGACTCCATTCAGTGCAAGTCATCAGAGAAAGGTATTGAATGTATTGAATGTTCCAATTACTCTTGTCACTTGTGTGCAATATTATAATATATTGTGTGTGCATCACTGTTTGTCATCTATGTGCATTACTGCTGTCAATTTTTATGTGTAATACCAAGGGTTACATTAGCTGCAGTTATGCAGTGTATGCCAACATATACTGTATATATAAAGTATACTCAGTGTGTGTGTGTGTGTGTGTGTGTGTGTGTGCGCGCGCATATATATATATATATATATATATATATATATATATATATACACACACACACACACACACACACACATATATACATACATATACACACACACACACACATATACACACACATATATATATACATACACACACACATACATATATACACACACACACACACACACACACACACACACACACACACACACACACACACACACACACACACACACACACACACACACACACACACACACACACACACACACACACACACACACACACACACACACACACACACACACACACACACACACACACGTTTAGAATTTTTTATGTAGGTAGATCATTTTGACCTGGTCATTTTAAAAGTAGCTTGCAAGCCGAAAAAGTGTGGGCACCCCTGATCTAGGGTGTCTGCTACGCAATGCGTGTATGCAAGGGAAGCCATCTAGAAGGAAGGCAAAGGCATAGTGACACTGCTCGACCGAGTGTGGCAGGCCAGAAAAAATATTTCATTTATCATGAAGATGTACAGCAATAAATTATTTTCTTAAAGAGAATCTGTCTATCAAAAAACTAGGCAAGACAAACGTATAATGCTTGTCAAAAGCCGACAAATTCATACATTTCACCAAAAAATGTTTAAAAGGGTCACATGCTTTAAGCGTTAACTATCACAGACACCCAGGTATGGTTCTTTAAAGACATTTTCTGTTTACAATATAATTTCTGCACAACACAAGATTGATCCTGCTGTCCAGCTACATGAGAGAAAGATGAGCACACTGCATGAAAAACAAAAACTGAACATGAGAAAAACATTTACTGTTACCACATGTTCAGGTGTGTACCTTACCTCCACCAAAACAGACACAGCAGCATTGACTAAAATGATGAGGAGGAGTTTTAGCCTCCATTCAACCGGTACACAAACAATCTGTACAGAGAGAGAGACAGACAGACACTCAAATGCTGATCATCACTGATTATTAGACAAGGCAGCCTTGTTTTAAGGCATTTAAAACTTCACTTGACCACATCATAATGACATTACAGACTGGGCCTTAATATCACATCAAGATATTCAAAGAGTATAGAGCTCAGCATGACACAGTCTACACCTGAGTGAGTGAGTGAAGGTGTGTGTGTCTTGTCTTCTTACCTCTAGAAAGTTGTCAATATTTTCAACAGGGTGTAACATGATGAACAGCAGGAAAATATACAAACTCAAGGCAGACAACACGAAAGGCCCTGGGGAGAAGACATGCAAGCAAAAACACACAAATACAAATTCATAAAACGTAAAAATATTTTTATAGCTATTTTTGGGCAGATTTATTAGTGGTAAGGACCGAGTTTCTTACAGTTCTTGTAGCTGGGCTGTCGGAAAGGTTTGCCCTTTGAGAAAACGATAGCAATGATGAGGTACTGGAAGCTGGAGACATAGAAGAGGCTGGTGTTCTCGAAGTTTTGGATGTTGTGGTCATCTACTTCTGTTTCGTTGTGGTCAGACATGTTAATGTATGATGAACGGTTGCAGACACTGGATAGGAAGAGAGTTTGATTCAAGAACAATCCCATATCATCTTTAGACTGTGGTCAAAATGCAGAAAGCTGACATGCAGTGCACATGACAGTTTTTTAGATCATATAATGAAATTATTCTCAAACCATTTGTAGTAAACACTTGTGCTGTTATTTTTCTGACATACTGACGCTGACAGCGGGTACTCACTCTGTAAGTGGTGTCCAAATTGTGTACCAGGGCTGCTGTCGGACCCAAAGGAATGTGATGGTCTGAAAGCCCAAGCAGATGATGATCTGAGTCAGCACAGAGAACAGCAGAGGCCCTGAGATCAGACCTGATGGGGGACGACGTGATACCAGTTCTTTCCAAGCTGGGTTCAGACTCACTGCAGAGGTGGTGGAGGGAGAGATGAAGACGGGCAGAAAACATTGAGGGTGAGGTGAGGGAAAAAAAAAAAGGGTTTATGAGTAAAAGAGATAACCACCGGTGCTAACTTATCTTTGCTACTTTTCTTATACTTACTGGTAAAGACAATAAGGAGGATGATGGCAATATCTATGAAGAGAAACTGGAAGTCTCCAAGGTTACTGAGGATCTAAGAAACAAACGCAACGGACAGCACAAATCAGAGACTACCGTGACCTTACAGAGTTCACTGGATTCCTCATTTATTCCACAGCTACTATTGAGAGTGGAAGCAGCTTTACATACAGAGTAGAGGAGAGTGACGCTGATGTACTGGATGATGCTGTAGAGGGCCATGAACTTGAACACACAGAAAGAGGTGATGAGAGCAGCACGTCCCTCCCTGTAAAAGTAAGCGAACACTGTCATCTCTCTATCCAATTCATAACCTCTCAAGTAACATTGTCACGTAGCTACAAAAACATGAGTGAGCACCGAATCCATTTTGAACTCAGAAAGTGCACTATGAAAGAGAAAAACCTAAATCAGTAGCATTTTCCAATTACTATATCAATAGTCATGCTTCATTACTATAACTGCAAAACAGCATGTAACGTTGTTGCTTTTTTGTTTACTTTTTTATTTATCATTTTCACATCATTCATCTTTTCTCTATTGTTTATTTATTGACTATGTGGTGAACATCAAAATGAGGGAAAGAAAAACCTGATGAGGCTGGGGACACAGGAGATGTTGGGGGTCCTGGAGGTGAAGGGAGAGGCTACTGAGGCCTCGAGCTCTGACAGAGAGATGCCACCATGAGCCCTCTTCAGAGCCTGGGTGAGTAAAAGTGACAAACACATTTAAACATCTATTTCAACCTGTTATTGTCACGCAATTAAAGTAGCTGTACATACCCCACAGTCGTTTGCTCCGTCTCCGCACATCCCAACGAAGTAGCTGTGAGCAAATAATGATAATCAGAGCAGTGACTCTGTGCTTAATATGACTTTTTCCTGTTTATTAACAGACAACAGCAGCATAAAAAGTAGCATTTATTGTGGCATCAACAAGCTTTGGACAACTTGTCAAAGTAATTTTTCGAAGCTACATCATGTGTCTAGATTAACTACTCACTCCACGCCTTGCAGCGCCTCAATGAGCTGGGTTTTCTGATCTGGGGCCATTCTGGCAAACACCGTCCCATGTAGCACCAGCTACAAGGAAGAGCACAACAGAAACATTAGGTATCATGGATATAATTATACCCAAAGAACAGTAGCAGCAACTTAGAAATGGTTGGGGTAATGAGAGAGATAAGACCTTTTGAAGCAGGTCAGGGAAATGCTCCTCAATGACAGCAAACGATTTTCCATTCATAGCAAAGTGGTACAGTTCTTGTGTTTTGTGCTCATCTACATGACAAACATCCTCCAGACTGATGTTCACTTCCTGTTTAAGCAAAGAAAGTAAGGATTAGAGCCAAAACATTATAAAATCACTTAAATGATTATCATGATTGAACCAACCTCTCAGACTGTGTCAACAACAGTTAAGAATTTTGTGTTTTGCAATGATCATATTTGATTATTTAGCTGATGTATTGGATTGCGTTCCGTAACAAATGGATGTGTTATTTCATATACACTGAGAAACAGATCTGAATTGAACTCCATTCAAGGTCGACTGTGAACACAAGCAAAGCATTTCTTGATCAGTGGTTTTAACCAGATTGTTACAAATTTTCTTCTCAATCATGTGTCTTTTGAAGACAACATTTTAACACATTGGTTTTAGTAGAAAAGACACCCTTCAGTCTATATATCAAGCTAGCTATAAATAAGTAAAATTTTGTTTGGCTCTTACTTTGACTTTGAAGAGGAAATGTGTTCCCTCCCACTAAAAAGGTGCTGCTGGACAACTCTTCATTAAGAGCTGCCGGCTGGCAATTTTTGGGGGTTCAGAGATAGCCAACAATTTCTTCCACACATGGGTTATTTTCTGTCTTTGTGTTTGTGTGTATCTACAAGCAGCCTTTTATTTGTGTGTATCTGATTGTGCAAGCCTGTTCATTGGTTGCTCTGTGTTTGTATGAGTATTTGTGTCAGCATTAGCTCCATTGCCTCACCTCCAGGCGAGATATCTTGCTCGGCTTGTCAGCGTATCTCCAGGTGATCTTGGCAGCTTGTCCATTATTGGGAGGGAGGGCATCAGCAATGATGACTGTGTCTTGGGGAGGGATCATTCCGCAGTCTCGGGCCACAGAGATGGCTGTCAGCATGTTGTCACCTGGAATGTGGACATAGTACACATTTGCCATTTTGCAGTTTTTGCCCACTAAGTTTACGGTAGCCTGATGCTCAGCAGAAGGGTCATGTGACTCACTCTTGTGATATTGATGAGTAATTTTCCATGTTGTTTTAACAATAAAACCATCAGCAATGCAGTAAAAAGCTTAAATCTAAAACATCTAAACTAATATAATGTCTGAGAAACAAATTTTTTCACTCCAAGAATTTCTCAGATCTTTCTCCTTTGTTTTGAGAGATTAACAACCCCTATTTTTGTTAGTATGGGGCAGAGGGTCTGTGGGTGATGGTTGATGGTGGGATAGTAGATGGAAGGAAACAGAAAACCCTTTGGGGACAAATGGAGTAAGAGGAGGGAGCACCTTTCTGAAATAGTGCGTTATACTGAGTGCTTAGATCGTGAGTAACTAATTTATGTTCAGCTTCACTTAAAGACATTTTCTGCATTTCCTTATTAGATTTATGTAGAAAGCTTCAGAAGACAAGGAAGCACGGAAGTAAAAAAAAAATCCTCTACTGCAGTTAGTTTGTGCCAGTTGCTGAACAGCCTAGAAAATGTTATTAGTTGAGATTACAGGTAGAGCTGAGTAAATACCAGAGGGATTAAATCTTTTAGAATGCCAACGCACAGATTATCAAACTCATTATGCTGCTTGTGTCACAGCAATCACAGTGTGTGTGTGTATGTGTGTGTGTGGTCTCACCAGTAACCATGACTGTGCGGATGTGTGCTCGGCGAAGGTCCTGCAGCACTGCTGGGGTTTCTGCTTTCAGCTTGTTCTGCATGATGATCAACCCTAGGAACTCCATGTTTGCCTCTATGTGGTCCCTAGTACAAAGAAATATACATAAACATGTCCTCAGGTGCCAAGACCAAAATACCTTAGATACAAGGGTGACATACATTTACCCTCAGTAAATTAATTAAAGTCTAAACATTTTGAGTATGCAATGATTCTTTGTTTGACAAAAGAGCCTGTTCACCTAATCTTACATATATATCACAGACTAGAGGGATGAATCAGAGTCAGCAGAGTGAAGAAGCATGCCAAAAACGCAGCATGAATTGAAGGTCTCTGGATAGAAAGGACAAAAGGAGCAATAACAATAAACAGTAAGTACGCTACCTGGCGATGCTCTGGACTTTGTGCCAGGTGAGTTTGGATTCAAGTCGACGATGAGCCAGAGCTATGACCCTGAAACCCTGCTTGGTGTAGCCCTCCAAAATCTCCGCAAAGCTTTCTGGCACTGCAAAGAGACAGAGAGACATTGAAGGTAAAAGTTAAAAAGAGACACACAGCAAGTAAAGCAGACACATCAAACTTCTGTGGCTTTAGTGCTCAAGTCAGGTGTCGAAGGCTGCCAAACACAATTTTGTTAGCTGGGATCCGCTCCAGCCCTCCTCCACGCTCCAAAAAGAACAGACAGGTGCAGCTAATGGATAATGGGTTGGATGAAAATTGGCAGAGGAGTGGTGACAAAACAGCTTCAAAATGGTGAAAAATCTGCTTTGGTGGAGCTTTCTTAATCAGATGGATTCAAAATTTGCTTATACACCTTATGCTTCACGGGTTATGCGTCAAAACGTAAAAGTGCTTCACAAGAACTGCTTACACCGTTTCTCATTACTAATATTGTAGATAGTAGTTTTAGTTACATTTGGATAACTAACAGACAACAAAGAGGGTTGAAAACATGACCGAGCTGACTTATAAATGCAAAAAATGCAAATACACATTTTTAGATTGACAAGTTCATTTCTAATACAACACCTATATTGAGAGAAGCAAATAAAGAGCACATTCATTATTTTGTGATGTCCTATATAATAACCATTGCTTATTTTTTTTAACTACTGATTATTTTCAGTACTGATTAATCTGCCGATTATTTTCTCAATGGATTGATTATTTGTTTGTTCGTTCGTTTTGTTCAATCATCAAACCAAAACCTAAAAATCTTCAATTTACAATTATAGAGAAAAAGAGAAAAACAGCAAATTAAAAAGGGGATTCATTTTTTCTCTCGCATTTCTACTTGAAACATAAATCAAATGATAATTTGATTTTAAAATAGCTGCTGAATAATTTTTTGTTGATCCACTAATCGTTTCAGCTCTTATCAGTATCCGACCTCACCTCCTTATTGACATAAATGTATAGGGTATAAAAACCTTAAAATACTCTTAGACTAATTCGTGGTTACGTAAAGACATTGACTCCATTGCTTAGAGGGCTGCAAATCTTTTACAATAAACTGTCAAACAGTCCTGTGGCATCGTTCATCCTCTCCACTGTCCCCGCTGCTCATGTGAGTAATGATGATGTCACTTCATTTTCTTGCTTTTTCTCTTGCCAAGTTTTGCGCACTGATACATTGTGTATCCCTCATAACAACCATCATAACAGGTACCGTAATCAGACACCTCACCTGTCTCTCTCTTGCAGAGACTGACCACCACCTCTGGCGCCCCCTTCATGTAGGCGTCCATACGTTTCTCCCCCAGCAGACGAGCCACCACACTCATCCTCTGGAGTGCCGAGGAAAAAGGGAACTGGCGCACGATACCTATCTCATACGCGGACTGCACATGCACAACCACACAGACACAAATAATAAATGATAAAAATAACATATATTATGATTTGTGTCAAAAAGAACATGAAAACTAAAAACCAAAAAGGCCCATCAACTGATATTGAAAACATGGCTAATGCTAATAAATGACTAATTAAATAGTCATTTATTACCATAAATGTAAATAACTACTGCCTTCAGAAGAATATTAGGTAACAAATACTGACACAGATTTTTTTTAATAGTGAATAATTATATAATATTCACTTAACTTAGCAAGATGCCGATAAAAAAGCATGAACTTTAAATGAAGTGGCCAACATTAGTAATAGAAGTCCACTATTCATGCTCAGTTTTACTGATCTTGAAAATGTGAACTGTTCATCCAGAGGAAAAAAAGAGAAATTTCAGTGCATTCATCACAGATCAAAAAGGAAGCAGACTACTCACCGAGAGCTCATACAGTTCCTACAATGAGAAAAAGAGCAGAGTCACCAGTATGCTTTTTTTAAAATTCCAGCCACTATACTGTGGATTTAGGTAATCTTAAATTAACTTGTATTGGGCTGACAATGAATAACACAATGTCCAAGACCAGGCAACAGTTCTTATATTTCATTGCTATGATTAGATTGATGAGATTTGTATGCATTTAAATTTAAGTGTTTGTATTGAAAACAATGAATCTATATGATTTTAGGGGTTTCCCTGACTTTAAGGACCTAGTTGAAGAAGGTTGATGTTCATACCATGTCCTGCTCTGGTGATGCGGCAGGCTCTGGGGGCAACAGCTGTTTTGGAGGACGAACTACAGTTGGCATGATACGGTTGTGGAGAGAGGTTTCCTCCTCAGTGGCCTCCTCTAGGATCTTGGCAGACAATCATTTACAGAAAATAAGGATTAGAAAAAATCATAACTGCAACAACAGTAAGTCATTAAGAATGCATAAATATAATATCTTTTAGATTCTCTCTATCACACTCTGGCTGTGGTTACTTTCTTAAGGATGGTCTGACTAATGACATTCCCACTGTGCTGCCCTGACCAACATTATGCTTGTGGATAGATACAGAACAACTCACCCAGCCTGTAGCCTCAAACATTTTGAGGTCCAGTGGATCTCCAGACAGCTGGCCCTCTATTTTAGTAAGAGAGTGGCAGGTGGCCATGCAAGCCACAAACTGGGACTTGACAAGGTTTTCCTTGTAGGCATTTTCTTCCGACAGATGGAAACTGCAGAAGAAATAGGAGGGTGGATGAGAAAAGAAGACAAGTTTTATGAAGCTAAATAAATGGACAGAAAAACTAATAACTTATAATTTATTATTAATATTACTAAAAATATATTTCATGGCGTGAAATTAAAAGACTTCCAGAGGCAATAGCTTTCAATGGTATGTACAAAAAGTAGTACAGTAAGTGCTTGAATATGGCTACATGCTACATAAATACAGATAGTTTTCTCTAAAGAACATCACAACAACAATATAACAATAATATTCCAGCACAGTACAATATCTAATTAACATCACCAACAGAATAACATATTTCATGGACTAAATGTCTAAATAGTTTCACTTGAGGTGTTGGGACGAATCTTCCCTATGCTCAGTGACATTTCAGCATTTACAGGGATTTGAATTGAGGGAAATGAGATCTTCAGTATATTCCAAATCCTTTCCGCTAGGTCATCGGCAAAGTAATACCAGCTCAGCAATAGCTGATGCAGCTGAAATACATTGAAACACTGGTAGTTCCATGTTTCCATAAATTAGAGTACAGACCAGCTTACCTGCCATTCTCAACCCTCTGGACTCCCCATAGGTCTAATCCATCTTCTGTCAGAGTTCCAGTCTGTTAAGTAGACAGAAAGTATAATTTAACTGAGTTGGATTGAATTGAATCAAACAGTATAAAGACTTCTTTATTGACACACAACTACTGCCAGATAACATTTTTAAATCCATTTGAGTAACATCAGTGGTTTGCATTCATTAATTAATCAAAATGCTCTTGGACTACCACTGTTCATATCATTGTGTTGTGTCCGGAGTCTTTAACTGACACATTTTTCCGTCAGCGATATGTAGGGCGGCAGACAGACAAGCACTCACCTTGTCAAAGCAGACCAGATTGATTTGCCCGCAGATATTGATCCTCTGTGGGCTGATACAGAAAATACCAATGTTCTTGAGGCGTCGCTGGGCGTACACAATGCCAGCCGTCATAGCAGCTGGTAGCGCTGGTGGTACAGTGATCGTGATGATGTCCAAGGACTCAATGATGATGGTCTTAGCTGGCACCTGGGGCAGGCAGAGAAAAAAAGAGTGTGAAAAATTTTGCAGGTTTGAAAATCACTTGTCTCTGATGACCACCTCTCTATCCATAAATCAGCACCCCTCAAAAGTGGTAGGGATTCACACTTAACCCACGCTTATTTGTTGAGGGTGCTGCTAAAATCCAGGTTTGAGAGTCAAATATGTGCCATTTCAGGACAAACTGTCAAGAGCCAGTTTTGAACTAAACAGTGTGGTGCAGAAAAGTCTCTCCTGGGCATGTTTCTCCTCTGGTTGTTATGATACAACAAATACAAAACAAAGACTTAAATCAGCTGATCCTCTAAGTCTAATCACACATCAGATGTTACAGAAAAACAAAAAGTTATGTCTCACAAAAAGTTCATGTCCTGCAGCACACAGTGATTCAGAAATGTATTAGTGTGCTATGTGCTGGTGGAAAAACCTTGTTCAACGCAATGTTGAACCATGGGAAGAAAGGGCTAAAACACCAGTCAGTGAGTATCAGATGACAAGAAAGTGGGCTGCTGTGCAATTCCTAATTCAACATATCAGCAAAGAATGTGATAAGCTGATCGAGCCTCTGTTACTGTGTTTGTTTTGGAATGATTCTATGTGCTAGGGGACAAAAATCTCTTTAGTTCAAACAAACAAAATAAACTGTTGTACTGGGCAGCTCACAGATGTGACTGTGTGAGGATGTTGCTGAAAAGGATCATTAATGCTAAAAAAAAAAAAAATGTATTAACTTGTATTAACTGCTGTTAAATAGCAATACAAACCAAACCAGTGTGTTGTATAGGTTATGTATTTCTTTTTTTAATGGCAGATGGACAGAGCACGTGTACGTTCCAGTGTACGACATAAAATCAGATTTTCTTACAGTTGTTCTCTCATTTTCACACCCTTTTATTTCTGAAATTCTGAGGTCATGCAAGTCAAAATCGGAAGATTGCTTTTGTTAAATCTGCTCGTCACCACCTTGATTACCTTGTTCATGATGCTGAGGACGATGGAGTAGACAAAGCCAATTCCAGCCACGGCCACCAAACACAACAGGAAGAGGTAGGCGTCACGGTACAGCTTGAAGTCGGTGGGTTTTGGGTAAAGGATGGAACGCACCAGCTGGCCTTTGGCTGTGCTGAAACCTGGGTGAAGAAATTGTTACGAGAAGTGTTGAGTGAAAGGTTTGACACTCATTTCTGACAGAAGCACAGCTCTCTGAAATGTGATGAACAAGGATGAAAATATGACAGTCTTCGCTGGATTTTGGAATAAAAGGGATAATGTATGAAATGAAATGTTGTGTTGCTCCTGTAATAAGCAGCAGTAGAACCTTTGAGTTAAGCCACTTTAGATTATTGTTACAGTTTTTATTGGTGTGTGAAGCAAAAACCCATTTCAGTGAACTGCACTGAGTACTGTCTGCTCTATACCAATAGCTTCTCTAACAAGATATTAAAGTCCTGACACATGGGGTCATCGTGTATATAGGATCAGAAAAACTTCAATATATAAAGTCACATCGGAATCTCTCGCTGTTTAAGGATCAATGTTTCTACACAAAGTAGCGAAGAAATTTACACCAAGACCATCCAAACATTAAAACTTCCAAATACATCTCCCCAGACACACACACCAACCTGTGCGGACCACAACAGCCTTGACCAGTTCGCCAGTGTAGAAGCGGGTCTGGATGACGTGGGTGCCACAGAAGAGTGTGTGTCTCTTATGCTCCTCTGTGTTATAGGCACTGTCACCCTCCTCCCCCCTCTCTCCCGGCACTGGGTTTGGAAGGTTGGTCTTTGTCACAGGAACGCTCTCACCTGGTGAAGGGTAGACTGATATTAGAACTGGCTGCTGGGAGTCTCTTTGTGCGGATGTTAAATTTATGTGTAGATACATCAGCCTCTCTCCTGACTAAACAGTTTCAGATTTTGGCTAACCTGTGAGCATGCTTTCATTGACGATGCAGGTCCCGCTGACCAGCACGGCGTCACATGGCATGATGGTCCCATTGCTAGGGATTACCATCACATCACCGGGCACCAGATCAGTAGACAAAACCTCTTCGATTTCTGCAAGGAAGGGGGGTGAATGCGTAAATATGTCTTTTAAATACAGACAGGTAGAGGATAGAAAATGAGGAGTGTGGAGAAAGGTGAAAAGTGTGTAAAGGAGACAACAAGAGCAGATGGTGGATGGAGGGGGGTTGAGTATTTTGTGTGTCAGAGCCCCAGAGTCTTGTTCAGCACATCACTCATTACTCACACCTCTCCAGGCAGCAGGAAAAAAGCTGAGGCATCACAATCAAGAACGAGTGCAGTACATGAATGCATAAACAAAAATATAAGCACAGAGATATTTCTCACTGATTCTGCAAATGAGCTTGATATTGTGTTTCGGCCAACTCATGGAATTAATTTTAATTGTCAAGCCACAAGCACCCATTTCAAAGGGCATGCAGACATACAAAAGCATGCGCAGAACCATTAAAGAGAGCTTGTAAATGTCTGCATGTCTGTCTCTCTCTCAGTAGCCATCTGGAGGAGAGCCAAAGCAGGGTGACTGTGTAACTAAATCTGGCCCAGCACAGAAGCAGAAAAATGTTTACTGTCATGTTTGATTTGGAAAACAGTAATACAAAGTAATACTAAAACTAAAAGTAATGCATACTGTTTACTACTGCTAAAAAGACTCTATAGCAGCCATCTTCAAACAAAAAAAAACAACAACACACAAACAAAAATTTGACAAACCATTGTTGGCTCGGCATACAGACACACGCACAATACTGTGAGCTGCCACCATATCGTGAAGCATGATGTATTGCTGGAAAAAAGAAAAAGCACAGATGACAAAGTTTAGTCAGCTTATTGATTCACATAAACACCTGTGTGACTGTAAAGGTGTTTTCATCTGAGCTTGTGAACTATGAAGCCAGGGGCAGCAGACCGTGTGCAGATGGGCATTATGCTATCCTGAAAACCCTGGATTAGACAGGAGAGGGGCAGAGAGTGTGTCTGATATGGCTTTGGCATGGCCGAGCATTGGAGCTGTACCAGGTACAGGACACATAAGATACAGATGATCTGCTGAGGTAATACCATTTAAGGTGAGCAGATGCTATACAGATTAAGACTAAGATTTTAACTCCTAAGTGGTCTCCTGCAGCAAATCAGTCTGTGGTCTGATTTGTGGTTAATTGTAGGGATGGGTCATGATTATAAAAAAGTAAAAGATAAAAAAACATTTTGTTTTAGAAGTATATTTTCCATCGTTTTTATCGTCTTATCCAAGTCTTAAGGACTGCTTTACCCACATTTACATTATGAAATATCTTCTATATATCTTCATCTTACATTTTGACCATTGCATTCTTGGCCAATAATGTATTTCAGAAAATCTATATCACGACAAAATTAAAATGAACTCAGTCAGAAATTGTGAAAAATGAGGAACTGAACTCTAAGCCTGTTAGTGAACATGTGGAACAGCACGTGGATCAAAGTTCTATTTTAACAGATCTTAGTCAGATAAATGGCTCTGGATTGATAAACAGTCAATATTTTGTGGAGCTCACCTTTTTGATGGTGTACAGAGAGGTAGCTATGGATATGACCGACATGAATACAATGGCCACAGCATAGTAGTAATACTCATCGGCACTCCACAGGATCACACTGAAGAGCTGGAAGATGTAGAAAGGGTTGAGGACCTGCAGGAGGAGACAGAGAGAGAGATTAGTACGGCAAAGACAGAGGTGAGAGCATGAAGATATGCCTGCAATATATCTAAAGACACATGTTTACTAAAGGACATGCTGCCAGGACAGGGAGGCGAAAGATCGGCTACATACAAATGACCAAGTTCCCAAGTGTCTGTATAATTCCCATTTATAATATGTAAACTACTCCTGTAGCTTGAGATATACAGTGTTTAAGGTGTCAGGGAATGAGCTGCCATGTACAAATGATGTGTTCAATAAAATGTGCCAGTGAGACAGTGTAGGACTTAATAAACATACCACGTATCTAATTTTACCCAAGTCGTTTGAAATGACTTGTGACCCACATTACTGTGTTGGTCTACAGGTATTAATGTTGTATTTACCCTGATACAACATTCATCTTGTAAAAATATAGTAAGTAGATATCCCAAATAGTTTCCTTTACCAAGTATGGATAAAGGTGGCTCAGCAGAGAGTACAGAGGAAGAGTGTGCAGTATTACACCAGTAACTGTTTATATTGCTAATATAGATCTGGTTGTGACTCCTGGCTAAAGTCTTGTGGAAATAACAATAGGCAAACATTCAGCAAATAAATATGTGTTTTTCTTGAGGCATTTCTGCAGGTTATAGAACACCTGTTTGATGTGTTTGTTTGAACTAAAACAACTTCACAAATATGTGTGTACACCCTGCCTCTTTAAAGTAGGGCTGTCTACCTATGTACCAATTAACAGTTACAGGAAAATGTCCACTTAAAGATATGTGCCACAAACTGAATCACAAGCATTAAACCCATGTTTTCATGATATAACCTTGGGCATAAAAGCTAAAAAAAAAACAAAAAAAAAACAGTGGGATGACCACACAAGTTGACAAGGTGTCTTTCATTCAAAGAAAACTCAAACTCTAAGATAAAGAAAACGTTGCGTCTGTTAATGCTAATTGGGCCCTACCTCTTTGATAAGCAGCTTGAAAACAGAAGGCACTTTCACTGCAATTTCATTCACTCCGAAGAACAGTCTCCTGACAAGAGGTGAAAGAGACATTCGTGAGTCGGGTGTTGTGAACAAGACCTTCCTATCCACACACACTCTTACACACAAAACATACCAGAGATGCACAAAGATGTACCAATCAAAGGTTACAAAGGTATAAAAGATTTAAAAGATAAAGGTTTTATTCTAAGCAATGATGCCAGATGATTTCATTGATTGGTTCCTCCTCTTTTATTGAGGGGCTTTTAATCATTTAAATATCTGGGTTCTGTACAGCACGAAACATCATTTTAACATGTCCAAACTGCCTTCTCCTGGCCACTCCAGAGAAATCACTAATGACATCTGGCTGGGAAAAAATCAAGTATGGTGGAATATAAACTGCTGCTACTGTAACTCACACATCGGAATAATCCCTGCCCCTGTCTGGCTGTCTAACGTTGAACAACTTATCCTCCGCACAGGTAAGATGTTACCTGTACTTCTGCTGGTTCCTGGTCAGGCCTGCACTGTGCTCCGAGTGGAGGGCGGAGCCACTGACCTGCATATCCTCCAGGCCGCTGTAAAGTAACATAGGTCACCGCAGGGGACAAAGTCGGAAATTTTACTTACACATTCACATTATCAGTAGATTTAGTTATCATTACTGCTGTGTACTATTGTGTGCATACTGCAAAATAAAACCTTTCTGCAGCATATATATTATATATGCACACACACACACATACATACAGAACTGTAAGGGAAAGTGCAAACTTATATAAAATCAGCCCATAAAATTTCTGTAGATAATCAAAGCAGGCTTACGTTAAAACTTCAAAGTTTTGCAACTCGTCGTTCCAATAATACTTTGTGCTATGGAAGGTAAAATAGCGAATCTGAGGGAAACAGAATACGGGTGGGGCAGAAGGAAGAAGCAAAGGCGCATTAATTGACAGCAAAGCAGTTTGACCAAAGTTCCAATAACATAAATTTGAATATTTGGATCAGCAGAGGAAATTACATTATTTTTGTATGCTTGAGTTTATTGCTAGGGGAAGGAGTTATATAATGAATGTGGTCAATGGAGAGCACTCGCAAGGACAACAAAGCAAGTGAGTGCATGTGCCTCTGTGCCCGAGACAGAGAAATGGCAGAGGGATAATAGTGTTTCATTCAACAATACAATAATAACTCACTGTAATAAGGTAAATATAGAATGTAATCAAACATTATTAAAGCGCAGCAACCCTTTTGTGTACAGTGGGGGTGTAAACACAGTGTATTGTGGAGATGATTGCCTACCTGTGTGGGCTGGTAGTCGGCAAACATAGTGATGAGCTCCTGAGCGGGGCTGCCATCGGAGGGGTGAGGGGTATGTCCGTTGGCCAGGGGGGGGGAGGCAGGGGAGGAGAAGGGGCAGGAGGGAGAGGAAGAGGAGGAGGGGGAGGTGGTCTGGGTCTCCAGGCTGTGGAAGGGGTTGCTCCCTGGGGCCAGCATCACTCGCACCCTGGCCAAGAACCAGCGCCGGAACTCATCCTTGTGAAACAAATACACACAAAGTTGTAGTTCTGAACTTTTAAGTACCTTTGTCTCTAAACTTCATAGCCCTTAACACTTATTCTGCTCTCGTTAGTACACATCTGTCAAGGCAGCCTGTGTAAAAAAAAAAAAAAAAAAAAACATTAAGTGGCCTGACATACATGGCACTTATGTATCCGCCTTAAAACATTAAGCTGCATTTGGTGATTGGCAGGTGTTATTTTCAGACTCTGCTTTACCTCATCTAATCCTAACGCTAAACTTAACCCTAAACTAAATTCCTATTTCTAAACAAGCTTCTCTAAGAAGTGAGCAGCAGAAAATGTTCACACTCCTTGTGCAGTTGTTCCTAATGCTTTAACACTCATGGAAGTTCTTAAAATTCAATCAACACCCACAATCAGACATTTGGATTAATACACGGATGGTCAAGGATGAATGCAAACACATGCACACAAACATGAGACCAACAAAGAGAGAAAAGAATGCAAAAATGCATAGTCAAATAAACACACACGCACAAGCACACGTGAATGTTATGGACACACTGGAGGACACATGGCGATTTATCTGTGAATTCCTGTTGGTGTGACTGCAGGAGTCAGTCTCAATGTATTTACTGTGCTTCGACAATACTTCAATTGTATTCACTCAGCTTTAAAACCACATGAGCTTCAGCCTTATTTCTTCTGCCTGTACCCATATGTTGTTAGTTGTGCCTACCAGCGTTTGGACTTTCCAGTGGTGAACTGATTAGAAAAAACTGTTTTCTATTAAAACACAAACTATGAGTACTTGTGTCCAACGGTAGCTGTATCTTTTCACTTGATTCTTTAAATGTAAAAGTAATATAAAAACATAATCATGCTTGCTGAATTTCTGATACAGTACAATCTAGATTACTGATATAGGCCTGCAAATTATGATATATAAAATAAGTGCAACTTAAATATTATCATCCGGAATCCTCTGACATTGGACAATGCCCTAAACCTACTGTCTTATGCTAGCTACAGTGGATGGTAAATCTTCTTAATTCATCACTTCATCACTTTTCCTGGGCTTTCAATGGCTCAACATCAAAATCTGCTATCCAACAAATAATTAAAATAGCTTAAATGTAAATATAAAACCTCACAACTTAGCTTGCTACAAGGGCTGCAACTAACAGTTATTTTCATTATAATCTAATGATTATTTTCTTGATTAACTGTTTAGTCAATAAAAAGTTAAAAATGCCAACATCACAGTGGGTTGATCATTGCAGCTCTACATGTAACCTACTGTGGAGCGCAGCAATACCACTTCGGCATCACGGGCTGTGGTACGGGTGCAGGTGGATTTGACGCACCACTCTGGCATCCAGTAGAGCAGCAGGAGGAGGAAGCCCCCCGTGCACAGCACCCCGAGGCCCACCAGGGCCAGCCGCCAACGACACAGACGGTAGCCCCACAGCTCCTAAAGTGTGGAAAGGGAAAGGGGAGTGCAAGTCTGATGAGTCAAAAAGCACAACTTTCTACACTGGCACTTAGGTAAAGTGAAAAAGAGACATACCATCTCCTCCTCTTCCCCTTTGTTGAGGACCTTCAGGTCTTCCTTCTCCATGCTGCAGAACAGTTTGCCAAGCCCCTCCCTTAGTCACTGCAAACACAACAGACAAAATGTCAGAGTGAGCAGTGTGGAAAAACATTTCAGCTCCGTAACAGCAAATCAAAACAGTGCCTCAACACCAGAGGGTCAGACAACCCAGACGGGGTCACAAGATGCTTTCTATGGATATGATGCAAAAGAGTACTGTGTGGAAAGTGCTGTGTATTAAATAAAACAACTAAAAACTAAAATAATTCTGCATTTCTGTGGTTGCAAAATCATTCACACACACTACACATAACTTCATAGTTGGGGCTTATAAAATGGAAGGATTAGGAACCATTAGTGTGCAGCCAATTACCATTTAATCTGGTATCTAAATCTAGTGGTACATTGTCGGTGCAGAACCAAGGAGGTGACTTAGGGGTGGCACTGGTAACCCTGGAAATCGGATTAGCCAGCCTTTCCCTCACCCCAAACAATTTCACTTGTTATTTAAATCAGATTAGTAGAATAAAATTATCTAACATGTAAAACTGCACTATTTTAAGGAAGTAAAACAACGCCTCGAGTGTGACAGGTGAGAGCCTGACCACCAGTATATGTTAAATGTGGTTAGTTTGTGGTGACATGAAGATTACCAATAAATCAGAATAAAACACAAATAATGTTTCAGAAAAAAGGCATCGCAAGAACCCGTTTTGGCTCAGTCGCTTTAGGATATGTTAATAAATACCTGTTACACATACATGGTTTTTCCCTTGAGGAATTGATGACTTATGAGGAGTTAGGTCCCTTGTTGACTGTGCTGAGATCAGCAATTAACAAACTGGAAGTGTGTATTGATTTTGGCTACTCTACACATACCCACTTTACAATACATGCGTCTCCCCTACGTTGAACTACATTGAAATGCTGCGCAGGGATATAGGGCTTAACAGAATGTAAAACTGTAAACACCATACAGAATAGAGCCTTACGATGTTTTCTGGGAGTTCATAGATTTGCTCCCAGTAATTTAGGGAGACATGTGCTGGGTACCATGATTGGTACAAAGAATATGTGAAATCATCAGACAGTAGAATCATAATGGCAGGGGGCAGAATAAATAAGGTGTTTATGTGGATTAAATCATACAGTTCTCTATGGCCAAAAGAGCATTACTGAACTCTTGAGGAGGTTTAAAGGTTGACTATCAAATATATTTTTCATTGAAATTTGAGGAAGCCAAAGATTCTTTAAGCCAGTACTCTCTCTGGAAACTGAGGTTGGTCAATTCAAAAATATTCACAAAAGAAAAACCAACAGTGTTTGAGCAACGTTCTTTGGTTGAAATCGAAAATGAATCCCATTTTCTTTTATACTGTGCAAATTATGAAGACTTAAGAGAAGTAATGTTCCAGCGATGACTCGACAAAACCCTGAAATCAAAAATTGGAACAGCTGTTTAATGTCAAATGCCAACTTTGTCTAAAAAAGCCTAGAAATGAAGGTGAGATAGATTGATTGCATAGTATTTAGTTAGATTTTTGTCAGAACATAGTAAATGTTTGTCAGTGTCATTTATGAATTATGCGCAATCCAATTATGTGTTTATTCCACTTTAAATAGTTCTTATCATGTTAAAGTATTCTCAAGTGTTCACTTTTCTGATTAGTTCAGTAGCCAACTCTAACCCGTGAGTGGATCGGCGCGGTGTATTTGGAGTAGTGATTGAGGCTGGAGCAGCAATCACTGCTGCACAGACTGAAGTTCCAAAAGACTACTCCATACAAGATGGCAGCAGCCAAATTTAGGATATTTTGGCTTAATTTTTGTACAGTGGAAGGAAGCAGAGACGCATTGTCCATTTTTATATACAGTCTATGGTCCTGGAAGAAGGTGGTGCCTTGATGGTGCAGCTAATTGGCACATAGGCAGGCTGTAAGGATAGTGACTGGTGCAATGGAGTTGAAAGGTTGGTTTGCTTGTGGTGCACTGCAACAACCAATCACTCTCACAGGTCTTAAGCATGAAATATCAAACTTTTTCAGTTTTACCTATATTTATGTCAATAACAAGCTGACAATTTCAAACATTTACAGAAAACATTCGAGGTCTTTTGAGACATGTAAATGCATTGAGGAAATGTTCACTAGCACATGGAATTCAATGAGGGACAAAGTGAGCAGGAATCAAATGTTTTTCTTAACTCTGGTAAAACCTATTTAACCTAATGTGAATGCTTAGCTGCCTGTGGGAAAAGAGCTATAACGAAGGAAGATATTACCGTCTGTGGATACAAAGTACAGGAAAGCTGACTGAGTTCAGGAGTTCATTGGAGCAAATGGGACACGTTTCACCTACAAGAATGCACAGCATTTCCCAGACAGCTGCTCAACCTCACAACACCTGAGATTATCTCTTAAGAGTGTCACACACCCACACACAGACCAACTGAGTCATCAGATATGAGTGTTACCCAATATCAAGCTCACC
The DNA here is from genome assembly GCF_042242105.1 of Pempheris klunzingeri. NCBI lineage: Eukaryota > Metazoa > Chordata > Actinopteri > Acropomatiformes > Pempheridae > Pempheris > Pempheris klunzingeri. The sequence goes on along the minus strand of NC_092017.1, from coordinate 16,821,837 downwards.
CCCATTTCCTCCTCTCAGTTGTCCCTGAGGACTAGCCAGCTGCCAAGAAAGGCTCACTGTCACTTTGTGCGAGTGTGTATGTGAACTCTGCATTGATATTGACAGAGACGGATATCTAGGTTAAAATATAAACAGGCCCTTGGAAATACCAGTTAGGCTGCCGACAATTCATGTGGCTAAAAGCACAGGCAAGCCCCAGCAGGTTACTTTGCCATTAGGTTGCTCATGCATTGTATTGTGTTACAGAGAGGAACAGCGTAACCGAATGTGTGTGAGGTCAAACTGAGTGAATAGAATGAAAAAAAGTGAGTCAGGTCAGGAGTTGGTAATCAGTCAGGTACACTAAGGATTTCACTGGCACCTCTGGGGGAGCTGGTAACATCCCATTCAAGTGTGAGCATTGCATTTGCGGTGAAAATGTGTACACCTGCAAGAATGGCTCCAAGTTTAATCTGCATCAAAACATGGACAATGTAAACAAAGCGAGCAGCACATTTTCTAGTCTTGCAGCAAATGTTGAGGGGCACAAAACACAGGCCAAACACACACACATTTTTTTTTTTTTTTTTTTTTAAAAAGCCACATGAAGTGATACAAACACAGGCAGAGTTAGAACACTCTGACCCAGCTATCACAGAGGAGCACTGGCATGGTGGGCTACAACGCCCACTGGTCCTGTATCACTGCCCCCCACACTCAGATTTTATCTGGCAGCTGCACCCGGGTGGACTTTTTCTCTGGCATACAGCGGGATATTTTGCTTAGGACCAAGCCCTTCCTAGTATTTTACAATAGTGGCCCCCTGGCCGGCGCTAGGCAGTAGGTGCAGTGTAACAAGAACGTTCCCTCCCCAATCTCTGCTATGACTGGAAATGCTGACATCAGGGCATCATGGATACACTCTCTTACAGAACTGGTGTGTTATCTGTGAGTCACCGCACCAGGGCAGCACTGAAAACACCCAAAAAAGAATTTAAAAGTACCAAGCTTATGTGGTTGTAAGCAAATACATAGTCTGTCATGTTTGAATCATCTGTTCAGACAACAGAGGGTTGTAACCTCAGAAAACATACAGGGTACCATAATTACAGGCTCCAAACAGACAAGAGACCAAAGGTAAAACTTGGTGGCTGAGAGGCCATGTTAACCCTGTCAATGACTAAAGTATCAATACATTACATGTTAACTGGCTGGAGACAAGTGATACTTTCATTTAGGTGAACTTGTGCAAGAGCAGTGATGGAAAACTATCTCAAAATCAATTCATAGAAATATTCAGAATCAATGTAGACACAGTGCACTTCAGAGTGAGAACGAAGAAAATAACTAATCGCAAACTAAATAAACCAACTGTGTTAGGTTGCAGGCCCTTCCAAAGTTACCTTACATAGTTAGTCAGTATATTTGCAGTGCAAACAACTCCAGGGGATTTACAACCTGGGTCTGGTCGTTTGAAGGTGCAGTTTTATAAATGCCGTGTCTATGAAAAGCCCAAACCAGAGACTCTGGGATTGGAGAGGCTCCTGGGGAGTTCTGTGAAAGTTCCACTGGGTCACATTCAAGCTGTTGCACATGCACATTTCAACAATGTGTGTAATTCAGCCAGTAAGGAACATTCAGTCTTCTGGGGCTGACTAAAAGATAAAAAGTTGATTGGTGTGCTCCTACCTTGAGAGCCAGGGACAAATTGCCCCAGGCGGTCCTCCTTCTCCCCGCAATTAGCTTGCTCTCTGACCACACCAACCTGGAACCCTGTGAAAAAAATGTACATTCTAAACACAGCTTTCCAAAGATTCAGGTGTTTCTACTACTGGAGGTTAACTGGAGAGAAATTTTCAGAAAAAAGTGACTTATCACCCCAAGGGAAAAACAATAATGGTTAATGTGTATTGAGCTGCAGCAGAAGAATTTGTCAAACCCACCAGGTAACGTACAAGCACACACCAAGGTGTTCACTGGTGTACAGTTTTAAAGAGAATTTACTCATCATGTATGTACTGAGAAATTACAAGTATGGACTCAATAAGGCAATGTGCTTTAGACTTCCTCTGAAAGACCAATAATTACGAACTGACAAAGATTAGTTCAATGTAATTCACCCCAGGCAACCAAATTCTGACCACTGATGATCATTTCATTTGTTCTGGTGTGAATTATTTCAGAAGTTAAGAAATTAAAGTTATTAAATTAAGTTATAAATAAAGTTATAATTAAACTGTCAGCGCCATGGAATACCCCACAGGAGACCACCTACTGACACTATGTACTACTACATACTAATGCAGATTTTAGAATATCATGAACTAGAAAACACTGAATGGTCAGTAAAATGTTTAAGCTCAGATTTACATCTCCCTGTTCCCACAAACTCCTGAGGACTTCTATTGTTGCTAATACTGTCCCGCACCGACCCTGCTATGCTTCATTCACAGTAATAATTTCCCACAGTGACTAAAGATCCTGAGTACTGTAGGTGTCCACATATTAAGCAATGCCTTCAGCGAATAATCATGACCTCACGCAGCATACGAGAGAACAGTCAGGTGACTCCTCCTGACTCCCATTCCCATCATTCATCATGAGACTTGGTGTTCTTGTCCTGTTCATATGCCAGTGACATAACAGAATAAATCTTCCACCCCTTTTCCCAACTAGAAACAGGAGCAAAACAACAACAGAGTTAAGCCACAGGTTGTGAATAGGAGGATGACGGGGGAAACCAGTGTTTTTACAGGAGAACTGAGGACCCTGGTACAGCCTCTAAGAGTCGGCATGCCTTCAGAGATATTTATAGATTCCTCCAGCCCGGCCTAAAGCCACATTGTTGTCTCTCATTTGATTAGTCTGCTATTGTATTAATAAGCAAAGCTGGCTTGGGAAAAAAAAAAACACGTGGTAGCTGTTGATCTTTTTTTCAAACAACAAGATTAAACATGACAATCATCTGCATTCCTAGAAAGAACTTGTTGGATGTTAGAAAAAAATCCATTGAGCACATGTGTATCAAACCACAGAGGTAGAAACATGAACTGCTTTACAGTCGAACAGCAGATCTGGTTCTTTGATGTAGCTTTTATCCAGTCAATCTGCACATGCATTATGAGATGATCACATATAGACACTGTGAACTCTTTGGCTATGTTCAGGCTGCAAATGGAAAAAGTGGCCCAAATCTGTTTTTTTTTTTTTTGCTCATATCAGACCTTTGTTTTAAATGAGAACACCACAAATCAAATGGAATATGATCTTTTCAATTCTGATTCAGGCCACTTTCATATGTGGTCCTACATCATATACAGGTCTGATTTTTTTGCCCTGCAATCCCATTCTGAGCAATCATATTGGAATTCATGCTACTTTTACGTCACTCTTGATGTCTAGGTTGTCTGAACTGAGTGTCTGCAGCGGGAGGCTTGTGGAGAGGCGCAGACAGATGTAGTTAAGAGCAACTCCTGACATCCTGAAATGTTGAATGAAATATATTTCTGTGAAGCCATTCATTTCATGATTCCACCTCTGCTGGCTCCAACTCTGCATCCACAAACACCTCCCTTCAGTAATAGCTCTACAAAAAAGGCATAGCTGAAAATGTGGCTCCCTTTCTCCTTGTCCCCGTCCGTATCATCTGCTCACAAATTTGCTGGCTTCCACTGCACATCAACTTATACATGAAACCATTGAGGCTGACTTCAGTGGCCTCTATTTTCTCACCGTACAACAGCGTGCTACGTGTGACGTCTTTGTTATTGTTCTTTTGCGTATGCAGGTCAGCTAAGGACCACGTCACTGGAATGTGACATTGGCCACATTTAAAAAAAACATAATGTGAATAAGGCAAACAAAAATTGACTGATCAAATACGGTCAAAAAGTCCAAACTGAACTCAAAGGCTTGTAGTTGACTCTCCAACTTATATCATTATCGTAACACAAATACACCTTTACATAATTTATTGTATTGTAATAGTGCCTCATATGAAGACGTACCGTTTGTACAACTGCAGAATTAGGGCCACAACTAATATTTATTTTCTTCACTATTTAATCTGCTGTTTATTTTTTTCCTCAATCAAAGCATTATTTCATCTATAAAAAGGTTAAAAATGGTTGATACTGTCAAATAAATAACAGATGATCAAATAGTCAACAATTCCCGTTCTGATGATTAACATACTGATTGATCAACTTTCAGTTTTATGTGGGCCGTAATTAAAAATGTCAGTTTATACTTAAAAACATTATTGTCATGCATCACCGTATGTCAACTCTATCATAAGCTTACAGTCCCATGCTTTGTGTGGTATGATGACGAACAGTGTCTCATTATCATCATTTCCTAAATATAATCTGTACAAAATTAAGTTAATTTTTGAGTGCACTCACTTTATATATACACTTTACAAGAATGTGAACATGAGAAAGCCAAAAAGTATGCAAATAAATCACTCCGGGACAGCTAAGACTAGACATATTCTCCTTTCCCTTTCTGTTCTTCAACACACAGACAAAAAGGAAAAAGTGAACAATGAGCTATGATCTAATGACAGAGGTCTATAATTCATGGAAGCATTTGGAGGAAAAAGTGTTTTGTTGCCATCATGCTCTGCACTCAATGTGCTTTCTTTATCACTTCCCCTCCTACTTACGGGGTATTACAGCCAAGCTTTGTTCGACATCATCGGCCAATCAAGCCGTTTATCACTGTGGACACTGGCCATACTAAAAATCTATGACCACCTGCCCTTCCTCTGCTGTCTGGACAACTAACCTCTGTTCCTCAGTTAATTTAGGAGCATACCACCATTAATAACTTAATTAATCCAACAATTCCCTCTGAACTTACTTTTCATTAACATCTTATATATCCTTAAATAACATTTTATATTACATACACACATAGGGAGCAGATTTAGCAAGACAACAAGCACTTCCAGTTTAATAAGTAGTGGGGAAAAACACTAAAAGGGCTCTCAAACTTCAACCTCACTTCAAGCATATTGAAATGGAAATCATCTAGCAAAACTCACCAAGTGATGCAACAAACATCCACACCTCTAATCCAGAGCATTGGCTTCAAAATGCATCTTAAATACAGGTTGTGTATATTTTAATGACACTACAGGCTACTATGGTCGATTCGGAGGAGGAAAGGGGGAGTTAACAGGGAGGAGATCAGGGAGTGACAAAGAGATCTACGAGAAGTGAGAATGAATATGAGCTCCAACCCTGTGAAAAGCCCATAAGAAAAAGTGAGGGAAAGGGCTGGGAAAAAACAATAATCCCACAGATCAAAAGTGTGCTAAGTTTTTAAGTCAGACCACATGCTCTTGGATTAACAGTGGCGTTGCTTGACGATCTACAAATAACTGCCACTGTGCAAGAGATCAAAACAAGTTTTCACTTAATTGAGCCATTTATTGGTGCTTAATGACCCTTGGTGAGATATAACATTTCTATATGGATGTAACAATTAACAGTTAAACAATTAATTGTAAATGTCATCTCACTATTAAAGCAATCCAAAAGAAGTAACTCAGCTGAAATTTAATACAATCAATCATATGAGAAATAGCTGAGGGAAAAAAATTTAATTGAAGCAGTGCCCTCGCTGTTCAATGTCAATCAAATATGCCTGAGACATGTTTATGTTCTGATCTAACCACACAGACTGATGAACACAGGCAGGGAGTAAGCTAATGCAATGGAAGCCTTTTGAGTTCTTTCAAGCAAAAATGTGCTTTTGAGTTTTTTTTGTGACGCAGTAGATGAGTTTTATATGTCCACAGAACATAATAACTTTATCTATATAGCACTTTTCTTAACAACATTACAAAGTGCTTTACAAAACAAAGTAAAACCAAACCACCACCATGGTGTCATCTGTTCGAACGTTTTACCATTTGCATGGAAGGGATGTAAAAATGGCTGCGTTATTATCATCTAACCTCTTGGGCTACTCCATAATCAAGTGTAGTATTGTAAGGTGGACCCCATCCAGAGCTCTGCCTTGAATTTTCCGTCACAGATTGCCTCTGACAGCAACTCAACATGCTGAATCGTCCAGATAGCTGCTGGTGAGGGCAAAAAAAGTGTGGGACAAGCCACAAAAATTTTGAATGATGGTCTTCTGTACGTCCCAACAGCACCTGACAACCAACAGCCAGAATCCTTAGGGGTACAGTCGAATCATTCTTGCACGAGGACTGCAGACTTGCTTGCACATTTGTGAGGGATCAAAAGGTTAAAATTTTAAAGGGGCCATGCTATGTAACAGTGCTCAGTAAAATCTTAAAATCAGCTCTAATAAAGTAGTAACCGAGTTACTGAATAGTCCTAATTTACACAGTTAACTCCATGCGATTTTCTGTATTTCATCTAATTCTACAACTCTATACTCAGGTTTGCATCGCTGTGTCACATTTCACAGTTGTGTCTATTTTCATTTGAAGCGTTTCATCTTACTTCCACTGATGCGGGCCGCAAGTGCCTTGTTGGAGGCAAACTGCTAGACCGGCACTAGAAAGATCTGTTTCTCATTCTGGCAGGTCTGGGGTCCCACACCAAACAGTGCCGGGCTGCTGAGAGGACTTTTACCATGTCAGAATATTTCTCATCTCCACACTGGATCAACACTGGCAGGCCTTCCATCACAGGTTGCTGTCTTAAAGCTCACCTGTGAAAAGTCTTGAGACATTGGCTCAAAGGCCCGTGGAATATTGGCACCACACTTATTAAACTGAGACTAAACTGCTTCCAAATCCTCAGTTTGGACAAGACCTCAAGCTCTCTCACAGAGAGGAAGAAAGTTCAAAAGGTGAAAAGGGCAAACTGTGTAAGATGGACTATGCAAGTAAAACTTCTTGAAATAACAAGTTTTTTTTTAGGTGTAATTAATATTAAATAATGAAGGTTTGACCAGGAAACCCGAATCAAACAAAAGTGTAAAACAAAACCAAAGCATAAATATATAAAGTATGTATAAGAAACCTGGTCCGGAAAGACTGAACAACGTAACCGCAGTAAAACATGGACACAGATCTTAATGCAGTAAGGCTAATCTCCTATAAGAGACTTAATTCCAAAGCAAGAAGGAGCCACTCAAACAAAGTAGTAGAGGTGCAATGATTAGTCAACTAATCCAGTAGTTGACAGGAAAATTATCAACAACTATTTTTACAATTGTTAAATTGCTAAAGTCGCCTTTTTTCACAATTTTCTAACACTTTATACACACACACAAAAAAATCATGGATTAAAGAAATTAAGAATTTGATACATAGCTTGTTCTGCTTAAATTTTCATTTAACAAATCAATCAAATCCTTATCTAAGGTCTAGACAACAGTGATATTTACAGGACAGTCTGATTATACACAAATTGTGAAATGTGAGGACTTGTTGACTCACCAGCTGGCACTGAACTCATACATAGAAATATTTTACTCAAGCAGTTGTCCCAGCTCATCTCTGTAAGGATTGGCCGAGTGGTGGGAGGAAGACACACAGAGGCCGGACTAATCACACTGTGTATGTTTTATTTGAAGTTTACACAACACCAGCACAGTTTAGACTAGCTGTGGTGGTGTGGTGAAATAAAACTATATAAATAAATGACAAAAACAAATATAATTCTTCCAAAAAAGAACAAATGTATTTCAGCACAGAGAAGTTAGACTAGGCCCATAGCACCTGAACTGGAAGAACTCACATTTTAACAAATCACCTCAGTACAGCCTGGACTGGCCGCAAGTCAATCACAGGGCCGACACATACAGACAGACAACCTTTTACACTCATAGCTATGGGCAATTTAAAGTCACCAATTAACCTAACTGCATGTCTTTGGGACCACTGCACCATCATGCTACCAATGATTATCGACATAAAAATCAAAGTGTGTCTAAATAATGCATTAATGCCATGATAATGAAACTAAAGTGAATCAAATCGTCATGGATTAAATTAAACAATACATTTAATTGTCCATTATGAACTATCGTTCGGCCATTGGGTGGGGTCATTTGTCCACTTTGATGGGGGAAGAAAGAAAGCACACTTATCAACTGCTGATAATTTATCACCAACAACACAACATAATTGTTTTTCTGACTGGCCATAAGATTTGGAACCTTAATAGCCAAAAAGCATGGTATTGTTATTTTACGCAATTAAACTGGCAAAGGCCTTGGAATTTGTATTCACTGCCAGAGGGGCTGCTTTTACTCAAAAAGCTGCAGGGGCATGATGCAAGGACAAGATACCCGGATAGGCTGCTGTTATCTATTGGAAGCTCTCAGTTCCCGTTTGGCTGTCTGGAACCTTGAACAGCAGGTAAAATGGATAAATGCACATGCAACAACCACTTTTTGACTTGAACTTATTTACAACCTATAGTGTAGAAGTTAGCTCCATGACGGTCCCAATCTTTTGTAACATCTGGGTTAAATATATAGGTAATATTGATATAATATCAAAAAGTCTGCATGTCGCCTCTGAATCCTTCTCTGTTCCTGCTCAGGTTTGTGTGAGTGAGTAAGAAGCTTTTCTTCATATGAACTGCAGAAACAACAGCAAACACTGTGTGTGGACATGATTCCTCTAAACTCAAAGGTCATATTCTCATTAAAGCCACACAAACAAATTATCTCCTAAACCTCACTGTGGCACTGTGGTTATAGGTAGCTAGTCTGTTAATATATAAACACAAAAGCGACCTGACAATAATTAAATTTGTCCTGAGTGGCTCCATCCATTTGTATTTGTGCAACACAAATAAACTTGAAATCAATCTGGACATTCTGAAATTGATCTGTGTTGGTTATAAAAGGCCCAATAACTTTCTGATCCTGTGTTTACCAAAACCTTTTGTGGTCTCGGTATGCCAGCCAGGTTGCGGCACAAATAAATGAATAGCAGCAAGCAGTTTCAATTATTTAATTTAATGATATAATGATTCGATACCTACAGGGTACAATGAGCAATGTGAGCACAGCTAATGCAAGACTCTTTACCCAAGCATAACTCTCTTCTAAATGAAAATAAATCTCAACAAATTCACCTATTAACTGCAAATTTAGTTTGCAAGAATTCAGAAAAGTATGAGTTTGCTATCCTTTGCTGTGACACACTTAAATCATCCCAACTGTTTTTGGAAGTTGCATGAAGTTGAATGAGCATCATCTGTGTACTATTAAGGTAAGACAAGTGATTTTAGACACCTATGCGGCCTGATTGTTGCAAAATCTATACCATCAAGCTAAAGTAATACTGATATGGAAATGCAAAAAGGAATACAGCACAGCCGTAAGACCCCTCAAGAATTCAGCGTTCGAGGGTCACTAGTTAGGAGGAGGGACAGGAAGGATCTACTGTGAAAGATCAGAGACGTCACGCATTTAAGTGTTTATCCTTGTGCTTCACAAGATGCTGCCTTAGGGTAGATTGCAAAAGAAAAAGCCACAATCTAAAGTAACTCACAAGATATCTCAGCTACTGTTTTCCAGTAGGATTGTCAGAGATTTTGACACAAAGTGCAGTGGAAAATATCTACAATAAATTGGTATTCTTTAATAAAAATTGGTTCCCGCAAATTGATATATATCATTTATAATTTAGTGACTTCCCTCAAACTATGAGCATCAGGTTGTTGCAGCAGCAGAAACAGAAGGTACAGGTTACTGTGCATAGACTGACTTTCACAGCTCTCAATGCTTCACTACTTATTGTTTAACCAATTCTTGTTTACTCTTTGCTGGCTAGCTTTGACATTTACATGTATTCATACAGCTGTGTAATCCAGTACATAATCAAAAGAAATGTGAAAGATGCCAGGTTATGGACAATTTAAAAAAGCAGTTTGGGTTTTAAACAGTTTTATCTCAATTCTGATGTGCGCTGGTAGCATACACTGATTTAATATTGCAAAACAAGTAATGCCATAGTCTTAATGAGCCATTTGTATTGTAGAATGTGTTTCAATCAGTTTCGCAGAGTTTCCCAGACTAATTTTTGTTAAGATGGGTATTTGGACTTGTGTATGGTGCATCCTTGACTGTTGCTGGAGACCCTACCTGAGTGACAGGTGTTTAATAAGAATGATTCAAAACTAGCAGAAAGGAGGTGTGCTGACTAAACGGATTACAGCTCCAACAACGCTGTTTGTTATTCTAATGAAATGGCTGCCCACACTTAATGGAAAGTAAGTCCAATAATAGGAAGCAACCACCCCTGCGAAATCTAACGTTAAGCCAATTAAGCACCCACCAAACACTCTTTCTGTCACATCTTTGTCATGTGTAACTGCCATAGGTCTCTAACGTGACGGGATATTACTTTTTGTAGGTTACGACTAGGTTTTTCTTACATTAGCTGTTGTTACCGACATCCTTAGTGACAAATGCCCCATTCCTGACCATGAATCATGGCTACAAGCAGCCAGGGAAGTGCTTCATCGGGAAGACATCGCTGGACGTTGGTTAGCTGGCTAACATTAGCAAAGCTTCATTGTTAGCCCGTTACTAAATGACTAGCTTAATAACAGCGTCCATGTGTCGCCCGCTGACCAGCTTCCTTTCGGTTTCGGAAACTGTCGGAGCGAAACGGGTTTTCAGCAGCTACCCAGGCCAGTTTTCCCGCACACGCACCAGCTAGTTAGCTATCGTTAGCTTTAGCCCCGCTAGGTAGCAAGTGACACATGGGTGATGATGACAGCGATGTAGGCAAACATATTTCATGGTAACACACTCACCCAGAACCACCTGGAATCTCTGAAGATCACCTTCGAGTCATTATGAGACGAGAGTAGCTGTTATCTGAAGGAAAACGTCGTTGAAGAGAAAAAAGGACTAAGTTTAATTGAGAAATGCTGTCGCAACAGACAGGCAGCGCGGATGGTGGCTGTGTGATGACAGCTCAGTGGGACAGACTGAGTACTACAGCAGTAGTGAACTGGCCTGAACTGGCTGTCTGACGGCAGGAAGTGACGTAGGGTGACGCCACGGGAAGACTACGCAAGGTGAGCATCGCGCCCCTCACCCTAAAGTCAATATTATCACAGCCATAAAAGGCCCATTCACTCTCAGGTGTCACAGCTTTGCATTGCCACAGAAATGGCTTGGTAACAGCTCAGTATGATGCTGGGACAAAAATAATACAGCATCAGGAAGTTGTGCTTGTTATTGGTTTATTGAGAAATTGCACCAGTTAGTTAATGTGTAAGTGAGGGTGTAAATCAGGAACAAATGACTGAGAAAGGGTTCAGAATGAAATGGGCAAAGCAGGCAATATCTTTGGTGCTGCAGACTTGCATGCATGTCAGTGAGTTTTTGGTAATTCAGTTAATTGCACAGTTATGCACCACTAAACCACAGTATCAACTTAAACTGGCCCTGCATTGCCCAGTTCGTCACATGGAAAAACACACAAACTTTTATTACTGTGTAGTCCACACTTGATGGGGTATATGCAGTTCAAAGAGAGTGGGAGTCTGTGGGGTCAGCAGAGGGCCAAAACAGAAATATTAGCCCCAGGGCCCACATGCAGTTAAATTCAGCCATGCTCATTAAGGAAATTTATAAATATCCACATGTAGGAACATCCTTAGGCACTAGATCATCAATGGGACTCTTTGGTGATTTTGTGTTATTCAGGATGACTCCTCCAATCAAGTTGGGGGGTTTGGTAGATAGTTACCAAAGAGTGGTCAGAATCAAAGCAGCAGAGGCCAAAATATTCCAACTTTTGGTCCCTAATGTGAGTCAAGCTTTATAAACATTAGTTCCTACATTTCCCATGATGCAGTGCAAACATAACGTGCCCAGTGACTGCAGGTTTTGAACTCTATGTCCCAAGTTTGGCAATGCAGATTTTCTGTAAGAAAAGAAGTCTTGTGCCCAAGTTGAGACATCATCAGGCTTATTTCATAAGACTTTAAGAGAGACTTCATACATCTCAGACTGTTTCTACCTGTGACAAGAAAACTGATCTTTGTCAAATCAGTGGAGTCTCTCTTTTACAAAGCGCTCACATATTGTTTTTTTCAGAGTTACTCAGTAACATCTAGGTTTTCATTAATCAGTGTTTAGTTTCTGATTTATTCCTTGCTCATTCACTGCAACTATTCAGGATTTTGTGTTAGTCCTGAACAATTCCCCCTCTCCCTCCCCCCCTCCAGGCAAACTTGCAAGGTGAACAAAATGTCCTGTAGGCTCAAATCATCCAGCATCTTCCATGTCCTCTGCAGTGGAGCGATCAGTGACGTACAGGCCAAGAAAAACAGAAAGGCCCATTCCCCACCGCTGCTTCAGATGTGCTAATCCGTGCTCTTCATCACCTCTGCAAACAGAATTCCACCTTTTTATACGGGACACATGGTTTGTTTTCCTTTGGCCCAGTCTCAGAAGGGTCAGAGATGAGGCCCAGTGATGGAGCAATGCTTGCTCAGCATTCATCATGACATCAAACAGCATTAATACATTATAACACATCAGTTTTTCTTTAGTTTATTGGCTCTGTTAGGAAATACAGATGATTTTTGCAACTTCTTCTAACAGATAAATCTATTAAAATTTTTTTTTAAATAATCCCCCCCAGTAAAATTGTGCCTTTAAACTGACATTACATGTCTAACGATTGATATTATTCAGCATCTCAGATTTCATGCCTCTTAATCAAGCTACACTCACAATATACATTCCTATCCATCAGCAGCATTAGATCTGCCTGAGCAGCAGCAAGAACTGCATGGCTTTTCATTGCCAGTTCATTAATCAATCATGTCCCAAATGTATTAAACACTAAACAGTTTAAAAAATAAACATTGATGAGGCACTGACTGAATTAAAGGTGTCAAATGTATTTTAACTATAAGTAAGGCAGGACAATAGCTGATCATATTCAAAATCATTCAGTTAATTATTAACAGAAATTGCTGGAACAATAGGAAAATAATATTGGTGATGCAGAATAAACTACATTTTTGAATCATGGCCCACTCAGACCTATCCTGTCATGTTTACAGGCCAAACAAGGTGTTAAGTTACATTCATTTCTACTGCTGATATCAGCAATTGCTTTGTTCCATTTCATTAGTAGTTTCCCACTAATTTGTCTCAGACCGACATGTCACCTGAGGAAATGTAACAGGGAGGAGATATATGTGCTTCATCACTTTGCTCTAATCTGTGTATTGTTCCGTTATCAGGTTTAAGGAAGTCCCTTCAGTTAAAAATGCCCTGCTCTGTTGCTCCAGCAGCATCGTCTAAAACCGCAGAGCAGGCAGATGGACAGAGGTCTGAGGGATGATGGAGAGGACAGAGGGGCCCTGGTCGTCTAGTCTGGTGCTTATCTGATCTGCTGAGCCTTTTCCCAGTCCAGCCCTGATAACCCAGGTCGAGTAGCAAAATACAGGATATGACCCAATAACCTTGCAAGGCAGCAGGGGCACAATATTGTTTTATTAACGGAGGTCTTTTCTGTTTCTCAGAGGGCTTAATGAATGCAGCTAGGACAGTTTTGACACTGGTTCTAGTTGCCTCTCTGCAGCCATAAGTTGGAGACAAAGTTGCATAATGCAACTAGACTGGCACTGGCCAGCTGAGGTCATGAAGAAGATGCATTATATTACACATTAGCTAAACTATAAAACAATGTGGTAAAACAAGACAAAACAGGTCAGTGTTTACATTTTTTATTACCCCTCAAATTAATGCACCAGATGTGTATCACATTACTAATTCACAGTGACATTTCTTTGTCATTTTGCCAAGCTTGCACAAGCGACAGTCTAACCCTCTTCTGAGTTTTTACTGTGGAAGTCCAGACATGGCACAGATTTTACAGAGTCTAGGGGTTTGTTAGCCACCCTTGCAGTGAAAACGTATTCCCCTCCGGTTGTTTTGCTGTTGGTTCACTCCACTGAGCATTTGCCTCTTCGAAATCCCACTGAAAAATATGGACAGATCAAGACATTATAGGAATTACAGCCAAAAGGATCATGATGTCATATACTGTAATGTTTATATAAAAGTAATCACCTCAGTAGTCAATAATTCAGCCCTGAAACTATTCACTTATTTTATTAAATATCTTAGGAGCCAAAAACATTATTCTATTAATAATTTTAGATATTTATAGATATTAAAGGAGTTAGGAGGGCTGTGTTGAGGGACATTCCTCTGTATCTGGACTGCACATACCCTTCATCTAATACTTCTTTATCTTACCTAATCATTTATAGAACATAATATTTGTCATTCTTTTTTCTGAGCCCCTGATCCTTATCCCATTTCAGAGTGCTTACTTGTAATGCTAGACACACTACAATTACATTCTAGTTTGTTTTTTTTAGAACTCGTGTTATGTAAGAGAAATGTCTAAATACCAAGAATGTAAAAAGGTTTTGGTGTGTGTGCACATAGAGTTAAGTCCTGGCCATCAGGCATCACACAAGAGACCATAAACATCTCCCAAAATAGCAGAGGGTAACACTGGCCCCCTATAGACAAGGCAACCATTTTGTACTACTTCCTAGGCAGACAGGCCCAACCCAGTGGTGGTCTTTAATCAAAGATCCTTTACAGCAGAACAATTGGGCCACAAGGCAAATCTCAAACAATTCCACCCCTCACTGTACCCCTCAGCCCCCCTTCTCTCACCTCCACCTCAGTCTCAACCCAGTGAGGAAACGACTCTCAGCAGAAATGTGCGAGAGACACACAGCACAATAGAGAATTCAAGCTGCTGGCAGCGAGCTCCGACTGCCCAGGTTATGCGTGCAGCACACTGCAAAAATGCTGTGTGGTTTTATAATGAATACATATACAGTATAATTTCTCTCTACCACTACAATCTCTTCCTTTGTCCTCGGCGTGCAGCGCTGATACATTGTTCAGTTTGGTAACCTCTGTCTGGAAAAGTTTTGCAATCAAATAAAAGTGACAGTTTTCAATAAACAGTCTGGGCCTCATCTGGAGTTCTGTGTATTGGAGATTAAACATTAGACTCTGTGCCAACTGGTATGGAAACCATCTTTCCATGAAATCACAAAGTAAACAGCTTCTGTTAAGTCTAACTAGCATGTGGGAAAGTGCCAGAGAGAGGGACACATCTATGAATTTACCTGCTGTTGTCTTTGTTTAGAGAGACCACAGACTAGAGATTTTAGTACTCTAAAGCAGCAAAGATTAGCAGTTATTATCAAGAGTTTACAGATTTCTTACAGACTCACAGACTAATCTGAGCTGCCCCCAAAACACTGAATTCTTGGACGCTCCTGTAGTGTTTGGTGCTAACTGATACTGCCAACCAATGAGGGTTGAGATTAGATTAAGGACTTTTCACACAGCCAAATAAAGTTGTATGCTTTACCACATTCAACATGTACACAACACTACATTCTGAACACTTTGTTTAAGCCCTCTTTTGTCTCTAATACACCTACTGTGCTAAGGGCATTCACATCATTTGCTTTTTCCTGTTTGGTGAACAATATCAAGCTGCAATTGTTTGTGCGTACACCATTTGCCTTTGTTTCTGATTAAATGACATCCTCCGTCGCTTGGCTTTCTGCAGCAGCACTCTGTAAGGGAGTTTCTCTTGTGGCTGTGAGTCTCGGGGCCTGAGAAGGAAGAAGCTTGTAATTTCACTCTCCCTGCAAACTCAAACTATGCATTTTCAAAGAGGGCAAATTATATAAATGTGAACTGTCCTCTAAAACTTTTTGTGTAGCCAATATTTAATTCTGGGAACAATTGTACACCACCAAAAGAAGCCACAATCCACTTTACTTAAAATGAAACCCTGCTTCTCGTGCTTCTCACAAATACTCTCCTCACACGCAGTTACCCACAAACCTACATGTGCACATGCGTTTCTCCACAGTTTGACTCATCAATCCTACAAGGATATGCTGACTGTTATCTCCATACGAGACGCTCTGATGACTGTCTGACTTACTTCCCCCAGAGTCACATGAAGAGCACAAAGCTGGGTTTGCAGCAGCTCAAACACTGCCCTAAATGTTACTTCTTCCTCTGAACGCAGGACTTTCATTTGCTCATAATAACCTCCACTATATTAATACGCGAGGCATTTAATCTCATTTTATCTCACAGGTACAGCCGTATATACAGGAAGTATCTGGAACTAAAGATACACGTGGCAGGTTTGTCTAAAAGATGGACAGAAGAACAAATAGTGCCGTTTCAACCCTTTAATGTGGCGTAGTGGTTCATTCAAGTAAGTGCAATGTAATTGACATTAAAGTCTGTTTGTATATCTCTGCTCTGTCAGACTGCAGTGCACCCTTCACTCAAAGAAACATGGTCATATAGATTATATAAAGGAAAGAGACAAATCCCCTCAGTTAGTCAAACATTCATCACAGTCTTAAGCATCACTACTGTAAAACTTTAACATGAACCCATATAAGAAGGCAATAAACTGGATGGATTACAACAGCTCACACAGGGTGACCTTAGACAAGTTAACGGCTGTCAAACACTTGTTTTATTCATTCACACTTTCACAGTAGTCATGCCCCACCCATTATGGCAACATGCCGTCACCACCTAGTGGTGCACTATGACAAGTACACTTCATAGCACTAAATGGCATCCTTGAGTCTGAGATCAGGTTTCAAAGCCTTCCTGCTATCCACTATGGGTGTAACAGTAGACAAAAAAATCATAGTTCATTGTGTTTGTATTTAATTAAATGATGGTTTACTGGTTCTTTTTTGTTAGACAAAAAAAAAAAAAGTTTCTCAATACTGCTGCAACATACTAATAAAGTAAAATGTATTTGAAGTGAAAATACTCAAATATTGTCTAAAATAAATATTATAAAATCAATATGCATTAAGGTTCAGCATTTATAAAATTAACTGTACTGTAGTTGTGGCCAGCTTGTCTATAAAGAGCTGTTCTGATTTGCTGGCTGAAACACACACACGATCCACTCGCCTTGTATTGTAGTTAACTGACAAATCGTTTTCCAAACAGGAGACTTTAATGATAGTTGAAGATTTTCAAACTCTGGTTTATCTGTGTTCATCGTATCTACACTGCTGGGCTGTACTAAATTACTAGTCATCTCTGCGGCGTGCACGTGTGCATGTGTGTGCGTGTGAGTTTAGGGTTTGACATTAATTCACGGGGTGTGCATTGACTGAAATAACAATATTAAGCCCTTTACAAAAGCTATATTTTGCTAAGAGAGTTTTGAATAAAGTTCCAACCACAAAAAAAAAACTCTGCATTCGTTCAGTAGACGAATTGAAAGACCCATACCAAAAATATTCGGTATGAATGTGTGTACTGTTACACCCCTAGCATCCACCATTACTATTCCTGAAAATATGGCAATGATTGCAAATTAAATATAAATATATATATAATATATGTGCAACAGTGAACATTTGACACTTGAACACAATTTCAAAAACAGGAAATAAATAACTGAAGTCGATATATGAGGCACTCAGATTAGTTAATGTTGCTGCACTGGTGACTGAAGTCAAATTCAGTTGCAAAATTTTTAAATTGTATTAAATCTGAGGGGTTGATAAAATTGTTGAATTAAAAAAAAATGGCAACGTCTTGTGCAGTTGCTGACTACAGAATCATTTTAATACATTCAGTTTTGCAATGAATGTACTAATGATACATTTTTTTGGATCTCATATTTTTTTTGTAAGAAAATGGCATGCTGCCACTACTGCTCACCAACAGAGCTAAAACATTGTTTAAATTCTATAATTTAAGTAGATCAACCCACCTCCAGATCAGAGCTGACTGGTGAAGAGCCATAGGATGTATCTGAGGAGCAGAAACTGTTGACTCTGATCACTCGCACCGAACTGTTGAGAGGGCAGTTCTCCACCTCCTCCTTGGACATCACCTCCTTAAGACATATCTGAAAAAAAATAAATAAATAATAATACATACACTTATAAATTCTACTTCACCACTATTTGAGGTGAAGTAAATATGTAGTGAAGATTTCACGTCAAGCCTGCATTGCTGCTGTTCTGACAGATTCTGCGCTTACTTTTCTTGCTGGTTGAACGCGGACATCAAGATAACGGCCCATCTCTGTCATCTTCTGGACATTTTTTGTCTTGGAAGAAAAGGTTGAATAGTACAACGCTCAAACCAAGACATTAGTGAAAAAGGCATTTATTTTTTTGGAAATAATACAAATCTTGCAGAAGAATTGCTGAATTCCAAGATCTCTTAATTATCTTTTCCATGCAAAACATTAAGCAAAATATTCCAAATATTCCTTCAAAGGGTTTAGGAAAACAAACAGGACCAAAAATACCAAGTATGAAAACCTACTTTTGTTTGTGCTGATGAATGACCTTGGTATCGTCTCTGTTTCTTTATGACAGTATTATCCTCAGTAGGGATGCCCGAGCCACCCAAAAGGCTCTCTGTGTCTGGAGAAAAACTGGTAAGCTGCTGTCTGGTTCCTCTCTTGCACCAATGGACGACTAGAATCTAACAACATTGGATTAAAGTTCAACAGATCACATCGGCTTGAAAATCAAACACAGAAAGCGGGCAGCATTGTTATGTTCTTCTCTTGCATTTTGTATTGATGACATTTAGGTCTCTGGTCTACTGCTGCTACTTCTATAAATCTATAAACGAACTCTGCAGGGTTTTTCTCAAAGCTACCAGAAAAAGTTCAGAACATGGACCAGCATTCATAGACTAAATCAATATTGTATTATAAATGCTACCAAGGACCATCTCCAGTTCTGTGGCCGATGCCCTGGTTAAGGGCAGGACATCTGCTCTGGTGTAATCGGGTAAGAGTACGATGCAGTCACACGGTGCTTTACAAGGATACAAGGAGGTCCAGGGATACACAGGATATTGCTGACAGCAGCCATGGCATGACTCTTAGGAGAAACCCAAAGTGAGTATCATAAAGGAGTATGGCGGCAGCATAGAGGGCACCAGCCAGTGAGCACAGCAGTCCAGACAATATGTGGGCCCAAGTCAATATCTGCCCTCTGTACTGAAGAAAAAATAAATGTCATTCCCTTCAAAGCCATTTAACATTGGGAGTAATTTGGAAAAGTGATTAAAAAAATGTCTGACACCAAAAACACAGTACTGTTTGTCACTTACTGCTCTGCAGAGTGCAGGGAACCTGGAAATACAGGCGATGACAAGGGACAGCAGGCCAAGTATGTAACCCAGGATTTCAGTGTTGTCCTGTTAGAAAAAAAACAACTAGAAGATGCTGTCAAACTGCTGGGTTGTGAGTTTGAGTACAGTGTAGATGCTCATACTCAAATTTTACACACTGGCAGACGATCCTATCACCGCACATAAAATGCAAATGTACTCCAACTAGCCACAGTGGTGGTGTGTGCTTACATGGAGGGCGAAATGCAGCAGTCTTCTCCTGATGAGAGGTCTGTCTGCTGGGCTGTGGGTGATCCTGGACTGCAGAAAACCCCCCGCAACCACCATCAGCACGCACACCGCAAGGAGGTGCTGCCTCCTTCGGCTCCTCATCATCCGCCGCCTCCTCTCTGAGGAGCAACACACATGAGAAAGTGTTTGCAGTTGGAAGCAGTTCCAACACATCCCCTATTCATTTGTCTGGTTATCTGGCAGTCTTACTGTTTTGCCTACCAGGTTTTGGCCAGTCGGGTGCTGATATTCCAACACCTGTGCTTTTGCCACTTTGTTAGAACATTATGCAGCTGTTAAATTGTCTGGCAATGAAATGAGCTGCATTATTAAGGACTTACCTGTCTTTGAGTTCCAGCACAGGAGCACAGGGAAGCAGCAAGACATGAGATAGACAGCATCCATTGCAGCAGCAAAAGCACCTATTAAAATCTACAGAAGAGGGAGCAGAAATTAGTTATTAGAACCTGCAAAGGATGCAGAGTACTATGAAAACTACGTTACCTGAATGTGAAGCTGTCTGGACAGAATGGCTCCTGTCGTGCTGCATAGATTACCGAGGAGGCTGTAGAGGAAAGTGTCGCTTTCTCTCGGATTTCCTCCCCGGAATCTGCACCTCTGATACACGAGCCTGAAACAGTTCCCACGGGTTCAGTGCTAGTAACTTTTCACTGAAATACTTAGAACAAATGCTGATTGACACAGTACTCACAGAAGGCACGAGACCAGTAAAAGCAGCGCCGACACCAGGATGAGGCCAACGGGGACGCAAAGTTTGTCTGCGTCATTGGAGAAACAGACGGCGGCTGAATCCGCGCAGAATTCAATCAGACTGGAGAAGAAAGTGTTGGGATTTCCTCTCGCCAACGCACGTTCCCCCATATTAATTGTAAATAAGTTTACATTTCGTGTTAGTAGATCAAACTAATCCATGCAGCCGTGACGTGCGCACTCAAGCGTCAAACGCACATGTGCGTAATGGCAGAGCGCGCATATATTAGGGAGGGGTTCACCTGCGCTACACCTGAGGAAGTGCACCGGGGGTTGGCATCAGAAGTGGTACTGTTGAAGGCTGTTTTAAGAGCAAAGCGTCCACTCTTGCAAAGTTAAAACAACGTTTGTTTATTTGCATCCAGAATCACGATCCCGTTTCCAGTACTGAGTCCTCCCAGAGAGGAGCTCTGCAAGGGGGAGACAACTTCTGCTCTTTTGACACCCATGGCCTGGGAGAGAGACTCTCATCTGAGGTGTCTTAGAGATATATAATTTCTGTAGGCTTTAAAGCCTTGCAGCTGTGAGCTCTACTATCTCTGCAATCTATAAATCCTTTGAAAGTCTTCAGATTTAATGAGTTTTAGTGAACTTGAAACCATATTGAACACTTTGGGTGACCCTTTTCACATTGATAGTGTTTTAATGAAATATATTGAAAATATTGATTCATGTACACATTTCCTGAATTCCCTTCATAATGTATATGCCCTTATAGATGAATAACGATGTGATTTGAATGAATATTTTGCAAAAACACACATTTTTTATCCCCACCATTGCACTGTGTAGCATTTATGAATGATAGCCACATGGAAATGAAGTGACACACTAACATCAAAACATTCAATTTATTTTATAATCCTGTTTAGCTACTTTAATCCCCAAAGTATATGGATAAAGCAGTACCAAACATAGTCATTTATCTGGTTAATAGACTTTATAATGCGTCTTTTTAAACAGCCTCAAAATACATACAGAAAATGTTCTTTTCACCGTTTCTATAAACTTCACACCCTCTGGTTATTGAGTCTATTTCCAAACATTGTGGTGTGATCTGGTGTACAACCAGAGTGTAAAACTGGTGATCCAGTTGATGGAATGCATCACTCCACTATGATCTCCGAACCAGAGCAGCACATGATAGATTAAGCACCTCATTTGTTAATATCAAGACAGCCTGACCTTTCCTTACTCACAGGATTAAGGGGCCTGAATCTACCTACAGATACTGCTTAACATTAATTCCTTTGGAATCACATGTGAACTGTACTTTAGGATTTTCCATTCCTGCTGAAATGCTCTGTAATTAAAAGGTGCTTTGACTTCAGATTATCCTCAGGCATCCAGATGCTTGTTAAGACGACGTACTTTCTCCTTCTTGTTCCTGTTTCCGTGTTTTTTCCAGGGTTTTCCCACCACCATCTCTGACCCAACTTTTGCTGGGCCGACAGGTCCACAACCTGGTTTGTAGCCCATGACAGACTGAACCCCCTTGGAGAGCGCCCGTACATTCTCCTGAGGATGGAGATCGCGTCAATACTCTTTCAAAAACAGCCTACTGCAGCCACACTGATAAATATCTCACATTTTCTGACAACTACTATTCAGGCATTTTACTAGTAATAGGACAGCAGATGTATCGTACCTGATGGAAGAAGTTCTTGTCGACCACATTTTCAATTCTCTTGATTCTATGTTTATTTGTTGGTGTGGAGTGGTCGCAGTCGTCCGAGTCTCTATTTAGGAATTTCTTGTGCTGTGGCTGGAAGTCTTCGTCATTAATATGTGGAGGAGGATGGCAGTGCAGAAGCTTGCCCTGTAAGCGGTCAACATTGTTAGGAAGGGTATGTTACGGAGAGGATGTTCTATTCAGGCTGCACATATTTTAAGATAACGTATGGATATAGTATGGCAGCAATAGGCCAAATAGCTACTCAAATATGCAGCTACATGGCCAAAGTTCCCCACTGTCTTTTTAAATATGCAGCAGAAACACAGTTGTTGTAGGTGCTGCGGCACGGGGACCTTGTGGCAACTAGAAGAATAAAATAATCTATTTTGTTATCTTTATTTAATCAGACAGAGGTGTTACATATCGACTTTAGAGATTGTCGACACAACAACAATGTGTATTTGAAACTAGAATTTTTCAATTCTCAAGTCTGGCACTTACACTGACATAATCCTTCAAGATGTACCGGGCTGATCTGGACTGATCAGGCTGGCCGTGCGAAGTCATAAAGCCTCTCATGTCTGAAATAAAGGGAAAGCCAATAATAAACTTTATACAGCTCTTATATGAATGCAGAGTTTACATGATACTTTAAAAACACAAAAACCTTGGAATGAGCAGATAACAAGAACACATTCAGGAAGCAGGCAAATATCACATAAAACTAGTCTATAAAAATGCCTTTTATTAACCGGTATAAAAGATGTGGCCTCACATCCATAAGCCATCAGCAGCTCCTCAGAGGTGGGGTTCCTGTCAGGGTCTTCGTCTTCTCTGGGTCGGATGATGTTGATGCCGTAGGTGCCTTCTAACACATGCCGAGGGATCGTCTGACATATGTGACAAATCTGTTAAGGACGATCAGCATCCAAGAAATTCTTTATGGTTGGAGGTGTTGTGAACTTCATAATGTTCAAACGCAAAGATTCTAACATCAACATCTTATGAAATTGTGATCAAAATTAATGTTAAATCAACTGTGTAGCCTTACACCACACCCACCAGACTACACCCAACAACCTGTATTTTTGTATATTTTTAAGAATTAGGACAACATTTCCCATTTTCCTGGATTCTGCAGGTGGTGTGCCAAAAGCATACAAAGGATATAAGTGAGACTGCAGGTACGTGATCTCTCATCTGGTCGATGGGCAGGATCCCAGAGCAGATCATCTCAGCTTTGGTAGACACAAAGGAGGGCATGACCAGACCTGGGCAGTCACAGAGGCACAGGCCTGACTCCACATACAGAGTCTGTGACACATGTGAAGAAAAGATAACAAAAACAGTCACACCTTAGGCCTTCCTACGATGGAGTGAATGACCTGAACTCAAATGGAGAGGTTTGAAGAGAAGTCCTGTACCTGAAAGTGCTTAGTGTGTCCAGGAGTGGCTGAAACAGACACCTTCTTGTTCCTTAGAATAGTGTTGATGGTGGAACTCTTTCCCACATTAGGATACCCAACCTGTTCATTTCACAGTCGATAAAAATTGAAACCGTTTACAATCACAGCAGTGTGCATAATCATCTGTAGATTGTACAGAGGTAACTTTTTACCCACCAGGCCCACCGTCAGTTGTCCTTCTTTACACCTGGCCCCATTGTGAACAGCCTTAAACATGTCCAGCAGCTCATCCTTGTGCAGCAGACGGCTGGAGTTGTGGAAGGATGAACCAGCAGTCCCTTTTCCTTCCTCATCCTCATCTTCTGAGCATGTGTGCCAGTCCTCCTCATCTACGTTTATCTCATTCTGCTGCTCGTCCTCCGTACCACTGTCTTCTCCCTCTTCGTCCTCCTCCGCCGCCTTCACCGCCTCCTCTCCATCTGCCCCTTTGTGGGTCAAGTCGTCATTGTCTGGCTGTCCTTCCTCTTCTGGGTCACTCTCTGCGCACTCTGGATCCTCTACTTCCATGCCCTGTGAGAGGAGATGTGTTTTGTACTTTGGACTTAAAGACATCAGAAAGTCTTGAGATTGTTTCAAGCATTCCTCCAAAATAATCTATAATTATATAATAATCCCCATCTCCATTATATGGACCTACACAGTTATCTGCTCCAAATTGAAGTACATAAATCTATTAACACACACAACACAATTCACAGGTGATGTGCAGCTTCTCCCATCTCCATCTCCTCACCTTGTCCTCTGCATCCAGTCTGTTGCTCTCAGCCAGAGCAGACCAGAAAACTGCCCTCAGTCCCTCTTTCTCAAAGTGTCTGGCCCAGGCTCGCCTCTGCTCCCTGGTCAGGAGGTCTGCCTTGTTCACCAACAGCATGTTCACTTTATTCTCTGACACTTCCTTTACGTACAACTCCTGGCAGCACACAACAGAAAAAATATACACATTAAAATAAAGGCGGAATATTCAGTTCAGCTGCGTTCAGTATTTCCACTGGTTACAAAGAAAACCAGCGTTTAGAATATGTATGGGTATCCTACTGTGGGGATTATAACACTGGGGGGTGTAGTCATAGTTAGTTACATCCCACAGCTCCACTAAGGCACATGTGCCTAATGTACTTACCAGGTCAGGACATCTGAACAGCAACGGATTTCTGGCATCAACGATTTGAATGACGACGTCACTTTAGAAAAACAAAGAGACAGTTTTGCCTTAAATTTCACATTAAGAGAACACATTCCTCATTAACGACAGGTATGAGCTGACAGCCGTACACAGCTTTTCTTTTTACCTCCTCTCAATCACTCTCCACAATTGCCTCCAGAACTCCAGATTCCTCTCGAATGGAGTGAGAATTAACTTCTGTTCCTCTTCCAGCCTTTAGAGGTAAAACCTGCAGTTAGATTGCTGACACTGATAATCCTACACTGCTGTAACATAAAGTACATATTCCAGATGCTGTTTAAGATGTTGTACACACTTATTTAGACAATATACATGCATTAATTGGAACTACTACTTATGAGAACACAATCTAAGAGCAAAGTTTACACAATATCACATACTGTGCAAGCTCTCGTCTCCACTCCAAGAAGCTGTCTTTCTCTGCTTGCTGAAGCGCCTCTGAACTGGTACCTTCATCCCAGTGGGGGCTGAAAATTGGGAGAAACAAAAATTACAAACGCAAAACAAACAGTACAAGAATTACCTCAGATTAACTGGATCTGATCTGCTTACCGTCGAGGAATCCTGAGGAAATGCTTGTTGTCTTCATGAAGCTTCTGCAGCTGGGTTTTCTCCTCAGCTGTTAATAATCCTGCTCTAGCTTCGGCTGGCACAAACCTAATGTTGAGTTTCTCTAAAAAAAACAGAGCAACACAGTTATGAAGAACAGAGAAATCAAGCACCCATGAAGCTGCTGCCCAAGCTCTAAATTCCTCAAGAACAGAATAAACATTTATCTATGATCCTCTAAACAGTAAGTGTGAGGCATGCTGTGACCTTACCACTCCATGTGCTTTAATGACAAGACTATTAGGAGAACAGGCAATAACTCTGGTTGAGTATTACTCACCTGCAACAAATTCTGTCCCTGCCAATTCAGCAGTGGCCAGAAAGTCATCCATGGAGCTCTGTTCTGTCACTGACTGCAGGTTCAGGCGTCCCCAGTCATAGCCATCATTCAGCTCGCTGGTGTGGAGCTGCAAATGTGTCAAATAAAGACTACAAATGAACTCCTGTATATCTGATTTACAAGCCGAATTTACCACAGGAACATATTTAGTACAAACTGGCATTAATTTATGTACTTCGCGTTACCAATATGCAAAAAATTACATTTTCTAAAGGGGATTTGGCGTAAGTGGGAAACCATACTTTTCAGAACTATTGACAGCTCTGCCGTGTAGAGTGAAGGAGTTGAGTGACAGTTCAAGCAGAGCCTGCATTGCATTTGAGCTTGATAACATATTTTGGACGCCGAGATAAACATCCTGTATGATTTGTTTAAACATGTTTGCTAGTTGTTGCCATGTCATACCCATGAGTCGTTCCTCCTGTTGCCTCGGCCCATCTGGAGTCTCTCCTTTATCAGAGCTCTGCCCAGTCCTCCGCCTCCTCCGCCCGCCTTCTTCTTACCCATACTGACCTCTGACGCTCCCACTTCACACAGTTACTGTAAAATGTTGGAAATTAAGAGAAATGAAGGGAAGAGAACAGTATCAGTCACCAGCTACTGCGCCGCATGTGCACTACGTTGTTGTCGTACGAACCGGAAGTGGAACCAACCAAGTCTCACATCCGGACGAGTCGTTCCCAACTAGTTGGAAATGTTGATTTATAATTTTCATTAAAGTAGAAGCAAATTTACATATTATATCTGAATAATTCATCCATATAAATATGGAAATTACAATATATATTATAGATATATTTTTTATGAGCCTCTAGATTAACGAAGCTATGGTGCAGTCCGCTTGTTTGTCCAGCTCTCAAAGACACCCTGAAGAAAATAAGAGAGTTGCAAATTGGTTCCTCATGTCTGCTCTCAGTCAGTTTTACGATTAAATAAATATAAATACAGTCCCCATAAATATAGCTCTAAAGTAGATTGAAATTCGCAAATCAAAAGTTAGTATTGCGTAAAGTAACAGGACAATATTCCTCCATTATCACACAAACACAAAAGCACACTTCTGACGTGAACCTAAAGATGGCAGTATATAACAGCTGTATCAGACTGACTCCCACATAAATCCACATGATGAACAGACTGACATACTTCAGATCAATTTATTCCGACCACTTTATGCTTTTATTGTTAAAATTAAGTTTTATTGTGATATAAAATCGAATGTGTCAGTTTCATGGCAGAAGGAGGGAAGATACTTCTGATACAAAGTTAAATGTATTAAAGACACATTTACTTATTTTTAAGTCTAATTAAAAAAAAATGTAAGAGATAATGTCAAAGCATTTACAGACAAACCTTGATTTTGATGTTGTGGGAATATGGTCTCATTTTAGATTACGGTGATTCCTCTAAAATATGTAAAGACTTTGCACTTGGTGTTATTTTTTTCCCCAATTATTTAAATGTATTCTTACAATTCGAAATAGTCTTATAGATATTTGGTACGTAGTATACAGTAATATATCGACACAGCCCATAAATACTGAATGACATTCCCAGTTATCTTTACTCTCTAATAAGGGATGTTAAAGATGCTGTGCTACTTTGTAACTGTTGCAGTCAACCAATTGCTCAGTCTTTGTATCACCTCTTGTCTTTACTACAAAATCAATAATAAACACATCTACAAAATCATGTTGCTGCCATTTGGAAACAGCAGGGAAACGTGAGAGCTTTGTATCAATGAACAGAAGTCATTACAAACCAGTGCAGGTCTGCTGTCATTTGGTTCAGTCCCGCTGCTGACCCCCCCACAGACTCGTTCAAATGGTTTGTCCCAGTATATAATCGGTGAAGTCTGTCACAATTCAGCAGGCTGTATCCTGCCTGCCAGGAGACAAGACGGAGGACACTACAATGGACAAGAGCACTAAAGAGGATGAACAGATGAAGTACGGTGTCTTTGCGTTCACTTCTCACAAAGTAATTCATAAATGACCCGACAGGGAAACAAACACTTCTAGGATTTAGTTGTAAAACAAAGTTTTTTTTTCTTTCTCTCTCAGTAGACTTTGGTGCTGTTGACTGGAAACAATAAAATGCTGCCGTGGAAGAAGAATAAGTTCGACCTGATTGAGGAAGACAAGCAGTCCAAGCAGAAGGGCTATGCGGTGAGCCTCAACTACTCTGCGCTCACCTCCTTCGCCAAGTCCTGCCCCGAGAGCGCGCTCAACAGGGTGGGCAGCATGTTCAAGTCCAAGAGGAAAAAGGTGAAGATCACCAGCGAGGACCCCACGTACACGGTGCTCTACCTGGGGAACGCCACCACCATCCAGTCCAAAGGGGACGGCTGCACGGACGTGGCGGTGAGCAAGATCTGGGGCAAGAGCGAAATGGGCAAGAACGGCACCAAGATGAGGCTGACCATCAGCTCGCAGGGCATCCGGATGGTGCATGTGGACGACAAGGCCAGGAGGCCGGGACACTTGTACTTGCTGCACCGGATAACCTACTGCGTCGCGGACCCGAGGCTACCCAAGATTTTCGCCTGGATTTACAGGCACGAGATGAAGCACAAGGCCGTGATGCTGCGCTGCCACGCAGTGCTGGTGTCCAAGCCGGAGAAGGCAAAGGCCATGGCGCTGCTGCTGTACCAGACCTCGGCCACGGCGCTGGCTGAGTTCAAAAGACTAAAACGGAGGGACGATGCCAGGCACCAGCAGCAGCAGCTCATAGGGGAACAAACCATCCCGTTGGTGCCTCTTAGGAAGCTGCTGAACGGACAGTGTTACTACAAACCACCGGTGGAGCGCAGCCGGAGCGCGCCCAAGCTGGGCTCCATCACAGAGGACTTGGTCGGGGAGGAGGAGGAGGAGAAAGCGATGCACTTTGAGTGTGAAGACATTCTGGACACGGACGATGACTGTGTAGCCAACGGCAAACAGGAGTTGACACAGATTATTAATGACTTGGGAGAGATGAGCATAGGAAACGACGTGCAGACGCTGAAATCGGATCTCAGAGTCACCAGACTTCTCTCTGGAGAGAGCACGGGCAGTGAATCCTCCATAGAGAGCAACCAGGAGCCGCCTCCGCTCTCTAATGGGTTTGAGGAGATAAAGGTGCAGGAAATTGCCTGAATGATTTTAGGCTTTTTTTCTGGGCGCCTCTGACGCATTGTTTTGTTGAGCCTCCCCACGTCTCCACAAGAAACATTTCCTCTGTGTTAACCTTGTGTAGGAGGCGTGTTTGTCTAATCTGTGCCTCCACGACTGATCGAGGTGATCCAGAAAAAAGATCCACCACGGTTCTGGGACAGTTGCTGCACACGGACACGCAATTAGGCTACTGAATGATATTTTAAGATTGTGTAAACATAGAAGAAAAAGGAGAAAGAAACACGTGCATGCCCATTTGAGAGAGGACTGGTTAAACCGACAAAATCCCAGTGCGCCTTAGGAGCACGGCACTAATTCCATCTCTTTTATTTAAGAGGATTTGTTGTAGCCTCAAGCTTGTTTACCTTACGTTTATTTCCCTCTCTCTTGAAAAGGACATTTTTCTGTTGAAAAATGCTCACCAAGATCCAAAAAACATTCCGTTTTTATGCACGTTTTGTTCTTCTCCCTAAGTGGTTCAGTGGGTCTAAACAGGCATCCTTAATTTTCCTGTCAAGGCGCTTCTGTTACAGCCTGTTCATTTATTTTGTTTTGCACTGTTGTAGAATTCATTCAAGTATTATGTTGACTACATGTACATAATGTTTGTTGGTATGTTGTCTGAAACATAAATGTCATATCTTTGCTGTGCAAAAGAAAAACACACCTTTATGTATTAAGATGTAAAGTAAGATGTTTTAAGTATAAATATGTTATTTTTTAAAGAATACAAAATGTGGTTTGTTATGTGAACCTCAGAGAATTATCAATAAAAAAAGAAAATGATGTAAAGTACTTGAAGTTTATGTGTAGGTTTGTGTTGGAAAACAAGTAGGTCATGTTTTCCTTTGGTGCCCTTAAATATAAGTGGGGATTTACCTTGAGAGTCTCAAATTGAGGTCAATGCTGAATGAAATTTCATCTGAAATGGCAAACAGAGAAAGACACTGCATTTCTCAGCTGTACAGTTTCATAGTTATCACTGGAGCATCTGTGGTGTTGTAAATATGTACTCCAGTTAATAATCTTGGCTCGAGCTTTATCCACCAGACTGCTTTCAGGGAGCAGGCTGTAGAGGTTATTGAGTTAAGGTACTGAAGGCCCATTCATTCTGACTGGCCTCAGGGAAGCCAGGCCACACAGGAGGACGTCACCACAAGCACAAGCAGTCAGAACATCACATGGATCCTTTGGTGACAAGGCAGAAGGAGCACCAAAGGTCATTTAACACTGTACTGACTGCTTTTTATTTACGACTGTTCTCCTCTGGCAATACACTACAGAGAACCCCGTAATGGTCAAAACAAGTACTGTAAATCTGTATACTTAAAGGGTTCTTTTACATGTATAAACTGGAGCCTGCAGGTACATTTCATTCAGATTTGACCTACTTACTGAATTCAGAGGAACTCCTTAGTAGTATCATGCATCACCAAAATATCACTTAATAAATGGAAGTGACACTGATAAAACATAAGTTCACTTCTTTCTATTAAATAGCAGCACATCAGGCTTGATATCTGATTCCCAAAGTAACAAAAAGCCCAACACATTAGACCTGTGGTCAATGAGGAATGTGACTTTGCAGCAGTGACACCATTTCTTCTAACTACGGAAGACCTGCCACTGTCACTTCCTTTTCGCACACAACAACAGGCCCACGCACGTGCCTCACCGTACTCGCCAGTCATTTGGCCGAGACACATATATAACAGTGTCGACTGGAACACAGATATTGATGCATGGATGTGCGTAAGCCATTAGTGTTGTGCGTCTGTTTGCCAGGACGACACCCCAAAGCCCACAGCGTGCTATGAGATGCTCCTCCAGGGCCAGACATATTATCACTAACACCACCAGCACTGATGCTGCTCACTAACAGGGCTGAATAAGACATGAGGAGGGAGAAAACAGACTTCTCAGAGGAGGTGGATATGGTGATTGTTATCTGGATAGACTTTGTTTCCCCAGCTGGCACAATCCCATTGGCCATGCTGTGGTATTCACTGAAAACAAAAACACTCTCACCATGGATTTAGGATGAGATCCACCGACAGAGGGTTAATGTATTTCAGCCAGCAGTTGGTGGGTCCTATAAAAAGCTTCACTGTGGCTCATTATGAATTGATGTGCTTTCAGAAGGTATGCACAGACACACACACACACACACACACACACACACACACACACACTCCAAATTGAGACTGTTGTTGCTGTATTTGTGGGTTGTCAAATGAAATAGCAACAGAGCGCAGAAACCCACACAGTTACTTTCTCTTCCTCGTGTTGTCATGTCCTGTCTAATGCAGCAGCCACACAGAGGTTACCCATATACAGCCAAGACAGCATGACATCATCAGGATGTGCCCAGCTTGATATAATTAGTAGACAGCCAGTGCTCTCACCACATAAACGTAAAGACAGGGCAACAGGCCATTTATCTGCTGTTCATGCTTTTCACAGCTGCTCCACGCATTTATAGTTGACCTACATTCTCACACAGCCTCTCACAGACTCTAATGTGTCCCACCTCTGCAAAAGCACTCGCGGCCTCAGTCTTCCAAGGTTACCTGGATATCGGCCACATGTACAGCAAGCCCACCCACACAAATAAAGATCTGAAATTGTTTTCTGGCTGCAAGTGGTTGTTGAACACGTTTCATGCGGCCAAGGGAAAGAACGGAGAGTTCCTGACTGATAAGAGAGAATAAAAAAAAAACAACTCTCATATTCACATGTCACGTTCACTTTCCCCTCTCACAAATACTCAGGTGTTTGTCTAACCTACTGTCAGACATGCAAGGCTATGCATTCAACAAGAAAATTGTCTGCCAGTCACAGCGTTGCTGGAGGTTTCCAATGCTTGCCCAGCCTTCAATGCAATTATTAAACTGTTATGTTTTTATCTGTCAAGATATTATGTTGTTATTTGAAATTACATAGCTATGTTGAATTGAACTGATCTGAACTGAATTATCTATACAGGAATGGACAGAAGAACTCAGACAATGACGGCTGATCATGCATTATTGTTATTAACATTTTGTGCCAAATTGATCCTCAAAATAGTTCCAGATTAATTTCCTGCTGGCCACCTCATTGATTAATGGACTAGCCAAGTGCTATCAGCTACCATTTGCTTTGTTCTGTACTACGAGTTCTGGAAGAAGTTTTCAGATTCATAAATTCAGATTCATGGATTCACAAATAAAGCAGAAAGTATCATAAAAACAAAACACTCAAGTAAAGCACCTTAAGTACCTTAAAACTGTTTTGTACCTGAGTAAAGCCCAAAGTCTTTTTGGGGTACTTGCAACCTTCTCTTGTTGACAGTGATAGCCTGTAAACTCTCAAAAAACCCCTCATCAAAATGAATATCATAATTTTAAGTACACTTAGACTTCCTCAAACAAACAATAAATTAACCTGGCGGTCACTGCCTGGTGTGGCACAGAGGCAGTAGAACAGAGCTCCCTAATTATCTGCTAGTGGAACGCCGCCGCAGGCCATCACTGTACCAGACATCCCCAGTGCCAGACAGACACACGGCTTCATTCCGAGCCACGCTAGGAAATCTGTTCGTCTATAATGCATGAGGAGGGCCGGGAAAGCACCAGAGCCGGTAGTTAGTTTGCCTGGATCTGATTACACCAGCAGCACGAAGATGTCAGTGGATGGTGACCTTCTCTTGCCTGTGGAGACATAAACAAATCTCTAGGAATAGTAGCAGAGAGCAACATGTCCCAGCATGCCCTCAGATAATAATTAGAGGCCTTAATTACACTGTACCTCAGAACTTGGGGCAGGTGAGGAGGAGCTGGATGTGGCATTGCTATTTATACCATGAAGGTGTGTAATTAAGAAGCTCAGCTACAGTCACCACTGCTGAGGGTCATTTTACACACAACATAGAATTAGAGGTGTAGCAGACTTTACGGGCAAAGTCATGGTGTTGGCGTCGTTGTTTTTTTTTTGTTGCATTTTGACCCTGTGCTTCACATGCAGACAGTGTGGAAGTCCACCTATGACTTTACCAAGACCGAGAGTGAGACACAGAGCCAGAGAGAAAAACAAAAAAATCCATTGTGGCTCCAGCCTCGCCTCTAATTAGTTTAAATCTGACAGCTGTCCTCCAGGAGTTGTATATGTGTGTGTGTGTGTGTGTGTCTATGCATGCAAGTGTGCTATGTGTGTAGGTCCAGGTCGTTTACATGCTTAACTGTTCTACAAAACATCTTGTGTGCTTTGCTCTCTGAGGTACTGCTCTGGCTGCAGTGGAGGACAGATACATTAATGGGCAACGACGGACATGCTTTAATGAATTATTGAGAAAGTGCATCCATTAAAAGTAACTGTGTCTGTGAAACATTCACATAGATGTCAGCGATTTTATGCACTGGTGGCTGGAAAGTTGAGTTATATAATCTAAACTGAACAGCTTGGATGAAAAATAAACTCCTGCATACTAACATGCAGCGCTGTGATTGACTGGCGACCGGTCCAGGTAGAATATAGCCTCTCACCTAAAGCCGCCCCACGATCCTTAAGGATAAGCGGTATAGACAATGGATGGACGGATGGACGGATGGATGGATGGATAGATGGATAGATGGATGGACGGATGGACGGATGGATGGATGGATAGATGGATGGATGGATGCTAAGACGCTCACAGTGAAAACCATGCTACCATGCTGATGTTTAGCAGGTAGTTCACCATGTCATCCAGCTTGGTTTAGAGTCTGCATAGCATTTGCTAGTTAGCTTTAAACACAAAGTACAGTTGAAGTTGATGAGGATGTCATTTGTTTTGCAGATATTTGGTCGTAAGTCCAAGCATCGGAGAAATAAGAAATTTGACCGACTGATGTGATTAAATGAAAAGTCAGGTCATTACCAAATCACCAAATTTCATGGTCATCCATCCAATATTTGCCAAGACATTTCACTCAAATCCATGAAAACTACCTTCTGGTAGCACTAGAGGAAACGTCAGGGATTGAGCAACGGGATTCAAAACAGGATTCATCCTTGGCAACCAGTTTTTTTGTTTTTGTTTCACGGGAATAATCCTGCAGGATAAGTCCTGACCTGCTAGTGGCAATAAAAGGAAAACTCAGAGTATCACCAAAGTCAATAGGATTCATTCTCTAGCTACTATTAATGCCTGTGTAGAATTTTGATGGCAGACAATCCAAAAGTTTTTGTGATATTTTGATATGGACCAAAGTGATGATCAAGCAACACAGATGCATGAGGGGAAATGTTTTGTGGGATTCAGCATTAGTTTCCCTCAGCTAGAGTCATAACCTGTCCTTCCTCAGTTCACCACATACACAGCTGCAGGTACTTACAAAATATTTCATCACTGCTGTGCACCCAGCCATCACTCATCTTCAGACAAGAGTCCAGCCTACAACATCCCCAGTGAATCATACATGCTGAGTGTCTCACACGACACTTCTCGGTTGGTCTCCATACAGTCTGCTCATGTAATGAGCCGTGTCTGTGTCTATGGACCGAGCCCCGTGAGGCCGTGAAACCCTAGATCTCACAGTGTCCCATTCAGCCACCACTGCTCTTGTTTTCCACTTGTTCCAACACAAAAGCTTCGCCCCTGGAGAGCCATAGATTTCAGCAGGGTTATTTCAGTCTTTCCGTTCACAGGGAGGAAATGAAATAATAACAGGAGAGAGAGAAAATCACGGGGTGACCCTCGGACAGACTCGCTGTCTGAGCAGAATACGGAGTCCAAAATGAGGCTTGTGGGGTTTTTAAGTGTTTTTTAACAAGATACCCATCAGCATGTTTTGTGTAAGGGGAGACTTGAGATACATTCATGTCCCCAAAACACTTGCTTCACATTGCTTTTAATGCTCAGTGGCAAGGGCAAAGTGAAAGTAGGATTTAAGCAACTTTGTTCACCAGATAGTGTGCCCTACTTTTCAGATCCGTCCAAATATGAGGAAACTCTGGTGAAATCCACATGTGTAATTTTCCTGTTTCAAACACAGGCAGGAAACAGATGCAATGTCCAACACCTCAGGTCTTAAGCTTGTCCCATAGGATGCTCACGTCTCTCTGTGAGTGTTTGTAGGTGCTTATATCTGCTGACAGCAACGCTCGAAGTGCTAGATCAGTGCTAGACCTGAGAAAATGTTGCTGTGTGTAAAGGTTTAGGCTACTATAAAAATTCCTCAGTTATGTTTATCTGCTTTACACCTACCTGTGGTTTTATGAATGGCTGTTATCTCAACACATGACATTTTCTTATCAAAGCTCTGAAGGCTGCACATTGTGCTGAAGGTGTTTATGTTTATGTTTATGAGACTTACATGGACTATTCTTAAATTACATGACCTTATACACCAGCGAAGGCCCACTGGCTTTGAACACAGTGACATACTTTCTGGGAGACTCCTGGAGCTCAAAGGCATTGATTAGACTAATCAAATCCCAATTTTCCATTGGCTGTATGAGCCATAACAGACCTTGGCACAGTTAGATACATCCTGACAACAGTATTTAGATCAATTCCGTGCAGGACATTGTGCACAAGCATGGTGCTGCCTGATATCGACAGACTGTTGCTGTGAGAGGGGATCAGGGTCTCAGCTCTGGGTGGGCGGGTGTTCGATTCATAGCAGTTTGCCAGCGTGTCAGTTGACATCCATGTGTAAGTGTCCTATTGACTGCCCATCTCAAAGGTAATCAATAGGTGGCCTGGTCAGCTGGTTGCGCTCACCTTTGACCTTGTAGAAAATATAGTTTTCCACCCATTTACACATATTAGTACTTTGGTCTAGTGAAATCGAGTGAAATAGATGGACTGGATGACAAGATAATGGTGTCGTAAAAGAAATGACATGATACAATTTCACTGCGACTACTCTTTATTAGCAGCATAGTTTGATACATACATTACACGGCAGAAATGTAGCACATGCAGAGGGCTGAGAAAAATGTCTTTGTTTCTAGTTTTACTACCAAATTACAGGATCCTGAAGTCAAAACATCAAATTAAATAACTACAGATTTTCACATGACGAGAAATTTTTATACGCAAAAAACAGCGGGAAAAGGCAGAACCCATTCGGCTCAGTGATGCCCCATCATGGATCAGATGTAACATGAAAGAAAAAGAACAAAGAAAATTAGGGAACTTAATTATGTGCACAAATGGAACAAATGATGCACAAACATTGGAATGGTAGCTACTCTGGACTGCAAAGTGTTTGAAGCTTAGACTTTATAACTTAACAGCAAAAACATGGGCTGCACTCAGAACACTTTGTACCAATATAATCTTGAAACAATTCTTACGTTTTCTTTCCTTGGCATTGACTAGGGTTTCAGAGAAGTATTGCTCCTTTTCAGCAGCACTCTGTTGAGTCATTATAGCAGCTTATCATCTTTTGCTGCCCAGAGAACATCCTTACGGGGACTGCGTGTCTTGCTTGAGGGAGTTTTCCAAATTATTGCCTTTTCTCCGGTAACTTGACGTCAGTGTCAGCACTGAACATCAGAGGAAACTGCGTGAGGAGAGCAAAGCAGAATTCGATATTGTGAATCTTCACTCCAGGCAGACAGTCCAAACCTTGTGTTTCCCTGCAAGGGGAATGTAAACAAAACAGGCTCCTTTGTTCACAGAAATCCCAGCAATGTTTATCAGTTTTTGCTTTGTCAAAGAACCACTCCTCACACTAAAATGTAAACCACAGTGTAAAAGTGTAAAAACACAAGGCAGCTAGTGTTTACAGGGTATTTTACTGTATTGTAGTCTTTGATGTTGGTGTTGAAGGATGATGTTAGAATGTCACGTCTCTGCTCTGACTTAAAAGTAATCGGACGAGTCACTGGAGGAGTCTATTTGATTGACTCAGAGTCTGCATGACTGACAGCAGAGCTGTAATTCCCATGGCAAGAATTGGATGAAACATCTTCAGGGTGACAAAGTAAACAGTTTGTGAAGAGGGAAGGCCTTTGACAGACCTGAGCAGACTGGTAGGGTGAAGGCTGTGTGCCAGCACGTTCTATCCCTGCAGGTTCGTACTATACTTGACACTGATGCCACAACCATGCTGCTAAACCAAATCACAGCGAGGCCCTCCACCAGTAGACTGCTGATGAAGGGCAACCATCTCTGCCTGGATTGAGTTCACAGGCAACATTTATTTTTCAAGTTACAAAAGACCACATATTTTTTTCTCATAGGATTTGGGAACATTTTACTGATACATTCAGTATCAACACTTTGTATCAACTTGCCAGATAAGCTATGTAGATTTATTGCATTTACTATAAATATGGATCAAAACGTAATACGGGCAGCATTACTGCTTACTTTTCTGAGTTTTAAGAAATTTTATTCTACATCATTCAAACATTTTCAACAGTTTCAACTGGTAACCCCTCTAAAAGTGAGTGACGCTTACTCTTCACACAATAGTGTAATTTAAGGTAATGTTGATATTTACAAATTATTCGTGGAAGAAGCCAAGGCTGCACAGCAACATCAAAAGTTGTAAATAATTCTCTAGAGGTGAAAAACGTTTTATGTCTTTACTCAGAATCACATAGTATGCCTTATTTTATACCTGTCAGACTTACTGTATAGTTAAAGTATTGGCCTAAATTAAATAAAAAAATTAAAAAAAACATTACAAACAGAAACACAGTTCATTTGTATATTAGACACATTTCAAATGTAAAATATTGAAAAGAATTTCACTTTCTTTACATTATCCCTTCACAGTCTTTTCTCAGCCTGGCACAAGAAACCAGGTTTTTCAGTCACCAGCTGCCCTCGGCTGCATCACACCACATCAGCGACATCAACGTTTTCCCCACCATGTGTGGCTGGCTCTTCAGGATTTAGCCAGATGGCAGCTCATCTCTTCCAAGCCTCTTAAAACTTCTTAAGACACAGGCCATGAGCTCCAGGAAACCACAGACCAACCTTGCTGGACTTCTATTGCCAGACTGTAATCCCCCCCCCCCACACACACACACACACACACAACGCTGTCTCCACGGTATTAGCATGTCATCAGGTCCTCATGAGCCACACACACCGTCTAGGAAATGTGCAGTGCCCTTGGCTGTTGCTATGCCCACTCTGTGGCCTGGCTTACCTGGAGTCGAACCTTAAAGGGACAGTATGTGAGTGTGATCTGTAATTTGCTGCTAAACATAAACATATTTTTCTTCCCATTTCTTTGTTGCATGTTGCGTGTTTCTTTACTGAAGTTTGACTTTAGTCAGGGGTGTTATTACAAGTCATGCCAACTACAACGTTTTTCTTCACCTGCTGCTGCAGCCAAGAACATGAAACACATCACTTCCTGTTCACCAGGGGATTTTTCCTGTGAAAGAGCTACGTAAAAGTGTGTGCTTAGACCAGCAGATTTTCATGAAATGGGTGTACTTTGTGCGAACAGGTTTCTCTATATAAAAAAAATTTCTGATGAAGAGACTCATGTTGCTGTGTTAGAAAGCAAACTCAGCAGTTATCTTTGGCGATTTCTCTCGCAGTGTCAGTTTTTGTCTGTGGGCTCAATCAAAAAGCCTTTAGTTGCCTTTACTTTATTTACTTCGGTGCCATATATCCACGCGACACAACGTGCACTGCGATTACGCCACAGAATGTTGTGTACTATATCTGACTTGTGCCACGCCCAGATGATTAAAAGCAATATTGTGTCCTAAAAAAACACACACACAGTCTGACTCAAGGACACATAAAAGCAAACATACATACTGTAAGCACACACACACACACACACACACACACACACACACACACACACACACACACACACACACACAAACATTTCCCAGAAAGCACACATACAAACTAAAACAAGATGCCACCTCTGTATCAAATGTGAACTGTTCATAAACACAAAAAGGGGACATTGTTTTTCTCTGTTATGGGACTGAAGAAAACACGTGCTGGAGGCATTTTCGTCACAGAACAGACAAACTAAATCAAAACAACATTGTTGAGCTGAAGGATGGGACACAGATTTAATCAAAACGTCAAAAGTGTGTGTGTGTGTGTGTGTGTGTGTGTGTGTGTGTGTTTGAGTGTGTGTGTGCCTGTGAGCATGTGTGTGTGCTCACACATACACTTACATGTGTGTGAAAGTATGTGATGGCAAACATGCCAGTGACATTCTTGCAGTGACCTTTGACCTTCCTTTGTCGGTCTTTTCTTGTTTTTGAGTAGGCCTCTGCAGATGAGTCATGTTTGTCCCTGAGCACCTGATTGTCAAGGTCAGACAGAAATAATCTTAAATCAGTGTGGCTTTTCAGTAATTTACATTTTAGCGGCTAATGCTGCTGATGCGGCACTACAGGCTGCTTAAAACAAGCGATAGGAAACATCTCCCGGTCCTGTTTGATTCAGACCCGTCGTGTTGTTGTGACAACCGCCATGTTTGAGAGACGCCACTCCATCTGCCCTGTGGGTTATCGGTGTGGACGATTTGGCTTCCTACACTACCTCGCTCTCAAGTTAATGTTCATAAAAGCTCTATTTGGCCACTGCTCAGCCCACAACAATGTGCAGTAATCATTTTATTGTTGCATGAATAGCCTGTTCCTGGTGAAAATGTCTAATTCAAGAGCTTAACTTCACAAAAAGATGACAGCCGTGTCAGATGACATTGACCTTGAGAAAATTAGTACTGAATGAAAGGAAAAACGATTGAAACTATCAGCTGTTGCGAGGTTTCTGCTTAGAAAGTGGTCTAAGTCTTGTGAATGCAAAGTAAGATTGTGTTATATAAGTCTTGAACAACTGCCATTTAACTTTTCCTGTGCAGTCAAGTCAGGTTTGTCCTTTTTAAATATATTTTCTCTTCCTTTTGTGTCCACACATTTCTTACTCTGTCTTTTGCTATTTCTCTTTCAGTCAGTGTACCTAACAAGTCTGGCTTTTTTCTTCCCCCTCTCTGTCTCTGTCCTCTTTTCTCTCTCCATTCTCAAAGTTCTGTGTTTTCCATCCTGTGTCTCAGATCCTGTGTACCAGAGTTTTCATCACAGTCACAACAACAACAGGCTGTGTGTGTGTGTGTGTGCACACGTGTGTGTGTCCAAGTTTCCACACAGGACGACAAAGGGAGAGTGGCAGTTTCACAGAGCAAGCCTTCGTCATTTCCTTCCCGTTTCCTTCACTTCATTCTCCGCTCCCCTGCTGCAAACTGCCCCCTCTTTCCTCCACCTGGAAACACACATACGCACACGCACGCACACAAACACACACACACACACACACACACACACACACACACACACACACACACACACACACACACACACACACACACACACACACGTGAGACTGTAACAGAAATAATTTGTATGTAGGAAAATATTTGTGAATATGAATAATTGTGAGTTATGTTCATGAGTGGACACTTGCTGGGCTGAATTACTTTAATTTTATAGTCATGAGAATCCTGTGGATGCACCTGCATTGTTTCTGCTTGCTTTTGTGAGTGTTCAAAGGTATGTGCATGAAAAATTTTGTGAGCTCATTTGTTTAGTTTGTCAGATTCTTTGTGTGTGTGCATGTGCGTGCGTCTCAAGAGTCGGTGGTAAAATGTGGACTGAATACAATAGTTTTTGTGCACTTTATAATATTTTGAGCATATGTGTGTCCCTGTTTGTATACACAGTATAAGCACTCATGTGGTGCATGTACAACTGCTTATATTTGAGCACATTTGTGAGTCGTTAATAATTTCTCAGGTATGGTCAGTGAGTTCATGAATCAGCATATAGTTGTGGATTACACAGCAATGCAGTCTGTCAGGTGCAGCAGGTTATTAAAATGGGAGTCAGCAGGTCTGAACAGAGACTTCTCTGTAATATTATATCAATAACAACTGAGAGGGGTGCTCTTTAATGTGAATAATGGCACCATGGTGACATGGGGTTGGCTGAGAGATGCCGTCAGCATCAGCAAAGTACCTTTC
Organism: Pempheris klunzingeri; assembly: GCF_042242105.1. NCBI lineage: Eukaryota > Metazoa > Chordata > Actinopteri > Acropomatiformes > Pempheridae > Pempheris > Pempheris klunzingeri. Next base: position 16,781,226 of record NC_092017.1, on the reverse strand, counting down.
AACAATAACCCTCCGGTGTGATTTTACTCTGAACTCATATTATACACATATATGCATGCAACTATTTCCATTGCATGTGTAGGTAATGGGTTTATGACAAAGCCAATAAAACATGTCCAGCTCTGCTTGATGCGAGAGATCAGCAGGTTCTGAACCTGTCTGACAATCAGTTCGCTAAGCCCACATACATGCTACAAGGTGCCTATTAGATGTGGGAAAGCAGAGGCTTGCAGTGCGCTAGACTGGATACAGAGGATAAGCACATCGCTCTGTAATCTTTCAGCTTATGAAAATGAAATTGACAGATACCATTGTTTGCTCTAGTAAGCAAATCATACTAACTCTGTGCGACAGGAATGCTCCCAGTCAGGATTCTTGTGTTTAAATGGCATTGTACTTAATGTGCGTGTAAGTGAGTGTGTGTGTGTGTGTGTGTGTGCGCGCGTGTGTGTGTATCTCACAAAGGGTGAAAGGGACATAGCTATTATGAACATTTATGAGCTTGCTTTGTCAAAAGAGTCTAGCACAAGCCAACCACAAATTTAACAACCTGCATTAACCTCTGAAACTGCAAAAACACAGAACGCTGCTGTTCTTCACATAATTCTGACTTTAAAACATAGCAGCTTGTTATATAACTGTTATACGTGTTCAATCTTAAACAGAGTGGTTAGGGTTAGGGAGAGATTGTTGATTTGGTCAAATATTGAAAATCAACACCAGTGTAAGGCACAACACAGGACAAGTCTCAATCCATGTTCCTCTGCAGTGGTTAAAACTAATTTGCTGGCAAAACAGCATTAAAGGGCACCACTTTGGCTAAGGAGTCAAGACAAGAACCATGAAGTGCCACATCCCTAGTTTGAGTGCAACTGGAGACCTATTATCGTTCTCTCCCTCATTTTAAGGCTTAAAATGCTCTGCAATGACCAGATTTGTAAAAGGGGCATAAGAAACTGAGAGCATGAGAAACTTAAGTCCTCCAGGAGACGTGGCGATGTTCAGGTTGGAGGGAATGGGGGCAGAGGTGGATTCCTCTGGGTCTTATTCCCGTTTGTCGCCAGGAGAGTCACGTGCGTCCACTCGCCCATCTAACCTGTTCACCTCGACACAGCACAGCAGACTGGAATGCCGCTCATATCTGGCCTCTCTGAAGATTTTGGCATTCCTCCAGTAGCTTGAGAGAAAAGGAGATGAAAGAAGAAAAAAAAATGAGAACAAGTTCAAAGAGAGGGAGGAGAGAGAAGAAGGTAGAGACTGGAGGGGGTGAGGAGAAAGTGACTGATACACAGAGAAACATAAGTTAAAGGATCGTCATGTCTTCTCTGTTTCTCTGTATCTGTGTCTCTGTAGTTATGTTTTTTAATTCTGTTGTTCCATTCATTAGGATATTTTATAGAAATCAATACAAAAGTGAGAACACAGTTTACTGTGAAATGCTGCTTACAAATTCTTTTGTTTAGTGACAGATGGGTGCAATCATTAATTCCCAGGCTTCATAGAAATAATGCTGACAGGTTATAAATGTAAATCATTCAAATTGGACAGAGACGAAGACAAACTGGAGCCACAAAACCATGTGGAAAATCCAAGTAAATGTATTTCTACATATTGTACATTGAGAAAAACATTCATACATATTACCAGGGTTTATTGTATACTGTGCATGTGGAGGGCAAAGAAATGCAATATATTTGTGAAGCTGTGAGGCTTCTTACTTTACTTTTAGTTGGAGCTTCCTGCACGTTGTCACCCTCTGCAGCAGTGAAAGATCAACAGAGGAGACGGCGAAAAGGTTGTGTAGAAATCTCTGTATTTGAATAATGCTGCAGCCAGCTAGTGTGACGCCGGTGGGCCTCATACTTGATTTCAACATGTGAAAAATATAAACGTGGTGTGAAATGTGTCACTTTCTCTGTTTCTCTTTTTATTTATAATGCGCTTTATATTTGACGGTACAATGGCTTTGTGTGTTTTATGGTGCTATGCCAGACTAACAGCAAAATTAAAAAAAACACTCTGTTGGGTCAGGGTTAGGGTTAAGGTTAGGTTAGGGTTGATTACATTTTTTTTTTTACGCTCACTCTCGGCAAATTGTTTCAGTCTTATCTGCTGAGGTTTTGAAATATTTGCTGCTGAGCATTGTCCCGCCACCCCAATACAATGCAGATAACCACAATTTAATTTGTTCTCCCACAAAGTTATGCTGGTTTTAGTTAAACACCACGTTTTATCTTTGTTTTGAGTCTATGAGTCCCAAAACTACTAACTAACTACTAGCAGCAGTCTGAGAACATGCCACATTTGATTTAGTTTGAAGTAGTTGGTAGTTTGAAGTAATATCCAATCTCAGAACAGGAGCAAAATGAAATGTCCACTCAAAAGCGAGACTCTTTCAAGCTTCAGTTAGACAGTCATTGTCTGTGTTACAGACGCACCAGATAGAAAATCAAACCAATGAATGTAATGGGTTTGTATAATCCTCTGCCTATATAATCTGTACATAGCAGAGCTAAGAGGATTCCACTGGAGATCGTTACTGTCATTTCTTCTCAAGCCATTTCCAGTGATGTAGCTGATAATTGTAATTGACAAGTAAATTGAAAAATTATGCACCAGCATGTGACTTTAATAGCGGCATTTGGCAACAAAAAGAGTCATTGTGCATGACAAACTACATTAGCAACAGTGACATTTAGCTGAAAAGGGCTGTGATGCATCAAATAAGGGAAGCAGATTGTACTATTGATATTACCCATGGAAACTCCACCACGATGGTGACATGTTGTTATGACTTTTTCAAATGCGAACATCTGCAGCAGTTTGGCGAAATAGTTCACAAGCTATCAGGAAGAAACCCTGGAGATTTAGTCTGCTGAAACACAATCTAACAGCACAGGCACGGCATGACTTTGATTAGGTTTTCAAGGAATGTCCTGAATCGTTATTGACAGTTTTAGTCACTTGCCAAATTCCTCACATTTTTTCCCTTCTTTTTACATCCTTTCTTTCTCTATCTAACCTGAAATAGAGAGAGTCGGGGATGAATGAAAGGAGAAAATACAGAAGGTGAAAGTAGGTCAGAAAAGCCTTCCTCTGTCAGTGTTGCATATGCATCAACACAATTAAAAACAGCTCCAGCGACAGTAACAGTAACCTGGTGGGATGAGATCCAGCTCAGACACCGTGTGAGTGTTCTCCCTTGAGAACGAGGGTTTTTGCTGCTGTCAGTGGTCTAGTGAGACACACACGTTCGCACGATGGATAAACACTTCTGGGTGTAAAGAATCGAGTGACAAAGACACAGAGTGCATGTGTTACAGGTACAAATGTGTGTGAGTATGCTTTCAGTGCATTTTTGTGTGAATATTATTATCATGGATTATTCTATTTAATGGATTCCTAAACAGTTTTTATTAAAGAAGGCATGTTAAGAGTAAAATGTATATGATTTTCTATGATGATGAAAAAAAACACTTGGTGGAAAATTCATCATCAAGGTTATTTTTCAGAATGGTTAAATTTATCAGTGGCTTGAGTCCAAAAACAATAACTGAGGCCTTGGATGCACATAAAGCTAAAAGTGTTTTGTGTGTGTGTCTGTGTGTGTGTGCCTGTGTGCATGCGTGTGTGGAGGGGGTGTGTCACGCATGTTTACTGAAAGAGAAAGAATGTGTGTGAGAATGTGCGAGTTTGTTTTGCATATGTCTGAGCGGTGTGTGTCTTCAGCTCTTTGTTGCTGTGCAGAGGCTGCCTGTCTGCCCGCATAACAGAAACTCTCTTATCTCTGCCGCTGGATGGGAAACATGGGTTTACAGCATTTGTGTTGCAAAAGCCAGAGCTCAGCGCTGGGGAACACACAAAGCCGACTCGACCCAGTACACAAGCATGTGGTTAAAAATAGAAACCCTACACATTGTATCTGAAGCTGAGCTTCTGCCTTTTTGGCTGCTGTGTGGGAAAAAAAAGTGAGGGTCAGGGTTGTGGTTGTGGAGCTTATTAAAGATTGTGTGGGTGTGAGGGTGATTCCCTCTGTGTTTTCTCTGTCTGTGTCTCCACTTTCACTCACAAGCCACAGGGTAGCATGCGTCGTAACATGCCTAGACTCATCCATAATGTATGGTCATTGTTTTACACAGTACAGGCGTCTCACTACTGAACAAGAACAGCATAATATGTTATATGCACTAAAATTCAATTGTAAATAGATTGCATATAACACACACACACACACACACACACACACACACACACACACACACACAGCTGTGGAGCTGTCATGACAGTTCCTAACCATCAAGAACAATTTGGGGTTCAGTTTCTTGCACAATCACACTTCAGCATGACCATCAAGCCTGAGGTCACTAGAAAACCCTTTCTACCTCCTGAGCAACAGCCGACCCAAGAGACTGCTGCAAAAGGAATCTAACACAGCAGACAGTTAGGGTGAAGTAGAGTGAAAGTTATACAATGACTTCTCTTTATTTGTACATTATTGTGTAAAAGCAACAACACACATGATTCCGCATGTTTTCAAGACTGAACAGATTAGGATTTTATGGTTGAAAGAGTTACAACACTATAAGGTTATAGTAATCCCATAACAATTCTATAAATACATAGTAATCCTGTAGTTTGTATAGAAAAATGCATAATTCCCCCTTCACACCAATACTGAGCACATGTGGTTGGGAGAAGGATAGAAGAAGCCAGGATTTCACATTTACTGCATTGAGCTACAATGTCAGCATTGACATGTACATGGAAATCTGATATGTTGAATAACATTTTTGCCTTTAACAGGCAGTCAAATATTAAGAAAGGCTTGAAATAAGAGTCAGCAAGTGTCAGACAATCATAAAACCTTAAGAATGTGAGTTAAGTCAGCGAAGCCAACAGAACAAGAAAATGTTGGCAGTGCTGGTTCAGATTGCTGTATAAAGATAAATTCAGTGCCTACTCCTTATTGCATAATATCTGGATAAAAAAAAGTCCCCCAGACTTTCCAAAAACTCAAACATTTACTGTAACTTGAGCTTTCACTCAGAGCTGTCAAAACTTTCAGACTTTCTGTGGGTATTCTGAGAGAGATGGAGCTGGAGGACCTGTCACTCAAGATATTTAGGATTTGAGTTGCGCGCACTTTACAGACATCACGGATATGATTTCTAATCAGGTGACAGCACCCTTTCAAAACACAGAACTCCCACAGCCACTCAGAGCTGCCGTGAAATGAAATTGCCTGGTGCTGAGTTACAGTTTTTGAAGTGATAATAGGTGACATACATTATATGGGTATAAAGCTTTAAAAGAAACTAATAAGAGCACACAAATGTATGTATAATGTTTATATAATGTATTGCACGTGTATTATGAACAATGAGTGAAAACTAAAAAAAAAAAGATCATATTGAAGGAAACACTTCATATGTTACATCATGTAAATAATGATAATAAATAACATTAATAATATTGTCTTATTTGGAGTATTATCAATGTCTGCATTATTTTATTTGTAAATAAGTATCTATACACATATCATCGGTGTGTGTGTGTGTGTGTGTGTGTGTGTGTGCATACCTGGTTTTGCATTCTATACCTTCAGTAGTTGGTAGCAGATCAGGGATTTTTCTTGTATTTCTCATGCAACTGTGACTTAATTTGTGTATGTATTTATGTGTGTGTGTGGGTGTGTGTCTGTGTGTGTGTGTGTCTCATTCCTGGATGCTTGTCCTCTCAGTTCTTCTTTTTACAGAATAGAAATGTTCAAACACTGCAGCCTCCTGGGTCTGAGGTGACACATTCACAAAGCTGTGATTTATCCAGAGTTGGATTTATCACTTGGCATCTGTGTGTGTGTGTGTGTGTGTGTGTGTGTGTGTGTGTGTGTGTGTGTCTGGTTGTGTGTGTGTGAGTGTGTTTTCTGTGTGTGTGTGTGTGGGTGTGTCTGCGTGTGTGTTTGAGTGTGTGACTGAGACAAACAGGGACATAAAAAATGATGCAGATGGGGGGACAGAGACAAAGCCTTGTGTTCACAAACACATAAAGATTTAGATAAAATGGTCAAATATGCACACACACACACACACACACACACACACAAAAGCTGTCTGGCATACACACACAGGAAGTGTGATGGATGAACAGGCGTCATGGCGGAAGGCAGTGGGGCCAGAACAGACTGCTGCACTGAAATGTTTTCCTTGATTCAGTGACCTGCACTCCTCAACCTCCCACATCACCTTTGACCCTCCTCCAAATATAGAGTGAGGACATTTTCCTTTCGGCTGTTTTCACCGGCATTCCCTGCATAAAGGCTCTGTAGCGCCGTTCTTGTCATGTCCTCAGTTCTTGCAGTTGTAGAGTATTAGCATCAAATATCTATGAAACAAATCTGGAAAATGTTTACTTTTATGGGTGCTGTAATTTTCCAAAACTAAATTTCTGGGGATAACTGTGTAATCTTGTGCAAACTTTTCTGAGATTTTCTGAGACAATGAGGAAGTTAATCTCCATATTTGTTGAATGTTATATGTTTTTGCATTCAAGCTGACCCGCTGAATTCTTTTCTGAGAAAGTATTAGAACTATAAAATAAAAACCCTAACAATGGGGGCAAATTTGAGGACAAACCAAATAGATCTGAATTTGATTCACTTTAGCTAAGAAACAGGAAATGGATGATCATGTTTCCTAAGTGTGATTTGAGTCTAAATGGAAACTCACTAAACTTTAACACCGTGCTCTATTGTAAAAGTTGAGCGCTTCGCTTCATAGATCGAGAGGACAAAAATAGCTATCACAGTGCTGTAAACAGGAAATGAGACAGAGGTTCCATCTAAGTGTGTTCTTAGCAAGTGTGTGTGTGTGTGTGTGTGTGTTTAGCTCTCTCTGCCCTGGTGCCACCTCTATCTTTATTCATCACAGTTCATTCAGCACCGCTCACACACTCAATGCACTAACTCAGTGGACTGTGTTGGACTGTGTTTGCATCTGAGACACTGTCTGTGTGTCTGTGTGTGTCTGTGTCTTGACCTCCCCCCTGCCAACAGGGTCAGCTGACCTCACACACACTCAGGACTGCAGCGTCAGCTGGAGGCGGCGCCATACTCTTCGGAAATTTAAAAAGCGAACTTCCACCAACGCATTGTGCTGCGAGGACTTGGTACAGTCAACAAGATAAGACAATGGCTCTGGGAGATAATTAACTGTTTTTCAGGATGATTACAAAGAACACCTCTGAAAATATTTGGGGAAAAAAGAGCTGAGAATCTTGGAGAGCAGCCAGCAGGGAAGTACGAAGGAGCTCCAAGCACTGGCCTCCCCTGTTTACTTTAATCACTTAGCTGACAGTCTTATTCACGGTCATTTACAAAGAGCGCGAATACATTCCAGCTCCGTTATCATGTCTGACACGAAGACTAACAAATGAACAGATGATGCAGTCTGCCCTCCAAAAGCTGAAATGATACAATCCATCAAATTTAGTCCAAATGTGAGTGAACAAGCGCAGACAAAATGGTCCACCTATCAAGCTAAAAAGGCAGAAGACATATTTTTATTAGCCAGATAAGTACATTTCATATATAGACGGTAATAAAGATAATAACATTTGACTCAGAGCTTCAGAGAATAGCCACTGGAAAATTAGGTTAAACATATTACAGCTCCACTTTTTGGTCTTCATTGGTCAAATTAGCTGATTTTTGTTAATATTTTGCGCAACTTGCGTCCATGTGCATATTTAATCATTTTTCTAACACACATACACATGGCACAAAGCACTCTTATTATGGTCTCTCTATCTGTTTTATCAAATATTTCTGGCATCAAATCTCTTGCTATGCTTAAGTATCTGTGAGGAAATCTTTCGAAAGTTTTCACCTGTCAAAGAACTGGTCAAATGCAATAGTTATGAGAAATGCAAAGGAAAACAAAGACATTTCAATTTTGTGTCAGCGTGAATGCTAACATTTACGACAAGGCGTCAAAAGTAGATGTGTGTTTGGAAATTGAAAACCACAAAAGTGTCAAAATGTTTGCTTTAGAAAGTCTGCGTACACGGAAAAATCTCTCCTGAAATCAGACACCAGTCAGCTAAGACAATAGCATCTGATGTCCTCAGGAAGTGTTGATTGAACTCGCACTGAATGGGAACCTGATATTTCTCCTCGGGCAAAACCACACATAAAAAAATACAGAACACACTGTACAGTTATCTGGTGAAAGAAAATGTCTAAAAATAGTTTTACTTTTAGAGAACTAGGCACTGCATGTTCAGTGCCTTCAAATTTTGTTGTTAGCAGGAGAAAGGAGGTCGGAGACAAAAAGGTCAGGCTGCATGGTTCAACTGTCGAGCCCTGCACTCTAATTGGGTATGTATAGGCGATGTGTTTGTGTGTTAAAACCTTTTTAATTAATGTAGTGAGCGACTGCAGGTGTTAAAATAAGAAAATGAATGAAATTCTCTCCCACTCCCTGGCGTCCCTGATTGCTTTGCTAATGGAAATGTTTGGTGTGTATACATATGGGCAGGGGAAACACGTATTCCAATTAATTTGCATCAGAAGGGCACATGGTGTTGGTGTCAGTAATGTTTGTGGGTTGCTATGACAAGGTTTGAATGAGTGATTGAATCCATAAGACTGAGTCAGCTCATTCTAGCAGCACCCTGCTGTGATGACTTTCAATTTGAGTGCAACCTGAAGTTAAGGTGGACAGAATTTAAGGTGGCCTTATCTTAATAAGTCCTGCTGTGATTAAGGCAGTGGAGGGAGAGGATCCTTTACTTAAGTAAAAGGACCAACAGAAAAATGTTTACGTTTTCACTAAAAGTTACACAGTCAAATTCCTTTGCAGGTACGCATACAGAGGTATTATCAGATAGTATCAGATAACCTTGCATTTTATAAGATTATTATATGTTTTCTCTTGTAGAATATTAATCAGCAAAGTAGAAACTATAGCTGTGACAGAAATTTGTTGAACTAAAAAGTACAATATGGAATTTCTCAATAAAAGTCAAACTCAATATTGGACTTAAGCACAATTTTCCACCTTTCCACCATTGGAATGAGGTGTGTGCAAGATGAGAGAATCAAAGTTCACACTGTATCACTCCCTAGTCTCCTGTTTACAGGTTCGCACATGTTCAAAGTTACTCATACAATTTTGCATACAGGTAATCATGTACGCACATTCAGATCTACACCCACATACTTTCATGCATGCACACTCCTGTCGCCTGCCCCACCCTGATCTGCGTCTGGCTCCTGTCCAGCATCCTCCTCTGTCTCTGTTGATTAGCGGCACAGCTAAGGAAGTCTTACAGGAGACGACACTAACAGCGCTTTGCTCCAACTTGGCCTGCACGTCTGGGCTATTTTCAGCCGCCGCCTGGCCTCAGGATGCAGCCCAGAGCCAGAAGAAAGAAAGCAGAGGATCCTGACTCCCATCTACCTCTGGCTCTGGCTTGTGTCCTCAGTGGCTCCGGAAAAAAGCCCTCCAGAGGTGTTTAAATCAGCACGGCCTCTGAAGACGACAACCTAGTCGTGAACCCAGGAGCTTTTGTTTAAAGTTGGACAGTAAAGGATTGCTCTTTTTGATCAAATTCAACACAAAGGGCCATTGGTGTTTCAGGATGTTGTGCATTTCGATGCTGTTGGCAGTACAGCTGACTCAGCATCTTGTCTTGTTGAACTTACATGGAAAATATGCAGCTGTGACGAGGTTCCTTAAACCTCTTGTACCTGCATTGTCCCATTTTAATTTAAATTGTATTTACCCAGAATCATTTTCTTTTGTATGCCTGCTCTGTTTAACATTCACACACTTACTCAGAGTCAAGGAACCTGCTAAGTTGCAGCCGGTGTTGTCCTGAGGGAGCAGATTACATTATGTTTGTGTCATTTAGACATTTTTCTGCTGCTGTCATTAGTGGTGGCATTTAAAGGAACTAAAAAGTGTACCAGAACCTACCCCTATTCCAAGGAAATGTGTGCGTGTGGTATGTGGTGTGACTGTGAGGGTGTGTCTCTGAGTAGCACGAGTGGAGTTAACATGTGGTAATTTTACCAACAGGCAGGCTAAAGTAAGGGACTGAGATAATCACACTGGTCTGGACTAGTCTAAATCACAACTCCAGAAATAAACCTTTGGGGATGTTAGAAGCCCCTTGTGACCTGATTTGAACTTGGTGTCTCTTCACATTTTCAAAAAAGACCAGTCTGGATGTTTCTGATGCATTGAACATCTGTGAGACTCTTGTTGCCACCTGGGAAAGAATTATTAATCTCTATTTCACTTCATTATTTTACCAACATATTTTAAGAGTAACAGCTGGTGTTGTTATCAGTGTAACCATGCATGCATTACATAAATAATTGTCAGAGAACAGTAAAACAGACTTTAATGATATAGAAATGTTACAGATACTAACCTAAACAGACTTTTTCTCTTCTTTTCTTTTCATTCTAATCTCTTTGAGGTGTGGAACAGTTTTAACAGCGTTTCAAGAAACATGCATTAATACAGTATACAATATATCCATATATTTACTAACAGTTTACATAGAAAGATGCTGATGTGTTATGAAAGTTATTTTGCTGAGCTCATGTGTGACCGCTGTCTGAGTGCACATACTGCACTGAAGCTCTGTCTTTTTTGTTGACAATAAAACAACTATAGAATATGACTTATTACCATATTCTGCTCATTTGGCAGTGTGCACAGTGGAAAGCACTAATACTATGCTCTGTCTGCTGCTGTGAGGGTTATAAAAATGACAGTTTCTGGCACCACTGGATAAAACAGTTTTCATGTGATAGTTTCCAGTGTTCGCCTCTTGCTGGGCCACCAGGATTTTCTGCTGACTGTAAGAAAGTATTTGGAGTCAACAATCAGTGTGACTGGCTTTACTCTGTGTCAGCTGACTCGCAGGGCGCCACATGTTTTCTGCACAGCAACACACTGGTGGCGGCTCAGTTACAGTAGATGCATTCCTCACAACACATTCGTTACTACAGTTTACTCTCACACACAGACTTTGCAGAAGACAAGTGATTGTTCCACTGATTTCTGTTCAAATCCATGAGTCACTCTTGCGATAATAAGCAGTTTCCTTTTGCAGATTCCAGCTTGCTTGTCTTCCACTGGAAGACGCTTGATGACGCTTGAGTGAAATTGCCGTGTAATGTGGGCTGGATGTGACGATTCTGGGATGAGCAATAACTCAATTTTGGCTCGAGATCAGGTGACAACTAGATGAACAGAATTCCAACACATCAAATCTTTTTTTACAGACACTTGTGATGATGCCACTCATCTCCAACAAATTTACTTTACAGGCAGTAAATCGCAGAAAGGCCACACATCTGTGACTCTGTCATTCACCTGTTTATCTGTAGAGCATGGTGTAGTCAAGCCTGTAGGACCTTTAACCTTTGTTCTTGTAATTTTATGCTCCTTTGCATCAGTGCCCCACCCTTTAGTCTGACTGTAATCTTTGGCTCACTTCTTATTGCATTTTGGTATTTGTGTGGTCTGTTTCTTCAGGCTTTATGGAAAGTAATTTCAACAGAATGAGCAACACGCCTGTACACTTGCTGTATTTCTGCTTCACTTTTTATGGTTCATTTGCTGTTCAGTGAGCACTGGTGAATGACATTTCGTAACACATAATTCCTGCCCCTGATTCATAAACCATGAAACCAACAGATTTACTCATCCACATATGATATTCCTGGTAAGTCACATTTGATCATAACTTCTCCTTTTTTTAAAAATGTCATGACTTAGTCACTACTTTTGGGACATCCATCAAACATGAGGACATATGAAGTCCTCAACAAACTGCTGAGTACAGATGACTCTGACCTCAGTGGCATCCAGAAATGTTGCTGTTCTGCTCCGGATCTCGGATTATGAGAGTAGTTCCACCATGTAAACACAGAAAAACATCAGGATATGGAGGAGTTTTAGACAGGTCAATGCACTCAAATAAGCAGCTTGGTGATGACACTGGACAGAAACCTTACTGCTGCGCTGCTTATTGCTGCACTTTAGGTCACAACCCACTTAGAGATGTCATAGCAGGTATTTTTTACTATTAACAACTGACTGAATAAAGATCTTTTTAGTTACATGTATGAGTCCAGCTTAGGTGCCTGGTAGGTATCAGTCTTTATTCATGAGTTATATCAGCAGAGAAGAGGCAATTTATTCTGAAGGTTACACAGACCTCATATAAAGAGAGTTTCCAGTGCCTGAAGGCCCTCAACTGAACTCAACTTAGATTAAAACTTTGCTCTCTAAATCAGTGCACAAACAATTTAAAATAATGAAACTCATCAGTCACAATCCCAAACCACTGAATGGATGAATCACTTTCTTGTGGCCGTGAGAGAATAATAAGCAATGCGTGACAAAGTAGAACACGATCATCATAAAAGGTAATTCTACATGCAAACATATTTGTTTGACGTCAAATAATGAATGTACTGAATGAATGTATCCATTAGTCTATCTTTCTACATCCTTTCTTTCTTTGCTTTTTGAGACAGTCCACCTGCAAAAATAATCCTTCTAATGTCCAAATTGAACCAGCAAAACAAGGCATTAATTGGCCTCAGTGCTGGTGTCTACTCAGTGCTGCATCTGTTGAGTTCTATTAAACAACAGCAGGTAAAAACAACACAGTGTTTCTCTTTCATTGGGCTTTTAAAGAAGGCCCCTTGCAGTGATTGTCCGGGGTGGGATTTAATGGTGCTCTGCTGCTATTTATCCTCAGGCCTTACAAAGAACTGGTGTCACTTACAGGTGAAGATGAGCCATAGAATGAGAATTGCACAACAGGAGATGGTGTCATTTCTCTGCAGCAAAGACCTTTCAGCAAATTATTTGTCAGATGTGTCTATCAGCGTGTGCTTGGCTGTGTGTGACTAAATAATTCCTCATTAACACAGAAAAATCTATATGTCAGTAATTGAAATCTTATTGAAAATGAAATCCAATTCATTTAGCAATATGATATTTAACAAACCAAGCAATACTTTTGCCTGGGAGTGGACAGTGGAGAAGTATTATACAGTGCAGGAAGAATTCGAGAAGTGGGTCACTGTTCAATTGTAACTGAAGACAAGCTGACTGTGGCTGCTGTCGTCTACAAAGAAGCAAGCTACGCCTTTCAAGTCCACAGGGCAGTGAGCGTTTGATGCTCAAAAGAAGGAGCTGCATGCAGCGCTGTGTTCAACAACAGTCCAACAGCCTTTGAAAACACATTACATTTGATTTTGTTTGTTTGAGTACACCGACGAGTTTTCCATACTGTTAGAGAATGGTCGCATTGTAAAGGCTACTCATACTAATGAGAGCTCTGCCTCTCTGTCCACCGAGCCGTTCAGCGGAAAGCTCATATTCCAAGTGAGCATGATGCGGAACCGGCAGCTACAGTAGTGAGGCTTTGTTAATCGCTGTCCAGGCAAGTTTTATCACCCATATCTTTAAGTGTCTGACAAGCAGGTCCATCTACAGTCAACCTGTTTCACAGACTTGATGAACATCGGCTGTTATGTTGCCCAGGGGAGGGAGTCATCAGCTCCAGGAAAGATAACCTAAGATAAACCTAACCTGCTTGGTGGAATGCATGTGTTGGACACTGACACAAGAGAAGGCAGCGCTATATCAATGTTCAGACACAGAGAAACAAAAACAGTAATCATTAAAAGTACATATGGCCTGTGGCTAAAATACAACATGAATAGGTTGTGCGGCTTATCATGGCAGGTGACGAAGAACTAGTAAGAAGAAGCAGAAAGAGGCAGAGGCAGATAGAGGTTTTATTTTTGTTTGAGCTACCGGGGATTAGCTATATCTCTACTGATATATAGCCCCAGCAGCTGTACTCCAGTATACCTCTCTCTCTGTTTACTATTAAACATTATGGTAAAAAAGAAAGACAGGTATGTATTCAAACCCACGCAGGCACTGTTTTAACCTTACCACAGCCAGTGCAATGTGCTAGGTTGTGTGTGCAGTGTGTTTAATTTAAACACTCTTCTTACTGTGGTGTTCAGTTATATTCTTCTCATTGGCAATGAGCATCTCACACCTTTTTAAACAAGTACATGACAAAACCAGATTTCCTAATAGAGAGGAGAGCACAGATCAGCTTGTCAGACTAACTGTCTCACTGGTTACTGGTACTGGTAACTTCAATAACTAATAAGAAATTCAAACAGGAGGTACAGAGAAATGAGAGATACAAAGATGTATTCATCAGTGTGGTAAAACATACAAATGTTGCAACGGATTACAGAAACAGTGCAAATAAACATACAATGCACTTATTCCATAACCTTTAATTATATTGATATGATCAAATTGGAAATAGAAGTTTTATCCTAGGTTTTTCTGGGTCACTATCTTTGTGGGGACTTCCCACAGACACAATGTAACTAATGCACAATGTACTGTAACTAAAAAACACTAACCCCTGACCCTGGCCTTCACCCCAACCTTAACCATCAGTTTGCAGTCTCTTTGACTGTATATGGTCATTCTCCAGTAAAAACTAAACACGTTGATCAGCCTCTCTCCCTGTTCACAGTAACATGGTTGATCTGGTTGCAGAACAATTGAATTTATTTTTTTTGGCTCTTCTCAGTGAAACAAAATGACGGCATGCATGAGATTCCTCATCATTCGGAAAAAATGGGCTAATAAGTGTGGTATGTACCTAAAATCTGATCTTTATCAAATTCAAATCAGATCTCAGCCAACCCTGTCTGTTTAGCAGACTGTCTCATGCAGTCACCCTGTTGTCTCTGCAGCAGACCTGGAAAAACCAAGCAGGGCTGTACCAGCCATCCACACAAGGCTCTACACACACACACATCCACTCTCACACACACACTGACTGTGTCTGATGCAATCTGCTGAAATAAAACACTTCACACCTCACCTGCGGAACCGCGACAGGTCAGGATATAGGAACAAAAAGGTGGAACAACAATTTTGGCAGAAGTGGGCACTGTATTGATGAACTATTTATTTGTGTAATCAGATAATGAACTGAATAATTCTGCTTTCCTGAGAGATAAAAAAAATGGGACAGCATCTCACATTACTGCTCTTTTCACAGGGTGTTTGTTTACAGTGTGTAAAGTTTGAAGCATAGGGACAATGATTAAGTGGCAGTATTTGACGTTGAGTAACTGTAACTGTAATTCCAGTAATTAGCTGTAAAACTCCTGTGATTTGACTCTTTTGTAACACAACTCTTACAGTTTACTGGGATTTGCCAAATATCTATTTTAACTCTAAGTACAGTAGGAAAGGTCATAACATGCATCTGTGGTACAAATTGAGCTCAGAAGCTCTACCAAAACATCTGTTGAGTACTTTGCTATACTTTTACAAGTCCCCTGATGGTGCTTATGTGTGACCAGCTATTACCTCTCTGCCCTTAGTTCAGCAGCCTGGTGGCCTTAAATTCAAACACACAGCTGCATGAAATCAAATCCAGAGATAAACAATGGAAACATACAGAGATATAAAATAGCTAAGGCCCTGCAGGAAGTCTTAAGGCTTGCCAGAACTCTGAGTGTGCGCAACTCAGCCCAAAGATTAAGAATCATCTCTTTGTCTCGTTGTATATCAAACCACTTTGTTGTAAATTAGTCATCCCTGATTTTGGATCAAAACCAGCAGTGACATAGTTAAATGGCAGATGTCTCTCAACGTTGGACCACATGGACAACCTGCCTTTTTTACTGACCTGCAAACCCTCCACTACCACATAACGTATGACCTCACTGAAGTCACTATAATCACGAGAAAACGATCTCTGATGAAAGCACGTCAATTCAACATCAATACCTCGGTCTCAACATAGTGCGTGTCAAGCTTGAATTGAACTGTCTTTCCAAGATCTTAAATTGTGATATTTAGGTCTTTTCATCACTGCTCATTTTCAGAAAGCTATAAACACGACCCAGCACAAATATTTTCTTTTCCTACTACCCATTAAGCGGCTCCACCAGCTGGTGATGAAATGCCTTGCTCATAGGCAGGAGATGAAACGGTAACTGTGGCAGTAGTTGCTACTAACATTTCTAATAATGCATAATAAAACAATAAAAAACACAACCTAAAAATTCAACCTAAAATGACTTGTGGAATAATATATATATATGTACACTGTGTGTGACTTGCTTTACTTTTTGCTTTATGTTTTTTATTAGTATACACACATATATATAGTATGTGTGTGTAAAATAAAAATAAAAACATATATAAACATTCTACATTCTATGTATATTCTAATACACATATACTAGGTATACATTAATATAGTATACACAGTTTACAATTATCACAACCATGAAACTGAAACAGCTAAATGGAATTTAGCCATCATTAATTTCATTGTTTACCCCTGTGCCTTTCCAACTGTGACATGGCATAATGTCTTCTGTGGAAAAAGCCTTTTGGGTTCATTTCAGTTATTTCTCTATGCTTTTTGCACATTATTTATGCTCTGTTTATATGGTTTGTTTGTACCTTTGCAGGGCAGAATGAATATTAAAACAGTTGCAGAGGGATGTAGAGAGAAGAAAAAGTATAAATCATTCACTTCCCAGTTCCAGGTTTTCACAGTTGGTTGAGGAACTTATATTGTAAATAAGCCACTTCTCTAAACTTTGAGCTACTTCCGCCCCCAGGGGTGAAGTTTTGGCTGAGGTTGGTGGAAGTGACACTGCACTAACATGTCTCTGTCTTATGCAAACTGTCACAACTGTCCACTGGGAGAGCACAGAGAGTAGCACACTGTGCTGCTTAGTCTCACTGTGTCTTCATCTAGGGTTGCAACAATGTGGCCTGAGGCCATGTTCTGCTAAATACCACAGTTATATAATGCACACACACACACACACACACACACACAGACCAACATCTATATATGTGATATGTGTTTATCACATAACAAATCTGAGATATACATACACAAACAAATTCCTCACATCAACACCGAAGTATGCATCCATCCCCATGTGTGTGCAGAGATAAAAGCTGCCAGTTGACACAGATACACATATTAAGTCCATACACTACACCTGTACACAATGTTCCTCTGCATTCAGCAATATGCCTTCCCATGCTCGTTCTGCAGTAGATCAGTGTGTGATGTGAAGTATAAATTCATTAAACAATATTCACTACCACAATTTTTCAGACATTACAGACATTAGCCTTGTTAGCTTCCTGGCTAGCACTCATTTTCAAGGACAGTGTTAGCAGCACAGTTGCTTATTTGTTTTCATTTACTAGTCTATAATTATTATGTCTGAATTTCTGCATATGGCAAAAATATTTGATGCGACTCCCTATCCAGCTTTTCCAGTTAATTCCAAAAATAGCAGGATAAATGCTGAGGCTAAGGGGAAGTGCTAACACTATACCAACATCAACACCAAACGTCTCTTGAAATAAGTCAATAATTATTTCCCACACAACATTAAAATCATCAACTAATATTTGATCAGATTTCTTGTCTGTTGATCTACTGAAAATGTATTATTTCACTGACAACACATCAAGGCTTAAAGAAACTATGAGGGCTAGGCACTAGACCAGGAAGGACCCAAATGCAAGACACTGGACGCTCTTAGACAGATGAACACTTTAATCAGGACTGACAGGCAAACAAAACTCACAGACTTGGGTAATGATGAAATACGTAGCAAGATACAAAGAATTCCTATGGCTTGACGAGATAGTTGGCAACTTGAAGGCATGACAGGACAAGACAATCTGGCACAGGACACAGGGAGACGCAGACAATTTATACACCAGGTAATGGGCAGGAGGTGGAAACAATCAGGGTGGGGCAGACAATCACACAGGCGGGAAACACACAAGGGCAGGAAGTCAACGAAACGAGAGGAGAGTTTAGCTTTCACAATAAAACAGGAAGTGAGAGACGAGACTAAACGCAAGTGAACACAGACAACTTAACAAACACGACGAGACATAACGGAAACATGTTTTAGGGGTGTGTTTGTTTCATTGACATGTGTCTCAACCTCATATTTGCAGCTTTCATCCACATTAAAATAAATCCTAAGCCTCAAAAAGAATACTAAGTAAACTTAAGTGTTGTGTGTGTGTCCAAAAGCTCACTTTTGTTTATTATCAGTAACATTAAGCAGAATTGTCATTATGAACCCAAATCTGAAAATCTGTTCAAAAAAATGATAATAGCAACACAAAAGAAAAAGGCTGCTCAAGGATCTGGTTTGTATCTGCTTTGGCACACAACATAGAGTATTAGAGAAACAGGGACACGATCCATAAAGTTTTCAGTGCTTCAAGCTGAAGGTTTCTGTCAGTACGTAACAGTCGTTATGAGCAGAAATTACCATCTCGATGTAACAGCAAGCATTAATATTCTGATTATCAACCTTGACCATGAATTTAGTCTAATCTAAACCAACCATATTTCAGTCTGCATAGCTTTACGCTGAGTGAATATCCAAATCAAAAACACAGCGAACATTTTGCTGATATGCTCTATTTGATGCTCGGCAGAATTATATTTTTATATTTTATCAATGCGAAATACCTGCATATGGAAATAATTTGTATGAGACTGACCAGTTGTGAAGGTGTGGCTGTGTGGTTTCTTTTTAGAGTATTTCTAGGAATTATTCAGCTTTGAAGAGGCGTGTTGGTGCATGTGTCAGACAACCTAGGGATCTTGTGATGAGCTTTTTATTGATCTGTTCACTTCCTGCTGTGCCTAAAAACATGTCCAAGGAAACCCTGCTGAGACCACTGGCAGCACCTCCTAGAAGATGGCAAGCACACACACACCAATGAAGTATGTTACACGCTGCCACTCTATGATGTTCCGCACTCTTTACTTTAAGTTGTTTTGCGAGTACTGCACACAGCAATAACGAAAAATACGTTTCAAGTTGAGAAACAGAAAGATCTGCACCAAAAGTACTGTCTGGCAGTTTTTCTGCTTTTCAAATTACTGTCAGTAGAAACTGCAGTATTGTCTTTTGCTCTTCTGATTGAATAGTGGATGACTTTAGTGTAAAATATGTTTGCTAAAAAGTAAGTATTGGACTTTGGAGAAAGCTGCTTTTGATTTTTCTATTTAAAATGTCCACATAACAATGACTTCTCTATTTCAGATGGAAAAATCTGAGCAAATAAATGCCAGCTTTCAAGAAAATGTCATTTGGGAATATCCCCTAGTCTGCACTTATAAATTGCAGACATTCAGCAGTGGTGGAACCACTTAGTGTGTCCACGTTTCTATTTCTATTAAATCAGAGCACCTCGTTAGTCAAACACAGTCAGGGTACATTCGCTTTAGACATAGATGCTCCTACACTCTGAGTGCTGCAGGAGGAAATCATTCATGAGTCCTATAAATACCTGCAGCTTGTGTATATTTTCCTCCACAGAGACAGGTGTGGGTTGGTGGTTTAAATTCAGATCCTTATTACCATAGCCCAGTTTGTCACGAGACCACCTTCCCTATGTGTGGTCCATGCACGTGATCGAAAAGGGCAACATGTCCTCTCCATGGGAACACACACATGGAGAGATGACGACAAGGAGATGAGGAGCTATATCTGTGCAATACTGATTTTCTCATTTAAAAAAGAAGTCACTCACAATAATGTGTTGCACTTAACATCAGTGACAGATATATCAGTACTGAAAAGGCTTTTAACTCTGTTATGATTGATTATATCCCACTAATTCAAATACTTTTCTATATTTATTAAAAAGAGGCATTGACTTTCAGATGCACTTTATTACATATTCAGAAAAGCACTGATTTGTATACCTCTATGACTTTATACCTTTCACTGCTGACAACCAGCAGAATCACACCAGGATTGTAACCAGACAAAAGCTGATTTTTCTGCTTTGGCAGGTGAGTAGCCTGCCTACTTTCTGTCTCTTGAAATATAATTTCCAGCATGGTAAAAAAAAAAAAAAAGTAATAGGACTTCAATTTTTAGGAAACCACCAGCCAGTGTTAGGACAGTAACTTCCTGTACCAGACTGGAGGTGGATGGCTGATATCCAAGCCATGCTGCAGAATACAGATTTGGGAAAGACTGAAATATACTTTCTCAGTCAGAACCACCTGTGTTCCTTTTGAAAAACACTGTTTATGAGATAACTAATATGCTAGCTGGCCACAAGCTGAGTTCTCCCTCAGACCCCAGGGTGCTGAGGGAGAACAACAACAACAGAGAGAGGAAACATCTGCAGAGAGGGTCAGCAGCACATGGTGGAATTTCCGCACATGGAGGAAGACTCATAAAATCAAGTTTTTTTCCATCTTAAAGAGTAAAGATCCAGTGGAGCGAATCCTTAAAATAATAAAATAATAATTAACTATGATATGAATTATTTTCTTTTTTTCCTTCGATACACTACAAAATCAGACTGTTGACACTGTTTTCTAGTAATGTTTTCTTAGACAACCACCCGACACTTTAAGAAGCAATTCTTCATTCTGGATCCAAAAAAAAAAAAAAATTGGAAAACCCTCAACTCAACAAACAACTGTCTAAAAATAAAGTCAGTCCATTTTTCCACGAGAAGTGAATGTCACAGTAGTTGATATCATATGATTTGATATAATAATAGTCACCATTATTAATTAAGAAAAATGTAAATATTTGTTTTATTCATATTTTCGTTTGTTTTTCTTTCTTTTCAATTTTCAATTATAGCAGAAAATTCTGGCATGAAAGTACAAACTCAACAATGAAAGGATGTTTTAGGAAGCTGCTGCATCTTAAACCCTTCAGTTATGAAACATTTTTACAGCTTCCTTTCCATTTACTGATGAAGAATGTCAGGTGCAGTTGAAAGCTCTGGAAACTTGACCTTTGACTTCTCATTGTGTCACACGAATCTAAATCCATTCTAACTTTCAAAACTTTTGAACGACAAATGAAAAACACGATGCAATGACACTTTTTTTTGGTGTAAATCATTCATAATGGTCCCGTTTACTTTTTTGACAGCAAAACGGTTTAAACTTGGTTTGTTGATTATTTATAAATCTGTAAAGTGAGATTTACAAATTATGCAGCAGGATGCCGGTTAACTTCTCTACTGCTTAGTCATAGTCATTAGACATAGACTTTATTCATCATGTCCACTGGATTTTCCCTCTGAAAGTCGAAACTCTACTGTGTATGTGAACCCTAAATGAAAATACCATTAAAATGTCACTCAATGAGTCAGAACTTGCTGAAGTTGCTGCCATCATATAATGTTCACGTTCTCTACAATTTTGGACTCTGCTTTTTGTACTCAAGTGTCATCTATGACAGTTGACATAAATAAATCCAACAAATCAATCAACTGGATTCAACACAGGAAATAATATTTAGAGCAGTAGCTCAGTAAATATTTAGATTTATCTCTATCCAACACTAAGACCCTTATAAGGTTTTTTCAACTGTGTGATTGTTGAAGTGGCGACACATTCCCCCGTCTGAGCCAGAGGACAGACGTCAACAGACAGGTCATGCTTGTGTCAGCGACTACGTCTGTTGAATTAAAGTCAGCCTGCCTCGATTACCAGCACTGTTCATTTTCTGACAATAGCTCGACCTTGATGCGAGTGCTGAGTGGTATGAATGTCGCCCCCTGAAGTAAAAGATTATTTCATTTATGGCAATCGCCCGGCTACATCTTTGCTAAAGTGCTGGAGACATCAAAAAGTGCAAACTGATAAAAAAAAATAAAACAAAAAAGTTTGGCATGATTAGATAAATGTTGTGAATCACTTATTTTCCAAGATTTCGGCCTACATGAATTTGTGGCACACAGAGGATCAATCAAACCGCAGAGGATTTAAATCAGATGAGCCTCGATGGAGTGAACTGAAGATGCCAGGAAATACTAGCAGAGGCACATTAAAACTAGATTTTGTTGCACAATCACAATATAACTGCTTTTTTACACCAGTGCCTTTGTCATAAGCAGTCTTTTCTGTGTAGACAGAACGTTTATTGTACCAATAATCCCATTGTTTCCTATTGTGGGTCAGCAAAGAAGAGGAAGTATGCTAACAGGAACAGTAAGTCTACACTAAGTCTCTTGCTCATTTTAAGTCTCATCTTACAAGTTTTCCCTTTCATACTTATTCGCTTTATTGGGTTTGCTTCCTATGTGCTTACGTCCTTTGGTTATACTGTCATTTTCACCACTTCCTCCGGTTTTATTTTGTTTTGTAAAGCACTTTGTAAGGCTGTTAAGAAAAGCGCTATACAAACTAAATGTATTATTAGCGAGTGGGCACCTGCCATCACAGATGTTCGGGTGATGTTTAGAGAGATAAATAATGACGGTGACACATATTTTTTCTCCAAACATTTCAATCATTTTTCCATCAGTTTGATGAATGTCAGAGGAGTCACAGCAAATGTAGGTCAGTGTTAAGAAAGGACATCTTTGTTAACACTTTGCTTCCTACAGTATCTGTCCAGAAAGATTGATTGTGTTCCCTCTACGAATCCAAATAACCTTGAAAATAAAATGTGCTGGCCAAATGCCAAACTTTAAGACTACCTAAAATGAAATTAAAAGAGGCAAAACAGGCAAATAAATGATCAAAGTTAGATTTTATATTCACATTTTGATCAATCCTGAATAGGTGTTGCCCCATGTGAACCTGTGCCCCCATGTGTGATGGGTAGCACTTCTTGAAGTGTCTGAAATCCCTCAGGGCTGTGATCTATTCTTAAGTGAAAGCTGAGGTACTTCTTGTATGTTAGTAGGACACCGATAAACACTACAGCAAATCATACTGAACAGAACAAATGAACAGAAAAAAGAAACATTACTTTCTCTAATTTGAAAATCTGTGAGTGTGTGGGTGTGTGTTGTCCACTCCAGTAACAATGGAAGCTGATAGAAGTATATTTGTGTATATGGAGGAGCACTTCTATGGCCTTGTCCTATCTATTCAAATGCCCGCTGCTCTGCTTCCATCCTCCATCCCTCCCTCCTGTGGCCTACATATTTCACCATTCAGAGCCTCACACGTGAGTTCAGCATCCACTCACACCTACATGTTGTCTGTCTGCAGTCACTGTGAGGAAAGCATGACATAGTTTGAGGCGTGAAAAGCTTTCTGACCTTCTCTTCTTTGTTGGTTTTCTTGTCTGTTCTACACAAATGGAGCTGAAATGACGAAAACCAATGAATTCAAATCAACACCAGATCAACAAGAAAGAATGAAAACAGATATGAAGATACAGCAAAAGAATACAGCAAAAGAGCATTATTATCGACTTTTTCTTCTAAAGTTCTAAATGAAACAGGACATCTGTAAGTTGTTTTAAGAATAAAATGTAGTCATACCTAAGTAAATCCCAGGCATGTTTTATTGACACCTATTTCCCTAACATTTCTCATTAAAACATAATCATTGTTGAGCATTAATGGCTTCACAAGAAACTAAATGAATGAAAAACATTCTTCAACATTTTCATCATAGGGTAGGTTCATGTTATCCTTCTCATTCTCTCTCAATTCACTCGATAGCATATTCCCAGCAGTTGTTGTAGGTGTTTTCTTTGGGAAAGGCCTTTGGGCAGTTGGTGCCGTCTGCCCTTACATGATTTAATCCAACAGCTGGCGTCAGACTCTGTATCTGATGAAGTCTTGTATGGAGAATTTTATTATCGTCACTTCCAAATCTTTGTTGTGCTGAGTGGGAAATGATGAGGTCATACATCTTGATGCCAAATGCCAACTGTGTACAGACAACTGTGTAGTCGACAGAGCTGGCTGACTGAAATAGTGACTGGGATTGAAACCCTCTTAAAGTATTTTTGAACGGGACTCTGACACTCCAGTGATGATAATTTCCTCTTGACTATCATCTTGAGTGAAGCAGTGTGTCTCTTTGAATCCAGGTAGTGATAATTCCTTGTCAGGAAATCTAATTAGCCTGCAAATACAGAAATAAGCTCCATTGCTCTGACCAATAGTAGTGTGTCTATACCACTCATGCTGAAACCATTAGTCAGTAATCCATTAGTCAACAGAAAGTTAATCAGCAACTACTTTGATTAATCAATTAATTATTTGGGTCATTTTCAAGCAAAACATTTGCTGTTTCTAGTTTCTTTAAGATCTTTGTCATAGTAAGAGGCATGCTCAGATTTGCGGTGTGGCAAAAGGTAGCCCTGAATATAATGTAAATGTAGCGTAAGCTGGGTCTAGTGTAGGTCCGGGTAGAAAAAAAAAAAATTATTTTCAATTTTTCAAAAAGAGAAGGAAAGGTAAGAAGCTAGCTAACGCAGTAACTTCTTTTTTTTTTGGTTGAAATTGCTTGTTGATTTATAATATGAGGTACATGACAAGAGAAAGAGACGAGACCGAGACAGACAGACAGACAGACAGACAGACAGACAGACAGACAGACAGCATTGTGTGTGTTTAATATCTCAATAAAATAATGCTTGCATAAACACCTTTGACTTTTTTTCAAACTCAAGTCAATCAATGTTTAATGATAGCTGTTGTGACGTATTCTGTTTCTACTCAATACTAATACTACTTACTAACAACTACTGACATCACAATTCACGTAGTAGCATTTTTCAATGATTAAGGCCTGTACTTTCAATGTAAACAAAGTGCCTGATTGAATAAAAAAGAAAGACCACAAGTGCCTCTGCAGACTTGACATCTAGCAAGTCTAATAAACCAGCACCATAAGCTGAACATCTGCTCTCAGAACAGTAGTAACACTCTGTGTTGCTTGGGACACTTGTACTTTTGTACTCATAATGTAAGCTTCTTTGTTTACCTGAGGAAATAAGAGAAAAGTGTTGAATACACTGAATATTATTTGATTCCAAATTCCAAATAATGTAGAGTTTGTGCAGAAGGCGTCTAAAACAGACACTTATTTTCTAGTTAAATGCATTTTTATGTTAGTCTCATACTGGCCTCCCCACTGAAAATTTCCTGGCTCCCCCTGGTGAACGGAGCATTTCAGCATTTTGCATTGTTGGTCAGGAAGAAGAAGCTATTTGAATCTGCCACCACGGGCTATGGAAAATTATTATGGGCATTTTTTGAAGTACATTTTTTATATTTTATGGATCGAAATTATTGATTTAAAATAATCAGGAAAGTCATTGAAAATGAGAATAATGGTTAGGCCTACATATCATGAGCGACCTTAAATTCACAGTTTTAATTGCTTCTAATCAACACCTGAAAGTGGAATATTAATGTCAAAACGTTACATCTTATTGTTTGATGTACTGAACGAGTCTTCCATGCTCTGCTGGATCAATACTCTCAATCAGCTCGCATTGACCCGACATGACATGTGATCTGGATGGCGGTGGCGATGATCAGCTTCTGCAGGATTTCAGCAACCTACAAGGTCACCCTGCACATAAAAAAATGAAAAACAGCGTTCACTAAAGAGGCCAGAGCCTGTTTCCTAATGCTGCAACATCCATCCTCCCAATGTTTGGCCTTTGGCAGATTTAGACCTTCCTCGCTCGTTCAAGGACCTCAGGACTGTCCGTAGTTATGAAATAGGACAAACTGACACACACACATATGCACAAAACACGTAAATATACACACACAGAGGTGGTTGTTTACTTTGTACACATTGCTGTGATGAATGCAGACTGCTGTGCAGCTGATAGAATGTGTATCATTGTAAAATGTATTAATCATGTTAACCACTGTTGCAATATATGTACACAATAATGAACACTAGGCAGAACGGGGCCATGCTGACACTGTTCTTCATCATCTTCTAATTACTCTGTGTTACAAGCTATGAATAGTTTTCCCCACAGTAAAGCTGTGCGTCCTCCTGTTTCACTTCTGTCATGTCATGTTTTTCATCAATGACTTTAACACGCTTTCTCGATCCATTCCTCTAATAAAGTGGCAGACGTAGGACATCAGGTCTTTACCCTGACATCTCTCTCATACATTACGTGGTGACAGGGCATTCCATCACGGGAGGAAACCGTATTAGCAGACCTTTAGAGGCTGCACGTTGCCACAGAGTGATGTCGTTCGATGCAGCTGATTGCATTTTCACGTGGCAGATAGTCCACTAATGGCAATCATGATATGGTGAGAGTAAATGAGATAGCTGTGAAGAAAATAGGTTGGAAGCAGATTAGACAGACAGCAGCCTCAGCATCATCTGCTTGGCACTCTGCTCCGTAAGCGCCAGGGTCAGAAAGATAGTCAAAAATAATCTGCAGCTGTGATGGTTTTTTGCTGCTCTGAGATATATGATCTACAGTGTTTGAAGCATTAAAAAAAAGTGTTTATGGAGAAGACATAATCCACATGCTGTGCTTTATATTGCTCATTTGGCTTCACCACACAATCCAGATGAGCAGTCAGTCACAGCCAACTCTCCTGTATAGGCCCTGGCAGTTATAATGTGTTGAGATTTGGCAAACCCCCTTCTAAAAATGGTATGACAATCCTTAAACATATCCACTGTTTGCTCAAGTCTGTTCAGCTAACTTCAGCTAACACAGAACGAGAGCTGAAACTAATTAGTCAATTGGTAGAAAATAAATAAACAGCTATTTGTATAATCGATTAATTCAGTAAGTAATTTTTTTTTTTTAAGCTAAGCTCCCCAAAATGTGTTGGTCTCAGCTTCATAAACATAAATATTTGGGGGTTTTATTAGTCTTTTACTAAATATTAAATTAAATACCTTTGGGTTTTGGACTGTTGCTCAGACATAACAAGCAAAATGAAGACATCACTTTGAGATCTTGGAAAATGTGGGATTTTATAGGCCAAATGAATAACCAAATAACTGAGTAAACATTAGCAGATTAATCAGTTAGAAAAATAATTGCAATCCTACAGTAAATAAAGACAGAAATAGAAACATTGTTTTGACGAATGAGCCTTATGACACTAAACACAAAACTAATTTTCAAAGTTAATAGCTTTTACAAAACTTCTTGTGTGCTCATGTGCAGACACACACACACACACACACACACACGCTGCGGTTTGATCAAGCATCTCCTTATTAAGAGCATCCATCACCTTATGACTTCTTGAAAATCTAAGGACTTCTAAAATCTCTTGGCCACTTGAGAGAGATAATAACATGAAAGTGAACTTACCCTGCAGGGAATAAGAAGTTATATCAGTCAGAGCCAGGCTACCTCTCCGCCCTCCTCAGAGAGTTACAACCCCAGGACGAACCTTATTAAGGTGGAAATAACTCAACTGGATTGCCAGAGGAGCCCTCATACAGGGGATCTAGCACTTTCAATTTGGCTCACCAAAAAGCCTGCGAGGTCAATTTGAGCGCAGATGATTTCACACACCAGTGGTTCACGTGCATTTCAGCTGCAAGGAAATTTTGCTCCTAAATGATAAAAGTGCTATTTGAAATTCTGCCATAAGATGCAGATAACTTCTGAAGTGGAAGAAAGGTTGAGTGAAGTTCTGTTGTCTTAGAGGTGCCATGTTTGCAGAATTAAAGTATGAGAGCAAAAGATAGAACAAAGATAGTTTACATGTTTAATTTGTTTTCCCAGGATGTACCTGCAAAAGGCAAGTGCTTGCACCTCAAAATCACTAATCTTTCAGTTCTGTGTGTTTTTGCCATTTTTATTTCCAAAGCAGACATGTTGCAAAACAGCAAACAAACCCTCATCCATCCATCCATCCATCCATCCATCCATCCATTCTCTATACCGTTTATCCGCCACGGTCGAGGGAACAAACCTTCATATGCTTATGAAACTACGCACAAGTTTTGTGAAGCATTTTCTGAATACAGAGGTCAGGCTGAAACTCCCCCCAAGAAAAAAGATCACATAGTCTAAAAAAATTTTGATAAACCTAGAACTGAGAATTTCCTTCTGTGTCAAAATTTGCCACAATTACATTAGTTGAAATGCAATTTATATTTATAATGGTTATAACTACAGTATATTATCACATTTAGCAACGTTGTTTTGATGACAGTGGCTGATTAGAAACATTCATCTCTAATACCTAAATCCCTCAAAGTTATAATATAATGGATGCAGGGAGTTGCCTAATTTGCCTGAAGCAGACAAACTGAAAATCTGCTGAAACTGCTAAAAAGTAGGTCAAGAATTCATGGCTTCCTGCAGTAATACTCCATGATTTAATATTTTACTTAAAGGCCACAACAAAACTCCCAAGAGATGTGATATAAAAAGACTTTTAGAGCAAGCCAGAATGAACATAAACCTCTAAAAAATGGACTATATCATAATTGAACTTACTAATTGAACTAATTATCAAAACTAAAGGTGAAATGCACATGGCAATACTTTTATATTTTTGAGTTTTTAACAGCATAAAAGGGCACGCATTTTTGCACTGTACCTACTGAGTTAAACACATGACCTGATTACGGTGATGAGAAATATGACTACGGGTCAACATCAGACTTTGCACTTATGTTAGAGTAGTGAAGTGTTTGCAGAAGTCGCTGTGAGAAAAAGACAGCTGGCATGGAGAACAACATGCGTAATATTCTGGTCTGACCTCACTGATAAAGCTCAAGAGGAAAAGGTGACATCATCTGGGACTCTTCACCACAGTCGACAT